>NC_140580.1:534710789-536035789 GCF_964204655.1 Triturus cristatus
AGCCCTCTTGCATCTATGTTGGACAGCCCTGTCCTGGAGCAACTGCAAAAACACAATAACGAGAAGCAAAAGGGACTATTTTCATAAAAATGCTAGTGATTGCTCTTTTCGTGATGCTGGAGTGTGACTAATAGAGGCGAGCATGTGGGCTCCAGCCTGTCTCCAGCCTGGGTGTGTTGGCATTCTGGGTGGTTGGCAGAGTAACATCAAAGTGCAAGGAAACAGAATCTTTTGGCATGGCTGAAAGTGGCCCCCAAAAATAGAGAGGCAATGAAAGTATGTCCGCTGTAAGCTGGAGTTGCGGTCTTTCAGGCAGTGTAAATCTAGGACAGCACTGTGGCCTTGCAATGAAATGAGGTGAGGAATGACGACCGATCTCACAAAAAGTGATGTGCCCCGCTAACATGAACCCCCGACGCAACCCGTGATGCCCCTCCCAAGTAGCCCCCACCAACAACCCACCCTGGCCATGCCCAGGCCAAAATTCAAACTTCACCAGCTGCCACTGTTCTAAAGCCTTTTCAATGCCAGGTGCAAGATGAATTCAAGCACAGATGAGTAATTAAAATGCATGTCTATTTCCACCCTTATGCATCCTACCTCCTCTGCTCTCACCACTCAGCGCTGCTGCTTTGTTTTTTATCTAGTCTTCCCACATCCTTCGTTCCTAAAATGTATTTTCTACACTTGCTAGCAGAGGACATTGTTCAAATGACTTGGACTCTGTGTTAGCTGTGACAGAAGGAATAGAGTTGATTGTTTAGTTCGCCAATACAACACGTTCTGATTGATGTTATATTGTTGCTGGCAGACAGTTCCATTTCCTCAAAGATGATACATTTAAAAAAAAACTATTGTTTTACAGAACGAAACAAACAAGGTAAACCAGTTAGACTTTACCGCGCGGTGGCTGAACTGATCCATGCAGTAGACAGCTTCAGTGTTTCACAGGGCAGTTGAATGCTATGGGAGCCATGTTGAACACCTATTAGGCAATTAAGTAAAGTGGTTCAGAGATCAATTGTTTAGATAAACTGAATAACATCTAGAAAGCTCGAACTTGCTGCAAGGCAAGTGCGCTAGGTGACACCCATCGTGTAGTTCTCAAGGAACTAGCTACAACTCTCTAAGGATGGGAGATATGTTACTACTCTTTGTAAGTGCTGCCCCCATTTTAGTAGGTGCTGCAGTTTTTTTTCTTTTTGTGCACAACAAACCAAGGGAGATCTCTCAAGCCTTCCCAGTGGCTCTTGCAGCTCCAGATACAATCTAACAATTTCAAATTTGAGTTTACAAATCTTCCCCTGTGATCCCAACCGTGGGTATCCCCTCTGCGACAAAATATTTCAGAGGAGATCCAGTGTAACACAGTTGTCGCAGTTGCCATACAGACGGTCCATTCCGCCAAAGTTGATCTTTGTATAAAAAAGCAACACTTTACTAACAGCTTAGCTGTGTAAATGCCTCTACAGAGAAAAAAAAAGGTTCAAACAAAGTTTTAACATGCAAATCTATTAAGCAACAAGTCAACAATTCGAAGTATCTCCAAGTTGGGTGTTTGGGGTGTTACACACCCCTAAAAATGTATTCTGAAGTAAATAGTTGGGTACAAATGCTTTCAGTCAGGTAACAAGAAGGGTCTAATTTCAACTGGGATTTTTACATGCCCACTCTGTTGTCAAAAACACACAGCCTTGTCTATGTTTTGAATGCCTTAAAAAAGTTGATTAGTTTGCAAAAATATTGCAATTACCCCAAACAATCAGCACTCCTCTCTCTTTCCACTGCCGCTTAAGCCCCCCTTATATTCTGCTTCTCACATAATGTGATTTAACAAGTTGGAGTAGAGTGATTGTTGGGAAATCTGAAGCTCACCCCCCCGCCATTCCTACTGACCAAGCTACTACACACCTGGTGTTCACGTCCTCTAACTGATCATGATCTCTGTGCTGTTTGCAATAATTTTAAGAACAAGAAGGATTGCGATCCTCTTACTAATAGCAGACTACAATCGCTACAAAAATTACGCTAAACACTGAGTAGCATATTTACATGGAAATGGTGCAGCGCAGCACTGCGGCGTTCCAAATTTGGCAGCCATGGGTCAGTTCCGAAAAGCAGGGATGCACTGTATTAACGAAGATACGGAGCACCCTTTGCTTTTCCCCTAGCACTGGTGCTAGAAATAGCTGCTTAGTACCAACACAGACGACCATAGTGCGAAGGTGCTGGTGCTGGTGTTGCAGGAATGATTGTTTCTGTGCCGGAAGGTATCACTTCCTGCACATAAAAAATCAGTAATGGCGATTTGCTACTTCTATGTGCGCTGAATTCTGCAGCACATATAGAAGTAGAAAATCACCATTGCATAATGAGTATTTGAGTGCAGAAAGGGACACCTTTCTGCACATACACAATTTTTAATGGTGTTTTGCTCTTTCTATGTGTGCTGCAGAAAGCACACATAGAAAATGCATAAACAAGGAGAAATAGAAATATTTCTCCCCGTTGAGGCAATCTAACGCCTGCTTTTGCATGACATTAGTTTTTGGCGCTGCCTCTGATTTACACATTCTTGTAAATCTGGGGCAGCGTCAAAAAGCAATGGGTGTTGTGATGGAAAGCCCACAGCAACACCTATTGCACGCTCCTTTCACGCAAATAAATTGCATGAAAGGGTACCATATTTTCAAACGACATTAAGCCACAAAAAGTGACTTAACGCCGTTTTACAAATATGGAGCTGGGCATTGCTTCACTGGAACGCTGGTAAAAGTGACCTTCCGGGTAAACAATCCCCTTGTAAATAAACCCCAGAGTGCAAATAATGCAATCAGTGGGAAAAGAAAGTCAGGTTCTAGCATAGTAAGACTGAGCGTGTCTTCTTTCATGGTAGAGTTATAGTGCCAGGCATTCTTTTTTAGTGTTGTGCCTGTGGGACACTGTTGTGTACATAAAAGGGCTTAGAGCTTAGAGCCTGCCCTCACTTATCATTTGTTGGCCTGCGTGGCACTCTTCTTTACAGCCTCGTAATTCATCAAGGCAGGCCTAACATCATTTCCATTCCTCTCTGTGGAGCAGGGACCAAGCACTGATTGACTGAACTTAATCAGTGCCTGTCCGCTGCTACCCATGTGATTGAGGTAATATTTTGTTCTGTTTAACTTTTAGTGCCCTGCAAACAGAAGGTGTACAACTGGCAAAAATATACCCAGCAGAACGAACAAAAGTGGAAAGATTTATTTTCTATAGTTAACGTTCTTTTATTTTGCCAAGTCTTCTTTTCTCAATTTGCACGCTTGTTTTCTTTTGTTTTTGCTCATGGGTGCTGTTCTCAAAAGATGAGGATTATTTTAATGCAAAGTGACATTGTTTCTTTCTCATGTGTCATTTCTGAAATGATGCTTTAACACATAATCGTGCAGTACACTGTAATCCTCCACATTGATCTCTTTCACAACAAGGACAGCTTCTTCGGAAAGTGGAGCTTTTTCAGGATGAGACTCTGGAGTTGCATTAAGAAGCTCCATAAGAAGCAGTGGCCACCGCATAACCCTCTGGACGGGCTTGGTGAGGAAGTTTGTACCACCCCTGCAGGAGAGAGCATTAATAAACATTAAAACTATCAATGTAGCCAGTGCAGCAGGTAACACTGTTCATTAAATATATGCATCAATGTGTGCGTGGGGGGGTGGATGGCTGCCTTAGCTGATTTTTGGGCAATGGTGCAGTGCGCCAGAGAACTCTATTTTAAGCCATACCAGGCATAAGGAATATGTATCACCTGGATGTTGAAAGGGTGCTAATGATTACCAAGTCCCCTAAACAGACCAGGTTATGTGCCATGTGTAAGAGAACGTGTGCCGGATGATCTTGTGATACTGTGACACTCCAGTGACTAGACGCTCCTGTGGTTAGAGAGAAGACTCGCCCCGGTGAATGTCTGCTGTGCTTCACTACCCTTCACATGCTATCTACCTTCATTGAGTGTCACTAGTCTCGCCAAGGCACCTCACTGTAGAATAAACATTCACACACAAACCTGATTTGAACACAGAAGTAGCAGTGCAGTAGACAAGGAACCATTGCTTTCCTACTGCAGCTGAGCCTCTGCATCACCCAGAAGCAGCCTCTGGCTTTACTGCGCCGCTCCAACAATCTGCCAAACTCCTACAATCTGCCCCACTCCAGTCCACAACAATCTGCCCCTCTCCAATATAAAACAATCTGCCCCACTCCAATCCAAAACAGTCTGCCCCACTCCAATCTGCCCAACTTCAATTTAAAACAATCTGCTCCACTCAAATCAAAAGCAATCTGCCCCACTCCAATCCAAAACAATCTGCACCACTCCGATCCAATCCAAAACAATCTGCCCCACTCGAACAGTCTTCCCCCACTCCAACAATCTGCCCTATCCCAATCCAAAACAATCTGTCCTACTCCAATCCAAAACAATCCGCTGCACAACAATCCAAAATAAGTCTGCCCCACTCTAATGGGCCCCACTCCAGTTCAAAACAATCTGCCCCACTCCAATCCAAAACATATCTGCCCTCCTCCAATCCCAAAAAAATCTGCCCCACTCTAATCCAAAACAATCTTCCCTGCTCAATCAAGAACAATGCCCCACCCCAATCCACTCCAATCAGCCCTAAATTTCACCCATAGAGATGTCTTTCTTAAGTGCAGTTACATGAGGCTCCCCAAAAGGTGGCAATCTACAGCCCTGAATGTATTCCATAAACCCAGACAAATTGAACTCCTGGGGCTGACCGTAGTGTTCCCGATAAAAAGCAGAATATTGTTCCCTGATAGCTTGAGGATGAGTATGTACTGAACCGTCACTGCCTTCAATAGACTGAATTGTACCCCTTGACTTCCTGTCAGAGATTTGGTGAACTAGCACTTGACCCACCCTTTCCCCCTACTCGTATTGAAGAACCTGATGCTTAAGGCAGCTGGCAGCCAGCTAGCTTCTCTTTTAAAGCCCGCCCTAGAAGAGATTGTTTTCCAATCAAATTGAAAATAAAGCCTGTTCATTAAGTCCCCCTGTAACTATCGCCTGAGCATGGATTTTCTCAAACTGTGTAATTGGCTGAAAGAGCAGCCTACCACTGTCTCGACTATCCTTATTTTGACTAAAAATAAACTGCAATGTGATGCCCCTGATAAATGCCTTCATTGTATACCACACTATTGATGGGGGGGGCCGTACCTGTATTCACTTCTAAAAATCTAAAAAGTGAGCTGGACATATGCTTACAGTAATCAGAATTCAACACTAGATAGTGAGGAAAGGAGAATCAACGCCACTCCACCCTAGCCACGTGAAGGTTAAATAATAGTCATAAAGGGTTGTGATCAGAGGTGATCTTGGGACAGACTTCAATTTCTGTATCGTAGATCAGATCCCCCCTAGCAAAGACCATATCTATCCTGGAGTAATGTTTGTATGGAAATGAGTAGAAGGTATAACCGGGCTTAGCATGCCCCCACATACATCGCTCAACACAAGGCGGCGAGCTAGTTAAAGAACTGATGCCCTTGTTTTCACCATGCGGGGAGACGCTGAGTGGCTAGTGGAATCAGAACTGCAGTCCATAGCACAATTGAAATCACCCATTATAAGTATCTCCCCGGACCAATTCAGTAATTCAAAGCAAATGCCTTTCCAGTATGACAGGCTCATCTACATTTGG
The DNA here is from genome assembly GCF_964204655.1 of Triturus cristatus. NCBI lineage: Eukaryota > Metazoa > Chordata > Amphibia > Caudata > Salamandridae > Triturus > Triturus cristatus. Next base: position 534,716,492 of record NC_140580.1, read on the forward strand.
CACATACACTGTGCACACCACATATTTCTGGCCATGTATTCACAGCTGGGCAATCGCCTACCTACCCCTTGGGTCTGAAGCAGATTTTAAGCTCTGGATTTTTAACAGACAAAATGGCTACACCTCATATAGAAATAGATTGAGATGTACATGTAATAATATTGTAACCAAGATGCCTCAACAATAGGCAATCCTTATAAGCAAGATGAGTCTCAGTTAGAGATAGTAGTTGCGGTTTGCATATTTTAATCTCTTCCCAGACTAATTAGTATGCTAGACATGTAAAGGATGGAGACATTCCAGCTCATATATTTTAGCCAACCCTTTACAGGAAACCACCATCTTCGAGTGAGTCATCCTATGGCACAAACCCAGTTCCATATGTACAAAAAATAATATCAAATCATAGAGCGGCCATTGACCATTCTGACTTAGTCCACACCTCAACTCAACCACCCTAACCTTTGCAAACTTTCTTATTGTGGACATGCTTAACGTGCCCATCCTTCTCAGACCCCCACCCCTCGTTTCCGATGAAGGATTCATGCCCGCCCCATTGCTGTAGATGACCATGACAGCCCTGAGAGACTGTCTCCCCATGTCCCCCCTCCAACCAGCAACCAACTGTACACACCGCTGCTAAAGTAAGAGAGAGAAATAAAGAAAAAGAGAGGGGAATACGGGAACACAGGACTACACCAAAAATAAGACATGGGAAAAATAATTTAAATACCATTCGTACCCAAGCAATAACTTCAGTGGGCTCCCACCCCAAAGAGCACCAATCTCAGGGACATCATGCATATTTCAAAACTGATACTCAATAGACAAATCTACAATGCAGTTGTCTGTAGGTTACTAAGAGTATGCACAGCATCTATGTCCGTCCATCTTTAATGGTTTTAAGCCTGGCAGGTTCCTGTAAAACTAATTGAGCTCCAGCAGCCTTCAAAGGATCAACTAGTTTACGGAATTTCCATTGTCTATCCATGGCAGATTTGCACAGATCTGAGCCTACTGAAATAGGTATAGCATCAACTGCCAGAAGTGTAGCTGGGAGGGCTTTTAGAGAAATTACCTTCCTCAGCAAGAAAATGCTAATTTAGATGAAAGTATGACATGGATGTGACAGTTTTTCGTTGACGGTGGGTGCATCACTGCTCTGGTTGATAGATATGAGATGCACATCCATGTTCTAGTCTCTGAAATAAGAAAATGCTTTCCCAAACAATTGTACTGTAAACTGCCAGGGACCATCACCCTCTTTTCCTTCCAGTATTCCAAACACTTGGAGATTATTTCTCCTGTGGTGGTTCTCAAAATATTAAATCTTAGGCTGCACAAGTGCCAATTGTCGGAGACAGTTGTACTATCACCAAGACAGAGGGCTCCTGTGCTCCATCTGTGTTAGACGTTTCTGTGGATACAACTGGTGAGGAATAACAAAAGAGGGCACTGCCAAAATACCTACTCTCAGGAGGTGAGATAGCTGCAGGGCTAGTGGATGCTGCAGGGCTTGGCACGACGCTGCCCATCAAGCCTTGCACTGGTTGATCTGTCGGACAATCTAAAAATTAAAGCTGTGACTTCTCCTTTTAAGGTGACCCAGTCCTACAGCAGACTACCTTTACACCACTGCTTACAACCCTGTGCTTCAGGCACCGGGTTGCAAACTTGCCCAGCTGGGTAACTTTTGATGTTTCTCTGTATTTCTTACTGTTGCCCCAATAGTTTTGAGCGAGCTGTTTGTTTCTCCTCAATTGGGATGCATCAGAGTCCATCCAACTCCAATCTGTCCCATTCTAATCCAAAATAATCTGCTCCACTCCCGACTGCCCCATTCCAGACTGCCATACTCCAGTCTTCCCCACTCCAATCTGCTGCATCCGATTTCCCCCACTCCAATCCAATCCACCTCAACCCAGTTCATCCCACTCCAATCCACCACACTCCAATCCACCCTACTCAAATCCATTCCAATCCAATCTTTCCCACTCCAGTTCACTTCACCCCTAGCTAATCCACCCCACTCCCTCCCCAAGTCACCCCACTCCAATCCAAAACAATCTGCCCCACTGCAATCCAAAACAATCTGCCCCAATTCAATCCATTATTATAAATTATTATTATTATTTTCCACTTATCGAGTGCAAGGCTACACAGAGTTTTCCCGGTACTAAGCATAAGTAGAGATGTTGCTTGGCCCCAAGTGAGATATTTTTTTTTAAATAACCATGTTTTAAGGTGCTTGCGAAATAGAAGTAAAGAGGTACTGTGTCTTAAAAATTGCAGGAGGGAATTACAAAGTTTGAGACCTAGGTATGCAAAAGAGCGACCTCCTGTGCATGCGAAGCGAATTCTGGGTTTACAGCATAAAGACTGATTCTCAGATCTTGGTCTCCGGCTAAGTTGATATTGAGAGACCAGGTCCTGTATATAGGGAAGGCCGTGTCCAGCTATAGATTTAAAAATAAGGCATAAAGTTTTAAATTGCAGTCTCTTTTCAATTGGAAGCCAGTGCAGTTCACGAAGATCCATCCATCTCCAATCTGCCCCACTCCAGTCCAAAGAAATCTGCCCACTCTAATCTGCCCCACTCCAATGTGCCCCATACCAATCTGCCCCACTCCAATCTGCTCCACTCCAATCCAAATCAATCTGCCCCACTCCAATCCAATACAATTTGCCCCACTCCAATTCAAAACAATCTGCCCCACGCCAATAAACTGCCCCACTCCAATCCAAAGCAATCTGCCCAACTCCAATTCACACCAATCTGCCACACTCCAATCAAAACACAATCCACCTCGCTCCAATCCAAAACAACCTGCCTCATTCCAATCTAAAAGATTCTGCACCACTTCAATCTGTCCCATTCCAATCCAAAAGAGTTTTCCCCATTCCAATGTGTCCCACTTGAATCCAAAACAATCTGTTCCACTCCAACCCAAAACAATCATCCCTATTGCAATCCTAAACAATCTGCCTCACTCCAATCCAAAACAATCTGCGCCACTCCAAAACAATCCACCCCTCTCCAAAACAATCTGCCCCACTCTGATCCAAAACAATCTGCTCTACTTAGAGTCTGCCCCACTCTGATCCAAAACAATCTTCGCCACTCCAATCTGCCCCACTCGAATCCACGCTACTCCAGTCTGCCCACTCCAATCCACCCCACTCCAGTCTGCCCCACACCAATACATCGAACTCCAATCTGCTTTTCTCCAATCCACTCCAGTCTGCCCCATCCCAAATTGCCCCACTCCAATCCAACACAATCTGCCCACTCTAATACAAAACAATTGCCCACACTCCAAACCATCCCATTCCAATCTTCCACACTCCAATCAAAAGCTATCGGCCCCACTCCAATCTGCCCCTCTCCAACCCTGAGCAAACTCCCCCACTCCAATCCACAACAATCTGCCCACTCTAGTCAAAACACAATCCGTCTCACTCCAATCCAAAAGCCTGCCCCATTCCAATGTGTCCCACTCCAATCCAAAACAATCTGCCCCACTACAATCCAAAACAATCTGCCCCACTCCAAAACAATCTGCACCACTCCGATCCAAAACAATCTGTCCTACTCCAGTCTGCTCCACTCTGATCCAACACAATCTTCCCCACTCCAATCTGCCCCACTCAAGTCCTCCAACTCAATCTGCTCCTCTCCAATACACTCCTGTCTGCCCCGCTCCAAATCTCCCCAGTCCAATTCAACACAATCTGCCCACTCCAAACTGCCCCACTCCAATACAAACCAATTGGCTCTAATCCAATCCAACCCACTCCAATCTTCCACACTCCAATGAAAAGCAGTCTGCCCCACTCCAATCTTCCCCTCTCCAATCCAGAACAATCTGCCCCAGACCAATCTGCCCCAGTCCAATCTTCTCCACTCCAACCCACCCCACACCAATCCAATACACCCAATCTAATCTACCCCACTCCAAACCACCTTACAGCATTCCAATCCACCTCACCCCAATTAAATCTATCATACTCCATTCCCAATCCACCCCACCCTACCCCATTCCAATCCAATCCTCCCCACTCCAATCTAAAACAATGCGCCCCACTCCAATCTGTTCCACATCAATCTGCCCCAATCCAAACCATCCCACACCAATCAGCCCCACTTCAATCCAAAACAATCTGCCCTACTGCAATCGAAAACAATCTGCCCACTTCAATCCAAAACAATCGGCCCGACTCCAATCCAAAACAAGCTACCTGCTCCAATCTGCCCCATTCCAATCAGCACCACTCCAATCCAAAACAATCTACCCCCTCCAATCATCCAATCCAAAACAATTTGCCAAACTCCAACCTACGCCATTTCAATACAAAACAATCCACCCCACTCCAATCTAAAAATTCCACTCACTTCAATCTTCCCCAGTCCAATCCACATCCCAACTCCAATCCAGTCCACTTCACCCCACTCCAATCCACCTCACCCCAATCCAATTCACCCCAGTCCTATCCAATCCAATCCACCTCACCCCAATCCAATTCACCCCAGTCCAATCCAGTCCATTCCACCCCATCCCATTCCAATCCATACCAATCAAGCCAAATCAAATTGACCCCACTCCAATCAACCTCACCACACCCCACTCCACCGCACCCCACTCCAATCCAATCCATCCCAGCATAATCCAATCCACCTCAATCCAATCCACCCTACCTCAATCCAAGTCACACAACTCCAGTCCAATCCACCCGATCCAATCTGCTCCAATCCAATCTACCCCAATCCAATCCACCCTACCCCACTCAATCAATCCAACTCACTCCAGTCCACCTCCCTGCAATCCAATCTACTCCAATCCACCCAACCCCTGGCAATCCAATTTACCCCCTTCCAACCCACTCCAGTCCACCCACCCCTCTGTAATCCATCCTACAGTCCAGTCCACCCCAATCTAATCCACTCCATTTCATTTCATTCCAAACCACTCCAATCTAATACACCCTTGCCCTGTCCACCCTATTCCACTGCAGTCCAGTCCACCCCCCTTTACTCAAATCTACCTCACTCTACCCCAATCCGACTCACCCCACACCAGTTAGGTCCACCCCAGTTATTCCAATTCATCCAGCCCACCACACTCCAATACACCACACTCCAGTCCACCCTACCCCAGTTCTGGCCACCCCACTCAATCCAAATCCATCCAGCCCATCACACTCCAATCCACCCCACTTCTGTCCAATCCACTCCACTCCAATCCAATCTATCCCTCTCCATACCACCCCCTCGACTATAATTCCCCCACTCCAATCCAACTCACCCCATTTAAATTCACCCTTCCAATCCACCCCGTCCAGTCCACCCACTTCTATCCACTCCACCCAGATCTACACCAATCCAATCCACCCCACTACCTCAATCCACTCCACCCTATTCAATGCCACTCTACTCAACCCCACTCCACTCTTCGCCACTAAACTGTATGCCACTCTGCTCTACGCCACTGCGCTCTGTCACTTAGCTCTATGCCACTGCGCTCTATGACACTGCACTCTATGACACTGCATTCTATGACACTGCACTCTACGACACTCTCTGCCACTGAACCTCTGAACTCTACTTCCCTCTGCTCAACTCTACGACACTCTGCTCCCCTCTACTCATCTCTACGACACTCTACTCCAACAAATCCAATCTATGACAGTCTGCTCCCTTAACTCCACTTTAGGACACTCCACGCCACTTCTAGCAATGCTGAACAGCAGCCACACTGGTGTACAACATGGCAAAAACACATTGACAAAGTCAACAGCTGTTCTATAGGCCAGACCTATTGGCTTTGCCAGTGCATTTTTGTCTACTGATTCCAGGTTTCTGTTTGCCAGTTCCTTACATCTTGAATATCTGTAAACGTCTTGCAATACTGGACACTGGTTCAACATCTTTGCAACTAGTTCTGCAGCCAGTGGAGGAATAGGGGCAAGATCAAGGTGCTGTGCTGGCACACAAGGATCCGACCATGGGGTGTAAATGGGGCATGCAGTGACAAAGTTAAATATCAAAGCTTTTCTTTACAACCTTCTCCAGAGAGGGATGATAAGAACAACCTCACTAACAAGTCACTGTCCTCTAGATTCTCTGAGTGGTTGGTGAAGAGACACCAGACAGAGCACTAAGAATGTTGCACAAGATGGCAGAGGCAACATACATGTTCCTAAGGGAGGCAAAAGGAAAACTATTGCAGAAAAACCTCAAAAATACCCAAGCCAAAATAGATGAATAAACAAAATCCTAAAACTAAAATTCTAATTAGAACTCGGAAGTTAAGACTAGGGAAAACCCCCAACTCAACAATTATAACTAGAACATGGATAGCAGAAACTAGGTAATGAAGTGCAGTTGGAAAAGAACATGATGAAGGAGGATCATGGAACATTGACCCGCATAGAGCATCAGACTTCGACCCCTAACAGAATACCACATCTTGTTCTCGGACTGCTAACTGTCGCACTTATAACCGCACCAGATGTAAGCCTCTTTCCTTTGTTTCATTGTTCAAAGAAGTTAGGCCTCAAGAAGTTGGGGAGTCACCTGCAGATAACTATTAAAAAAAAATCTCAAAGTCTTGAGTTTAACAGTATTTCCAAGAGGGACGCAATATATATGGATCCAACTGTTCAAGGCAACTGGGCAGGGTCTGTGAAGACTCATGGTTGTGTTCGAGGCATAAAAGTGTAGCACCCCCCACCTCCCTTAGAAGATCTGTAAACCCTCCTCAGTGATGTATAAAAGATCCGACCGGAGGATTATGTAATGCTTCAGACTGAGACTCTAAAAAGCAGTTGCTAAGTGGCAGAATGAACAGTGTTCTATTCAAATTCTGCTTAAGGCAGAAGTATCTTTCAGTAATTTAATGTGCAATTAACAAAGCTTAGCAGGTATTACTCTAGGATCTGGTTCAATTACTCAGTCTGACCATAGGACTGAGTGAAAACCTGAAGACAATGGTTGTTGTAGAACCAGTTCCTTGCATACTGCTTTCCAAAAATGTGAGAAATACAGAGTAGTATTAGAAATAATCTTGGGAGGGTAGCCATGGAGATAAAAGATCTCAGTACGGAAGACTTGTGCCATCTCCTCCTGAGCAGTAGGTGTTCCTGACAGTAAAATAGACCTAGTAATAATAGACTTTCATCAAAGTACTCTATTTATGCCGCCTTTTCCATCTCTCTTAAAGGATACATCCTGTCGAATGGAACCGTAGCGTCAGAAAATATCGATGTGACAGTTGTATTCCTTTGATGGTGGAAGGACAATTGTAGGGGTACAGCTCTCTCACTCACTACACCAGAACTTATAATAAATCCATCTAGTGCTCATACCATATCAGTTTCTTTTAGTACTACTGGAATGTGGTGTCGATTGGCCCATTACTTGTCCTTAAATAATCCTATAGTTCCGTAGTCTGTCATGACGGAAGGTTCCACAGATGATTCACAGTTGGTGACTAGCTTAATACAGCGCTTACTAATCCTATGATCCAGTAAAATTAACTTTGTATTCAAGCCTTCTTAGAGGGGCATGAGCCAAGAGAGGATCAGTCACCACTCTCCCCATTCGAAGATAGCCGTGAATAGTTGCCTTTTATTAGGTCGATATGATAGCGTTGCTCAGCACACTCTGCTTAGATTAAGTCCAGTTCTTAACAGGCAATGCTCATGAAACTGAGTTTGTAAAAGTCATCCCTTATCTTCATAGTCCTAATCATACAGGTTTCTTGTAGATAAATCATTTCATTTGACTTGAAATTACTCAGGGCTACAATAAAGAGATTTACATCTGCCAGTAGTAAAACTTGTTTTTCATAAAACCAAATAAACTTTAAGTGCAGTAATGAATTAAACAATAAACATACCAAATCATATGCCCATATCAAACTATATCCATCTATCTTATTGTTGTTTACTTTTGTGGCTGCCTGTACAAAAATCTTATCATAAACTGTCATGATAGGCCTGGTAAGAAACACCACCATTTACATGCTCATGGGCCAGATGTAGGTAAATCTGAAATACCGATTTCTTAATAGCGAATTTTACCGATTCGCTATTAAGAAATCGGTATTTCCTATGTAGGTAAAGATTCGGTAAAAAATACTGAATCCTTAATATTCCTTATTACCGAATCGATAATTGAGATTCGGTAATAAGGAATACCTACCCATTCATTTAGCGATTCAGTATTACCAAATCGCTAATAGCGGGAGCACTTTCAAGGGTGCCAGGGTGTCAAAAGGACACCCTGTTGCACCCCTGAAATGTGCATGTGTGCACATGTGGCGCACATACATGCCCTAAGGGCATGAATGTGTGCCCCATGGCACTTAACAAAAAAACAAATAAGTGATTTTTTAAAGGAAATCGGTAATTACCACCAACTTGAAGTTGGTGGTAATTACCGATTTCTTGAGGCTCAAAAGCACTTTTTAATGTGCTTCCTACATTGCATTTAAGGAATTGGTATAACCGATTCCTTAAATGCAAGAGCAATAAGGAATCGGTATTTACCGATTCCTTATTTACCGATTATTTACCTACATTAGGAATGGCTAAATACTGGTCGGTAACGCCGAAATTCAGTAAATTTCAGCGTTACCGACCGGTATTTAGCCACCTACATCTGGCCCATGTTTCTCAAGTTGCCTTCTGTTATACACACATTCTGGCAGATGCATCAAAGCTTTTTGCGATCGCAAACGGTGCAATTTGCAAAAATTGGCCGTTTGCAATCTCAAAATTAGCTTTTGCGATGCATCAAGGGTCAAGGCCCTCGCAATTTGAGAATTCACAATTAATTGCGAGTTCTCAAATTGCAATTACATTTAAGGAATCGTATTTTGCGATTCCTTAAATGCAATGCAAGAACCACTTTGAAGTAGCGATTTTGCTACTGGGGGGCGCAAATTACCATGAAGTTAAACTTCATGGTAATTTGCAAAAACTTTGATAAAAGCACTAAAGTGCATTTTTCAAAGTTGTTGGTTACACACACACATGTCCTTGGGACATGTGTGTGTGAGCAACATTTGTGCACAGATTAATTTCAGAGGTGCAACAGGGTGTCCTTTTGACACCCTTGCACCCTTGAAATTGCATGAGCAATTTGCGAGTACCACTTGGTACTCGCAAATTGCGCATGCAATTTCCCATTCATTCCTATGGGCCTTTAGGCCCATAGGGATGAATGGGAAGCCATTCCTTATTTGCGAATCGCAATTTGCGACTCGCATATAAGGAATGTGCAGGAATCGCTATTTTCATAGCGATTCCTACATGCATAGGCTTTTGCGAGTCCTTCATTGCGATTCCATAATCGCAATTAAGGACTCGCAAAATATTACCTTGATGCATGTGCCTGAAAGACTTTTAACATACATTTGCATTCGTGACAATGCAGGATAGCATTCTCTGAATCAGATTACATTTCCACTTTGTAGACACACTATCATGACACCTTGAACATTCAGTACAAAGGGATAACGTTCACTGTGCAAATGTCATTATTGTTATTGTCCAGGAGGCGACAAAGCTATCAAATTAGAATAAACAATTGTGGCCTGTTAGGGGTTTCAACATAGCCACATGGGTGCGTTTTATGATCTATACAGAACCACTTTCTTGTTAAAGGCAGTGGAGCACTCAGCTGACCTTGCAAGGTCACTGCATGCCGGAATTCTAGCTCAGCTAAATCCTGTTTACCAACACCAGGGATGTCCAGCTGTACACCAAGACGGACAGCCTGATGACACGTACCAGCATGTAACGGGGAGTTAGACCACCCAGCAGGGATTTGACAGATTACCCACCCTAGGAAAGACTAGATGAGGGAGCGCAAGGTGGGAGTACATTATACACAGTACTTATATGCCCGCATATATTCACTGCTATAGCACAATGGGGGAATCGTTTATCGTTTCCACTGGTCTCATAATACTAATTGCACTATTGTGTTTCATTTTACTGATTATCATAGCACCCATATTTCATACAAGAATCATAATGCTTCAATAAATTGTAAAACGGCTTGCTGAGTATTTCTTCTGTAGTTTTTTGGGTAGGCATGACAGTCCAAACTAAATGGTTCTAGCTCTGTTACCACAATTTCTTTGGAGGATCGGGGTTGTCATGTTCTAACTCTTGTGCACACGTTTGTTACCCTGTTAGGTTAGGGGTGCAGTTGGTATACTGTGGGTTAGCAAGACTACTGGCCCACATGTTCTGAGGGTGTGCACGGAACCAGTCTGGCACAATCCTGATGTTGAGGTTGTCCTACAGAAGCGCAGTTTTACCGGAGAGATACAAGCCATACAACAGTATATAATGATTTTTCATATTTTCTTCAACTTTAAAGTTGCATATTTTTACAATGATATAGTTTGCCATAAATAATCCTATAGCTCCACAGTCTATTATAATGGAAGTCTCGAGATTTAAATTAGCAGACCAGGATGAGGAAGTCTGCAGTATTTATTGTGGAAACATCATCAGTATTACTGATTCAGATTTTCTTTTGAAGGGCGTAGTGAATTTGAAGACTTGCCTACCTTCCTGGAGACTGAGACTGGAGTTCCCTTCTCTCTTTGGGCAAATTGGACACATACATATCACACCACTCTTTTGACTGCAATATAAACAGAGACCATGTGTCCTACGGCTCTTTCATTCTTCCTGAGACAGAGGTCCTCTAATGGAATCTAGCTATACAGGATCTTTGGCATTTTCAGAGATTAATTCTGCGGACCTAGTTACTGAGGGTCACAACAGTGTAGGGCGTGAATCTTGCCCTCATTGCATATCAGTCTTTCTCTCTACGATTTGATGTTTTTCTATAAACACATTTCCATTAATCCTTGAAGAGTCTAATGTTGAGCTACTCTGGCAGGCTCATCCTTAATTTGATCTCATAGCCCTCCATGAAACAAAGGGTACTGTGTTTTTCCTGCCACTCTGCTTCTATTGCGATCTGCATAAACCTTGCTACATACATGATCATATCTGAGGAGCCCTGACAAAATAAATGAAGAGAGCTTCTTAGGTGGAATTTAAGGGCATATTTACAGGCCCCTATTGCCACAGGAACATCACTTTTATTGATGTTCTTGTGGTGATAGGGTCTTCGTCTTATTTACAAGGTGGCGTTTAGCCACTTAACTTGGCTTAATGCTGCCTTGTAAATAAGGCACCCTTTCACGTTCCACCACAACACCCATTGTTTTTTAACTGCCCCCTATTTACAAGGGTGGCGTAAATAGGAGGCAGCGCCAAAATTAACATCAGGGAAAACCTGTTCTCAACATGGCAAAATGAGGAGAAATGCTTTATTTCTCCTCGTTTCTTGCTGTTTCTGTGTGTGCTTCATTGTGCTTCACACATAGAAGGTGTCCTGCACATAGACAATCATTCATTCAGCGCAAGCTCTCTTGTACTATGGTGATATTATGGTATTTCTGCATTTCTCTTTGATGCGGATTTACTAACTTGATTACGCCCGCTCGTATTACTAAGAGTAATGTGCATGGTAAACTATTCTACAGAGAGAGCACATTCAGTTAGCGCTAGGAGGTGCTCACACTCTTGTATATGCTCTGCTGTACTTAGAGCTATACATCCTCATTTGTTTTTGGATCCAAGAGTGCATTTTGTGCTAGGAAACTAGCACTACATGATGGGAGTAAACTGGGGGAAAATCCTACCCCAAGTATACATTTAGCAAGCGTGTGCAATTGCTAGCTTTCGCTATTCATGTTCTATTGCATTCAGAAGACGTTCTTAGCACAAAATGCATCCTTGCATCCAAAATGGGACTATTTTTGTGCTAAAAAATAGTGATAAATGCAGAATTAAACTTCTCACGTAATCCTGCATAATCTTGCACAATTTTTGGATAGTTCTGCATGACTATGCTACACAGAAGAACGCAAGTTGCACCCACCCCTTATTATCACTGTAATTGAAATGTGAATTGTATGATGCAGACATTTAAACTCTCCTTCAACTGTTTGGGCACTCATCATAGTTGGGTCCACTTACTGCAGCTATAGAGGGTCTAGCATAGTTTGAACCCTGACAGCCACTGTTTGACATTAGAGAAAGCTGCTTTATGCCAAAGACTGAACACTCTCTCTGATTGAGAGATTGAACAGCTGCCAGTAAATCCTGCTTTTGTTACATATTGAAGTCAAATTACACTTTTAACCTTTGGCATCTCAACTGGAGATTGGCAAATTGCACTTCATCTACCTCCTTCTTTACAGAGGGCTTATAAAGGGCAGGCTCTCTCCGATGTCTCTCTATTGCCCTCCAGTTTCACTGAGAGGAAGTTGAAGAGACACCAAGCAAGACACCCAGAAGGTTGTGCAAGATTGCAGAGACAACACAGAGCTACATATGAGAGGAAAAAGCAAACATGTTGCATGAAAAATCTCTAATAAAATAACCAAGGAAAAATAATCCTAACTAGGACCCAGAAGAAAACATTAGCATAAACCCTAACAAAATATTTCTTACTAAAACACCGATAGCAGAAACAAGGAATAGGGTGCTGTGGGCAGAGAACATAATGAAGGTGGCTCCTCAAGCACAGAGATGCACAGAGGTTCCAGACTTCAAGCCCTCAGGTCAGAAATCACCTCCCTTCCCTCTCATCTCACAATTCAGAGGGAGCAATAAACATGACAGCAAACCTTACATGAAATGTGTTATTGCGTCTCAGCATAGCCAATCGATGTTACTGTCTTATATTTTAAGGGACTGCATTGCTTTGCTGAGCCACCTGCTGGCATAAACAGTGCCTGCAGCTGGACACGGTTTTTTTCTGGGCTGGATATATCGGCCATCCAATTCCACGTAGTTTTCTAAGCAGCTTGACATAATTTTAGAGTTCGACCGTCTTCTCCCTGGTACTCGCAAGAGCTAAGATAGAAAAAACTCTGTTGCAAACAACTAGAAAGAACATGGCGAAGAAAATACGACATACAGGACAAAAAACTTTACAAAATTAGTCTGAACCACTATAAACAACTGCTTCTAAAAACTAAACAAGAGTTTTATGCATCTAAAATCAATGAGGCAAGAAACTCGATTAAAGAAATTTTTAAAACGGTTAAAGTACTTGCACACCCTGTTTCTCCCCCTATAGAAGCAAGCCAAGAACTTTGTGACAAAATAGCCAATTTTTTCTTCGAGAAGGTTGAAACTATCTTCTCGACTTTCACACACTCCTCAAATGTCACATCCCTATCAGGGTTGGCAGTTGTAAATTGTCCCGATAACAATGAGGCGGTGCTCCACAATTTTGCACCTGTTTCAGTTTCTGAGGTTCATAAGCTCCTGGAGGCAACCAGATCAGATTCCCCCATGGATCCCTGCCCCTTATCAGTACTGAAGCTGGCTTCAGAACCTGTATCAGCAATCCTTACTCCCATTATTAACATAATTTTCGCAAATGGTTATTTCCCCAAAACATGGAAATCAGCATCCATCCTTCCGCCTCTGAAAAAACCACATCTGGATCCCAAAGATCCAAATAATTTCAGACCAATATCCAGGCTCCCGTTACCTGCAAAAATAGCTGAAAAAATAATGAATACACAACTCAGTAGATTCCTGGAAGAAGGCCAGGTATTGGATCCCGCACAGTATGGTTTCAGAGGGGGACACAGCACTGAATCAGCGCTTCTTAAGTCAACCGAGGAAATCAGAGCTATATTAGATCAAGGAGGAAAGGATGCAATGATTATGTTGGACCTGTCCGCGGCCTTTGATACGGTCCATCATGGATTATTGATGGGCCGGCTACATGAGATTGGAGTCAAAGGGAAAGCATGGAATTTGATTAAGTCTTTCCTAGCTGATAGAACACAAGCAGTAACGCTGGGAGACTTTACTGCCAAGGCTTTTTCCCTACCCTGTGGTGTTCCACAGGGATCATCCATCAGTCCCACACTCTTTAATATCTATGTAAAACACCTGGCCCCTCTGTTCGAATCCTTTGGGTTCGACCTTACTTCATACACAGACGATACTCAGATTGTGGTCTCTATAGTCCCCGGAGGACTTTCGAACATAGCATCAGAATTTAAGTATTGTATGTTGGCAGTAGGCAGCTGGATGACCCAGAACTGCCTCAAGTTAAACTCCAACAAAACCGAGGTGGTGCTCTTTGGAAATGATCCAAATTTCTTGACACCAATTTGGTGGCCAGAATCACTGGGCCCACTGCCAACACCTTGCAGAAAAGTAAAAAACCTGGGTATCATTATTGATAATAAACTCTCTTTTAAAGACCAAGTCAATGCAGTAGTCTCTGCGACTTCGTACACTTTGCGGTCCTGTAAAAAGATCCTGCCTCTACTACCTAAAGAGTCTCAAAGGATAGTTATCTCTGCCCTGGCGTTATCAAAACTAGACCATTGTAATAGTCTTTATCTAAACATTCAGGAGGGATTACAGAGAAAACTACAGCTATTGCAAAACGCTGCGGCCAGATTGATCTCCGGGATTCCTAAATATGCCTCAATCTCGGCGGAGATCAAAATGTGGCATTGGCTGCCAGTAAATAAACGAGTGCTGTTTAAAGCCATGTGCATCACGCACAGAGCCTTATATAGAAGTGGACCCCTCCACTTGATAAGGCACTTTCAATGGTACACACCTGGAAGAAGCCTGCGGTCCTCAGAGGCCAAACTAGTTTCAGTCCCCAGGGTAAAAAAAGCGAATTGGGGCGGACGAAGTTTCCTAGTTAAAGCAACCAAGGCATGGAACTCACTGCCACCATTCCTTAGACATATCTCCAACCATTTGGAATTCAGGAAGGCACTCAAGACTAGTCTTTTCACACTCGGAGTCTTTTACCCTCCCGGTCTCAGACCAAGGATGGACCCCTTTTCAATAGCGCCAGGACACCTTTGGGTATTAACCGCACTCTATAAAAATCAATAACATAACATAACAGTAAGTTATCTGCTACATTGCCTATATCAAACATTTTTACTACAGCTTCCATCCCTTCTGCCATGCATAGATGATAGCAGGCACACAAAAAATGGTTTGTGTTCATGCAAAACTTCTGCAGTATGAACGTTCGTATGGTGGGACTTAAAGCAAGACAGATGTGCAGATTACGGTTGAAGGAAATATAGCAATGGTTGGCAGCGCTTTTCTTGGAGAACATTGCAAGAGATTTCCCATGTTCTCATTTCCTGAATAGCTGAATCCTGCATTATGGCTAAAGGGTTACTCAGTTTAATTAGATCTTGTCTAGATGCTGGCTGGGTTGTTGTTTCAAACAAAGACACCCACCCCACCCACCTCCAATCACAGCCTGGAAGCAAACTCCATTTGGAAGACAAGTTGCAGTTTGCTTCCAAAAAGTGATTGTATTCAAAGTACAGATAGCACAACCTGGTTAATTTGCCCACAGTTTACTCGAGGTTTAACCTTGTAAAATTGTATGGGGAAAGAGTGCACAAATGAGTCTGCACACTTTGAAACAAAAAAAAATAACTGTAACTTGATATCATCCACCATTATTAGGTTGGAGATGCGGAATTGGGTACATATTGTGTATGTGGCATACCAAACTCAACACACTCAGTACATCGAAGATTGCACAAAGGCTTAGAATAGGGATAAAGTGAAATGATGTAGACTCTGTGTTTGCTGTCTACATTTCACAGCTCTGAATTTTTGGGGTTCATGGAATGTAACTTAAATCTGGACATACGCAGGTTTATAGCACAATACAGTTTCGGTGAAGTGTTGTGTTTTGAATTGAAGCTGTTGCAACATCCCCCGCCCCCCACCATCCAGACTAGGCTCTTGTCATCCATAGATTTCATTGCACACCCAAACCCCAGGTTCGAAGCTCTGGAAGCATTACAGATGCTTATAAGTGCGCCATTCAAAAACATTTGAATCTCTTCGTATTTTTACAAAGTGACATAGTTGGCCTTACAACAAAGATCATACAAAAGGTACACAATGTTCCTCTGTATGCATGTGATGGATTAGTGTTGCTCTACAATGATTTAAACTGATCCCTATACAACATTGATGAATTATTACTGCATTTTGAGATTATGATGTATTAACTGGGCCAAAATGAATGAAATCCTCTGACAAACATGGTGCTCAGGGAAGCCATCTTGCTGCATGTCAGTAGGACGAAATATATCTACTCAACTGCTTTTTTCTGTTAAATCAATTGAATCCAGTTGTTTTTTAGTCTAATTGGTTCACTGGAAGATTGAAACTCCCAAAACTAATTAAATTGCCAAAGGTCAGGGACTTAAAACTTCTCGTCCTGCCCCCATTGAGTGGGGTAACCACTGCTATGGAACAAAGAGGGGCTTGGTGGCTGCTCTTTGCTTCTCTGAACACAATTGTAAACATTCATGGAAGAAAGATTTTGAATTGTCTTTCTTATCAGTGTGGGTGCTGATACCACTGTTGACGTTCATACCCATCAAGCTTTTTGCGCAGGCCCCGTGTCACTAATGAGTGGTTCATTCGGTCCTCTTTGGTCTTCTTTGCATTCTCTTACTTTGAACCCTGCTTTCCTGAATATGTGAAATTAATGGTTTCAGATACCAACCTGCAAGGAAGAAAACCATGCCTGGGTGCCCTACTCAGTTGTAGCTACATTGGGCTATCCTGTTTCCAAGGAGAGAACCGGGGTATAATGCCAATGAACCGAGCAATGCTCCATCTGTATTGGTTTGTTACTCATTTTTTTATTTGGATTGATAAGGTTTGAGAACAAGCATCAAATCAACAAGGCCCTGAAAGGAGTGTCTTGAATGATGCATACAAATGTGACAAACTGTTAGAAAAGTGTGTGGGAAAAGGGGAAACTCAAATGTATGTACAACGGTGTAGGTTGCATTTGAAAGTGAGGCAGTGCAGTGATCTAAGTGAAGAAGTGATGGGTGAAAAACAAAAAAGTTTGAAAGAGGTTCCCCTACATATTTCCCTCAATTCTTCCAGTAATAGTCTTGATTAGGAGCATTCTAACAATTGATATCTAAAATAAGTGTTGGTGTTTTAAATCCATAAACAAAATTGGCAGGTTCTTCCTAAGGGCAATGAAGATTCCATTCAGTTTTTGTCCATTATTCAGGCAAGTACGATTCCCCCCAACCCCATATATTTCCCACATACGCACATCAGGACCTCCAGTAGTTCAAGAATAGACTTTTAAAGTGCTGATCTGCAGTGGTCCAGCTCAAAAGGTACACATCCTAAAAACCATAATGGAGCACAATTACTTTGCCAGCACACACATCTGAACAATTGAAAGATCGAACAAAACCACTTAAGAGTTCTTAACTGCAGTGCAAACCATTGTTTTATACTTGCAGTTTCATTTAAATGATCACCAATTAACACACTTAGTTTGGAATACTCAAATAATATGTGTATGCCAGAAAGAGATATATTTGCCACATATCATGTCACAAAAAGCTTTGATTTTAACAAGAAACATATGGTTTGAGGCATATGAGCTGTAGAGTACACACTATGCATAGATCACCATCTGGTGTTGGACCCGGATGTTTGCACTTGTTTTTGCCTTGGAAAGTCTTTGGAAGTCACGAGGTATGTGACTCCCCCTCTGGATCATAGTGTGCATGGGCATCGGCTCCCATCCTCAGACTGTTTTTTCCCCCCATCGGGCTCGGATGTGTTCTCGCGTTCCAGTTCCGAACCGTTAACGGTTTTCTCTTTCGACGCGCAATCCTTTCCTTCTCGACGGTATTGTTTTGATCGTGTTTTCCAATCCACGCGACCCTTCATCTCCAAAGTCTTCGATTCCGGTCATCGACGAAGGCCTTCGAGCCTACCTGGGCCTCATCTCTGGCTCATGGAAAGGACGCCATTCAAAAAGTGTCCTCGATGTGGGTTGAAGTTTCCCCTCACCGACCTATATGAGGTGTGCAACCTCTGCGTCTCACCGGAGCACGAGGCCAGAGACTGTCCAGCTTGCACCTCTTTCCGCTCAAAGAAGACGATCCGGGACCGACGAGCTCGACGAACAATGGCGCGCTCCTCATCTTCGATCCCAGATGACATCTTTCAAGAAGGCGTCAATGTTCCGGAACAGGGTCGGGTCGAAGAAGCCATCATCAGCGCCACCGAAGCCGATGATTCCGACGTCGAAGACATCACTCCAGCTCAAAGGGCCGTGACTACAGACGTCGACCCCAACCCACACCCTCCCTCGACACTGTCAAAAAAGGCTTCGGTACCACATTCACCTTCGGGCCCAGGTGCACACCGAGACATTGGCTCCCATGCCCAGCCTTCTGGCCCAGTAAAGAAGCCTATTAAGCCTTTAGGTGACTCTGGATCGAGTCAGCCTACCCTCAGTGCCGAAAAACAAACTCCGACACCACAGAAGAAGACGTCCTCATCCACGCCGACCGCTGCTTCCACATCAAAGCACTCGGCGTCGAAGGCTAGCACTGGTTCCTCGGCACCGAGAACAGCCTCGGAACCCACCAAAAAACGCCCAAAAGGCCCCAATTCTTCGAAGCCAAAGACCTCGGAACCGAGAAACCAACAACTGGTTCCATCCGATAAAGACACCACAAAACTACACGGTTGCAAACCTAGAACCGCTACCGAGTCGACGCCGAAAAAGCTTACGGCACCGAAGCCCTCGACTCCGAAGGATCTGCCTCCCACAGATGAACTGTTTCGTCCAGATCCTACCCAAAAGACTCTTGTGAAGGATCCTAGGACTGGTCATTTAATGCTTAGCATCAAGAAAAGACCCCTGGAAACGCCTGCGTCCGCACCACCACCAAAATAGAGAGACTTTGCTACCTCTCCATTAAGGATCCCTTCTCCTCCTCCTCCTCCCCCACCACACCGCTCTCCTACACCATCACCTACCCCAGTAGATGATGATGATGACTACACCTCAGATGATGCAGGGGGAGGTGCGGATGATCAACCCCTTGGGGACCCTACCCCTGCTGGCTCCCCGGACCCCTGGGATGATTACAGTGTCCCAGACGTCCCTTACACCCCACAAGATGACATCTAACCCTCCAGGCCATCCCTCCAGAGTTCAATAGCGGCTTCAACCAGCTCCTTCACCGAGCTGCCCAATACCACGGGGTTGCCCTTCATACAGACCCAGTAGAGGAAGATTTTCTTATGGACACCTTTGATACCACACAAAGGTCCACTTCAATTCTGCCCATGCTTAAAGGGGTCATTAAGCATGCACCAGAGATCTTTAAAGACCCAGTCAGAGCTCAGGTCATCAATCCAAGAATAGAAAAGAAGTATAAGGCTGCTCCTACTGACCCAGTATACATTAAAGGGCCCGCACCACTAGACTCCTTAGTAGTCTCTAATGCAAAAAAGAGAGAAAATTCCCAAACATCAGGTGACGCACCACCACCATATAAGGAATCAAAACTCCTGGACGCCTATGGCAAACGCACAGCATCACAGGCAACAAACATTTGGCTCATTGCTAATACCCAAGCACTGTTAGCCAGGTATGACAGGGCACATTATGATGAGCTTGAGTCCATAATGCGGCACCTCCCTGACAGGTATAATAACAGGGCCAATGAGCTCATACAGGAGGGTAAAACCATCACTAACACCTCCATCCGTTGTGCCCTAGATGTAGCAGATACCGCCTCAAGGGCAATAAACACCAGCGTCCTTTTGCTCAGGCAGGCCTGGTTACGCATATCAGGTTTTAAACCCGAAGTCCAGAGTTCTATAGTCAATCAGCCTTTTGATGAGCAACACCTATTTGGCCTCAATGTGGACGTATCACTTGAGAAAATGAAAAAGGAGACAGACACGGCCAAATCTATGGGAGCCTTGCAGTTGCAAGCTCCCAGGCGGTCCTTTCGTCGCTCATCCTTCAGAAGCACACATAGAGGCTACTCCTCTGATACCCCCTCCACCTCTTACAAGGCTCCCACCCAATCCACCTTTACTAGAGGATACCAAAGGGGTGGCTACAGGGGAAATAATAGCAAAGGCAGAGGCAAAAACAACAACTCCCGCTCTGCCTCTACCCCCACCCCATGACTTCCCTCCACTTCCCCCAGACCATTCCACTCCAGTCGGGGGAAGACCACCAATTCCTACCTACCTGGGCAAACATCACTTCAGACAGGTGGGTGCACCAAATAATTCAATCAGGCTACTGTCTCGAACTAACATCTACCCCCCCCCCCCCAACCATATCACCCAAACACTGTCCAATGTCCCAAGAACATCTGTTACTGCTAAAGCAGGAGGTAATCTCCCTCCTACAAAAAAGCGCAATAGAACCAGTTCCTCTGCACCAACAAAACAAGGGAGTTTATTCCCTCTATTTTCTCATACCAAAGAAGGACGGATCTCTAAGGCCTATTTTAGACCTCAGACCCCTAAACCTATACATAAACTCAGACCACTTCCACATGGTCACACTTCAGCAGGTACTCCCTCTGCTTTCCCAGGACGACTTCCTTGCTACTCTAGACCTCAAGGACGCCTATTTCCACTTTACCATTCACAGCGCTCACAGAAAATATCTCAGATTCGTAGTGGACGGTCAGCACTATCAATTCAAGGCACTCCCATTCGGAGTCACCACAGCACCAAGAGTGTTTACCAAGTGCCTAGCGGTGGTGGCAGCACACCTAAGAAGACAACACATCCATGTCTTCCCATATCTAGAAGACTGGCTCATAAAAGCCAGCTCGTACAATCAGTGTGTACAACACACTCACGCCACTATTCAACAACTTCACGACCTGGGGTTCACAATAAACCACGCCAAGTCCCAGCTGCAACCGTCCCACACACAACAATACCTCGGTGCCACAATGGACACCTCAAGGGTGCTAGCTTATCCCAGTCCCACTAGGATAGCCAGCATACAAGCTCTTCTCACCAAATTCCAACCGCAACACTCTCTTCCAGCCCGAGTGTTCATGCAACTCATAGGGATGATGGCCTCTTGCATATTCATAGTGTCTCATGCAAGACTCCAGATGCGTCCTCTCCAAGAGTGCCTAGCACGCCAATGGAACCAGGCTCAAGGTCAGCTAACAGATCTGGTGTTGGTAGACGGTCGTACCCATCGCTCTCTGCAGTGGTGGAACACCAAAAACCTTTTCAAAGGGCGACCGTTCCTAGAGCCGGTTCCTCAAATAGTCATGACAGCGGATGCATCGCTCTCCGGCTGGGGAGCTCACCTACTTCATCACACCATGCAGGGCAGGTGGACACCTCAGCAAAAGTTACTCCACATCAACCACCTGGAGCTACTAGCCATATTCCTAGCCTTGAAAGCATTCCAAATACACATTTCAGGCAAAGCTGTCTTAGTCCGCAACGACAACATGACAGCCATATATTATATACAAAAACAAGGCGGGACACACTCTCTGCAGCTCTCTCAGCTCGCACAGAGCATATGGAGGTGGGCTATACCTATACCTCAGAACATTTTTGTCCTAGCCCAACATGTCCCAGGAGTCCAAAACACAATAGCCGATCTGTTGAGCCGTCAAACACAACAGATCCACGAGTGGGAACTTCATGCACAAGTTGTTCAACCGTTTTTTCAGATGTAGGGGCAACCACTGATAGACCTCTTCGCCACCCACGAAAATGCCAAATGCCCAAGCTTCGCCGCCAGATATCCACACCCATTGTCCAAAGGCAATGCGATATGGATGAACTGGTCAGGCACATTTGCGTATGCTTTTCCGACTCTCCCACTCATTCCACGAGTGGTGCGCAAACTACAGCAACACTCCTTAATGCTCATCCTAGTTGCTCCAACTTGGGCCAGACAACCATGGTACACCACATTGCTGGAACTCTCCGTAGTTACGAACTAAAAATTACACCTCTCTCCACACCTCCTAACCCAGAACCATAGAGAGATACAACACCCAGACCCAGCTCAGCTCAACCTAGCGATCTGGCTCCTAAGGTCCTAGAATTCAGTTACCTCAACCTCCCTCCTGACTGTATGAACGTCATCAGAGAAGCTAGACGGCCTACCACTAGAGCATGCTATGCAGCCATGTGGAAAAGATTTGTAATATACTGCCATAACAACAACACTGATCCCCTAGATGTGTCTATCCAACACATCATAGGCTACTTACTACACCTCCAAAGATGCAACTTATCCTACACGTCTATCAGACTACATCTTAGTGCCATAGCAGCATATCTGCAAAATAGACAACATCTATCACTCTTCAGAGTACCTGCCATAAAAGCTTTTATGGAAGGACTCAAAAGAATAATTCCCCCCAGAGTACCACCTTCACCTGTGTGGAATTTAAACATCGTTCTCACAAGGCTAATAGGGGCAACATTTGAACCTCTACATAAATGTGAGCTACAATTCTTAACATGGAAACTGCTTTCCTAGTAGCTATTACTTCTCTACGAAGAGTTAGCGAACTACAAGCACTAACTATTCAGGAACCCTTTCTACAAATGCATCATAATAAGGTTGTACTCAAAACTAATCCTAAATTCCTCCCTAAAGTCATTTCTCCCTTCCACCTCAATCAATCTGTGGAGCTGCCCGTATTCTTCTCGCAGCCACAAACAGTTGCAGAAAGAGCTCTTCACACCTTAGATGTCAAAAGATCACTGCTGCACTACATAGAGAGAACACAACCTTTTCGTAAGACCAAACAACTATTCGTGTCTTTCTCACCCCCACACAAGGGCAACCCCATATCAAAATCTGGGATAGCTAGGTGGATTGTCAAATGCATACAGATGTGTTACCACAAAGCAAAATGTACATTATCTGTTCCTCCTAAAGCCCACTCTACACAAAAGATAGGGGCTTCAATGGCATTTTTAGGAAACATTCCCTTAGACGATATCTGCAGAGCAGCTACATGGTCTACACCGCACACATTCACAAAACACTATTGTATCGATGTGCAAACTAAACAACAAGCTAGTGTGGGCCAGGCTGTACTCAAAACACTATTTCAAACTACTGCAACAGATACTGGTGGTTGCCGCTAGGAGGGGATACTGCTATGCAATCTATGCATAGTGTGTAATCTGCAGCTCATATGCCTCAAACGGAATATGCTACTTACCAGTATGCATCTGTTCTTGGCATGTAGAGCTGCAGATCTACACACGCCCACTCGCCTCCCAGGCTACCTTTATCTGTTCAAGTATTATCTTACTTAGATACACCATACATGGGCATACTTCCAGTTTCTTACAAAGCTCCATCATTTCCCTGCTGGCGAAAAACAATCTGAGGATGGAGCCGATGCCCATGCGCAATATGACCCAGAGGAGGAGTCACATACCTCGTGATTTCCAAAGACTTTCCAAAACAAAAACAAGTGCAAACATCCGGGCCCAACACCAGATGGCGATCTATGCATAGTGTGTAGATCTGCAGCTCTACATGCCAAGAACAGATGCATACTGGTAAGTAGCATATTCCTTCTAGGTTTAATCTTTCAAATGTTGTAGAGTATTTTTACTTTTAAATCGAAAGATAAAATGGATTGTGCAATACATTTCATATCTGAAAGCTGCTTAGCACTTATTAGGTGGAGCAAAGTGTTGTTAATGGAGTGTGACTATAGACGTGCCATGCATGTACAGTGAAGCAAGAAGTGTTGCTGAAGTTTCATTCCACTGTGATAACCAAAAACAATCTGCCTCCTTTCTCCTGTTTCTCATTATTATTTTTATACTGTCATAGTTATATATCGTTACTACTGTTAATTGATTTATCTATTTATATTGTAAACACCATAAACTGAAATATTTGAAAGATTTTGAACAATAGTCGCTTGCATTACTCTACCAGATTGATTTCCACTCCTGTTTTAGATTCCCCCTCTTGGTATAAAAGATGTCCTTCACATGCATAACTCCATCTTTTATCTTGTCTCTTCCCTTCCTTTGATCCCTCTCCCACAATAATCAGTCATTTGTTAAACTGTTCCTGCCATCACCCTTATATTTTGTCCTCATCCTTCTGGATATCAGTCAAGGCGTTCATTCATGCCTGAAGTCAAGGGATGTTCAATGAGCCACATTAACGACGGGACCCTGCGAACTCGCTTGAATCCCCCCATTGTCCCATTGGAGCATATGCGTCTCTTTTTGAAAATGCCAGCATGAAATGGCTACATGATAGTATTGCAGTGCATAACCTCTATTTTGGTTTCATTTAATTGAAGCCTTAAACATCTGTACGTATAAAGGTCTATATATAATAGCTGTGCACATTGTTGCTCATACTGACCCTCAAAAGCATCGAGTCTGACCTCTGTTTTTGTGAGTCAGCCACAGAGGATTGTAAGTGAAGTCCCAACCCCTGGATGAGCAACAACAATGGTACACTGCATACATTAAACAGGCAGGGTTATAACTCTAGGCGTCAACAATAGTTTTTGGTACAAGAGTAATAGAAGGTGCCCAATAAAACCATAGTGGGCTAAGTTCGCGCTTTATAAATTCAATATTCATTCATTCATTCTAGCATGAGTGAGTCAAAGGAAAACAACACAGCGCCCCTCTTCCTTGCCACTGATCGCCATCAGCAGGAATGGGTAAAGTGTATACTAGGCCCCTGTGAAATGCAAAACTTCCAGAATAGCTAGGGTGAGCCTATGTACAATGTTAAGGACCCTCCTAAATATGTCCAACTGTACCAGATCTGTCCAGTGAGCGGAATCTGACTGGTGCAAGTAAAGAATGCCTTCCTGCTCTAGGTGACACCTATAGTATCTTACAGGCCACATGAAGCTCTGCGATGTGTTGATAACTTCTACGCTCTTCCAGATCCAGTTTAGACTTTGGAACAGAGGAGTAGCAAAGGACCGCGATTTATTTACCACTGCCTTTTTGATGTATTTATTTACACGGTTGTCTCTAGCATCTTCAACACATACATGCAGTATAGAGCTGTACAAAAAATAAAACTATGTACATAAAAAAGAGCAAAACAAATACTGTGGGCTAATATAGCTTAGTAACTAGCCTGTAGAAGGAATGAGAGCTACAGAGCGGGCAAACAAGGAGTAGAACTTTGTGAAAACGTTGCCTGAAAATCCTGAGGATACATAGGTAACTAATCGTTTTACAGACAGTTGAACTTTGAGACTTGCTCTGTGAATACCTGGTGGGAGGCTGCAGAGGACTCATGGAGGCAGAGTACAACCCGCGTGGACCATGATTCAGAAGAGAGGTTATTTGGGAGAACTAATGTTATGATCCACCCGCAAGCAGTCGCTGTCCAACGAGAACTGGAGGGTATTGATCTGCGTGCTGATGGGCAGTGATGTTTGGACACCAGAAGGCTAATCAATCACTGTAATATTGTTTCTTATGGTGGGTGCTTTTATGGAAAAAATGCAGTCATAATGTTGCATGAAATCCATTGGGCATCAGAGTATCACTGGCTTGTGGCGAGTTTATCATCAGGCTCTCTCATCCTGACAATAAAATGCATGACAAAGCAATGACACTTCTGAGATTTTATCATGTTAGGGATTTTTTGGGCTTTGATAATAGAGGGTCAGTTGCTGTTTATATGTCGTTTTTTCCAATGTGACCTTTATATTTTTTCTTCATTTATTGCTGTTTGATTTTGGTCTAAGATGTTTTACTTTTTGCTGTACAAGAAGTTGTGCGTTGTTGCATTCCCAGCCTGCCCTTGGCAGCTAGATGTTTCAGAGCTCTTACACAGAGACCCTCATATGCTTCGGTCCTGAGATGAAGTCGAGGCTCCTAGACAACTGGCTCATTTCTTGAAGCAGAGAATCAAAAGAGGAACGAATGATGATTTTCCTTTTTCTTTTTATAAAAATACTCCGTAGGTTTTGTCCTTCGAAATTTGTGTGAAGAAAGTGGCAAAATTGTCTAAGTGATGAAAACATTCTATATTTTTACCTCGCTATCCAGAGCCAGCACTTATTGGTTACATGACTATTAATGGGCAACATTTTCTAATTGAGCCACGGAAGTGGGAGACTGAAGGGGTGAAAATAATGTGGCTTTGATCAAAATTTTCAGGAAGCCCAAAGCAACCTGGCGTTGCTTGGTGAAGCATTGCCCTTTTGGTGTCTTGGGTTTACCCTACAGCTTGTCCCAAAATTCAACGCCAAACACATCCTTTTAGCACTTGACCACAAGAGTAGCCAGGCGGAATGGTCTGACGCTTTCTCTGAGAAGTGCTTGGGGTAGTCACTCAGTGCTCAATCAAGGATATAACAATAATGAATAAATCAGGTTCCTGCTAGTGCTTCACTTAGAAAAGAAAGTGCCTTAAGGGTGGTTTGCAGCTAAATATTGCACACAAAAGGCAGAGGAAATGCCAGGCAGTATGACCTTCAGGCTGCTCCCAGGTTCTCAAAGGAAGTATTACAAGATCAATGCAAAATACATAAAGCTTTCTCAAGGGAGCTTCTACGTATAATCTTCGTTCCATCCCCCAAGGCTACTATTACAACAGTTATAATGCTGGGAGGATAAGATTGTCTCTAAGGTACTTTTGTAGATGCCTTTATGTCCGTTACTGCTACTGTGCCGTCCCCCGGAGTCGCAGTTGCACACTGCCTTATTTACTAACCGAGCATGGTCTCTCTCTGGGCTTGCCACCGATGCCTGAGGTTCCGCGCCACTTTTGTGCACTTATGTACACAGGCTGATAAAGATGTCCACTGTCTCTGCAGCTTTGAGCAGTAGCACTCTTTTGATCCCAGAAAGGAGGGCTTCACGGCATAGGTAGGTGAGACTACAGCCGCTCACGTCAAAGGGGGGGTAGCAGAATAGTCTTTGGATTCGTCTTGGATCCGAGATGGGGCCCGCACCAGGTCACAGCAGTAATCTTGTTGATAGTTTGAGATGAAGCTGCCAAAGGCAGTTACAAGTTTTGGGGGAATTTGCCTCCTTCTCCCACACTCCTTAGATTGACCAGGTTCTGGGAGTGAATGCCTTAACACAGTACAAGCCACAGGTAGACCGTGGTCAGAAATCCTCACCAAAGGGGCTGGCAGTGCAGTTCCTTCCCTGGGTACATAGGCCACTATCCAGTTCTTGCTGCTGAGTCTCACTGCTCTCCTTTTCTGTGCAGCCTATGCATCCTGAATAGATACCTCGATGTTCACTCCTCAGCAGCCAGCAGGCCGTTCCTTCAAGGTGGTTCAAGGTAGCTCCTTCTAGCAGGCTGCAGAACTTTCAGGTTTTTATTCCCAAACCTGGCTAGGGGTAGTTGAAAACCCCAACGATAGAAATCGGAGGCGTGTCTCAGTCTTCAATGCTGTGGCGGCTGGCAAGGAACAGGGGTGACAGGGCAGGAGGGATGGGGGTTTGAAAAATATAAAATAAAAATGCACTTACCTTTTCCGCCACCTCTCCTCTGTCTCTGCTTTGCTTCTTTTCCTGACTCCAGGAAGAAGCTGCAGGAAGCACCCGGGCACACAGGCTCCCCACACAGGCTCCCCTCAGACAATCACAATGCTGCAATGCAGTGTTGTAATTGGTTTGAGTGCCGTGGCTCAGCGCTCCGATAGGACAGGGAGCCTGTGCATATTCACCACCAGGCTGTGCATTACAGCTTGTTGGGGAATACACAAAGTGTGCATGAATGTTTGGCTGGGCCAAGACGGCCTGCCAAGCAGTCATGTGCACCAAACCACTCCTCCTCCCTAAGCAACCAGCCCGCCTCCCTTCAACCCAGCCCTGCTGTAGCGAAAAACAAAATGATAATGATATGGCGATCTCCTGCTCCCTCCCTGTCACGCAACGCAGTGCAGCCTCGCGGGAGGCTGCACTGGGTTGCGTGACTTTTTGGTAAATCTCTCCCTGTGAGTTGATAAGATGTTAGACGTATTTACCCGTAGATAGTCATGTGTCATTAGATGAAATGGACAACCTGTTTGACGAGGGCCAAGCAGGCTGCACGCAGACACTCAGCCCTCACACTCTTCTTTATCAGGCTTATGGCCTACAAATGATGTATCCCTGATGTGACTGCAGTCATTGGTCATGTCCTCCATGAAATATTGCATCAACTGGCATAATCCACTGCTGCAGACTAAAACAAATCGTGTGATAAACAATAACAGACGTATAATACTTATAGGGGATGATCAAACAAATTTTAAAAAGGACCATTCTCGAAAACCTGCAACAGGTTCTAGCCAAGCAAACTGACGCTGGAGAGGCAGAAGCAATGGCATTATTTGGTGTTAATTGGAGACAAGATCCTGGTGCCTACACTTAACGTTTATTGGAGCTGTCGTTCCCTAGGTTTAGTTGATATGGACTATACTATCAAAAGTCTAAAGGCCTATTTTTTGATCAATACGTTCTGACACCACCCACAGGTATCATAAACACTAAACTGTGAATCCCTAAATGTGTTTGGTTTTTGCTCCAATAAAGTTCCAAGTTTAGTAGAATGTCTAATAACATTTCCTGTATTTTTAAATGCTCAATAGCTAAAATGTTAGTGCAACAAGCTAGTTTGCTCAGGATTATTTTAGTGGCTCACAAGGGCAGGCTGGCATTAGAACCCAGGCTTCCTAGCTGTAGAGTCTATAACCTGCATTTATTCCCTCTGGAAGAGGTTAGTTCATCAATGAAGCCCTAGTCTAAGCTGCGATTCCAGGGGCACCTGGAAACCAAAACATTTTCAAACCAGACCTACACACCACGGCTCTGAAAGTAGCCTCTGGCCTGCTGCCAGAATGGCTAACCAGGGCCCTGTGCATATCGCTCAATCCATCTCATGAGGGACTGGCTCCATTTCGGAACAGCTCAAGGCAATTCTTGTGAATTCCTTGCCTGAAGCGATGGCCTCTTCATTGCATGGTCATTCATCCCTTTCAACCATCTTGTCATCGCTGAAAATGCTGCTCCTTTGATACGCTCAGATTTAAAATGAAGGCCATTTTTTCGTTTTATGGAGTATAAACTGATCTGGGAAAATACTGCGAAAGGCTATAAAGGCTGAATCCATTGTTACTCTATCAGTCAAACAAAATGTCAAGCAAAGGGGCGGTACGTGTCCTGTATGCCCAGCAGAAAATATTCCACTTATGACTTTTTCTCAAGAACAATTTCTAAGTCCAACGAGTTTATGTATACCTATTTCTTTATTATTATGTGTGCAGTAATCAATAGATATTGACAGGAAAAAAAGACTACTTTGGTATTGACGAAACCTCACTGTATTCTTGATATGTAAAATTTCATCAGAAAAACATTTTTTCCATGCAGCCACCGTGCAAACTAGGTGGAAATGTCCAGAGATGTTCTATACCGGTAAGCACTTCCACCTATATTTATTGAAATGAAAAAAAAAACATGCAAACCATTAAACAACCTTTACGCAGTGATGAATTCAATGGCACCCCCCGTGCTTCTCCCCACCCTGTCTGACCATCCGTACATCCTTGCTCTTGCAATCCTCGCTCCCTTCCTCAGATACCAGTTCCCGAACCCACACCGTCAGAGTCCCCTCCCTTCCTTCATGTTGAAGAGATTCAGTCACTCTACGCCTGTTAGTCCTGGGATATTGTTTTTGGCAGTATCCCAAGTAGCATTTCAGTGATTCTCACTTTCCTCATGGAATGCCAAGGATGGGATTGTAGATCCTCTGTTGCTTCTCCCTTCATCCATAGCTTCCATCGGTTGGTCAACCTCCTGCTCGTGCATGCTCTGTCCATTCTTTTTACTCAACCTTGGGTGGCAAGTTGGAACTTTCGTGTGTGAATCTATAACCTGATTTGTTTGCGGAATAAGGATTTGCTGAAACAATGCCATGCTCTCAGTCTTTCCATGTTAAGGTAATCAGTCCAAAAACCCAGCCATCGACAAGTCAGTGGCACCTGTTGGGATGGATATCAACTCTTCTGCAAGACGAAAGGCCTCGGTGCGCTTACTGCTTGAAGCCAAAGGAAGGCCTAGAAATCTTTTCACATAATTTGCTCCAAGCAAGGATTGGAATCCATCTTGTTCTACTGAACAACATAGCAAGGTCTCCAGGTGCCAATATGTTCACTTGAATTAAATCTTGCCCAACTGCGGACGTTCTTGCCGGCAGACTGTCCCCTCCTGGTTCCCGAGATTCATTGTTTTGCCTTTCAATGAGGCGAGGAGTCTGGCATGGCGTCGAGTGTATAATTTCCTGGCAGAGCGACTCCAGTTCCTCCCTGTGAATATTAATTTGTGTCCTTTGTCCCTGGGTATCTCAATCACCGTTTGCTGCTTCCTGATGTTACAGACCTTTCTGGTAGCATTTATGGCGGTAACTCGTCCAGGAGCCGCCCCGAGCTGCACTGTGCTGATATATTAAAAAGAAAAAAAGCTAAAATAAGGCTACGAGGGAAACAAAGGCAAGCAAGAGAGTGAAGAGAATGAGGGAACATGGAAAATGAGGGGCAGGCGGCTGGTAAAAGGAGGGATTTTTGAAGCCTTCAGGAGGGTATGAGACAAAGGCCGACCGACTGCGCTGAACAAAAGCTGAGTTTTATAGACTAGCTCACAAATTGCATTTTTTTCCCTTCCCTTTATATATTTCTCGACTCTCTAATGGCCTGTCTAGCAGGTGAGAGGAGGAAATCCATTTTATTTCGAAATTTATGGCGTACACCTGTCTAGTCCACTTCACAACCTCCATCATTCTGCTGGCCGGCCCCAGAGCAGCATGCCCGCCGAGCTCGGCCATTATAATTCGCCTTTTCGCAATTTCTGCACACATTGCCCATTGTGTATGCAGGTTTCTATTGTCATTTTTTTGTTGTGGCAGTTTTATGTTCCTCCCTTTGAAAAGGAAATGAAGAACATCAATGTTCATCCAAATCTCACCTCGTCCCAACGGGTCCGCGCCTCAGGAGATAATGGCGGACAAAAAAAAAACAGGTACATGCGCCTGCGGCCCAACCAGGATGTTTGGGAGCGGGGAGGGAAATTCACAAAGCTGCCCCGGATGTATTTCTGTCATCCTATGAGCTAAACACTCTTTAACACCAGTGCTGGAAATATTAGTCAATTCTGGGTTTCAGCCATGTATTCAGGTGGTAATAAGTTAAACTGTTTTGCGAGGCTACCAGTTGAATTATATATTGCTTAATTCAGAAGGCATTGCAGATCTTTAAAGTTCATTGGAGACAGATGCTGTACGTTTTATTCAACAGAACAGACTATGCGCTTACAATAAATCCGACCCCACCGAGCAGGTGATTCCGCATTTCTTTTCTTTTTTTGGCATGGTCATTTCTTGTGCTAGTATGGCTGATCCTGTAATTTCTTGTGCTAGTATGGCTGATCCTGTAATTTCTTGTGCTAGTATGGCTGATCCTGTAATTTCTTGTGCTAGTATGGCAGATCCTGAAGGCTATGAATTCTGAAAGGTCTACTTCACTGAAACATTTGCAACAATGCAAAGCTTTGAGAATGACTTCAGTGACCTGTATCTTCAATTTAAAAAGAAAATTGTAAAGTTCATATGCTACCTTCACTGAGTGACTTAATCTCAACAGAGTTGAAGTATATGGGCTTCTCCTCTCATTCACTGCCTCGTTTACAGTTGGGGTAGCATGTGTGACCTTGCACTCCTTACCGCCTGTAAGATATTACAGGAAGTCGCATAATACAACTCTGGACCCCTGATGACTGGCCTTTGTATTCTCATGTTTTTTTTAATTTCAGGTTCAAACAAGTCAATTAACACTAATTGGTAACCAGCCACTCTACTAACCAAGCCAGGCTCGAGACATACTGAAGACCTGATTTAGTTCAGTTCTAATTCAGACGAAAGCAGATGTTTACACCCAACTGAGGGCCACGTCTGGTGTAGTAATACTGTACTTTTTCCTGGCACAAATTTTAGTATTAGGGAAAGTACCACATAGTCTTTATTTTGGATGTCGGAATGGGGGAAAACAAAAAACATGCATTATTACAGATTTATTTAACATGTCAAGGACATAACGTGGCCTGGAGCTGTAATACCAGTATCCAGCAACTAACATAGCTGTCTTATTTGTATTCACCCAACGCGGCTTTATCACCCCAAATAACCGATCCAAGAGCCTTGCATTTAAAAGATCCGTATTTGTGAGGGACAACTCCTAAGGCTTACCAAGAAGTCCAGATGGCTACCGTATTCTAAAATAGGCAAACCAATTAGTGCCCCTTGCTACCACTAAATGACTTTTCCCGCCCCCACACACTGTCACTATTTTTGTCTACGTTTTATGTAAATATTGGTACCCACAGCACTACCAAAGAGTTGCTAAGAATGTGATGCACCTTCGGTGACTTGAACGTTGAAAGCAGAGGGTGCAGGGCTGTCCCTTTCCAGTCCTCCTGAGCAGATTTACAAAAGGCGGATTCCTTTTCTACCTACGTACCTGCTCTTGGATTCTGAGAGGTAAAGTAGTGCGTGAGTACTGACAGCACATGTAGTGTGTCATAGTAGACACTGACGCTGGCCCAGATGCCTGCATATATGTCAGAAATAGGCGAAATGGGGTTTGCAAGATCAAATAATTCTGAACTATTACTCAGCCTTTTCTGCCTTTCTGAAACTACGTCAACATAACAGCCAGTCTGAGTTTTACATCTGGTTTAAGTACATTTTCATGCACAAGCATTGCCAAAATTGCTATTTTTTGCAGTTTCAGTAGGATTTTTTAATTTGTTGACTTTCAAACATGCGACTGCTGACGCACGTTTTTGTGAGTGTTCTCTTTCAAAATAACTTTTTTGTGTTAGTGTTCTGTACGATTAAGGTATGCAGTGACCTCTTAAGAGCTATGCAACTAAGGTTTTATCAGGTCTCTTCGTTAACAAATCTGTGAAATAAAACAAGCTTTAACAAAGTCAGTCGGTATTTTTTGTTTCCTTATGCTAAGTCTACTAGAGGTGCTAATGATGATGGTGGTAATTTAATAGTGGTGGAGATTGTAATGATAGCTTTGGTGGTAGTGTTGGAGAAGTGGTAATGCCAAAGGTGGAGATGGGAATGATTGGGATGGTATTGGTTGTGGTGGTAATGGCTTGCACGTAGTCTTCCTCCAGTTCAAAAATGACAAAATGATTGCTTGTTTGTAGGCAATCAGATATAAGGTAAAAAATGTGGTATGATTGAGTGCAGTTTTCAAAAGTAAAACAATTCCTCGTGCAGTGCAAGCACTTCATAGGAAGCATATGATACACCAAAGAGTCAACAACATGAGATGATAGATTAGTGCTCCTCGTGAAGTCAAAGCCCTGCTTATATGCATATTATCTTATGTGGATTTGTAAAGGACACTATCACCTGCAAGAGTATCCTGGCGCAGGCAAGGTGTAGGTGCATCTAGTCCTGCTTATGGTAGTTTGGTTATTTGAAAAGCACGGTCTTCAGCTTCTTACAGAATTCAAGAAGAGAGGAGGGGGCTCTGATGTGATGGAGGAGGTCGTCCAAATTTTCGGGAGCGATGTAAGAGCATGCCCATCCTCCTGATCTGGTTCAGTGTATTCATGAGATTTGTGTGACTAGGACTCCTGCGGAGCAGAGGTATCTGGGTGGTTCATGGCAGGAGATGCAACTGTTAGGTAGGTGGGAAATATGTCGTGTAGTGCCTTTAATGTGTGTGTGAACACGTTTGTGTATCTGGAGCCGGTGGGGCTGCCTGAGGTGGGGTGTGATGCGAGTTCTGTGTGGGAGGTTAAGGATGAGTCTGGCCGCCTAGTTCAGGTTGGTTTGTAGGCTTTTAGTGAGTTACTTGGTAAGTTTGGCATAGAGTGTGTTCCCGTAGTTCAACTTACTGATGACTAAAGCACCAGTGACCGTGTTTCTAGTTTTGCTTGGTAGACAATTGACTATCTTCCTCAGCATCTTCAGGGTGTGGAAGCAGGATGAAGCAATGGAGTTGACTTAAGCTGTCATGTCCAGTTTTCTGTTATTGATTATTCTGAGGTTTCTGCTGTTTTTGTTGGCTGTGGGTCTGAGTTAGGCCGGCCACCAGTTGGAGTCCCATGGTGAGGTGTTCTTGCTGAAGATCACTACTTCTGTCGTGTTGATGAGGAGCATGAGAGAGTTGGATTTCCTCCAATTAGTGACTTCGGTCATGCTATGTTTCTTGTGTTGAGGATCTTGTCCGAAAGAGAGAATAGAAGTTGCATTTCTTCAGTGTAGGAGAGGATGTTGATGTGTGCACGGATGATATTTGTGAGAGAGATCATGTATGCTTCAAAGAGGATGTGACTGAGCGATGAACCTTGAAGCACTCTGCAGATAAGTTTGTGGACTTCTGAAGAGTAAGTTGCCAGGCTGACAGCTTGTGTTATCTCTCTTCAGGAGCAGATCCAGTGGAGAGTGGGTCCTTGGAGGTGACTGATGAGGATGGAGTGTGAGCCCATGTCAAATGCTGCTTATATTTTAAAGTATTTGCAACAAAACACCTTGCAGACAGCTGTACTGTCAAGACAGACTTAAAAATGGTTCAGCCCCACACTGAGGAATAAAGGGGCCAATGAAGGCATGAGGTAGCATTGTTAGTATGAGCTTAAAGTCACTTGCCAAAGATGTGGGCTGGCTAAATGTACAAAGAAAATGGAAAGTACAGTGAACCTAATTATTAGTGAGCTGACCCATTAAAATATGTGCTGTTTGTTCTCTTACCCCTGAACTGCGCTGTCTACTATTGGTTGCTTCAGCTATAAGGGTAGGCTCAATGGTAAGATATTCTGCAACTGTTTCAGATGGTCAATGTCTGGTCATGACTGCCAGTGATATGGAGGGAGGAACGATGGTCAGTAGGCATTGTTCCTGCTCTGGATGCTTAGTATTTTACCTCAACAATGGATGTACCTTCTGGCTCTCTAAGGGTAGCGCAACAATGTGGCCCGAGAATGACTGAAGAAGCTAGAAAGTACTATATTTTATTAATAGTAGTCTTGTATGAAACATGTAGCTGTTAGGTGAAGCACATGCATGTTTTTGCTATCAATCAATCAATCAATCAATCAATCATAGCATTTATAAAGTGCACTACATACCCGGGAGGGTCTCAAGGCGCTAAGGGGGGGGGGGGTGGAGAACGCTGCTACTGTTCGAAGAGCCAGGTCTTGAGGAGTCTCCTGAAGGATAGGAGGTCTTTGGTCTGCCGCAGGCGGATGGGTAGTGTGTTCCATGTCTTAGCGGCGAGGTGGGAGAATGATCTGCCACCGGCGGTCACTCTTCGGATGCGGGGGACGGTGGCAAGGGCACGGTCTGCGGAGCGGAGCTGGCGAGTGGGGGTGTAGAGGCTGAGTCGACGTTGAGGTACGCTGGTCTGGTGTTGTGGAGTGCTCTGTGTGTGTGGGTGAGGAGTTTGAAGGTTATCCTCTTGTTGATGGGGAGCCAGTGCAGGTCTCTCAGGTGGGGTGTGATGTGGCTGCAGTGAGGGATGTCAAGGATCAGGCGTGCAGAGGCGTTCTGGATGCGTTGGAGCCGTTTCAGGGGTTTGGCCGGGGCACCTGCCTAGAGTGCGTTGCCGTAGTCCAGTCTACTGCTGACGAGGGCCTGGGTGACCGTCTTTCTTGTTTCGGTGGGTATCCACTTGAAGATCCTGCGAAGAATGCGGAGGATGTTGAAGCAGGAGGAGGAGACGGCATTGACCTGCTTCGTCATGGAGAGGGTGGAGTCGAGGATGACCCCTAGGTTGCGTGCGTGGTCGGTGGGTGTGGGGGTTGCTCCTAGTGCAGTCGGCCACCAGGATTCGTTCCAGGCCAAGGGGGTGGATCCGAGGTTAAGGACCTCTGTCTTGTCTGAGTTCAGCTTCAGTCGGCTGTTTCTCATCCAGTCGGCGACGGCCTTCATTCCTTTATGGAGGTTGGTTTGGGCGGTGAGGGGATCTTGGGTGAGGGAGAGGATCAGCTGGGTGTCATCGGCATAGGAGATGATGTTGAGGCCGTGCCGTCGTGCGACGTGGGTGAGCGGTGCCATGTAGACGTTGAACAATGTTGGGCTGAGGGATGAGCCTTGAGGTACACCGGAGATGATCTCAGTGGCTTCGGAGCAGAAGGGGGAGGCGAACGCTCTGTGTTCTGCCCAGAGGGGAAGGAGGTGGTCCAGTTTAGGGCCTTCTCTTGGATTCCGGCATCGTGGAGGCGTGTTCGTAGTGTGTGGTGGCAGACCGTGTCGAAGGTGGCTGACAGGTCCAGGAGGATGAGGACTGTGGTTTCTCCGTTGTCAAGTAGGGTCCTGATGTCGTCGGTGGCGGCGATGAGGGCAGTTTCGGTGCTGTGGTTGCTGCAGAACCCAGACTGGGACGGGTCCAGGATGCTGTTCTCCTCTAGGAAGCTGGTCAGTTGTTTGTTGACGGCCTTTTCGATGACCTTCGCTGGGTACGGGAGCAGGGAGATGGGTCGGAAGTTCTTGAGGTCCTTGGGGTCCGCCTTGGGTTTCTTGAGTATGGCGTTGATCTCTGTGTGCTTCCTGCTCTCCGGGAAGGTCGCTGTCTCAAAGGAGATGTTGATGGTTTTCTGGAGATGGGGTGCGATGATGCTGCTGGCTTTGTTGAAGATGAGGTGTGGGCAGGGGTCTTCCGGAGAACCGGAGTGGATGGTGTTCATGATCTTGATGGTGTCGTCATCGTTGATGTTGGCCCAGGTGAGCAGGCGGTTGGTGCGGGTGGTGGTCGTGGGGATGGGGGTCTCAGCTGTTGTCTGGGGGGTGACGGCGTCAAAGCTGTCGTGGATGTCTGCGATCTTGCGATGGAAGAAGGTGGCCAGCGAGTCGCACAGGTCTTGTGACGGTGGGATGTCGTTGGTGTTGGAGCTGGGGTTGGAGAGTTCCTTCACGATGTTGAAGAGCTCTGTGCTCTTGTGTGCGTTGTTGTCTAGGCGGTCTTTGAAGGAGGTCCTTTTGGTGATCTGATGAGGTGGTGGTGTCTGCGGGTGGCGTTCTTGTGGGCTGTGTAGCTTTCCGGTGTTCGTTCACGGATCCATTTTTCTTCGAGTTTTCCGCAGGTTCGCTTGGAGGCCTGGAGGTCTTCAGTGAACCAGCTGGCTCTCTTGCTGGTGTGGGTGTTGGGGGGGTTCTTGAGCAGGGCGAGGGTGTTGGCGCAGTCGTCGATCCATTGTCTGAGGCTGTGGCCTGCGTTGTCGGGGTCGGTCGGGTCTGCGGGTGGGCTCTGGGCGAGGGCAGTGGTTAGCTGGTCCTCGGTGACTTTGCCCGAGCGGCAGCGAGGCATCTGCTTGGTGCGGTGGTGGGTTTCCGGAAGGTGAAGGGGATGCAGCGGTGGTCGGTCCAGTGGAGTTTGGTGGTGCGGTTGAAGAAGACGTGGGAGCTAGCTGAGAAGATGGGGTCGAGTGTGTGGTCGGTGAAGTGGGTGGGGGTTGTGACGAGCTGTCTGAGTCGAGGTTGGCAAGGTTGTCGATCAGGGTGGAGGAGTTGGTGTTGTTGTTGTTCTCGAGGTGGAAGTTCAGGTCCCCGAGGAGGATGTAGTCTGTGGAGGCGATGGCGTGTGTGCTGATGAAGTCGGCGATGGAGTCGCTGAACTACGGTCAGGGTCCAGGGGGTCTGTAGACGAGGGTGCCTCTGAGGGTTATGTTGGGGTTTGTGTGGATCTGAAAGTGTAGGTGTTCGGCGGTGCTGAGGGTGTCGTCTGTGTTGGTTGAGACTTTGAGAGAGTTCCTGTGGATGATGGCGATTCCTCCTCCTACTCCATTGGTGCGGTCCTTGCGGGTGATCTTGTAGCCTTCCGGGATGGCTATGGCGATGTCGGGTGCCGAGGAGGGGTTCAGCCAGGTCTCCGTCAGGAAGGCGACGTCTAGGGCGTTGGTGTTGAGTAGGTCCCAGACTTCGACGGCGTGTTTGCGGGCGGAGCGGGTGTTGAACAGGATGCATCTGAGGTAGTTGGGTTCTTCAGTGTGTGGGCTGGCGGCCGGATGCTGGTGAAGCTGCAGTTCCGGCAGGGAGAAGGGTCCTTGGGTGCGCTTCGGGGCGGCTAGGCAGCAGGTGCATGCTCGGCCGGCATTGAGTGCGTGGAAGGTGCTGGAGTCGTAGCAGAGGCGGGTGATGTCTCGTTCGTGGGGGCCAGGGGTCCTGGTGCTGGGCACAGTCCAGGCACGGACGGGTGCAGACGGGCTTGCCTCAGGCGCGACTTTGGCGCGCCAGCGTTGCGCCCGCTGCGCGCATCTGCTGCGCGCTTCTGCTGCGCTACCGCTGCGCGGCCTCCATATAAGGGGAGGTGGGAGGGAGGAGTAGCTAGGAGGCGGGAGCGGGGCGGCGAGTGGGCGTGGCCGCAGGGAAGCAGCAACGGGAACGGAGGGGAGAACGGGGTACTGGCGGCAAAAGGGGGTCAGAAACAAACACAGACCAAGTGAGAGAAACAGTTGAAAAAAAGGGGCACAGAAGAGAAAAGTGGGCAACAATTACACAAATTACAGGCACAAATTACAGTGGCGGAGCGACGAATTTACGGCAGCAGCTGGGGAGAGGCACGGACACAGCAGAGGTGCTGTGCGGCGTGGGGAGCGGCCTGACCTGCAAGCAGGGTCAAGGGTTGCTCTCACTGTCGCTGAGCGGCCTCCATATAAGAGGAGGTGGGAGGGAGGAGCAGCTGGGAGGCGGGAGTGGGGCAGCGAGTGGGCGGGGCCGCAGGGAAGTCAGCGGCGGGAACGGAGGGGAAAGTGGTGTACTGGCGGCAAAAAGGAGGTCAGAAAAAGCACAGACCAAGTAATAGAAACAATTGAAAAAGGGGCACAGAAGAGAAAAGTGGCATCAATTACACAAATTACAGGCACAAATTACAGTGGAGGAGCGGCGAGCTGGTGGCAAAAGGGGGTCAGAACAAGCACAGACAAAGTGATAGAAGCAATTGAAAAAGGGGCACAAGAGAAAAGTGGTCAACAATTACACAAATTACAGGCACAAATTACAGTGGAGGAGCGGCGAACTGGCGGCAAAGGGGGTCAGAAACAAACACAGACCAAGTGAGAGAAACAGTTGAAAAAAAGAGGCAAAGAAGAGATAAGTGGGCAACAATTACACAAATTACAGGCACAAATTACAGTGGAGGAGCGGCGAACTTACGGCAGCAGCGGGGGAGAGGCACGGACACAGCGGAGGTGCTGTGCGGCATGGGGAGCGGCCTGACCTGCAAGCAGGGTCAAGAGTCGCTCTCTGCTATTGGCCAGACTGTACCAAAATAAGTTGTTGCTAAAATATTGTGCCAGATCCACGTTGCCCTGAGTGAGTCTGTGTACTGTGTGTGGCTAACTGTAGTAAGGTTTTGTAGGTTTCAGGGTGCTAGTGAGCCTCTGCAACACTGTCCATCTGGTGTTGAAAGGCATTATGCATTGTGGCAAATGAAAAGAAATTATATTCTTTCTGGCGGTGCATGTGGAAAGTTCCCAACCTGATGTTGGATGTCTGAGGAGAATGTACCACAGATTTGTTTTAACTCCACATGCTTTGCAAAGTTCACTGAGTTTGAAAAAAATATTAGCAGCTTCAGTAGCCCTTTGCGGTGGCTGTAGAGCTGTTTTAGATGGCACAATGACTGTTCAGGGCATTGGGTGGACTAACATTGTGTTCTACTCTAAGCCCTCTAACAGCCAGAAGAAGAGTTTGTTTAAATCCTTGTTTTTTGTGTATAGATTGTCCAGCTCTCGGTTGTGGTCTATGTTTCTGACCATGAGGTGCTCCTGACAACCGCTTCTGTACTGGTTCTGTTAATACCCACATACCCTCACCTTCACCTGTGATCCTTCTTGGTTCCTCTTTCCTGGTGACAGTGGGCAGACTGTAATGATCTTCTGGAATCTCCTGTTCCAGGATGTTGCTCCCCCCCTACTGTGGATCATGGAGTAGGAATTTGGCACAGGAATACCAGGGGCCCTATTATGTAGTGGCACACTTTCCCTGTTTGCACTTGGGGCACATTAAAACAGGTGCGCAGGGAAAGGGAAAGTGCATGTACATGGAATGCACTGCCCCCAGGGCAGCCAAAAGCTCACACTGACCTGAGGGCAGCGCATTCATGTGAAAAACTGAGCAGTTCTGTATTTTCACAGTGCAGGCGGCAACCTGCCTGAACTTTTAAAGGGGATTAGATCCCCTTCCAGTTGGGTGCAGTTAGTGATTGCACCCGCCTGCAAGGGGATGTCTCTCCCCTCCAGAGGGCTGCCATCAGGGGGTGCACTGACAGTGTGCCATCTTTTAGATGGCGCACTGTCAGTGTGCCTCCTAAGAATTTCTTTGCCTCTGCGCCTGCGTCTGTAATATGGCAGGTATGCAAAAGCAAAAGAATTCCCTCATTTGCATGGGGCACGCTACCATGCAAATGAGGGAATGTCCCCTGAAGATAGCGCAGGTGCTTTATTTGCGTCATCACTATCGGTAATACAGAAGGGTCCGCACAAGCGTCTGCTGCCCCTTCTGTAATACCAAATTGCCCCGGGGAGAGCAAAGTGGGTGCAAATGCCCGTTTTGCCCCGGGGTACTTTCATAAAACAGCCCCAGGAGTTTTACTTCACATATTGTGGAATTGGTTGAAGGCTGACTTTACAAAATCAGAAATTTCCAAATTATGCGTGACTATGAAGGCATAATAAAACATTTGTTCACTGCTACTCTCAAAGATCATGTCCCTGTAGAAATATTTACTACCTCGGGCTGAATGAACTAGGGGATACTTGACACTTATGAAAACCCCTGTTATGCTGAACAATGGAACAAGAAATATCAACCAAATTAAAAGAAAAGGCATGAATTTAACAAATATCGAGCATTTATTGCCTCCAACCATGGGAAGGCAAATATTAGTGCAACTGTGCAGTAAAGTATGAATACGCCACGAATAGTCAGTGTCTTCCATAATAGTGCACTAACTTTCCTCATTTTGAGGAGCATTGATGATAAGAACTGGATCCCTTGTAGAAAAGTCTAACGCTCTTGAGATGCTTGGCACATTGTAGACTGAGTCCAGGGAAGGCCCAAAGGATTGAATGGGCCAACCTCATCACTATCCCAGCACACTTGTACAACCAGGGTGAGTTCAGTGAGGGCAGATATGTTGCTGATTGCAGACAAGTCAAACCACAGCAAAGGCGTGAGAACTGGCTCAATGTAAGGCCCCAGTTGTTGATGCTTTGCTCACAATGAAAAGATGACATAGATGAATGAACTCTTCCAGAGGGGGCCTGAAACTAAACAGGGATATAAACACACTGAGTGTAAAATCTGATGGTTAAATGGAGATGTGAACTTTTAGGAATTGTAATCAGGTTCTCTGGAGTCTCAGGGGCTAAAGAGTAACATGGAAAGTTCCTGAGGCAGTTTCTGAAGGGCTCTGTTAGAGCTCACCTGGCTGCAGTCCCACTGAACTGAGAAATGAGTTTCAGAATTTCTGCTGGGAAATGTGAAGGGATAAATGCAGAAAAGTATTTTGTCTATCATGTTCCATTAGCACGTCACTACTGGGAAATTAGTTGCCTGCAGGTTTGTGTTTTTATCTTTCGTCTTCCTTATGGTGCGTGCACGGTATATAGCAAAATGTATTGTTAGCTTACAGTAGGCTTAGAGTGTGCACATGGCTTACCATTTCTTGGCTTTATTGTTGCTCTCAGTTGCTTGCTTCTTATTGTTAGCATATGTGGACTTGTGGTGTTTCTCTGCCTTGGAGCATGGATGCATTACTCGTGTCCTTCCCAGCTGCTGCCCGTCTGTATGAATGTAGGTGCCCTGCCCCCCTCACCTTTTTCCCCCCACACAAAGAGTGTCTGTTAGGCTGAACAAATATCAGCCTGACAGGCACTCTTCTTGTTCAGGTCAGGCAGGTCGAAGCTAGACATGTGGTAACTGCCCCTGGCAGCCTGAGTTGAACTTTGGCAGGCTGAGGATTTCACAGCTCTGTGGGCGGGGCCTCATCAGCCTGGCAAAAGTGTCTCTAGGCCCTCCTCTTCAAGAAGAGGGGGAGCGTCACTGATAGCCTGGGGTCTGGGCGCCTCAGTTTTAAGCCCTGAAGTGCCCGGGGCAGTGACACTCGTCACAGAGTGCGGTGGGGCCACAAGTCTCACTGACCCCATCTTACTCTGTGATGAGTGAGAGACTGCTGCCTTCCCTCAGTGGTGAAGACAGCAGTCCCAACCCTCCTGAGACCTTCGAGGCTTGCCTCCTGGAGAGCTGCAGTGAAGGTAAGTTTTGTGTTTTTTGATGTTTGGTACATACATGTATGTATGTGTATTTGTTAGTGAGTGTTGTGAATGGGTGAGTGCGCATGTGTGAATGCCTGGGTGTAAGTGTGTATGTGTGTGTACACCCTCCTCCCTGCTAAACTTACCATTTGCCAATAGTCCTTCCACTGCTCATTTTTAAGGCGCTCCTTTTTCTTTTTGTTTAAGCACCACACAAGAGTGCATGCGTTTTCCCACGGTCTCCCTAGTGTACTTCTCTCCCCCTCGGCTGTCCATTTTGTGCTCTCTCTTGCCCATGCACTGCGTACTGCTTCACCCAACAGTTCTTTCACTTTTGAAAACAAGCCCTGGCACACATTTGTAATCATTGAATCATGTCAAAAACATCAGTTTCCAAATGAATATATAAGGAAAAATGAACAATTTAATAATTTTTCTTGTTGAGACTCCAGCCAACACGTGTTTCGTCGTTCGGGAC
This sequence comes from Triturus cristatus, assembly GCF_964204655.1. Lineage (NCBI taxonomy): Eukaryota > Metazoa > Chordata > Amphibia > Caudata > Salamandridae > Triturus > Triturus cristatus. The sequence continues at coordinate 534,759,177 of NC_140580.1, forward strand.
AAGACACCTGTGACTTCCTCAGGGCTTTAAGTCAATGAAAAGGTCTATTGTGCCTTCTGACTGGTTGTAATTCCGTACCAGCCTATATATGGCTGGAAAAGTCGTATAGGTTCCACAAAGGAGGTTATTAAAGAAGTATCGACGAAGCACGATGTCGAGTAAACCTCGTGCTAGGAGAGGGGCTGTAAATTCAATCAGCCCGCGACGCACTAAATTCGGCAGCGTCCGAATGCGAGTTCAATCCACCGGCATCTCAGTATAGCCGTCGTGATGGATCAGTCCTTTCACTTTGCTGTCTCTTAACTGTGTTCTCCCTTTGTGATGTACTCCCTGAGAAGCTGTCAATATTTGATCTGCTTCAAAAGGGAGCAAATGGCCTGCACGACTTTTGGATAAACTTTGATGGGGAGCAAATACTGCAACTCTCCTTCTAAAGGGGCACGGTGGCACCATGAGCCCCCAACCCTACATTCATGTCCTGTGGTGTCCAGTGGAAAATATCAGGCCCTTTGCTTTTTTCACTGAACTGCACAACTTCCCTCCCTGACACAGAACACCAACTGTGCCCATGCCCTTCCAGTGATGTTGCAGAGGGAGTGCCACAGAGGAGCAAAGAGGTCACTCCTTGTTTCTAATCCACAAGTTTTAAATGTGACTCCACAGTATGTCTCTAGGCAAAAGTATATTGGGGATCACAGTGCTTTAAGTGGGATGAGAAAGGTGAGAGAGGTCTCTAAAAAGGGCAGGCCTTGGAAATGTAGTGAGTTGCTTAAAACGTGTTAACTATAATCCTGTGCTTTACACAGTATGCTACCCGATCAACAATCTGCCTCTTTCGTCCAGACATATTGCATAACAACAAACTTAACCCTAAAACAAGGCAGACCTGTTGTGATTGCTTGTTTAATATGAGAAACAACAATGATGTTGTTGTAAATACTTTAGAATTGTTAGTTACAAATGGTACATATGTGGCCATCATTATGTATGTAACGAGACAGGCAAAGGATTGAATGAGGATGTAATCTGAAAACTGTCATGGCCCACTGTCACACTGCCTTTAGCTTCGGAGCTCAGTTGTGCTCTAACATGAACATCCTCCCACAACCAGAACTTTACCGCAGACTTGAATTGGACTCAGGTGACATGCCATACAAGCATTGCGTGGTTGCTCGGCCTTTTAGAACCAAGACCTCTTGGCTTTGCCAATACTAACTAAAGGTAATTGCAATACAAGATTGCACTAAAACAAATTTAGTTTACAAATCTTAACCAATCCAAAGTCTTGACTCATGTAAAATATGCAATGTGTATAGTAGCATATAGCTAAATCCATTGACAAAAGCAATAGGTCCCAAAGGAAGGCAATATCCATTGGCTTTGCCACTGTTTGTTGTAAAGTGGCATGGGTGTATGTATAGAAATGAACCCCCTGAGAAATCTGTTTGCCTGGGGGCATTCTTCGTGCATTTTGTCGCCTATAGGTGATAGGGCTAGTTAGACTTTGCAGACATACTCATATTCCTGTGTCAGCGAGAGTTGCCTGTCCCAGGGATAGGTAGGTTTTTTAATTAATTTGGAGTCTAAGGCCCCCACCTTATTTTCTTTGTCCTTTTCAGATAATTTCAGCTAGGTCCGCAGACCACCTGATGCCGCGGTGTAGGGATCTTCCTATTTTCTTAAATAATTCTTGCTAGTATCTGTTCCATCTGACTCCATGGACCAATACAGAGCAAATAGCTCGTCTTCCTTCATAGTTCACGCAGAGCCTCAGCTGAAGCCGTCTAGTTTGTGTTTCCATAGGGACAAGACATGTCATAGAACTGATGCCCATTGAGTGAGTTCATCTGCAGAAGGGTGTGCTGTAGTCTTTGTGGAATAGGACCAGGGTGACACTGAAGTGTGTGGATCCTTCTCGAGTACAACGTTCAGACTCCTCCTCCTCACTCAGTGTGACCCTGGCTAATAAAGAAGAATCAGGAGCACGTGGTGGGGCAGCATCCCTGTGCGCACGCGCGTACACACACGACTCCCTGAGCCCTAGGATATGATGTCGGTAAAAAATGAAGTCCGCAGATGACAAAAGTAAGTCGTGCTTCCCACGGGGCTGTAAGACGCCCTCATATGGGAGTACACTTACAGAACCATCCCTGCACGCCCATTAAGGTGTATTCTTCTCCTGTGACGTGATGTGGAATTATGCCGCTAAATATATTGGCTAAAAAACTTTGCAGACTTCTTTGATGGAAACTATGGAATTATGCAATATTTTGGCGTCTAGTGCAGTACACAGGGACAACGTTCTCTATAGCAGCAAATCACGTATACCTTATGATATTCAGAGTGTCCGCTTGCCTGGGATGCATGGGCGTCCCGGGGGGGGGGGGGGCAAGGAGGGGCGCTTGCCCCCCCCCCCCCCCCCCCCCCGAGTGCTCCTCCTTGCCCCCCCTGTGGCCACCCATGCTTTTACAGACGCTTTTTGTCCGTAATTACGGGCCCTGCAGGGAGCAGAGGTGTTCCCTGTCAGAGGCCTCAGCTCCCTGATGGGGCGCCTCGCACTCCTCCTCGCAGCCCCTCCCGCCCATTGTCATTCTGTCTGTGGCTGATTATCACAAACAGAATGACAATGGCCAGTTTGAGCTGCGCACCACAAGCACGAGTGGTTAGGTCTGGACACCAAGACCTCCTTTTAACACTCTGTAGCTTTGAGAGCAAGGGGTCTTCTGAATGAAGTTCTGGGGGGAGTCAATGCATTATTCTCCCAAGTCAAAAATTGGGGTTGCAGCATAGCCCGGATTTCAGATCCCACTAAAACGTACACAGACTCGTGTCAATAACATATCTATCTGCCAGTATGCACCCTATCATGTCTGGCAGGACGTCCCGACCCTGTGTTTCACTACCTTATATCCCCCTTCACCCCACTCCCCATGCTCACTGCCTCATATCCCTCTGTACCCCACTCCCCGTGCTCAGGGCCGGCTCTAGGGCGGTGCGACCGGTACCACCGCACCGGGTGCTGACTTCGTGTAGGGGGCCCTAATATGATGATTTTAAAAGCACCTGCTTCTTTCCTGGACTCCTAGAAATCTTCAGCCACCAATAAAAATTTAGACTGCAGTGATTAATGCACTTCCTTAGAGAGAGAGAGAGGGAGAGATCGAAGTTTTGTGTAATGGAAGTTTCTACTCATCCTAAGGTAGCGCAGAGGGTTACTATGCTTGCTGCAAAGAACGTGCAGCTCACAAAGTGCGTATAATGTAATGTAAATAGGTCAGTGGGTCACACTTGTCAGAGAGAGATTGTTGATAACTCTTTATGAGTTAAATTCCTAATGTGGAACAGTGAGCAAATAACTGTTATCAAAGATGCATGCAAACTGGGCTAGGGCGTTATGATTTCCCCCCCAGTTTTTCATTATCCTAATGTGGCAAAATGGGTTAATTTGGGTAGAAATCAATTCTTATTAATAAAGAGAACCCCCCATCCATGGTGCTAGGTTTTAAATTCTAGGTTTCTGATTCTCCTGACCAAGCCCTCTTCAACTATCCTGCCTACCTGTACGGATGACCTGTGACTCCTACACCTTCTTGTCCTCTCTCTTATGCAACATTTCCTATGCACTGATTTACACACTTATGATTGATTGTCTCTATGTAATCTGTGTGATGTAAAGTGTTCTGACACCTTACAGTGATAGGAGCGGCGCTATAAAATGAATTAAATGCACCTGAGACTGAATGGTTACAGAGGCTTGAGGGGCGCTGTGAAAGGATGGTTATGAAGAACCTGTAGTGGAGGTGGTCATTGGGGGTGCCAAAAAGCATTGTCGCACTGGGCGCCACGAGCGCTAAAGCCGGCCCTGCCCCCGATCACTGCCTTATATCCCTCTGTACCCCACACCTCGCGCTAACTGCCATGACATATCCCTCTGTACCCCACACCTTGCGCTAACTGCCACAACATACCCCTCTGTACCCCGCACCTTGTGCTCACTGCCACAACATATCCCTCTGTTCCCCCGCACTTCGCGCTCACTGCCACATATCCCTCTGTATCCCACTCCTCACACTCACTGCCTGATCGCTCATTTTACCCTGCCATTCATCTTCTACGTGTTCTCTCCCCTTCCACTCGTTCTACCTCTGTTCACCCCCTTACTTCTTTTAGTGCCTTACTTCTTTCTCAATATCTCTACTTCTTTTCCTCTTCAGTAACATCTGTGACACATCTCTGCACTTCCTTTATATCAACGCACCCCTCTACCTCACCTGTCTACCTCAGTTTTTATTATTCCCTCTTCCTCAGCTGTCTCTACCTGTCTATGACACACCTCTACCTCTCTCTACCTGGCCCCCTCACGTTCTACGACTGCATTATTCTCCCCTCTCCAGCTTTGATTTACCTGTCTCTGCTCCTGAATCTTTTTCGTCTACACCTCACTTCTTTGTCTACCCTTCACCCCTCGCTACCCTTCTGTTTGCCTCACTACGGTCTTTACCTGACCCACCTTCAGTGCCTCTTCCCATTTCGCCTCACAGCGCTCTCCTAGCATGCATCTGTTTCTCCCCTCACCACCATTCCTGCCTCTACCCCTCCTTACCTTTCTAACCAGCCTAACTTTCTACCTTCCTGTTATTCCTGGTAGTGAACCTTTCATTTCACCCCTCCGGTTATATTACCTACGCATTCAAATTGAGTAGGTCATTGCTGTGCTCCCAACCCGACATCGAGACCCAGTCCCCTAGCCTCTCAACATGCCCAGATATAACAACAAGCATTGGCATAGCCAATTGGTCTCGCCTTTGGGACCTGCTGCAGAACTAAATACTTATACTGCCGGCATCATACTTACCCAGCGCCAAGACGCCTCGGCAAAAGTGCGCTATATAAGTTCTTCAGTCAGTGAGTCAGTCATAAGGTCCCAAAGGCGAGACCTATTGGCTATGCCAGTGCTTGTTCTTCTCAGGTTGGCCCGAACATTACCCGATCCTGATTGTCTGCCATTTTAGCCCCGCCCCTATTGATTAACATTAGCCACGCCCCTTCATTTGCCAGGTTCGCCCCCCCCTGGAAAGATTTCTGCGGACGCCCATGCTGGGATGCTCCTGAAAAAGCCACAGAACAGCCCAAAAGTACCAGCTTGTTTGATGAACCATGAGATTTATTCAGGGCCGAGATACATCTTGTGCCAGAGGCAGCAGGGCCGCTAGAGCAGTGCTGTTTTAATGCATCGGCACGCCGGGCAGTTGCCCTGGGGCCCCACGAGCTCAGGGCCCCACGCTAATCTATAGATCAATAAATATACGTTTATTTTATCGATAATTTACATTTGTATTCCTGTGAGTGGTTGAGTAGGCAGGACCCAGTGCACGGCTTTGACCAGTGGCCTATAGTGCAGTTAAGATGGCCCTGCGTTAGAGCAGTTCTCTGGTTGAGACTGGTGCACGCTACTGACTCCCATCCATTCCTAGGCTACTCATCTCACAAGACCTGACGCAGGCAGTACCATCGTCTGTTATGTCGAGGTGCCAGGGGGACGCTGTGCTTGTGCCCACATTGCCCCAGAATGAAGAGCGCGCATTGCTGCATTCGTGTATTATATATATTGCCCTGCAGTTTGCAAAGTCAATGTCCACTCCCTCTTCCTTTGGTGTGTTACGTATGCATTGCCAGGCCAGTTTCTGTACTGCCCTTTAAAGCACCATTGTCATTCTAGTTTGTAGCCTTCAGTAGATAAAGCACCATTGTGGTTCCGGGTTCCACGCACACCATACCACAGTACGTAAAACACCTTTAGAACTTCACTTTAATGAAATCAATTTCCTCCGAGAAGTAAATCGCCATTATCGCCAACGTTTCCGCATTCTGCTCCCCTACTAGGTAAACAACCACTGGCATTCTGTGCTTCTTGACACAACCGTACGTACCCCAGAATGTGGCACACGTTGTCAAGCCGTACCCTGTTTTTTTGTTGTTTTTTTTGCATCTTTTATATAGCGCGAACTCGACCCGAAGGTATTGGAGCGCTTTACATGAGCACCGTATTTACATTACACATACAGGCACGGGGAGATTAAGTGATTTGCCCAAAATCACAGGATGTGGACGCGACCCCGAGGCTCGCACCCTCTTTTCCTGCACCAAAGTCGGTAGTTTAAGCCGACGGACCACATCCTCTCCCCTGTATGAAAGGCACCATGCTTGTTTCCATAGCTCCTTCCTGGTGCGTACAGTGCAGAAGCACAGATGTCAGACCCGAATTCAAGCATAAGCACAGGCTTCTCGGTGTGTAAGTAGCCATTGTCAAGCATGCTGTACCCGTGGATGTGGAGGGGCATTATCAAGCTTGTTTCCGCACACTGCCTGCCGCCAATGTGTCATGTTCAGTCGTTGAAGTGTTTTCCACCCCCACGGTATGCAAAGTGCCATTGTTATTTCCACACACTCCGTCAATAGCATGCAGTCTCTTTTGTCCTGCAGATTTGCAAACCCTCTTCAAGAGCACGTTCCAGTGTTAAGCCTGGCTCCTCAGAGTGGGTGGGCAGCCGTAGGGCCGTTGTGGTCCCCGACTGCTGTGAAACGGTGCTTCAGTAGCATAGCTGTAATTAGTGCCGCGGGTGCAGTAGCACCAGGGCCCAGGCGCGTTAGAGGGCGCTACAGCGACATTATGGTCATATTTTATTTAACAACCCGGGACTGGGCGGACATTTCCCATGCTTGCGTTTGGTGCATATTATTACCTTTACGCTCCCATTTCTGCACAATCGACCCTGCATTGCTCTAAAGCTAGGCTAACTCCTCTGTGAACACCCACAAGAAAAAATTAAACTGTGCACGTGCGATGTGGCTGGCGGCACAAGCCTCCCTCCTGGGCACAGGCTGAGGAAAAGGTGCGCGCATGCGCTGTGACCAGTGTTGACAGATATCCATCTATAAATGGAGCTCTCAAACTCGCTGAGCTGTCCTGAATTGTTCACTGTCGTGTCGGCCAAGTCTATCCCTTTCCTTGGCAGTCTTTAATCCACCACCTGAATGCTTAAGTGTAGCCGGTGACCATCTTCTACTGTGTCACCATTGAAGATTACACTTCCGCATATAGAAATGCCTTCGATGCTTCTTATCACCGTAATGCTGCACAAAAAGCGTGGTCTATGCTGCTGCACACTATAAGGATCATGCACAGAGTGGAGGCTGCCTTTCTGAATTTGTACTTATTCACCAATGCCAATAGGTTCCTGTCACAAATTTGGCACAAAGTGTTGAATTTGGGTTTACTTTTCAGTAAAGTGGTCTATAATAAGGTAAAGTTGTGCTTTGTGGTACTTTCCACTACTTTGCATCAGGGGGGCATCCTATGGCCAGTACATGCGCATTCCCATGCAACCACCCATGGTTTTTAATGCAAAGCCTTATTACAAAAAAATAGGGCATTGTATCAAAAATATACACCTCCTCGAAGCAGGCGTAACATTGAAGACATTGGAGAAAAGATTTTATCTCTCCAAATTTTTCCAGCTTTGCATGTTTGCTGTGCTGTACAACACAAATTAAAATGTGGAAGAACTTTAAACTATATCTAAGCATAGGTACTTGGGACTGGAAGGTTACCCTTCCAGTACAAAATCTGTGTCACACACACATACCCTTCCGCAGGGCTTTAAGTGGGATGAAAGAACTGGGGGAGATCTCTCAAAGGGGTGTGGCCAATGTAATTGAGGGCGTGGCTTAGAAACAAATAAGCTAAAACTCTGTGCTTAGCATAGTGTGCCGCCGACTTGTATTTTGCTAATTCTGTCATTGCATACAGATATATGATTCAACAAGTAACATCATACCTACAACAAGTCAGGACTATTGGCTTTGCCAATGGTTGTTAGTTGAATAAGATAAAAAAGCAGCAATCATGGCTTGTATATAATATTGTAAAAGCTTCCACTTAAAGCCCTGTTGACACCACGACAATGTTGCTGCTCCTGAGTTTCAAAAAGTGAAGGGAAATCCAGAGAGAAAATTACTCTCTTTGAAGGATTTCCCTTTCCCTACAACACTCACTAGCATGACGTCATGCCGTAACTTCTCCACTAGTGAGCAGTGTGAGCACGTGCACATCGATGTGCCTGCTGTCACTGCAGTCCGAAAAAAAGGGACCGCCTGTGACAGGGAACAAAACAGGGCCCAACAGAGACCCGTTTTGAGCTCCCTTTTAAAAAACTGCCAGTGCTGAGCACCGGTGAGACCCGGCCCACTTAAAGCCCTGCCCTTCCGCAATTGTGCAAAGGTGTGTGCAACGTTGAAAAGCAGCTTAAAGTGTGTCAGTGCAGAGGAGAGAGATACAGTGCCATAGCCTACTAGTTACTGTGCTGCTCTCTCCCTTTAACACAATGAAGCGCAGAAACTTGGACAGAAATAATGTCTGTAGTTTGGGGTTGTTTCACCAATGTGGGCACAGCAGTAGCTCCACTCTTCATCTGTCAACAGGTTCTGTTGCTGTTGTTACTGACGGAATACTTTGTACCTTTTTTTTCCTGCACGGAGGTATATAAACAGGATTGATAAAGAAGAATCAGGAAATCATGGTAGGGCAGTATCCACACACACAAGGCTGCCTGAGCCCAAGGATATGATGTCGGCAGTGCTTAATTTGAGCCAGGGGTTTCCGGTTCTGAGGATCAGCACTTAATTCTTAGCATTAGCGCTTGTGATAGTCTGCCACATGGTGGGGCTGTCTGCCACATTTGGGCATAAGCACAAAAACAGCTGTTTATTAATACAATATACATTAAAAATCACTAATACATGCCACCCGAGCCATTCTTTTAGCTTTGGGGTCCTTGAATAATATGAATTGTCACACTTGTAGAAGTGTGAAGGTTAGTAGTTGTGTTGGTACTGCAATTGGCAGTGCTGGCAGGGGTAATGGGTGGTGCAAACTGTTGTGTCCTCCTGAAGAGGGGCCTGACACTTATTGTTTTACAAATTAACCACTGTTTAAGTTTATCAACTTTCTTTCTTAGTGTCCTCCTTTCAAATAGATTCTCAGTCCAGTATTGTAAGATTATTGAGAATCTACAGTGAACCTGGAGAATGGTGAAATGAAATTTTACGCTGATCCCACACTCTAAGGCCATGAGAAGAAGAGCTATCCCTCAGTTAGATAGAGGTTATACGTTCAAATAGAATATGGTTACAGAGACCTTTGAAGGTCACATAACAGACATGTTTTAGGTTACACCAATCTTACAGGCTCCGGCCGCAAATATGTTTTTAAAATAGTGATAAAAAATGTAATAAAAACTGTAAATGTGTTTTTAGAAGAACAGACACATTGATCACAAATATCAGCATGCTGTTATCTTAAAACAAAAGCCAATGAATTACTTCGTTAAATACCAGGTTGTCATTTTTTAGTAAATAAATTAATTTTCGCAAAGCATCTGCTTGACATTTTCTATTAGATTCATGTTAGATTAATGTTGTCCTTTAAATTAGCTTTTCATTTTCAGTAAATTAATTAACTACTTTGGGTCCCACTTTAGTAGAACTTTTTCTGAAGATTCAAAGTAATTTCAATCTCAAATATAGTATTTCCGCTTATTTTTTTAAAATTTATTTAATGAGTATAAGGTTATTAATTTCTCAACATCCCATCATTTAACACCAACAGTTGCTCTCAGTTTTTAGTAAATGGAGTTTTTTATAATCTAATTTCTGTTAAGTATTCTCATCATACATTTAACATGAAGGTTGTAGGTATGCCCCCCATCATGCCGTATATAACCAACATTCTCATATCCATCAAGACTGTCCTAAAGCTGTTTCAATTTAGGATAGAGTTGAAAACTCCCCTTTTTAAGGAACACTAGATCAGAACAGGGTAACTATGCCCAACCCATTAACTTTATGCTTTTCTTTGACGATGTACAGCTTTCTGCTGCCGTTTAGCTTGGTTCTTAGTAAAGCAATGTGATATAGCTGCATACTAGCAGAGCCGGGATGGACTCCATAAATGTTTGGAAAGGGAATAAATATCCTTGAATGGCTACTACAATGCCAGGAATATTCACCATAATGCCAGTGAAGGCTACCATATCACAGGGAGCTGAAGGGACCCACCCCTCTATCGCTGCAGACACACACTCCGAAATAAACACTTCTTTCAGCACATATTCAATTAAGATAGTGACGCACACTTGCTCAAACCACACATGTACACAGATACTCAAATGCACTTGTGTTGTTCGAGAGGCTGAGCTCTTGCGAGATCGACACCCTCCGCTCCCCTCCGGCAGCACAGCGAAGGGGGAAGGCCACCCGCCACCTCCCTGATTGTGGGTCACCTGGCTCCCGTCTCGATAGAAGTGACCTGGCCCAATCGAAGGAAAAAACGGGCCGAAGAGACTATATATAAAAGTAGGGGCTGTATTAAGAAATGGAGGAAAGTGTGGGGACCCTGGTCGAAATACAGTGAAACGGAGGGGAGGTCGGGGGTTTGACTACAGCAATGACGTTTCTCACTTGTGTCCTCCTGTGTCTTTATTAGTTAAATGTACAGCTATTCCCTGTCATGCCTTCTGAATACTATATGTCATTGAATGGTCTTATGAGCTATGTTAATAAAAGAGTTTTAAAACAAAAAGAAGGGGAAAGGAAGAGGCAAAGAGGGAAAGCGAAAGCCTATGGAGAAAGAGAAGACTGACATCTTGGTTTGTCCTGTTGCTGGAAGAGATAGCCCATATGTGCACCCCACAGTCTGGAGTCTGGCCTATCTGAACACTGTTTTCCCCATGGGAGACTGGATCAATGCATAGGGAGCGAAGGTGGCTGACTGGGCTGTGGTACACTAATTTGTTGCCCTGAGCTGAGACTTTTTGATCGGATTTCATCCTCTGAGCTCGGGCTACCTCTTACTACGGAAGTTGGGCTACCCCGCTTACTGCACCAATCCTTTGGGCTACTACTCAGTAGAAAATTGTCTGTTTGGGCTATCCCCAAGCACAATGACATCAGACCTTTGGACTGTTGACTCTTACTCTGTATGTCTCCTGCATGTTACACACAGAGTTACTTGTGCCTATCTTGTATGGCATATATTGTAACCTTAAGTATATACTGTCCACCTTTATCCTGCATGCTTACAGATTTTTGAACACAGTGTTACCTGTGGCTATCTTTTACGGTATATATTGTAACCATAATTATATAATATTTAACACATGCCAGGGAACACGCTGATAATCTTAAACATAATTTACAAATGTGCCTGGGTTTCCGCTGTTAATTATTGTTGTCCACTAGCCAACACAGTGTATGTGGACATTGGCACTGCCTGCTCCCTACAGTATCTAGCGTGCATGCAACTCCTCAAAAGTAACTGTAGCCTTCCTTCCCAACGGCTGACAGAACCCAATTCTGAATGTCAGACCATTCCTTTTAATAGAACATCTCAACTAGGGCCCACAGCAACCCCCCCATGGAAAGACACGGCCCCAACTCATTCTGCATCAGATTCCCAGGAAACCTGTCCAAACCTGCCACAATGAAATTCAAGCATAACTTTCTCAAAGATCACCCTGAAACACTAATAACAAATATCTACTACAGTCCCATGGGGATCGAGAAATGGACTTCTTCATCTTCTAAACAAAGAAACCCACGAAATGGAGAATGAACTTCCATCAACACCTCCACATAATCAACACTACCAAATTCACTTATGGAGTAAAGCTTGACATATCCCCATTGCAATCCTTCAGAGGGGAAATGTCCATAACCATTTATAGTTCTGGGAACATACTAATCCAAGCCTCTGAACAAAATCTAGCCATTTTTGGCCATCACTTCCCCATTCGCTGCAACTCCTTGCTGTCTGTCCCTCCCCTCTCCTCCCTCCCCTCTCCCAGGAAACCAACCTCTCCACAGATCAGGCCCTAGATCTCCCCCCCCTCCTCCACAGAGGTCCAACCCCACCACCGCCTTCCAGCCCATCCACCACCCGAGCAGCCCTCTAACCCTTCTACACATCACTCTGACACCCCGAATGTGCCACGTTCCTCACCCCACAACGTCGGAAGTCAGGACCCTACGACAACATTAACAGAGTTACCTTTTCCTCCCCCACGTCTCTCATCAACTGCCCATCCATAACTATCTCCCGCACTCTCCCCCTCACAACCTACCAACCCAAACAGGCTGGCTCTTTCCCAGCCAGCCTCCAATCTGGACTCGGATGTGCTCCTATACACCCCCCTCTTCCTAGAACGTTTAGCCACCTTTCGGCTACTCCTTACAATAGCCCGCTTAGAACTAAGAGTCGACACCATCCTATAAGAAATCTCATCCCTTAGCATGGAGGTGAGGGCTAAGAACTTCACCCCCAACACCTTACATCTATGTCGGTATCCAGCCCTGCATATCTTACCCATTCTGACCCCACAGACCACACCGCCAATGAATCCACCTCCCATACGCACTAGTACCCTAACACCAAAAGCAACACTGCAGGATTGTCACAGCAAGCTGTGAATCTACTGAGCAATGCCCCAACCAGTCAGGCCACCACAAGATCCCGGTTGTCATCAACTCAAATTGGACCCGGAACGCCTCCTGCCCGCCCAGGCCACCCATGTATCTAACCACCATCCAACCTAGTTTACCCACGTCAAATTCACCACCTTCATCTCAATGCCTGCTGCTGAACTGTCAACCAGCAGTCAGACATGCCACTGAGATAGCATATGCTATCCTCCAACACAACATCGACATATGCTTTCTCATGGAAACATTGCTAAAATATCCCTCAGCCCCTTACATCGACCTCCTCATCCCACAGGGTTTATCAATCATCCGCAGTCACCGCCAGGGTCGCAGGGGGGAAGAATTGCCGTTATACTCAAAAATTATCTTTGCCTGACACTCTTCCAAACAACCAACGACCTCTCCTTTGAATACTTAGGAGTTAATCTTTCCGCAAAAGGCCCCAACCCCATTACATTTAATCTCATTTTTCACCCTACAGGCGATAACCCTAGATTCCTTGAAGATCTAGCTGACCTAATCTTACTAACCTCCCTAGAGGACAATACTGACATTATATTAGGTGACCTTCGCCTTCACCTGAACAAAATGAAATATCCCCCAGTACAAACCCTTACCTCTCTCTTGGAAGCAAACGATCTCACCCAGCACTACAAGGATCAAATCCACAACAAGGGCTCTACCCTCGACGTATTCATCTCTAAGCATGAACCACTATCCTTTCACTCTATCCTTCCATCCGACTTGACCGACCATCATCTAATACTTTTTCAACTCAATACCTTCCACCCAGAGACCTGCCTTAAACCCAGGCATCCTAGGCGCTGGGTAAGGAGCATCCACCATATCCCTCATGAAGAGTTAGAAATACTTGTCAACTCCCAAATACTGCCCCCTCCTGACCTCTCCTACACCAACGACCTCACCATTCACTACAACACAAAAATGACAGACCTCATGGAAGCAGTCGCACCGCTAAAACTTAAGTCAAGAAGTATCCCCTCCAGATCTTGGTTTAATAACAACCTCAACAATGAAAGGCATCAACTACATTCAGCGGAAAGATCCTGGCAAAAGCAACCATCCGAATGCAATCTCTTGATCCACCAGCTAAACACCTTAAATATAAAAAACTTATCTTCAGAGAGAAATCCTCCTTTTATCCTATAACAACTGGATCAGTCAAAGAACAGGCCCAAAGAACTATTCAAAATCATCAAGCAGCAAACATCATCTTTCTCTCAACATGCAAACAACAATTCTACAAAAGAATTTGAAAAATTTGCTTGATTCTTCTCTGAAAAAGTCTCTGGTATTGAACTCTCTCTTGAGCCTATCACCTCCCTACCTTGCATCATAGATGCCCCCGGGGATATAGACTGTCTGCCTAAGACTACCTGTCTTCCTGTCTCACCTCAACACAGCCTCCCCACCCCTCAATACAGCCTTCCAACTCCCTTTGACTGAAAAACAATGCACCCTGGTCTGAATTCTACCCAGTCCTTGAAGTAGAAGTCTGCAAAATACTCGAGAAAATGAAGCCTACATCTCACATCTCAGACTCTTTTCCGCCGACTCTTGTAAAAGTGTTCAGCCACATTCTCTCCCCTGTATGGGCCAAAATCATCAATTCCTCGCTATCGAGTTGATCCATGCCGGCCCCCCCTTAAACTCGGCCAAGGAACCTCCCTCATCAAAAAAATGGCCACTGACCAAAATGACCTCAATAACTTCAGACCCATAACTAACCTCCCTCTCCTCGCCAAAAACATCGAAAAATGTGTTCTCACTCAACTCAATACCCACTTTGAAAAATACAACCTATACAATACCTTCCAGTCAGGCTTTAGGGAAGGCTGCAGTGAATAAACAGCCATTTTTAACATCGAAGATGATCTCCACAGAGCACTTGATGATGGACAGGCATGCCTCCTAGTCCTCTTGGACTATCATCCTCTTTCAATACTGTCAACCACAACATCCTCCAAAATACCCTCTCGAAAGAGTTGGCATCAAAGGAACTGTCCTTCAATGGTTCGCCTTTTTACTAAGTATGCGGACAGAGCTAATCAAATTCAACAATGAAACCTCTGAGGCAACTCCAGTCTCACTGGGTGTCCCGACAAGAGTCAACCCCATCTCTGGCATTACTTAACCTCTACATGGAACATCTTGCAATGATCTTGAAGCAAGCTGGAATTGCCTGCCACTTCTGTGCGAATGCAAAAACAACAGTTGATGGACAGAATGCAGAACAATGTCATACATTCACCCCAGTACAGAGGTCCTGATAATGGCTGATTAGCCAGAAACCGGTCCCAGGATGCTTGTTTTTGGTCCAGGGGAGACATGGCTTGGCAGTTTGGGCTGGAGTGTTCCCGTGAGGCACAGGGTCAGACTGATTTGCATATGGCCATGTCTGAACTGGGGTGGCGGAGTGAGCTAAAGAATGATGATGGATTAAACCCAGATCAGTTGACTGTGGGTGAGTGCTTGCAATGTTCAACACTCCGTCCATCATCCCCATTGGTTTTACTTCTATGCGAATGACACCCAACTCTACATGAAAATCTCATCAGTCAGTGACATCCAACACCTAAACATCACCCTACACATAGTGAAATCCTGGCTAGCCAGAAACCACCTCAAACTCAACCCCAACAAAGTAGAACTCCTCTAAACCGGAATGTGGCAGGGCCTTTGTGGCAAACTTTTTTACTATTCCCCCACTGTCAAACATAACAAGTCTCTAACTTGGTGATCCACTATTGCCCACATATGTGGATTGGAAACATCCAGTCCAAAAACAGTCAACAGGTTATCCTGAGCACCAGAAAATGTAAGAAGTAAGTGTGTCCAGTTCTTTTTGTTCTTAATTTGGTTTATTTCAATAAAACTTCTTCAGAACCACAGTTTCCCGTCTTCAGAAACCACAAAATATTCTTCATATAGCCACAGCCAACACGTGTTTCGTCAGAGTTGATGAGTGTACATCACTGACTTCATCAGGGCTTTTAGAAAAATCACAAGAGTGTTTACCACGCCGTCCGGGACAGTTCAAGGAGTACTCTCCAGTGCACAGGTGAAATATCACACACTCGGACCCTTACTGTTTTGGATGAGAAGATGGAAGGGATCTGAGAAGATAACACTTTAACGCTTGGACTCTTGTGATTTTTCACACTTTCTTCGTACATTCCCTGGTGCTCAGGATAATCTGTTGAAAATAGAATTCTTCCTCATCCAGCCCAAAGAAAAACAACCCCTTACCACAGCGCAATGGCTCAACAACCTCAGTGCACTAAACTGCAAACTGTCCATCTCTGACCCTGTTAAATCCCTGGGAATCACACTCGACAGACACCCTAAGCATGAAGGAACACATCAACACCTCCACGAAGAGTGCCCGCTACGCACTTAAGCACCTAAAATAAAGTCAAACCCTTCATACCCAGTGACGGCCCAAGGACTGTGGTGCAAGCTCTTGTCGTCCCCAAGTTGGACTATCGCAATGCTGTATTCACGGACTCCCCAAAAGCATACCTTGCCTCTCTGAAAGCCACACTTCATACTGCAGCCAGGCTACTATCAGGAGAGAGGCACCAGGACCACATCCCTCCCACTCTCGAACAACTCAGCTGGCTTCCAATAGAGGCAAGAGCTATTTTCAAAACTGCTTGCATAACTCACAAGGCCTTACACATGGATAAACCACTCAACCTCTCAGATAAAGCAGGTAAAAAAAGGCAGCTCTGAAGTTCAAACAGCCTTCCCCTGATCCCGCCAAAATTCAAGAAAGAAAAATCCCAATCCTGCTCCTTCTCAGTTAATGTCCTCAGAATCTGGAACACTCTGCTTCAAGACTTACACAGCAATCAGTCCTTCCCCCACTTCAAGTCGAAATTGAAACTCTGTCTCCTCAACAAATATCTAAACCCTCACCCCTAAAACTGGCCCACTGTGCCATCCACTAAGCCAAGATCTAGGCCAGGACCATGATTCTGGGGAAATCTCTGATGGTCCACTCCCCCATGCCTCAAATGGGGCTCTCGCCTTGCTTCTCCTGACCTACGTCGCCCTTTCACTCGACTGCAGGCCGCAATCCAGTTCTCTTATTTGGCCCCATGTACGCTCACCTTTCTCCCCATGTAACACCATGTAAATGTATCTATGCACTGCTAGAACACCATTTATACATCTTTTGTGTTGTATCTTCTTAAAAAATGTATGTTATTGATCCTAATGGATCCTTTTCTTTTCCTGAACTCTGTCATTGTGTCTGTGTGCCCTCCTCAATATGCTCTGCTAAAATATGAGTTGTTAAAATAATATGTATATTTGAAGGCCATCTCTAGAATCTATCCCTTCCATTTGACTATAGATCGCAACCCATGGTTATTTGACCTTACACAGGCCTACTTTCTCGCTATCTAACCCTGTACCAATATATCTATGCAATGCTAAGCAATAATTTTATGTATGTGTTGTATGTACCTAAAAAATATATCAGCTACTGTTAGAAATGGGGGTCTCTAGTTGGCAATGGTTTGCATCTTTGCCCAAGTAGGGACTCTTCCTTCTAGTCAGGGTAAGGGAGTTACACTCCTGAAATAACTCAACCCCTTGGTAGCTTGGCACAAGCAGTCAGGCTTATCTCAGAGGCGGAGCTACTGGCTCATAGGGACTGTGTTTTTGAAGTATTTCTGCAAGTTTAAGGATATCTTGCAAAGTATATATTTTTAAGTACTGTATGTTGAATTCTTATCATTTTGGTCTTGTTTTGGATATATAAAACTATTGGATATTTTTTTAAACTGGCGTGTTGTCCTTTTGTAGTGTCTTCCCTGCATCACTGTTGGTTATGTGCAAATGCTTTACACTCTGCCTCTCAGATAAGCCTGACTGCTCATGCCAAGCATCCAAGGTGGTGAGCAGGGGTTATTTTAGGAGTGTAACTCCCTTATCCTGACTAGAAGGAAGGGTCCCTACTTGGACAAAGGTGCAAACCCTTGCCAACTAGAGAGCCCCATTTCTAACAGCTTCTGATCCTAAAGTTATCCATACATGTCAGTCAAGTACTGTCTCTACCTCAGAAACTGTGCCAGCTCCTGATAACCGTGTTGGCATATGTCTCGTAATGTACCGCTATTGTTTGGCTTCTATGTCCACCTAATCTGTAAACCTATAATTACTGCTATGCAATGTTTGTGAAACGCTCTGATGCCTTCGGGTCTAGTTTGCGTTACATAAAACTCTACAAATAAATAAACGGGGACACACATCCACATATCATGTGCACCTTTCCTCTTGCTTGCATTACATTCCCTGAGTGCCCCTCAGTTTTGCCCACTGTAGCGGCACTTGCTCCTTCTTCATAAAGATGGTCAGTTACTTAGTTAAATCCTGTGGGGTCACCACACAGTGCTATTCTTAAGTGATGCTCAAGAAACAGCTCTCTCCTGACACTCCATGCAGGCCTTGCTCTGGGTGTGTCTGGGATCTAACCAAGATAAAACTTTGCCTTGGAGCTAGTGGGCAGACCTAACACTACCAGGATCATCACAGGAGATGCAATGTACCAAGGACTGGGGGGAAGTGGACGGCAGAGACAGGTGGCAGCTTCCGTTCTGCCCTCCCCTCACCCCTCATTGGATGGCTGCTGCTGCCTGTCAGGCTCAAACTTGTGATAAGGGGCGGAGGTCGAGATTCCTCGTCATTGATACTAACTGAGAGGCTTCAGCTACCGTAGAAGGCAGAGACCTGTGGGAGGCTTAGTCCGTGCTTGGGGCAGTGACAAGGAATACCCACAAGTCAGGTACAAGCAAGGAGTATGTTTGAGCATTAATGTTTTTGTTCAATATAAAACACTTGCAGATTGTGATTTTTCCTTAGAATAAACTTACACACGCTGATATAGTACAGCTTCTTCTAAAAAGGAACTTCCTGTGATATATAGAAGTGTGTTTTCCTGACCTTTGTTAACTCGTCTTCAATTAGGGCCTAGGAGCCTATTGTTCAAAATAAATAGCTCTCCTGTCTCCCCCCTGCACATCTACTGTTCATTATTTTTGCAGCACCTAATTGAGCAGAATCATGTATGTGTATTTTGATTGTCATTGTTCATGCCGTCCTCGACAAATCTCTTCCGCAGACCAGTCACACAACGGTAGCTTTGATTCAAGGACCTTCCACTAGCTCACCGTACCCTATTCCTTAACAATAACTTGCCGTTGTCATGTATCTAGTCTGTTCCACCATCTCCATTTCACACTAGCATAGAGTGGGCAGAATCAATATTCATGTAGGGGGGAGAGTGCTTTGGTTATAAGGCATAATGATGTTTAACAGAACTGTCTTCTTATTTGCTAAGAATGTAATGCATGATGAATCTGCAGTTTTACTAATTCCATATGTGAAAATAATATATAAAACCCTCGCTTTTTGGGGTGAGCCAGTGATCTTTCCTGTGCTACTAGGGATACTGTCCGCTTCTCTCTTGATTTTGCTGCCCACTTAGAAGCTGAAAATTTGATTTTGCATTTCTTTTTAATGCCCTACTTGCTGAGAGCATTCATGACATTGACTCTGTATCGGCTTACTTCGGTGATAAAACCCTTTAAAGGTTCTGCGGATCTAGAACCCAGTTATTGAGTGGGCCCTTTTACTTAATTGACTGTAATTCTGATTTTTGATGAGTTGGGAGGTGCCTGACCTCAGCGACACATTGCCTTATGAAACTGAGGACTAACACTCTCTCCAATTCATCGAATTGTGGGCAATCCTGCTTAGGCAAATTTTGGGGTGTCAAAACTGCAGGGTCCCCCATGCCCACACAACCACTGTGCTTGTAATTTCGTCAGCTCTAACTTGCTCCACCACACATGATGAATGCATGTAGTCGATATTAAAAGCATGATGACGGCCTTAGCTTAGTTACCTAGAGTGCGGCTTCAGAAGTCTTCTGAGATTGCTTGTAGACCTATCTAGTTAAATGTTGCAAGCAGAAGCGAGCTTGAGGAAACCATTTGTAGTGTTCTAAGGAGCTTGATGTGGTGGGTATGGCTTCAACCATGTGTTCACTCAGTACATCTGGTGTCATTAGCGGTGTGCACAGGTAAGAGCGGTGGGGCGGGGGTGGCGGAGGTCAACAGACGACGTGATAAGTAATAAATCAAAAAATAAATAAAAGCACTTACTTTGCGCTTGCCTCATCGCTGTGGCCACCACCCCCCACCCGGCCCAGCCCCACCACTCTTACCTATGCGAGCCGCTACTGTCTGATGTGATTCTTATCCTCATTGAGAATATCTAAAGCTGCATCTGATTTTGCTAAATAGAAACATGAGCATGCTTGGTGTGTCGAAGAGTTGAACCTGTACCTGTTCTAACAGGCGATGCGCTGTCCTCCACGCTGCCCTGTCCATCACATGCTACACTATCTGCAGATGCAATGCAGGACAGGTCGTTCCTTATTTTTACACCAGGGTGTGATTGCTCTCGGTTTCTCTGCTTTAGTGCTAATTTTAGCCCTTGTATTTGTTCTGCTCTTTCTAGAACTGCTGCAAGCGGCCTTTGGTGTTTTTTGCAGCATCAGTTGTTTATTTTCTGGAACTAGTCTAATCATGTGCACCTACTTTAAAGAAAAAGAATCCATCTTTGTTTGTGCAGCACTAGGGGCTGTGCTGCTCTGGCACTGCTGTTGCTTGTTCTCTTAGTTATAGGGGGCTGTGCTGTCTGGCTCTGCTGTTGCTTGTTCTCTTAGTTATAGGGGGCTGTGCTGCTCTGGCACTGCTGTTGCTTGTTCTCTTAGTTATAGGGGGCTGTGCTGCTCTGGCACTGCTGTTGCTTGTTCTCTTAGTTATAGGGGGCTGTGCTGCTCTGGCACTGCTGTTGCTTGTTCTCTTAGTTATAGGGGGCTGTGCTGCTCTGGCACTGCTGTTGCTTGTTCTCTTAGTTATAGGGGGCTGTGCTGCTCTGGCACTGCTGTTGCTTGTTCTCTTAGTTATAAGGGGCTGTACTGCTCTGGCACTGCTGTTGCTTGTTCTCTTAGTTATAGGGGGCTGTGCTGATCTGGCACTGCTGTTGCTTGTTCTTTTAGTTATAGGGGGCTGTGCTGCTCTGGCACTGCTGTTGCTTGTTCTCTTAGTTATAGGGGGCTGTGCTGATCTGGCACTGCTGTTGCTTGTTCTCTTAGTTATAGGGGGCTGTGCTGCTCTGGCACTGCTGTTGCTTGTTCTCTTAGTTATAGGGGGCTGTGCTGATCTGGCACTGCTGTTGCTTGTTCTCTTAGTTATAGGGGGCTGTGCTGCTCTGGCACTGCTGTTGCTTGTTCTCTTAGTTATAGGGGGCTGTGCTGATCTGGCACTGCTGTTGCTTGTTCTCTTAGTTATAGGGGGCTGTGCTGATCTGGCACTGCTGTTGCTTGTTCTCTTAGTTATAGGGGGCTGTGCTGCTCTGGCACTGCTGTTGCTTGTTCTCTTAGTTATAGGGGGCTGTGCTGCTCTGGCACTGCTGTTGCTTGTTCTCTTAGTTATAGGGGGCTGTGCTGCTCTGGCACTGCTGTTGCTTGTTCTCTTAGTTATAGGGGGCTGTGCTGCTCTGGCACTGCTGTTGCTTGTTCTCTTAGTTATAGAGGGCTGTGCTGCTCTGGCACTGCTGTTGCTTGTTCTCTTAGTTATAGGGGGCTGTGCTGCTCTGGCACTGCTGTTGCTTGTTCTCTTAGTTATAGGGGGCTGTGCTGCTCTGGCACTGCTGTTGCTTGTTCTCTTAGTTATAGGGGGCTGTGCTGCTCTGGCACTGCTGTTGCTTGTTCTCTTAGTTATAAGGGGCTGTACTGCTCTGGCACTGCTGTTGCTTGTTCTCTTAGTTATAGGGGGCTGTGCTGATCTGGCTCTACTGTTGCTTGTTCTCTTAGTTATAGGGGGCTGTGCTGCTCTGGCACTGCTGTTGCTTGTTCTCTTAGTTATAGGGGGCTGTGCTGATCTGGCACTGCTGTTGCTTGTTCTCTTAGTTATAGGTGGCTGTGCTGCTCTGGCACTGCTGTTGCTTGTTCTCTTAGTTATAGGGGGCTGTGCTGATCTGGCACTGCTGTTGCTTGTTCTCTTAGTTATAGGGGGCTGTGCTGCTCTGGCTCTGCTGTTGCTTGTTCTCTTAGTTATAGGGGGCTGTGCTGCTCTGGCACTGCTGTTGCTTGTTCTCTTAGTTATAGGGGGCTGTGCTGCTCTGGCTCTGCTGTTGCTTGTTCTCTTAGTTATAGGGGGCTGTGCTGATCTGGCACTGCTGTTGCTTGTTCTCTTAGTTATAGGGGGCTGTGCTGCTCTGGCACTGCTGTTGCTTGTTCTCTTAGTTATAGGGGGCTGTGCTGCTCTGGCACTGCTGTTGCTTGTTCTCTTAGTTATAGGGGGCTGTGCTGCTCTGGCACTGCTGTTGCTTGTTCTCTTAGTTATAGGGGTCTGTGCTGATCTGGCTCTGCTGTTGCTTGTTCTCTTAGTTATAGGGGGCTGTGCTGTCTCATCCAATGTTCTCGCTGATGTTTTCAATAATGATAAAGGCAATAGCTGTAGGTTGCTTGTCGCCTTTATGTTCTAATTTCCTGATAGTTTGTTTCAAAAACATTCATTCGGCGTGTTCCTGTACACTTTTTATGCATCCAAGTCACTGAGGGTAACAGTTTAGGGGAATTTCATGTAATATCATTTAATCAGTTTCTCCCCAATGAAACACAGTAGACGTCTCGACGTTTAGCGAAGACGCGGCATCCAATCAGTTGAAATGGGCATGAAATACGGAAATGTCTTCGATCGAGCTATAAACCTGCAGATTAATGGCACTATTGGCTTCCCAATTTCGGTGGAGAGCCCTTTCTGGTGCGCGTTATCATTCGGCCCCGAGGTGTAACGAGTGACATTACCTGTAGAAACACAGCTACTTAAAGCAAAAAAGAGTATTTCAGTGGTGTCAAATCCCATCATCGCTGATGGAACATGCTGCGTTATGGTTAGTTTGACTTCTGTTTTGTTCGTTTCTTGCTCAATAAAAGTTTCCTTTTCGTTTTTTTTTAAAACTCGATGCTACACAAACGAAAATAATAAAATGTGCTAATATTACCTTTCATTTTAATTCTGTTATGTTGCATTTTTTGCAATAGGCCATTATATTCAATTTCCGTGTAGTCGCTAGTGGCAGTCGGCCTAATAAGGTAGCTTGCATTTCCTGCTATGATAGTGACGGAAAACGGCAAAGATGAAGGAATATTAGCACAGTAGCGCCTCCGCCTCAAGGTATGCTAGTGTCAGCTGAAGCCTGTCACTCCACCCATGTGGGTAATAGGTGCAAATAACTGGGTGGCTCAGAGTTGGCTCTATGTTGCGCTCTCGCACTCAATGTGTGTTCCTTTTGTGAATGGGTGAGACCTCTGGGTTGGGCGTATGTTTTTCAAAATTCCCATTCCAGTCTGTGCCGCAGTTGTCCTGAGTGTGTGCTTCTGGTATACATACTTTCGAACACTCTCAGTCTTGGTTTAACCAGCCTTTGCACGACTTTCGAAGTGTGAAGTTCCAGTGCTGTACCTGTCCAGTATGTGCTCTGTTCATATGGACTGGTAGGGTCAATTTCAACTAAACTTTGCAGGGTGTCTGAATTGGCCCCTATGACCTTCAATGGTGAAAGTCTTGAGCCCCTGGTTCAGAACTGCAGTATTGAAGGGAAGCTTCAGGGTCAATCATTCTAGTAAAGCAACCACAACAGCCACATGTAGGTCTTCATTGAAGGAACCGGTCAAGGTATCTATTATGTTTCCCTTTGGCAAACCTTAGCAGAGCTCAAGGATTACCCCTGGAAGGACGCTTCCAGGCTGGAATTAACCGACTATAATGGATATGAAAAAAGGAAACCGGAATTAAGTTGATACGACTAAAACATTGAGGATAGCCCAAAAATATATTTTCTTTGATTAAACATGTGTAACAACAGTGGTTCAATTGAAGGATCCACCAAACGGATAAAGTTAAAAAAGCGACTTCTCCTGATTGCTTTTGAAAAACCCAACTCATCTAACTCCAGGACGAGGGGTCAATATGGTTTCTGAATTTAGGGAAAGGGGCAATTATGAATGATACGATCAGCAATCAGGAGAAGTTGATTTATTTAACTTTATCTGTTTGGTGGATCTTTCCTATTGGACCACTGTTGTTAGGTATCAAAAATTACCTAGGTCCTCGGGTTACTTTTGAGTCACCCCGTTGTTATGTAATGGGTATTCAGAGTAGGTGCACACTTGCAAGGGTTTTGCCCATTGCGATAATCCCCTTCCTACTGTAGTTTATTCAGCACTGTTTTACGTCAGGTTTTCTAAAGCAAAGAAATGCCAGAGAAGGAAGCTCTGTCACATAGTGAGGACTATATAAGCAGATTGATACATGGATGAGCAGGGTCAGGTTTTCTGGAGCATGCTACCTCTGTGATTGACCTTACCCTAAATAATAAAAAGAATAAATTAGCAAGACTTTAGAAGAATTTGTCCACCCTAGGTTCCACAGTCATTTACTGGCAAAGCATCTGCAGTCCAATACCATCCCGGTCGGTCTGCAGGTGACGAATGAACAAGCTATTTTCATAGATAATCTGAAATGTAAAGAACACTTTAGCTTTGTAGCTAATAATTGCTCTCAACATTAGGTGGTGTTGGAGTTTGAGACAGCATTGGAACAGGTTCAGAAACTAATCAAAGATATTGCCGACCTTAAAAAGGAAATATTGAAGAATAAGCCCTTGGCTAATGTTGAGGGTCTTGAGCACCTAGAGAGGGCTATCAAGTACTTTGACATGAACACACAGGTGTATAAACTAGACACATTGGCTAGGGACATTAGGTTTGATGATAAGAAAGTAGCATATCTCTACATTGCAGAAGTCTACTATAAATAGGACTCCCAGGGTAGATACTAGAGTAGAGGGGTTTCAGGAGGTATACAACCTTCTTAGAGTCCTCTGCAGCCAGTGGCACGACACTGATACTGACCAACCAAGCACAAGTTAGGGTTCACATGATTAGGGTTACAATTACAAGATTTAGCATCAGGGCTTTTTTTTATAAATAAAACAAGCCCAAAACAAGACAGATCCAATCAGTAAAACCAGAGATATGCAATTTTAAAGATTTTAGTAAAAATAGCGCCAAAAACACAAAGCACGAACTGTGGATACCTGGTCGTGCAAGGCCGGCTACAGAGATCCAGTTATGCCCGTGGACCAAAATGCCTTAAATTCTAGTTTACGGAGCTTTGCGAGGATCCCCTCAAAGATGCATCACAAAGCAGAAGCAATGTGCCTGTTCTGAGATGCAGCGAGGCTGTGATGCGACGACCTGCGTCGTCATCGAGGATCCCAATGACAGGGCTTGTTATTGCGATGTCTGGCGTCAAGGATGTGGGGCATTGCATAAGTTACAAAGAGCTGTGAAGCAGAATCCATCATCATCAAGGCTGCCATCGAGGAGGGATTTGAGAGCCTGTAGCGAGGTTGGGTCATGCAGTAGCGGTTCTGATGGACTGCAGTGGCGATGTGGGTCTTTGCTACAGGTCCCATCCACGCAGGACGGAAGATGCATTGGTTCTGCTCACGTTTGCGCCATGCAGCAGAGGAGATGTCTCTTCCGCTTGATCCACAGAAGCTGGCGCAGCACCGTAAGCCCACTTCCACGGGTCGAGGACTGGGCTGGCACTACTTGGCAGGCAGTTGGTAGCCTGTTGTTGTCCATGAGGCTTCAGTCAGATCAAGAGGCCGGCCAGCTAGCGCTTGGAGTCATTCTGGGTTCAATAGATGCAGGTCCAGTTCTTCTTGCCCAGGCAAGAGGGCAGCAGGAAGCAAGTCAGCACATCAGGGCTGGAGTTCTTCAGAGCAGCAGATTGTCAGTCCTTTCAGCAGCACAGCATTCCTTCTTCTTGGTAGAGTATCCAAAGGACCCGAAGTGTATTGAAGCGGTGGTTTCTGAGGTCCAGTATATATACCAAGTTGTGCCTTTGAAGTGGGAAGAAGTTTTTCAAGGCATGGCTTTGAAGTGCATATGTGCCCTGCCTTACTGGCCCTGGCTGCAGACTAACTTCAGGGAATATGCAGCCCCTTGTGTGGAGACGGTCCACAGCCTTTGAAAGTTTAGACCCAGCACCTGCCTCCTATTTTGCAAGTGATGGCCTATCCAGTCACATCTTAGCTCTCCATTGTGTGTAGCTGTCTAGGAGGAACACATAAAGTACAACGGTCACCCACACCCAGCCATGTGATCAGAGACAGGCTGTAGTCACCAAATGGCTGAGGCAAGAACATGACAACTTTCTACAAGTGGCATTTTCAAAATTGTAATTTAAAATTTGACTTCACCAAAAGTAAGGATTTTATATTCAAAAGACACCAAACATGAACTATTTAACTGTTCCCATTTGGAAATTACACGTATGAGCTGCAATAAGGTAACTCCAAAGTTATCCTATGGGAATGGCAGTAGTGAAAAATGAATTTAAGAGTTTTTCACCACCAGGACATGTAAAACTTAAAAGCACATGTCCTACTTTTGAAATAAATTGCACTATGCCATCTGGGCTGTCCAGGGCATACCATAAGAGTGACATATGTATTAAAACAGAAGGTTTGGACCTGGCAAAAGGGCTACTTTTCCAGGTCGAATTGGCCATTTTAAAACATCAAACACACAGGTTGCAAAAGCAGGCCTGAGACATGTTTAAAGTTCTGCTTAAGTGGGTGGCACAATCATTGCTGCCGGCCCCCAGTATCATTTAATTTACAGGCCATGGGAACAGCTAGTGCCACTTTACTAGGGACTTTCAAGTAAATTCAATATGCCAATTGAGTATAACCCAATCTAACATGCTTTAAGGTGAGAGTACAAGCCCTTTAGTTTTGGTTAGAAGTGGTAAAGTATGCAAAGTCCTAAGCCCAGCAAAATGAAGTCAGCAAAAACGGAAGGGTTGAAGGCAAAAAGTTAGAGAGAAAACCACACCAAGGATGCCAAGTCTTCCTATGTGAACTAAAAGCATTATAACCATAGAAGGCGGCATTTGGTGTATCTTCATAATGTTAACTCTGGAAGAAAACCAAGGCCTGGGGACCTTAATTAACTAATAGAAACTGCATATGTTCATACATGTACAATGATGGCCAATCTGTGACCATTTTTTTTATTTATCCTGTTGCCTGAGATCTAACTTTCAGAGCACATGCATGACATCGTAATGCTGTAAAAGTGTCTTCGATAACTAGATAATGTATGGTGTTATTTTCTAAGGCAGCAGCATAGATAGTAGGAGGGCAACCATAAGGAATGTATTACAGTCCCAGCATCCTCCCCTTCTATTAACTTTAGACTGCAGAAGGCGGATTTTTGTTTGAGGGCAGTTTGGGATACCCAGGGCTACATTAAAAGTTTTTCGGAATTATAAGGCTGTTATGAAACGTTATAACAAAGCCAATAGGTTTGACCTACTTAACTGAAAAGCATGTGTTAAGACCACAGGCTTTTAAGGATGGATTGTTATTACACTGTGCTGAAGCCTGTAGACAGGTATTTCGTTACATGGAATTTCACAGGTTACCGCACTAGTCAAGGGTTTTGTTGTTGGTGATTCACCCAAATAAACTGTGAGGATAAAAAATATGAACTACAATAATCCTTTTTAGGCTTTCTTTGGAGAGCTAGTATTTTTTCTTTACCAACTGTAATTGTGTATACATTTTTACTTGTAGGACTGTATGCCAGATGGTTATCTTGTGGAAAGCTTACACCAGCATAGAAGGCTTGAGTTTGTTATTATGGTGACATGCCTGTGACAAAGGCTATAGGCCTGTTTGTTGATCATGAAAAGTTACGATAATGGCAGTAGGTCGGACCTATTGATTGTGAAAAGCATATGGTGAAGTCAATAGGCATTTAAGGGTGGATTGTTCTAACTCTGAATTAAAGCCTAAAGATAGGTTTTTGTGACATGGAATCTGACAGATTTACTTTAGTACCCAAGGTTTTTGATGTTGGTCACCCTCTCTGACAAACCATGCTTACAGAAAATTGCACTGTGTGAATTTTTATTTAGCCCTTTTAGGAGAGAGAGCATTTTGCTTTGCCAACTGTAAGTTTGTATACATTTGTAATTTTATGACAGATGGTTGCCTTGTTAGGAAGATTATGCTCAGTATGCTAGGCTTCAGTTGATTATGGTGATACGCCAATAATAACAGCAATAGGCTTAACTGGTGTGCAGGGAACTATTATGCCAGATGTCATAGGCCTGGCTGGTGTGTTATGAGATGTTATCACAAAGGAAGTAGGTCTTGTTTGGTTATTGCATAAAGCATATGGTAAATCCAATAGGCCTCTAACAATAAATTGTTGACACATTATGTCCACAGAAAGAGATTTGGTTGCATGCAATCTCACAGATTCTCATATTGGGCAAGGTTTTTGGTGTTGGTCACTCACTCTGACAAACCTAGAGAGCAGAATTTTATGGTGCTGATTCTTGTTAGAACCTTTTGAGAGGGGTTGTATATTTTTTTGCCAACTGAAAATGTGCTCATATTTGTAATTTTACAAGGGTATGCATGATGGTTGCCAGGTTATGCACACTTGAGTAGGCCTGTTCCGTATACGGTGTCAAGCCATTGGTAAATTCTAGAGGCCATATCTGTTCACTGGGAAAAGTTATGTCAGATTTCTTAGGTGTGGCCTGTTTATAAGGAAAAGGTATCACAAAGCAAGTAGGCCTTATTTACTTATTCTGAAGAGCATGTGTTAACGGCAATAGGCGTTTAAGGGCATATTGTTATGACACTGTGCTAAAGCCAAGAGGCAAACCATAGATTATACAGTTTGCACTAGGGTAATCCTTATTAGGCTCCATTAGTAAGATTTTTTTTATTCACAACACATCTTATTGATTTTTATTTTGACGTTACATGATGGCCAAAATGGCCTTTCCAAACTTGCAGTGCAATAACAACCCGTCTGTCAGACTAGGACTGGTTACCAGTACTAACCTTCTGATCCAGATCCAGCAGGGGTGATGCACAGTTCCCAATTCCCCTTTCAATACTCCACAGGGAGCATGAACAGCCTCCCCTGTACAGCAGTACGCAAGGGAAAGGGGAAAAAAGGGATACGAAAATAAAAGGTAGCGGTCCACTACCCGTAGGCCTCCTCGTCTGATGAGAACCTGACCTCCTCCAATGTGAATCCCAGAAGCGAACGATGACTCCCTGTATGAGAGAAAAAGGATAAGAATTATAAGCATTTAACGACTCCCAGCAATTTATCTGCCCTAAGGCGATCAAAAGGCTACAACCCCCTTAATCAATCAACTCACATTCAATTCTCATACTCAGGGTCTCATACAGGCAATGGTAAAAAATAAGGAAGGCAGTCTCTTGCTGGTTTGAACCAATCCGG
The DNA here is from genome assembly GCF_964204655.1 of Triturus cristatus. Classification (NCBI taxonomy): domain Eukaryota; kingdom Metazoa; phylum Chordata; class Amphibia; order Caudata; family Salamandridae; genus Triturus; species Triturus cristatus. Next base: position 534,788,167 of record NC_140580.1, read on the forward strand.
TGTCAGAGGGAGGATAATCAGTGGAAATGAAGCAAAATAAACAGTGTGCTCGAAACCACTCTCTCCTTGAGAGTGGGAGCTAGCTGAACTGAATGAATCCCCCAGGAAGCATTAGTATGCACAGTGTTATACTTCTCACACATTACTAGTATTAGAGGGTGGAGCAGACACAATCTTCTCAACCAAGTGTCTGTGAATGAGGAGCTCCTGTAACGCGTGATGCTTCTCACAGGCAATGAGCTGAACTGAATACAAGTCATGCGTCAGAGTGCGAGAAAATAATGCGTCCCTAGAGTCCATTAAGAAGCTACAAGCGTTAGGCAGTCCTGCTCACCTTGCAGAAAAACAAGGTTCAAGTGAGTAGGTAAACCCAGGAAGCCTACTACCCATAACAATGAGGTACAGCAAGCACAGAGAACCTTGAAGAGGTTCCGATTCCCGGGGCGTGAAAACAAGCAAAGTCTCAAGGGAAATGATACGGCTTACTATGATATCGTAGCGGTGTCCTTCTCTCGTGGTGAGCGATCTCTGGAACAGCCGATTGCCGCTCCGTGGATGTCCGAGAGAATCGGAGAAAGGTGGGCAGGACTCTTCTCGTTGGTAACCGCTAGCAGGGAAAGGCACCATGGCCTCCCCTCGAAAAGCCCTTGAACAGCTGTGTAGATCAATGGACTGCTCCTAACGAGCCACGGACTAACGGCTCAAAAATTCTAATTGACTAGCGCCGGATCTCTGAGGGAGATGGGCTTATATGGGCAGTCCCACTTCCCCGGAGAAGAACGTTGCATTCTGGACCCTGTAGTTTACATACCATTCTGCCCGCATTCATACTGCACTAAGGGGCGTCATGACACCGTCTCCCACCCCCAACGGCACACGCATGTATTACTAAGATCAGATCCACCATCCTTCTCATCAACAACATTCTAAACGTGGCTGTATTGGGGATACGTGAATGTAGTAGGGAACCAGGAGCCTCTTTGACCACCGTCATATTGCCGTATCTCTGTGTCAAGAAGGGAATTCACTGTAGGGACCGGTGCCAAATCTATGCCTCTGTGGTGCGCCCACCACTGCCATATCTTTGCGTGTTTCTGCGGGCACCCCTTAGCACAATACACCGCTGTTTCAATGCCCCACAATGATCCATTGTTTGCTTCCGTGTGCCCACTGTGGGCAGCAGCACAGCCTTCGATATCCATGCAATGTTGTGTTTAGCTAGAATTACGAATATACAAAAGGTATGCTGTTCCTAATATCGAGACAAGGGAAAACTGGCTTTATGTGGTCATGAAGTGTAGGAGGATGAGGATTCCTCCTCTTAGAATATAGGGCCCTCACACACCCGGCAAGGTGTCATGATTCATCATATGGGCTGCACTTAGTCAGGTCGATGCTGCAATACCTGATGGGCTCCCTATGATTGGCTCTTTGGTGGAGATCTTTTATTCCAAATGCCGTTTGGTGCCGTGGGGGGTGAGAGGCCTAATTAGTGTAGATGAAAGTGTGGAGGTGTATACCTGAAAGAAATTTTAAAACAGGTAAGGGAGTACCAGCGAAGAACAAACTAACACATGCTATGTGTAGTACCTGATAGCATATGACGATCACAGCAGAAGAGGGTAGGTCGGCCGTTCTTTTGCGTACTTTGCAAAACCACACAAGGGAATTCCTTGTGAGATACCTGCCGGGTATCGATGAAGTAGATAGAGAAACCCAACTAGGGTTGGTCATATGCTATCAGGTACTACACATATCATGTATTAGGTTGGTTGAAAAAGGGTAGATCACGCCATACAACCAACCACGTGTAGATATATTTGATTTTATTAGGTCCTGACGAATCGCCACCATGTTGTTTGGCTACCAGGCGAGAAACATGTTGACTGCACAATAGAGCGCCCTACCTGAGACATAATCTCAGACATGCACCTTTGTTTCTTTTAATCAGGGTGGGAGACCCATTGATTAAAATAGTCTTCGCTGGTACTCCCTTACCTGTTTGAAATTTTTTTTCAGGTTATACACCTCCACACATTCATCTACACTAATTCGGCCCCTCACCTCCACGGCACCAAACGGAATTTGGAATAAAAGATCTCTGCCAAAGAGCCCCTCATAGGGAGCCTGTTAGGTATTGCAGCACCGACCTGACGAGGAGCAGCCCATATGATGAAGCATGACACCTTGCCGGGTGTGTGAGGGCCCTATATTCCAAGAGGAGGAATCCTCATCCTCCTACACTTCATGACCACATAAAACCAGTTTTCCCTTGTCCCGATATTAGGAACAGCATACCTTTTGTATCTTCATTATTGTTAGGGCATGTATGCTGGACCGGTCTAAAAAGCCCTCAGTCCCTCCTTTGTGATTAGCTAGAATTAAGCCCAGGAGAAGTAAATGTCTTTTATACCTATTGCCACCAACTCCTTGAGTGCTATGGAGTAATATCTGCTTTTGGTGAAATTGGATCTCCCAGGACTGAAGTCTCTCCAGGCATGTTGCCACCCCTCGCCAGAAATTTCTGAGTGCTGTGCATTCCCATACGTACATAGGAAGGGGCCCTCATTCATCCCATATCTAAGGCAAGCCGATGAGACAGTGGCACTCATGCGCGACAGACGGCACCTAGTGAAGTAAGCTCTTTGGAGGGATTTCGATTGGATAAGGCATAGTCTGGATGGTATCGCCGCTTCATGTGGTGCCATTAGAGCTTCTGTCTAATCGTCATTGTTGAGTGTGGGTATGTCCCCCTGGCAGGTCTCTCACAGAGTTGGGAGTGTGGATGTACTATTTGTCATTAGTGTCTTGTAAATCGTTCTGATTTAATGGGTATGCAAATCCCTGGTCAGTAATTTGACCTCCAATGGGTTGAATTCTGGTAAGTCATGAAGATCAGGTAAAGCATGGCATGACTGTAGATATCTATAGAATTGGTGTCTATGCAGTTGGAAACCTGTCTGTAGGTCTTGGATTTTGTACATATTAGCAATTTTTTTGTGCTATAACTGATGGTTGCCTAAGGAAAGCTTATATCCAATATAGTAGGTCTTATTTGGTTATGTGACAACACAATGATAACAGCTAGAGGCCTGATTGGTTCATTAGGAATTGTTATGTCTGTATATTAAAGCCTACAGATAGTGAATTTGTTAAATCAAATGGCACAAAATACTTTGTAGGGAAGGATTTTGAACTTGGTTACCGCCTCTGATAACCCTTGGGGGAGTAGATTTGCACTGCAATGACTTTTGATAGAAGGGCCATTGGTTGCTTTGCGTGTCATCCATGATAGCATTCTGCATGGGGTAATGGTTCAGTCCACATCAGTCTTTTGCGCTGTGAATTATGGCGTTTTCTGATCACGTGTACAACCAGTTGGAAATGAGTGTGCTTCAGTTTCAGTGCCAGTTCTTAAGTTTTCAATGTTCTCCTTTTATAGTTCACCTTTCATTCCTCTGACTCTTTTTGAAAAAATATTTTTTAAGATGATACTACAGCTCTCCAGACAGTGGTAACAGTTCACTTACTTGACGCTCATTTCATCTACCTACAGTGCCCCGCATCCCACGTGGCTACTTCCTCTAAACCAGGAGACCATGATGAAATACTGTTGTCCATAGCGTATTGTAAAATCATTTCAGGTTGTTTAGCGCGTTGATTCTAAATATTTCAGCCATGCTGGAACTTTATACCAAAGACAGACTTTTTGCATTACCTCTGTGAGACAAAAACCTGCTACTATGTTTACTTTCATTATTGCAAGCATAGCCCCGCCATCTTTAGAAAGCACCAGGTTTTATTTATTCTACTTCTGTAGTAGGGGATCTCTGTGTATAGTCATAATCTATGAATAATCCCCGCCCATGTGCGGGGACCCCGGAGCAATCAAAAATATCTCTTAAGCTGTCCCGCATTTGCAAACCTGCAAAGACACTTAAGAGACAGACAAAATAATACAGCCTAATCACCACAAGGCTGCACTGGCCAGCACTTCCTCTGAAGTGAACACAAAAGCCAAAATAAAGTTGAAATGTCATTTTTATTCACATTTGACATGTTCCTTTATTATCACACACTCCCTTCACCAAAATCCCTTTAAACAATAGAGAGGAAGGGGTGGACAGACAAGCCCTATAGGCTGTCATTATGTGTCTGCTAAAGGGATACCGTGCCTTTAAGAAACTCTCCAGAGACCCCCGGTATCCCAGGATGCACAGCCAACACAAGTTACTTTCAGTTCTTTTTTCCGGCTCCTGCTAGCAGGACCCTGGAGCTTGAGCTCTACCCTTTTGGGTGGTTTAATTGATTAAAATCGGATTTTTTGGACTTAAAGTGGTTTCATTCGACGTCTAAAGCCTTTGTCTACTACTGCCTGCAATCTGGAGCAGTTTTGGCCCACTCTCAGCATGGCTTTATTCGATAAATGCCCTGAGTGTGGGAGGAAGAAGGCTAAGACGGACCCACATGAGGTGTGTATCCTCTGCTTGTCGCCCTCACATGTCCCAGCTGCCTGTGACATCTGCAGCACCTTTTCGAAGAGGACCCTGAGGGACAGGGAGAAGACTCGCCTTCAGGGACAGGAGAAGCAGAGGACCGGTGAGACTTCAGGGCGTGGAGGGTCCCATTCCCCCTCCTCCGCCCATGCTTCAGCCCCTGGAGGGACCTCCGGGCAGAGCAAGGAGCAGAGACGGCGCCTACCGGCTGGTAGGTCGCGTTCGACGTCGAAGGCGACGACGTCGACGGCGAGAGAGAAGGCACCGGTATGTTCGCCGTCGATCCAGGGCTCTGGGTCGCGGCAGCCTCGGCGTTCGACGTCGAGGGAGGGGCCGGCGAGACCCAGGACCGGGTCGCCGTCGCAGGTGTCACGGTCTACGTCCACAACACATCGACGTCGTACCGAGCCCCATGGACTGCACTCGCCGCCGTCTACCCATGGCTCAACGCTGACGGAGTCGACGCTGAGATCCCGGCGCCCGCCGTCGAGGCGGAGGCGGTCGACGCCGAGACGCAGGTCGACGTCGAGACACCAACGATCGACGTCGAGACACCAACGATCGACGTCGAGATACCAACGATCGACGTCGAGATACCAACGATCGACGTCGAGATCGCAGCGGTCAACGCCGAGGCACCGGCGGTCGACGTCGAGACGCCAGAAGTCGACGTCGAGGAGACAGTCGACGTCGAGGCAGACACCCCGGCGACGGCGATCACGGCGGGGCTCGACGCCGAGGAGGCATGGGTCGACGTCGAGGAGACTTGGTTCGACGTCGAGAGGACGATCGACTGCTGGGCGGCACTCGTCGTCGAGGGCGAAGAGACGCCGTTCGAGGTCGAGGTACAGTTCGACGTCCCAGACATCGGGGAATACGTCCTCGGTGATTACGATCTCCAGTCGGGGATCGGGGAGGCGCGGACGTTCGCCTTCGGTGGCTTCCCCGCGGGACAGGCCCGCCAAGAAGAGGAGAGTGGCCGCGAGCCCGGACAATGATGATGGGGGCTCTCCGGCTAGAAGTGATGGGGCTTCAGACCATCTGACCCCGCTGCGTACCCAGCGGCCGCCTTTGCCTCCGGTGCCCGACCTTCCACCGGCGCCTCCACCGGTGCCTGCACTGCCTCCTCCTCCTCCACCTCCTCCTCTTCCTCCTCCTCCTCTTCCTCCTCCTCCACCTCCTCCGCTGCCTCTGCCCGTGCCTCAGCTGCCTGCTTCACCACCGCAGCCACCGCCTCCTCCCCCGAGGGTTCCTCACCGGCAGAGATCTCGCTCTCGCCCTCGCAGGCGATCACGGAGTAGGCGCAGATCCTCCACTCGCTCTGGACATGGTCGACGGAGGTATCGGTCTCGTTCCAGGGGGTCGAGGGGCACGTACTCTTCGGGGGCTGGCAAGTATTCGCCCTCGCTGTCAGAGACGCCTCCTACCCGCGTCTCTCCAGTGGATGACATTGCCACGTTCCAGGAGGTGTTGCTGAGAGGGGCTGCGAAGTTGGGGATATCAGTGACTACCCCGATTCCCACTACTTCTGTGATTTTTGAGACTTTGCATAAAGTACATCTGTCGCGCCCCCTCCTTCCGCTGGTCCCAGGACTGGAGGAACCTGCGATGGAGGTGTTCTTAACGCCGGCCGTTGTGAAGCCGGCGCCCTCGAGACTGTCAAAGAAGTACAGGGCTCCTGACTCGGATCCGGCGTTCCTCAGAGTGGACCCCCCACCGGACTCTGTTATCGTGGCGGCGGCTCGTAAGCAACACTCTACGACGCCTTCCTCCACGGCTCCCCCGGATAAGGAGAGTCGCAAAATGGACTCCTTGGGGAGGAGGATGTGCTCCACGTCGGCTACTACGATGAAGGCCGCTAGCGCCTCCGCTCTGTTGGGGCGCTATGACAGGTCTCTTTGGGACTCCCTGCAACAGTTCGCGGCCTCCCTGCCCAGAGACAAGAGGGAGGATTTTCAAGAGGTGCTGAACGAGGGCATGATGGTCTCTAATCAGATCATCAGTGCGGCGGGGGACGTGTCGCTGCTGGCGGCCCATGGGTACTGCCACGGCGTACATATGAGGAGGCATTGCTGGCTGCGGCTGACTCCGCTCAAGCCGGAAGCGCAGCAGAAGATCGCCAATCTGCCATTCTCTGGCACGACGCTATTCGGGTCGCATGCGGATGACGAGATGGCCCGCATGAAGGCTGAGGCGGAAACTCTGAAGGCGGTGGGGCTGGAGCGGCCTAAGGAGCAGAGGAGGTCCTTCCGTTCCTCGGGCAGGCGCTACACCAAGCAGAGGGGCCAAGGGCGTCAGTCGGGCCCCCAGCAACAGCCCCAGCAACAGCAGCAGTACCAGAGGCAGCCCTTTCAGAAGCGCCAGAGGGGCAGAGGCCAGCATCAGTCCTCGGCGGGGAACAAAGGCCCGTCCGGGTCGAAGCCCTGAAAAGTTACTTCCCCCTCATCCGTTACCCGCTCCGGTGGGGGGAAGTATTCAACACTACCTGGCAGAGTGGAGGACAATAACACAGGACAAGTGGGTGCTGAATATTGTTTGCAATGGCTACTGTCTTCGTTTCACCAGTCCGCCTCCACAGATTCCACCAGTGCGCTCCTCCACCATGGTGCGGGAGCTCCAGCGGGAGGCGGACGTTCTGTTAAAAAAGAAGGCGATAGAAGCTGTTCCTTTGAGGCAAAAAGGAAAAGGTCTCTACTCACGGTTCTTTCTCGTAAGAAAAAAAGACAAGAACGAGTTCAGGCCTATTCTGGATCTGCGTCAAGCAAACAGGTGGATCCGCCGAGAAAAGTTCCGTATGTTGTCCCTGCATCAGATTTACCCTCAGTTGCATCGAGGAGACTGGCTGTGCGCCATAGATCTGCAGGACGCTTACTTTCATGTGCCGATCGCACCAAAGCATCGCAAGTTCCTGAGGTTTCTGGTAGGCAACAACCATTACCAGTATTCCGTACTCCCGTTTGGCCTGAAGTCTGCGCCACGGACGTTCTCCAAGTGCATGGCAGTGGTCGCGGCACACCTGCGGAAGACCAAGGTGTTTGTGTACCCTTACCTGGACGACTGGTTGATCAAAGCGTCCACTTATCAGGAAGCCCAGTGCCATTTCAACAGGACGGCGGCTTTGCTTCACCGTCTGGGGCTGCACATCAACATGACGAAGTCAGTGCCGATCCCTGTGCAGTGTCTCCAGTACTTGGGGGCTTCAGTCAATACCTTGACCGCAAGCGTGTGTCCTTCGGAGGAGAGACGCTTATCGATCCGTGGGAAGGCTCTGCATCTCATCTCAGCCCGCTCTCCTACGGTGAGGACGGTGTCTTCATTACTGGGGTCGATGGCTTCTTGCATCTTCCTCACCCCCAATGCACGTCTGCATATGAGGCCCCTGCAGGAATGTCTGGAGGATCAATGGGACCAGAGGAGGGGGCGTTGGGAGGACAAGATCCAGTTGTCTCAGCACGCTCGGCAGTCTCTGAAATTGTGGTGTTCCCCAGAGAATGTCTGCAAGGGGACTCCTTTTCACAAGGACATTCCGGCCCAGACCATAGTGACCGATGCGTCTCTCCAGGGCTGGGGAGCGCATTCGGGCCCTCTTCAGATTCAGGGGATATGGTCGCAGATGGAGACGACCTACCATATCAACTTTTTGGAACTCAGAGCAGTACACTTGGCCTTGAAGGCGTTCCATCCCTCCTTCAGGACGTCCTCCCTGCTGGTTCAGACGGACAATACTACGACCATGTATTACCTCAACAAGCAGGGGGGCTCCCGGTCACGCACCCTGTCTCGGGAGGCACAGGCGATCTGGAACTGGCTGGTGGCCAGGAATCTGATAATCACGGCGACCCACCTGCCGGGAGTGCAGAATGCCCAAGCAGACGCACTCAGCAGACTCGTTCAAGAGAACCACGAGTGGGTGCTAAACGACGACGTGCTAAGAGACGTCTTCGCAGAATGGGGCACTCCGGATATAGATCTGTTCGCTACGGCAGAAAACAGCAAATGCCGCGACTTCGCGTCCAGGTACTACCAACCAGGGACGCTGGGGAATGCACTATGGATCAGCTGGTCCAACAGCTTTCTCTACGCCTTTCCACCCATTCCCCTGATTCCGGCGATGCTGATCAAGCTGTCGCAATCCAGAGCCAGAATGATCCTGATTGCTCCGGAGTGGCCGAGACAATGGTGGTTCACCGACCTTCTTCACCGGTCTGTTCTGCCACACCGGCGCCTGCCGTGCCGGCCGGACCTCCTCACGAAGTTCGGAGGGCAGATGGTTCACCCCAATCTCTCGTCGTTGAGTTTGGCAGCATGGCTCCTGAGCTAGTGCAGTATGGACACTTGAACCTGCCTCAGGACTGTATGGAGATCTTGAAAGAGGCTAAGAGACCGTCTACGAGGACTTCCTACGCCTATAAGTGGAAGAGATTCTGCTTATGGTGCAAGGCGAAGGACTTTGACCCTACCTCCTGTAAAGAAGACGTTATTTTGCCTTATCTGCTGCAGTTAGCTCAGTCTGGGCTTAATTTCCAATCTATTAAGGTTCATCTCGCAGCTCTAACTGCGTATAGGAAGGGCCCTTCTCAAACCTCATTTTTTCAAATCCCTGTGATTAAGGATTTTTTGGAGGGTTTGCGTAAGGTGTTTCCCCCTGTTAGAAGGCCTTCTCCACCTTGGGAATTGAATGTGGTGTTATCTAGATTGATGAGGGAGCCTTTTGAACCTATCCATAAGGCTTCGTTGCAGCATTTGTCTTGGAAGGCGGCCTTCCTTGTAGCCATTACATCAGCCAGGAGGGTGAGTGAGATTCAGGCTCTGTGTTGCCAAGAGCCGTATACTGTTTTCCATGCTTCTAAAGTAGTGATCCGTACCCATCCTAAATTTTTGCCTAAGGTGATATCAGATTTCCATGTGAATCAGATGATAACTTTGCCTACGTTTTTTCAGCATCCTTCCTCTCCGGCGGAGGGGTCTCTGCATTCACTTGATGTGCGTAGGGTGTTGAAATTCTACCTGGATAAGACAAAAGATATCCGCAGGTCGGATCAACTGTTTGTTAATTATGGTTCGGTAAGAACTGGTTTAGCTACCTCAAAGCAGTCCATTTCCAGATGGATTGTTTCCTGTATTCAGCTTTGTTACCAAAAAGCTAATAAAACATTAGGGGGTAAGCCTACAGCACATTCGACTAGAGGAAAGGCGGCTACCACCGCTTTGCTTAGGAATGTTCCCATTGCTGACATCTGTAAGGCTGCCACCTGGAAGTCAGTCCATACGTTTACAAAGCATTACTGCCTGGACTCTGATGCTAGGGCAGATGCGCAGGTTGGACAGGCTTCGCTAAGGAATTTGTTTGCACAGTGATTTGTTGGTGGTTGGTCTTACTCCACCGCTTCTTGTTGGTTGGGATGGGCTTGCCATTCTATTCATAGATTATGACTATACACAGAGATCCCCTACTACAGAAGGAGTAGTTTCTTACCTGTAACTCCAGTTCTGTAGTAGGGGTATCTCTGTTATAGTCATAAGCGACCCTCCCTCCTCCCCGGTGGAGTAACCTGACGGTATCAGGCCTGTTGTTATACACCTTCAAAAAGAACTGAAAGTAACTTGTGTTGGCTGTGCATCCTGGGATACCGGGGGTCTCTGGAGAGTTTCTTAAAGGCACGGTATCCCTTTAGCAGACACATAATGACAGCCTATAGGGCTTGTCTGTCCACCCCTTCCTCTCTATTGTTTAAAGGGATTTTGGTGAAGGGAGTGTGTGATAATAAAGGAACATGTCAAATGTGAATAAAAATGACATTTCAACTTTATTTTGGCTTTTGTGTTCACTTCAGAGGAAGTGCTGGCCAGTGCAGCCTTGTGGTGATTAGGCTGTATTATTTTGTCTGTCTCTTAAGTGTCTTTGCAGGTTTGCAAATGCGGGACAGCTTAAGAGATATTTTTGATTGCTCCGGGGTCCCCGCACATGGGCGGGGATTATTCATAGATTATGACTATAACAGAGATACCCCTACTACAGAACTGGAGTTACAGGTAAGAAACTACTCCTTGTATTCTTTTAATTTATTGTGAATATGTTGTTAAATTTGTGTGTTTTTTTTTTTGCGATTGTGTCAGAGGGTGAGTACAAGAAGGCATCAGTGGATGTATAAATAGATGTATGGGTGTAAAGAGGAGTGACAGATTACATGTCGGATGACCTATTGAGTGCCTAAATCCATGAGGGACACAAGAGGCACCTATACTCGAAAGACTAACCTGTTGGCATTGCCAGTGCTTGTTAGCGAATGTACTTTCTTTTAAAATGTCTGTGATCGAATTTCCCCAGTCTATCCCTTTCCCAAGAGTTGATGTGTTTGGAAGTGTGTTAATACATGTATAAAATTTACGGTAGTGCAAACATTTTACTTCAAATGCATAATTTACCCTTTATAACATTTTAAAATTATGAGTCTTCTGTCGAGTTACTCTCATGAGACTAGATTTTCTTGCAAAACATTTGTTGCAATGAAAATCTGCCAGAAAATGTTAGTTTGTATATTCTCTTTTACAGCAACGTAAGCGAAAAAAAGAGTAGCTTGCTCATTTTCTGCTGAGACAAAAATTACCAAAGTGTTCAAGAATTTATTTCCCAGCAAAATAAGCAGGACATCTTAAAAGGACCATTCACTCATTTTAGTTTTACAAAATCAATTAAAATATGTTTTGCTATTTTCGTAAGCAAAATAAGCCGATATGCCAGCTGGATTTTCACTTCTTTGAAAAGAAAAAATACAGGCTTCTGCAAAGCTTCTATTTTACAATTAAAAAACTGAAAAACGTAAGTAGGAGTAATACTCATTTGTCTAAGAAAAAAATAACTTTTTCCTTAAACGGATAATTTGTTAGATGTTTATATTTAAATAAAGGAGGCATTGGGATTTTATGTACCTTAATGAACAAAATGTCAATTTGCTATTTTGACCCCAGCAAAATGTATAAACTGTCTTTATCAAGAGTTTTCGCTTATGGTTCCGTGAAATGTCTAGGAAAAGCACTAATTTGCAAAGTATGAGAACTGACCTAAATAATTTACCGAATTGTGCATTTACAAGTGTAAAAATTAAGACCAAAATAAAGGTGTTGCTGTGTTTTCTACAGGAATTAAGTGAAAACGTATGTAGACTTCCTTCTGAAAAAACGTATCTTGTTGGGAAAGAGGTATTTCCCTAATTTGACAAGCATGCAGAAGGGAGATGATTGAAATTAGCTTTATTGAAACGTCAGGTAGGTGCTCTGTAATAGAACAAGAGGTTTGCACTATATATCTTTGTAACGTTTTGTTTATATATATATATATATATATATATATATATATATATATATATATATACCAAAAATCGGTTGGCTGTTCCCGAGCCACTTGAACAGCGGGCACACGGCAGGGGTAGCCACCCCCAAATACACCAATCAATCCACTGCGTCTCACTTTCCCAATCACAGGACGAAAGAACACTGGAGCCGCGGCCACGATCAAAAAATGTGTTTATTTCAACACTAGGACCTAGTGTTGAAATAAACACATTTTTTGATCGTGGCCGCGGCTCCAGTGTTCTTTCGTCCTGTGATTGGGAAAGTGAGACGCAGTGGATTGATTGGTATATATATATATATATATATCTATATATATATATCTGTAGATATATACCTAGCTTCCTTGGTAAACAGCCCTTACAACGAATCCGTCACCCCGCATGCGATTACAATTCATACCATTACCCTGCAAGTCGTAACAACGACTTGTAGAGGGGGGAGAAGGTGTTGGATTTAAAATCCAACACCTTCCCTACTGTCTGCACAGACTGGAGTTGGAATAGTAAATTATACTATTCCAACATCCAGCGCTTCCGCAAGTCGATGTTATGTCATTGTAACGACCGCTTTGTAATTGCATGAGGAGTGAAGGCATGCGTAATAAGGAGGAATATTTGTTTCCTTAGACGGAGAGTGTTTGTTGTTTTGCTAATAACTTTAGCACCGTTTGACGAATCTTCACGAAATTTTCAAAACTAGTTTGCTACTTACTTCAGCTGCTGTCTCAGGATGATTCGTCAGGCAGGGGCCGAGAAAAAGGGGGAGGTCCCCAAAATGCATTTTCCCATGTAATTTCCCATAGGGATTTTAGAGACGACTACAGCCCGAGCGCTTTTATCCTGCTAGGGGGTGATCAATCCAGTTTTAGGACACATTCTATTTGAGTCTTAAAAGACTACCTGAATCTTTCAGGTGTACATTAAATTTGATAAAGAGGCTGGGGAATACGTTTTCAAATATTTGTGGTTGCCAAGTAAGTTGCACCACATTGGTTGAGCATTATCGGTAAGCCCCACATGTGTTAGGTGCATCTGTCAGCATATCCACCATTAATAATGTAATAATGAGGTCAAATGTGTGACCGGTGCTGCTTACCATCCCTCATGCCAGTTTTGGAATAGAGCAGGGAAGGAAAAGTTCAAGCGGAAATAATTGTCCTCTGCTTGCATTGCAGGCTACTATAACTCCTACACTTAAGCAAGACGTGAGATTGATCCCTTCGGGCTTGGTCATTGCCACACTTGGATGAAAGCCTTTTGATCTTAGGCCCCTTTTACCATTTTACGTATCTGAAATTTGGTGGAACTTTGTACCACCTGCCCATGATGTAGTTGAACTTTCTGACAATGTGAATTTTACTACAATAATTAAAATGGGCTTAATGCATGCATACTAAATATATAATTAATATAATTATACAAATAAGTATATATAAATTGCAAAACACATTTATCCCAGACACATAAAGACTAATATATGCAATAACCTGTCTCAGCTGGATGTTATAAGTATTTGCAAGTCAGTCACTGTGGAGTTATGGAAGCTCAAGGCAGGAAGCTGACTACCTTTGCAGGAGCATGTAACTCTGTGGTGGATTGCTACATCCATATAAAAATGCCAGTTGGGGTTGCTAAGCCTTATATTTAAGGATCCTCTTCCATCTATAGCTTCTTCTGACTGATCTGCCGTAGCAGCCAACTATCTAGCTACAAAATCGGGGCCTATCGATGTGCATGGGGAAACCCTGGGATTCACCGCACACATGCTATGGTACATTCAACATACTGTTCTACTAGTGGGACAAACACCACAGACTCACAAAATTCAAGAGAACAGTTTGGTTTCTCCACAACCTGCCCACACATGTACAGCCTGGGGAGCAACTTTAGAACTGTTGGATTTGATGAGAAAATCAATGTATTATCTAGAACATCTTTTTGTCAAATAATACCAACTTTTTAAACATTGTTGAGGCTTCAGGAAGTGGCAGTAGAGGGTGAAAAAATCATCAGCCGATTCCAACATTTTGTATAATTTTAAAAATGCATGCACGTTTTAGTATTTATGTAGCCCAAACCTAACCGGGGACTGAGAGCAGTGGAGCACAGCGTATTGGCCAGTGTATAAGGTCCCTGAAGGTTGTGTACAATAGTTGGGGAGAAGTGTGACCCATGGCCTCTGGGTGGGGAGTTGGATCTGGAAGCTTCCTAGAGGGGGGTGATAAGATCCGGAATACATTGTTGGGAAAGGTTTGCCTCTGAGAGTATTCTTGTTTTTCATTTCTTCTCTCCAGTTCTTTTGATGTTCTGTCACCTTGCCTCTAAGATTTAAGTATTTTCTGCGAGGAGGGGGCAAACCTTGTCCTATTTGGTATGTGACGCAGTTGGCCTGGGAAATGATACAGTCCTCGATGGGGCAACCAAGGTAGCCACATGAAGATGCAAGAGAGGTGTCCAAAGTGCTTCCGTTCTTTGCTGGGAGCTGTTGCACTTCAGTGATGTGAGAACTGAGTCGGGAATGCTTGCAAGCCAGGCAGTTGTTGCTACAGTCGCAGTGGGCATAGGCCAGAAAATGGGCGTAGAGCGGCATCTTCTTCAGGTGTATGGAGGAGTGAGAGTCTGTACCAAGCTCTCTGTGTTATCTTGATAACAGAAGTCTTGACGGTGAGGTCAGAGTCCCTGGTGAAGCTGGATGATTTTGCACTTCTGGTGAGTTGATTCCTGAATATGGTGGAGACCAGGTCTTGGCATTGTGGTTGTTTGATCCTTTTGGTGATATGGAAGGTTGATGCTGTGCAGACATTCAGTTTAACGAAGGCATTTGACATCCATGCCTGGAGGGCGGAGAGGTACTATGGAGGACAGAAACTGGCAGCGAAGAAGGTGTATATCCGTACAGCCCCATAGACATCTACAGGGACTCGGTGGCCGATCCCCAGCAGTATATGTAATGTCGCGACAAAAGGTAAGAAGGGCAAAGAAAATACAAAAGGAAAAGACTCACCATGTTATTCATAGCATACAAAACACACTGCACATGGTATGGCAGTCGCACAGCCTGTGTAACATGCCGCTCACACAGCACGCTCCACAACCTCTGTGGGGGGGAAGTAAAAACACAATGTTTGTGGGGCGGCATAGATGTTTCAGAAGAGAGTTACAAGGCCACCTACCTTCCAGGGGTGTATAAGTATCAGGCCTGTGGCCCTGAATCTGTTATGAGCTGCCACCAACCATCAGCCCCCTCACAGCTGGTATAAGGAGGCAGTAACCTCCCTTGCCTGTGGCTAGGAAGGCACTCTGTGTTCATCGCTTTTCAACATTTAAATCGTATTAATCACAGGAAGCGGCTCTAGTATCAAGCAAGGATAGCGTCTTAGAAATGCAGCGTTTGTCAACATCTCCAATTTCTGATTAAATTCACAAGATTCGAACTGGAATCTCTGCAAATTCTTTCTATTGACCTAATTTGGCATATTCAGCTAAGTGAATGAAAGAATGAATAAATGGTTTATTGTTTCAGTTAATTAAAATTGTTACAAAAGAAACTATGCTTGATGTTTCCTCAGTGAAAATATTGATGTCTGGCGTGCAATTATTACTCTGGCGGCAGCAGGATTTGAATGTATTTTCTCCAACATGGAGCCATCTGTTGTGCAGGTGATTCCCCTCCCATGTTTCGAGGGTTCAAAACTCGTATTCTTACTGAACTTTTCTATATTGTTGTCATTTTGTGTGTAGTATTTACTTATGTGTGCATGAAAGTGCTTTTGCTTTTTCCAAGTGAAACCACTGCCAGACGCGGGATTGAGTATTTTTATTGTGCATTGCTGATTTCTGAGATTCTAGCCCACACCACCCCCTGGGTCCACCTTGGATGCTCTGCCTCACTATCGCGAAGAACAAGTGGAAAAGGAGGCACTTTGGGGCATATCAACAACAACCGGCGATAATTATCGCTCAGCGCTCTTAGCGTGAGGATAATTATCGCCGGCTAGCGTGTATTTTTATCGCTGAGATAGCGTGCTATTAGCAACGCTTATCTCAATAGCGATAAAAATCTACACGCTAACAGGCTAACGTGAGATTATCGCTGGAAACCCAGCGATAATCACACGTTACCTTGTTGATAGGGACAGGCAAACTTAGCCATGATATCCTCCTTCCATAGGATATCATGGCTAAGTCTGAAAATTAGCAGACGTAAAAAAGCAGCGTTAACCGCGGTTAGCGCTGCTTTTTTTGTCTCTAACAGGGTTAGCGACATTCTTGATAATAGGAGAAATGTCGCTTAGCGACATTTCTCCTATTATTTTACTCTGGAACGCCCCCTTTGCATCTCATTAGAGATGCAAGGGGAAGCGTAGATTAATAGGGTGCTAACATGCAAATTTGCATGTTAGCACCCTGTTGTTGATAGGGCGCTAGTTTTATCTCTGCTTTTTTGGCTTTTAGAGCCAAAAAAGCAGAGATAAAGCCCTTGTTGATATGCCCCTTTGTCCCCAGTTAGACAATCTGCCGCATGGAGGCCCCTGGACACTAGAGGTGAAAGGCCCTTGTTGAAACGTTTGAGGGCAATTAACTCCTGAATGTTCTGCGGCCGATTTCCACCAATCAGATTTCTCAGAACTTTGCTTGACAAATGTTAGTTTATTTATCACTTTTTTATCCAAAAGCATTACTAATTTCAAACTTGTAAAACTCTTGAACGCCGCACGTCACTCCTCTCACTGGCTCCACTTAAGATTGATGGACCATGCGGATACAGATTTCACTGGAGCAGAATGCTACAAAATTCACTGTACCCAATGCTGTCTCCTCCCACATCTTGAAACTGCAAACGTGGTGTGCTGTTACTATTTTAATTGACATATTTTTATCATAATCACAGTGAACACAGCACAGACACTCGCAGCAAACCAAATACCCAGTTGGGAAAAGGCTCAAATAGTGGTGGAAAGCTGTGGTTCCATTGATTCATTGAGGGAACTCTTTGAGGACTTGGATGAGAAAACACTGCCCAAGTGTTCGCTGGTTGTGGGGCCTGAAAAGAGAGATGTTGGTTCTTTAAAGGACGACAGCATCTGGCTACCGATCTCAATAAGCCAGGATCAGGGTCTTTAGTGGTCGCCTTTCAGTGGGACAGCTGCTGATGAACGGGTTCTTGTGGTGCAATCAGATGCTGAGAGCCATACTGGCAGTACTTTCCTCGCAGGTGTGTTCACTGCTCCAGGCTGCTCACAAGCGTCAGGCCTTTCAGTGGCTGGGGCTTAAAAATAGAAGGTCCCTCTCCTGCTCCTACAGCGTGACTCGCTAATAGGTCTCATCTTCGAGTTTATTGGCTATTTTAATAATTCCGGATTACCAAATAGTCAAAGTAGGCACTGGCCTATGGGCCCCACTCCTCTTAAGGGCTCCGCAACAACAGATCAAAATAATATTCATTTGATCTTGAAAGAACATTACAATCAAGCTCGCTTAAATATTGTTTCCAAAAGATAGAAAAAAATAAATCAACTTGAAGAAACAAAAACTTTACATTAAAGGATCGATAGAGAAAATACTGTTGTAACGTCATGTAGCCATTAACAACTTAAAGTACACAACGGAGACATTAGATTCACATAACAGTTTGTCTCTTAAAAGCTCATGTTCTGGCAGCTGTCAGTTTGTAAACAAATCCCGTGCATTGGGTATTAGGAGATAATTTGTGAGAGGGGTCTGTTGTAATGAAGTAGTCCAGTCCAGGTAGTTTCTTTATGAAGTTTTATTCCAAGTAGGATGTTATACAGAAGAATAAACAGGCTGAGCAGCAGGTATAACAGGGTCCCCGAAACTTTGACTGCCTAGGGGTCTCCACACTGTTTAATCCAGCTCTGTATGTTAATGTTTCGTAGCCATGTGTACAGCACCATGGCTAAAAGTAATGAAAAAGGCACTATGTCTCATAATGCTTTTTTAACTGCTCTCCTGAGGAAACATGGAGGAAGGAGGGTGGAAGGCAACACGGAGTGAGGGAGAGCAGGAGACAATACAGGTAGAGGTAGAGAGGCAACCCGAACAAAGACAACATGGAGAAATAATGGAGGGCAACAAGGAGGGAGGAAAGGCTGGCAGAAGGCAGCACAGAGGGAGGGAGGCAACATGGAAGACAAAGACACAGTTAGGGGAGTGATAAAGAAAAGCTCAGACACAGCAATAGCTGGACGCGTCAGTGCAATACTTTTTATTGCTCTTCCAGAGAGAGAGAGGGAAGGAGGCAACATGGAGGGTGGAAGGGTAGGAGGCAACCTCGAGAGGAGGGGAGCAACAAGGAGGGAGGGCGAGAGGCAACACAGGGGGAGGGCGGGAGGCAACACGCAGAAAGGGTAGGACACAACCTGGGGGAAGGGAAGGCTAGAGGCAAGACTGAGTTAGGTAGGCAACACAGCGTAAGGAAGGCTAGAGGGAGGGAGGGAGACAGGGAGGCAACACAGAAGGAAGGAGGGCGGGAGGCAACACAGCGAGAGGAAGGATGGGCGGGAGGCAACAAAGAGGGAAGCTGGGAGGCAACAAAGGAAGAGGGAGGGATTCAAGGAAGCAGGTGGAGGAGCTGCACGGACAATGGAGGGTGTTCTATAGGGGCTGGAGGCAAGAACACAGGCAACGGAAACTGGGAAAGAGGCTCAGTTTAAGCAGATGGACAACAAAGGGTTGGCGGGAGACCCTGTGAGCAAGCAGATGAACAATGGAAGGCGGCTGGGCGCAAGCACATGCACAATGGAGGGTGGTTGGAAGGGGCAGAGGGCAAGCAGATGGACAATGCAGGTTGGGGGAAAGGGATGGGTGCAAGCACACAGGCAACAGAGGGTAGGAGAGTGCTTGGGTTAAGAAAATGGACAACAGATTCTATTACCAAGCAGATAAACAATGGAGAGGGCATGGGGGCAACTACTGGGGCAATGGAGGGTGGTCAGAAGGGGCTGGGGGCAAGTAGATGGACATGTGAAGGTGGGAGGGAGTGGTGGGGGCAAGCAGATAGAAACAGAGGGTTAGTGGGCTGGAGAGACTGGGGGAGGAAAATAGAGGGGGAGAAGTACGCGAGGTAGAACGTTACAAAAAACAAAAAGCACTACTGTAGAGTGCTTTAACAATAGTAAAAAGTAGTGCCTGAAAAATGCTTGGTGGAAAGAAACAAGTAATGTGTCAATTCTCCAGGGAATGGAGAAACACACAAAAAACACAAAAAAGAAGGAAGACTATGGAAACTGACCAAGAAAAAGTGAGCAAATATGTGACAACTAAGCCCAAACCCCTGGAAGATAGCAAAACGTCTTGCAAGAGATAGCGCACACGCTGCATTAGATGAGATCTAAAAAGGAGCTCCTTAACACATACATGTGTGTGTTTCTCTCTCCTGCACAGCTGATGCTCAGGTGGTGACTTTGTGTGTTTGAAACATGCACTACTGCCGCCTATTTTGTAACTGCTCTGTGTGCGAAAGAACTTAGTTTGCACTGCTGCGTTGGTGTACTTTTTTTTCTACCCATGAAGAAAGCACTGTGAGCTTTCATACATGGAGTACGTATTCAATACAAGAGCGCTTAAGAGAACCCGGGTCTGGTGGCTTAGTGTACCAATGCATCCACTGTAGGGGCTTGCGTTCGAACTCACGGCCACAGGTTCAAATGCCGGCGGGTCCACTCAGCTTTTCATCCTTCTGAGATCGATAGAATGAGTGCCATTGAGTTTGATAACAATAAAACATCTGTTTTCAGCACCAAGATACTCTTGGGTGAACATGGGCTTTACAAATACACGGTATGCAAATGTTTGCACACCAAAAGTCAGTACTATAAGTAGTTGTGATGCAATGATTTCCACATGAAAGGTAGCTTATTGAAATTGTACACCTATTCTTTTTTTAAAACCTGAAACCACCATGACTTTAGTCCTACGTAATCATATATATCAGTTCGAATGGGTCATTTTTATTTTTAGATAGATCCGTTTATGGCTGCCTCCTGGTTGTTGGATTGCATTTTATGTGACACTCATCTATATCATTTTAAATGTAGTTTTTCGTGAATCTGCAGCTCTAAAGATTAGCTTAACAAAAGGTGGCTCCGAAGGCTATCTGACTGCAGACTCCATGCAAGTCATGCTCGCGTTTCCATCATGATTGTCACTCTCAGAATTGGACTATCCAAGATTTGATATGCTTCTCTGAGAAAAGGGATGCCGGGGGCATCAATAAATATGATACATGTATCTTTCTTCACTCCACAAACGAGCCTGTCCCCATTACGCCAAGGTAATTTCAGAACGATGGGCATCAACAAAGGCTTTTTCAGGTTTGGAAATGTCTAGCCTCAGGATAAGTGCAGGCCATGGGTCCTGGTGCCTCGGATTATGTCCCTTTTGAGTTTCCAAATTATTTGCCCATTACATAATTTCTCTCTTTCTAGACCTCTTGCACCGTGGAAACAGGCACTTATAGAAACAGGCATGCAATGACTGGTGTGGCTTAAAGGAGAGATTGGTTCCTCACTACTAACATCAAGCAGTGCATTACGAGTGAGCCGTTTGGCAAGCCACGGGAATGTAATTCAGAAAAACTCTGATTTATAATTCACAAAACGTTTTGCATCCTTTTTTCAAGGGTTCAGAAAGTGTTTTCTGTAACAGCAAGTGGCAACCCCTAATTCGTACAATTCAGTGCTTAAATGGGCCACTACTGAGAGGGAGAGTACCTGCAATTCTCCATTTCAGAAACAAGCTGGTACTCTGGTACAAAGTGCCTACACTTCAATTTTAAGCACTGGTAGAATTGGGATCTCAGATCCTTCACACCTATAGATGTAACAAGCTAGTGGGAACCCACAAAGTCTTCACTTTTGGGGGTATTCAATTAACGTTCTTAATAGATTTTCACATCCAATTTGTGCCCCTAAAAAGACCCTAATTATGAGAGATGGGGATACATTCCAATCCCTGTGCACACATGAGTTTACTTGCAATTTCGAGTAATGCAGTAAATACTACATACCGCATCCGTTTGACCTTGGTGAATTTTGGCAGGTCAAAACTAGGCACATTTACAATGGAAAATTTGCAGTAAATTCTGATGCATGCAACATTTGTTGTAGAAAACTACTTACATGTGTAATTCATCCTTTACTAGGGAGAACATTTAGGAGCATGAGGTATTAATGCACACAGTAAAAACCACTCCCCAGGGTTATTTATGTCTACTGGATATGGTAAATACTTTACCCATAACTAGGTTTAATTTTACAACTTCGTTTTCCAGAACATCTTTTGAAAAAAAATCCTTTTACAATAATATTGTTTGTCTACCTACTACACAATTTTGACCTAAGTTCTTGGCATACATTTCAATGTTCCCTTAACATTTTTATTTCGTTTTTAATATTAAATCTGTTTATATTAATACTCCTATTCCTCTTTGCACATCTATTTTTCTTCTCATACATTTAGAGAGATACTATCTACTTATAGATGCCTAGATATGGACATTTTCATGCTTGGTAATGTTTTTTTTCCTCACATATTTCATTGCATTTTCAAGAATCAGTATATCGCAATATCATATAATTAGGCAAAGTCTGATACATAGCATATGAAATATCATCACAATAAACAGTGTGGTCATAAAATAGGCGAAAGACATCAAGTTGGATCAAGCAGTGACATATGTAAAAGGCGAGCATAAACTGTCAACAATCCCCCCCCCAACCTGTGAACCGTGTCACGTGTGTAATATATCAGATATATGATGGTCTAAGCTCTGGGCCGGGAGGGCTGCATGGGGGGCTGCTGAGTGGGGGTTGGTGGGTGAGAGTGTGGCAGTGTTCTGAAGCCCGATGAGGTATGTGCGAGGGTTTGACCCTAGCGGGCGATGTAGGCAATAACGTCATATTTGATGTGATGGTATCAAGAGCTTGAACACCACAGATTGTGCGAGGTAGGTACCCCAGGGCAGGGCACACATTTGGAATGAGCTCAGAACCAGTGGTCAGTCTGGTGACATATCGTCTGCTTTAAACCTTTTACTAGGGCGTCCCATTCCAGGGATATCGGCTTCTTATGGAGGCCTCTGTATTCTTCAAGACGGGGAGCCACACTCTCTGCCAGTCCCCATTGTGCCCCCTCCTCCCTCCAGCCGCGGAGCTGATCTACATTTACATTGTCTCGTAATGAGCCTTTTCACCAATAGCAAAGCCAAATCAGCAAAGCATAGAATTATCTTGGAGCCCCCTGAGTCGTGGATGGAGGCCCAGGAGACAAATGTTTGGTTATGTTTTAAAGTAATTTCTTTTCATTATATTGCCTTCCACACCCTACTTTAGTTATATCCATGATTTTGTTTAAACCCGCAAACCTCCTTTCATTATATTCTATATCTGATGTAACTATATATATATATATATATATATATATATATATATATATATATATATTCACTGAAAAAACCATAGGTTTCACACACGTTATAGTTAGGAATTAGCATTTAAAAAACCTTGCAAATTCACTGAAAAAACCATAGGTTTCACACATGTTATAGTTAGCTGTAGATTTTACTGATAAAAAACCATTGAAATTCCCCCGTTATAGTTACTGTAGGCAACTATAACTCACGCGACCGTAATCCTCTGCTGATGCTAATACTGTATTTAGACACTTATTTGCCCATGTCTTCTTCCATTAAATTTTAGCTATACATATATTACAAATATTTTTTTTTCATAAAGACACATATGTCATCAGCAGAGGATTACGGTCGCGTGAGTTATAGTTGCCTACAGTAACTATAATGGGGGAATTTCATTGGTTTTTTATCAGTAAAATCTACAGCTAACTATAACATGTGTGAAACCTATGGTTTTTTCAGTGAATTTGCAAGGTTTTTTAAATGCTAATTCCTAACTATAACGTGTGTGAAACCTATGGTTTTTTCAGTGAATTTGTACGGTTTTTTAAATGCTAACTTACTTTACGCCATTCGTGGCGTGCGCGCCCAGTTAACGCAGTTTGTTCCGTGCGCGCACCGTGCACGCACAGTGAACACGCGGTGCGCTTCGCGCACCGCACGCCTACTTTACGCAGTTAGTGCCATGCACGCACGGTGGTCACGCGGTGCGCTGCGCGCACCGCGTGCCCACATTATACGAGATGGGCCATGTACGCACGATGCGCTTCGCGCACCGTGCGCACATGGGGGACATATTATGCGCATCGTTGTGAAATGTTTTGTTTATTGTTTTCATTTGATTGATAAGCCATGCACAAATGGTGCCCTTCGGGCACCATTTGCACATGGGGTGGGGAGAGTGTGGATACTTTTTTTTTTTTTTTAATTTTTTTACCGTACGCGTACGGTAAGCGTAATCGGCGATTTTTCGAAAAAAAAAATAAAAAATTTTTTTGGCCTTGTGGGTTGTTTGGGGGCCCGTATATCATTGCTGGGTGATTATTATCTCAATATACTGCCCCTTTACACATTTTTGGGCTTCATTTATGCTGCCCCACTCAGAGTGCGAGAGAGAAAATGGCGGCCGCCGCTTCCTGGTTTCGGCCGATTCGAATGTTTACTAAGATCTAAGAGCCAATCAGAATCGCGCTCGCGCACGTCACCGTACGCGTACGGTAAGCGCACCGTAAGCGCACCGTAAGCTGGCTCAGATATATATATTGATTTAAAGGCTATTTTCTCAGAATCTACTGAACAGATTTACACCAAACCTACAAAAGGCACTTCCTTGACCTGAGGACTACCTCTCTGCCAAATTTCAAGTAATTCTGTTCAGCCGTTCGGGCTGTAGCTGTGTCTAAAGGTCCTATGGAAAAATGCATGGGAAAAACGCGTTTTGGGACCCCCCTTTTATCTCAGCCCCCGCTTGACGAATCCCCCCGAGACTTTCAGGGTAGGAGCGGAGCGTAGCGCCCCACCTATTTTGAAAAATTCGCGAGGATTCGTCGACCGGCGCAAAAGTTATTCAAAATAAAATGTTGCGGATTTCCTATGGAAACGTGGTCCTAACTATAACTACCTACTGGCGACCGCCAGTAGGTAATATATATATATATATATATATATGGGACATACTGAGTAATATATCTTCAGTTTACCACTACACATCAAACTTTCTCAGTATCCAGTCTGCTTCATTGTGGGTATTGTGACATGTCTGGCGGGTAAGGACAGCTCCCCCAGAAAGTGGGAGTGTGTTGTCTGGTTTTCTGCGGCTGGAGAGTGGAGATTCAGGCACTGATGTGAGAATGATGGTGAGTGGGCTTACTTTAGAAAGTAAGCGGGGCTGCTCATAAGTCTTTCTGATGCACTGCCCTTTGTTAAATGCTAGGGATGAGTGGTGGGACTGATTTGCAAGGTCAAAGGAACCCTTTAGGTGAGGCCCAGCCTTTTGTCTTCCTTGATTACAGATTCATTTGGGCAGCTGACAACCAAGCACATAAACCTCACACCCCTTTGTACCTGTGGTGGGTGCTCCATGCTGGAGACTTCGCTGCTGTGAAAGGCATCACTAAACAAAGGCTGTATCCAGAGAGCAGCCTGAAATGGACACTTTGAAAGGAGACTCAACCCTGTTCTGGAGCATGACATAGAGGATGCCCTTCAAGCGAGTCTGGTAAAAATGTTTTTTTTCTCATAATCACCAAATTCCATGTCCCTCTAAAAAGAAATGTGTGGTTGACTTCAGTCTTTTGTAACCATTCTCAAATTTCCCCTACTTTGCAAAGTGCCAGCATTTGGTTATATGCACCAATCTGTTCAGGTGTACATGAGCCTTCTGTTGTGCACACCAGCTACAACTTGACAAATATGTTCAACATGAACTGGCAGTAGGATGTGTGGGGGTAATTGGAGACTGTTTGTAGTGCTCAATGCAAGAATAAATGCCAGTGGATAACACCACTGAATATATGACGTTATTCCGCAAACAATTAGCCCGCATACCATCACTCCGCATTTATTACAACGCAGGTGCAATTAGCCAATTACTCCGCAATACCATCACCCCGCAAACTTTTACCCCACTTATGACTTTACCACGCATGTCATTACAACGCAAATGCATGTGTGGTGAAGGCATAAACTTAGTAAAAGTACTTATCCTGAATATATATATGTGTACATATATATGTATCTATATTTATATTCACTGAAAAAACCATAGGTTTCACACATGCTATAGTTAGCTGGACATTTTACTCGTAAAAAACCATTGAAATTCCCCCATTATAGTTAGTGCAGGCAACTATAACTCACGCGACCGCAATCCTCTGCTGATGCTAATACTGTATTTAGACACTTATTTGCCCATGTCTTCTTCCATTAAATTTTAGCTATACATATATTGCAAATATTTTTTTTTCATAAAGACACATATGTCATCAGCAGAGGATTGCGGTCGCGTGAGTTATAGTTGCCTGCACTAACTATAACGGGGGAATTTCAATGGTTTTTTACGAGTAAAATGTCCAGCTAACTATAGCATGTGTGAAACCTATGGTTTTTTCAGTGAATTTGCAAGGTTTTTTAAATGCTAATTCCTAACTATAACGTGTGTGAAACCTATGGTTTTTTCAGTGAATTTGTACGTTTTTTTAAATGCTAAGTTACTTTACGCCGTTCGTGGCGTGCACGTCCACTTCACGCAGTTCGTTCCGTGCGCGCACGGTGCGCTTCGCGCACCGTGCGCGCACTGTGAGTGCACACGCAGTTAGTGCCGTGCACGTTACGCTTGATGGGCCATGTACGCACGATGCGCTTCGCGCACCGTCCGCACACGGAGGACATATTATGCGCTTCGTTGTGAAAGTTTATCTATTAAATGTTCCATTCTTAAATAAGCAATACACAAATGGTGCCCTGCGGGCACCAATTGCACACGGGGGGGGGGGGAAGTGAATATTTTTTTTTTTTTTTTTTTTTACTGTAAGCGTAATCGGCGTTTTTCCGAAAAAAAAAAATTTGAATTTTTGGCCTTGGGGGTTCTTTTGGGACACCCTAACCAAGGCTAGGTGGTTAGGAGCTGTCTAGCCTGCCCCTATTCATATTATCCAACTTTGTTTTTCCTCCCCCCCCCTCAGAGTGCGAGAGAGAAAATGGCGGCCGACACTTCCTGGTTTCGACCGATTTGAATGTTTACTAAGATCTAACAGCCAATCAGAATCGCGTACGGTAAGCTTACCGTAAGCGCACGGTAAGCGCACCGTAAGCTGCCACAGATATATATATTGATTTAAATGCTATTTTCTCAGGATCTACTGAACAGATTTACACCAGACCTACAAAAGGCACTTCCTTGACCTGTAGACTACCTCTCTGCCAAATTTCAAGTAAGTCTGTTCAGCCGTTCGGGCTGTAGCTGTGTCTAAAGGTCCTATGGAAAAATGCATGGAGAAAACGTGTTTTGGGAACCCCCTTTTTTCTCAGCCCCCGCTTGACGAATTCCCCCGAGACTTTCAGGGGCGGAGCGTAGCGCCCCATTAGTTTTGAAAATTTTGCGAGGATTCGTCGACCGGCGCCAAAGTTATTCAAAATAGAATGTTGCGGTTTTCCTATGGAAACAGGGTCCTAACTATAACTACCTACTGGCGACCGCCAGTAGGTAATATATGTATGTATGTGTATATATATTATATTCACTGAAAAAACCATAGGTTTCAGGGGCCTTATAGTTAGCTGGACATTTCCCTCGTACAAAACCCTAGAAATTCCCCCGTTATAGTTAGTTCAGCTAACTATAACTCGCACCCCCGCAATGCACTGCTGATGACGTCACATATTACATCACTCATGACATGGTCAGTGACAATTTCTTTGTTAGTGTGTGAAAGTTTAGATGAATGTATGTGTAGTACGTATTGACTGAATGAATGCATTACTAGCGTATGGTGAATGTATAAGTGCAGAACTATGAGGATGTGCTGCAGCATCACACAGTAACCTCTTTAACTGCAGTGTGCTGTAGTACTTCCAAAGCACAGGGATGCAACATATGTACATAATAATGTTGCAAATCTATGCTTCTCTCTGCACGGCTGCTTAAACTGCAGCCATGTGGTGACACAGGCACCCTTGCACCATAGTGCAAGGATATCTGTGTCATGTGCTCTTTGTTTTTCTACAGGAAGACACACCTTCCTGCACAAAAACAATGAGAAAATGCATTTTTCTCCTTCAATGTATGCTGAACATTTCAGCATGCATTGAAGATATAAAAATGTGGAGAAATTAAAACAATTCTCCTTGTTGTGCTTTCCTACACCAATTTTAGAATGGTGCAGCATTCACACACATCGAGATTTATGATTTCTGATAAATCTAGACATGTGTCTTGTTCTATGAGTATTAAGTGCAATCATGCACAACAACACTTATAGAACACCCTTTCAACACAAAGTGGTGTGCATGATGAGGTTGTATTTACATGGAATATAAAAATTGTACAGAGTGCCTTTTCCTCTCTTTGTAAATATGAAAGAGTATCTTGCACAATAACTGTTACAAAAAGTGACATATTTCCATTTTTAAAATTCCTTGCGAATGATAGAAGGTAAGCACAGAGTTTTGTCTGCAAAGATGTTCAAAGAAGAATGATTGAAATAATTGCGGTCCTTCAATAGCTAAAATGGGAAATATTATGAACCCCTCAAATCTCTTTTTTTGCAGGTCACATGATACCTGATTATGGTCAGATTTCAAAACTACATAGGTATAAACAGAGTGTTTTTAGAAACGTGTTTCAACTTTGTAGCTTCTTGCAGACCTCCTCATTCTGCATATTGAGACTTAGTTAAACTTACCTTCACGATAGGAATAAAAAATGGTATACATTTTTTTCAGATTTTCATTCCAATCTAAATTCATATTAATTGCTTATTTTAAAATTTGGATCTGTGAAAGAAAAGGAAAAAAAATATAACATGTAATAATACCTTTTTTACAACACAGCATAATTAACACAAAGTAATTTGTTTGCCTTTTTTTGCTGTTCTCAGAATATATATAATTTCACTAAATATAGGGATTTCAATCGTACTCATCACTTAACAGCGGGCAAGAAAAAAACAATCACAAAGATTGTTAAAAAAAACAACAACATGCTATTCTCAACAAAATACCACAAGATACAAATCACAGATATATAAAATGCTTACAGCTAACAAAATTTTCTAAGTTTAACTTACAAAAACTGTAAATGTTGTTGCTTTAAAATATTCACTGAGTCTAAGGATGAATTTTTGGAGGACGCACCACGCCCACAACGTTTTCCTTCAGTGGTGTGGAAATTTTTTACTTTTCCCGAGGGGCAAACAAAGACCAATGCCACCTTGGTCACGTGCAAGATTTGCAAAAGAGTTCTGTTGAAAGGGGATCCTAACAAGAAATACTCGTATGGCACGGCAAGTATGATGAAACACCAAAGGACTCTTTATCCAAATAATCTTGCACGAGAAGAGTGCAAAACAGATGAGAAACACTCCTGTTCTGTATCTGTAAAAAAGAATCGCAAATAAATGTATATTAATAACTTTCAAATTTATACTATTCCATTACTGTACAAACACATTTTATATAAAAACTAACTAAGAAACTATAGCCCTGAACCACAAGTGTGACGATCGTTGAAACACTACATGCATAGTGCATACTACCTTGAAGCAGTTCATGCCCTAAAGCCTACCTCACTAAAAGACTACATGCTAACTGACTGAATGATTACAGTACTATAAGGAGACACACTGGGTGAGTGACAGGGTGTTTGCTAGAAGTGTATGAATACTGATTGGGTAATTGAAGGGGTGAAAGACAACTGTGTAGGTGATTAGAGGCCTGCATGCATAGTGAATATGCATTTGAAGCAGTCTATGTGCTAAGGCCTGGCTGGCTCACTGCATGAGTACTTTGAAACTGACGGAATGATTAGAGTACAGCAAAGAGAGTGCCTGAGTGAATTTATAAGTGGTTGGCTTTTGACACAGTGAATGGATTAGTACTTGGTACTGAATGGGTCACTAGAGGAGTGCAAAGGGAGTGACAGGATGTTTGCTGGACTGTATGGATACTGACTAGGGAATTGAAAATGTGAAAGACAAGTTTATAGTTTATAGTATGTTAGAAGACTGCATTCATACTGCATAGACATTTGAAGCAATCTCTGTGATAATGTATGGTTCACAACATGAGTACTTGGAAACTGACTAAATCATCAGACTACTGCTAGGTTAGTGCCTGGGTAAAACTTTTAAATTTTAAGTTCTGGCACAGTGATGAGAATAGTACATGGTACTGCACTTTAGTGTAAAACCCTGACTCATTTTATCAATGCATAAGCAAAGAATAGCTTCTAAAGCTACTAAAACCTGACAACATGACCGATTTTAAAACAGTTATCTGTCAGCAAATACACGATGTTACCAAATGCTTCTCTCACAATCCTTACCCAAATGTACACTGACTCACAGTGTGATTTTAGACAAGCAACACTATCCCTAGCAGTTTACCAAAACTCATTCACTAGTATAGAAGAGGTAATGGGACTGCACACAATCTACATATTTAAGTACAGCACATTAGTGTCAAAGCATGACTCATTTAATCAACGCATAAGCAAAGACTTGCTTCTAATGCTACTAAAACTTGACAACATGACAGGTTTTAAAAGAGTTATCTGCCAAAAAATACACGATGTTACCAAATGCTTCTCTCACAGTGGTTCCCAAATGCACACAGACTCACAGTGTGATTCTAGACAACAACCACTATACCTAGGAGTTTACCAAAAATCATTCACTACTGTGGAACTGATAAGGGAACTGCACACACACAATCTACATATTTCAGGACTGCACTATTGTGTCAAAGCCTGACTCATTTAATCAAAGCATAAGCAAAAACTGGCAACTAATTCTACTAAAACTTGACAACATGACAGGTTTTAAAAGAGTTATCTGTTAGCAAATACACAATGTCACCAAATGCTTCTCTCACAGTGGTTGTCAAATGCACACATACTCACTGTGTGATTCTAAACAAACAACTCTATCCCTTGCACTATACCAAAACACATTTCTTCATCTAGAAGGAATACTACATTTTAATATAGAAACATAACTCATTTCACAAATTCATAAACAATGACTGGTTTCTAATTCTACCAAAATATAAAAACGGCACAGTTATATGTCTGCAAACACATGAAAAACACAAATGCTTATCACAGAATGGTTTCTACATGCACACACACTGTCAATAAGATTGTAGAGAAAAAAAAGTACTCCCTACACTTTAGCAGGAGAAATACATTAGTCTGATTAAAATGAAATTAGTCTACATACATCCCCTCACAATTAAATAACTCACCTTTCAAGTTGTTTTGTAGATTAAGAAGTATATCAGTCACACGCCAGATTTTCTTTTACAGAATCTCTGCACTGTGCATCTCTCAGCAAAAACAAAGAATGGAAAAGTTTCCCTTTCATTTTCTACACATATACATGTAAACCTCAAATCACAATCCTTCACACATAAATTCAAAAGCAAACACACATTTCTATTGGTTAAACATTTCAACCCTTTCCAACTGAAATACATTTCAACCCTTCCCCCAATCTGCCTTCTGCCTGTTACCATAGAAACAGGTCATGGAACACTGCACTGAGCACACAGGTCACGAGTTCAGCACACAATGTTGCTAAACAAGACAGCAAGTGTGCTTGACTTTTCAACATATCAGCTTATCATACATAATGTTCCTTACAATCTGTTTTTGTTAACCAATAAGACTCATACCTTTAAAAAACAGAAATATACACCCTACCTTTCAGTGTAGAAAGTAGTCATACAACCAATGATTTTTTGACTTTTTTCAAAAAAAATTTCCTTGGATCCGCGCACCCAATGCGAGAGAATCCGTGCACCCAACGCAATAGGATGCACGCACCGTGCGCACATTCGCCGTTTAAAAAAACAAAAGAGGAGGCCCCAGGGGGTCCTTCTGGGACCCCCTAAGCACCTCTAGAGGGTCAGAGTATTTACACTCTGCCACCTTTATATGTTTTACACACTTATTCCCCTTGCTTCTTCAGCCTCGCTTCTACGAGGCAGAAAATGGCCGCCAACAGTTCCTGGTTTCGAATGCAGACAGACACTCAACAGCCAATTAGCATTCAGCGCGCGATCGGGAGGGTGCGCTCACGGTGCGGGTAGGGTCCGCGGATCCTCCCCGGCCATAGATATATATGTACTTTTAACTCTAATTTTCTCAGGAACTACTGAACGGATTTACACCATTTAAGCAAAAGGTGTCATTCCGTTCAGCGGTTCGGGCAGTAGCTGCGACAACAGATCCTATGGGAAATTGCATGGGGAAAATGTGTTTTGGGACCCCCCTTTTGTCTCGGCCCCCGCTTGCTGAATCACCACAAAACTTTCAGGGTAGGAGCGGAGTGGAGCTGGACAAAAGTTTGGAAAATTTCGTGAGGATTCATCAACCGGCGCCAGACTTATTGGGAATAGAATGTTGCGGATTTCCTATGGAAAATAGGTCCTAACTATAACTATATACTGGCGACCACCAGTAGATACTATGTATATTTATATATATATTTATATCAAAATTAAGTATTAAAATATTAATTATATATATATATATATACATATATATAGAAAAAATTACCCTTTGAACCCTAAAAACCAAACCCACCCTGATCCCTTAAAATTCCCCTGCACCCCAAAATCCCAACCCAACCTTACCCCTAAAAATACACCTGAACCCCAAAACCCAAACAATCCCTGATCCCTAAAAATGCCCCTGTAACCCCAAATACAAACCTAAACCCACCCTAAACCCTAAAAATGTCCCTGTACTCCAAAACCTAAATACCCCCTAAACCCTAAAAATACCTCACAACCCCAAAACCCAAAGCCACCCTAAAAATATGTCCTTCACCCCAAAACCCAAACCCACCCTAAACCCTAAAAATGCCCCTGTACCCCAAAACCTTAATACCCCCGAAACCCTAAAATTACCTCACCACCCCAAAACCCAAACCCACCCTGAACCCCAAAAATGTATCCTTTGCCCCAAAACCCAAATCCACCCTAAACCCTAAAAATATCTCCTTCACACCAAAACTCAAACCCAACCTAAACCCTAAAAATGCCCCTTGACCCCAAAGCATTAATTCCCCTGAACCCTAAAAATACCCCACCACCCCACCCTAAACCCTTAAAATGCCCCTATAACCCAAATCCTAAACCCACCCTGAACCCTAAAAATACCTCCTGCACCCCAAAACCCAAACCCACCCTAAACCCTAAAAATGCCCCTGTACCTCAAAACCCAAACCCAACCTAAACCCTAAAAATGCCCCTTTACCCCAAAGCATTAATTCCCCTAAACCCTAAAAATACCCCAGCACCCCACCCTAAACCCTTAAAATGCCCCTGTAACCCAAATCCTAAACCCACTCTGAACCCTAAAAATACCTCCAGCACCCCAAAACCCAAACCC
The DNA here is from genome assembly GCF_964204655.1 of Triturus cristatus. Lineage (NCBI taxonomy): Eukaryota > Metazoa > Chordata > Amphibia > Caudata > Salamandridae > Triturus > Triturus cristatus. Next base: position 534,820,561 of record NC_140580.1, read on the forward strand.
GCCCTAAACCCTGAAAATGCCCCTGTACCCCAAAAAATCTAAACCCACCCTTACCCCTAAAAATACACCTGTACCCCAAAACCCAAACAAACCCTGAACCCTAAAAATGCCCCTGTACCCCTAAACCCAAACCCACCCTAAACCCTAAAAATACACCTGTACCCCAAAACCCAAACCCACCCGAAGCTCTAAAAATGCCCCTGTAACCCAAAACATTAATAACCCCTAAACCCTAAAAATAGCCAAGCACCCCAAAAACCAAAACCCAGCCTATACCCTAAAATTACCCTGAACCCCAAAACATATACCCCTACACCCCAAAACCATATACTTACCTTAAAATTAAATATAAAAAACATATGCTTTTACCATTCATGCATTTGCTACGAATTTCGTTGTAAAAGCATGCGTGGTAAAAGCATATAAAATGTAATGCCATGCAATATAATGGTATTGCGGGGTAATGGTACTTGCGTTAATATTGTATGCGGGGTGATGGTATGCGGGGTAAAAGTTGCGTTGTAAAGGTTGATTACCAACATCACCATTGGACGGACTGATAATATTAACCAGTTCCTCTCTGTGCTGTGGTTCACTCCTCAATATTGCTAGTGGCTAGAAGCGTGTGCAGCCATGGTGCAGGGGCTGTCCAAGGGCTGTGTGCAAACGCTCCGTACCCCAGCCCTCACCTGCAGCTGCTGATTGTACTGGTCTGGTTTGTGTTGTACTTCCAGAAGGAAAGACAGGGTTGATGGTCGGTCTCCCTACAGCTTAGAGGTTGAAGGAGCACGTGCTCTGAATGTTAACAGGTCAGGGGTCAAAATAGGAGCAGCATCCCCCTGCCACTGCTGAGTGCAATAGTCTGTGATAAAAGCTAAAAGACTAGACGACTGTGGAACCTTATTGGCAAATGATGGAAACCCTTATATAAAGGGAAACAAGCCTTTTCAATCCAATATGTCTTGCGAGGATTTAAGCTGTTGGCATTGTAAATGACAATGCCTTTTATTTATGTTTTTAAAAGAAACATATATAAAAGGCATTGTTATCTTTAATGCCAAGGGCTCAAACTCTTGCAAATGTGAGAGTACTTTAATGTTGGCCTCAACTCTTTTTTTAGACACTGCTCGCATATTCAGGTTCCAATGAGCAGCGTCTAAACAGGGTTGCGGCCAACATTAAAGTGAAAGCGCGTATGGTGCTTTCACCCAAATTATAAAAAAAAAAAATCAAAACCTTCTGTAGCGTGGACTCTAAAGTGAAAGCAAAAGCAAAAGCGGCTGAGCTGGTAATTAAATAAGCGTGCATGCTAAAGTGGAAGAGGCTGCACTGGTAATTAAATATAAAAAAGCTCGGCGTGTATATTAAATAATTAAATAAGCAAGGCCACTATAATAATTTGAATAAAAGTATTACTATTAAAACAAAAGCCGATGGGTGCAGCGATGTCATGGGTGGGATAGGGGTAGAGCATTAAGGAAAATAGTGCTCACCGATTTACAAAGCAAACCATGCAACAACACGTGTAAAATGTGCAGTCATTATGGGAGGTAACAAATACAGATGAGCCGGTACCAAGGAGGGACTAAGAAGCCTAGTAACAGCTCGGAAGCCAGCATTTACGAAGGAGAATGACACAAGCCAATTAAAAATATGGGATTTGTGTAAGGAGGTCTGAAAAAATGTTAAATAAACGGGCAAGCATTTATTTAGCAGGTTACTAAATTCTGGCCTATTTATTTAACATGTTTTTCTGAATATTAGTGTTCAGCTTGTGCTGCTGTTCACCGTGGGGCTGCATGTAAAGGTCAAGAGGGGCGCAAGCCGCCCCCGGGCCGTACTTTGAGTATCACTGCATAAGGCCTTCACCGTTGCTGCGCCACTGGGACTAGCCGTATAAAAGTAGCTTCTGCCGACAGAGGCCCACAGGTCACAGGCCGCATGTTTATTACGGCACACCACGGAACTCGGAGCATCGACCCGAAGGTGCTCCTGTTTATCTGTCTTTGTGACACACCTAATTACCAAGAAAGCGGCAGCCAAGATTCCCGCTCATACTAAATCAACCTATCACATTGCTGGCGTCTACAAGGCCCTCCCGCTCCCTCACCGTGAAACATCCAGCATTGATTTTATTTCCCCCTTTTATGATCTACAAGTTTTACTTAGCCAGTTGCTCGGTTTACTTTAATTAGTTTATTCTTTGCTGTGTCCCATGCTGGTCTTTACTCTGCTTCGTTGCTGCAGCTTGCGCTGTTAGGTTTTCCATCTCTTAGCTGCCGGTTGAGTGCATTTTGCACTAAAGTGCCATTTCTGAACTTGCATGGAGGTTTTGCTATCAAAGAGCGCACCATCTGTCCTAAATCTTATTTATCTGTATGGTTCATGGGTTCACGGTTCATGGGAAGCCTGTGTAAAAGCCTGTCTCTAATTTTCTTCTTACAGGCGATTTGTGATGTCCTTAAGTCATCTGTAATAAATAAATGTCATAGCTGCTCAACTGCAATAACTTGTTACAGTTGAGTTCTGATGCCTACTACCAGCACCAGAGACCCAGGTGCCAAACAAATCACAGAGCATAATTAAAGTTGTAGGCTCCTTCTTCTGCTCTGTTTTTCTAGCTGAACAGTGGTAGGCAGAAATGGGATGCTTATGACAGCATGTTTATTTTCCCATGCTCTCAGCAATTATAGGAAAGATAGAATCTCCCTGCATGTTTCTACTCATTTCAAGCTACTGCATTAAAAAAAATCTGACTGCATTAAATAATTCTAATATCTCTGCAACAAATATCCAACTCCTTTTTGTATTTAATTTTGCACTAGATAGTCTAACTTTAGTCTTCATGTTTACAAACATCCTATTTTTTTCACGTGACATCAATGATTTAAGTGTCTAGTGGGAAGGGTAATGGTGTGGTCATGTATGGGCTTGTCCAGAGGTGGGTCCGATGCTCACTGCGACACTGGAACTAAGCTGTACCTGACTGATGAGCCCTAATCAAGGTGAAACCGGTCTTGAATTGCTTGTATTCCAGTTTAGAGAGGGCTGGCAGTTCAGATTGAACTGTTACTATTGGAGCAGATTCAAACCTGACTGATTTGAATATGGCTGGGTCCAAAACAAAGTGGCGTGGAGTGCCAAGTGACGAACTGGGTGCTGCCATGAGTAATTACCAATACATTTAATTGAAGCATTCCATCCTTAACTTTTTTGTATACTTAACTGCAATGACATAAGTGGGAAGGGTATGCCCAGATGTCAAGTACACGCTGTGTCACTGGACCAACTGATGAGCCCTGATAAGAGCAAAACTGGTCTTGGGCTGCTTGTGTTCATGTGTAAACATGTAATAGTTTACCTTAGCATAAGCAACAGCCATTTTGGCTGTGGTGTCCATTTCGTTTCCTTCGTAATTCTTTCGTCCTCTGCTGTTCACCTTTACACCATGCTTGGGTCATCTATTTTAGCTGACCTCTTTCGACATAGCTCAGCAATATACGTGCTGGGTGGTTTGTAGCTGCTGGTGAACCTGGTCTTAGATGTTATCTGTTGACTGTTTACTGTCGCCATAAGCATTCGTGCTCCCCCTCCCTATTTGCTGATCAAGTGGTCATCCATCTGCCCTTGTTTGCTGATAGCTATTTCTAAACTAGTTCTTTCCATTTCTGTCCATATGCTTACATTGCAACAAATCTGTATATAAGGACGATGGTTTGTGAGTTCAGTGTACCTCCTCCTATAACACTTGAGAGTGTTGTGTGGACGTGGTCCCGCTCAAGAGTGATTAATAAACTTGTTGTTTTATTTCAACTCTAGTGCCGATATCTCTTTGTTAGTCTTCGGACCCGTGGACGAGAGGGTGACCCTGCGCCAGTGTGCTTACTTTTGGGTACACTTCCACATTCAAGTTCAGGGAGGACCTGGCCTGGCAGTTCGTGCTAAACTGTTCCTATTGGAGCAGTGTCCAAACTGATTTGCAAAGGGGTGGGTCCAAACTGAGGTGGGATGATGTGCAAAATGACGATGGAATGGGATGCCTCCCTGAATAATTACTAGTGCCTGATATTAATTCAAGCATTTCATCCAGCACCTTTTGTTTAATTCTGGTTTACCTAGCTGTACAGTGTGAGGTGTTGAATATCCAGAAATGAGGTAACACTCATGAAGAATACATTGTAGGTTCTTTATTGTAGAAGGTATCCAAGAGACCCCATCCTTCAACTCCCAAGAGCAACTGACACAGTGTTCAAGGAGTAACATTCTCCCTCAAGTACATTCCATACTAGAATACTATAACCCAGCATGACATAGCCAGGTGACATATACACACTCTAGAATATCACATCATCTCCCTCTTTCAACCTAGAACTCTACATCACCTCCCTCTTTTCCGAAACAACAAACACAAAACACAAAATAAAAACACAAGAATAAAATGCACTGTATCAAACAATAAGCCTTAATCTTGAAATCTTTGAGGAACTCTCCTCAACCTGACAGGCCTCGACGATTCAGGAAGAGAAGGAAGAGAGGGAACTAGTAAAGCATGAGACAAGCTTTCCTCCACACATTTAGAAGGACATTTAGCAATCCTGTTAAGATTCCAAACTCAATGATCTTGGGTTCTGACAGCATTACCTAGAAGTCTGATTACTTTAATTGGTTGACCAAATTTTGACTTCCCAAACTTCCTTTCAGGCAGCTTTACCCTGACCCAATCACCAACCTGAATAACCGTTTTTTTAACGCACATCCTAGTGTCATACAACTCCTTTCTCTTTAACATTTTATCCATTTCACGATCCTTCCAACCTTCAGTTTTGTCAATAACACCACCCACTTCCAACCTTCTGGATGTCACCCAAAGAGGATTCACCTGCGTGCTAGGCACCCTTCCTCTAAATAAAGTAAAAGGAGATACACCAGTAGAGGAATGAGGCGTGACCCTATACTCGTATACTTTTTTATTGACCGCTTCCTCCCAGTCATACTCAGACATTAATGCCAACTGCATGGCCTCCTTGAGCACCCTCACAAACCTCTCAACAACACCATTACACTCGGGATGGTACAAAGCAGCCCGTTTATGTGTAATCCCTCTTTCACTGAAAAAATCCTCCACCATCCTGACACAAACTGCACTCCATTGTCTGTCAACACAGATGCTGGCAAACCCTCACCAGCAAATAGATAATCAAGAAAGTTAATAACTGCAGCAGAATCAACACTGTTCACTATTTTAATGACTGGCCACCTCGAGAACATGTCCACACAGACCAAAACATACTGATCGAGACTTCACCTTAACCGGCCCAAGAATATCAACAGCTATATCTGTCCAAGGACCATTTGCTTGCTTCCTGATAACCATGGGTTGAGTCCTGCATTTAAGAACCTTGCCACTCCCCGCACACTGAGGACACGAGCGCACCAATCTTTCAACCATAGTGTCCATTGCAGGCCACCAATAAACTTCCCTCAGTCTTTCCTTCGTCTTCGCAATGCCCATGTGACTGGAGTGTGCATTCTCAACTAACTTTTGGCGCACTGCACCAGGAACAACCAGTCTACTTCCTCTAAAGAGAAGCCCATTTGAAAAAGACAACTCTTCTATAACATTCCAAAAACCCTTAATCTCCTCATCACACATACGTTTCTCACACCACCCATCACGGACAACACAGACAACACGCTGAAGAACAGCATCATCCCTCATTACTGCATTCCATTCTTCCTCAGTAACCACTGCCTGGGTGACTAGACACACACTCCATTCTCCTCCAGAAAATTCTCCAAGAAAATAATCTTCCTCATCATCACCTTCATCCGAAACTGTGGTGCCACCAAGTCTTGACAAACAATCTGCGAGAATATTGTTAGCCCCAGGCAAATAATGAACATCAAATTCAAAATCTTGCAACGCTACAACCCATCTCCTTATCCTATGTGACACGATCAATACCTTTTTTTCCGAAAACTTCTTTCAATGGTTTGTGGTCAGAGACTACAACAAACCCTTTACCCCACAAAAATTCTCTCAGTTTACGAACCGCCCAATACACGGCTAGAGCCTCTTTCTCAACCACCGAGTAGTTACACTCTGCCCCTCTAAGAGGCCTTGATATGAACAAAATGGTATTGTCCCCTACTTCACCAGACTGTAGTAACACCGCACCCAGGGCCTCATGTAGGAAGCCAAATACCGGTCGGTAACGGCCGATTTTCGGTAATTATACCGTTACCGACCGGTATTTTGGCTTTTGGTATGTAGGGGGACAATTTCTGTATTCGGAATTTACCGAATCGGTAAAATTACCGATTCGGTAATTTTACCGATTCGGTAAATTCCGAATACAGAAATGAGATGTAGGGGGAGTGTGTGGGTGATGTTTGGAGTCCGTATTTGCCACCAACTAATAGTTGGTGGTAAATAAAGTATGGATGGTGAAATGCATTTCATAGCGCCTACAAGTGTGCAATGTGGCAGACATACATGCCCTTCGGGCATGTATGTGTGCCACATGTGCACACATGGCCGTTTCAGGGGTGCAGCAGGGTGTCAATGTGACACCCTGCCACCCTTGCATGTGTTCCCCCCATTACCGAATCGGTATTTACCGATTCGGTAATGAGGCATACCTTCCCATCAATGGGAAGGTATGCCTCATTACCGAATCGGTAAATACCGATTCGGTAATTACCGAATTATTCCGAATCGGTAATATTTACCGACCAATTACCTACATATCATTTACCACTTCATAAATACCGAATCGGTAAAATTCGGTATTTATGAAGTGGTAAATGTGTCCCTACCTACATATGGCCCCCAGTCCTTTGGAGCTGGCATCAGTCATAACATAGGAATCTTTAGTAGGATCAAAACTGGAAAGATTAGGAGCTCTATTCAGACAATCCTTAATCAAGTCAAACTCAGCACTACAAGATTCATCCCACTTGAACTCACACCCTTTCTTTAGTAACGCCCTGATCTTTTCTGTGTTCTGAGCAAATCCAGGAACAAACTTGTTATAAAACTCTGCCATCCCTAAAAATTTTGTGAGTTCATCTCTACTTGCAGGATAATTCAACTTACAAATGGCCTCTACCAGAGACGGTTTTGGCTTGATCCCTGACCCAGAAATCAGATGCCCCAGGTACTCAATCTGTTTTACATCAAATTTGCACTTATCCAACCTGAGGGTGAGACCAGAATCTTCCAACCTAGAGAGAACCTTTCATTGTGTTCTCCCAAACTCGACCCATAAACAAGGATATCATCCTGATAGATTTTGACTCCACCAACATCCCGTAAGGCATTCTCCATCACCCTTTGAAACACTGATGCAGCTGATATTAAACCAAAGGGCATTCTAAGAAATTTGAAGGTGCCAAACGGCGTGATAAAGGGCGTCAAATCTTGGCACGAGGGATGGAGTCTGACCTGATGGTAGGCCGAAGATAGGTCTAGTGTAGAAAAGTGTGTGGCCCCACCTAACGAGGATAACATTTCCGTAATGTTCGGAAGAGGGTAATGATCTACAACCACAGCTTTATTCAGTTCTCTCAAATCAATACATAACCTGGCCTCTCCGTTGGCCTTCTGGGCCATAACTACCGGAGAAACCCACTCCGTGGCTTCAATTTCTTGAATGACCCCACTATCCAGCAATTTTTTTAACTCATCCTTCATCTTGCCTCTTACCAATAAAGGAACATTCCTGACTTTAGCCACCACAGGATTAGAATCCTTTTTTAGTTTAATGAGATGTACATACTTTCTAAGACACCCTAGTTTTTTCTCGAAAACTTTAGGGAACTTACTTATCCATACACTGTTATCAGAGATGGAAGCAACAGTGGATAGATCCCTCAAACACACCGAAGGAGATTCATTGGGATTTTAAAAAAAAACCAAGATCACGTTGGTGTGACCAACTGATTAAAGAGTCCCCTTTCATTGAGACATAAATCTTCCCAGCCGTGATCCTCCCTTTAAAATCTATTGTTCCCATAAAATATCCCAAAAGGTTTATAACTTGACCACCATAACCTCTAGGGGTAATATCTGGTTTAAATAGCTTCACTTTGGTGGTTAGATATTTTTCATAGAAAGTTTTTGGTACTAAAGTGATCTTGGCCCCAGAATCGAACAACATATCTACATGATTGTCATTAACCAACACCTTCTCTATAGGTCCATCTGCCACCTGACCGCATATTTGAGATACAATCAGATCACCCTCATCTTGCTCAAAGATGTCTACCTCATTCAAATTTTTTGTATTTTTGCTAGACCTACAACACTTAGAAAAATGACCCTTTCTTTTACAAATGGAACATGTTGCTTTCCATCCAGGACAGTCTTTGAAATTAGCTACATGTCCTGCATTTCCACACCGAAAGCACTTTACTGAAAATGTAGGATTCCAGTTTTGACGTATGACTTTAGAGGAACCTGAACTAGATTGTAATGATGACTTGACCAATTTGTCGGAATCCTCAGAAGATTTTGTTTTGATCTCTTTGACATCAGTGTTAGCACTTTTGTCAGTGTCCGAACCCTTTTTTATGGCTTCAGAACATGCTTTAGAGTGTTCGTGCATTTTCAATGTAGTGATAACTTCTTCCAAAGGTGGATTATCTTTCTGCCAAAGAGCATCTTTCGCCTTCTCAATCGAAGAACCCAACATGAGTTGATCTCTAAGTCTTTCCTCCAAACTACCAGCGAGTGGAAGCTAGCTTGCGCAATGATGTAACATACTGCTCCACAGTTTCATCATGCCTTTGAACTCTCTTGCCAAAATGTTATCTTTCTAAAATCAGGCTCATTTTTGGAAGATAATGTAAATCCATTTTCTTAACACAAATTTCATACTCATTGAGGGAGTCCCCATCAGGTAGGTCTGGAAGGTGTTCAAAAACGTCTTGGCCCTCTGAGCCTAGGCAATGTAAGAATAGAGCTGACTTTCTCTCTGCACTCAGAGATGTACCACAAACCCTGGCGTAATTGGCAAAAACCTTTTTCCATTTTATCCATGGAATGGTCGGATCACCAGGAGAAGATAGAAAGAAAGGAGGAGCAGTGACGTTCTGCATGACCGCAACCAGAAGAAATGAGGAGCAAATAACACAAGATAAAATATAAAATGGGTAATAACGCAACACAACCTCTCTTTTATACACAACAAACAGTCGAGTTTGTCTGCATCACTCAAAATACATGTACATATACCTTAAACCAGAACACTATGTACAATAAGTGAATTGCAAATGACACCTTGTGACCTGAGAAACTAATTTGGGAAAGAAAACGACCTCCTCACACAAATACTACAGAAAATGATCTGCAAATGAAGAAGGAAAATAAGCTGAGAAGATCAGCGTTGGGAAAGACAACCATGCTGTGCAGATCAGCGTTGCCAATAAATGTCACGAAACAGCATTATATCACTTAAAACGATCTGCAGTGAAAAACTAAAAAGCTGTGCAGATCAGCGTTGGCAAAATAAATAAATCGCTCAACAGTACCTTAAGATTATTCTTGGCACATCCACTAGCCACCTCTTATTAGTGTATGCCTCTTCCTTGCCTAGAGTAACGTGGGCACACTGCAAAAGGTTGTGGAGATTGCGCACTCGGTTGTCAGGAAACAGGAAGCAGCGAAAACACCACCCTGGGCCTAACGCGGAATGGGTTGCCAGGCAACCCTGCGAAAGGCTGGGGAGACTGCGCACTAGCAGCCTTCTTCCGTGTGTGTGTTTCCGCTCTGAATGACGTTGCCGTAGAGCGTAGAGGAACGTGAGCAGCTTGTTGGTTGCCAGGCAACAGACTGTAGCAAAGGCGAAGAAACTACACAGGGCCCAACGCAGGATAGGTTGCTAGGCAACACTATGAAGGCTACGGAGACTGTGCGCTTTCTCCAGGGACGAAAAATAAAACTTTACTCGTGCCTTGAATATTGGACATCAGCAGTCGGGATAGCCAGGCCCCCACAGAAGATCCGATGAAAAGCGGTGAACAGCTGTACCACGCAGAAGCTTTCCAACGGTGATCAGGGAAACGAAAGCACAGCGGCGGAGATCCAGGCTTCAACAGGGTCTCAGACACTTTGAAATGAATCACAGCGGCAGTGTGAAAGAAGCGAGTACTTTATCCCTCAGCCTGAACTTGAACTTGAGGCACAGAAGGGTAGCTTGAGGTCCAAAGAGAACCGGATACCAATTATCGGTGAGTTGGGGTCTCTTGTTGATTTCCACTCGTCGCCAAAATGAGGTGTTGAATATCCAGAAATGAGGTAACACTCATGAAGAATAAATTGTAAGTTCTTTATTGTAGAAGGTATCCAAGAGACCCCATCCTTCAACTCCCAAGAGCAACTGACACAGTGTTCAAGGAGTAACATTCTCCCTCAAGTACATTCCATACTAGAATACTATAACCCAGCATGACATAGCCAGGTGACATATACACACTCTAGAATATCACATCTTTCAACCTAGAACTCTACACAGTGATAAGCAGAAAGGAGATATTGATGTCAACATCTTTATTTTTTCATGCTTTAGGATATTATAGGAAAGATAGAATCTCTCTGCATGCTTCTATACATTCTAAGCTACTGCATTGTTTTTTTTTTAATCTGACCTGTATAAAACGAATTCTAATATATTTTTGCAATAAATATCTAACTGCTTTTTGTTGTTTCGTTTTGCACTAGAGAGTCTAATTTAATTATTTGTGTTTACAAACATCCTAGCTCTTTCACATGAAACCAAGGATGTAAGCATTTGGTGGGAAGGGTGATGTGGTTGTGTACTATAAGGAAATATTACACCTGCCATGTATTATAAGGTTATTATTGCAAGTCACCTCGTAGTTACGTGACTGTATGGTGACATAACTCCTCCATTTTCCAATTATAGAGGCTGAAGAAGGCTAAAGTGGCATCCTAGTGCTTCACAAGCACCTCATGGTCATCCTTAGTTGGACTAAAATAATTAATGCCTCACTTTCCCAAGGTTCCTTCCCTGACTGCCTAAAAACAGGCCAGGTCATCCCTCTACTGTAAAAACCTACTGAGAATCCTTTGGACTCAAACAACTTTAGGCCAGTAACAAACATTCCTTTACTGGCCAAGGTTTTGGAAAAATGTGCTCAACAACAACTGAACAGGCACATCACAGAATATAAGCTTCTAAACGAATATCAATCAGGGTTTAGACCAGACCACAGCATGGAAACAGCAATTAGGCACATTGTTGATGATGCTCTACTTGCTCCAGACCACAACAAAACATGTCTACTAGTCCTCCTGGACCTATCTTCAGCATTTGACACTGTAAATCATGGCAAATTATTAGACCGACTGGAGAATAGGATGGGTTTTTCGGGTTCAGTCCTAAAATGGTTTCATTCCTTCTTAGAGAACAGATCGCAAAGATTCTTGGTGAACTACATGCTATCCCTTCCCTACCGAGTCATATTGGAGTTCCTCAAGGTCCAACTCTATCACCATCCCTATTCAACCTGTACATTGAGCCACTCATTGAAGTACTGCAGCAGGCTAACATCTCCTTCCACATGTATGCAGATGACAATCAGCTGTAATTGAAGATCACTTCACTTTAAAAGATCAACATATTGAACCAAGCACTTCAAAAGAACGTGCTCTGGCTTTCAAGCAATCATCTTAAACTCAACTCACAGAAAACTGAATTCCTTCTGATCTCCCCCCTAAATACTCCACGATGATCAAGGAATGCACCAAATTCATCACAGTGCTAAACGCTACTCCGATTCTAGTTGATTCTACCAAGTCATTTGGAATCATGCTGGATAAGGAGTTAAACATGAGAGCTCACATCAACACTATGGCAGAAAATGCCTGATTCCATCTGAGCTACCTCAGAAAATTGAAACCGTTCATCGACACTGCTGACCTGAAAACGGCTGTCCAAGCTTTGGTTATCTAAAGGATTGAGTATGGATGCAGAACTCTAGCAGGGCTCTCTAAGATTTCAACAGCTTCACTAAAAGCCACCTGAATGCTGCAGCGAGACTCGTAACGGGTACAAGAAAATGTGACCACATCACTCCACATCTGAAAGCGCTCAAATGGCTACCATACGAGGCAAGAATTCAGCTAAAGATGGCATGTATTACACACAAAGCTCTACACTACAAAACACCACTTTACCTTGCCCAGAAAATCACGATTTCTGGAGGCCTTAGAGCTTCAAGGGGGGCACTGATTTCCTACTGAAACCAGTAATTTTCCGTAAGAAAAGAACATATGACAGAGCATTCTCGGGAGCTGCACCAAGAATTTGGAATGCGTTGCCTCCGAATATCAGAGGAATCACCTCGGTCTTGAGATTCAAAAAAGAGGCTAAGTCCTTACTCATGAGTAAATTCCTCCCTCAACTTACAAGGGTCCTCTCTCGGCTACTTTGAGACCTTTTAGTCATTCCTGAAGCTACTATTTTCACTTATGCTAATAAGGTAAGATAATCAAGATGATTGGACTGCTATTATCTGAGTAATGACACCGGAGATAGCACAAGTCAGGGGGCCTTCATCAAGTCTCACCTATGGACCTCAGTCACACCGGAAGGGATACCCTTGTCCATACACAAGATTCAGGGATGATGGCTAAAGAAGGTACCTCGATCAAACCACATGGTTATTGGTCTGGTTTTGTAACTGTCTTTAAATTGTGACTCTACGTTTTCTTTAGGGTTGTTATTTCATTTTGTATGTTATTTCATGTACTACTATAACCTAAGTGGTCACCTAGTGAGACTTAATATGTATATTATATTATTATTGTAAATTTGTAAATGATGAACAAAACTGATTGTTGTTGATTTGTAAAGCGCTCTGACACCCCGGATTGGGTCATGTTCGTGCTATAGAAAATACTAAATAAGTTAATAAAATAGATAAGAGGACGAAGCCATCAAGGTTCCGTATGGGTCACATAATGTCACATAGAAAATCTGTCTCACAGGAAGAGAAAATGACCCTCAGTGCCATTAGAGGGGAAGATGACAGTTTATACATTTAAAGCTAAGGTCATTATTTCATATTAGCATATTTTGATTACGATAAAATTAGTTCAAAAGAAACAAGTCCATTACTCTTATGAAATATATCCTCCTAAAGGTGCTTTTAAATTATGTGCTATTAAAACATACATTTTTCAGAACTAGGAACACATTTGCAGTGCAATGGTATAGGGAGGACTAAACCATCCCAGTAAAGAGACTCTCTTAGAATAGTTCAAAGGAAATACAACAAAAATTATGCCAAAAAGAAACCAACATACTTCCCACTGAAACCATATGCATTATCGAAGATGAGACACAATAGTGAGAGATTTTTTGTTTTTTCAGAGTTATATACTTTTAGTCAAATATCAGTTTGTTAATATTGCATCTCCCACAGTGACACCATAATACTTATTTCTGAAGATTGGGGCTGTATTTTTTAAAATAGTGTCTCAGTATTTCTTTTATCTTCTGTGGATTGTTTTATTTTTGAGAGAGAGCACACCACCACATGGAATGCTTGTAATCTCAGTCAATAGTAATCTCTCAGACTATTTTACAGTCCATCATATTTTAGCTCATCTGTGCCACTGCAGATCAACCATTTGCAACATTTTCTTGACTTCACCTCATAGAAAATAATGAAGACCACACTGGGAGGCCGTGTTTCTACCGATCTGGAACAAAAGCAACCCTAGACCAGTTGCGGCCTCATGGCGCCTCATCTATGAGAAGCAGTTTGAGCCCTACAGTTGCGCAAGCTCAGAAAACATGTTTGGGCTTACCCTTCTAATTTCATTTTTTAAAACAACAAGTAATTGTTTCTTTCATCTAATAATGATAATGATTTGAAGTATCTATGTTCTCCATTAAGTCATCCTATCGCTGAAGGCCGGAGAAAGCAAGACTAGATTTTATTCATGGATACGTGATTTACTGGTTGCTGGTGATTCAATGAACTAGACGGCCATGTTTTAAAATTGTTTCAAAACCTTAGGTTTTTCTACACCCTTAGCAATGGAAGACGACCGTTAGTGTACCTGTACTGACAAAACAATTCTGCCTGTTCGGGGTGGTGGCCAGTTTAGCTTAACTGAGCTAAGGACCCACCAACCCTGGTAGATAATGGGTTATCCCAGTGGAGGGAACATGGGGCCTGCTGAGTATGTATTCATGTTCTGTGCACTGAAATTGTCACAATTGCTATTACAGGCAACTTGATTACATTTTGATGCGTTACATTGATGTCTCAGTGCAGTATTCCAGGATTCTCTACAATTCTATGCTCTACATGTCTGAAAATCCAGGATAGGCACAGTTGACATCCAAATATAAGGAGCTCAGCTAGAGAGAATCCAGAAGGAATTTAGATCCTCATTTTTGTGAGAATTTGGCTCTTCATCTTTAAAGATGAAAATGTTAAGGCTATTCTGAATTAATACACATCGTTATAAAGTGTCCGGTATCTTCAGAGTATAGGATTCACAAGGGTTTTAGGCTCTTATTCCAGTGGTTCTGAGTGCCTATCTAACCTGGTGCCTCTAAATCATTAGATTTTTGCCACCATTGACCAAGAATTACTCAACTACAATATTTGGCGAGTCCTTAGTTCATTAATGTACTTGTGTGTCCAGTGGCGGCTCCTCCGCTATGGCCGAGGAGCGTCGCCTCACTGCTTTCAAGCAGTGCAGAAAACAAAAACATAAAATGATAATAACTTTTAGTTATTATCATTTTATGTTTCCTGTTGCTTTGCGGGCGTGTGGGTAGGCGGGGTTGCTCTGCAGGACAGGAGTAGTTTGCCCACTCATAAGTGCACAGTGACTGTTTGGTTGGCCCCTCTCGGGTTGCCCAAACCAGTCATCTGCACTTTCCCCTTCACCATGCAGGCTGCATTACAGCCTGCATGGAGAACAGGGCCACCCCTACAGCCCCTTGCTGAGCGCCTTGTCACAGTGCTCAGACCAATCACAACGCTGTAGCGTTGTGACTGGCTGAGGGGAGGGAGCTTGGCTGCCTGCTTCCTGTTCCTGAAGTTGGAAGCAGGGGAGCAGGAGCAGAGAAGAAGCGAGACCGGCGGAAAGGTACGTTATTTTTAAAATGTTTTTTTTTGTTCATCTTCCTTCCGCTATCGCGCCCTCGTGCCCGCCCCCCACCCGCAAGCCATGCCGACCGCGACTGTGTGTGTCTAGCGACTTTTCTCTATGTAGTTCTTGATTTACATGCTTAGTCACTAATGCCAAATTCATTCTGACATTTATTATTACCATATACTTTGCTCTCCAAAGCCCTGGCTGTAACAACCTTATGCTAGACACAAAGATCTCTTACACTCAAAAAGTTAAGCAAAAGGACCTTAGAATGAAGAGGTATTTTTTCATCCAGTTCTACATCACTAACAATCACAAACAGTGAGCATTTCACAATGTTCCATTGTTTGATGTCTCCATGGATTTTGTGACAACATTCACCTGATGGCCACTTAAATCACCATTTAAATCATTAAGTTCATCTTGGGTACCTCACTGATGGACACATCCTAGTGTGTCACAGTGCTAGCATTAACTTACATAGATTTCTATCATAAAACTAAACATTAATGCTGTGGTGGACCAGATGTTAGACATTATACATAAATATTAAACATCAAAGCTACCAGAGAGATCAATGGACCAGTCAAATAAAGACTTGTGTTCTCAACAGAACATTAAGGAAGTTCTGAAAAGCCATTTGAAAAGGCCAGTTGTCACAGTTGCTTTGAATACCTCAGCCTTAGTCCTAAGGGATGATAGCATTGAGGAAGAGTGTACAGTAAAAAGTAAACTTGGTACATAACTCTGGTATTGCATATTAGTGTATTTCTGCAGCACTAGTCTTGCATGTACCTTGAATACCCCAACTTGAATGCACTTTACAGTTTATGACGTGAGGAGGGTGAATCAAGAGAATCTCTTTTGCAGCTATATCAGAAGAAAACAAAACCTTGCACCACCTAAATTCTGCAGTCACATGCTTGCATTAAAAATATTAAATTTAAAAATAAATTAAGCATTGTATATACTTTTGATAGAACGGTACGGGTGCCTCCTATCAGGCAGTTCAACTTAGAACAGGTGTGGAAATGCTTTTTAGTTTATCTGCAGATCACATGATAATATGAGTTCGTAGCATTTGTACCTATACATATATATATGCTTTGCATACTCCTGCCAGACAAATGTTTCTTCGAAGAAGTATTTCAAGTCATGAGAACTCTTTGACTTCTCCTCTGGTCAAGAACACGCATAGGCAGCAACTCCACTGTTAGATTGTATTTCTCCACCCACAGGTTCGGAAATATATCAGCATTGCTCCATGTCTCAACATGTTTGTTCACCAGCATGGCCCCTGAGCCGCTTGTGTTTGCTTTCCTTCTCTGGGAAGATATTCCGACACATTTACTGCTCCTTCAACCTCCTCCATTCCAACCGCAGAGTACATATTCACCAATATTCACCAAATAACCGAGCCTCTCAACCTTCTGGGCCCTTCGGGGCAGCGCACCTTCCTTTCCAAGGCCAGAGAATGGGGATGCATAGAAGGTAAAATTCCTCTCTGTGCCACTTCAAGTACCCTTTGGCCAGACTCCATGCTGTCTGTAACCTGTGCCTTTCACCCGAGCATGATGAGACCAGCTTTGACTCCTACTCTGCCTTCAGGAGCATAATCTTTCAGCAGTGGAGTGGCAGGCGGTGGGTCCACAGTAAAATGTATTGGTCATCCTCTGAGATACTAGATGTTTTCTGTCTGCAAGGCAGAGCAACTCGACGTCGAAGAAGAATTTGGTGAGTCACCAGATCTTCCGTCCCACAAACCCATTCCCAAGATCATCAGCTCCTGCTCCTCGGAACCTGAAGAAGAAGAAC
The DNA here is from genome assembly GCF_964204655.1 of Triturus cristatus. Classification (NCBI taxonomy): domain Eukaryota; kingdom Metazoa; phylum Chordata; class Amphibia; order Caudata; family Salamandridae; genus Triturus; species Triturus cristatus. Next base: position 534,837,521 of record NC_140580.1, read on the forward strand.
TTCTAGAGGAGGAAGAGGTCCCTCTCCAGGGGATGGGTATTGAGCCCCATGCCCAAGCCACCATTGCTTCAGGTACAACACTTCCACGGGCTCTGGCTGAACCTGAAGCAAGGCGCCTAAGCTGAGAAAGTATCCCGCTAAGTGCCTCGACCCCCAGCAGCCCTTGATTCCAAGATCATCTATTGAAGGCAAAGTTTCAAATAAGATGCATTTGTAAAGACTGACACCATCAGCGACGAAAACTCCAAAGGCTCTAAGGCCAACAATCCTCAGGTGGAAGATGACATGTTAGGGTTTCCCCTCAAGATGGCACTAAGGCGTACCACAGCTGTATGTAAAGGGCAGCCACCTATCATAAGGTGGACATGTATGTCACACCATAGGATGATGATTTTTTGTTGAGACGTTCCCCAATAGGAAGTGTTCCCTTCTGTATTTACCCATGCTTAAGGGGTTGGCAAAGTTTGCAATAGAGATCTTTAAGGAGTCAGCCAAATCCTGGGTGGTAATACCCAGGATTGAAATGAATTTCAAGCCAGTACCCTCAGATTGACCCTACATCAGGGGGCCATGTCCCACCTGACTCCATAGCTGTCCCCACTGCCCAGGAAAGAGTGTCTACCCAAACCAATAGTAACTCCCCTCTTCCTGACAAAGAGAGTAAGTGCATCTACACAGCTGGCAAGTAAATAGCTGTTGGTGCCACCACACACTGGTGCATCGCCAGTTCAGTAGGTCTCCTGTCCAGGTATGACAAGCCATAGTGGGAGCAAATAAGGCTCCACTCCACCAACTCCCTGACCAATACCACAAAAGGGAGGTGGAGACAGTAGAAGAAGGGAAAGCCATTTCCATTGCTACGATCAGGTATGCCTTGGATTTAGCTGATACAGCTGTCAGAAGGGTGAATGCCGCTGTCATCTTCAGCTGCCACTCCTGCCTTAGTGTGTCTGGCTTCAAGCTGAAGGTGCAACAACTTCTTATCAACTGGCCCTTCAATTAATAAAACCTGTTTAGCTTGCAGATTGATAACATGTTGAAAAAAATACAGGACACTACTTAGTCCATGTGTGCCCTACGATTTCTTTCTGCAGGGGCTCCTTTTGAAGGCAACAAGCAAGGGATGGTTCCAAAGTCACTTCCCCAGAACTAAAGCAATCCTACCAATGGCAGCAACAGGGTTATCACCAACAAGGCTTTAGAAGTAACATGCGGAGTTCTTTCAAAGGGAACACCTCAAAAGCGAGCCTCTACCTTGAAAAACTGGCGTGCCTTGATCCCCCCTCCAATCACACTACACCTATCATGGGAGTGAAGACTAAAGAAGTTTCTTCCCCGTTGGGAGAAGCTCACACAAGACCGGCGAGCTATAACCATCATAGAGCACTTGACTGCCTCAAGCTGATTTCAGCCCGACCAAACATCCCACCAAATATCCCACTCCACACACACCCACACCATCAGCCCAGCACATCTGGCCTGATTACAGGAGAAGTTTCAGACACTCCTTCTCAAAGGGGCCATAGCGCCAGTGCTCTCTCAACACTGGGGCAAAGGCATCTACTGCCTATACTTTCTGAACCCTTAAAGGATGCCTACTCTGGCCCATCCTGGACCTCAGGCCTCTCAACAGGTACATAGTGTGGGAATATTTCCATAAGGTCACCCTACAGGATGTTATCCTCCTGCTGCAGCTGGGCAACCTCATAAATACACTTGACTTGAAGGACTCCTATTTACACATCCTAATCCATCTGGCTCATCTACACTAATTGAACATTGTGGTGAGTGGACAGCACTATCAATTCATAGTTTTGCCTTTCAGATTCATCACAGCCCCAAGGGTTATCACCAAATGTCTAGCAATGGTAGCTGCCCACCTCAGATGGGGCAGGGAACTCATGTATTTCCTCACCTAAATGACTTACTTATCAAGAGCACAAGCAGACAAAACTACCTAGCCCACTCCCAAGCTGCATTCTCTCTATTACATAGCTTGGGGTTTTCAGTTTACACCACCTAATCTCACCTCAAGCCCCAAGATCAGTGGGCAAAGCTTATCACAGGACCTAAAGAGTAGCAGCATTCCAGCAGCTTCTGCCTCTTTTTCAGTCACTTTGTTCTCTTACAGTTCAAACAGTAATGTGGCACCTTGATATGATGGCCTCATGCATAGCAATAGTCCCTCATGCATGCATGGCTCCATATGCACTCGCTCCAAGAGTGCCACTTAGATCAATGGTTACAAGTGGAGAGTCACTGGGAAGATCTAGTGTTGCTAAGGAGCAGCACCTACCCTCTCTGCAATGGTGGAACAGCAACAATCTGTTGCATTGAAGGCCCTTCCTAGGACACAGTTCCACAGATGACCATCACTACGGATGCATCAGTCGCTGGCCGGGGAGTGCATCTCAATAACATGACAGCCCAGGGTGTGTAGCCACCTCATCAACAGGGTCTTCACATCAACCACCTGAAACTTTAAGCCATTCACCTAGCCCTCAAAGCCTTTTTTTTAGGATATTCAAGGCAAGGTGGTTATTGTGCGTATCGACAACATGACTGTCATGTTTTACCTACAAAAGCAAAGCAGCTCAGACTCCCCTCGGTTGTCAGCACTGGCTCATTGAAGTTAGCATTGGGCAATCCATCAACATATACACCTCCTATCAGGGTTTCTCCCAGGGGTAAACAATGACTTTGCAGACCTGCTCAGCAGGATGCAGCAACAGGTCCACAAGTGGGAACTGCACTTGCAAGTCCTCCTCCCTTATTTTAATTGATGGGGCACCCCAAACATAGACCTCTTTGCCACCTGTAAAAACTTTCTCCTCCATGGTTCCATATACCCAGCCCATGGGTAGTACTCTGTGGATGAACAGGTCAGAGATCTTTATATACTCTTTTCCTCCTCTCCCACTTCCACCCTATGGGGTGAGGAAACTTTGGCAAAACTCCCTCATCCTAATTCTGGTAGCTCCCACGTAGGCCAGACAACCATGGTTCTCGACCATTCTAGAGATGTTCAATGCCCCACACAAGAACCTCCCCAAGAGGGCGGACCTTCTTTTACAAAATCGAGGCAGGGTCCGACACACAGACCCCAGGCAGCTCAACCCAGCAATCTGGCTCCTAAGATCCTAGAGTTTTGCTACCTTCATTTACCTCAGGAATATATGGACATACTAAGGGAAGCCCGTAGAGCTACGACACACACCTGCTATGCTGTGAAGGGGAAATGGTTTGTCCACTACTTGTACCCCAAGACATATAAACCTCCTCACAGCTACATTACGAGACATCATTTGCTACCCACCAAAGTTTTCAAATGTCAGGATCTGCCTACACCTCCATTTGACTGCTTCTAGCCGCCATTGCTGCATACATGCAGAACAGGGAACACTACTCACTCTTCAAGATCCCTGTTCTTAAGGCCTTTATTGAAGGCCTTTAACTTGTCACCCCACCTAGGAGGCTAACGGCCCCAGTCTGCGTTCTTCTCCACAGCAGCATGACCTGTTCTGTTAGCATTTCAACAAGTATGTTTTGAGTATTTTTACAGAAGACCAAATTATTTCCAGTGAGATACATGTAAATAAGGGGGAAGGTTTTACGCATCAAAGAGGATACTTATGAGGACAGTCTTCCTAATTTTGATGTATGGATTGGGAGGGTTCAGTAAAAAAGCTGTAGCAGATCGCCGATTTTTGGAGGGCATGTGAACAGTCACCAGATTCTTAAGGAATAAGCTTAGCTTTATGTCTTTGAGGTGTTCTTCTGGCATTAGAACTTTTTAACGTTGAGCGCTCCATTGAAGACGTAATAAAAATAAAATGACTTACCTTTAACGGCTGGCCACCGCCTCTCCTCTGAATCCGTCCTCGTCCTCTTCATCTTCCTATCCCGGGCGGCAGCAGGAAGCCCCCAGGCACACAGGCTCCACTGAGCCAATTACAACGTTGCAATGCAGCGTTTTGATTGGTCTGAGTGCCATGGATCATCCCTCAGATGGGAACAGGGAGCCTGTGCATGTTCCTCACCAGGCTGAGTAATGCAGCCTGGTGGGAACATGCAAGGTGCACATTAACTGTTTGTTTGCCCCAAGAGGGCCGACCTAACAGTTCATGCGCACTCAGGGAGTGCACACCACTCCTCCCCCTGCTCTGGCCAGCCCCACCCACCACTGACTGCAAAAGGGAAAATAAAATGAGAATAACGATACGTTATAATCATTTTATTTTTCATTTTGAGCAGTACGGCGATGCTCCTACGCCTTAGCGGAGGAGACACCACTGCTGTTTGTGAGGGTGTTGTCATTGTCCATCGGATTGCATGAGGGACTATTTTGTATACAAAAATCAGAAAGTAGCGAGCACTGATTAAAGCATTTGAAAAATGGATGCTTAGAAAATAAAACAGCTTTGTTCATCTGTTTTCAGATGCGTTTGTCATTGCTCACTCTCCAGTGTTGCTGTGCCACTCACCGACTGATTACAAACTTTGTCACCCTGTTGGAATAGTAGTCTACATACTCTATATTTTTTTTTATCATGACAAGGTGGCTTCCACGTTTATAACTAGCTGTCTAGTGGCTTAGCAGCAATGGGATTAAAATACTGAGGCATGCATTTTCAAATATTTTTGACTGCATCGGCCAGGGCTTCAAGTGGGATGAAGAAACTGGGGGGGTCTCTCCAAGGAGCGTGTCCAATGTAAGTCAGGGCGTGGCTTAAAAACACGTAAGCTTAAAATCTGTGCTTAGCATAGTGTGCCCCCACCACTGGTATTTTGCAGCTTCTGTGATTGCATACAGATATATAATACAACAAGTAGCATTACACCTGCAACCAACCTGGACTATTGGTTTTGTCAGTGGTTGTTAGTTGCATAAGATAAATAAGCAACAACTATGGCTTCGTTGTATAGAATATTGAAAATGCTTCAGATTTGAAATGTTGTCACTGTGAAAGTACTATAACGAGTCTGTTCAAAATTACATCAAAGGCAGTGAAGGGTGGTACTGTTGCAAAGGTAAGATTTATGCTCCACCCTGAGGGTGAGGGCAAAAATGGAGAGCTCGATAGCGACCCGTCTCTGCACCTGCCGGCACTGAGCACCGGCAGGACCCGGCCCACTTAAAGCCATGGCATCGGCACCTCAGTACAAAAAGGTATCAAATTAGTACGCTTGGTGCACGCCTGATGGAAATATTAAACATATTGGCTTTGCCAAGGCCATTTACTGCTACCTGCCGTAAATGTATCCCATCCCTGCAGGGTTTCAAATACTAATTCTAATTCCTGCTTTTGTCTTTGTGTCCTATAATGGAAGAGTTATTTGTTTCCTGATTTTTCTGGCCATTAGTAAACACCTAGATGCAAAGAAAGTTGAAAGTTGAACTCAATACCCTTAAACACCCCACACACACCCACTTTAGCATGTAGTACACCTTGTTGTAAGTGGTATATAAAGGAAGGGGGGATATGGACCACTGCAAGAGAAGCATTTTTGTCAGTACTGTTTTAGATGTTTATTTTTTTATCTGTTTGTCTTAGTAATGTCTTTAGAGAGTTTTAAGGTGAGTAGCATAATGGAAAATGTGAGACAAACAATCTTGCAAAGAAAATAACTGCTGGATGTTAGACCAGGCATCCTTGGTGTAGTTTTTCCCTGTACATTTTTGCCTTCAGACCTCCTGTTTGCTAACTCTGTTTTCGCTGTCTTTAGGATTCTGAACATATTTCCACTGCAAACCAGTACTAAAGCGCTTGTGCTCTTTCCTTACAACATGATAGAATTTGCTTGTATCCAATCAGCATATTTAAATTACTTCTAAGTCCCTCGTAATGTGGCAGTACCTGTACCCAGGGCCTGTAAATTAAATGCTACTGATTGTACTATCCACTTTAAACATGTGTCAGGCCTGCCAGTGCCTCCTGCACACACAATTTGAAACTGCAATTTCGACCTGGCAAAATAAATATTTTGCCAGTCCAAAACCTTCCTTTTTAATACATATAAGTCACCCCCAGCTTAGACTCTGGACACTCTGGACATGTAAAACTCTTAAGTTTTACATGTCATTGTAGTGAAAACTCTTAAATTAGTTTTTCATTACTGCCAGGCCTACCTCTCCCACAGGATAACATTATTACTTTTAATAAGCTGTTATTTCCAAATTGGAACAGGTAACACATTCATGTTTGATGTCTTTGGAATTGCTTTTTATGTTTTTACTTTTTTTAAAATAAATGTTAATATTTTGCATAAACAATGGTTCTAACCCATACAATACAGTGATACATCCTTTACAGCTTCCCCATTCCTATGCCCAATCCCAAACGTTCCACGCAGCAATGCCTTTCAAGCAAATATCACAGAAATGTATAGTGCAAGTCCCCATTCAAGGAGCCCAGGTTTCAGTCCCACCAGATCCAAATGGTATGTAAGCAATCGCTAACATCTCTTTATGACTGAGCAGTCCTAAACATCTCCCCCTTCTACAGAGTTTTTTTGCACACTATATTCCACTTTAGCACCAGCATATTACTCCCAACCGCCCCATGTCTTGTCAAACCTATGTGGGCACCTCCAGCCTTTAAAGACTTCCCTTTCCAACAGCATGCAGCTATCCATACCTGCTTCTCAGTCTTGTATCCCAGGGGTCATTTCGCTCCCCCATTTCCGTGCGATATCTCTCTTTGCTACCATGCAGCCTAAATTTATCAGGAGCTTCTCGTAGTGCGTCAGATCCATAGGGCCCCAAATCCCAAGCAAAATGAGTTTATGCTGCAGTTCTATGTTGCATCCCACATCACTCATTCTACATCCATTTTAAACAGTAAAATCCTCATATAATACATCCTGTGGAAAATCTTCAGTTGAATTAAGCGGTAGCTTGCCTTAATAGCCGCTTCCAACAGGATTTGCAGCGCCGACTGCCAGTCTTCTTCATCTATCGTACAAAAGTCCTGTGCCCAGCAATCCCTCAGTCTCCCAAGCTCTAGTTGTGTATTCCTTAACAGCGACCTGCACATTAGTGAGATGGCCCAATACATCTGTCCAGTAATCTCCTCACCAGTAAAGAGGCCTCTTGTGTCTCCTCCTCCCTTGGAATTCAACTCTGGAGTGTGGGTCGCAGCTACATGTATTCAAGCCACTGCGTCCCAGACATCTGATATTCCCTCTGCAGGTGCTCGAATGGGACAATCCCATTCATGTCCCACACATCTGCCAGTGTTGAGAGGCTGATGTCATTCCACTTCTGGAATCCCTGCAGCATTCCGACAGGTCCCAATCTAGTCCCTTCCTAAAGCAGGGTCGTTGGGGTTAAATGTTTGTCCCATTTAATTTCTCTATTCAATCTGTGCCACACCGACACCACTGTCAACATGGCAGGACTTGCTGCAGGACCCATCTTCCAACCTTACAGCAAGTGCAAGTAACTTTTATAACCCAATCCCTGTCTCTCCCTTTGGAAAGGTGGGTCATCCTAGTCCACATAAGCCCAGCCATTCTTTACGCTAACCTGGGAGAACTAATAATGCTTCCTGACATGTGGTAGCGCTATACCCCCTGCGATTTGGAGCGCTGTAGCGCCGACATTGCAATAAGGGCTGTCCCCCTGCCCACAGAAGCATAATGAGCAGAGCGTTCAACTTGGTAAAAAAGGCATCTGGGATATGGTACGTATTGTTCTGTAACACATAGAGGAACCTACACAATGCAATCATCTTAAACATTGCCCCTTTGCCAAGTGTGGAGTTTGGCAGTGAGTTCCAGTGTCAGAGATCATTCTCCAATGCTTTTACCATCAATCCCAGGTTTGTTTTATGGTGGGTATCAGCTCCCCTGGTCCCCCAAATGCGGAGGTAATTTAATTTGTTGGTCTCCACCCTAAGCGTTAGCGGCAACTGCTGTTCCAGCATCCAGCTCTCCATCGGAATCAGCAGAGACTTACCCCAAACCAGAGTATCTCTCATAAATACGGAAGATATCACATAATCTGGTGAGAGACTAGGCAAGATTTACAAGATACAGCAGTATATTGTCTTAGTAGACCCATTTCTGCTCTTCCCAGTCCGTGCCTCTAGTCCATCCCCAGATCTGGGCATCGATGTTCACCCATTCTGCCAGCACCTCCACCGCTAGTGCGAATAGCATTTGCAATAGAGGCCAGCCCTGTCTCATCCCTCGCCCAATCTGAAATTCCTGGGAAAGGCAACGTTTGAGCTTTGCCCAAGAAGATGTCTCATTATAGAGTAGCCGTACCCATTTTATGTACTGGGGTCAAACCTCAACTTACTCAATATTTCAAATAGGAATGGCCACTCGATGGAATCATATGCCTTGTTGGCATCTAGGGAAACAATAACCCATGGTTCTGCTCCCGTCCCGGTAGGAGCCTAGCAGTTATGGAGTCATCTGAGGTTCAGCCTAGTGAACCTGTGCGACAGAAATCCTGTCTGCACACAGTGGTGGAGTAACTGGTCCACCCAGAACAGTCTATTTGCCAACACCTTCGCCTGGACCTTGGCATCTACATTTAGCAGAGATATTGGCCTATAGGAATCACATCTGTCCTGAGGCATCCCTTCCTTGGTGAAGAGGACAGTGGATACTGTGCGAACATCTGCCAGCAGTTTCTCAAGTTGATACGCCTCTTTATATATCGCATGTAGGGAACGCAGCAACGTTCCTGGCCATATTTGGAAGAATTCTATAGTAAACCCATTTGGGCGAGGAGCCTTCCTCGACTGCATCTGTGTTACCTCCTCCATGGAATGGTCTGCTTCGAATTCCCTCCTGCTAGCTGAGCTCAGTTTTCTCATTCGGCAGTCCCGCAGGAACTCCCTCACCCATGTCCCAACCAGTCTGGTCTCGTAGTTGTCCGTCATATAATCTGCAAATGCCTCTGCTGTGTTCCTGTTGCCACTCACTGTGTCCCCGTTCTCCATCCTAAGCTCCCTAATGTATAGCCCTTCCCTCTCCCTGCTTCCCAGGTAAGCCAGTAATCCCCCTGCTTTGTCCCCGGCCTCATATATCCTTTTCCATTTGGCTAGTTTTGGCTAGTAGTTTAAGTTTTGATTTCTTGGTGCCTACTACGTGGTATTCTTCCCGCTTATGTGTGAGGTTGCGGTTCAGCTGGGGCATCAGGGAGGCAACATACTCCTAATCCAACCAGAGCAGTTCTGTCTCTAAGTCTGAGAAGCACCTACTCCTTCTCCTCTTCTTACCCCGAGGTAGGTATCTAGCCTCTGTGAATCTATGAATGGTTGCCAACTATGTCAGGAAGCATTCTAACCAAGACAGCACATTGGGTGCCCTGGAGTAGAAGGAATATTCCCTCTCCTGTCCATGTGTAGCGTGTCATATGTCACCCAACCCAAGTGCCTGTGTGAACCCTTCCAACTTCCCCGCTGTTGCCTCTCTCTTTGGCCTAGTAATCATCCTGTCCAACTGGGAATTTAGCTCTAGATTGAAATCACCTCCCAGCACTGTAAGGGCTGTGGCATGTTTGCCAACAGTCTGCCCTGATGTGGTAGAGTTACTGCCTGCAACCCTGGTTGGGCGTACACATTAATCAAGACTGCATCTTTACCTTTATATATCGCTAAAGAACAGCCAACTGCATCTGAGCATGTATGGTGACATGGAATGCTAGTGAATATTTAAGCAAAATTACAATACCTCTAGAGCTTCATGTATATTACACGCTGCTGGCCACTTACTATTTCCCCCGTCCAAGGCAGCAGTGTTGGGTGCCCACCATATGTGTCTCCTCGAGTAAAACAATTTCAGCTTTGTACCTAGTGAGCGACTTGGAGACCAGCCCACTCTTTATTCGGTTTCCCAGAGCATGACATCCCAGGTCAACAGTGACAACCCTTGTTGCTGTGTCATGGGGTCTGTTGATTTCTTCAACCCTGTCCATGGAAGTGGACCTGCTCCCTATTGCTACGGTGAGTACCCAGTAGCTGTAGCACAAAAAAAAAAAAAAGCACAAAAAAAAAATTATGGACCGAATTCTGAACAATGCAAGCATTCACCCCCAGTCTGGGTTTAAGCCACTGTTCTCTTGCTCACCATGTCTCCCCAGTTTGGACCCAGCCAAATGAAAATCAGTGTTGACTCTGCTCCTCGTGGGAACATTCCAGCCGAACCACCAAACCAAGTCCTCCCTGGACTTGAAACAAGCATCCTAGGTCTGGTTTCGGGGCATCACCCAGATGGTTGCGACTGGGGGTGAATACATGCATTGTTCAGCATTCTGTCCATCATTTGTTTTTTTTGGCTTTTGTCACCCTGAGTGGGAAGGGTATGCTGGGACGTAGGTACTGTGCTCACTGTGCCATCGGATTCAAGCTAGCCTGGCTGATGAGGGGTGATGCCCCGAAACCGGTCCCAGGATGCTTGTTTCCAACCAGACTGATTAGCATATGGCGGAGTCCAAACTGGGGTGGCGTGGTGAGCAAAACAATGATGGATTAAACCCAGATTTTGTGACTGGGGGTGAATGCTTGCATTGGTCAGCATTCCGTTCATCCTTTGTTTCTTTTGCTTTTGTAGCTGTCTGTGTCAAAAACTAAACCTCAAATCCCAGTTCCATACTTCCCAAGCCGATTGAAAGAAATTAGCCCTTTCTTTATATATGATTCTCAGCTTGGCAGGAAAGAAAAGATTGTTTTCATATCCAGTTGTTGTAGAATTGTTTTTACCGATACAAAGGACCCTCTTTGCTTTTGTACTAGGGCACTATATTCCGGGTATATGTTGACTTCACTCTTGCAAAGAGACAAAGGGCAGTGTTTGTGTGTCATCTGCAGGATGTTGTCACGGTCTTAAAAGTTCATCAGTCAGGCAATAATTGGTTTGGGAACTGCCCCCGGTGCAGGTGCCAACCCCGGAATCCTGGTGGCTCTTTCCACTGAGAAAAAGCATGAAGGCTTCCCTTGTAACACTGTCTCAGTCAGTCAGTCTTCGACAAAGAACTCCATATTGGGACCCTCAGCCATCTCCGGCACCCCGACCAGTCTCACATTGTGCCTTCTCGATCGCCCATCGGCATCTTCCAGGTGGTCCACCAGGCTCTTGAGTTCTCTGGCCATGGTGTTGCATTTCTGTGTCAAGTCTTTCATTGTCAGGCAGACCTCATGATCTAGTATCTTGAAATCCTTTACTCTCATTACAATTTTCTTATGGCCATGCCTCAGGATCCCCACCTCATTGACCACAGCAGCTATTTCGGCCTCCAGCATCACCTTGGTATTTTTAATCGCCACCAGAACCGTTGCTGTGTGGGTCTCCAGCGCCTTGCTAGTACTGTCCCCTGACAATGGAGCATCTGCAACCCTCTCCATCTGTGAGTCCTTCAGTCACCCCATAGCTGGTTCGGTTTCCCCCTGTATGCTGTTTCCCGTGCTCACCCTTGCATCGTTGCCATCCATCTAAGCTTTTACCTCCCAGTTGTTGCCAGCTGTCCACACCGCCGCTTCCCCTAGTGTGCCCCCTTCCAAATCCACAAGCGTTTAGGGCTCTGCCTTCCAGGCTCCACAACAGGCACCTCTGTCTCCCACTGGTGAGGAAGCTACAGGCCTAATCCACAGGTCAGAACCCTCCACTCAGGCACGCCATGTTGTTAGCCAATGGCAGGGCAATGTACAAGGGGCCTCAAGTCTGCTTCCAACTGTGCTATGCACCTGGATACTGCAGTCTGCTTCACTCCTCCAGAGGGAGGGGGACCCCCAATCCAGTCATCATTCCCTGTTTCTCAGGGCTCAGGGGTAGAGTGGGCATCAGCAGAAGAGGGTAGGAGCCACTTCCCCAAGCTTGCCAGTTCCAGCCCTAATGTGTACAACCAGTCCCAGGTCTCTCTGACTCTGACCCCACTCAAAGCAGGTCTCTTGCCCACCAGAGCTGGGGCAGGAATGATGCAATCAGGCGCCCAACTCCCTCTGTGCACCTGGGATACTCCACCAGCCGTGCCTGCAATTTCCCGGAAAGCTTGGCTTCCTCAGGAATCAGCCCCGCTGTCTGCACTGTATCGCAAGCACTCTCAGATTTGGAAATGACACTGCTTGATCTCAGGGTCCTCCCAGGCAGAACTCCAACTATGGGCTTCTCAAGACAGGGGGAGGGGAACAGTACCCTATTACAATCATCCCTTATCCGGTGCTCAGCACACAGCTCTTTGCACCGCTCTGCTCTGGTCCTTCAGCTGGCACGCGGACCGTCTCCAATGCAGGGCGCATTGGTTGTCATTTTGAGCCTGCTAATTTCCAGTTTACAGCTCTCCTCCTCAGGCATGGCATCCGCTCAACTCTGGTGGTGCCCCTCCACACTCCTCCCCACCCAGGGTCCAGTGGACAGTGAAGGCAGGATTTCTGGCTTCGGGTGTCCTACCAGTCCGAGAACCATGATTCCTGACCTAATCCATGGCATCTCAAGCCAAGACCCTCTGTCTTTGGAATTAAAATAAAATATCTTAACTTGTGGTAAAGCTGGATGCTTGAAAATGCAACTTTTAGAATGTTAGCGTTGTCGTGCCATAGCCATTTGGTGCCTGCAACCTACTGCTGTGTCACATGACTGGATGTAGTTGACAGGTGGAGTTTGTATAGTTCTCATATAGATAGCCACACAATAGGGAGCTTAGGTGTGCCTAGATCTCTGATGGATGGGAGTGGGGAGCTGGGCACAGCCCCACTGACACTTGAATAGGCGGGGTTGTGCCTCCACACAAAGGACTGCATACCCCCTGTATTTAGCCCGGAGCCAGGGAGTGAGGAAGGCCGGGCACCTGTGCACATCAAGGTCAAGCCTCTAGAAGCTTCTCCCACTTCAAAGGCAGAACTGGGTGCAAATATTGGACCTCAGACACCATCTCTTCAGTACACTTCTGGACCTGTGGATGCTTTGTCAGGAAGAAGGGCTGCTGTGATGCTGAAAGGACTATCACTCTGCTGGACTGCTTCTCTGCTGTGCTGACCTGGTGCCTCTTGCCTTCTTCCCTAGGAGAGAAGGACTGGACCTGCATCTGTTGAACTCAGGACCCCAGAGTGACTCAAGGGCTAGTTGGCTGTCCTTCTGACTTTCCCCTCAAGGACTGAAGGCTCCCACACCCTAGACCCCTGCACCTGGAGTTTTTCATCTGTGAGTCTACCCAGCCAAGTGGTGCCATTCAGTCCTGGCCCCCTGGAAGCAGTGGCAGCCAACAATTTTGGCAGGGAGGGGGGCAATGCACATGCACTCGCACACACAAACATGCGCACAAGCACGCACACATGCACACAAATGTACTCATGCATGCACACACTCTCATACCCACGCACTCACACACATGCACTCACACACACTCACTCACATTCCCATTCATTCAGACTCATCTACCTATTCACAACACTCGCAACAAATGATTACATTTATACATACATACACTGTCCCTCTAGCCAGTCTGAGCTCTATCACAGTCGGCCTATATTTGTGACTTTGTACCGTTCTGTGCGATTAGATCTCTTCAGTTGGCACTTAGTGCTTTTTGCCACCATTGTGACCGAAAATTTTAATCTTGCACATCTCTGATTCTACTAATTGGATGTTTGTGGTTTTAGTCATGTTTTATTTAATATAATTATATTTTTTTAATCTGGTGTGGGATCCTTTTTGTGTGGTGTTTCCACTTTAATACTGTTTAATTTTTTGCACAAATACTTTACACATTGCCTCTGAATAAAGCCTGACTGCAATGTGCCAATCTACCAGAGGGTGAAGCACAGGTAAAATTAGGGTTGGCTTGTGCCTCACCGTTACAAGGATTGTGGTTGCTGCTTGACCAGGACTCACATCCCAGTCAACCAACAACAGAATTTCTTACACTGGAAATCTCCTAAATGTAAACCATTAAATTTCCAGCTCGCAAATAGTTTCGTGCCCAAAAACCTTTTTATTAATCATGTCACTCTTAATTTTATGTATTTGTATTGTAGCCAAATGTTCTAACCTCATTGAAGTCCTCACCACCAGGTTAAAAGAAGAGGCAACTAATATATCCACTTCTTTTACCACAATTCTGTTGCCACGGATGATGAATTTTCCATTCCATTACCAATGACGCATTATTTCTAAGGTGATGCATTTAGAGAAAATGGAATACATCGATTTCATGGTAAATTAGTTTTATGTTCCTCTTTATAGAATTAATTGCAATTGGGATTTTCAGTTCTTTTACTGCAATCGGAATACACCCCAACTCGCGCATAAAGGGGAGTATGACTATATTATCTCCTTCAAGAATTTCTAGCGCACTGGGTGGCGGTAGTGGTAAATCAGATGCTCATAAACGCTAACCTCTGCCTAAAGTTAAAAAATGTGCCAGTGCTTTATTGTATTCATTGCATATTTGTCGTAACTGATAAAATTCAATGAAAAGTGTTTATTGAACTGTTGCTGACTATGATGTAATCAACACTATGGTGTGACCGATATCCTGTGGTTCAAAAGAAAACCATGCATTATATTTGGAATAAACAATCAAAAGTCCATTTAGTTCAATGGATCTATTATGTCTAGGAAAAAATCAAGTGCTATGTGAGATCAGTGCTTAATTCGTAAACAACGTAAGTGCCAGGGCCCTTGCCAGGAGGCCTCTGCTGCTTGCACCATCGATTGCCCCTTTTAGTGCTGCCAATGACAGCACCAACACAGCTACTAACCATCACACTCCTACAAGTGTGACAATTCAGACTATTCCAGCCCCCAAAGCTATAAGAATGGCTTGGGCGGCAGCTATCAGCACTTTTTATTGTATATTGCATTAATAAAGAACTGTTGTTGTGTTCATCTCTAAATAAGACAAACAGCGCCACCATGTAGCAGACTGTTGTAAGTGAGGGTGTTAACAATTAGGTGCCGGTGCCAAGCACCGGAAACCACCGGGTCAAATGAAGCACTGTATGTAATACATAGTCGGAAGTGTACATCTGTAGTGGGAAGACAGGCAAATAGACTACACCTGGCTTCTCCGAAGAGTAGCAACAACTTAGAAGTGGGGCGTCATTACACCCTAACCAATTGCACTGCTGAAATACGCTGCTTTGGCGATAATATTCCTTCTTGGTATTCCTTGTATTCCTCATATTTCATTCTGTTAATTCATCACAAATGTTATCAACTTTCCTTCGACCACTTTCTGAATCCACACGCAGGATGTGAAATGCCATTTTCATATTTTCTGATGTTCCCACTGTGTCCATCCGGACCTCTTGAAAGAACACGGCTGAAGCAAAGTTAATCTCTGACAGCACTTTATTCAATAAAAACCCAATGCATTTCGGGCCAAACGCCCTTCGTCAGGGGTCACTATAAACAATGAAAACAATCACCAATTAATATATTAGCTGTGGTTTGCGTACTGAAGTGCATGTTTGATTAACAAAACAGATTACCTTGTTGCTTTATTTATATCTCAAGCATTTTACATGTAATCAGTCCCTCTTTTTTGCAAAGCCCCTGTTACCCCACTGTGCGCATAGCGTGCCAATATGTCAGTAATACCATTCTCCTCCGTATTTCTCCCATTTACTTAGATATTATGCAAATCTTATCCATCCCTGCCCACTAACAGTATGCGTTTAATGCATTTTCGTGCCGTCCGTTTCACCGCCCTTATAAAGTGTTAATCAGCTCACTACAAAGGTTTTACATATTCTTTAACCATCATTTGTTTTCACCACATCACTCCACTTTCCGTTTCTCCTTTATATAAGCGCATTCGTTCCTGTCGCTTTTCAAGTGCTCTTAAACTCATTACGATAGATTTGCATGTTATTTAACCTTCATTAGTTTTCTACAATGCAACACGTTATTCTACCCTTCATTTCTCATTTATTTGCGCGCATTTATTTCTACCGCTTCTTAAGACCACTTTTGCATTAACCTTCGCGCTTAATCGTGACTGTTTCATACACTTAACGTTCCTCACCTTTAATCTCCCTACCAGCTCTTTCCGTACCTGCCGTGAATCGTTAAAACCATCTGTGTTCATCTGTGTGTTTCAGCGAGCCATTGTTCACTTCCTATTCCTCCCACCTTTAACCTATCACTCTGACCTCCTGATTGGCTTGTTAATTGAATTCTCCCGCCATCCCAGTGCAGCTATTCATTACACTCACTACTTTTGCAATGATGGACTCACTTTCCCATGATTCACTTCTTTAGTGCAAAATACTATCTGGTTTCTCAACATGTACATTAAACAAGTTTATGTCCATATATCAATCTTTGAGTGTGCTCAATTCCTGTCCCGATCGTTATGAAGTTCCTTTTCATATTGTTTTCCACCGTCCTTGATGCATCACGTTGTTATCTCAGTCGTGTGGATTCCAACATTACTCATTATTCTAACTCATTTATCCAATTTTTAACAAGCGGGTGCTATCCCCAGTGCTGGGCATACATTGATACATCATCAGATAGGGAAGCGGGATGCACACCAAGATTCATAATTGAATTTGATCACAATTATTCATTGAGTGCATGCAAACTGGTATTGTGCCATGCCCAATTGACACTATAAATAACAATAACTTAGAAGTGGGGCGTCATTACAGCCCACCCAATTGCACTGCTGAAATACGCCTCTTTGGCAATAATATTCCTTCATGGTAATCCTTGTATTCCTCATATTTCATCCTGTTAATTCACCACAAATTTTATAAACTTTCCTTCGACCACTTTTCGAAGGAAAGTTGATAAAATGTGTATTTATAGTGTCTATTGGGCATGGCACAATACCAGTTTGCACGCACTCAATGAATAATTGTGATCAAATTCTATTATGAATCTTGGTGTGCATCCCGCTTCCCTATCTGATGATTCTCCAAAGAGTAGCTCATGAGCTACTGGTAGCTCTCCAACTACCTGTGAGTAGCTCTCCTGCGTGCTGCTCACTTTCTAAATTAAGAAGTTGCTGTTTGCCTGAATGAATTAATATATGTATACTAAAATTGAAAAGTGTGTTTTTGATATGAAAATGTGTGTATTTTCAGAGCTCATAAATTCGAAAATATATTTAAAGCGGATATTTGAATGGTGAATTATGCAGCACTGTAGCTGTGGCCATTATGGATTACCCTTGTAGGGGCATTTCAAATTTACTGAGCCTTTTTTATATTACTGCTGGCAATCCTGCACTGAGGTGACCACGGAAGGTAACCTTGCACGGGGTGGCCACTAATGTAATCTTGTCCGTGAAAAACACTAATGATATTAGAAGCTCAGGATTTGTTTCATTAAACATATGTAGCTCGTTAGTGAAAATGTTGGAGGCCCCTGACTGAACTTTATCACAGGTAGCCTGGCGTCAGTCTTCAGTAGGTATTTGCCCCCACCAACAAATGTTTTTGTTGCAGTCAGGTGGTGCAAATATCAATTGTGCACTCGTCTCTGGAGCAAGCTTCGCTAAGAAATTAGCCTAAATTGGTGGAAAATTACACCAAAACCGTACAAAATTAGCAGAACTAGTAATCTTGCATTATGTATGTGATTTTTCCCTATGTTTTTAAAGTAGTGTTGTGCTACAGCACCTAGGCGTGGCACCACACGGGAGGCAGGGCGCTCTGGTAGCGGGCTCTCAATGGAAAAAGCCAAGCATGGGCACAAAACTTCAACTGCTAGGAAACCAATCAGACTCCCTATCGTCTCCTGTTCCTGATGTTTGCACTGTCTGCATTTATTTTTAGAAACGGAAAAATGCCGAAAACATATATATTTTTGAATCACTCTCTCCAGCTGTCGCTCCCGACTGCAGGGCAACACAGCTGTGCCCTCTGACAATCCAAGGAGTTTTAAAATAGACCATATTTCTTAATGATGCTCAAAAATCTGCAGAAGTTCAGGTGTGCTAGCACTACAGTGCTGATGTCTTCAGGGGAGTGTCTGGTTCCTTGGTATACTGCTACTCACTAAAACCCTGCAGTCATTGGAGAGTGAGCATACATTAATCAGTTAAATAAACATGGAAATAAGCGCAACTTAATTTTTTTACAGACCAAAAATAAATACAGATAAAATCCAATAAGATAAGTAGAGTCAGAAATGATTTTTAAAAAAAATTCAGTAATGCAATCCCAGAAGCTCTAGCTTTTCTCACCTCGTGCAGACATACATTGCAGCAGAGATGATGCGCAAAACTGACAACTCTGTGTCCATCTGTCCGTGATGTAGGTCACATCTGTCCTACTTCTTTGATCTATGATGGAGGTTCGTCCAAGTTAAACATTTCTGGAAAGGAGCATTACTGTATGTTGATGGATTCCAGGGATGGACTATTGTACCATCTCCACAGTGCTGGCTTTGCCCTTTTTCCTGTTCGACAAGAATAGCAAAATAGATTCGGATGAGATTTTCACCCTGAAAAGCGACATAGTAGTTGTGAAAAAAGTGTCGGCCTTTTATGTGATACATTTATTTCAATAAAGGAAATTAACGTACTTATTGGTCACACTAATTTCTGTGGTTGGCTATGCCAGGTTGGGCACGCCTAGTAGGGGAGTGCACCTTTGGAAGTTGTGAAGAGGGATAAACTGCCCCTTTGTGGTAAGAACAGTAAACTAAAGGTCAGATTCCTGGTGCTGAGGGGTCTTCTCTCAAACCCTCTGATGGCCATACAATGGCGTCCGTTAAGTCAATCCATTGCTTGACTCGCAACAAGACATTAAGAAACGTTCAAATGATGACCAGGATCTACGAGAGGTGGTGGACTGTGATCATCGTGGCGGTGCCGGTTGGAATTTATGGGACAAGTCTGTGGACCCACAGGCTGATGAGTCCAACCTCAGACTGCTCTGAACATCTATGTAAGGAGGCTGTGCAAATACAAATATGGGATTCTTAGACCAAGGCGAGCAAGTGTTTTCAGTATGAGATTTAGAGGTTGAAATGGGTATGGGTATGGGTAGTGCTTCAAATGGGAAAAATAATTGCAGGCACTCACCACATTAAGCCATGGAGTAATGGAGTAAGGGTGGAGTTTGGGGCGTAACTAGGGGCGGGACTAAAAGAAAAGCATTTATTAACACAATTGAGACTTTCTCAGTGCACAGTTGTGCATGAGGATACAGAAATATTTCTGCTGTCTGTATTATTATTTTTGCATGTACAAAATGATACACTTAGCAATGTTTTTCAAATTTCAAATGCATGCAGACTGCGTCTGCACTTATGGCATATAAACAACATTAGAATTTTCACGTACCACAATAATAGATACTGTGAACAGTCTGAGAAAGAAACCTAGACAAAGACAAGCCATGATCCTGTTCTTGTTGACAGATTTCGCCTCTCCTTAACTATAATGTTCCTTTGTATTAAGCTATGGTGCTTCCTTTAAAACACCTTTTGTAATTCCCTTGAATTCAATAATAATGCTTATTCACCTAACGTGCTAGTCATCAGTTTAAAAGTTACAAAATAATTAATTACATTGATATGAAATAGTTGAAGAACATATTTACTCAATTGATAATTTATGTTTTTTATTCTATGTTGATGCAAGCCTTCTGACTTCATGGCAAAGTTGAAATTGTATTAATAGTTCCTCCTGTGTGTTTTTATTTGTATTTATAGGGCCCAAGAGCTTCTTTTAAATACTTACCATGAATATACATAATTATTGTTTCATATATCCTTCATTTCAGCATGTAATGGAATATGAGAGAAAATAGTATTTCAGTGAATTTTGCAACCGAGCTACTTCTCCTGAGGTTTGGGATTATTTGTGGTGGGGAGAAGAGGCACACATCATACTGTCCTTGCCCAGACCTGCTCAGTGTTATTCTGCACATTAAATGAGCTAGCTGGCTTTGAAAGCACAGCCAGACTGATTCTGTGCACAGCAACCCTGAAGCTGCTGCATCTGTTTAGGTTGTGCACCAGAGGCCAATCCAGCCCAGTTAAGGAGACCGGTTTATCCACAGTGATAAATAAAATTGCCCCATTGGCTTATCGGTCAGCTCTAGGTCCTCTGCCTTTCCTGTCTGAGCCTAGGCATCTTCCTTGGACCTCACAGCACTTAAGTCTTGATGGGTGGGCTACTGTCTGTTATCACTTTGCAGGACATTTTGCACACACAGAGACATCTAAAGACGTTTGTTGGATATAGGGGGCCCATTAGTCACCATTTTTAGGTGGTTCATTCCATAACCACATTCTTTAAACTAGCCCCTTTTACAAGATATAGCTAGGCTGGCTGGATAAGGTGGTTAATGTGTACAATTACGAGTCATACTGTAGTTGAGTTTCAATACCTTTAGTACCTCCTGGAGTAAGCTTTGACTGCTCACTATTGCCACCTTTGGAGAGATACATTTCCAAAATGAATAACTCTTCTCTAAATAAAATCAAATATTCTAAAGGTCTGATACAGCAATCTTAAACAACAGTATCCACAGCAGACATTGCCAGTCAATTACCTATTGCCCCTGACCTGGAGTAAAGGTCTCACCAATATACTTATGACTTTTTCTTATTACATTAAAATTGTGAGATTTTAGAGAAAAAGGCAACAAAGAGATGTCAGTCGATGCAAAGAATGACCACAGTTTTTGTTTTCACATTGATAGCAACCGATGACGATGTAAGCAAGATTTTGCAAAGTGATGCCAGGGCAGGGGCTATGATCTCTCTTAGCTGTCCGGTGAGGTCATGGACAGGAACCGGTCCCACTGGGAGCAAAAATTAACAGAAAGGGGTAACTGAGTACACATGAAATTCTGCAGACACATCTAGGATGGTTAAAGATCACAACCCTTTGAGAAGGAGACACACACATCTCACAACTAAGACTGTTTTCTATTTTTTTTTTACATGGAAAATAAAGAGATATGAATGTGCAAACTTCAGCTGAAGGCTTCATGAATTTAGCAGCACACACTAGTTCAAATACATTTTACCTCTTCTCCTGCTTCTTACTTTGTTTGCCAGTTCTGCCCACTTACATCCACCTCATTTCTTGCCCAGCCTATTACCTATTTTTTCTGGGTCTGCCACTCTTATATCCACTTCATCCCTGCATTGTCTCCACTTCACTTCTCATCTCTCCCAGGCATCCTACCTTCTCTCTGATTCTGTCACTCTTGCATTCATCTATCCCATCTAGTCTTTACCTCTCATTTTTCCACTCAGCCTCTCACCTTTTCTTGCTGGTCCTGGCCCTGTTTCATCAATATCTAACTCCGCTGTCCTACTCTTCACTTCTTAACTCTCCACCCAGCCTTTTATCTTCTCTGTGGGTTTTGTCATCCTAAATCCAAATATCCCTTTTCCTTCTCCCCTTTACTTTTATTTTCTCTTGCTGGTTCTGCCCCTTTTACATAAACCTCTCTCCTTGCCCCTGTCCTTTCCCCTGCTCTTGCTGATTCTGCCCCTCTTGCATCAACCTCTGCTTACCTAATTTACCCTTCATCCTTATCCAAGCCATTAACTGTCTGTTACTGTTTCTGTCCATCTCAAATCCACCTTTCCCCTAATTTCTCCCTACCAACTTACAATCTCTTGATAGGTCTGCCCTCTTTCATCCACATCTCCCACCATCTCTCCTCCCTGCCTATGTGACCTTGCTGGTTCTGCCTCTCATACTCATGGCTGTTCTCCATTTACTATCTTTACCTTTCATCTTCTTCCAAGCATCCTAACTTTTTCATTGACTCTGTCCCATTTACATCCACCTCTCTATTTTGATCCCCCCAAA
The DNA here is from genome assembly GCF_964204655.1 of Triturus cristatus. NCBI lineage: Eukaryota > Metazoa > Chordata > Amphibia > Caudata > Salamandridae > Triturus > Triturus cristatus. Next base: position 534,859,266 of record NC_140580.1, read on the forward strand.
CCCTCTTATCTTTTCTCACGGATTCGGCCCAATTACACTCATCCCTCCACTCCAAACTCTACTCTTCTCATCTCTCCCCAACCTCTAAATTTATGTTGTGGATATTTCCCCTTTTACATCCTTCGCTCTCACTCTCCTAGTTTCATCCGCCAGGACGCCCCTTAGCTGGGGCAGCTGTGCGCAATACAAATGCCCCTAACATAACATAACATAACATAACATAACATAACATCCCTTCTCTTTCTGGTTCTGTCCCTCTTATATCTACCTCTCTTCCATGCTCTATACTTCACCTCAACTCTCCCCCTGTGTCTTACCTTCCATTCTGTCCTTTTACATCCACTTCTACACCTCTCACCATTCTCTCTCTCTCTCTCTCTCTCTCTCTCGCCTCTTAAGTTCTCTTGATGGTTCTGCTTCTCCTACATCAACATTTTCCAAACATGTACTGCCCCTCACCTCTCGTCTCTCCCTCCCCTAACTTTGGTTTGCTGGTCTATCCCCTTTACATCCACCTCTCCACTTTGACATTCCCAGTCTTTTATCTTGTCTCACTGTTTCTGCTTCTCTGACACCCACCTCTCCCTTCCATGCTCTACATTACAACTCATCTCTCCCCCGGTGCTCTACCGTTCCCACCGATTGTGCCCCTATTACAACCAACTCTCACCAGCCTGCTGTATATGTCACCACTTGCATATCCCCAGTCAGTGTCTCACTCCTTCAACCCATCTTATATCTACTTGTGCCCTGTCTCTCACTCTCAGCCTCTTTATTGCACTTGTTGGTGCTTCCCTCTTACAACCACCTATCAATATTCCTTCTCCTGCCACTTTTAGGTATACTGATGGTTCTGCCACTCTTAGATCTACATCCATGCACTACTTTTCTCCTTTGATCTTTCACTCCAACCTCAACTCTTCTCGCTGGTTCCACCAGATCTACACTGTTTATTTGTTGGGTTATTCATCCTTCATTCCAATACGTTTCACCTCCTCTCTCTCCAAGGGGGTATATATACTAAAACATCAGGCAACACAGACGAACGACCAAAAATGCTGCGCTGGGTTCCATGAGAGGGCGAGAACAGGACAGTGCTATATCTATAGCGAACAGAGTTGTCCTGCTCTCTCGCCAGCACTGGCACATAATTAGGCTACCAACGGCACGTACACACCTTTGCACCTTAGTACAAAAGTGTCCGTGTCAAGTCTAGCATAGGTTTTTTACTGGAAGACTGCCCTTCCAGTACAAAATACTTCGCTTAGACTAACTCTTAAACTTTTCCTACTTTGTATGTTTTCAATACAGTGTAGCACACATGTGAAGACAGAAAATATTGGAGAAATAAAAGCATTTCTCCTCGATAATGCCAATGTCAAAACGGCATTGTTTTTTAGGTAAAACCCTCCTGCTTTTTTAGTAGAGAAGGTTTTCCATCAAATCCCATGAGTGGTCACATGCAAAAACCCAAGTACCACTGATGGAACGTCCCTTTGATGCAAAAGTAGTTCAACATAGCATTAAGCACTGCGTTGCATTACTTTCAGGTGACTTTCCAGCTCAAAACAAGTTTTGCACAGGAAAGTCAATTCTGAACAAACATTTGTTTGCAAATTTTCATCACTTTTGTGACACAAACATGGTGCAAAATGGTAGTAAATATACTATCAGACACTTACCCCCTTTACATTCACTGCTCCTCCATTGCATGCGCTTCATCCTTTTCCTTCGTCCTAAGTGAGCAATGCCAATTGTGATGTGAATGTTTCTTTTTTTAGGGTCGTGCCTGTGAGAGCATACGCAAGCGCATGCTTCTCCCTTGTGAGACACTGCTGTTAACAAAAATTGCGCCCATTGCTTAGCATTTGTTGGCTTCCATTGCCCTCTTCTTTGCAGCCTCATAATTTGTCATGGCAAGCCTAACATAATTTCCGTTCCTTTCTGTGGAGCAGGGACAAAGCGCTGATTAATTCAACTTAATCAGTACCCGTCAGCTGCTCCCAACATGATTGAGGTACTATTTCTTTGTGTTTAACTTTTAGTGGCCAGCAAACAGAAGGTGTGTGACTGGTAAAAACGTTCCCAACAGGACAAACAAAATTGCAAATATTTATTTTCTATAGTTAACTTTCTTTTGTTTTTCCAAGTATTCTTGTCTCACTTTGCACTCATGTTTTCTTTTGTTTATGCTCATGGCTGCTGTTCTCAAAAGATGAGGATTATCTTTTTGCAAAGCAACGTTGTTTCTTTCTTATGTATAATTTCTGAAATTATGCTTTAACACATAATCATGCAGTACACCCCAATCCACCCCAATTCAATGTGCCCCATTCCAATCCACACCAATCCACCCCGTCTCACTCCACACCGATCCGCCCCATTCAATCTAGTCCACCTCAGACCATTCCAATGCACCCTAACCCACTCCAAAACAAATCACTCACCTCAATCCACTCCAATCCTCCCAGCCCACCCACTCCAATCTGTGGCACTCCAACCTTCCGCAATGTGATCTAAAACAATCTGCCCCACTCAAACAAATTTGCCCCATGCCAATTCTGAACAATATGCCCCACTCCAATCCAAAACAATCTGCTTCTATCAAATCTAAAACAATGTGCCCCAGTCTAATCCACTTCAGGTCAATCTACCCCTTGCCAATCCAAAACAGTCTGCCACACTCTAATCCACCTCACTCCAATCCAAAGCAAGCTGTCCTCTCCAATCTGCCCCATTCCAATGCAAAACAATCGGCCCCACTTTAATCCATTCCACTTCAATGTTCCCCACTCCAATCTAAAACAATATGTCCCACTCCAATCTGCCCCACTACAATCCAATCCACCTTGCCCCAATCCACCCACTCCATCCCGATTTACCCCACTTCAATCCACCCCACTCCATTCCAATCCAATCCACATCACATCAATCCAATCTTCCCCACTCCAAAACAATGCACCTCACCCCAATCACATCCACACACTCCAATCTAAAGCAACTTGACTGACTCCAATCTAAAACAATCAGCCTGGCTCCAATCTGCCCCACACCAATCTACCCCACTCCAGTCCATAACAATCTGCCCCATTCCAGTCAGATACAATTGGCCTCATTTAATCCAAAACAATCTGCCCACTCCAATCCACCACAATCCACCCCACTCCAATCCGATCAACCCCACATCAATCCAATCCACCTCACCTCAATCCAATCCACTCAGCTCCAATCCAAAACAATCTGCTCCATTCAATCCAAACCAATCTGCCCCCACTCCAATCCATAACAATCTCCCCCACTCCAATCCATGACAATCTTCCCTACTCCAATCCAAAACAATCCACCCCATTCAATTCAAAGCAATCCATCCCACTCCAATCCAAAATAATCTGCCCTCCATTCCACCCCACTCCAATCCAGTACACCTCATCCCAATCAAAACAACCTCACCTCAATCCAATCCACCCCAATCCAGCCAATTCCAATTCACCCCTCTCCAATCCACCGTCCCCAATGTAGTCCATCTGAATCCAGTCCACCATAATCCAATCCATCCCAACCCAGCCCAGCTCAAACTAATCCACCTCACTCAATCTAATCCACTTCACTCAATCCAATTCACCTCACTCCAATCAGATCCACCCCACTAGAATCCAGTATACTCCACTACAATCTACCCCATCCCAATCCAGTTCTCTCCAATCCACCCCACCCCAATACAATTCACCCCACTCTATCAACCCACGTCAGTCCAATCCACCCCACTCCAGTCCACCCCACCCCACTCCTGTCCACTCCATCCTTATCAACCCCACTCCATTTCATTCCACCCCACTCCAATCTATTCCACCCCATCCAGTCCACCCTACCCCAATCCACCCCTCCCCTGCTGCCCAATCCACCCACCCCACTCTACTCCAATCCACCCCACTCTACTCCAATCCACCCCACTCTACTCCAATCCACCCCACTCTACTCCAATCCACACCACTCCAGTTCAGTCCACCATACTCAATCCAATTAATCCAGGCCACCACACTCCAATCCACCCCACTACAATACAATCCACCCCTCCACTGTAATTCACCCTACTCCAATGACCGTACTCTAATCCAATCCACCCTACTCTAATCCAATCCACCCCACCCCAAACCAATCCAATCCACCTCACATCATTTCAATCCACCCCACTCCAATCCATACCACTCACTCCAATCCAACCCACTCCACTCAATCCAGCCCACTCTACCACAATCTAGTCCACCCATATCTACTCCAATCCAATCCACCCGCTACCTAAATCCACTCCACCCTATTCCACCCCACTCCACTGTATGCCACTTCACTGTATTCCACTCCACTTTGCATCACTGCACACTATGTCACTGCACTCTACGCCACTACACTCAGACATTGCACTCAAGGACACTCTCTGCCACTCAACCACTGAACTCTTCTCCCCTCTACTCCACTCTGCAACACTCTACTCCCCCTATTACAACCTACGACACTCTACTCCAACAAATTCAGTCTATGACACTCTACTCCCCCACTCCACTAAAGGACACTCCTCACCACTAATGTTAAGCCCTGCTGAACAGCAGCCACACTGGTGAACAACATGGCAAAAACGCATTGTCAAGCCAATAACTCTTGTAAAGGCGTGACCTATTGGCTTTGCCAATGTTTGTTTCCTGTGAGGAAGGGCCCAGGTTCTCTTCACACCGAAGAGCACTTCAAGTACCCATCTAATTGCTGTTCTAATGCAGATGCAGTGATTAGATTTCTCAAGCCTTTTCAGCTCATGGCTATGAGTCCCAGGGGGCCCATGGAAGGGTGCCCCACTCCCTCGCAGTGCTGCATAGTGGCGTAACATTAGCTCCCGCAGCCCCTGTGGTGTGGGGGTACCCCTCAGATCCAGGGACGGAATGTGCAAGGGGGCCGGTCCACTGGCCTGAGTGGTTCTGCCTGGGTCCAGAACGTGGTGGCCCCCTCCATGTACTTTGCAGGGGCCCCCTAAAGTATTGTTATGACATTGGCGCTCCACCATGCTTCTACCTGGGCTTTGTAAAAGGGTTTCAGAATGTTGTGCACTGGTGCAGGCCCCATGGATGTGATCAGACGTGGGACCCTGGGCAGCTGCCCATGCCTAGCGCTGGCCCTGCTACTTACTGACAGAGAAGACGCTGTGGCGGTCCGAACTCCAGGTCCGAAAAGGCCAGGCACCTTTGTTTTTTTTTTTAGGTCTCGCATAGGCAGCGCATGAGCTGCCTCTACGAGGCATCAAGTAATCTGTAAGTGTTGGCTGAAACTCCGCCTATTGCCGGTAGTTTCTCCTGCCACTCGCCATTCGTTAGCTCTCTCATTTATTTTGTTAGCGGGCTTATGGTTGGCTTGTGATCCAATCCAGCACTTCCGTTTTGCTTCCGTTTTGCAGGAAGCAGCACCGACCAACTACAGTTTTGTTACGCTGCTCGGCGTTATCTATTCATGTAGGGACTACTTCCTTGTTTTGCTGTTCACCACTGCTTGTTCTTTAATGTTGCATTAGGTGCGTTGCTGCTTCCGTCCCGGGAGCAACAAGTGAAGTCCTAATCCCGCACCCCCTCATATTGGTAGCTCCCGGCTGCAGCCGCTGTTCGTGTGCCCTTGTTTCTTCACATTGTGCCGCCACTCAAACACAACTCACGGTAATGGCGGGCGCTTGTTATTGTTTCCTGCCCCTGCTCGGAAGTTTGTTTGCAGGCATTTTTATTTGTTCACACTGTCCCGCCCCTCAAATACCACTCGCAGCAATGTAATAAATTGGATATCTGTGTTCCTTCCTCCCGGCGTTGTCCCCATTCGTGAGGCACAGATGGGACGTGATGCTGCGGAGTGAGGCGAGAGCTCTCTGTGTTGGAGCCCTGGCTTCTCGGCATCATCCCTATCTCACAGACACCACCTCTCCCCGAGGCTGTTCCTTTCCTCGTGCGCACGGTGCCTGCTCGGCGTCTGCCCCTGATTGGCCGCCTCCCACTTTCCAGTGCGTGCGACTGCGCAAGGTCTCCTGTCTGCCCACAGATCTGACACCAGGAGGGCCAGGCAAGCTGCAGTGCAGGGGAGCTGATGCTTCAACTTCACCTCGGCTGCTAGTGCGCTGCCTGCGCAACTGCCTACCCTGACAACTCAGCCTGCTGCTTGTGCCTGCAGACTCTGCTGCCCGTGCCTTCTCAGTGCCTGCTCACTCTGACACCAGTGCCTGCTCTCCGTACTGCCTGTGCCTGTCGGCCACGCTAACTGTGCCCGGCCTGTATCTTCTAACTGTACTGCCTGCGTGTGCTGCCTCTGTCCTGCCTGTGCCTGCTCATTGTGGCTGCTGACCCTGTCGCTTCTGCCCTGCCCTTGCCTGTAAAACGTGCTGCCTAGTGCACCTTGCCTGCTTACTCTGCTGTCTGTCCTCTCTGCCTGTGGCAGTTCATCATACCGTGGCTGCCTGTGACAGATGACCTAGGGACTCTGCCTGTACAGCCAGTGGCTGTTACCCAAGTGGCTTCTAAGAGACCTCCTGCGCCTGCTGATCGCGTGCCTCCTGCTTGTGCCGCCTGTGCCTTCTGTCTGCTTATCTCGCTGCCTGGGACTCTTTACCGGACAATCTGATCGGAAATGACAGTGAGTCGGATTTTGCTACAGACGCGCCTCTACCTGAGCGTGACTTCATGCCTCTGTTTTTTATGTGTACTACAGAGAGCCTGGTGGCAGGCTCACAGGAACACCTTCCATGTGTGTTTAGCTGAAGAGACCAGGCAGCGTTAGTGGTAGAGCCTGCTTCAAGAGAACTAAAAATAACCAATAAACACCAGTATCTGAATCTCAGATTCCAGCTAACCTCCAAAATCTACATTTTGCCTATTAGACAGCCGTTAATCCTGTTTAGTGGCTGATGCCATTATTAATTACTTTACTGCTTTTACTTGCGCTTCTGTGAATAAAAAAAAAAAAATATAATAATCACTGGACGTCGTTGGGTCTTCCCTGTGTTGTGGTGATTACCATCACCTGAGGATGTCATTGTGCTAAAAATACATGTGAGTGAAGCTATGTTGCAGTAATGTGCAATAATGTGTAACTATTGGCACCACTTCATCACAATCTAAAGTAAGGTGTGTCGTATCATGCACAGCCATAGCGTTGCTGACTTCTGGCAGGATTGTTTTAGTTTGCATTTCTTTTGTTTGGCGTTAACAGTACGTGCTATCATTGCTACACATCTTCTTTGTGGTGCACGTTGGGTATTGTCGTTCCACTACTGTTTCAGACTCCTGTTAGTAATCTGGATGTTTGCTGGATTCAAGGTTTACTCTTTGGCACTATAACTTGGGTCATAATCCGCAATTGCTGTGCATAATGTTCGATCGCCTGCCAGCAGCAAAGTGCCTCATGCACAAACACATGGCGGGGGTGCTGCGCCTTTGAAGACCGAGATCGTGTTTTTTTTTCTTTTTCTAGGATCTTCGGTGCCCCTGCTTTCACTACTGTGGTGTGTCACCTCCTCCCCCCCCCTCCCCCACCAGCTGTTTTAAAAACAGGACTTTTTGGGATGTATGCTGACCCAAGCTCTGTCAAGTTACCCAATCTGGTAGTAAGTGGATTTATTTTAAAAGATGTTGTAACTGATTTTAGTTTTCAGAATATTTAGTTGTTTGGCATGTATTTTTTTTCCATCTGGCCTGTGTCACTCCCACCCTTTTAAATAACAAACACATCCTGCTTCCTTCTTTTCTAAGCACACTGCCGGCGCTATATATAAATGCAATTAAAATTACAGTGCACCACATCCAGCTACAACACTCAACAGAAATACACATAGGTAAAAGACATTGCCATTTACATCGCTAATAGCTCTAACTCTCGCAAATGCGAGACCTATTGCATTGAAAATGCTTGTTTAACCACCCTCCCCCTCTCCTCCTCTTCAGCACAGGGGTACAATTTGATTCTTGCAAGGGCTTTGAGTGCCCCCCTGATGGCGGCGTCCCACTGGCTGCTTAGTCTTTCCTTCTTACTGAAAGGCTCTGTACCTGTTTTATTCTGCATTCCACTTCCCCTGAATTATTAACAGGAGTTGACAGTATCTCATTTTTCATCATCAAACTTTATGGTCTTTCGCTTTTGCCGGGGCAAAGAGAACGCAATTATAAAGGAAGTTAATTAAATTCAGATTGATAACAGGGTCCTGTAATAAAATCCGACCAAAATATTATCAATTAGAACACTAACATTGGGTGACATTCTATTATTCGATCTGTAAAATGTTATGAACATAGACAACGTCGGTGGGCTTTTGCCAACATGTAGTAAATATGGTTATTTAAAAGCATTGATCTTCAAGGTCTGCTTGATTATCTGCTTTTCCTCGTAAACTTTGAGTTGCGTGTAATCTGTTGTAAATGTACATTTATTTGACATGCCCAGCTTTACAGTGGAATAGACGCTTGGTGGTGAGTGGCAAATTAGCTTGTCTCTGTTAAAAAAGACATTGAGTAGGAGATACTTATCAATGTTATTTCATGGTCTTCTGTTTAATAGCCTCATAGGTTGCTAGCAAAATCATATTTATTGTTACTTTGCATTAACAGCCGCGCCTCCTAAATACAGCAGTGATGCGCGCTTCAGTAAAAGTACTCCAATCATTACCTATAAAAGGGCGGTGTTATTAATATTATGAGCAAGCTTGTCATTGGTCGATTGGGACGCTGCCCAAGGCTGAATGTGAGGGTATTGTGATGTGTGCTGCTGACGCAGCTGATAAGCAGCTAGATCTCTTGATATCTATCTAAACCGATTATGAGACATCTTGAGTAACACACGTACACAAATCACCTGGTAAAGAGTCATAAAAAATAATATGTGAGAAAACTTAGTTACTGCATCATAAAAGTATTTAGATAAAATGTAGGATGGATGAAATCGTATTCATTAAATAAGATAGGATCATATTTTTAACCAGCTTTAGTTGTTATTTCAATGTGTATTACAAAGTTAAAGTGATATACTCATGTATTATAGGATTCCTAACCATCTTTATTGAAATAATGATCTGTGTGAAGAATTAATGAAATCTAACATGATTTAGATAATTTTACGTGTGATATCGAAAGGTTTCATTCTGAATTTCTTCATTGCATGTGTGAAAATGTGCACTGAAAGTGACAAGATAAAAAGTGGTGCTGCATAGTCATATTTTGTGTAATTGTTCTGAAACCTATAGGTTATGATCTTTATATATGTACTGATGTAAATCATTTTAAACCATATTAATATTTTATGATTTGAAATTATTTTACACGCTAATACTTTGAAAATGCAGTAATATGCCAATCTTATATGTGATTTTTGCAATTCAACAAACAACAATAATCTGAGTGTTTATAATCTGAAAGAATTGTAGAATATTGTTTTTTCTTCTATGAAATGTATATTTCTTTATATTCTGCACATTTTAAATTGGCTTTATTGTAGGCCTGCTTTATTCCCTGTTCTATACTGCCTTACACATGTGAGAAAGTTTCATAAACTTACAATGTGAAGCGAAACTGTGTCTTACTAGAAGAGTTCTCATTCACTTACAAGGATTATTTGTAACAATGTAAACACTTTGGGAACATTTGATATGGGAATCTGTCCTCTTGAACTCGTTCGTGTGACCAGAAGATCTGACAAAATATGTACTTTGCACCACCTCCTTCTATAATATGTCTTTTTTATGGCTCACGACAATCATCCTACATGAACTGACAAATGGACTGAGTGGTCTGACACGATGGGGTGACCTAGAGGGTGTCACCACGCGAAGTAGAGGATTATAATATACATTGATTTGAGGAAGTCGGGGGAATATTATTGGATTGCATTGGTGATGAACTGACTGACTGGTTCTCTCTGATTGTCTTGATCCAAACCAGACCTTATCCCCTGAGTTTGCCTTTGGGAACTTTTGCAACTAAACGTGCTTACTTTTCGGACTGATGCATTAGCTGTGTGCGCTATTTGTGGACTGTTTCTCAATGGGACACCTCCCTTGAGCTATTTTGACTAATGTCCTTGCTGAACTTTCCAAAGCTTTTTGACACCTTATGTAAACCCTAAACTAATTAAATTGACTAGCACTCGTTAGATCTTAAATGTTCATTAATGATGTACTACTCTTTCAGTATATTTGATCAATTTTACCTTTAACTAAATCATAGACTTTTAGTTTTGTCATGACTTTTCCCCAAAAGTTGATTGTGCATTCCAATTGATTGATTATTGACAGGGAAGTACCAGTCTAGAGAGATTTCTAATCAACAGGCGCTAATGTTATTGTTTTGTATTGCTTTTACAGTAAGTGTGGTTTGCTTGATTTTAGTTCGATTGAATTTCTTTAGAAGATTCAGACTAGCAGTAATAATTCTTTATTTATATAGTCTGGTGTTGAGAGTCATATATACGAATCTAATTTTCAATTTGTGAATCGTGTATCCATTTCCTGGTCTTCATTGGATATTCCGATGCAGGATAGCATATATATAACACCACAGTAGCACAATACAGGATCCATTGGAGGATCAAGTGAGGGTCATAAAAATTTTGAGAGTAAAGAAAACAAATTGAGCCCAAGATTCGCTGCAACAATGATCTGATAGAACTTCGGATGGTCTTTTCCACTGATGTCAGGATATAGAGAGATATTTACTAAGATCTCTGTCAACATCCCTGTTTAGAATTTGCACATTCCCTCCAAAGTCCAATACTGTATGTTCTGCTGAAGAAGACCGAGTACCAGTGGTGTGGAGTAAAGACGATCTGAAGTAGTGCTTTGACTGTAAATAGGGTTGTACCTCGCAAATGCTTACGCTTAGATTGCTATATTGTGAAATGGCTGTGTGATGTTATGTGAAGTGGTTTAAGTCCATGTTTGGGTGATGCGCTTTATGCAAAGAAGTTGAAGCTGTTATCGGGTTCGACGTAACCTAAGATCTCAGGATATACACCTACGGTAGTCTCAGTGTGGCATACGCTGAGTAGGTTGTGTGCTGTGTTTCAAAGGTGCTGTTCGTGAGACGTCGTTGACAGTACCACTAAGAGAAGGGAAATTTCTCTGTGAGATTGAGGGTTGCGGTTGTTACATTTGTTCTCAGTGCACAGGGAGTAATTGCTTTAGCCTGAGTGAGATCACGCTGGTCAAGGTTGCATTGAGTGAGTATTTTTACCTAAAGGGAGTACGCGCCTGAAGGATTGTAAAGGAGGGGTAGCCGCTGCGAGGAGTGAGATTGACATCACAGTGTGCCACACTGTGATAGGTTGGATACATCATACTGTGCCGCGCTGGTATTGGTTGCGAAAGTTAAACAGAAATCACAGAGACTGCCACGCAGACGCAGAAAAGGACTAACTACACAAAGCACCATGACTGGTGCCCCTCTCCCATGGTGGTCTTGGAGGCAGGCACAAGGCCCTCCAATCGGCGTCTGCCTTGAAGTCTACCCGCCCGCCTATCTGCTCCAGTCCCTTGGAGGAGGTGACTTCGGACTCGGGGGGAGCATTGTGCTATTTGCCTTGGTATCCACGCAGCTAAGCAATGACCGGCTGGGCTGAAAATGTTCTGTGATGGCTAAGGGGGGTGCACTAATTTCAGCTAATGTATACTGGCCCAGTGAATGTATTACCCAAACCAGTGGGGCTACGACCTGGCTCCTATAAACCACACTCCTATTGGGATACTTACCAAGGGACACAGCACGAAGTCAAGCTGTCAACTCTTGTGGCCCTGCTCGCCCTGGGTTGCACCACCTACGGCATATGGCCTACACGTCTTCCACATCAGTGGCATACCCCGCAAGCAAAAGCACTTGTTATTGTAGAGTTCACTATGTTACTGTTTAGTATTCAGTTTGATCGACCGAAGTTGACTTGTTTGACCGTGTATTGGGATCATGTTTATTTGTTTAACTTGACAAATTAATTTCTGAAATTGAGAGAAAATCCAGTTGAATGGTATAAACAGGTTGAATGGTTTGTGAAGGTTTCAAAGGTTTTGCTGAAGGATTTGGACACTTTATTTGACATTATAGTCCCAAGTGACTTGTGGGCAGAGTGTAAAATTTCTGTTGATTGGCCCGAAACAGAACCAGCTAGACAGAAGACGAAAAATAATCAGGCCATCACCTATTTGAAAAGAAAATTTTCCCCTAGAGAAATTGATTGTGTGAAAACAGATCGGGCAACCCAAGAATTGAAGAATACAGTGCACACCTACTATGAGAGATTATTGAAGGCGTTCAAACAGTACAGTGGAATGGAAAATGTGGCTGAGAAAGATATGAGACTTTTTTTTTATCGATTTGCATCTGGATTGACACCTAAGATTAGCAACATGATTCAGCAATATTTGATTTGTTGTCAAGGGAAGCCTATGGATGAAATCCTCTGATATGCAAAATATTGTGGTGATGAGACTGAAATGCAGCATAAGAGATTTAAGGAAAAATTGATGGTAACATAAACGAAGGCTATTCAGAAGAACCAGAATGTATCAGGTATTGATCACATGCCTGCTGTACAGGGAAGCTATCAGTAGAACTCTGTGATGCAAGGGGTAGGTGGAGTTCAACAAAAGGGTATGCAGCCACAAGGTAGAGGTCGAGGTGTTTCAATTAAAGCATTGAAAAAGACAAATTCATGTCACATATACAGCAAGCTAGGGTATTGGAAGTGCAAACGTTGATTTATCCACTTAATCAGGGAAATGGTGGCCAAATTCAGAATGTCGAACATGCATAATCACAAGAAAATGGCATAGCACAGACCCAACAGGGTGTCAGGCAGAGAAAGCAAGCTCAGAATGTGCCACAACCCCCAAATGAATGGCCAGGTTCCAAAGTACAGTTGGAATCAAGGGTTTAATGCAAGTACGGAAAACCTTGTGAATGCGGACCACTACTAACTCTTGGAATTTGCTGTTGGCTAACCCAAAGGCTCGTGTTCCATATGAGTAGGCTCTTTATCACTTAACACAAGCTGCGCTGGGCCCTTTTGCTGCACACCTGAGGCCTAATTCATAGAAGAGGGAAGATTATAAAGATGTTTGCCTCATAAAGGCATCAATGTAGGTTGAGAGTGCAAAGGTGTTCTATGTGAAATTGATCCCCCCTGTGTTTGTGGAAGAGTGCACTGGTGTGGATTCTTAAATTGCAGGGGAAAGCGCCAAGGACTGGGGTTTGAGCACTTCCCCTGTGGCAGGGTGGTGTGCACATGAAGGGCACCAGGGCAACACACAATGGATGGAGCAAGGATAAAGAGGTATACGAAAGGAAATGGGGCAATTGCTGGGTAGAGACTGCCAGGGGTTAACAGAACTATATGTAGGCAGGAGTGGAGGACTGGATCAGGGCCAGGCGCAGGGGAACAATAGAGCAAGGAGCAATGCCAGTGGCTAGTGTCAGTGGACGGGCAAATTGCAGCTTTGTCAATAATCATTGTGAAAACTGAGGAAATTGCTTTCTCATACTTGACAAACTACTCCATCTCAACCTCAATGTCATCGAAATTATAATGTGTTGCATATTAATTAGGGCTCCTGCACACCAAGATTGCGTTATTTCATTGATGTAAATACCATGCTCACCAGCTTCCTCAAAATACACAAAGGACCTCTCAAAGCAAGCTTATGCTGCGAAGCCAGGCTCATCAGAACACCAAAAGGTTTAATTTCCTCTCATCTTTCCCAGAGTGTCTTAAAGTGTCCGCTTTACAGTCTTGTTCATTCCATAGAATGGATGGCTCCCTTACAAGGTCATTTGTTACTGTGTACCATATTATCTCTGTCTCCAAAGCTAGACATCTTTACTACCACTGGACAGAGTTTGCGGAGTTTCACTCAGGTGAATTCTTCTGAGTTACCTGGAAACTCCGCCAATTTCAGTGGAGTTCCATGAATTGCAGTTGAAGTATAGCTTGGCCACCCAATTGCCACATTTTTTTCTCTTGCTTGCCTCCGTTGCCGCTATGAAAATGAGCCCATTAGAGGGGATTATGGACCGTCGCTGCCCTCCGTTACTAAAAGTGACGTTTTTATGAGAATTAAACCCTGTCGGAATCAATTACCGGTGTATCTCCCCCCTCAGTACCGCATGTGTGAATTTATCTCACACTATTCATCCTCCAGGTGTTAAAAAAATCCCGTTATTCATGCCATACCAAATGCTGTAATAATCAAGTTATCATTATTGCTACATGAATAGGTTTCTGTACAGCTGTGCCCAGCAGTAGTCCTCATAGTTCCTACGCTGCTGTGTCTTGCTCATGGAGGGCCCCCAGGTTCTTGCGCTCTTGCTAAGAATGCCGCTGGCATGAGCTCTTTTCCAGATGGAGTGTAGTCTTCGGAGGTAGCCGGTCAACCTGCAAACAGAGCAGGGTACAGGGCTGTGGGTGGTGGCTACTGCAAGCAGAGAGGAAATAAATAAGGGCACTGTAACCGCTTCAGTTCCTCATCATCGCAGAAGTTTGATCCCAGGGCGTTGTGGTAGAGAGTGAGCCCCAGGGTGCAGCACAGCAGCTATGCAATCATATCTGCTCTTCTCATGCTCTGGGTGATTGGCTGCCAATCCCGCAGCTTTAGCTCCAGTGGTGAGAAGCAAATCCAGCCAGTGTGTGAGTGAAGCAACCTCTCCAAACCCTGCCGTCCTCCATGCAGTGGGGCAAAGCTGTGTAGCAGATTAATTCTAATCTGCTGGTGCATGGTCACACCACTTCGCCACGGGTTCTTATCATGTAAGGAGGAAACGATATTGGAGCGAAGTCAACCCATAGGGCATTTATTCAATCATTCGTGAATGGGTCTCCATCCAACGAGCACCATGGAGTTTCTCAAGGAGATAGCACACTTGAACGATGGTTACATGGGTTTTTATAGGGTAGATCACAAACAAGGAACGCCCAGTGGTAAATAAAACTTTGGAAAGAACACACAAATGTGGCAAGGCAAGAATTGACAGCCTCGGTGTCTTGTACAATTGCTACGTCCTAAGGCTGATATGCTATTCTGAGAAGACTTTACTTGAGGATTAACCATTGCCTGAAAACCTTCGAGCAAGCTGACTCTGCATGTTTGCACAGCCTACAATGGCCCAACCTGCAATTCTTTACTCATGTTTATACAGATGCAGTGTCAAAAAGATAGCCAGGCTGAAAGTATGGCAGGAGTGAAAATGGATGAAGCACAGCTTAATCAAAAAATGAAAGAATCAGATTTGACATTTTAACAGCCCTTCCTTTTCAGCGGTGCTGAATCCATTCTAAGAGGTACATGTATTAATCGTGTTCATTAATATTCATCAATTCATATATTTCAGTATGCATCATCATTTCTCTATTCAATTCATGAACATTAATTGGGGAAGGCTTGATACTGTTACAAGTAGCTATATAAGCTGTACATATCACAGGGGCATGCTGAATGCAGCAACAAGTGAGAAAAATGGCTCCTATAATCACTATTCCCATTAATAATTTCCAGCCCAAGCAGAAACAATACCTCAAAACCATTCTGACCGAGTCCATGCTCCTTTTTCCTGGTGTATTTCTGCAGCTATTTGGTGAAGCTTTTGTGTGGCTCAATTAACATTAAGGGCGTTTTATGTAAATATTGAACAAATGTATTGTGCTTATATATTTGGCAGTTGGAATCCTTAAGAGAGGACAAGGTGAATTGATAATGTTCAGATGTGGTAGGAGTAGTGGGCACTAGGCTATGAACAGGGTAATATGTTTCAAGCTTTCAAAATAGACCCGAAAATCCCAATACTAACAATAGAAAACATAGAAATATCCCTATTTTTCTTTTTCTAATCCAAAACTGTCAGTTTTTAGCGTGGGCATTCGGGGCAAGTACTTTTATTCCTCCTAATAGGCCAAAAAAAACACCTTCCCAAAGGGCCTTAATTGCAGATCGACAATTCTACCCATTTCAACCTGATCTATATACAAATACCTATTTCAGAAGAACACCTAATACTATTCCCTATACTAATCTTTTATATTCAACCTGTGTGTTTCTTAACCTTCCTTCTCTTACTGTAGTATTTGTTGTTTGATTGCCAAGGTAACAAAGAGTAGCGTAACGATCAGCCAGAAACAGAGCAATGTAATCTCAATTCTCCCAAGATTCCCTCACTACACTATCAAAGAGCATTAAGTCCCAAGTGTCTTTTGCTTCAAAGCCTCACTGGCAGGCTTATGTACCGGTCCGGACGTTGGCGGTCTTGGCCACCGGCATGGGTTGCTATCTCTCCAGAGATAGTTTCTTCAATCAAAGTCTATAGTTCTTTTTGACCCTTGGCCGCATTTGGTATCAGGGCTGAACAATGTCAGGATGTTCAAACAGAATCTGTTTATCTGGGTCAGGCATGATGGCAGCAAGTTATTGTTCCAATGACACCACTTCACCATGTTTCAAAAGATCACCATCTCCAAAAGGCACTTGCTGAGAGAACTGATCATATTCAAAATCAGGTATTCCTCTTGTTATCCACTGATCATATGGCAAAGGGAGTGGCGCTTGTTTTCTCCACATCATTGGCATAGATCCAGTGTCTGTGCCCTGTGCATTTAACAGCAGTCTGAGTGGTGAAGAAGACTTGCACTGGCCTCTGAAACTGTTGGGTAAAGACACCGCCTCTAGGCCTCAGCTTGTGACCTGGACCTTTAAGACTGGGAGAGAGACTGGCCTTCACCTGTGAATGGATCAAATGCAAGTCAACACAGTAATCAACAAGAATGGTAAATAATTCAATGTCAGATTGTCCTTGATCTTGGTACACCCTATACATTTGCCGTAACCACCTCAACTGGTTGCAAGATGTCAAAGGGCAGATCTGGGGGTGCAAAATATCCTGTTGAAACGAGGTACCATTTCCTGTGCTATTAGTGTGGCACATGATGCACCTCTTGACATAGAACTCTGCCACCCTGGGATTCAAGTTATTGAACCATACATGATCTGATATGGCCACTATTCCTTTAGCATTAATGTGAGCTGAACTGTGGGCCATGGTAACAGTAGCATTCAGATAATAATTTGGAAGCATTCATCTTTGCTTTCCCGACAGATCTATCCAACATCCTGTCGCATCCTGACACCCATATCTTTTACACTGTTTCTTCTCTTCCACCGTAGCTTTGTCCTGTACTTCCCTAATGCAATCTAGAGTCTGATTAAACATAGTCACTTCTGGTGTCCATCTAACTGTCCCTACAATATACATTAAACTATACTTTAACGAGGCTGATCGTTTAGCTGTTTCATTGGCAAAAGTATTTCCCTGTATTACCTCATCTTATAATTTTCTTGGGTACAAAACATTTAAAAATAGCAACTCTTTTTGGTAACATCAAGGTATCCAGTATCTTTACTATTCATTCCCCATACTGTATCTTATCACCATGTAATGTCAAAAAGCCCCCTTTTGTTTTTAGAGTAGTCTGAATGAGTGGGCAACTCCGAAGGCATATATATTGATATTTACAGTCAAATCTTTACTTAATTTACAGGCTCTAGTCAAAGCTGTCAGCTCCACAGATTGCTCTAACATTTGTTGTATTTTACATAACTCAACCACAGATTTCAAGGAAGTAACTGTATAGGCCGCTGTACTAGAGCCATCAGGTAGTTTGTAACATGCACCATCCACGGACAGTTCCCCCAGTGGGTCAGATATAGGGGTATCTGTCAGGTCTACCCGTCCCTTAGTCTCCTTCTCAGTAATAAATATGCAATCATGCTTCTCATCTTGTTGGGACTCAGAAAGGGGCAGTTCAGTTTCTGGATTAAAAATGTTACAGCATTTCACAGTGATGTTTGGAGCAAAAATTACCCTGTTAATATCGCACTGGTCAGGTGCTGGGTCTGAATTATTTTTTTAGATATCCACTAAATGTGGTACCATAACTGTCAAATTGTGACCTTAAATATATATTTCAGATTACTTTATTGCAGTGGGGTCCAATGTGGAGGTGAAATATGTGCATGACCTATTCCTTCCAACAGGGGACCGTGCCAAGCTACAACTATCTTTTGCATGCACAAATTTGTAATAATCAGGTTTTACCTAAAGCAGGAGTATTACATAAAACATTTTTCAATTGCAAAAGGACAGCTTCACACTGATTAGTCCAAGGAAGCAGCATGCATACATGCTTTAACGTTAAAGCAAGCAGGGGTTTTGTAATTAGTGAAAAATTTGGTAATATACGCACAGATATTACATTGAGTCAGTGGTTTCTGCATGATCTGTACCAATTATATCCTATGTTGGTGTAGCTTCTTACCCCTCTTCGACAAGAAGAGACCTAAATAGGTAACCTTCTGTTGACAATACTGTAATTGGAAAAGAGATACTTTGTCCCATGGAGGCTAAGTGATGCAATAATTTCACTGTAGTCTGTTTGCAACTTTCTGCTGCATTGCTATGTCTCCAATGAGTGGCTCGTGAGCTACTAGTTGATCACCAGGTGCCTGTGAGTAACTCTCCTCTGTGCAGTCCAATCTCCTCCTAACTCAACAACCTGATCCTGTTTCCGGGTGAGTTGCCACATATCTGGTGGCAGGACCATACCAAAAAAAACATATCAATATCTGCTAAAGTCATGATACAGGAATCAATGGCTGCCTGTACATCATCATACAATCCTCTAGTATTTTTCTGTATTTCTGGTAAGGAGGCTTTTAAAGTGAGTACATCCTTTTCCAGGGCGTAGATATCCAATTATACAAAACATGGGCTCTAGCATCAGGACAATTAGGGTCATCATTATCTGCATTCCCTCTTCCAGGAATGAACTGTGGAGCAGCTTCCCTCATAAGTCTTAGTCGGGGAGAGGAAGAGAGTTCATTACGATATCCAATTATCGTTGCTATGGCAGCATTAACTCTACTCACAGGGAAGGCCCCTATCTGACATTGTCAATTAATAGCTCTAACATCATCTGGGCCATTCTGTCCTGTAGTCATCTCCCATTGAACCATAAATTGATGAGAAAGCTTATTTATCAGACAAAGAAGTTCGGCCTCTGAAAAATCCTGTATCTGATCTATCATTTCTTCTACTTCCATTTATAAATGACTTAACCACTTCAGTACTGTCAACCTTATTGCGTTCTGATGAAACTAAGGTACAGTAGAACAAAGAATTCAAGGGGTAGAGACAGATACAGGAAGTACGGGATCATCAATCATTTCAGGGGCAGTGGCCTGGGATGGGGGTGCAGTGGCTTGGGATGGGGGAGGTAAGGGATGTACCTGTACTGGTTGGAAAATAGGGAGCTGGACAACCGCAGGCAAAGGAGGGGGAGCCGGGGGTACAGGGGGGTGACATTTGGTGGTCCAGGGGGAAGAGATGTTAAGGGTACATATGGGGGCGGGGGTCGTTCTATCAACAATCCGTCAATATCTGAGTCCACATCTTCTTGGTGGACCTCTACTGCTACTGTTGGTCTAACTATATATTCTTTACATGTTAATAATCTATGCTCTCTATCTAAACATTCCTTTTTCTCCTGAACTTCCTTATCCTTCAATTCCTTATACTTCTGTTACTCTGTCTTCCTTTCCTGTTTCCTTTGTACCTTCTCTGCCTTGAGCTGATACTCTGTCTTCCTTTTCTGTTTCCTTTGTACCTTCTCTGCCTTGAGCTGCCGCTCCTTCACTTCTTTCCTCCACATACGCAAACTGTCAAACATAGCTGGCCTAACTGTCTTTAAAAACAATTGTTTCTCTAAATACTCGAGTTTGTGAGGGTTCATGGTTCCCTCTAATGGCCAGTGTAACTGGGGATCCCCTTTTGTATATTTGTTCCACAATGCATAATACATGATGGGACAAATACCATATTTGATGTACATCTCAAAATTTGGCGTAC
Source organism: Triturus cristatus (assembly GCF_964204655.1). NCBI lineage: Eukaryota > Metazoa > Chordata > Amphibia > Caudata > Salamandridae > Triturus > Triturus cristatus. The sequence goes on from NC_140580.1 coordinate 534,879,203, forward strand.
CTTCTGGTGGCGCCGGCTGACTTGCTTCTAAAATGCTCTGCTTATTCCAGCAGCAACAACAAAAACTTCCAAAGAGTGCTAATCACAGGCATGTTATATAAAAAATTTAAAAAACTTATAAACAGAGAGAAATAAAAAATATTCTCACATTTACCTGTAAGAAAAAATGTTAATCAAAACAAATAGCAAGTTCCAAAACAAAGTCCGAGTTTCAAAATTTCAAGCAGATAACAGACAAATACCAAACCAAGCAAATACTAAGCAAATCCTAACCAAATGAACAAATGAACCGGTTCAAAATAGATTTACCTCTTGTGTAGTCTTCAACTCCCACCTGTCGATCCTTCCTGATCCAAAAATGACCGTCCGAAGGTCCCAGTCAAGGTCAGCAACCGCCAGGAAGATTAGAGTCAGAGAGCTGAGAAATCACCTTGGACCATGAGCAACACTAGTCTCTTCAGGTGGGGCGCCCCTCAGCGAAGTTCATCTTACCGACACGATATCCTCCCCTGGTCCGACTGCAAGCCTTTGATGGGGCTCCGCGTTCGGGTGCCAATTTGTGGAGCAGATTAATTCTAATCTGCTGGTGCATGGTCACACCACTTCGCCACGGGTTGTTATCAAGTAAGGAGGAAACGACATTGGAGCGAAGTCAACCCATAGGTCATTTATTTAATCATTCATGAATGAGTCTCCATCCAACGAGCACCATGGAGTTACTCAAGGAGAGAACACACTTGAACGATGGTTACATGGGTTTTTATAGGGAAGATCACAAACAAGGAACGCCCAGAGGTAAATAGAACATTGGAAAGAACACACAAATGAGGCAAGGCAAGGCAAGAATCAACAGCCTCCGTGTCTTGTGCAATTGCTATGTCCTAAGGCTGAACAGCAATATATGCTATTCTGAGTATCTTTACTTGAGGATTAACCATTGCCTGAAAACCTTCGAGCAACCTGACTCTGCATGTTTACAGAGAGTACAATGTCCCAACCTGCAATACTTTACTCATGTTTATACAGATGCGGTGTCAAAAAGAGAGCCAGGCTGAAAGTAGGGCAGGGGTGAAAATGGATGAAGCACAGCTTGATCAAAAATGAAAGAATCAGATTATACATTTTAACAAAGCTACTGCTCAAAACCGCATTCTGCTGACTGTCGTGCCACTGAACTCAACACTCGCGGCTACTGACTGCTGTGTCCTATGGTATATGTGGGTGATTTATCAACTTCAGGCATATGAGGGGCTAAATTAGAGGGCGAATAAGTCCAACAACCCACTACCCACCATAGAGCCAGGTAACATGCAGGAGGAATGAATGAAATGAAAGTAACATGATGCTTGACGTGATGACCGCGAGAAGAAGGATTCTACACGCCATTGATCTGTGCATTCACCCTTTCTGCACTCCTATAGGAAGACAAGCTGATGAGGTGGTGCCCTTGAAGCCGGATAGAATCGTGCATGCAGGCCGAGATCTAAAGTAGGGCTGAAGGACGCGCCAGTAAACTAGCATCTGTCGGCAGCTGGCAGAATCCTTGCCAAACTCCTCGCTCCAAGCAGAACTACGTGAACTCTGCTGGTGGAGCAGAGCTTACAGCCCATCCCTAATGTTCACCAAGAATAAAGACTCATGAAGTCACTTTCTTCACCACGTCACAACACCCTGGTTCAGAAAGAAAAACACCCTCTAACATTCTTTTTTTGATGATGCACCAAAAATATGGAATTAATTTTTCTGCCACATCATACTTAACTATTCCTTCAGGATTTTCAAAAGTAACCAGAAAGCACTTATTTGGCAGCTTTTTCACCTTGAAGAGCCTCGTATTACAATCTTTAATAGCAGTTGGCTCATCAAACCCTTTCTACCCTAACATGATTTACTTTTCCCAGCAAGAAAGACAAATATTGTTCCTGGATCTAACTTTCTCTGTTCCTTTGCCCATCCCTCCTAGAATTGTTTATCCTGCTCTATGTACTCATACTCATGGAGAGACCTTGTTATTTCAACCTTTTTCTAAACCATCTCCTCTAAAAAGGTCTAACCACATTAATTGTTGTTAATTAGATAAATACTATTTTTGTGAGGTAGTCTACCGCGTTATATTGTGCTTTTCCAGTGCCACCTCTGAAAATATCTTGCCACCTTACTCAAGCTTATTCATGATTACTTTTGTTCTCATGCTGTAGATTAAAAATTCATAATCCATGTTTTCTCTCAGGGGGTTTCTTTTTTATGATTAGCTAATGATAGTCAATGTTGTTCTTAATATCTTGTACAGCACTCTGACACCCCTTGGCACCAAAAGAGTGGTTTATTAAAAAACAGTAGATAATATGGAATATGCTATAAAATACAAATTTTCTGAGAAGTGCAGTAGAGAAGCTCCACATTACCTGTTTTATATTTCTGCCAAGTGGTGAAATGTTTCACAACTCATGGCTAAACACCAATGGCAAGAGCCTCCAAAAACCTTGTTTAGGCAAAAAAAAAATTGCTACAAAGTTACAAAAAATATAAGGGCTTTTTAAAATTCATTGAAGCTCCTCAAGAAAGCACCCTTTACATTTTTCAAAGAGCTGGTCATGTCTTAAAATTTCCAAGGCAGTGGTGATCTTGCACAGAAGAAACGCCCCAGGGCAAGGTGGACTTTGGGTGTACTCAGACTTACCATGCAGGGTCATTTCCAAATGGATTATCACTAGTTATAATAATTGTGGCGAGGATGCTCTGCTCCTGAAAACATATTGCCCTATGTCTCTAATAAAATGGAACTCCAAGATGTTTATATATGCGAACAAATGCCATGAAAGGGGCATTTGTTCACATATATTGCCCCAATACAGGGGACTTCCTATCAAAACTTATTGTGTTTCCTTAAAACTAGAAGTTTTGGGAGTGGGTAACAGCGGTATGGAATAGAATTGTTAAGTCAATTTTTCTCTAACCTGATTTGTTTTGCTTTTTAAATTAACCCCGGAGCCTAGATAACCCTCACCACTGTGAGTTTCAACACATTTCCCCCAATGATCATCTTGAGTGCTTCAGTCAGCAAGTTTTGATAGGTCACACCCTGGAGTGAAATTGACTGCCACACACAACAATGCACGACAGCCAGGAGGGACCAGAGTCCCTAGTGAGGGTGGAAAGCTCTAGTGAGAGAACTAGCAGAGGAGGAGTCAGCTGCTGGCGTAATCCAGCATAAGGCCTGACTCCTTAATGGCAGTGAGTCAACACTAGAGATGGTAGCAGCTGGAAAAGGTGGACCTTGGGCCTCAACCTCTGTAGCACAGGCGCTGTCCCAGGAATGCTAAAAGGCTACGGTTTGCACCTTCAAGCAGGCAGTTCTTTGGGACACCTACTGTCCTGGTTGCCTGGCTACAAACATGTAAACATTGGACATTAGAATTGTGTGTGGGAGAAGTACTGTCCCCTGGTTAAGTGGAGGATACATGGGGGTGGTGGGAGAGGGACCAACCATAGGAGTGGGACCCCATTCCTCTGGAGAGCATTGAGGTCACACAGTGAAAGCTCTAACTGCAAAGGGGGCTCATTCCCACAAAATGGAACAAGAGTGGTTAGACATGGCTCTCTCCGGGAGACTTTTTGGTTCGAACACACGCGATGATTTGGACTCTGTGAGGGAACCCCCGTCGACCAAATTCTACTAACTTTGGCCATAGGATCAAGTGTGAAGGGAAATTTAGGAAAACGTATCCCATAGTGATATCGGTATAATTGGAGACAATCCACCGAAATCCAAGTTAACGAATACAAAGCAGCTTTTGATAATCATGGACTGTTATACTTAAAAGACAATATCCTAATTTCGAGAGATTTCCCTATATGGAGATGTACTAATATCATCTCAATTAGTTCTTGACTGTTTATCATTCAAGAAGTCTGATATTCTTTATCTCTGGACAACTTCCAGGGACTCCATAAATCGTGCACTAGTTGATTTAGAAATTTCACTGACGAAGCATCAAGAAAAATAACAAGCAGATATTGTACTAATTAGGTTTGGATTTTCTGTCCTTTTTTAATATAACATCAGCGCCCTGAGGAAGGATGGTACATGACAATCCGAAACGCGCGTCAGCGCATTTGTGTTCTATATTTTGATTTCGATGTATATTTTTGTGGTCATTGTTTTTTTGTCTTTTTCTATGTATTATTTCTAAATGTTCTTGATGTGTATGTTTTAACGGTTGATTTATGTACTGTGACTAAATGTATTGCTTCGTCATTGTTAGAAATTCCTCTGAATCTGGATGAAGAGCTCATCTGTAATCATTTCTATGATAAAAATATAAAGATTGAGTCTAATAGGAAAGTAAATATTTTTAAATTATATATATAAAAAAATCTTTTTGATAATAAACACTAAATGTTATATAACAGTGTTTTCTGTTTTGTGGGACAAGCCTTCTATTGTAAATTTTGTTTGAAGGGCTTTGTTGTGGTTTAATTTACTCTGTCTGCAATTTATGCTGAGAGAAATTCTCCTTAATAGAAAAGAAGTGTCACTAGTGGTTAAATTATAGGACGGACTCATCCAAGTTGCACATGAAGTGGACAGTGTTTTTCACACACTAAGAATCTAGACCCTGAAAGCGCTGTAGAGGCGGATGCCTGATACTTTAACTTGGGCATTAGACGGCAAACAGAAACAGATTAGAACCATCCATTCAGGGCATATTAATAGTCAAATGACTTTTAAAAAAAAGACAGGGAACTGCAAATCTCATCAATATCCTTCCTACCTCAACAAAAAGCCCATCAAACCTGAACACCCTGATATTACCTGAGACTGCTCTGAATTCAATTCCTATTTAATAGATCTTAAAGGCTACCTAACATCCAGGAAAGCTAGAGTGGACAACATCAAGAAAACAGTAGACAAGCGATTAGAGGAGCATCATCATCTTTGAGGGTGACCATCCAGACCCTTGAAGAACAAAATCAGGATTTGCCTTAAGCAGGAGGATCTGGAGACCTGATCCAGGAGAAACAACATAAGGAACAAGGGACTGTCTAGAAGAGCAGAGGGACAGGGCATTCAACACTTTGGACATGAACTGCAACATTCCTTCAGAGGCAGACAAGGAGACTCTCCTCAGAGGCTAGATTGTACACACACAGGAGGCCCTGAAGGACCCAAATGCATAACATTTCAAGACATACTGACCAGAGTGCATTTTTTAGGACCAAGAGGAGCTCATGTCTCCAACCCAAGGAGATACGTTTCAGGTCCTAGGATACACCGATTACAAGGCTTGTATCTCAACATTATGGAAAGAGAGGGATTTCAAAAGGGCCACAGATTATCTCCCCTCATAGAATATCCCATGTCAGTAGGGGGTGCCATTATAGTATATAGTTTCAATTCAAAACCTTGGTGCTAGAAGAAACAGTGGAAGTGGTAAAAAATGAAAGCCCTCAAGAGAAAGAAACAGTGAAGGAAAACATTACAACAGAGAGTTCAATTGAGAAGGAGACAAGGGTGGCCATTGCCTGCCTTGGTGGAAACAACTAGGGCACAGGTTTTGCAGTGCCTGAAGAGTCTGGGGGCCGGAGGGGGTGAGGGGAAGACCTTATTATGTGCAGGTTTTGTAACCCTATTTTGTTGTTAAATGTAGACATTTTTACTGGCATCTTGACAGCAAGACCAGGACCTATCCAGTCAGAAGGAACTGATCCAGACCAATCCGGCTATATTAACGGGAGTGTAATCAACATTAACACAAAATCTTCCATGTAGTAGCGAACATCAAAGAAGGCTCCAATATTGATCCCTCTAGATGAAGAGAAGGCATTCAATAAAATTCATTGGCAAGTCCTAGGAAAAGCTTTGAAGACTTTCACTTTTGAGTCCATTTTTGGTTTTCTTTCTTAGCTTTTTAAAGGGATCACCTCTCTTAAGACTAGAATACAAAGGATTGAATACAAACTTAGAGATTATGGACTCTGAATATTTGAGGCTGACTGCTGCAGTCAGGGTTAATGGACATTCAAGATACAAAGAGGACTAAACAGATTTTCTCCTATTCTCATTAATTTTTGCCCTAATCATGTAGTTACTAGCCAGTAAAATCTGCAGAAACGTGTTCATCAATCTGATATAAATAGGGAGGAACAAGTATAAAGTCACTACATATAGAGACAACATATATCACTTTTCGTTGTGAACCCTCTGAGGTCTGTCCCTCCCAATGGGCAAATATGGTAAGATATCTGAGTTAAAGGTAAACATACTAGAGTCGCCCGAACTGAACATCTCTATTCCAGATGACCAGGTACCAGCAATGCAAACTCTATTTGTGTTTCAGTGGGCCAAAGACTCCGTTACCTTTCTAGGGTTGCTAATAACCATCGCTATAGAGAAGTTCGTATCAACAAATTTTGACCAGCTGGCGACATGAATATGAAGTGAACCGCAATCCTGGTACATTGAATGCCTCTTTTGGTTCGGCAGACTAGCCGCAGTAAACATGAACATTTTAACTAAAATTATTTACCTTCAGACCTTACCAATGACCCTCTTCAAAACTGATAAAAAACTATACAAGGGGTAATTAACAACTTTATTTGGGATGGGGGAAAACATGAATTGTCAGATGAAACCGGACTGTATCACCAAGAATAGGAGTCTGGTGTTGCACAATATTGCCAAATACTTTCATCAGCACAGTTATGTTTTTTTGTTAGAATGGGAGAGTGTAGAATCAGAGAACCCATTGTGTACTGCACATCAGAAGATAAGATTGAAAATCATAGAGAAGGGTCCCTGGCTAAAAGAAAAGCATAGGCTCCTTGCTCTTTACTCATCTCCTATACTCAGAACTACATTGGGAGTGTGGGAAAAAGCTGCCACCAGGATCGGGCCAACAGTTTCCCTTGCTGCTCACCCCCATATTTCAAAACCCATAATTTACTCCTCTAATGAATGAATGAACCTTTAGGAACTATTTGACGCAGAGCGCATCAACCTGTTTGAAACATTGAAGAAGGAGAATGACCTAACTGTGGATGAAAGTTTAAGGTACTCACAGATACAGCATTGGACTGTGCACCAGTCTATTAAGCTAAACGCTAGCCCCCACAATGAAACTGTTGCTGGAGTGTAACAAATTGGTTGAGGAGGGAGGAAGCCCCACTCAGGCATCAACTACAAACCTTGTCAGGGAAACTACAAATGTCACTAAATGAACCTGTACTTAACCCTCTGGTAGTTTGACATTAGAGCAGTCAGGCTTAACTTGAAAACAATGTGTAAAGTATTTATGAAGCACACAAATAGTAATAAAGTAAAAACGCAACACAAGCATAATCCCAAACCAAGTTAGAAAAATTGAGTTACTAAATAAAATATCAGAATGACAAAAACCTAATCAGCATGTTAATTTCCAAAGTTTTAGGTAAATACAGCACCTAAAAGCAGAAAGCGCCACTTGTGATCATCTGACCGTACTAGATGGGGGGAAAGTCACAAGTTCAGGCCGACTGCAATGGAGTGTGAACCTGATACAGGGGCCAGGTTAGCATGGGCGGCTCCTCTGTTTGAGCAGAGGAGCATCGTCCCACAAACCAAAGTGCCCCAAAAATCCCCAGAGATAGAAATAAAATGGTTATAAAGTTAATTTATTACCATTTTATTTTTCATCCAACTGTCCTGAACAGAGTGTGAGGATGGGGTAGGGCCTGCTTAGTGACAGCAGCAGGGAGGAGGGTGGGATGCCTGGGCACTTCAGTGCCAATGTCCCTTTGGCCAGCCATCTTGGGACAGCCAGTCAGACATGTGCACTTTGACAACTCTCTATCCCAGCTGTCTAAAGACAGCTGGGTTATATCAAGCCCAGGCCTCCAATGCCCTCGGGAGCACCGAGAGAGGCTGCCCCTGAACCAATACTGGCACTGCTCTCATGCTGGTTAACAGCATGAGAGCAGCACCAGGATTGGTTAGGGGAGTTGTTGGGGGTCTAGTGCTTGAGGCAGAGCCGAGAAGAAGAAACTAGATGGGAGCGAGGGGGACGTTCGTCAGGTAAGTGCTTATTTTTTTTTCTCTTTGTTCGATGTGTGCAGTCACACTCCCACCACCCATTTGCCCACCTCACCACTCTCTAGTGCTGAGAGCTGATACTGCAGGTTGGTCCAGCTGAAAAAGTTACCCTCTCAAAGTCCTGCACAAAGAGTTCTGTTTGCGGTGGAGCAGGGTGCGAGGAGCAGAGAGAGCATTGCAGATGGTTGTCACTGTAGCATGAAGAGCAGACCTAGCTTTGCAGTCTGCCATTGTTGGAGCTTCACATTGGCATCACCGTGGGCTGTCGTTGCTCAGGAAGAGCAGATCTTGCATTGCAAGTCGTCGTCGCACGATTTCTCATGATGGGCTTGTGGAATTTTGAGACAAGGGGTTGAAAATGGATGCACCTCCTTCAGCTGCCCCCCCCCCCCCCCCCAAACCCAAGGAATAACTAAAGAACCTACTACTTTGCAGGTGAAGAACTTGCTAGATATCCAGAAGAGGTCTGCTGCAAGGCCTACAAAAGAGAGACCTCAATGCAAGAATGCCTCTGAGCTGTGTGAAGAAAAGAAAGGAGTAATATAAATATGCAAAAGAACTAGATCCCTTTGACAAATGATGTATTCAGCAACCAGTAATTAATTTACAGGGGGCCACAACTACTATGTTACCTTCTTCAGTGCAACTCCTATATGCCAATTATGTTGTGTATCCTGCAAGGGCTAGCGAAGTTTACAAAATATTAATACCTCGTACTAATAGGCAGCTGGGAGCACTTATGAGACAGAAGATCCTCAGGAGACCCATACCCCAATGGGAAGGGTACTTTAACTGATCCTGCATTGAATGCAAAGCCGGGAGGTGCTAACGTGGAATTTGGTTCAGAGAAACTCCCTGAATGAGTCTGTTCACAAGACTGTCGCTCAACAGCTCTAGCATAGAGTTTTCCGACTACTCTTCTTGGGATCAGCATCATCAGCTAGTGCTCCTGTAACAACCCCACACAATTCCCCGAGAATCATATACAACACCATAGCAAAATGTTCATATGGGTTCAACAATGCTTCATATTCTTATGAATGGAAAGCCCAAAAAGATGAAAATGTTTCTATACTGTGCTCACAGAATAGAGGATACTTTTCTGAATAGGGTCTGAAATAATCCAGGGTATAAGAAGAATTTACCAAAAGGCTTCACCAAGTACAGACACCAGTGTTTGAAGAGGTTCCATATTAGTTAACACTGTTCCTTAAAAGATTCTTTATGGATTCCTTCTTATAATTTTTCTTTGCATTTACTGTTGTAACTGAACTGGATGAAGCCTGTTTTATAAGAGGAAGAACAAAACTACATTGCTAAAAGAGGCGAATAGATTATAAACAGAAGAGGAAAATTAAAGCAACTAGACATTGCTGGAAGAAGAATGAACAAAACAATTGATGAGGTTAGTAGTGTTTAAAAAAGTAGTAAGTGCATTGAACTGCCTCTAGTTAAATGAAAGAGACTGAAACAACGAGATTTAGCTATTTTCCAAGCACTTTTAAATCGTTGATTCTTGTGGTATGTTCAATGTGATTAGAGTCGAATGCATTTCTGCTTCTATTAACCCATTTTTTTTGTTTGATTTTTGCGATTTCTTTTTTAGCAGACAGTAAAACTTATTTTTTCCCTATTGATTTCTATTGTTTATGCTTAATAAAGGTGGAAGCTGATGAAGCAAAAGAAGCATTCTTAATGGCCTCATGATTTTCTTCATTATCTTTAACCATTCAGAAACTGCAGATTCACTAAAAGTAGTTTATACTATACTACAGGCTAATGGAATGCCCCAGATGGATCTGTGGACAAGAGTTGGTTAATCTGAAAATGCATCTAAAATAAAGAATTTCACGTTAGGTAAGAAGCATTTGTATAGTGCACATCGATCGTTCATTGGGTCTGGCAGCACATGAAATTGCAACGTCTCCTATGGTTAAGCCCTTCAAATGGAAATAGGAAAATATCTGATAATACGATTGATCAACTTTAATCCTAGGGCTTCTGTTAAGTACCTAGACTTAATAACCATTATTCGATTCTGTGCCATTTTAAATTTCAGACCAGAAAGAGCAACTGAGCAGCAAGAGATTTGTTTCAGTTGTGAAGGCAAAGCAGACCTTTAGTTGTGCAGATGACACCAACCCAACCCGCCAGTGTCATCCACAGAGTGTCAGGTACCAGTCAATGTCTTTGGACATGTAATGAGAACTAAACACAACATGCCCATTTATGCACATAGGTGGACATGTTCACCAATCCACATCTTTTCAGAATTGTATTGCAATGTTCTCTAGCAAACGTGTGATTCTCTCCACCACCATAGGATCCCATTTGTGAATCACAGTAAACAAATAATGACATAGGTTGTCCAGCAGTGAGCAAGATGTGTGTAGAATGGTCATTTCCAATACCCCAGCTCATTTAGTACATAGTTCCATTGCTGAATGAAACCCACGTCAGGTGACATATAAAATGTACATGGGATAAAGTAAGGCTATCAATAAATCATAAAAGTGTGATAAATTACAGAGGGACTCTAAAGGCTGTACGTGGGCTCTCTCTGTCAATACCTCATCATTATCAATGTCGCTCTCCCTAGTCTACTGGGAACACCCCTGCCTGCCTATACTATCTACTCTCTCCATATTTCTCACCACAGGAAATCCTCTGCCATTAGCCTGCAATCTTGTATACCTTTCTCCTCTATATAATGCTTTTTAGCACGGTACTGTCCTAATTTTAATGTTACATGCACATTTTGTCTGCTGAGCATGCTAGTTTTAATGAAATAAATGAGAAATTACTTAATGGAAATTACACGTTTTCAATTATTAGCAAGCATTGCCAAAGCCAATAGATCTTAATTTATGTGGAAGTAATATGTGGTTTCCAGGGACAATGTTAAGCACACCTTTTCCAGTAACAAAATGCCTGAAAGAAAGAGTCTGAGAATTATGTGGTCCAAGTCCAAAGAGGGATAATTTGCAGAGTCTAAAAGAAACCTGCAACAGTGAGTGGGTGCACCTAAAAGCCACACTAGTTTCCTGGTGTTTCACATTCTGTGTACTCTCCTTGAGTAATCATACTGGGTGAGAAAGGTATGAATGTGTATTAAGTTTTATGTTAATAATAAAACATTTAGCAAAGGAAAGACTCCCTCCATTGAAGGCCCGTGGCAAAAGTGCATTATTGTATATTGAGTTGCCCTGTTGTTGATGAGCGTGCACATGGATTAAGGTCACAGGTTAAAGGACAAGGCACTTGTGTTAAAAAATGCCTCCCGTTACATCTGTGATTGCAGTGATTCTACCTGGAGAGGACAATGTATTTTCATCCCAGTCGAAAGAGTAACGATGAAGACCTTTGTCTCATAAGTGCAACTGAAGACATCCTGAGCTGTGACCTTTACATGAAAGTGGGTGAGAAGGCATACATTGCTCATATTGTCGCTTTGCTGCTACCCTTGGACCACAAAGACAAAAATATGTTTGGTGAGGCAGGTCATTTGTATTTCCTATCAGCATTTCCGCGATTTCATACTGCATTCTTCAAACAGGTAGCATAGGACCGACTCTGACAATTGTAAAAGCCAAGACTTGTTTCTTTGACATCCAGGATCCTGCCGCATAGTTCTGGATCTGGGTGGTATGTGTACCGCAATGTACACGCCCCAACATTTACATCCTATGCCATTTACATAGATAGTCATCGAACAATGAAAAGGAGGCAAGGCGTGCCAGGCACTACTGCTTGGCAAGGTGGCACACACACCCAGCTGAAGGCTGGGTGAAGGGAGTGCTCTGTTCACAAAAGCCAGCTGTGCATGAACAGCACCTGATGAACGGGTACAATGGCTCTCAGGCCTACAAATGAGTGAACAAAGCTGCAGCCTTGTCTCTTATGAGTTATCAGTGGCTGCTGGTATCTCTGAAGAGTGGTGTGGCGGGGGGAAGCAACAAGAAGGGATGCAGGGGGGATGGATGACACAAATAAACAACAAGCATTTACAATGCAATGGTCTCGGCAATATTATAGGTAGAGCTATTGGTATTGTTCATTATTTTTTTTTTTTTTTTTTTTTTTTTTTTTTTTTGAAACCGTTTATTGCAATCTCAAATATATACAGGTATGGGCCTACAACCTTCCGGCCGGCCGCTAAAGTGACGAGAACAAATGAGAAACATACAATGAGGCACTTAGCTTTGCATAGACACTAGGGCAGGAGGTATAAACAACGCAGGCCATATGGCTCAGAGCCCGCAATACGGTTTCATTTTCTACAACACAACAACATAAATAAACACACACCCGCAAGGCAACCCACGATCAAGAATGACAGCACGTGCTCCTCAAATGGGGGACCCCAAACCATCCACTGAAAACCCCCAAGAGGGGAAGGGAAACAAGTCCAGGACTGGGGGAACACTATGCTTGGAGCTAGGGAAGGGAGACAACTAAGGGGATGGAGCTGGTGAGGCGGGAGGCAACAACGGCGGCTCGCAGATATCCCCGCGGAAGGCGTTCCAGGGGCCCCATATCTTCACCCATGCACCAGGCTTACCCCGCGCCACATACACCACCTTTTCTCGGAACATGCACCAATCCATGTGTTCCTTCCAGGCCGACACCGCCGGGGACCTCTGGGATCCCCACAGCTGTGCAACGTCCCGCTTAGCCACCATATAACCCAGAGTCACCCATCGCGTCTGCGGAACTGAGTAATCGGTCGGTTCCCACACATTCAGCAGACATCTCCTCGCCTCAGGCAACAGCGCGACATGCGTAACCGCTCGCAGGACCTCATGCACACCACGCCAGAATCGCTCCACCCTCGGGCATTCCCACAAAATGTGTAGAAAGGTCGCTGAGGCACCACATCCACGCTTACACAGTCCGTCCTCGGCATAGCCCATACGCAGAAGCCTTGGCCCCGTCATGTACACCCGGTGGAGTATCTTAAGCTGGACGAAACGAAGGCGAGCCGGGATGGCCACCTCCTTCGGAGAGGCCACCGCGGAAATCCAGTCCTCGTCGTCCAACTCCAGCCCATCGGCAACCCAGGCCTCGCGGAGGCCAGTCAGTAAGCCCGAGCGATCATTTATCAATTTCTTGTAAATGAGGGAGATCGTGCTGTCCGGAACATGGCCGTCTAGCACTCGATCCTCCAGGGGGGAGGACTCCGGGATGGAGGCAACGTCTGGGAAGACGGAGCCCAGCGCGTGACGGACCTGCAGGTACCGAAAGTATTCACTGCCCCGCAGCTGAAACTCCGCCTGCAACGTCTCGAATGTTTTAAATCCTCCCCTCGTCCAGAGATCCCCCACTGTACTGATGCCTATAGTGTCCCACTGCTCAAAGCCCTTCGAGGTCCACAGAGAGCCCAACCTCTCAGACGCATACAGCGGTGACGCCCGGGTCAAACGGTCCTTCCAGCCCATAGCTGCATTAGCCGCGTGCCATACTCGCACCATGACACGCGTGGGTCCCGTCAAGCGGGAATCGGGCACACTAGCGTAGAGCGCTCGATTGTAGTCGCCACCGGGCAGGAGCATCTTGTCCATTTCAAATGCCGGGTTTAGGGCGGGCCCATAGAGGCCCTGATTAATTGCAGCTAACTGGGAGGCCCAGTAATACCGTTTAATATCCGGGAGGGCAATCCCTCCGTCGTACCACGGGAGCGTCAACTTTGCCAAGGCTATACGCGGCCTCCCATCCCAGAACAGGCGGCGCTGTAGACCTTCCACTTCACGGAAGTAGCGCGCTGGGACCAAGTCCATAGTGTTCTGGAGAGCGTACAGGAAGCGCGGCAGTGACATCATCTTGAACAACGCCGCCCGGCCGAGCGGCGAAAGTGGCAAGCGCCGCCAGCGCGCGACGTCCTCCTTCAAGCGCTGGAGGGGGGGAAGCAAATTTCGCTCGTAGCGGGCCACCGGGTCCAGCGTAATGTAGACACCCAAGTATCGAAATCCCTCCGAGGCAATCTGGATCGGACAGCCCCGCGGGAGGACAGGAGCCTCCCCGGAAAGCACATAGACACAGGATTTGGCCCAGTTGATGACAAGGCCTGAATTGCGGCCAAAAGAGCGCAGAACATCGACCAGGACAATCAGTGATTTGCGCGGGGAGGCTAAGTACAAAAGGATGTCGTCTGCATAGAGAGACACGCGGTCCTCATACTCAGGGGTCCAACGGAGACCTCGGATAGAAGGGTGCCACCGCAGCCACTCCGCCAGGGGTTCCAAGGCCAGTGCGAACAGGAGCGGCGACAGGGGGCAACCCTGTCGCGTGCCCCGTCCCAGCACGAATGGGGCCGAGACTCGACCATTCACCACCACCTGCGCAAGTGGGTCCGAGTACAACAATTTGACCCAGCTGATGAAACCCGGCCCGAAGCCAAACTTCGCCAGCATCGCCCAGATGTACGGCCACTCGAGTGTGTCAAACGCCATAGTGGCGTCCAAAGACGCCAAGATGGCCGGCTCCCGCACGAACGGAACACGCGCTAGCACGCCGTGCAGGCGTCGCAGATTAAGAGCCGTATTGCGATGGGGGATAAAGCCGGACTGGTCTTGGTGGACCAGGTCGCCCACCACGCCGACCAGCCGGTTGGCGAGCACCTTGGCGAGGATTTTAGGTTCCGCATTCAAGAGCGAGATAGGCCGATAGGATGTGACCCGATCTCGAGGTCTCCCCTCCTTGTGGATGACCACGATGGTAGCCAGACGCTGGTCCGGCGGGAGGGAGCCCCGCGAGTGGGCCGCAAGAAACATTGCGCGGAGGTGGGGTGCCAGTACATCCGGTCGCAGCTTGTATAACTCGATAGGAATGCCGTTTGGGCCCATGGCCTTGCCAGAAGCGACCGAGCGGATGGCGAGGGCGATTTCGTCCGAGGTGGGGGCGGCATCCAGCGACTCCCTGTCCTCCACAGAAAGGGAGGGGAGCGCGATGTCACGCAGCAGGGCATGGGAATCCTCCTCCGAGCAGGGAGAAACCGGGGAATATACCTCGCGGAAATAGTCCGCGAAGCAAGAAACAATGCCTTCCGGCTCAATGACACGCACGCCATCCGTCCTCTCAATCAGCGGGACCACACGACTCGCTCTCTCCTTCTTATCCAGCCACGCAATCAACTTGCCCGCCTTATCACCCACATCATACAATCGCCCCTGTTGCTCTCTGCTGAGGCCCCTGGCCGCCTCCGTGACGAGGGCCCTATAGGCCGCCTGCTTAAGGTGCAGAACGTGGAGCGCAGCGTCAGTCACCCCGCTCCCCAAATCACCCTCCAATTCAGTAATTTCGGCCTCCACCCGGGTCACCTCCTCCTGTGCGCGCCTCCGGGCATGGGAAATAAAGGAGAGGGCCTCCCCTCTCAGCACTGTCTTGAAAGCCTCCCACAGGGAGATAGCCGACAGGACTGACCCCACATTCTCCTCGAAATACCGTTGCAAGGATTTAATCAAGTCAGCGCGAATAGTGGGGTCGCGCAGGTACCAAGCGTTGATTGGAGCTACCCTGCCCTCCCCCCTCGGGAAGACATCAAAGTGCAACAGGAGCGGGGAGTGATCTGAAATGCCCCTCGCCAGATGGCGCACCTCCCCCACCCTCCCGGCACAGGCCGCGGGGACAAGGATATGATCAAGCCGCGAAAGGCTACCATGGGCACCCGAATGGAAGGTGTACTGCAGCTGAGTGGGATGCTTTAAACGCCAGCAGTCCACCAATCCCAGTGTATCCAAAAGGCCCGACAGCCACGCCTGTGCCCGGGGGAGGTCCCTAGGGGGATAACGATCCATAGTCCCAGAAACCACTGCGTTGAAATCCCCCCCGACCACCAGAAGCCCCCCCGGAAGGTCGAGAAGGAGGCGCCCCAGGTCCGCAAAGGTGGAGGACTGCAACCCCGGTGGGACGTACACTGAGACAAAGACAACCACTTTGCCCTCCATCCTCCCCACCAAAACAGTGCAGCGTCCCCTCTCATCATGGCGCACCTCGTCTATTTCTAGCGGGAGCGAGGTCTTGACCATAATACCCACCCCCCGTGAGCCTGACGTAAAGCCCGAGTGGGCCACCAGACGATAACCACGTCGATTCATGGCACAAAAGGAGTTACCAATAAGGTGTGTCTCCTGCAGAAAGACCACATCAGGCGAGATCCGTTTCAGATACTGCAGGACCACACCCCGCTTAATCCTATCCCCCAGCCCGTTGACATTCCAGGACAATAAAGTCAGGTCCCTACCCCCCATCACATACAGAAGCCATCATTTGTCCCCCCGAGAGCAACTCAAGAACACTAGTACAATAAAGGGTTTGCCTTGCGGTAGAAACGAACCACACCCCACCCCAACCCACCCATCCCAACAAAACTCCCCCCACCCTGCACCCCTGCATGAGCCCAGATAGCCCCCCCAAAGTGCAGTGTGCCTGTCGCCCCATAGAAGAAAACTAACTAGTCCCCCAGAGGAGGAGGGAGATCCCCCAAGAGACCCCGCACGACCCCCTCAGGAGGGGAACTTACCCTAACAGTCAATGGTGACAACAACACAGTCCGGAGCAAGGCCTACCATTAGTCTCTTAGGCCTGATCCGGCGGGCCCTCCCCACCAACCGCTCCCCCCCCGCCCCCCCGGCCCCGATCTCCGGGCAAAGTGTCCAGCCAGTCCCCGGCCGCTTCAGGACGATCAAAAAAGTGTGTGTGGCCGTCCACCTCCACCCTCAGCTTAGCTGGAAAAAGCATAGAATATTTGAGATTCAGGTCTCGTAGGCGACGTTTGACACCCAGAAAGCTCAATCGCTGCTTTTGGACCGCCGGGGTAAAGTCAGGATAGAAATTTGTTCATTATTTTTTTATCATTTTTGTATCCCTAAATAAATGGCATTGTCATTTCTATTGGCATTAGCTTTTTTTTTGCATATGTGATACCTATTGCTTTAGCAGAGAGAGAGTGAGGTAGTGAGAGAGAGAGAGAGAGGTATTGAAATAGAGAGTGAGGTAGTGAGAGAGAGTGAGGTAGATAGAGAGTGAGATAGAGAGTGAGGTAGATAGAGAGTGAGATAGAGAGATAGAGAGAGTGAGGTAGTGAAAGAGTGAGGTAGTGAGGTAGAGGGATGTTGAGAGGTAGTGATATATAAGCATAGAGTGTTGTTGTGATGTAGTGAGATAGAGAGAGAGGTAATAAAAGAGAGTGAAAGTGAGTTAGTGAGATAGAAAGAGTGAGGTAGTGAGATAGAGAGTGATTGAGGTAGTGAGTGAGAGAGAGTGAAGTTGTGAGGTTGTGAGCTAGAGAGTGCGGTAGTTATGTTTTGAGAGAGAGAAGTTGTGAGATAGTGAGTTAGTGTGATAGAGTGGAGTAGTGAGGTAGAGAGAGTTATGTAGTGAGAGAGAGTTAATGAGGACTAGTTCTTTTAGAACCTGCCATTCAGGTTCTGCACTGGGAGAATGTTCCTACCCCTCTGGGCATGAGATGAGCTCAGGCAGAAGCGTGAGGAATGAGATCGAGCAGGCTATGGCTCCAGAGGTCAATTACGTCAGACTGGTCGGACAATAGAGAGGAGGTGAGCGTTTCAGAGCGAAAGAGAGGTTTAATTTTGATTCAAGAAATGTGTTTACTACTACCGTTTGTCGACCAATTTGGAAAGTTGGCACTAACCTTACCTGCTGGTAATAGTACTTCTTCTCTTTATTCACCCATACCTTGAAAAGGCCTCTTAATTTTGGGGCAACCACTATTAGCTTCTCGAGCAGGGGGAAAAAGGACTTTTTTATGTTCTCTGTATTCAGAATGATTTAGTTGACGTACTTATGAAGCACAGGAGACTAGCTGGCCCTCAGTACTAAGCCGGGACCTCTACTTCACAAGAAGACCTCCGTAGGCTACACCCACTCCTTAATCCACTGATAGATCCCTCCACTTTTCACATACTTGAAGCACTCAGTGGGGGGGGGCACGGGGTTGCTGGTTGGGATTAAGGTGTATTGGCAGAGGCAGTCTGGGAAGCTCGCGGTACATCGCGCCCTGCACCTCTCGCTGTGTTACCCTCCGCTTTATGCTCCTAACAGGATGTAATACAGCCAGTGGCACAACAGTCGAGCCACATAATTTTATTAGGAACGGGGAGATTAAGTGCTTTGCCCAGAATCACAGGATGTTGTGTCCCTGCCGAGACTCGAATCTGGTTCCCCAGCTTCGAGCTGGACCACTCTGGCCATTATGCAACATCCTCTCCGTGTAAATTATTACTTCAGGTGCACCTGTCCAGTCGTTTAATTCGGAGCAAATCGTGCCCATAGCTCCTGGGGTGCCGTGTGCTGGCTGAACAAACCGGCCCCTGTCGACTTACAAGCCTGGCATCCCGAGCTGGCAGTGTTTAATGCCACTCTCGCACTGACCGGCCCAGAGTCTCGTGCACCTACTTAATGTGCTGCTGACCTGTGCGCTCGTCCTCCAGGCGCTGTGCAAGCTCCTATTACATGCCCGGTCTGTTAATGCTGGAAGGGGGTTGGTGAAGCTGCGCCATAGAGGGGTGCAAATTCGGAGCAAACCCTTACTGTGTTTCACAGGTAAAGACTCACAAATACATTGCACTCTCTGTGGCAGATAAAGCGCTGCGGGTTGAGGTCGGGCTGTGGGCGCATTCAGGAAGTTTTTCGGCGGCCAGAAGATCGATGCGTTAGCTGAAATGTAAAACAAAAAAAAGTGCGTCAGAGTACCAGTCCGGTCTGTTAATGCTGGAAGGGGGTTGGTGAAGCCGCGCCATAGAGAGGTGCAAATTTGGAGCAAACTCTTACTGTGTTTTACAGGTAAAGACTCACAGCTACATTGCACTCTCTGTGGCAGATAAAGCGCTGCGGGTTGAGGTCGGGCTGTGGGCGCGTTCAGGAAGTTTTTCTGCGGCCGGAAGATCGATGCGTTAGCTGAAATGTACACAAAAAAAAGTGCGTCAGAGTACAAGTCCGGTCTGTTAATGCTGGAAGGGGGTTGATGAAGCCGCGCCATAGAGAGAGGTGCAAATTCGGAGCAAACCCTTACTGTGTTTTACAGGTAAAGACTCACAGCTACATTGCACTCTCTGTGGCAGATAAAGCGCTGCGGGTTGAGGTCGGGCTGTGGGCGCGTTCAGGAAGTTTTTCTGCGGCCGGAAGATCGATGCATTAGCTGATATGTAAACAAAAAAATAGTGCGTCAGAGTACGAGTCCGGTCTGTTAATGCTGGAAGGGGGTTGGTGAAGCCGCGCCATAGAGAGAAGTGCAAATTCGGAGAAAACCCTTACTGTGTTTTACAGGTAAAGACTCACAGATACATTGCACTCTATGTGGCAGATAAAGCGCTGCGGGTTGAGGTCGGGCTGTGGGCGCATTCAGGAAGTTTTTTGGCGGCCAGAAGATCGACACGCTAGCTGAAATGTACGCACAACAGCAAGAAGATCCTCACGGCCAGACGATACCTAAAAAATGGCGGATAGAAGCTTACAAACTTTTTCGGATTCGAGGGCGTGTTCCTGCTGTTCTAAAGAGGGCGTGGCTAAAAAGTGGAAAGAACAGCAAAAACACGCCCCCGAATCTGAAAAAGACGGAGCCTATTTGGAGGGACGGCTCTCTCCTCCAACGGCGGCCCTCCGTTTAGGAAGCCAGCCAATGGAGGAGAAGCAAAAAGAGAGGCGGGCTAAATAGCCACTCTAGGAAACATTAAATCTCGACTTCCGGTTCTGCCTTCGGCAGACCGGTAGTCCTCGACCTAATAAAAAAGACAACTTACCTACCACATCACCAGATTGTCACATCACGCTCTTACAGAATCCTCTACTGCGCATGCACAGGTTCCACTGGCCATTCCTGAGGCTGCTTGCATGCTGCTGGTAGCAGCATCAAAGCAGCATCAAGATTCGCCTGAGCGCTGACGATTTGCGCTCCCAGTGATACTGGGAGTCGGTGCTTGTTCTCCCCAACCCGGCAACACAACGATAAGTGCTGTTAGACATGCCTTGAGTGAACGGGCTGGGCGCAGTGAATCGTGCCACTCAGGCACTGCTCTGCCCAAAGCTCTTCGCATCAATGGCACCGTACCTTCCTCAAAAGTAAATAAATAGTAGTATTAATATGATTTGACACACTTAAAAGAATGAGGCTATGCCAAGGACACGCTGTGAAAATTACCACGGATGAAGGGTGCCATGGCAAGAGGCACAGTAAAGCCTGTAAATGTCAAATAATGTACAACAGTGAATTGTGCTCTACAGAGTGCCCCTTGAAAATAAAAAGTGTTCACATTTTTTTTTTTATAAAGAAAGTGAGGGGAAAACAACATGTGGGTCGAGAGCGGAAAGCAATGGCGGGACCGAAGTGTATCAAAGGGGTGCTCCTCTTTGCATCTGTGCCCTTACATTGTCTTACACATTGCAGGCACTTAACCGTACAACATGAGCACTGCGAGATGAACCCAGCTACTGATTAATTTCCAAAAATCACACCAGGCCCTGGATGTGGCAGCAGCGTTTCGGGTGGTGCTATGAGTAGTACTAAATGGCAGCAGATCTGCGCTGTTGGCTTGAAAGTTGCCAGACATGCACACCAGCAATGGAGCCTTCATGCCCTACAGTGCCGAGTTACCCCTCTTCCCATAGTCGCCTGGCATGAGCTCCCGAACAGCCCCGGCCTTCAGAAGGCCGTCTCCGCCCACCACCACCCAACCTTCTACCCCTACGGCCATCACCAGCTTGGGGATCTCTCCAGGCCCTAGATCTGTGCCCATGAGTGGAACAGCACCCTGAAGACCTGGCTGAATGAGCACCTCAAAAAGCCCACCAATGACGAGAAGATCATGCTCTGTAAATTTGTAATATATATTTGTCCAACCATAATCGCTTCGACTTTTCTTAAGATGTAATCTTGAGTGAATTTGCAATTTGTGTTACTGATAGCACGTGGCACTGCGGAAAAGGGTTTTTTGGCTAACTAAGGCAGAGTGTGTAATATTTACACCACACGCCGATCAGTCTAAAATCTCTATTTCATTTGATTGAATTTTGGCCCATATCTACAGCAGGTCCTCTGAGGGATCGGAGAGTTGACAGGGATTTGGCAAAAGGTTTTGATGGTTATCCCCCTCATGAGGACCTAACAACAGACTCAGTTTTCTCTATTACTTTGCTTTTATCTATTTTCTTTGAAAGCATATGGAATGATCAAACAAAGGTACGGCATCGAATTAGAACCATCACACAAGAGAACACAAATCAGTAATTCACAATGACATCTCATTTAAGGAGCATTTGTTGGGTGGATAGAGTAAGAGACAAAAGTGCATTATAACAAGATTAATGCAAATATAGAATTTCATACGAACCTAAGAAACTATAGCACAGCGTGCTATTAATTGGAAAAGCGAGCCCTCCGGCCGGAAGGGAAAGCTGGGACAATCCTCACAAAGTTATGAGGAGCAAAGTTAACGAGGCAGTTTCAGACATCATCAGCTAAAGGATCTCAAAGAAACAGTTCACACGAAGGCCTCGTCTCGTACAGAAGTCTCTTACTGACCTGACCTTGTAAAGCGTTCTGACACCTTCGGGTAAAGTTTGGGCTATCTAAAAATGCATAATTAAACATGTGCTGCTCGGGCATTCTGCTCGCCATTTCTACTCTCCACAACAGACAGTTTTTTTTCCCAGCCCACCCTCCATTTCATAGCAGCAGACTCCCATCGCAACAACTGACCCTTAGCGGCAGGCCTTAGCAAAACTGAATGTGCTCTGGCTTTTGTAGCATTGTGTATTACAGAATGGGATGTCTAAATCAGGTGCGCCATGTGAGCGTCGACCCGTGGAATAAGAGACACTGCTAGATGCCAGGCAGAGGGAAGCAGCAGCTGGTGCTGGCTCCTAGAGGTGCTTTGTCGTTGGCACAGGTTGAACTAGCCTGTTTGAACAGCAAGAGCTGCCCTTGACCAGGATGATGTGGCTGCAAACTCTGTGCAGAGAGAATCCGCAGACAGAATCAACACATATGGGGGAGCTGAGGTCGTCCGAAAACAACGGGGTTTGCTGGAACAACACGACGGGGTGGGGAAGCAGGCCTGGTTGCGATAAAAGCAAATGGGCGAGAGTGGGGAACACAGGCAGGGACCTACAAGATGGGGAAATCTTTTTAAAAAATGCGCTTTTTATTGAGTGCTTAATGAATAAGTTAAATAAAAACTAGACAGGTTGGATGGGATATTATGAGAATAAAGAGGGACATGAGTAAGGGGAGAAGAAATGAAGAGGGTGGGGATAAGTTAAATAAGGTAAAAAAAGAGCTATGATGCGGCCGGTAGTGACCGCGCCATAGCTCAGAAACAGTACCTGGAGTCCAGTGCGAGCAGCAGATGGCCAGTGGAGGGTAACTAATCAAAGATTAATATTTAATATTAACACAATTATTAATATGTACTTAGTCCGTGCGCCACAGCAAGTAAAGGAAGTGATGCATTGCAAGTGCTGCCCATTGAGAAGGCAGCAAAGAAGAGTGACTATCATGCAAACAAATGGTTAGCTATGGGCGGGTTTCAAGCTCATTATTAAATACAACAGTCTTACAAGCGAGAACGCATGCTCTTGTAGACTCGACCTAAAAAGTATCATGCATAGAAGGCAATCTAATAGCACGTTTAACAATGAGAATCTAGTGTTCTAATATGCCTATGCAAGCTATAGCAACTTTTATGTAATTTTTCAGCTAACTCACAACTCTGTCTGCTCACTAAACTGTTTTAACATTAAGGTGTCCAACTTCACAAAGGGGAGCTCTGTGCGCCTTTAAATGTCTTTTTAACACCCCCAAGGGTAAGCCAACACGTGCAGGCCATTGCTTTTTATTACTATTAATATTATGCCTTTCCTGCAGACAATATGGGCATCTGTAAGGCACTTAATTAAGTATGTCGTCTTACATTTGTTTATGTCATGTTGTGGTTTGCAGTATCTTGGAGGAGGACAGCGTTTTTCTACGTCATAGTTTCACTTACTGTGCATGAGTTTTCTGGCTCTCAAAACCGGTTGGCAGTTTATGTACAGCTAAAGTACGTTTTTGTATGAGTGTCACGATAAAGTATTACAGAGTAAACCTATCAAGAGGGTAAGGAGATCATTTACCATTATAAAATATTGCAACCTGCCATTAAAAGTGTCTTCACTCTTAGAAATAAGCTTGGATGAGTGTCTCTCTCATCAAATACACATTTTTATTGTATTGTATTTTAGTGTGCATTGTCACAAGTGTCTGATCACAAAACATATATGTTCCGTTCCCCACTTGTCGTGCTGTTGTTTCCCTGTTAAAAAAAAGGCTCATACATTTCCTTAAAGGGGGCTGGGTTACAAATGTACTTTGGCCTTCAAGAAAGAACAGGTTTGAGTAACGGAAGGAAATGTGATAATTTACCAGTTGCTGTTCCATCTCCCTTGGTTCAGAAGGTCTTGATTTAGGTGGAATTTGCTGCAGCGCTCAGCATGCGGGTAGCCTGAATGTGGGTTATATATTTTTATTCTTTTGTTCTGGGCTCTCTTTTAACTTCATCAATAATAAGATTACCATATTGTGTTAAAGGATTTTGGATGGCAGCAGTTGTTGCACAGCAGAAATCACACCAGGACTTCATCCCACGTTCATGAGCCTGAAATATGTTTTTCGCGCCAAAGTAACCTTGTTAATGGGGATACAGAAAGGAACAATTCCTGTGAATGTTGATTCACACTTCATACAGTTTTATTTTTTTGAGTCTGAGCTGAGAAAAAAAGTTGTTTAGGCTCACAGTAAAACCACGTGCTCCACGCACTTGACCTGATTGAGTCCGTGCTGACTACAGTTTTGCTTCACTTACGATTTTCGACCTACAGGAAAGGTTTCAAGTCAGAAGATAAAAACTTCCAGTGGGAATAGGAAGCAACATCTTTTTGACTCTGTTCACTCATTGGTCAGTAACAGAAGGAGCCTAGGACCCAGTCAATGACATGTAGGACCCTGCCACTTTTTCTCCTTTATTACATTGTACATTTGAGAACATGGAGCCCTCTCTTCTACTTTTATCCTACGAGGTGGTATTTGTTAATGTATAAACTTTGATCCTCACTTCCAATGTTCTTTATTTTTGTGGCATTTTCATTCAGCTAACCTGGTTTGAGCTACTCATTTTTTTTTTGTTTAGGTCTTAACGGACATTGCTGTTTGGCTAGCATTTGCATTTAGACAAAATGTATTTTCTCCAAGATAAAATGTGTTGCTTGAGCCACGCACTCGCTCCTGTTCTGGAAACAGGACTTAAGTGAAAGGTGGACCTGCAGGGCAATGTCTTTAGGGTCCATGGGACTTGTTGCCCCTTTAAATGAGTGACTTTGGGGAGCACACTGACCAAGCACCCGCGTCTTTATTATGGCACAACGGAAGAGGCAAAGTGTTTCCTTGTTTGCATGGGGTCATGCTCCCTTAGCATCACCCCTTGCTACACGTGCACCCGCATGATTTGTGTTACATAAGGGACCACGCAAGCATCTGCCGCTCCTTCTGTAATATTAGCTACCTATGTGCACAAAAAGTGAGCACACATGCCTGTTTGACGCATGGAATATTTTTGATAATATGATCCCTTAAGTTAAACTCGCACTCAGAGGTAGGTTAAGAGACTGGAAATGGAGGACAGAAAGGTTGACTGGGAAAATCGGAGATCTAAAGATCTGATATTTGAACAGCCGATATCTAGAGATCATCTGGCTGTGGAGGAAAGGAAAGCAGCCTGGGCTGTAGACAAAAAGCCTGAGAGCCCCAGCACCCACAGCTCATCCTCACAGTAACAGTGCTTTGAACGCATTAGCAGGCATTGAAACACCCCAAATCCTACTTTCAAGAAGAAGTGGCGGCTGTTTCACTCATTCATGATAATCTACACAGTTGGATGTTTTGTTGAAAGTTAAAACGTCCAAAGCCAAATTGAAAGAGAAAAGTTAGGGGAAGTGATTATGGGGATGTTTCCTGCAGAAGGAAAGGTTTTATACTCACTTTAGTCTAGACCATGGCTACATTTCCATTATACTACTGGAACCTGATGTAATTTTGGCAATTTCATGTTACACTTATTATGTGAAATTCCCAAAATGAGGCTATTACACCACATCACATAATTGCACACTGTTTGCAGCAAAAATGTAGCTTGAGCGCACTGGGACAATGGGAACGACCAGAACATGAGAGGTTGCTCTTTGATGTGGTTGTTTTTTTTCCACTTGTTTTTGCCAAATGCATCTTCACTTCCAAAATGGACAGAAGGGCACATTTTAATCTAAAATATACCCTCAAATGTTGGTTTTGCATTGCCTGTAATGGCACATAATTTTGTGTTATTTTTAAGATATTTTGCGCAATTATACAAAAAATTATGCAAATTTCACACACTCTGCTTTAGCCCTCCCACAATGAGCACATAAAAGAAGTACTGTTTAGATACTTCCTGCTGACTCCTAAAACTGAAAACAGAAGTCCAGGGGCTGTATAAAACATTCACACCAGACTTCAGAGGAGGGGTAGATGGTGCATTAAAAGTACTACAATGGCTGGTTGAAACCCAGCAATGTTGTTGCACTTTTGACCCAACAGCACAAACGGCCTGGTTCATGGCACCCCGCCATGGATTTGAATGTATCACAGCCCTGCTGTAAATTGTGTCTTAGCATTTATTAGAAGCCTCTCCTCGATTTCTCTACTTACCTCTAGGCCCTACTCCCTTCTACTTCTGTATCACATGATTATTTTTCTTGTATTGGAATTTCTTCGGTTTTTAATCTTTGTTTTGCTTTCTTGTTCAGGATAGACCACAAAGCTGAAAGCCTCCTCTAAAAGACTGAAATTCAAGCCCCTAAATGTATATACCACACTTACCAATACCTGATTGTTTTTTCCTCGTGGGATATGTCCTTTGTAAAGCACAGAGAGAAGTACCATTGGTGTGGCATTGATTTTCTTTCACTAAATGCAGATGTTGATACTGAGGAAGATGTGAACAATATTCTCATTACTGAAAGTGATGCTCCAATTGGCTGCTTGACCTCTTAGCGATATTCAAGAAGCGCGTGCACCTGAACGCTCATGTGAGCGTGCCGTCCTGGCACCTCCCACTCATCGTGGTCCAAAATCTTAAGGTCTGTTAGGAGCTCTCATATCCAAGATGAGGCCATTGATTGAACCCATGCATTAGGGGATCTTCCGTGTCTCGCTCCTTATTGTATTTCGTTGCTAAGGCCGAAGCGCTGAAAGGGATTGATCTTCCTGAGGCCCGCGGGGCTCCGCTCAGCTCTAGATTTTTTTGCTGGTGCCAAGCGCTTCACAATGGATAACGGTAATAAATACACCAAAGTGGACCTCCGAGAACCCTCTGCCTGCCTCTCTCTATTCCCCTCATGCAACTCTTCACTTGTCTGCATCTATTTTTTACTCTGTGCATCAGTGTCCGCCTCCCTCCATCCATCACATCCCTCTCAGTGGGACCTTATGTTTACTTTTTCTTTTTTCCAATATATCATCCTCGTTTCTTAGCCACTCTACCTTTCAACGCCCCCTCTTTCCCCTGGACAAAACCTAGCCGGCCCTCCTCCTCAGCTTTGCGTTCCTAGCTGCAATGCTAAACCCAGGATTCCTAAAATATGTATAGCAGGTTCTCTTCTTCACCTCAACTCCTTATGTTGTTGTGAGGTTTATGCTTCATGACTCGGCTCATTCGTCATTTTTACAGTAAAGTTTTATTTTTCCTACTGCTTTTATAGCTGTATATCATTTAAGTCCTGTACACCTGCCCCACTGTAATGAAGATTTTCAAAAGAATATAAAACATATTTGGAGTGCACGCCATTTCAGAGAAAGCACACGGCAGCTCAGAAGAAGCGCTGTCCTGGATAATAACCACATACCATGTTGTATATAATGTTTAGTATTATATCGTAGCATTGAGCTCACTACCCCTATGTGGGGTGTGGAAGCCAGGGCTGGACCGAGAGTCAAACGCAGGCCTGGCAAATTTTGTCGGACCACCCCCCTCACTGCATAGTCAGTTTCAGACAGCTCAGTTGACTGTGCTGAGACTTGTATTTTCATTGCACTGCGCTGCTGGAATTTACGGTGTCCCGTTCGAGCCTATAGTAAAAGCAGCCCGGATAGGAGAAACCGCCCTCCTGACCTCCTGACCTCCAGCCCACCGGGGAAAGGTCCGATGCCTGGTATAGCCAGTCCGACCCTGGCGGAAGCACTTACCCAAAAGGATAGCAAGCTACACTGTGTAGGGTGTGTTGCTGGAAGGAAGCTTTGAGCCTGTGGGGAAAGTGTTTTCATGTCTTGTGTGATGACTACCGAGGTGCACTCACCGCATAAGGTGATGCCGCATCTGCTGGTGTGTTGGGTAATGGTACGCAATCAGGTTGTATAATAAGATGCATCATAGATAAATGAATATTATTTATGCATTCCTATGAATGTGATTTTTATTCGTCCATAGTCTGAACGAACATTCCTCCAACCTTTGAATATCGTTGAGTCACAACATTATACCATGTAAATGACAAATGACTGCCCAAACAGCAAGCTAGCCTTGAGGTCGGCATTCAGTGGCACAAGCGTCCATCATCATCTGCATAGAATGGTATAAAGCACCTGAAGCCACAGAGCCTTGAGGAGAGTTTGATGCTAATGGAAAATCCGTCTCTTTCTGGAAGAAATGACAAACCCACCATCGGTGCCTCCTCTTCCCTTCTTTACCCGGTGGAGGGCATTTCACTTGGGGATCCCAACCCTTAGGTAGCATTTCCAAGAGAAACTGATATACAGTCCAGTGATACTAAATAATTATACAGCGTCAGATCCAGTGAATTTGATGAAACCTGTCGAAAAGCAGCCAGCTGTGCAAGTGGGCAGAGGGAGCTGCCAAAGCTGGTGTAACTGGGCGTGAGTTTTCTGGTGGCACCGCAGGCAATATTGTTGCCCAATTAGGCAAAAAGCTTTCACCAGTGAAACACTATGGATGTATAGATTGCCTTGAGCAAGGTTCAGCGCTTGAAGGGACGGGCACTTTAGCAAGATTTCACATCTTATCATACAGCAGGAGGTGGGAGGCCTCGGATGAGTCGAAGGTTGTTTCGGGGTGCCACGAGAACCTTAGGGCGGTCTCGGGTGATATCTTTTACACTCTACTTGAAACTCTTTACTTTGTTTCAATATTTGGTTTTATGGTTATAAAAAGAACAAGCATTGGCATAGCCAATAGGTCTCGCCTTTGGGACCTTATAAGTGTTTAGCCATACAACAGTTGCATAACTAAATACTTATAAGGTCCCAAAAGCGAGACCTATTGGCTATGCCAAGCGACCGTGGGGCCGCGAAAGTGAAAGTGATCGCGATCAAACATCAAAGCGGTCGTGAAAGTGAAGGTAATCGCCGTAAAGCTTGGCACGGCGCGCGCACGTGCACTGTAGCTCTAGGCTGGCCTGGTAGCACTTTTTGAAGCCCTCTCAATAAGTCTCGCCAGACCAGCGCATGCGCTGGGTAAGGCGAGACCTAAAAATAGCTAAGTGCTGGTGTCCTAAAAGTGGGGCAGCATCATAAATGATTGCATCAAATTTCCCCTACAAAACCAATTTATGGTGAAACCTCAGATACTTCAAGCCTTCTCGCTCTCCTCGTGTGGTTTGGTTTCTTCTGTCTTTTTATTAGATCTGACTCAAACCTTCATCATTAACAGCTGGCAGCAGCAGAACCATTCTCACTTCACAGTAAAACGTTGTTGCTTTAAAAATGAAGTAATGGACACCTAGAAAGCAGGGCTGGAAGCAAGAACTGCCTCTGGGGTTTTTGCCGTCACAAACCCTGTGATTTAATAAAATACAAGGTCTGTGAGCATGACAGCCCTGATACACATGTACTACTACTTATTTATATTCATATTTTGTTTTTACAAATTGCAAAATAGGTTTAGAATTCATACTGAATCACAATGTGAAAGAGGCAAGTATTGGTGGTTTGCAACTGTAATTCAATCAATCAATCAATCAAAATCACATTGTTTCGGCCACCGGGCCACAAAAGTGCAATCCAATGACAATAAAAATAATAAAAAAAATAGTTAAAATCAGTCATAATATCATATAAAAATATATAAATTAATACAGATATTTTTTTTAGAAGAAAAAAGGTTAATTCATGATGTGTGCGTTGATTGTCTTTAAGCAATAAATATGTACACAGTTGGTTATCAGATCAGATAGTGGAGTGCCATTTAAGCAGAGTAGTAATAAAGCAGAAAAAGTACATAACCGACACAGTACACATCAATAGAATCACGTGGAAGGGCAGCGAAGGGCTTTACTATGGAGTACCCACATGGCACACACATTTTTGTGATAGAAATAGCCATTGCTGGGCGCGAATCTGATCTTAAAATATGAATGGCTTCCTGATGACTACGTACACCTATTAACCTGCATATAGGCGCAAGCCAAGTATGCCGAGGGGATGAGTAGCCTGGGCATGCAAACAAAACATGGGAGACGCTTTCTCTTTGGGAGTCACAGATGGAGCAAGAGGCCTCCATTTCCAGCCCATCCTGATGTAAATACTCTAAGGGGTAGACTGCCTTTTTCAGAACTGAAAGTATAATTTCCTATGAAGTGGGACATACACTAAATCTCAAAATGAGAAGTCATTCGGTATCAAACCATTGATAATTTAACAACACAAAAGTTCGGTGATAACTGATTTGCGAAGGGAAAATGGGGTCCCCCTTTGAGCACCTCTCCTTTGGGCATCTGGGGGGGGGGCTGCAGAGGGAGTAGATAGTAATCCAGCAGATACTGCCTGCTCTCACTTTAAACGCTTTCCCTTTCTTAAAGAGGGCCCCATTCCTTTAGTATTAATTAGGCCGGTTGTTCTGCGAACCCGTCAGTGGCACCTCCTCTGCTGAGGCGGAGGACCGTCTCCCCACTGCTCGTTGAGCAGTGCAAAATTAAAATAAAAGGATAATAAGAAGAAGCTATTATCATTTTATTTTTCTTTGCAGAACTCCAGCCAGGTCGGACGGGGCTGGGATCTCCGCCATCAAAAGGAGTAGAAGTGGTTTGCACTCCCTCCCTAAGTGAGCATGACAGCTTGGGCGGCCATCTGGGGCCGTCCAAAAAGTCATGTGCACTTAGCATGTTCTCCACTGGGCCGCGTTGCAAAACCCAGTGGAGAACATGCCCAGCCTTCCAGGTACTGCCTAAGCGGCCAAACAGTCCACTCAGACCAATCACGAAGTGGCTGCTGCAATGTCGTGATTGGCTGGGAAAATCCGGGAGCCTGTGTGCTACTGGTGGCAGAGAGCTAGGATGGAGGAGAGACCTGCAGCAAAGAAGGTAAGTTTATTTCTTTTTTTTTTTCATGCCTCCCCACCTCCCCCCTGCCCCACCCCCATAAAGAGGCAGCGGCCACTGGACCCTGTATACTTCTCTATTTTGGGAACTGACCTATTAGCACATAGATTAGCGCACAAAATAAAACAGTGATTTCAAAAAGGTGTTCTACAATATGGAATCGCTTTTTGCAACCCTTTTCACAGTACAGCAGGTCTCCAGGTTCCTATTATGTGCTGAGAAAGCTGCTACTCAAATAATGAGATGTCATTAAAAAACAGCAATTCGTGACGCCTGCAGACATTGGTTATTGCTACAAAATGTAATCGTTTTTCCTTCGATGTTTCCTATTACCGAGTGTGAACACCTCTCTCCTCAGATAGTCTAATTGTTGGGAGGGGAGGGGCATGTGCTTTAAGACTTACAATGGTTATGCCACAAAACCCATTGCTACCAGAAAAACCGAATCATTTTAATCGGAATCTGAACATTAAGAGGAACATTCCTAGTGATTACTCCCAAATGAGTTAGTTTTGCAATATGTATAAAATATAAATTATTTGTTTTAGAAAGAACCTTTCATCCATGCTACATCTCAACATCTTTGCAAATGGGCACAGACAAACAGAGGCTCATAAAGAATGACTGTTTGATTGGACAGTCAAGGAATGAATCTGATGCCCATGATAAAAGGAAGCTGCGGGTGTAGTTTTCATTTTTTATTTCATTTCATCACTAATATCCATACAAAGTGCCACTTTTAAGAAGAACCGCTACAGAAGTAGAAAGATGTGCAGTTTTAAAGAAGTCACATAAATAGCATACACTGCACAGTATATCTACAACTTATTTGTAATAGATTGTATTTGCTTTTCGATAAAATATGTTTTAACCACCGGGACCAAGGTGCACAATGAGGTGTAAAGAGGGAAGAACACAATCATTTTTTTTTTGTGGTAAATATGTTTATTTGCATTGAAATCACTCAAAAAACAGTACAATCAACAACTATCTCTTGTCTGGGCATGCCAATATACAACTCCCACCGCATTAACTTCCCAATTATAAGTCCACAGTATATGGGGTAAGTCGGTGCCCCCCCATCAACCTTGCAGGGGATCCCTTAGAGGCCCACCACCCAGCGTCCGCATGTCGGCTTACCATATACTCGCAGAGCGCGGATGAGGGAAGAACACAATCATGTGCATGCCTACAAGTAATTTCCATTCTTGGAGGCACATCCTTTTTCCTTTACCACATCTGTCCTTTGCAGTAAACAATTTAGCCTTACTGGAAGGAGATGTCTATAAGCCACTGTTGACTCTGCAGGGGACTCACCAGTCACCACTACCACATGGTCTGCAGTGTCAAAAGCCACTGATAGATGTCACAGGAGCAAAGATGCAGACTGTACAGCAGCAACAAAAGATACCATCAAAGGTTAAAAACAAGGAAGTAAATTCAGTTCTTCATAGAAAGCAAAACTCTGACAGTCTGCAAAGATCTAATCTTGTCCATATCTGGTCTCATCCTCTGCTGTGCCCTTGTTACTTGATCCCCCAAGAGAGGGTCTGAAACCTCCCCCCGCTACACTTGGTCAGGGTTGTTGGACTTGCACTGTTATGTGAAAAATGTTCAGTGAACCTCAAGGACTTTTTTTTTAGATGGGTTCGTTAATGTAAAAATAGTCTTAAATCAGTTATTGGTCATACCCATGCTGGATACATGTGTGGCAGTTTGGGTCACTATACCTTACTCATGACAGAAGTACTTGAGGAAATTATGGTAAGGAGGCTGTGCGTGTGTAGTATGCTAGGGTACTCTTCATCTGCATTTGTTGTAATTTACAAATATGGCAGATTGGGTAGTGGGGCAGGTTTCACAGTAAACATTTTGTGGAAAGTTACTGCTCAGTGCTAACAACATCTCTTAGTTTGCAACCCAGCTGGCTCACTGCTTCTGATTTGTCTGCAGATTTGCATTCTTCTGCATGTATTTATGGATGAGTTCCAGACGCTTAATATCTTATTTCTGTCTAATCTCTGCTGTGGATATTGTTATTATTCTGCACTTTACTGAGTCAAATACCTTCAGGTTTTCTTTTCACCATACATTTCATTCTTATGCCACTACTAAACTGCCTCCTCTACTGGGTTTTAATTATTAGGTCTCGCCTGGCGTAAGACTGCTCAGACATGCGCAGTCTCGCTGACGAGATTTAATGATTTAGAGGAGATTTCTGTAGTGGGCGTTAAGCCCCGTCCCTCTTTTCCATTGGCTGGCATCACCGTTTATGCTAAACGGTGGCCAGCCATTGGAAAAGAGCGTCTAGTGATGTACACTTTTCTCTTTTACAGCCGTCCCAGTTGGACTGGCTCGGTTCCTTTACGTCTGTGGTAAAAGGTTTTCTTATCTTTATGGGGCCATGTGTTTCAAACACATGGCCCCATAAAGACAAGAAAACGTTTCATGCGTGGCCTGCCGCTGCCAACAACCCTCCCCCTGCGAGGCCTGCTTCCCCGCCTTACCCCGTAACCCTATTGTTTGCTGCCCATCCTTACGCCTCCCCCAGCGCACCTTGGCGCTCCTTTGCCTCAGACCTTGCAGCGCCCCCATGCCCCCCCTCCCCCTCACCTGCGTCACTCCCGGCCGAATTCCTCTTCCTTGATACTGCGGGTGCTCAACAATGCGCCCAGGATCACATGCCGAGATCGAAATTTGTGCCGGGCCTCATCAACCGGCCCCCGACGCATCCCTGCACCCGCCATGAGGCACCTCCTTGGCATTTTGCAGTGAGAGGGTTTTCGAAATCAGGGCTAACTATACTTCTGTGTGTACGGCCGCAATGCATTTGTGCGTACTTAATGTCTTATCAGTATGTAACTCGGGTAACGGTTTCTCTCTCAATTATGTAAAGCACCCCGATTAACAGTTTACCTTCGGGTCAAATTTGCGCTATACAAAAACTCTAAACAATAAATTAATAGTAAAAATAAAATAAATATATAAAACCAGCAATTCCTGTATTCGCAAGTAAAAGCAATTTGTGTTCCTTATTCTAAATTTGAATGTGTTTTCACAAGCCTGGGTTGGACCTAACCGTAGTAATGGCACCCCCAAGCGCTCCCCCCCTACACCCCGACCAGGGCCGGTGACCCCTCCCTCATCACCCCCAACTGCCTGCCTCCCCGCAACAGCACTCCCCAGGACTGCGAAGAACACCGCTGGGCACAGCTGGAGGCCGCCTGTCCGCACCCGGACCAGTGCCGCCGCCTCCCCCCCACCCCCCTCATCACCACAGCATACAAACCTGGGCACAACCAATGCTATCCGACCATGATGTCGGCATCAAAAGCGAAATTGGGACCCAATTGGCACACCGCACAGAACAAACCGGGCCTCGATCCACAAGTCCACCCTCGGAAATCGGGCCTCCGTCAAACAACGCCATCATTTACGCATGCAACCCCTTCTTTGCAATTATTGACAACTTCCGCAGATGCCAAAGAGCCCCCAAAGTCCAAATTAACCTTTAATAATCTCCTCCGAAATCGCCCCCCCTTAACGGAATCGTGCTATCATCCGTATGGCGCCCAGGATCACACGCCGAGATCGAAATTTATGCCGGGCCTCCTCAACCAGCCCCCGACGCATCCCTGCACCAGCCATGAGGCACCTCCTTGGCATTTTGCAGTGAGAGGGTTTTCAAAATCAGGGCTAACTATTCTTCTGTGTGTACGGCCGCAATGCATTTGCGCGTACTTAATGTCTTATCGGTATGTAAATCGGGTAACGGTTTCGCTCATTATGTAAAGCACTCCGATTACCAGTTTACCTTCGGGTCGAATTTGCGCTATACAAAAACTCTAAACAATAAGTTAATAATAAAAATTAAATAAATAAATACAACCAGCAATTCCTGTATTCGCAAGTAAAAGCAATTTCATTAAGTTAAAGCCATTTGCTTTGCTATACAATACCATTAGCAAAGCAAATGGCTTTAACTTAATTAAAGGCGAGGCCTATTGCATTTTCAATGCTTTTTCTTTTAGTGACCACTGAGAGAGCATTTTTCTTTCTTTGGCACTACATTATGATTAAGGATCCCAGTTTTCTTTTTTTCTGCTTTTTACAGATAAATACAGACAGAAATCAATGTGTTTCCTGTCTGTATTTATTTTTCAAAGAGGAAAAATACAGAAAATGTGGCCTCTTTCGGTGACTTCTCGTTGTTCATGAATTCCTAGCCAATAGTCATGCAGATTGACAGAACTTGGAGTTAAAAAACACAGGCTTGAGGTTTTCTTCATTCACTGCATATCTCAACATATGTTTGTGCTATTACGAGAATGTTTTCATGTAGGTTTATTGTTTTATTATATTTGGCCGCCTAATGTGCTAAACCTGGGCAGGCATCAAAGCAGGCGAAACCAGTACAGATGAGAGTAGTGGGGCGGGGCGGAAGTCAACATGCAATTGGATAGGGTAAATAAAATAAATAAATAAAATCACTTATCTTGTGCTCGTCGCATCGCCAACACGGCGATACGGTGAGCGCAAGGTAAGAAGTTTTATTTATTTATTTTATTTCCCCTATCCCGTCGTTAGTCATCTCCCCCACCCCACCACTGCTCTTACCTGCAACAGCCGCGCCTGCATCAAAGTATGAGTGCACATTTATTTACTAAGTTAATGCAGAAACATGCTTGTTACTGTTTCATTTATTCACGCAGCACAAAATAAATATGGATAAATACTGATAAAATGACCCAAAAATTTAAATACAGACTGAAATGTTAAAACAATATATACCATAAAATGGGAGCCCTAATTATGATATATTTATGGCCTGATTGATACCTGGAACTGGACCTTGGAAAGATATCTTGATAAATCATTTGTGTCACTGTGGCTATGAACCATATTCCGCTACTGTTCAAATGCCCCACCTTATTTCTTGCACTCACCAGATGGTACTCACCTGACCTCACTAGTCCGTCTCACCACCACTACTGGACATTGGAAACTCCAGCGCACGGTGAAGCAGCTTGATGGTTTAAGACAGAGTTCATTTTCCAGAGTTCCTCTCAGCTGCTTTAATACCCTATTGAAGTGTGCCCACTGTATTGCGCGGGTCTCAGGCTCACCACATCTGTAGATTTCCTTTAGCCTAATGGCCTGATTAAGATGTTGGTGGTCTGGGACTGCCGTCGCTTTTTGGTAGTCTAACCGCCAACATACCTGGAGGTCCGACCCCCTAATTACGATGCGGGCGGTGAGACCGCCATTTGACTGACTCCAGACTGCTGCCACTGCCAAGATCTGATCTCCTGCGGTAGCGGTGGGGAGAGCGGCAGCAAGTGGTGGTGGTGCCAGCATGGGAACTGCCATCAAGATTACAACCTGCCTCTCCGCCAACCTTTTCGTGGCGGGGTTACCAATATAAAAAAGGTCAGTTGAAAGGCATGTTTTAGAGTGTGCCCTGGAGGCATGTTCCTGATGCTGCTCTGTGTGTGCCCCCATTGTCTTGTGCACGTTGGTGCGCATTGTTTCTCCTGCAGACACTGCTGCAGGGAAACAGTGCGTCCGACCACCCGGAGTCTTCTCAGCAATGCTGTCATTGGCTGCAACCCTTAACTAGAGCCACAGTATTCTGCCGCCATGACTGCTCTGCAGGCACACCGCCAACCCCGTTTTGATATCGTAATACGGCAGTCAGGATCAGGGGCGTAACACAGGCCCCCGCAGCCCCCGCGGTGCAGGGGGGCCCCCACGCTCCAGGGGCCCCCTCACACTGGGTCTTCGGGAATCGGAAATAAAATGGTTTTAACTTATGGTGCTTGGTGCTCAAAACTGCGCGCACGCCGCACGCACGGTCTGCCTCCTCGGGGCCCCCACCACGCTCCATTCAGGGGCCCCCTCACTCTCGGAGACAGGCAAAATTGAGCGCATGCCGCACGCACGGTCTGCCTCCTCGGGGCCCCGCCCCCATGCTCCAGGGACCCCCGACCCCTCACTCTGGGCTGGCAGACTGGCGGCACGCAGAAGTTGTTGTTAATACGTCTGCGCGGTACCCCGATTTTCAGGGTGGGGGCGGGGCTTGTGCCATTGTCATGCGCGTTGTAATATTAAAGTGCGCGTGACTCTGGGTGCGGCCGCAGACGTGCCAGGTCAGAGGAATTAATTTATAGAAAAGAAATAGAGTACAGTAGTACTACTAGCCCCTGCCTGGTGGCTAGTCACTGTCTCTCACCAAGTGAAGTCGCCCTGTCTTCTGCTGCCCGCTCGCCTCCCCCGAAGCTGCACTGCAGGCCAGCCAGGCCTAAGGAGGTGAGAAATTGAATATGCGGGCACTGCAGGGGATAACCTGTCCCCTAATACTCACAGGAATAGTGGAAGGGGGAGAGTGGGGGTGCATCTGCCTGGCTGCAGTTCCCTTAATATCTCTTCCTGCAGCTGCAGCAGCAGCATGCACAGCCATGGCAGACTCAGAGTAGGATAATACAGCAGGTAGCGAGCGCACATACAGCCCGGGCACAGTCAGGAAAAGCACCTCTCCGCTAAAATCGCTCCTCCTCATCCTATCTTCCTCGTCGCCATGGCCAGGCCCAAAGCTCACTGGAAGGTGCTCGGAATCCTATTCATACCTGCTCCCGTCCGTAACGCTTAATCCACTGCCCTGGTGCCGCTCAACCTCAGCTGAGGTCAGATTGAGTCAAGTGGAGCGCCTCTGCCTCAGAGAGGTGGGTGGTGGGGTCACTGGGGTGGTGGTTAATGGCCCACCCGGCCCACCCTCTAGAACCGGGCCTGCTGTACGACCTTCAATTAAGCATGATTGACAGATTGAGCATAGAAGGAAAGCGCAACCTAGCGCAAATGTATAACTAACAGAAAGTGAAACAGAATAAATCTGCAGTGGAGTGGCAGGGGGCATGGGGCCCTGCCACTCCACTGCAGATTTATTCTGTTTCACTTTCTGTTAGTTATACATTTGCGCTAGGTTGCGCTTTCCTTCTATGCTCAATCTGTCAATCATGCTTAATTGAAGGTCGTACAGCAGGCCTGGTTCTAGAGGGTGGGCCAGGCTCACCCAAAGTGAGCCTGGCGGCTGCCCCGCCGCCCACCCAAACATGAGCCTTGCCCCTCGCAGTGAATCTGCCAACGATGCACAACAACAATAAAACAAATTCAGATAACTTGTGATTTACGATCCTGCTGCAGAGCAACCATGTGTCTGTTGGTAGTTTTTAAATGCTGATAAACTGAATTTTATGAGAATAGCTCAGTGGGTTACTGCCTTTGTCACAGAGATCCTCGTGTTACTTGCAGTTCAGAAGTTACAATCCTAACATAGGACAGTGACCAATGAACTGTCATCAAAGAGCTGCATACAAACTTCGCTTTTTTGTGTTGTGATATAGTTAGAACTTCTCCAGTCTTTCATCATTCTAATGTTACTAAAAGGAGTTTGTTTGGGCAGTTATACATTTTTATCAGTAAAGCCAACCCCCAACCACTGGAGTACTCTTTAGTTTGTGTTTGTGCTTCTCCAGACCAAACCCTCGTAAAATATATTGCCCACCAGTATGGATGACATGCGAGTCCTACACCCTGTAATCCTCATTGGCTTATAAAACATTCCCCGTAGACTGATTTATTGTCTCTGTATAATGTGTGCTGTTATGTAAAGCACTGTGACACCCTACACTGATATGATTAGCGCTATACAACAAATGAAATGGATATGAGAGAGGGGCTACGGAGAGATGAGGGGCACTGGTGGAGGGTTGCAGTGAGGGAATCCGAGAAGGAGGTCATGGGGTGGGTGGGGGGAGCTATGGGGAGATGAGGGGTGCTGGTGGAAGGTGGCAGTGAGGGAATCTGGGGGGGCGTGGGGGGACTACAGAGAGATGAGGGGCACTGGTGGAGAATGGCTTTGAGGGAAGACGAGGAGCAGGCCATGAGGGGGAGGGGCTACAGAGAGATGAAGGGCAATGTTGGAGGGTGGTAGTTAAGTTATCTACAGAGAAAGAGGTCATTGGTGGTGAGCCAAAAAAGAGCACTAAAGCCGGCCCTGTCATGGCCTTTCTGTTTTCGTTTATTTAATTAACAGTCAGGTGATTAGGACAACTTTGGAGCATACTTTAAAGTGCGTGCTAATTACATTCACTGCTGTATTCAATTTTTTAAGTTTGAA
Source organism: Triturus cristatus (assembly GCF_964204655.1). Classification (NCBI taxonomy): domain Eukaryota; kingdom Metazoa; phylum Chordata; class Amphibia; order Caudata; family Salamandridae; genus Triturus; species Triturus cristatus. The sequence continues at coordinate 534,917,863 of NC_140580.1, forward strand.
GGTGATTTTATTATTGTTTTCTATCGGAAATAATGAAAGTGGAACTGGATGGTGGCTGATATTGGGCTGGGGCCCAAGGTCAGCTGTGAGATAAGGTGCAATGGAGAGGGGTGGTAGAAAAGTGGATAATCAAGCCTGTAAGGGAGCGCACTGCAGAATCAGGGGTCAGGTGGAGATGAAGAGGGTTTCTGCCTGAAGGCTCGCACAGAGGGAGCCTGAGTAGTGTCACTTGCCTCATACTCCCACCTTAGAAACCTCCTCTTCCCATCAAAGGGACATTACATGGAAAAAAACACTTTTTGAGAGTGATAACATTTAGAAAGAGACTTGGAAAAGAGTGTGTTTTACTGTACCTTGTAAGACTAAGAAGAGATAAAGGAGGGCCCAGAAGCAGGCCTGGCTAGATATATAAGCGATTAATCGGGCCAGCAGTGGCCCACCCGAATGCACCCTTGGCCCACCCAAATAAAAATTCCTGGAGCCGGGCCTGTCGTATAGAGAGATATATAATAACAATGTTAAACATGCTAAGTCAAACCCTAAGGCTATTTCAACTCTACTGAAGGCCAGGGCCCTACCACCACTTGTTGCTCATCAGAACCCATGCAAAGGAAACATGACCTCAGCATTTTACTGTAAGCAATGCTGCGCGCGATGAGCTGCCTGCCGCTGCTCTGCCAGTGAGTAGACAGATGCCTTCGAGTCAGCAACTAGAGCCAAATTTCGGGCGGGGGGGGGGGGGAGGGCGCTAAAGTTTCCGGGGGAGGGCCTGAATCTTTAAGCAATAGGCAGAGTGGAGGCTGTGGAGCTGATTTCGGGGGGGGGGGCTGAATCTTTAAGCAATAGGCAGAGTGGAGCTGCAGGGGCTCTTAAAAGGGGTGAAACAACAGCAAGGCATCATTAACATAGAAAAAGAAGGCAGCATGAACGGAGAACCAGGGTTCAAATCCCAACGTTCGCACAGTTGACCACATTGTGTTATCCTGGACATTGGGCAAGCAGTTAACCTTCTCCACCTTTCATCACCTGCTGAAAATTACTGGGAAAGTGACGCGCCAAGATGGCTGATAGCGCCACCCTCACAGATCTGGGAATTCTCTTTGGCTGAGCTAATGAGATGTTAAATCATAGAGACTAGTTGGTGAAGAGCTGCCCGCCCAATGCTTCGTTTTACATTGGCTAACAGGCTTGTCTATGGACACCCCCTGGGAAAGACGTCTTACTTACAGACACACACCCCTGACCCCTCATCTCATGTCAGATTTGCACCGAAAAGTGCGCGAAATCCTGCAATTGGTCAAGATCCAAAACTATGTTAAATAAATAAATTAAGTGTAAGGTAACATGGTTCCAAGGATTACGAAGCTGCTGTATTAGGTCCAGTCTACCCTGTTATAGGACGGGACCATAAGGGCTGGGCCTGCTGCTAGATTTTTAGAATACATGCACAGTTAATGTAGTCCGATTTAGACCCTGGCCCAGACAAGTTATGACTTTTCTCGTCCGGGCCAGGGCCCAGGAACTGCTGGCTTATAATGCAGTCCCAACAGCAAGCAGCCCTTCAAGGAAAAGTTTGCCAAGAGCCTTTTTACCTTGCTGTTCATAGCCCAAGTGGGCATTCTTCGGAGAGGTCACTCGGCGCCTGCAGCACCCTGGCAGTGGGGGCAGCGAGGGGGCACCCTTCCAGGAAGGCAGGAAGCAGGCCTGCTTTGTGGTAATTGGGATAAGCACCAAATGTGGCGCAATGCTCCTCTCATTAGGAGGTTAATTATAATTTATTCCCCATGTCCTGACCCACTCCCCTTTCCGAGTGCTTGAAGTACAGTTCCTGCCACAAACTTTCTTTCACATGGTATCGCAAACTTTGCTAAAGTTCACGAAGGTGCAGCGATGTGTGGTTTCTTATTTACGTGACTGTTGTGACTTTTTTTGTTTTATAAAAGGTACATTTGTAAATGCCGCATAATTTTACAGTATTGGATTGGCTATATTAAAGTGCGGGAAAAAATATTTCGCATTGGTATAATGTCACACGGGGCTTAAACCGAGAAACTTCGCTAGGTGTGAAAGTCTGAAATTTGGGTTGCGCACACCAGCCATTCCGGTTCAGTGTTCCCGTGTCTAGGGATAATTCAGTCTACAGTGTGCCATCCACAGAAAAACTCGTTCATTCTTTGTGGATGAGAAATACATAATTTAAATTAAAACCTGAGGTATTAGACTCTAATCATTAAATGATGCTCCTTGGAGACTTGTGTGGATGTCATTGTAACTCATTGACATCATGCATTCATTAAGTAGCGCTGCCTTTTTGCCTGGCTGTGCATCAAGCAGTTTAGAGTCATATTTCTTTAAATTGCAGTTGATTTGTGTCAGGGATGTGTCTTACACCTGTCTTTACTTACTGTCTTAAATTGACGTGAGCCCCATTGCCAGTCTGACAAGTGGCATCAATAAATGAGTTAACAAAGTTGTTAGGGTTTATAAAGCGAGTTAATATTAAAATATTAATTGAGCTGTTAATTACATTTGAGACCATAACAAAACATTGCTAAATGATTTTTGAAAAACCCTTAGTTGGTGTCTGCTGCATTTCAGATGAAGCTTGGCCAGACGTACAGCTACGTAACGAGTGGGAGTGAAAAAAGAGGGGCCGGGGGCGCTTAAAGACAGAAAGGGGGGAAAGGAGAGAGAGTGGAATGGAAGGAAGGAGAGGTGGGGAGACAACAGGAAAGAGAGTAGAAGGGAGGGAGGAAGAAAGGAAAAGGGAGTGGTGGAGAGTAGAAAGGAGGGTGGAAGGTAAGTATGGGAGAAAAGCTAGAAGAAAGATGTGGTAAGGCAGAAATGAAGAAAGGAGAGAAGGAAGAAAGCTTGCAAGGAGATGGGGACAGTGATGGGGTAAAGGAAGAAGAATGGAACAAAGAAAGAAAAGAAGAATGGAGCTACAGAAAGGGTTGAGGGAGAAGGAAGAGGGGGAAGAAATGGAAAGAGTGGAGATTGAGAAGGGAAGGAAGGGAAGTAGGAAAGAAGAGAATACAAAAGGAAATAATAAAAGAAAGGTTGGAAAGAATGAACAAAGGTCGGAGGGAGTGAATGTCGCCCATTTTCAGTTGCCCATTTTGTAGCCTTAGTGTGGTAAGGGCTGATCTAAGGGCTCCGTGAGAGTACTTGCATTTTCTAATGTTGATGAAGGCAGATTGAGGGTCCTATCGCCACAATATATGGTGGTCAGCAGGAACCCCCACCCCCCAGTAGTCAGCAAGTATAGCCTCAGACACTTTAGCCACCCTTAATGTGGTGGAGGTAGTTAGTTTTTTCCTGGCTGGCAGGGCTCAGCATGGTTTCATCTGCTAAGGCTGATAAAGGCAGATAGCAGGTCCTGTCGCCACAATGCCAGGGGTCAGCAGGATGGGGCCCACCCAGGAGTCAGCAAGGATAGCCTCAGACATTGTAGCCACCCTTAATGTGGTGAAGGTAGTTAGATTTTTCTTGGCTGGCAGGTCTCAGAATTTTTTCATCTTCTAATGCTGATAAAGGCGGATACAATAGACTCCATCAACACACTCAGCTGGTGAAGCTGACATTCAGAGGGCTTAACAAACTGAGAACTACCAATTATGTGCCATGCTACTGTCCTACCAAATCTGTGCCGTGTTGCCCTACCAAATCTGTGCCATGCTGCTGCCCTACCAAATCTGTGCCATGCTGCTGCCCTACCAAATCTGTGCCATGCTGCTGTCCTACCAAATCTGTGCCATGCTGCTGTCCTACCAGATCTGTGCCATGCTGCTGTCCTACCAGATCTGTGCCATGTCGCTGTACAACCAAATCTGTGCCATGCTGCTGTCCTAACAAATCTGTGCCATGCTGCTGGCCTAGCCGAAACAGTCAATGCCGGGTAAGCCTCTTTCTTACCCTGAAATGTCATTTGTTACTAATAATGAAAGTGGGAGTTGTTCTGAGAGAAGGCCAGGAGGATGCTAGAAAGAGCTGGGGTCTCGTCACTGAGATCTATGAAACGTTTTGGGTGGCCTGGATGGAGCCGGGGTGAGGATGGAAGGGTGAGATGAGGCAAGTCGATTCGCTCGTGCGTTGTCAGGGCAGGAACCTACTAAGGCTTTGTCTCTCCCGCTGTCATGTGCAGGGTACCAGTCTGGGTCGGATCTGAGCAACTAGCTGGCCAGGGCTCGGTCTCATTTGAGAGCCATGGAGGTGGTCTTGCGGCATGAGCCGCTGCTCAAATTTAGGATTATTTTGGCCTACCAAGAGTAAGTGAAATCTAGTCCTTTTAAAGTTTATGCAGCTTCTGCCAAGCTCGCCTGCCTTGACTGCTTTCCACTTCTCTTCCTCCTTCATGGGGCATACTTGTTCAGCATTAATCAGTGTCCCCATGCAAGATGCTCTGGCTTGCTGAAGAAGTGACTGTTTACATTTTTTGTTGTTGTTTCAACTGTTATCCTGCCTGGCATTAAATCCTCTTGTTCCAGCCTGAACAGCCGCCTCAGTTCACGTCACAGAGCGTTCAGAAATGGAGGTAGACGTGTATTTACAGTCACTCAGGGCAGCTTGTAAAATTCCGAGCCCAGTTTGCTGCTGCTAGGGCGTGCTTGATGGACTCTGGCATTTGTGTCTGTTCCTTCAGGCTCCCGAGATTTCAGCAAGAGTTTGGCCACTTTCCCTTCCTATACACATTCTGCATAAGTCTGACAGGCCAGCCCTTGATGAATTGGGGCATTTAATGTGGTGAGAACAGGGGGCCTCTGCATGCAGACATTCAGGCCAGCGAGGAATCCAGAGTAAGATGGGGTAACACAGGCAAGGTGATACCATGATAGCAGAGAGAGAAGGGGGTGGCAAGAGAGAGAGAGAGAGATGGGGAGAGAGAGAGGAGGGGTGAGGGAGAGGGGGAAGAGAGAGAGAGAGAATAGACATGTTGATTTCTGGGACATATATAGGGTAATGGTGTGGACGAACATGAAAGATACAGTATCTGCACAACCAGGATAGCCCCCAACAAGTGTAGGTAGGTGGGAATAGGACAGCATAGGCAAGGCATGACTAGAGAATGCAAGCAGCACAAACCATGGGCCTGAGGCATGATGACACCCGAAAGCCTAGGCATGCTGTGACCAAAAAAAGAGGGCCCCCACTCTGCCTATTCCTTACATTTGAAACTTACATTTAGTGCTGTAGAAGTGTGGAAATGCTTTTCATGAAAAGGAATATAAAGTAGGGTTCCCAAAGAAAAATTCCAGCCATGTGTTGTTTAAAGACACTCAAAGACCTCGCCTTGACAGTAAATAGGGTTATCGATAAAAATGTATGAATTCATTTGAAATGGACTTTTCTGTATTTGTTCCCTTTAATTAGCAGTCATGGATCATTCAGGCAGCCCTAGAACACAATTAAAAGTGTTTTTTATTTTATATTTGCTGTTCGAAGTATGTCCAGATAAGTGCTGAAAATACAGCTTTAAGGTGACTGCTTATTTTTGTCCTGTGTGGGGCATCAAAATAATGAACAGGCAACCCTAACCATAGGAGTAGACTGGAAGTTTGTTGCAGGATCAGCACATTATTTCCTTCACCCTCGATCCCTATCAGTGCCAGAATAACAACAGTTTAACTTGTACCTGAAACCTTACGCTGCCGTCAATAACATGCTGAGTTACTTCAAGTGTTCGGGAATGAACCCTGCATTCAGACAACTCACTCCTCATTTTCGCCCTTCATTTTTACGCTCACCTACACTCACAGTAATCACAATGCACTCACACTGGCCACCATGCACTCACACCATTCACCCACTCACCCTGCACTCAGGCATTACTCTGCACTCGCAATGCACTTGCGCTGTTCACCCTGTACCTCACCCTGCAATCACACAAGCACACTACTCACCCTGCACTCATGTCACACTTCACTCACCTGTCCCCCTCACTGCTCAATCTGTAAGATATTTATGCTGCTAAATTGTTATTACTTTACCAGGCACTTTGAAATATTTATGTCTTCATGCACAAACAAAAGGGGAATTAGTCTTACTAAATAGGTTTAATTTATGTATGCTGCTATCTGCTGTACTTGTTACTGTTTTGCTAGTCACTTTGAAATATTTGAGCATTCAAAAAGGGAATTGTTAGTTTAAACTGGTTTGATTGTTGGATGGTGCTGTAGTTATCAGTCACTTTGAAATATGTGTGCCTTTATGCACACACCAAACAGGGAATTGTTTAACTAACCTGGCTTCATTTTTGCATATTGCTAGACTTGTTTTTACCATGCACTTTGAACATATTTTCACCTTGATGCAAGAAGAAAGTTGGATTGTTTTACAAAACATGCTTGATTTTTGTATATTGCTGGACTGGTGATTGCTTTATTGTGCACTTTGAAAGTATTTGCACTTTTTCTTTTGCTTTACCGACTACAGTTTGTATATAGATTGTCATTAGGTACTTGCTGATAGGGTTTGTTTTTATTCTACATGCAGTGTTATTTATGGTGTTGCTTGCACTTGTCTGTAATACGTCTACCTTAAATCTTGTATTTAGCATTGTTTACATTACAGAAATGATAACTCAAAACAGACAAACATCTGCATCAATGTTCTGAAGCATCCAATCAGTTTTCTTCCTCAGCATTGTGTGCCTGCCTGTTTTGCAGTGCTTACTAATAAAGTCATTATTATTGAAATTGCTTCCTCAGTTCACGTTATTATCATTCACAACCCTTGACAGTCGCTAGTGTGTGGCATGCAGATAATTCTTCACCAGTCTACTTCTCTTGACTTTCGCAGTATACTGAGTTATTGCTTGTGTACTTCTCATGTATATTGTCACTTGAGTTTTTATGGAATTTCATGTTTAGGTTGGTCTTTCAAAGTTTCAAGGTATTGTCAATTCTATTTGAGACCCTTCATAGTTGTTCTTTGTTCTTCAGCCATAGTCATTTCCTGAGATAATAGGATCGCTCCTTGGCATTGTTCTGATTACTGCCTCAGTTAAATAATCTGCTTTTGACAGTATTGTTACAAATGGCGTAGCTTGTATGCAAAGAGTGTTTCCCACTTTCTCATTAGAACTTAGAGAAAGACAATATGGAGGCATTTCACTTAAATGTTGGAGGTTTCAAATAAAAAATGCCCGATTTCTGGGTGGTAGGGCAAAGTGGTAGATGATGGGCCGCGCCGCCGGGGGGGGGGGTGTGGGGGGGGGGTGGTTAGGGGGGGGCCTCCATGTGCTTTGCAGGGGGGCCCCCACAAGTTTCGTTACGCCACTGGTCAGGATGCAGCCTGCTCGTCTGCGTTTTCCCGCCGCTGCCGCCACAGGCTGGCAGTGCGCCCACCGACATCTAAATCAGGCCTTAACACTGACCACTCGACTTGTCTACAATGCAGATGTGCCGCAGTAGGCAGGCCCCAGGACATGGTGGGGGAAGTGCTGTGGTCATGTCTGGCGCAATGTGATTGCTCTTCTATATGTCAATAACGCTATATTTATAGACGTTAACCAGACAAACGGTTATACGTGTGATACTAGCCATTTTCCCATTGTCTGGTTTCTACAACACGGGGCTGCCTAGAAACACTTGTATTGTCTCTCAACCTCAATTTTATTTTCAATCCAATTTCAGTTTTATTGCTGAGAGGAAATAGTTTACTTTTACGATTTCCTTTTCAATTTCGTCCCATCATGTGTAGAAAGGGGAAAACATAACAGTAAAAACAGCGCAAAACAAATTATTAGGCTATTACACCGGCTTTCATTTTCAGAACACAAAAAGCAAACTTTATAATATACAGCTTAAAGTCCAGAATACAATTTTGCATCAATTTCCGATGTCCCTTTTTTACTTACTCAAGTGTAAATATCATAATTTTGATTTCCTAGGGTATGAAAGATTAGCTGCGTTTTCAGTATACGTCAGAAGGCGATGCGCCGGTTCTGACAGTGGTGTTTTCCCTGTTCCTTGGCTCGTAAATTTTGACACGAAATCCACCTTCAAAGATGGATGCCCTCTGGGGATGCAGAATATGCTATAGCAGGCACAGTAGAAGCAGCACTTCAGGGCACTATGTTCTAGCTGTTGCTGTGATGTTTTCCCTGGCTGCTTTTCTGTGTGAGAAAGAGGTCCTTGTAGTGACATAGCCTTTCACAGGAAGGCAGTGAGGAGTCGGCTGGGAGAAGGGATGTGTTCTCCACCATCTTCAGGGCAGTGTTCTGGACAAAGTGCACAGAAATTACTTGTGTGGCAAAATGCTAAAGTAGCAGGCATTAACACAGACACATTTGGAGTTTTTGATTTCTCTGACCCTTACTGAAGTGCTCTTTTGGGCATGAAGAGGGTCAGGTGACAGAGTATACTAAGCAAGTGATGAGAAGGCTACAATATCAAAGGTAAATCAAGTGTGACCCGTAGGATGTTGGCTTTGTTTTCTGGGGCGATAGATGGTCCTAGTGATGGAAGTGTGGCAAGACTGATGAGCAGACGGGTGTTTTTGCAGCTTGAGTCTCCTTCTGAGCCTCTGGTTTTGTGGATACCTATGGCCATTCAACTCCTTTGATGAATTTAGCAAGTTTTCCAGAGATTGTATTTGGCTTGGTTTTGTTGATGATCTTAAGCATAAAGGTTGTGATTTCCGATGGTCTTAAGTATGGGGCCGGTGTCGCTACTCATTCAGCCAAAGATCTATTAGAAACACAAGAATGATGAGAAAAGTAATTGGCTTTAATAAGATTGTTAGTTTCTATATTCAGTGTTGTAAATAAGTTGCTGGAGAGTTGTGGTGCAGTCTCATTGGACCAAGGAAGTGCAGTGGGACAGCTCGTACGCATAACAATTCTACGTTTGGACAGTTGTTGTACAACTTATTCTTCCATGGAAGAGCCATCTCAAATTAAATTATATAAAACATTTTATTTCCCACCACACTTAATATTGATGGGTATTCCATTTCGGTTTTTTTTAGATATTTCATGTTTCCAATGCCTTTATGATGGTCATCTAAATAACCCACAACTTTATCAGATAATTGCTATCATGTATTTCACGAGCAACCTCACTTTCTCAAAGCAATCTTTAAGCAAGATGAAGTACATGTATTTAATTTGTAAATAAACCCACAATAACATTCCCATTTCTAGCATATTTGCTAAAATAAGGGCCAAACACGAATATATTAGTTTCTGTTCAATGCGCCATACCATTCACTATTGTCATTTAATATTCCTAACAATGCCGTTGTTACTTGCCATTATCATTGCCAGTGGCGGCCACTATGGATCGGGGTTGCGGGGCGAAGGGGGTTAGGTGAATACAAAAAACACTTACCTCTCTGTACAGCTACCACCTCCATCTTCTTCGACTCCTGGATGCGCAAAGGCTCCCTGACTCCCTTAGCCAATCATGACGCTCCTGTCAGCAGCATGACAGCAACGTCGTCATTGGTCTGAGTTTGCTGGTTCGGCGCTCAGACAGGGACTGAGAGCCTGTGCATGTTCTTCACCCAGACAGTGCAATACAGCCGGGTGGAGAACATACTAAGTACGCATGACTGTTTGGCCGACCCAAGATGGCCAGCCAAATCGTCATGCCCACTTAAGTGCACCAATCACTCCTCCCCCTGCTGTCTGTGACGACAGCCCAGCCCCGCCCCGCCCTTCCCCAAAACTGGCTCAGTATGGAAAAATAAAATGTTTTATTATCATTTTATTATTGAGCACCTTGTTATTATCATTTTATTATTCCTTTTTTGCACTGTTCAGGGGGTGGGTGCGACGCTTCTCTGCCTTAGCGGAAGAGCCGCCATTGATCATTACCAGAAGCCTCATATATCCGTTCATGTATCACATGCAACTAAATCCCATTATTATATTACACATTTCAAGACAAGAACAAATCATCGCACTTTTTCAGTGAAATATTATGAAGTAAAGTGCTCACACCTTTATCCTTTGATCGTACCTTGGGTTGAAACCTTTTCTGTAGCATCGATTTAGTCAAAATATAGTTTGTTTCCTTCTTTTCCCACTGTGCTACTTTGTCTCATACTCATTAAACATAACCAATGATATCTATAATTGATCCTTCTAACCTATTTCTTTGCATGATTCATTTTTAGGAAAGTCTCACCTTCATGTGTGTTACAGTAACGTGTAGTTATCATTAGTAATCCAAAGTCACTTACTTCCTAGTTCCTAAACATATTTATCATAACCACATATATACAATGGCTGCTGCCTCATGGGATCAGTGTGTCCTCCCCAACTCTATGGTATGTAGACTGTTGCCTACTTACATTGTAATATGTATTGTTGCAACTGGCTGACATCTTGATTAATAATTCTACTACCGATTGCATGTAAATTAAACAGCTCTAAGTAGGCTAGTACTACCTTAGTATATTAGCATTACTGTAGGATTCCTGCCCATTAAATCATTGTTCTCTTCCTAAATTCTCCCTCATTTTTTTTATATGGCCTCATGTTTACCAAGGCTGCCGCCTCGACGTTCCAGCCTCACCCTTATGGTACATCGGCCACCTTCTAATCTGCAACTCTTTTTATAGCTTTTGCCTCTGCGTCCCAAAGTGCTGATACTGAGCACAGTAGTTCTGTCAAAATCCTGTGAATATTAAGCTATAATTGTATGTTGATGATTAGTAAATAATGCATATTGTCCTAATGAAAATTGAGCATATTAAAAATCAATACAGTACTTTTAATGCTAGTTTGATGTGATCGCACTTTTGTTTGCGAAACGACATGACTTAAATATTTGAAATAGACCCAGTTTTTCTATGGTTACAGCAGTCTTGCCTGCCTTTGGGTAGTTGAATTGGACTAGTGGTGATGGCTACTGAAGGTCCTTCCTGACTGCAATACATGGGTTAATGAAAATTGCAGCCTTCTGATGGCGCCCTACTCCTGACCCCCTCACCTGATATGCGTCTTGGGCTTCAAGCTGTGACCAGTAAAATGTTCAGCCTGTCCTCGTGCCGTCTATTCATCTGACCCTAGCTGCATGTCCGGACTGGCGAAAGTGCTTCAGCTGCCGCTGCTTCACGATCTACATACTACACACCTGTCTCCATGGGGCCAGTGAAAGCAGTTGCCAGTCTCCCTGCTATTTAGGGCGCTCAAAGAACAGCGCCTTTTCCGTGTATGAGTCAACAAGATTTAGGGTTAAGTGTGCCAGCACAGTAGCATGATTCGTCTGTGGAGTACGATTGCTCCAGCACGGACAAACTTTAACTTTATCGTGCAGTAGGGTGACTGTATGCAAGTCAACCACGTTTGTTCCTGCCAAAACATACATTGATGAAGTGAGACTTCTGGATGTCAGGTCACTGGGGCTGTTAACATGTATATTAGCCTATGACAAGAGCCACTGGAGCTAAGCAGCAAGGGAGACCCACAATTTATTGTAGCTTTCACTTAATTATTCAGCAGGAAAGGCAAAATATCCTACGTAAGCTGCAGATTTTGTGATTGAATTACTTAATTATTTTGACTGTCTTGCAATGGTCTATTCTTTATTAATACCAGTTTAGCATTGAAATACAGCAAAAATTAAAGGAAACCAAAGGATCAGCCAGGAGCTCACCACCCTGCTCAACACATCTATCACCATCACAACATTTTCAGACGCCTGGAAACACACCGAAGTCAGACCACTACTCAAAAAACCCTCAGCGGACCCCAGCAAACTCAAAACCTACTGCCCAATCTCCCTGCTTCCATTCCCAGCGAAGGTACTGGAAAATATCCTCAGCAAGCAACTCAATACACACCTGGAGCAGTACCAGCTACTCCACACCTCCCAATCCGGCTTCTGCAGCAATAACGGCACAAAACTGTCCTGATGGCAGCCACTGAACACTCCTTGAGCTCTGATCCTCCTCAACCACTCAGAAGCCTTTGACACTGTATCCCTCCACACACTGATGGAAATATTCCAACTCATTGGCATCCGAATAGACCCGCTCAGATAGATCACCTCCTTACTCACTGGAAGAACCCAGAGGAACCACCTTTCACCTTTCACCACTGAACCCAAGGAGATCACATTTGGAGTCCCCCAGGGCTCATTCCTTAGCCCCACACTCTTCAATGCATGTATGACCCCGCTGGCCAACATCAACAGATCCCACGGTCTCCACATAAATTTCTACACAGACCACACCCAACTCATCCTCTCATTCACCCGCAACTCCACCACCACCAGAACCAACTTCCACAGATGCATGACAAGCGTCGGTGACTGGATGAAGAACAACTGCCAGCAGCTGAACACAGACAAGACAGAAGTTTTGATCTTCGGCAAAAGCAGCAACACATGGAATGACTCCTCATTTCTATCAGACCTAGGACCCAAACCCACCGCTGCCTCCGACCATACCAGAAACCTCTGAATCCTCATTGACAACTAGCTCACCATGAAATTATGATCAATGCAACTCCTAAATCTGCTTTCTCACTCTGCACATGCTACATAAGATTTTTAAGTGGCTACATCTAAACAAGAGACGCACCATGACACAGGCCCGCATCACCAACCGACTGGACTATGCACAGCCATCTACAAAGGAATCGCTGCATACCACCTACAGAGACTTCAGAACATACAGAATGTTGCAGCCAGCCTCACCCTTGGCCTTCCCTGATAAACCCACATCACACCCCACCTCAGGCAACTCATTGGCTCCCTGTAAAGAAGAGATGCCAATTAAAACTGCTGACCCACACACACAATGCTCTACAAAACCAAGCAACCACCTACGTTAACCACAACCCGAACTTCCACCAGCCATTGAGAAGACTTTGTTCTGCCTTCCTCTCACTTGCCCATACTCCTGACATCTACCGAAGCAGAAGTGGATGACGCTTCTTCTCCCACAAAACAGCAAAGACCTGGAACAGCTTCCCCACGCAACTCTGGACCATCAAATCACTTCCGGAATTCTGAATGGCCCTCAAGACGTGGCTGTTCAAATAAGCCTCCGGGACCTGCCAGTGCCTGGATACCGTATTGGGTGATTAGCCACGCTTTATAAGTCCTGATAAATGCTGATTGATTGAATTCCTAAAGGGAAGGGATGGGTCCATATAACACGGGAGGTTAGACCACTGCAATATTTCCAAAAACAAAAGACCTCACTTGTTACACATTCAGTACTTTATATACACCTGACCAAAAGATTAATTCATTGATCACATTTTTGGACAGTTTTACAGAGTGCTAACTTGACCCGAAGGCATTGAAGCAGTTTACATAGGCACCAGTTATATTGCACAAGGACACATTCTTTTTTTGGCAGGCACGGGGTGATTAAGTAATATACCCAGAATCACAGGTTGATTGCTGGCTTTTCCAAATTTGCATGAGGACCGCAGTTATCTATTAGCTGTTTACTCCCAGATTCAATCCAAATTAAAATTTACTCTACACAAGGTTTTTCGGTTCCAAGTCCTGATGAGACTCTGTAATGGTTTTGGGTCAAAACGTGTCTACAATTTTAAGCCTTGGGAAAGAAGCCAAAAATGCTATTTAGCAAATGGCCACTAATACCCAACGGTCACTGCTCTCCTAATGGTATTATTGCTTACTCCCCATTGGCATTTGTTATGTAATTTGTGTACAGATTATTTTTGTTGTTCGTTTTAAGAACGTTTTCTGTACTTTGACATTTTACTTTGAAAATACTGGATCTGCTCCCTTTATAGTATTGTGGACAATCTTTTGACATAACAATTTAATCATTTGTTTATTGTTATTTTGTAACCATTTATGTTGTTTGCTTTTGGGTCACAAAGTCGCCCTAATGTTTACTATTACCTTTTATTACTTATTCTGTGAATGTTCTCTGTTTATGTAGCATGTTTTTTTTTTTTTTTTTTTTTTGAAACCGTTTATTGCAGTTTATAGAAGTTACAGGTATGGGCCTACAACCACATGGCCGGCCGCTAGAGCATCAAAAGCATATTACATACACACAGCAAAAAAATTTCTCAGCGGTGCAGAGGAGGAAGACAGGAGTAATCAATGGTGCAGGCCTCACAGCTCCATGCCCACAGTACGGTTCCATTTTCTTAAAGCAAAACAACATAAACAAACCACAACCGCAAGGCACCCCTCGATCCAAAGTGACAACACGTGCTCCATAAGTGGGGGATCCAAACCAGCAGCAAAATTCTGAAGAGGGGGACGGGAGTAGATCAGGGACTGGGGGACCGCGCGCCCACGGCCAAGGGAGGGGCGCCATCTAGGGAGACGGAGCCGGCGAGGCCGCCGGTAGCAGCGGCGGCTCACAAATACCCCCGCGGTAGGCGTTCCAGGGGCCCCAGAATTTCATCCACGCCCCAGGCTTACCCCTCGCCACATAAACCACCTTTTCACGAAACATACACCAATCCATATGCTCTTTCCAGGCCGACACCGCAGGGGGCCTCTGGGATCCCCACAATTGAGCAATATCACGCTTGGCTATCATGTATCCCAGAGTCACCCACCGCGTCTGCGGGACCGAGTAGTCATTTGGTTCCCAGACATAGCATGTTTTCTTGCCTGTATTTGTATCACTTGATTTATTGTTGAGTCTTTTGCTTTGAAAGAAATTAATATGAACAATTAATTAATCTTTTGGCCTTGTGCATATAAATTAATCACTGAATGTTCACATGCGAGGTCTTTTGTTTTTTTAAATATTGCACTTAAATACATTGAGACATCATGTTGGGCCATATTGGAAATTTTCCATATGTTTGTAGTGAATATGATAGTTCATCTCATTAAATCCTTTTCGATACACTTCCATGATACGTGTGGGGATGTATCTATAGCTTCTCAGAATACTATAAATACAGTTTGTTTGGGCCAGTCTATAGTTCAACCCTTTCTAAATATTTCAGCTCAGATTGAGTTCTGGAACTGTAGCTACCACTTTTCATGCATATTTCTGTCTTGCATATCTTACAGATCCATTGTATTTGACCTGCAATTTGAACATGCACTATTGCAAGCTCTGCTTTTTTATGTTGTCCATTGGGCAGCATAATGGGGTTCTGCTGTGTATGGTTCTAAATGATAGTATCTCACTTACCCCATTGGACTAACAGCTATTACTGCCACCAGTGCACTGCTTTGCTTATGGTTTTTAAGAACCTTTCCATTTCAGTGCACTGGAGGGCCCCTTTATTAGCTTGATCTGTCGGTTGTTGAAAGAGCTGTTGTTTACAATACTAATACTTACAGCTTTAGGTCAGTCCATTATCATTGGTTAGCAGCCTAGTCAATCTCATTTACATACATTTTATTCCGTTGCTTTCCATTCTCTACTTACGTTTGTCACTTTCATGGATGTTCACTTCTTTGCCATCCTTTGTCTTGGATAACATCAAGTTAACTACTTTCTTCTGCCCTCAGCATTCCATCGGAGTGCACCTGTTTTCTTTATCTCTCCCCTTTGTGCCCCTACCACCTCCACACCCCCCATCCCCATGCTCATTGTTCTCCCCCACAATAGCTTGTCTAATGCTATACCCCTAGGCTCCTCTGTTGCTCCTCGACTCATCATCTGCATTGACTTGCTGCTTCCACCCCCATGCTCCCCAGCCCCAATTGAATCCATTTTTTCTCATTTAACTTTATTTTTTAAACTTTGTAGGAGGACCTGGCAGCTGACATTTGCTACTGGGTCACATCTTTCCCTAAATGTGCTTTCTCACAGCTTTTGTGTTTGTTTTCATTTGCTGCCCACAATGGAGATTTGCCATCTTGTAACAATAAATTAAAAATAAGAATACTTACCACGTCATAATGTAAGTACACACGTCGTGACACATGCAGTGAGGCTGGAAGGAGATTGCAAGTTAGACAATAGGAAAAGAGTAGAAGATCCACTAACTTGGAAACTAGACCCAGTTAAAATGTAAATTCAACCAGCATAATTACCAACATTTTGTGAATTTTGCAGTATGCTGATAACATGAAATTCTCTAAATTATGCCACATTGCACAGTTGCACCACTATTAGTGGCACAGCACGGGCATAACAAAAACAGCCAGAAAAGGCCAGTGATTGTTGTTTTCAGCAGTTGTGTTTTTTACTCAATCTTGGGCGAGAAATGTATTCTTATGTCAAAGACTGATGCAAGGATACATTTTGTGATAAAATATAGCTCTAACTGGCAGATTTGCATTTTGTGTAATTTCATATAATTTCTAGAAATGTTTTGTAATTGCTTGAAAGCAGAAATCCCAGACTAGAGAAGATGTGAGCCGAATTGAGCTGGAACAGGATTCCAGAAGATGAAGGAATTCCCTTAAGAGTACCAGTGGTCTAAGATCAGAAAAAGTAGGTAACAAGGGACAAAGGTAACCAGAATGGAGATAGTGACCAACAGAATTACTGAAGAGTTTGCTACCCATGGTACTGATGATTTCAGCTCCTTACGAAGTAGACAATTAGGAAGTGACATACAGTAAATTACTTGCCATGATGGATTGGAAAAAAGACTGTTGCAACACTGGTGTGGGAGCCATGAAGAATTAGGCAAAGCCAAATAATGCACTACCTGTTCTTGAAGAAAGAGAAGGAGTCATCCTCTGCTGGGCCAATGGAAGTTTTTAAAATGGTTACAGAAAAAAGATGGAAGTTGAGTGATATATTACAGAGGAGGGCGAGCATGTTATTCTCCCGCAGATGCTCCAAAAGAAAACGCGAGTGCCTGAGTTTGTTAAAGACCAAACTAACAAGGAGGCAATCTGCTCTAGGTAGCTGTGTGAAAATAGCAGAGCGTGAGTTAGAAAATCACGCTGTGTGCTAATATGTGGAACATTGGCAGACCCACCGAGAGCACAGTGGCATAACGCCATCTGGTAAATGTTGGGACTACCTATGGGTGTACTGGTGACTTCTGTTAACACAAACCTCTGCACAGCAGTGCAGTGTTCACCTCCAGAGGGTTTTTCCTGAAAGCTGATGACCCAGCTCAACTTTGTTAGGAGAGCAGAAACACATTTGCCTCAGAATGTGTCCCAGGCTATTGTGGTTGTGCCCCTCCCACCGCTGACCATGAATTCTAATTTGATAGTATGGGGTCGGCTGTCCAAGGGCACACACTGCCCTGAATTGGAAAACACTTAGCAGGTCTAATCCTTGTGGGTGCACCAGTGGGCCTTCTTAAGACTCACCACTATGTCTGGTTTGCCCTGGAGATAACGTCCATCCTGTGTTGTAGACATGCTCCAAAAAATCGTAGACCTTATACAGACAACTGTCCTAAATGGTGACTTTTTTGAAAAATAACTATACTGTGGTGCACTTGGTAGAAATGACCAGATAGTCTCCTTTCACCCTTTGCTAATTCTAACTGGAATTAGTGTGTGTAATCACCCTGATAAATAAACCATGCCTACCAGTTATGCCTTACTACAGCAAGGACTGGTTTCCAGTCTTCAGTTCAATATTTGAGATATGAGAGAATGAGTGCTGCATCCTTCATCATGAACGGAGCAGCTTGTATCAGAATGGAAGTGTAACACCAGGCAGCCACCGAGGGTCTCAGCTCATTGTCATCCTGTAAAATTCAGTGGTTGCACACCCGACACACCTTTGCCTTTTATTATCATCTAGGATTGTTGAAATCAACTTTTTCTATGAAGTGCTATTGTATCTGGCTAAATTATATATTTAAAAAATGTAGGCTTTATAGTTGTTTTCTTCGCTGTTAAGATTGGCAAAAGTGCATGCAACTTTGTGTTATCCACATGGTACATTTTCAAATCAGGACAGTATTGGCTGTCTTTTATCCTTCTGGAGTTATAACATGATAATTTGTTGTAGATGTGTAATAATATTGTAGGAAAGTAGAATCTGTTTTTATGGTTACCCCCACTTTTTTCCTGGTGCTATGCTGTTTCTGACTAGTTTGACTGGGATCCTGCTAATCAGGACTCGGTCTCTCTGCTTTCTCCTTTGCATGAGCAGGACACCCCTACAGCCTTCAGAGTCCTTTCTCCCGGGTTGTAAGTGAGACAGCCATTTAACATATAAGAGGGGCACCCCGACATTACGTGATGAACATCTCGAAACTGGCTGTAAAGAACCCTGTTATGTTTGGTATCAAACATGTTGGAATCATACACCCACACCGTAAACGGTTTGGGAGGCATGATTCCAAGCTCTGTAAAGGCCCTCCGTTGGGCCTTCCGTGCTCCCGGTACCAGTCTTCTAGACCCGCACAGCATGGCTACTGCTGACCAGAAACAGGACTCTGCCCTCCTGCTGCTGAGCCAAGCTCGAGCAGGGAGAGGCAGAACAATAGGGGAGGTGTGACCAAACAGGGAGGTGTGGCCAACTCCCAGACAGGGTTTAGTGTAATGGGGCTGGGTGGGAGCGCTTGCCAGCACCACTCAGTCTGCTTGAAGGGCACATTTGGTGCCCTCCTTGCATAGTCCAGTTCAAACCAGCTCAGGGAGCCATGGGCTCCCGCTCTGGTGCGAAACTAGGCAAAGGACATGGGAGTTTCCTCCCACTGTCCAACCCCTCCCCTTGGAGGGAACCCTAAATCGTCCCAACTCTTTCCTTAGGGTACTTAAGGGCTTACCTGAGGGTGGGACCCTAGATTTGTCGTTGGACACAATTAATTTCAGACACCACTTCAAATTCGACTGTCTGGACACTCTGGACTTCGCTCTGGGTTTGAAGGCTGCAACCGGGAAGACTCCTGCTGCTCCTGATCTCTTCGCCCTGCTCGTCTGCTGCAACATCCATGCCTGTGCGCCATAGAGGAATCCTTCCAAGGCCTGTGGACATCCAAGACACCTGAAGGAATCTCCCTTGAGGTGAAGGAGTCACTTCCCTGCATCTGCAGGCACTGCCACTAAGCTGACCGGTCTGCCAATTCCTGTGCTGCCACGGACTCCAAAAGGCTCAGCAACACAGGTGGTGGTTCTTCACATCCCTCAAGGCCTTCCCTGTCCTCTCACCAAGTTTGAGGCTAGTATCCCTTATCGGAGCCGCAGGAACCAAATCCCTGTGAACCGCAATGACTTGCTGTTGCAAAGGCTTGTTGGATTCCTTCCATCAAGATTTTCCGGCTCCAAGTAGCCCCAACCTCAAGCATCTTCAGTGACTAGAATTTTTGACCACACCGCATTGCTTGCACCATGGCCTGTATCTTTTGGTGAGCTGCTCTAGGTCCGCTTGCGTCTCCAGTGCCTCCGGCCTGTCGGTCCTGTTGAGGGTCTCCTTTGAATTCTTTGGGCTCCCCTGATTGCTCAGGGCCTGCCCTGACTCCCCTGCTTGCGGTGATTCACCTGGACCTTGCTGGTCCCAACACTGCACCTTCTTCGCCTTCCCCTTTGTTTGCAGTTGCCAAGGCCTGTTGGGGCTCCCGATGGACACTGACCCCTCAAGTCTCGACATCCAACATGGGACAGCTCGTGAATGGCTCCTGGTCTTCCACAGAGTCACATGATCCTCACAGCTGTAGCT
Organism: Triturus cristatus; assembly: GCF_964204655.1. NCBI lineage: Eukaryota > Metazoa > Chordata > Amphibia > Caudata > Salamandridae > Triturus > Triturus cristatus. The sequence continues at coordinate 534,937,363 of NC_140580.1, forward strand.
CCAAGGCCACCATCATCTTTCCTGCAGCACCCGACATCTGTGGGCAATCGCCTTCCCTGCCCTATGGTCACTCCTGAGTGACCTAGACTCTGTCCCCTCTGTTTACAAGTACTCTTCACCTCGAATCCACCTTTGTCTGCTTACAGGTACTCTTCACCTCGAATCCACCTTTGGGTTCCACCGGACACTTTCAACTTCCCCAGCAGCAGCATCTTCCTGAAGTCCTCCATTGGGTTTGATGGCGGTTTCCGATACCACTTCCCTGGTGTAGGTAACGTGGGTACTTAGGTATTCGCAGGTGGGGTGGCTCTCCAAGCTTCTGTCTTCCACGGGGTTTCTTCAGGGTCCAATGGGAAGGGTCCTTTTTCTTGAAAATTGCAACCGAGACTTACACGTTGATTTGTACGGAGAACGCAATTGTGTTCCCACACTGCACAAGACCTCTGTGAGGCTTCTCGATACTCAACTTGGGTGGCCCCTTGGGTCCCCGACATTTCTACATCCTCTGGTTATATTCTTGTCTCAAGTCGTGGTTCACATACCACTATTTTAGTATATGGTGTGGTCTCCATCTGGGGATCACTGTGCATTCTGTGCTACTTACGTGTTTCTATTGCAACGTAATGTGTACATTTTGTATATCTCCGGGTAGGAAATATCTGTATGTGTTAGTGAGTGTCTTACAATGAATACATATTTTTATAAATACATGGTGTGGTTCATTTTCACTCAATTGATACCTATAAGATTACGTTCTGGTAAAACAAGCTGCTTTACACTCCTTCTGGACTAAGCCTGATGGCTGCTCTCCACAGCTACCACTTAGAGAGCTTTCTAAGGCTGTCTAAGACCACTAAAATCACCATAATGGTTGTCTGAATCAGTGCAAGGTGTCCACTTACATAAGTGTACATCATATACAGAGCCTGCCTCTCACAAATATGCTTAGTGAATGTTATTTTTCACTCTTTCCACAGTTAGACAGGATAATATTTCCCTCCTCTTTGCAAGTCTGCTAACTATCAAATACAACTTAACCTGTATAAGATGGCAGAGGGTGCAAGTACCTTATACTATTGCGAACCGAGAGGGGAGTTGGGTGCTGGTGCCTGCGGTGGTGGCTTCCCTGGGGCTGGCCATCGCTGTAGCTTTGGCTCGGCCTACAGAGGCCTGGAGAACCGTTTTGCTGGGGACTGCGCTGGACACCCGGGAGGGTGGTGGCAGCAGGCCCTTGTGCCCTTGACCAGAGCCAACAGGATCTTGTAGAGGCACAATCCCGGTGGGGTCCCAAGACCGCCATCTTCTGCACCAAGCTTGACAGTGGTACGCACTAAACTGGAGAGACTGAGACCAATGGTGGAGACTCAGAATGTCCAAGAGACAGTTCAGGAGATTATTAATACTGCGCCAGGCTTGGAACTGGAAGCCCTTACTGCACCGATTTTGGCAGCCATTAGAGACACAGAAGTGGTGCTAGAAAGCAAAATTGATGCATTGGCTCTGGACCTAAGGCTCCTTCTCACAGACCATAAGAAATTGTTGGAGATAGTAGGAGAAATAGAATCCGCTGTGGCCCAGCTCAAGCCCACGGACACAGATGATGACAATAAGATCCTTTCCATGCAGGTGACCATAGAGAGGCTAAGGCAGGGGCGGCTCCTCCATAATGGCGGAGGAGCATCACCCCACTGAGTCAGTCAGCGGAAAAAAAAGTGATAATAAAACAACATTATCTTTTTTTACACTGACTGACTGAGCCAGGCAGTCTTGGGCGGGGCTTGGGGGGCCAGTTCGGGACGGGCATGGCAGGAAGGAGGAGGTAGTGTGCGCTGTAAAGTGTGCAAGTCGGTCTTAGTCCAGCAAAACAGACATGCACACTTAGGTTTCTCCAAAGGGTTTGAGAAATGCCCCAGACACTAAGGCACTGTCTGAGTGGCAAACTAGGCCGCTCAGACCAACCCTAGCGCTGCTCTCATGCTATGAGAAAAGCGTCTGAATTGCTGGTGTCACAGGGACTGCTGGGACACCATCAGGAGTGAAGAGGAGCACCGATGTGTTGGCGGCAGGACAGGTAAGCTTTTAAAAAAATTATATCTCCCTTTCCCCCCCCCCCACCCCAGCCCCCACACTGGAGTTTTGTGGCAGCCACCACTGGCTAAAGGAAAGAGTGGATGATGCCGAAGGCCAGTTTCAATATGTAAATGTGAGATTGATGGGCATCCCGGAAAAGGCGGAGGACCCAAGTATGGAAATCTTCTTGGAGAATTAATTGTCAAAATTAGTCATGGAAGGAAAGGCATCAAATCTCTTCATGGTGGAAAGGGCCCACAGAGTGCCGGGTGGTCTGCCAAGACCGGGGGTGCTGCCTAGACCTGAAGTGGCAAGGCTCCTGAACTTTCGGGACAGAGCCAATATGACACAATGAGCCCATGCACATGGCCTGTGTCAGCTAGCCGGGGGGACAGTAAACATGTACTCGGACTACACCCAAACAGTGAAAAGCCAAAGGGAAACTTTTGTGATAGTGAAGCAGCAATCGAGAGAGCTGATCTTATAATGCCCACTGTACTTCCTGGCTAAACTCTGAGTGATAAACCAAGAGCGCTCACACATCTTCACCTCAGGGGCAGAAGCGTGGGCCTTGCTGAAAAGCAAGGGCTGTACAACCCTGGCTAAACCAGACATACAGATCCATGGAGACTGGCAGCGACCCAAGCTGAGACATAGATTCAAGGCAGCCTCAACAAAGGACCAAGCAGAAATAGAGGGCTAGGTTTTTGGTGGAGTTACAGCAGCACCACTTTCTGGTCTCCAGCAACAGATGGGCATAATTGGCATAGTCTTCAGGAGGCTCGGAGGGGGGATCCGAAGAGTCTCAAGAAGACAGAGATGATGTGTATCTCCCAGTGGTGACACCAATGATACCGGAAATAATGGGATGGGTTGGGGCCTGCATGCATTTTTTAGGGATAAGTAGGGGGCTGTGTCTGGGCCATCGGGAGACCTCTTGGTCCATGAGAACTGGTTTACTGAAAGTCCAGGGGGCCGCGCCCCTGCGACGGAAGGCAATTACTGTCCTAGATAGGATCAAAGTTTACCACATAGTTAGTTGGAAATGTTGGGGCGACAGACATCTCGGGCATTGGGCAATGGATAGATTTAAACCCTCAGCACATTGGTGGTTTGGTAGGGCGGTCTGTTTGGTGGAAGAGTCATTTTGGGGCATGTTGCTTCAAGCACCAATTAAGGCTGGGAAGAACTGGGGAATTGGTGAATGTGACGTGTGACACTTGAGGAACACTACACAATGGGGACCGACCTTGAACCAGACCTTAAAACTCCTCTCCTGGAATGTAAATGGCCTTAGAAACAAGCTAAAATGGGGGATAGTGAGGAAAGACTTGCCTAGACATGACCCTGATATTACCTTGCTGCAAGAAACACACTTATTGGGCAACAATTTTGGATTCCTTAATTGTAGCAGGTACACACTTCTGGCGCATGCAGGATTTTTCTCAGGTTCCAGAGGGATAAGCATTCGGACCCGCTGGAGGTCCCCAGGACATGGGTTAATAAGAATGGATGCCAGACGGCAATACAGGGGCAATGCTATGGGGAAGATCTGATGCTAGGATCTTGGTATTTTTCTGCCTAACCTGCAAACTTTGGGCCTAGAGCTCCTGGGACCCTGGATAACAAGCACCCCGGAGATGTTGATGCTCACTGGGAAAGACCGCACCCTGACTCTGCAGGGGGACCTAAATAGAATGAGGATGTCTGGAGAGAGAGACCCAGAGCAGACATACGCTTAGTTAATTTTATAGAGTCCCTGGGGTTGCTAGACCCCTGCGGGATCAACATCTGGAGCAGCGCTGGTACTCATACGCGTCCAACTCCATGCAGTTCTGGTCTAGTTTAGACTAGACTATATCCTAGAAACCCACCAGGTTGGTTCAGTCACACAACCTTTATGCCCTGTGGAATTTCGGATCATTCACCCCTGATCACAGACTTACAGATGAGCATCCCAGGGCTGAGGGAGACTTGGCAGCTGGATGCTAGGGAATTGACATAGATGTTCACCACTGCCACAGATCTGTACTTTGCAGAAAATACTGGGACTGTCAAGTCCAAGGTAGATTTGTGGGAGGCATACAAGGTAGTGACCAGAGGGCAGTTACTTGCCCATTAAGTGGATACGAAGAAGAGGAGGGACGAAGAAAGCAGGAAACCTAAGGAGCTGCTATTGGAGTGGTAGAGGGACTATGTCACCTCGCCCTCCAGGGAAATGTCTAACAGAATTAAAGAGGTGAGATAAAAGTATGTGGCCCTCATACACCAAGAAGCTTGAGGCCACTTCCGAGCAAAGCAGGGCAGGCTATACGAAGTGCGTGATAGGCCGGAAAACTCCTAGCCTGGTTTGCTAAAAAAGAGGAAGGGCAGAGGTAGATATGGGAAATCAGAACCGGAACGTCAGTGATGAAGGAGGCTCTCATTGGGTTTGTGCAAGTGTTCGCTGCCTATCTGGAAGACCTATATAGGACCCTCACTGACAATAGCCAGGAAGATTCTTGACAGGTTCGTCAGTGATATCCTGACCCCCAGATTTTCGACCAAATAGAGACAATTATTGGGAGCAGAGATTAACGAGGGGGAGATTGCTTAGGCCAAAACCCAACTACATAGTGCCAAAACCCTGGGCCTCAATGGGTTTCTGCCAGAACTCTTTAAATATGTGAAATCCAGAGTACTAGGCCACTGCATAAACTGTTCCATGAGGCCTAAAAAATGAGCAGGCTTCCAAAGATCTCAGAGGGGTGCCGATTGCTTTGATCCATAAGGCGGGGAAGGCACCTGTTGTCTGTGCCTCCTACAGGCTGATCTTGTTGCTCAAAATGGGAACAAAGATACTAGTGAAAGTTCTGATGAATCGCTTGGTACAGGTGATGGATTCTCTAGTGGCCCTGGATCAATCTGGCTTTATGCTGTACTGGGCCATGACTAACCCTGGGTGTCGTGCTCCGCTTCGCCCACGGAGTGCACGTAGCGCTGCCTGCTTCGCCGTTTACGAAGTAGGCAGCGCTACGCACACGCCACAGCAAAGCAGAGCTGCCCGCCACCTGCCTCCCGCCCGCCCGCCCTCATTTTAAAATAATTTAAAGAAGGTTAAAGGTAAATAAACCACCTTACCTTCAGTACGGCGTCCCGGGGCTCCCTCTTCTTGCTGGACGGTAACTTCTTCATGCAAATGCGCATGCGCGGGCGTCCGTGCATGCGCCTTTGCGCGAAGAAGTTACCGTCCAGCAAGAAGAGGGAGCCCCGGGACGCCACACTGAAGGTAAGGTGGTTTATTTACCTTTAACCTTCTTTAAATTATTTTAAAATGAGGGCTGGCGGGAGGCGGGCGGCGCGTAGTGGGGCTACGCGGAGTGCACGAGTGTGCGTAGACTTTGCCACACTACGCGCTGCTTCACGTAGCCCCACTACGCCCACTATGCCCAGGCTTAGCCATGACTCATAACTTGAGGTGGTTAATGAGGTGCTTGGCTCGTTGTGGTAGACCGGGCGAGCCGGTGGTCCTATTGGCCCTGGATGCAGATAAGACATAACAAACAAGATGATGGACGGAATGTTGCACATTGGCAAAACATTCACCCCCAGTCACAGATCTGGGTTTAACCCATCGTTATTTTGCTCACCACGCCACCCCAGTTCAGACAGAGAAGGCATTCAACTCTTTGGAATGGCCCTACATGGGGACCGTCCTTGATAAGATGGGTTTTGGTGCGTGCTTCCTACCTTGAGTTGGGCTACTGTAAAGGGAACCTATGGCCAGAGTCAGAATCAACAAGGCATAGTCGATGGAATGTGGGCTATCCAGAGGTACTAGACAGGTGTGTCCACTGTCCCTCCTGCTTTTTTGCAGTTGCACTTGAGCCCATGGTGGCTTGGATCTGCACAGATGCATTGATCCTCGGTCTTCGATGGAATCCAGGGCGTGAGGACATCATCAAACTATATGCGGATGACATCCTGCTATAGCTGGTGGACCCTATGCACTCTGTACCAAGAATCCTGCACATTTTAGAAATTTTTGGAACCTTATGCTGGAATCTGTATCAATTGTCACAAATCGGTGGCGTTCCCATTGATTGAGGGCAATCTGAGTCTGAAATGGAGATACTCGCTCAGGTGGGAAACTTGTGGTTTCGGGTAATGAGGAATCTTTAAACACTAAACCAAGAATTATTTCTCCAACAAAATCTGCTGAGGATCCTGGAGGCGTATAGGAGCGATGTGGAGAGGTGGAGGACACTCTTGCTCTCTCTACTAGGGCAAGCCGCTCTCTACAAAATGATGTTGCTGCACAAATGTTGGTAAGTTTTGCAAAATACCCCCTTTGTATTCCCGGATAAAGTTTTCCGAGCTGTGGATGAGGTCACGGGGGTGCTCTTGTGGTATGGGGGAGGAGGGGGGGGGACAGATTTGCTCTGTCTCTCTTGGCCAGATGGCTAACAGATGGGGTAGTCTCCCTTCCAAAACTCTGTCTCTATTAGTGGGCCACACAGCTGCTAGTGGTACATGATTGTGCCTTTTGTATGCAGCATGAACCCTCCCTGCTGGCAGACAAGAGAGCAATGGAGCTGGAATATTATGACCTGAAATTATATGGAGGAAGGGGGTTGGCCCCCTGCAGACAGTGGTGGTAGTGAAGACATGGAAACGGGCAACTTGGGCCAAGAGATGACAGGGTAAACTGACATTGGAGACTCCTCTGTGGGACTCGGACCTCTTAAGCGACTTGCGAAGGGTGGAGGGCTATGGGAAGTGGAACCTGCATGAAATCTCCAAATTAGGAGATGTCTGGAAAGATGGAGGAATTATATAATATGCTAACTTGCAGGCAGAATACGAGCTGATAGGAAGTCACTTCCTGAGGTATCAGCAATTGAGGTATATCCTGGGGAGATGCAAGGCCCTTAATATGGAGGTGACAGAGGAGTTCCCATTGGAATATAGGGTGTTAGGTGCTCCTCTGATGAGCCATGTGGTATCCCAGATTTACTCTATACTCCTTCATAACTGTCTCCAACCTCTTGACATGCTATGAGCAATATGGGAGAGGGATCTGGGCAAACTTGAAGATGATGACTGGGGGATGGTATGTCAATACCTGGGGGAGGTGGCGATCAGGGCAGAATTTCAGGTAAATCAACTGAAACTCTTTCACAGGGTGTACTATACAAGAACCCAGATTCTTCCGGATGGGGAGAATGACTGATGACCCCTGTTTGTGGGGCTGCTAGATGCAGGGTTCCCTGATTCATAAGTTTTGGGAGTGCCAGTGGGCCTGAGCATACTGGGAAAGAATAGGCAATAGATGATCAGAAATGTTGGATTTTAGAGTGACGCTCGCTCTGCAATTGATCTCCCTAGGTATGTGGGGGGAACAATCCCCAGATCGCTATGCCTCACTCTTCAGCAATGTGGCCCTGATGGTGGCGCGGAGAGATCTGATTAAGCATTGGGGGTGAAGTTGTTGCAGACCCTGCGGGAGTGGGAAAAAGTTATGAACTGGTGTATGGGGGCTGACAATTTGGTGTATTGAGCATGGGTCTGTCCAGGTAAATTTGACAAAATATGGGGTCCATGGATGGCAGCAAGAGACATGACATGATGAGGGTGCGGAAGAGAATGATCGCAGCAAGACAGAGGAGCATGAGAGGCTTCAAATGAGATGAGAGGTCGCTAGGAATGGCAAAATACTGTGTTCTGCTCTGCTGCAGGATGCAGCTCATCCTGGAACTAATATGGAGGGGAAATGCCTCTCATAGTTGGGGGGTTTGTTCTATTGTTTATCCATTTATGAAACGTAATAAAAATATTTTCAAATCACTATTTTCCCACCCCCTTCAATAGGATATGGGGTGCAGAGATCTCCACACTCATGGTGGATATCTCTGTACGATAAATGGGCTCCTGCCTGAGGATCCATGACAGACAATACCAGGCCGTGGCTGGAGAATGAAATGCAGAGCAAGCTGTTGTGCACTGGAATACAGTCTGTTCTTGGGTTTGGGGTGAGGGTGCAGATACTTCTGCTGAGATCAGACCACGGGCAAAGAAACTTTGCTCTGCTAAAAAAGGCAATTACATCACTGTTGCGTGCAGAGGAAGAGCAAGGGAAGGACAAGTAAGAAACAGATGCATTGGTCTTGTTCATGCGTTCGTATAATAAATGGGAGAAAACATTTTCTCCAACTTGCCAAAAAACAAAGAGATGACAAACACAAAAATAAGGAGGAAAACTTCTGAGCCAGGATCAGGGAAGTGAAACAGTCAAAACTATTGACTTAAAAGAAGGGGTTAACCCAAAGTATATGCAATGTTTAGATCTGACAGCCTTATGGTGGTCTTCCCCCCCAAATTTTTACCTTCCTCCTCCACTTTAGCTGACCTCATTTTTGATGGTCTTAAGACTCAGAGCACTTTTCCACTGCTCACCAGTGCTAAAGTACATGTACTCTCTCCCTAAAACATGGTAATATTGGTTAATCCCCAATTGGCATATTTAATTTACCTATAAGCACCTAGTAAAGTGTACTACATGTGCCCAGGGCCTGTAAAGTAAATGTTGCTAGAGGGCCTGCAGCACTTATTGCGCCACCTATTTAAGTAGCCCTCTAACCATGGCTCAGACCTGCCATTGCTGAGCCTGTGTGAGTAGTTTAAAATGACATTTTGACCTGGCAAAATAAACCTTTTGCCTGTCCCAAACCTTCCTATTTTATACATATATCTTACCCTTAAGGTAGGCCCTAGACATCCCAGGGTCACGGTGCTATGTGTTTAAAATGCAGGGTTTGTACTTTTAAGTTTTACTTGTCTGGGTTGTGAAAAACCTTTAAATTCGTTTTTCGCTACTACAAGGTATTTCTCTACCATAGAATAACATTGTGATTGCCTTTTTACATTTTATAAGGGAAATTCACAATAGTGAAGAGAAAGACGTTTGAAGTTTGGTGTCTCTGGAATCACAATTTAAAATCCAAACTTTTGGTGAAGTTGCATTTTTAAATTGCAATTCTGAAAATGCAGCATTTAAAAATGTGGCATTTTCTTACTTTAGCCATTTGGTGCCTGCTGCATGTCTCTGATCACATGTCTGGGGTGGGTGACAGTTGGGCTTTGTGTATTCCCCCAGACAGTCACACACAATGGGAGCTTGGGTGTGGCTTAATGGGCCATACTGGCAGGTTGGAAGGGAGGAGTTGGACTCCGCATCACTTACACCTAAATAAGCTGTGTCTTGTCCTCACACAAAGGGCTGTATACCCACCTGTAGTGAGTCTGGAGTCAGGACAGGAAGGAAGAACCTCTGTGCACTAAAAAGGCATGTCTGTGAAGTTTCCCCCACTTCAAAGGCACAACTGGGTATAAGTAATGAACCTCAGACACCAGCTCTTCCATGACCTTCTGGACCTGTGAAGATTCGACCAGGAAGAAGGACTGCTGTGCTGCTGAAGGGACTGCCACTCTGCTGAACTGCTGTTTCTTTGGATTCCTGCTTTGCTGTGCTGACCTGCTGACCTTCTGCCCCCCTGCATGGGTGAGAAGGACTTGACCTACATCACTTGAACCGAGAATGACTCCAAGGGCTAGCTGGCTGGCCTCTTGATCTGAAGTCTCAGGGACATAAAAGACTTCCAACCAATCTGCTTCTGCACCTAGACTCTACCTTCTGTGAGTCTGCCCTGCCAAGTGGGGCCACCCCTGTCCTGGACTCTTGGAAGTGGGCCCAAGGTGCTGCTCTGGCAGAACCGACGCATCCTCGGCTAAGCGGCGCATCTCCAAGCAGAACCGATGCATCACCGCTGTTGCATGTATTGGATCTGATTCAAAAGACTCGCAGCACCGCAGCCTCCCGTATCTGAGACCCACTTATCTCCTTCAGAACCGCAGCTGAGCGATGCATTACATGGTGCAAGCCTTTCGCATCTCTCATCGATGGCAGCCTCAACAACGACAGATCTCCGCATTGCAACTTCACTGCTCATTGGAACCTGCCCCAGCTGCGCCTCACATCTTTGACACCGGAATTCACATCTCAAGCCCCGCCGACAGGATCCTTGATATCTACGTATCAGGATCTCATACCGCAGCCTCGACGCACTTAGGAACTGATGCATCGCATCAACCGCGCAACGCATCTATGAAGCGGATCCACGCAAGCGGTCTGCAACCTGTGTTAATATACATTGGTTCAGCTGGCCTAACTGGGTCCCTGTAACTGGCCGCACTCCATTGCAGTTGGCCTGAACTTTTGACTTTATCACATTCCAGTGCGATCAGATATTCCCAGTTGTTGCTTCCTGTTTCTAAGCGCTATTTTACAGTTTATTCTTTAAAAATTCATAATTCAAGTTCTACTTATTGGACATTTGTTATTTTGGTCTTATTTTATTTATTAAATTGAGCTCTTTTTTATAACCTGGTGTGGAATGTTTTTGTGTGGTATTTTCAATGTTTTACAGTTTGAAGTGTTGCAAACACTTTACACATTGCCTCTAAATTAAGCCTGACTGCTCTGTGCCAAGCTACCAAAGAGTGAGCATAGGTTAATTTAGGGGTTGCCTGCTTCTTACCCTGACTACGATTGTGGTTGCTGCTTGACTAGGGCTTAAACCCCAGTCAACCTTCAACCCAATTTCTAACAGTAATGTATTGGAAGCAACAGATCTCCACCAAAAAAGATGTCTATAGCCAATACCTAAAATGTTATGCACATGCATTGTGCTAGGTAACTTGCTTCAGCTTCTAGTTAGTTAATCGGAGGCAGCATTTTGTGAACACCAATAATGACCAAACCTGATTTATGTAATTAGAAATGAATGTATAACATTTGCTTGTTACATTATACTTGCTTCTGTGAGCTAGGTAAGAGGAGCTCAAAGGCAGTGACAGTAACAGGACGGGAGGACATTCTACAGCCACTATCTACATAGTCTCCTGTGATTGCAGTTTTGTGAATTCAGACTCATTGAAATGTCCAGAAGCCTCTTTCCAGCAAAATAACATGAGTAACCGAAGAGACTTCAAATATCCCTTGTGCTCATCATGTGACCTACAAACACCATCAAAGGCAGTTGAACCTGTTCTTAAAGAATCTTCATTGAAAATCTGCGGACGGGGCAAGTTAATGTACATTGGCTGGTTGTAGCAAATAACCAGCTACTAAAACTTGCAGATGTAAAGACATGCTTAAATTTAACTATCCAGCATTCAGATTTTCTATTTAATTTAAATTCCCTGGGTTGAAAAAAGCTTGCAATAATGACTGTGAGCAGACAATAGGGGACAGCAAATTACGGCAACTGCACCCTATCACCACATGGAAAAAGGGTAGCCTTATAAATAATAAGTGTAGCCCATCTTAGTCTTTGTTTGTTTTATTTACAAAATGGTGTCTCTTCTAAATAAGATGCATGCGTATTATCAAAATAAAGGCAAAATAAACAGGATTTTTTTTTAAAACTTTACTAAGGTTTGACCTTGAAAACATCTGTTACAGATCATGTATTAATTACCTACTCTTGGACCTTTCCACCCATTCTAAGCTGGTTCCACAAAAAAATATTTTTAAACCTCATCACATGCCCAACATATCTTTTTAACCATACCAAAGGCACACAATAATGAAGGGAAATCCTTGGATCTACCTTTAGGTATTTTTTAACATGTATCTGGATCTCTGCAATTCATCTAATCTAATAAGAACTCCCAGCAATTGTTGAGTCCACCAAGGTGGTATTTACCTACCAAGGTGTGAGAAACCACCAATGATGAAGCATTCCACGATACATTGTGGGGAGGAGTCTTCCTCAAAATCTTCTGGATTCCTTTAGGTTTAGTAGGGTAGCCTCTCAAATAATCGAGGCATCTTTTGTGAGTTCTCAAGTCCCTGTCCTACCCTCTTTCTTGTAAAGTGGTATGGATTGTTCCTCACCCACTGGTGACCACATCCAAGGAATGGTCACTATTATGCGTTACTCAAAAGTCCACTCTGACTCTTAGGAAACAGCCAAAAGTGTCTTTGGTGTCACAGCACCTTCAGCAGTGAGTCCTTCGGGGGCCTGGCAGGCCCGTATCAAGTATATCCGCTCCAGCAGCAAGCCAGCATTCAGCATTTCAGAAGGTGCCCCGATCGCCAGGACTTGCAGAGCTCCAGTCCTGCTCAGTTGAGTCGGTCTGCACATGGGATATGCAGCAGAAACCTGAACGGTGTGACCAGCTTCAGCAGCTATTGGAGGTGCTCCAGGCTTCCTTTGGTGCGGTAAGTTAAGCTCTTCCCCACACATGGTGATTCTCGTGCTCCTGACAGTGTCCCAGAGAAGGAGCAGTGTCGTCTCGATGCCCTCCGAAGTCCATAGGACAGGTAAGGGGCAGGTCTCTGTGCGTATTTCTGACTCGCAGGTTACAGATTCAGTTTTCTGGGCTATCTCCTGAACTTTACAGTACCTGGTACCAACAGCTCCTTCTGGCATACAGGGTTTCCACAGTACCCATTGGCAAGGATTCTGTCTTTACTGCGCAGCCATCCATACCACAGCTGCTCCTCATAGCATACAGGGTCGCCGCTAAAGTCCACACAAACCTTGGTGCTTTGTCGGCAACAATTAATTCCATGATGCCCCTTCCTGGCATACGGGTTCACGACAACGAGGATGTACAGATTTCACACCCCACGCATGGTAATCAGTTGATGGCTAAGTTCATGGCTGCCCTCTCAAGGCATACGGGGTTCACTTGATCTGATCCTGTGCATGGGTAACAACCCATTCAGTGCACAGCCATCTCCTCACACTTGGTACTGGGTGTCCTCTCAGAAGGGTTCCCCACTGGACCTCACTCCCACCACACACTGCTCTATTCCTGTACTGTACACTTCCCAGGCACATATGTAACCAGTGCAGAGTCACAACTCCTGCACAGCACTTTACTTCTAACTGATGTAGGCCAAGAGTTAGTTAAGCACAAAGCAGAGGAACATTTAAAAAGGTGAGTGAGCATGTAGGCCTCACTCCAGTGACACAGGTTAAAAAGAACCTTTTCACTCCTACTGATCACTGCACAATATGCTGCCACCACCGCGCTTGTGTTGCTTAACTCCTGGTAAAGGTAGTAGCCTTCCAGTCAAACAAGCCCGCAATCCTTGAGACAGGTCAATGTAGTTGCGCACCCTTGTGATCCGTGTTTACCTATGACTGCAAAAATCACTGTTATAAATCCCTAGTATATGGTACCAGTGGTACCCAGAGCATGGGTTTTAAAGGAGCCACCAGGGCCTGAAGCACTCTTTGTCCCACCCTTAGAGACCCGAGTAAACTACTGACAGCAGGTCAGCCATTGCAGACTGTAGGAGTAGTGCAAACTTCTTGAACTCGACTTTGCCCCCACCATGTGTGGTTGCCCACCTGGTTGCCCCAGCTGCTGCCGCCAAGACCGGAATCTGACCCCCTGGCAGGAGTTGTGTACGCTCCCAGGAGACAAAAACAAGTGCCTGGATGGGAAGGAGGTCACACTTCCCTCCTTGACAAGTGGCTAGTGAAGTGGCACATCAAGGAAGTAAGCTTCAAATCCTTCACCGCCTGTGATATGCAACCAGGCTGCCTCCCAAAGGAGGAAACAGCCTTTGCCATGCCCCCAGGCACATTTACACCCGAACAGGTGGGAAGTTTAGGTCTTCAAGAGGTGTACACTCCCAGAAGGCACACCTGTAGGGCGGGCTACCTAGTCTGTAGAGCTGAGGAAGACTTATGCCATTTTTAAAAGTGGTAGAATAGAGGGTTCTAGGTAAAAAAGGTGATACACACTCCAGATGTGGTCACCTCAGGAGCGGATTGGCCTTTGGGGTTAGTAGCCCTTGGCTACATGCACCCACACCCCTAACACCCCTAAATCTAGGGTTTAAGGGCCACCCCTAACACCAGAACCTCAGTTCTGATCTGACTTACAAGAGGACAAAGAAGAGACCTGTGTCTGTGACAACAGGGTCTGCACAAAGCAAAGGTGTGAGACTCTGCACCTGTGGCAACCTTCCAAGAACTGCACATCTGTGACTCACCCTTGACCAACGCTTGGTTCCCCCTGACAGAGGGACCCCTTTGAGAGCAAAAGGTAACTCCAGACTATCCCTGACTAGTGGCACTAGTCCCCTGCACACCGCAGATAAAAACAATGCACTGTAGCCAAAGATACGCTGGCCATCGGGCCCTCCTAGGCATCCCCCAAAAGCAGATGGTCCAGTGCATTGTGGGAAACATAGTCCTGACATCCACCAAGTTTCAGGTGGCTACCGTTTTCCTCCGGATGTCAAAATAACTTTCTGCTGAGCTTACCGCTGCCAAGGCTTGATGGTTGCCAGTCCAGTAACCACCACATTTACTCAATGCTGCATCTCGAGGGAACTCTGCAAAACCTTCATCTGACGTGAGCAAAGGCTTAGTTGTTGACTTTTTGCACCTGGTTCGCCACCAACACCTTGTAAGGGTAAAACTAGCTCCCCCACAGCTCCTGCTTCAACATCTTGGACAGCCAGGGCAACTCTGCAACTGGGCTTCTCGAGCCAGGTAAAATCGAACTGACTGTTGTAGCTTGGTCCTAGGAATTGCATCCCCTTTACCCTCCCTGGGTCCACACAATTTGAACCGCAAGTGACTGCTTGTCACTTGTACCAACCGCCATGATAAAGTTTTTTAATTTCTTCTAAAACCCATAACTCTGTTTATACTTATCTGACTGACTTTGTTTTGTGTCTAAATTTATATAATAATCTGATTTATTTTTGTAAATTGGTGTCTGATTTCTTTCGCGTCATGTCAATTACTTATCATCCATATTAGTACTCTGAAATGCTTAACACATGTTCCTCTAGTAAAGCCTGACTGTTCTTTTCCACTTTACCAGGACTGAGCCAAGGATTTATTATTGTGAATCCAAGGACCATCTTTGAGGTATTTAGAGAGCATTGCATGGTGAAGCCTAACCAGCATTACCACATAATACTCCACCTTCCTACAACCTGCGCTTTGCCCAAAAGCCTCAATCATGTGACTTCCTCCACTGAACTCTTCACGTTGGACTAGAGAATGTAACTTTTCAGCTGGACTAACCTGGCTCCTGTGTCCAACCTGCGCTCCATCGCCGTCTGCCTAAAGTTGTGAATTTTCCCTGGTGTAGCACAATCAGATGACCACGAGTAGTGCTTTGTGCTTTTAGGTGATATTTTCACTTAACTTTTAAATTTAATATCCCTGTTACTGCTGATTGGATTTTTGCTGTTCGGGTATCTTTTTATTTTTTAAATTTACTATGTCTCTAAATTGGTTTGGTATTTTTCTTGTCTTGTGTTTTCACTTCATTACTGTTTGTGTGCTGCATTACTATTGTACACATTGCTCCTAAGTTAGCCCTGACTGCTTGTGTGCCATGCTACTAGAAGGTTAAGCACTCTTTAATTTACAGAGTTTTATAGTTCACCTTCGCAAGGATTGTGGTTGTTGCATTAGAAATTGGGTTACTGGTTAACTGTGGTGTGAGCCCTCGTCATCTTGTAGATTCCACTGCCTCACTTTTACGAGGCTTTCCTGAGTGGGAACGCCCACTCTGCATACATTATACCTGACGCAGGTATAATGTGACGCCGGGCTTTACAACGTGACGCATCTCCTTAGATGCGTCACGTTGTAAATTGGCCACATTTTTTAAGCTTTCGCTGCTTCAAAAAAGCGATGCTACGGCGGCGCAAATGTGTCACAAGGGGCTTGTAAATCTGCCCCATAGTTCTTTAGCTGTGCAGGGTCAACCGTAAGGTGGGACCCTTTACAATTGGTGAGGAGAGCACCGCAGGCTGCAACATTATCAGCGGTTCTTATCAGCCAACATTGTGTTTGAATCTTTTCACATTCTAGCCCTAGAAGGCTCCTTTGGGTGTCAGCATGGCCTCTGTTGCAGCTGCTCCAAGCCTGAGACAGCCTACAGAACATAGGAAGGGGAACAATGAGCACACGAGTTAACACAGGTGAATTGGATTATTATTGGATGGTTTATGCCTGGAAGACAAGTGTCTGATTTTGATCCACCCTCTCAGATAGTGGAGAAAATTGCCATTTTAGGTCAATTTAGTGCCAAGTATATCTTGTGTGACACTGTAATTGTCAATCGATGCTCGGACTTTAAAATTCAGTTTTTGTTGCCATGTTGCCTCTTGTATAGAAGTTTAATATCTAGCCATATGAGGCCCAAATAAAACAATATACTGTGTGAAGAATAGCAGAATCATGTGATCTGAGGAAAAACGTGTCTGCGTTTTCATGGTCAGTAGGACAATTTTTCATTTCTGCGCTGACCTAGTCAGTAAAGCAGCAAGTGAAACTGACAACCCATTAACGTTACACCCAGTCTGAAGAAGAGGGTAGTGGCAAATGGGCCAAAATGGCAGGATCTCCGTTTGCCACTGTGGTGGTCTAGCTGTCCAGTTTCGCTTCCCCGCCCGCGCTCCTTCAGCTCTGCCGTTGGGCCTGCTAAGATATAGAAGTAACTCCGGCCATCCGATCTGCAAAACCTGTTCCGCCACCACTTGTGGCTGAGCTACCTCCGTTAAGCTACCATGGTGAACTTCCTGTGATGGGTCAGTAACACCACCCAACATTATAGGGAGAACAAGTACAAGGGCACTGACAATATTCCGCCACTTGTGAGGTACATTTTCAGTGTCCACAGTTGATTTGGGAAATTCCAACAGTAATGACTAGTAGGGATACTTTTCCACCAGTGTTTTTTCCCCACCAAATGGTTCCTCGCAGAGCGGGAACTACAACTTCGCTATAGAAAACTTCACTGGCCTGGCAGGGGTAGACGACTATGGTGGATGTTACAGGCTCGCCCCCTCCCCCCCAAGTTAGGGTAGAAACTTTGCCACACCGGTTGACTGAAAGTTCCTGATCTAAACTCCACATCCACTATTTTCTTACTTGAAGAAGAAAGCGTTTTTCAGTTAGCTGAAAGTCATGAGCACTACAGTAAAGTAACCTTATTGTCTTTGCTAGCGTCATATTTACTGCTTTTGAATGAGGTATTGGGAGCTCGAATAGACTCCTGTATTCAATGTATTCACGCTAGAAGTATTTATACCGATAGAAAGTCATGTTGGCTTTAGCAAATCTATTACCACCAGTTTCCATATTGTGGGGCCCACTCAAAAAGCGCGTTTTTTTAATTCTGTAGAGCAGATGCTGCAGGTTGGCTTTTGTAAACCCAAATTGGTGTATGCTAGTCAAAGGTCCAGTCCTTTATTGGGTGCAAGTGGGGTGGGAAATGCAAATCAGGTAATTAAATTTGCACTAAGCATTTTTTCAGAATGGTTCATGCGTTTATGGTCTTGTACTGATCTACATTTTCAACCCTCAGCCCTTGGAGTGATTTAGAAAAAGGGAGGTAATGTCCCTATAAGAAGCTGCAAAGACACACTGGTACGTCCCAAAGTCATGCCAGGATTCCCTAGTGCACAGATAGCACATATGGGCTATGCATGAGAGAACCCCAGCACCTGCTTGTTGAAGTTAGCTCAACCACTTTGCCTGCAGCCAGAGAGTACATCTACGCCTATGGGAACCACACTGGTCCCACCCATTAAAGGCATCCACTACTGCTGCGCACGCTAACAGAATAGTGGGCCAGAGTGCAACAATACGGTGGTGTGCAAAGACATTGGTCGAGAGCAAGGTTCTCCAAAGTCGTTCCTGGGCGGTCGGATCAATGCCCGATTTTTAAGATACCTACATTTATTTAAATGGGAAAATGCTAAAAATCTGGCATGGATCCAGCCCTCCCGGACCGACTTTGGAGAACCCTGCTCTAGAGTCACATGCTAACTTACAGTGCTGTATATTATGATGCTGTAGGCACAGGTGCAATCCACCTGTGCCTGCCACACAACATACTTGTAAAACGCTCCCAGGTCGCTATTGTAATCGCAAAAGAAACATTGAGATATTGTTCATTTCCAGGTGAAGCACAGACACATTTACATGCACATTGGGGATGGAACGCCATATTTTCCCATCTCGGGTTTAGGTGCACCCATGAACTGTTGAAGCTAGTGTGCACAACAGATCCATCAGGCCAGGGGAAGAGCGCTCTTCACATGAATATGCATTCATATAAACAAATGCCAAGCATATCCCTTCTAGCGTTTTTATGTCAGTAAGTACTTTAACTGTGGCTATTGCGAAGTATTCCACACCAGGATAAACATGTTCTCACGCTTGTTGGGGCTGGCAAACTAATGTACAGGTGGCTAAGAATCAAACGACCCCTCTGACAGAATGTGCTATCTCTTTGGCTGTTGTTTTGCTTTTTTGTTTTGGGTGTTATGCCGTGCAAACTAGCCTCAGAAAGCAGGGGTGCCACCGGTTGATGTCAACTGGGAAAGACAGCAAGCAGTACTCAAGCTACAAGGCATAGCCTGCAAGAGGATGCAGGGGAAGAAACAGAAACAGAAAGAAAAAAATAGATGTAAAAAAATGGAGCTGTAATAGCAATTAAGGAGAAAAAAAACGAGGAGGGAAAACACGATAGATAAAGAAACGAAACGAAGATAAAATGTGAAATAAAGAGAAAGATGAGAGCATGTAAAGGAGAATAAATAAATGAATAGGAGGAGTGTGTGTGTATATTACGTAAGTTCACATATTCAACGTACATATACACATGTGTGCAGACCATATTCGTGTCTGCTCGTTATAGGTGACCGCACCAGTTTTATTTGTGGCGTTTTGTTCGCCCCTCCTAAGGTGATTTCTGGTGATACTTCTGTCAAAAAAAGGAAGCAGATCCCTGCACATTCAAAGGGGCTTTCGCAAAAAGAAAGAGTAGACACCACACACCACCAACTATTACAAATAATCCTGTGATGATGTCAGATGTTGTTTTGAGACTAGAGATTTAAACACTTACTGGATGGCCCTTTAAGGGCGATGGGAGTTGCAACGTGCAGCTAGAAATCTAGCTCTTTTGGGGGTGGGAGAGGCCCGAGGGGCGGGGTGATTTAAAGCCTCTGAGGGCAGGTCATTGAGTTCATAATTAGGACTGTGGCTTGACTAAAGTTTATACATTCTTAGATTTTTCATACTTTAGGTAACTGTGTATTTTGCACTACAGAAGAGAAATCCCGGTCTTACCTTTCAATATGCCCTTGCCTCGTTCAGATTTGTAGTTTTCGAGTGACGCAGGCACGCTGGGTCCTTTTCCGTGTTATTAAGACTGTAGCCGGTTTGGATTGCTGCTGTTGTTTTGTAAGAGGTAGGTAGGCTCGAATTGAACAGGATTCAGTCAATCTGAGGCGTGTCTCTCAGCATCCTCTGGGATTTGGTGTTCTCTTGCTTTCTGCCTTCTCGTGTCATGGCCTCCATGGTAGACACATTAGATTGATTGGCCATTGGGTCAATATCTGGCTCCCGAGGTGACTTTAACCAAGCTTAACCAAGCCTAACCAAGTTTAAATCAAAGTGTCAGCATGATGCAGTGCAGAAACTGTCTCTGAACCCTGTCTGCAGCAGAACACGCTGTACCATTTATATCCTCCCAACAGCCTGATGTGCAGATTTAATAGCATTGCAGCAGTGATATGGCCCTGACGGGCACCTGTAGCAACTCCTGGATTAAGACAAATTGTGCCTGAGTGAAACGAGGTGTAGTTGATGTGGAGCTGGATGTGAAGTCTTTGAAGCAGTGCGTGCTTTGGTGTGTGATTGATGGCATTTTTACACGATTCTTATCTCTAGTGAAAGAAGGCTTGTATATTTTAAGGGTCGGTATTGACTGACATGAATTTGATATTTTATGGTTTTATTCAGAGCCAGAAGCAAATAAAAATTCTTTAATCTGGAACTAAAGTGTAATATTTCCTTATTCTGATCACAATCAGGTTTCTGCAAAAGAATAGCTGCAAAACTTGTGAATATCTTGTTATTTGGCAATAACAGCAGAAAAAACATTGTCATCCTAGCGCTTGCTCGACCTTTGCCTGTGAAGTACCTACCGCAAAGTGCTGGCATAGCTTCTGGTTCTGTAGTATTGTGATCAGGCCTTCCCAGTGTGTAAACAGAGTTCACTGTGTTTTATGGTATATAAAGTTCAGTAAATGACATAATATCTGGATGTCCTGCAACTTCCGCAAAAGAGGCAGTCCTGCGCGGACTGCACAGGTAGCAATAAAAACCTACAGGTGAAAAAGCCTGCATTTGTAGTCAAATAAAAACAGCACTGGCAAAGCCAATGTGTCCATCTTGTTATTAGTGGAAGTGCCTGGTAATTAATGGGAGTGTGTGTGAGTAATGCAAAAAGAACAATTGATGGACAGAATTCTGCACAATGTCAAATATTCACCCCAGTACAAAGATCTGGGCCTAAATCCATAGTTTTTTGCTCGCCATGCCACTCCAGTTTAAACCCAGCCATATGCAAATCAGTCTTGACCCTGCTCTCCATGGGAACAGTCCAGCCCAAATTAGCAGGCCAGGTCCTTCGTGGACCAGAAACAAGCATCCTAGGACCGGTTTCGGGTGGCGTGGTGAGCAAAAGAACGATGGATTAAACTCAGATCTTTGTGACTGGGGTGCATGTTTGCATTGTTCAGCATTCCATCCATCATTAGTTCCTTTTGTCGCCCTAAGTGGGAAGGGTATACCCAGACGTGGGTCCCGTGCTCACTGCGCCACTGTATTCAAAGTAGCCTGGCTGATGAGGGGCGATGCCCCGAAATCGTACCCAGGATGTTTGTTTCCGGTCCAGGTAAGACCTGATTTAGCAGTTTGGCTGGACTGATCCCATGGGGAACAGAGTCAAGACTGATTTGCATATGGGTGGGTCCAAACTGGGGTGGCGTGGTGAGCAAAGGAACGATGGATTAAACCCAGATCTTTGTGACTGAGGGTGAATGTTTGCATTGTTCCGCATTCCATCCATCATTTGTTCCTTTTGAGTGTGTGTGAGTAATCATATTCACCGACATATCACAACATACGAGGCGCAGGCTGGAAGGAAGAGCACAAAGTAAATGTGTATATACAGTAAGGCACCACAACCTCCTCGGTTCAAACAATCAATGGAGTAGCCATAGACACCTACTCAGTACTACTGCTCGCCACATCTAGTCCCGAAGACATCTGGCAGCAGGGCAGACAATCCAGAGGGGTATGTGTGACATTGATGCACCTTTGCCAGATTGGCTGCCAGGTTGGTCCCAGCCCCACGACTGTGCTTCAGGCAGAATTTCAGCGAAAAGCTTCTAAGTCCCAGAACTTAGGGTTAGCCAGGGGTTCCAGAACCTCAGGGACAGTGTATGCAGGGTCAGGACTCCTTCTAACAGAAGCTACCAGAAGAGTCAAGGGTAGGCCCAGTTGTTTCCTTTGTCATCTGGGCTCTTTCAAGAAGGTGTGCTAATTGCAGCTTTTGTATCCCTGAAGCTAACAGCAAGTCAGCCAACTGACCCTTAGAGTCCACTTCTTAGTCTGGGGTACAAGCAGGAGCAGGGTCATCCCTTCTCCTCACAGGTCTCCACAGCAGGTGCAGCCCTTCTACTGTCTTCCACAGGCCCAGAAGTGTTTTAAAGAAGGTACAGAGGGGTGCCATATTCATACTGGGCACCAGCTTGTGGGTGGGTAGTGACATCTATTCCCCCCAACCAATAATGAAGAGCAAACAATCCCAGAGTACCCCTCTCTACCTAAATCCAACATGGCAGAACCTTTCCTCCCTTGTGAAGAGTTCCCCTCTCTATAGGTGTTGTCAGGCAAATAAGCAAACCCTCCCCTGTGGTCAGTCAAAACCAGTAATCAGGGCAGTTGTCTGCCACTCAAATTGGTGCTTGGCTGTCTAGTTAGACAAAAGAGAGCCAGATCCAGGTGTGATCTATTTCTGCCAGTGTCAGGGTACAAATCCCTTGAAGATATGCAAGGGGCTGGGCACAGCCCTTAGGCCATCATTTCAGGCATGGTCAACTTCTCCCCATGCCCAAGCCTTTGTCTCGGCTATGGAGAGAATTCATACGTAATCAAGGAGCTTTTTAGCTACTGGGTGACTGTTGGAAGGTCAGTCAACGTTACAAATGTGACTTTACCTATGAATTAGACTTGTATTAAATATTTTTAAAAGTCCAAAAATTAACTTTTTATCTAGTTCCTAGACCGAGATGACTTTATTACCTTTAATACGGTATCCCAAAGCTTCCCTTTGGCTCAGGTAACCCAGCCACAGGAAAACTGTTTTTTAGGTCTCGCCTGGACATCGCGTAAGCGATCGCACAGCGAGACTTATGTAGGGGCTTCAGAAAATGCTCCCAAAGGCTTCCCTCGGGTGGCGGTTACGCGCACAACCACGTGCATTCCATTTGCCACCAGCTGCTTCCTGCGCGTGTGCCACCTCACGCATTCAGAGAGATTTAGTAAGGGGCACAAGACCATAAGAATGCGGTTTATGGCCAGTGCATGTGAGGTATTCAAGCGTGAAGCTGGCATCTGGCATCGGACTTGAAAGCAGCAGACTGCTTTCGCCAGCGCGCGCTCGGCCTCACTTCCTGCATCCCCTCTTACAACAATTGACTTTCGTTATAACTCACACCCCATATGCTCGTTCCCTCCCACCCTTCCTTTGATGTCCGCTTTTCTTGTTGTTTACAAACCATGCCACACACTGCTGCACGCCACACACTGCTGCATGCCACACACTGCTGCACGCCGCACACTACCACATGCCACACACTGCTGCGCACACTGCTGCATTACACACTGCTGCATTACACACTGCTGCACGCCGCACACTACTGCACGCCGCACACTGCTGCACGCCTCACACTACTACACGAAACACTGCTGCACTCCTCACACTGCTGCACGCCTCACACTGCTGCACGCCACACACTGCTGCACGCCACACACTGCTGCATGCCACACACTGCTGCACGCCTCACACTGCTGCACGCCTCACACTGCTGCACGCCGCACACTGCTACACGCCACACACTGCTGCACGCCACACACTGCTGCACACCACATACTGCTGCATGCCGCTGCACGCCACACACTGGTGCACGCCACACACTGCTGCACGCAGCACACTGCTGCATGCCGCACACTGCTACACGAAACACTGCTGCACGCCACACACTGCTGCACGCCACACACTGCTGCATGCCACACACTGCTGCACACTGCTGCATTACTCACTGCTGCATGCTGCACGACACTGCTGCACGCAGCACACTGCTGCACGCCGCACACTGCTGCACGCCTCACACTGCTGCACGCCTCACACTGCTGCACGCCGCACACTGCTGCACGCCTCACACTGCTGCACGCCGCACACTGCTGCACGCCGCACACTGCTACACGCCACACACTGCTGCACGCCGCACACTGCTGCACGCCTCACACTGCTGCACGCCGCACACTGCTGCACGCCGCACACTGCTACACGCCACACACTGCTGCACGCCACACACTGCTGCACGCCACACACTGCTGCATGCCGCTGCACGCCACACACTGCTGCATGCCACACACTGCTGCACACCACACACTGCTGCACGCAGCACACTGCTGCACGCCGCACACTGCTACACGAAACACTGCTGCACGCCACACACTGCTGCACGCCACACACTGCTGCACGCCACACACTGCTGCACGCCGCACGATGCTACACGAAACACTGCTGAACGCCACACACTGCTGCACGCCACACACTGCTGCACGCCGCACACTGCTGCACGCCACACACTGCTGCACACTGCTGCATTACATACTGCTGCATGCTGCACGACACTGCTGCACGGCACACACTGCTGCACGCCGCACACTGCTGCATGCCACACACTGCTGCACACTGCTGCATTACTCACTGCTGCATGCTGCACAACACTGCTGCACGCAGCACACTGCTGCACGCCTCACACTGCTGCACGCCTCACACTGCTGCACGCCTCACACTGCTGCACGCCACACACTGCTGCACGCCGCACACTGCTGCACGCCGCACACTGCTGCACTCCACACACTGCTTTTATGCAAGTTTATGCTACTGACATTGTAAATGACAATGCCTTTTATTTGTTTTAAAACCAAAACATAAATAAAAGGCATTGTAATTTTACAATGCCAATAGCTCAAACTCTTATAAATGCGAGACCTATTGCATTGCAAATGCTTGTTATAGCAATGTCACTGTAAGGACATGCTTAACATTAAACCTTTACATGTCCTACTATTAAATATCTCGCACTCTGCCTTATGGATGTTTAAGCTCTACTTAAGAGTGATTTATTCATATTGTAAAGGAGGGTATTGGTATACTAAAAGGTGTTATTTTGACAGGTTGAATTTGCAGTTTAAACACGAACAATCAGGTTACTGGTGGCAGGCCTGCAGTCATGTTTTGTTTTCTCACCTTAGTGGTGGCACAATATGTGCTGCAGTCCACTAGAAACGTGTAACCTATAGGCCCTAGGTACATTTTGTACCATACTAGTGTCTTAAAGGTATGTTAAATATGTAAATTAGGTGCAGATCAATTCAGCATTTTTTAGGGATTCAGAGCACAAACACTGGGCACTGGACAACAGTATCCCGGTGTGCATAGACCAAAACAAGTCAAATATTTACTCCAAACTTATGAGGAAATCGACAAGAGTACCCATGAATCAACCCTTGTGTTCTATCTCCCTTACTTAGGTCATATGAGACAGCAGTCTGGTCTAGATTCAAAGTAGCTGACCTAGGAACCTGGGCTATTCTACCAGAGCCAGCACTTTACCACGTAGATCCTGATGTAAAATTGTAGTACAAAGGTTAAAAACATGCAGTTGTTCAGTGGTAACCAAAATGATGTATTGTGTATATGAAAAATAATGTACTTTAACCCTTACATTTCACATTATTGTTTTCCTATTTCTTCTCATCGCAGCACAGTTTCTGGAATTCTATCCTCAGTCGGACTCTACATAGACTATACAGACTGTACTGCTCTGTACATAAAAGTTCATGTTTGAGATGCTGCTACTTCATTTAAAGCATACTCTCTTTAAAGTACTCTGTTGTCCATAGAGCTGAGTCAGCGTGACACCCCATACAAAAACAATCGCTGTCATAAACCTGAGGTATTGAAAGTTTGAAATGTCTATTTGAAATTACCTTTGAGGTGTAAATGAATGGAAGACCTGGTTTGAGGTGAGATGAATGACAATGAATTCTCTGGCCCTATTACACAGAGAGCGCACTTTCCCTGTTTGCACAACAGCGCACCTCGAAACAACTGTGCCAGTCGCAAACTGAGAAAGTGTGCCCCTTTTCATTAAATGCGCTGCACCCAGGACTGCCGCGAAGCCGTGCTTCCGTGGGTACAGCGCATTCAAGTGAAAAACAGAGTTGCTTTGAAGCAGTTGTTCCAAGTTTCACTGTGCAGGTGGCACCCCGCCAGCACCTTTAAGGGGGGAGAGAGGTCCCCATGCAGGCGGGTGCAGTGAGTGACTGCATCTGCTTGCAAGGAGTTGTCTGGGGGACCATAGGACCCCCTTGCCCCCCTATAAGGGCTGGCATCAGGGGTCGCATTGACAGAGCTCCACCTTATAGGTGGCACACTGTAAGTGCGCCTCCTGACAGCTTCTTTGCCTCTGTGCCCGTGTCTATAATACAGTGCAGGCACAAAGGAAAAGGGATTCCTTCATTTGCATGTGGCCACACCCCCCTGCAAATGAGGGAACACCCTCTGGTGATGGCGCTGGCACTCATATAGCACCAGCGCTATCTGTATTACAGAAAGGGCAGCACAAGCGCCTGCGGTCCTTTCTGTGGTACCAAAGTGCCCCGGGGCACGAAAAGCAGGTGCCCCGGTGCAATCTGCATACATTCTACATCCCTTCCCGCCAACTTTGTTCTATGGAACAGCATCTAGTGGTTGTCCTTCAGGTGAAGAGGGTCTGTGCTGGAGAGTGCTCCTTCCGTGTTTTGGCTTCGAAACTTTGGAATGCGCTCCCTACTTCCATCCGCAGCCTAAAGACCTATTTGACATTCCGTAAAGCTGTCAAAATATTCCTTTTTCCTCCGTTGTAGGCTGTCTCCTTGCTACAAACTGTGCAGTTTTCTGCCATCAGCGCCGGGACGCCCCTTTGCTGGGGCAGCCGTGCGCTCTACAAGTGCATATAACGAAACATAACATAACACATGCTCACTCTGCCACCAGGGCACTTCCCATAATACGGCCCCTGATCTCCACCTGCAGCTACCAGCTCAAATTAAGCACTGACCTTTCGTGACCTTTGAGAATCACCTTTTACCTAGACTGATGTTTATAACTTAGAAAGGAAAAATATATTTATGCCGTTCACTTGCGGAGTGAAACTCCTAAAACATGTTGAAGCAGTTCACAGAAACCATTTGTCTTGCATCCAGCACTAGAGTTTACATTGATCCTGTGAAGTACATGTATTGTAGACTCTGCCTAAGGTAACAGGATGCAGGCTATAAAGGATGTTTGGTGTTATGAAAAAGTTGATGGACATTCATATCTCAGTCCTATTTGTCAATGATGTTTGAATATCAAGAGCGGTTTCTCAATTAGGATTCTGGGGTTGTGTCCCACTAAAATTCCTAAACATTCTTGCACAAATAATAAATAGATTTATTTATTTAGAGATACGATCATATATGTGAACAAATAGATGTATTAAAGTCTGGCTGTCTGTCCTAGGCTATCTGCCACTCCTCGCTCTGAAGCAGGAGGCAAAATCCAGGCAGTAAATCAACTTTCTGAACTGTGACGAACAATGCAGGGTTTACTGTTCTAAAGCCCTTCATTGCCATTGTAGTCTATAGTAGCATCCACTATAGGCCAGTGATGCTTACAGCATCACGGTTTCAGTCATCAGAGTCTCCGTCCCTGCATGAGAGCACACGTCCTTCATTTATAGGCATAGATTCCATCCTTTCATCACATTTAGGAGTGGAGGCAAGCATGTGTGACTTAGGTGCCAGGGAATAGACGGGACACTGTGGTCTTAATCTCGCCTTTTCCGACTACGCAAGTGATACCACGCTTGCCTTACCCACGCATATACCTAATCCACCCATATGCATGGTTAAGGCAGTGTGCGGTCTAGCTGCTGGCTAGACGGAAGCAGGAAGACGCCGCAGTGAGGTGAGTGGGGCTGGCGGTGGGTGAGGGTAGGTTTCAGGGCAGTAGAAAGAGTTGGGGTAGTTTAAGGGACAGCACAGGGTGGGGATGGATGGGGTCGGGATAGTGTAAGTAAAGGGGCAGGGTTTTAGGCCTTAGGGCAGTGGGAGGGGTATGGATAGTCGGGGTAGTTTTCAGGGCTGGGGTGGTCGGGGTACGTTCCAGGGCAGTGGAAGGGGTTGGGGTATTTTAAGGGACAGCGCAGGGGGTGGGGTTGTCGGGTAGTGTGAGTAAAGGGGCAGGGTTTTAGGCCTTAGGGCAGCAGGAGGGGAATAGTTAGTCAGGGTAGTTGTTATGGCTGGGCGGTCGGGGTAGGTTTCAGGGCAGTGGAAGGGGTTAGGGTAGTTTAAGGGACAGCGCGGGGTAGTGGGGGTAGTGTAAATAAAGGGGCATGGTTTTAAGCCTTAGGGCAGTGGGAGGGGAATGGGTAGTCGAGTCATTTTTCGAGCTGGGGGTCGGGTAGGTTTCAGGTCAGTGGAAGGGGTTGGGGTAGTTTAAGGGACAGTGCGGAGGGGGTACTGTAGTGAAGACAGGGGTTTGCCTGCACACATTGCTATGTCAGCATAAGCGTTTTAGATGTTAACTCCATCTTGCCACTTTGATGCTTTTGCACACAACACCACAGGTAGCTGTTATTATAAGTAAGACTGCTTGCTTTTCTTCACATGAGAACGGTCTGTTTTTAACATCCCTAGACGTGCACTGCGACCTTAGTCTGAACACTGTGTGCAGAAACCATCAAGGTCAAATAACAATGTATGCTGTTGAATTCAGGTTGATCGGCCCACACTCTAGACACAACAAGCACACAGCTGCAAATATCTGAAACTCGGGTGCCTTTAATATTGCATTGCATGCATGATGCTGGCACTCTTGGAGAAAATCTTTCCAGACACAGAGAGCAGTGCTGAGACTGTGATGTGATTCACCTAACCTGATCTCGGAGGTATGGGGTTCCCCATTCAAACCTAGAGACCTTCTATTATTATAATAAAACTAGCTTACTAGCCATGGGAGGGTGGTACATAAGGTATTATAGGACCTGTTTCCACTATCATTATAATATGATTTCTCCCTTTGTTTTTTATGGAATTGTAACAATGCTGATGGTTTTATTTCTGATCATTTGTTTGCTTATGTTAGCCAAAATATTGCATCTTAGAGCACGTAGTTAAAAATAGACATTTTAAACATTGCTGTGTCTCCGATTACTCACGTTGTGGACTGATATGAGAATAACAACGAAAAGGTTTTCTTGATTCTCACCATTCCTGAGAGTATTATAAGTCGCTTGTCTGGGTTGTCTAATCATTGGTAGCTTCGATATAGTACAGAGAAAGAATGAGACACTGATGCTAGTTGGATAGGGGTTCTAGGTACTGAGGTGAGTTTTTTGGTACACCACAATTCACTGAGGTCCTGGTTTCCTGCGCATAGTTCTGTGCATGAGCAGAATCCCCGCAACAGTACTGTTAGTGAAGGGGCAGAGTTTTAGGAGCAGCGCGGGATGGGGGGCATTTGGGGCAGTGGGAGGGTCGAGGTAGTGGCAACCTTAGCCACACATACCCCTTTACCATTCATGCCTATACCAGGAAAATGCATGCTAAAGACATGCGTGGTAAAGGACTGCATTGTTAAGACACATTCGTGGTTTGGGCTGCATGGTAGAGGCATGCATGGTTTAACCATGCGTGCTTCTATCATATAACCCTTGGGTGCCTTGTCCTTGGTAATGGTAAGTGTTATAATGGTAATCTGGTGTTAGATATATTGTGCTGAGACCCCAAGTCATGCTAACCTCCCCCACTGTGACACCCCAGATCCTGGCTGCACGTTGCTGGCCCCTTTAAAAGTACAACTACTGTATTTGTTCCCCTGCAAAATTGATCCAAAAGACAAGCAGCGTTTCTGTACCCTTGCGAAGTTGATCCAAACATCCCAGTCAAGCACAAAAGGAGAAATATCTGTTTATAGTAATAGGCAGTTATCTGCTGTATGGCGACAAAACAGGCCCCAACTTCATGCCCTAAACATTAATGCCAAAAACATGGATTTTTTTTTTACTAACAATGAATGTTAAAAACATTAAGGCAATGCATGTAAGTGATTTAGTTCCTCTCTTATTTCACATGTTTTATTTAATCTTGCATTCTCTAAGAGTGTTCGCTGTTTTATGATTTTGGGTTTCTGTACTTTTTCTGTGCATCTTAGTATGCTAGATGTTTGAGGGGCTTTGATTGAGAGCATTCAACACTGTTTCCCAAAGCCTGGTTAAAGCATTTTCTTCCAAAGTTAAGGCTGCATGCAGTACAAGGCACTGGGCAATTTAAAAGGCAGAAGTTGTCGCACTGTACAATTTGCACATTACAGTCACTGTTGAACACACTAATGCAGTAAGATATGGGGAAGCTTTAATGTGTTTAATATTTCAAGACTGTGCTTGATAAGCCTTGCCTTATCACTATATTCATTTGCTTAAAAAGTACTATTTGCCAATCTTTTTTTAAAAAAAATTCTTGGTAGGAGGCCTCTATGTTTGTCCATTAAGCTTGCTCGCATCGCTTGCCACATAACTCATACCGAACTTTTATGCCTCACCTCTTTCAAACCTGCCACTGCTGAATATTGGCATTAAGTTAGGTTTAAAAATCTGATATCATCTTGTTTTTTTTTTTTTTTTTTTTGAAACCGTTTATTGCAGTTTGAAAAAGTTACAGGTATGGGCCTACAACCACCCGGCCGGCCGCTAGAGTGACAAAAGCATATTACATACATACAGTAAGAGTCTCTTGGCGGTGCAGATTGGGGAAGCAGGAGACATCAATAGCGCAGGCCGCATAACTCGAGGCCCACAATACGGTTTCCTTTTATCAAAACAAAACAACACAAAAAACCACACCCGCAAGGCAACCCGCAATCCAAAATGACGGCACGAGCTCCGTAAGTGGGGGATCCCAACCAGCAGCAAAACTCTGAAGAGGGGAATGGGAGTAGATCAGGGACTGGGGAACCGCGTGCCCACGGCTGGGGGGGGGGGGTCAGCTAGGGAGACGGAGCTGGCGAGGCAGCCGGTAGCAGTGGCGGCTCACAAATACCCCCGCGGTAGGCGTTCCAGGGGCCCCAGATTTTCACCCATGCCCCAGGCTTACCCCTCGCCACATACACCACCTTTTCACGAAACATACACCAATCCATATGTTCTTTCCAGGCCAACACCGCCGGGGGCCTCTGGGATCCCCACAATTGAGCAATGTCACGCTTAGCTATCATGTATCCCAGAGTCACCCACCGCGTCTGCGGGACCGAGTAGTCATTTGGCTCCCACACATTCAGCAAGCATCTCCTCGCTTCCGGCAACAACGCGACACGCGTAACCACACGCAGGACCTCATGCACACCACGCCAGAATCGCTCCACCTTAGGGCACTCCCACAGTATATGCATAAAAGTTGCCAAAGCACCACAGCCACGCTTACACAACCCGTCACCAGCAAAGCCCATACGTAGAAGCCTTGGCCCCGTCACGTAAACCCGGTGAAGGATCTTAAGCTGGACGAAGCGAAGGCGAGCCGGGATGGCCACCTCCTTCGGAGAGGCCACCGCGGAAATCCAATCCTCGTCGTCCAGCTCCAGCCCGTCGGCAACCCAGGCCTCGCGGAGACTAGTCAGCAGGCACGATCTGTCGTTAATCAGCTTTTTATATATAAGGGAGATCGTGCTGTCTGGGACATAGCCATCCAGCACTCTGTCCTCCAGGGGGGAAGACTCCGGAATGGACGCGACATCCGGGAAGACGGAGCCCAGCGCGTGGCGGACTTGGAGGTACCGAAAGTACTCACTGCCTTGCAGCTGAAACTCCGTCTGCAGCGTCTCAAAAGTTTTGAATCCCCCCCTCGTCCAGAGATCTCCCACCATGCTGATTCCGATCGTGTCCCACTTCTCGAAGCCCTTCGACGTCCACAGGGAGCCCAACCTCTCGGACGCATATAGCGGTGACGCCCGGGTCAAACGGTCCTTCCACCCCATAGCTGCATTAGCCGCGTGCCAGACACGCACCATGACACGCGTCGGTCCCGTCAGACGGGAGTCGGGCGCGCCAGAGTAGAGCGCTCGATTGTAATCGCCACCGGGCAGGAGCATCTTGTCCATTTCAAATGCCGGGTTCAAGGCGGGCCCGTAAAGGCCATGGTTAATTGCAGCTAGTTGGGAGGCCCAGTAATACCGTTTAATATCCGGGAGGGCGACCCCCCCATCGTACCACGGGAGCGTCAATTTAGCCAGAGCAATACGCGGCCTCCCGTCCCAGAACAGGCGCCGCTGGAGGCCCTCCACCTCACGGAAGTAGCGTGCCGGAACCAAGTCCATAGTATTCTGGAGGGCGTACAGAAAGCGCGGCAAGGACATCATCTTAAACAAGGCCGCTCGGCCGAGCGGCGAAAGCGGCAGACGCCGCCAACGCACAACGTCCTCCTTCAAGCGCTGGAGGGGGGGTAGCAAATTCCGCTCGTAGCGGGCCTCCGGGTCCAGAGTAATATATAGGCCCAGGTACCGAAACCCCTGGGAGGCAATCTGGATCGGACAGTCTCGTGGTAGGACCGGAGCCTCCCCGGAAAGCACATATACACAGGATTTCGCCCAGTTGATGACAAGGCCTGAGTTGCGACCGAATGAGCGCAAAACATCAACCAGGACGAACAGTGATTTACGCGGGGAGGCGAGATACAGAAGGATATCGTCAGCGTAGAGGGACACGCGGTCCTCATGCTCGGGGGTCCAACGGAGACCACGGATGGAAGGGTGCCACCGCAGCCACTCCGCCAGGGGCTCCAGGGCCAGTGCAAACAGGAGAGGCGACAGGGGGCAACCCTGTCGCGTGCCCCGCCCCAGCGCGAATGGGGCCGAGACTCGCCCATTCACCACCACCTGCGCCAATGGGCCCGAATACAACAATTTGACCCAGCTAATGAAACCCGGCCCAAATTCAAATTTCGCCAGCATCGCCCAGATGTATGGCCACTCAAGCGTGTCAAACGCCATGGTGGCGTCCAAGGACGCCAAGATGGCCGGCTCCCGCACAAATGGGACACGCGCGAGCACCCCGTGCAAGCGTCGCAGATTAAGCGCCGTGTTGCGGTGTGGTATAAAGCCAGATTGGTCTTGGTGGACCAAATCGCCCACCACGCCGACCAACCGGTTGGCCAACACCTTGGCGAGGACTTTGGGCTCCGCGTTCAAGAGCGAGATCGGCCTATAGGATGTGACCCGCTCACGGGGTCTCCCCTCCTTGTGGATCACCACGATTGTGGCCAGACGCTGGTCCGGCGGGAGGGAACCCTGCGAGTGGGCCGCCAGGAACATCGCGCGCAGGTGGGGCGCTAGTACATCCGGGCGTAGCTTGTATAGCTCGATGGGGATACCATTGGGGCCCATGGCCTTGCCGGATGCAACCGAGCGAATAGCCAGGGCAATTTCGTCCGAGGTGGGAGGGGCGTCCAGCAAATCCCTGTCCTCCGCCGTGAGGGAGGGCAGCGCAATGTCCCGAAGCAGGGCACGGGAATCCTCCTCCGAGCAGGGGGAAACCGGGGAGTAGACCTCGCGGAAATAATCCGCAAAGCAGGAGACAATGGCTTCCGGCTCGGTGACACACGCACCATCCATACTCTCAATCAAAGGAACCACACGACTCGCTCTCTCTCTCTTATCCAACCACGCAATCAATTTGCCAGCCTTATCACCCACATCATACAATCGCCCCTGCTGCTCTCTACTGAGGCCCCTGGCTGCCTCCGTGACGAGGGCTCCATAGGCCGCCTGCTTGAGGTGTAGAACGTGCAGCTTGGCATCCGTTACCCCACTCCCCAGGTCACCCTCCAGTTCCGCAATCTCGGCCTCCACCCGGGTCACCTCCTCCCGCTCGCGCCGCCGGGCATGGGAGATACAGGAGAGGGCCTCCCCTCTGAGATCTACCTTAAAAGCCTCCCACAGGGAGATGGCCGAAGGGACAGACCCCACATTCTCGTCGAAATATCTCTGTAAGGATTTGATCAAGTCGGCACGAATGGTGGGGTCGCGCAAATACCATGCATTGATTGGAGCCACCCTGCCCTCCCCCCTCGGGAAGACATCAAAGTGTAACAGCAATGGGGAGTGATCTGAAATACCCCGCGCCAGATGGCACACCTCCCCCACCCTCCCAGCATGGGCCGCCGGGACAAGGATGTAATCAAGCCGCGAGAGGCTACCATGGGCACCCGAGTGGAAGGTGTATTGCAGCTGTGCGGGATGCTTTAGTCGCCAGCAATCCACCAGGGCCAGCGTGTCTAAGAGACCGGACAGCCACGCCTGTGCCCGGGGGAGGTCCCTAGGGGGATGACGATCCATGGACCCAGAAGCCACCGCATTAAAGTCCCCTCCAACCACCAGCAGGCCACCCGGAAGGTCCAGGAGGAGGTGTCCCAGGTCCGCAAATGTAGTAGCTTGCAACCCAGGCGGGACGTACACTGATATAAAAATAAACACTCTACCCTCCATTCTACCCACCAGGACAGTGTAGCGTCCCCTCTCATCATGGCGCACCTCATCAATCTCCAACGGGAGCGAGTTCTTGATCATGATACCCACCCCCCGCGAGCCCGAAGTGAAGCCCGAATGGGCCACCAAACGATAGCCCCGCCGATTCATAGCATGAAAGGAGTTACCTATAAGGTGTGTCTCCTGCAGGAAGACAACATTTGGTGAAATACGTTTCAAGTACTGCAGGACCACACCACGCTTAATCCTATCCCCCAGGCCGTTAACATTCCATGACAACACAGTCAAATCCCTACCCCCCATCGTACGTAGAAACAAGCAGCCGTCCCCCACAGAGCATCTCGAGAGCAACAATACAGTAGCAGGTTTGCCTTGCGGTGCAAACAGACAACACACCCCCCCACCCCCCATCCCAACAGAACTCCCCCCTCCCTGCACCCCTGCATGAGCCCAGACAGCCCCCCCAAAGTGCAGTGTGCCTGTCGCCCCATAGATGAAAACTAACTAGTCCCCCAGAGGAGGAGGGAAGCCCCCAACAGACCCCGAACGACCTCCATAGGAGGGGAACATATACGATCAATAAATGGTAAAGGAATGTTGTCCAGAGCAAGGCCTATTATTCACCCCTCAATTCTGATCCGGCGGGCCCTCCCCGCCAACCGCACCCCCCCCACCCCCCCGGCCCCGATCTCCAGGCAGAGCGTCCAACCAGTCCCCAGCCGCCTCGGGCCGGTCAAAGAAGTGCGTGCAACCATCCACCTCCACCCTCAGCTTAGCTGGAAAAAGCATTGAGTACTTAAGATTCAGGTCCCGTAGGCGACGTTTAACACCGAGAAAACTCAATCGCTGCTTTTGGACCGCCGGAGTAAAGTCTGGGTAGAAATGCACATCCATGTTATCAAGCTTGACCGGTCCCTGTTGCCTGGAGGTCTGCAGGATAGCGTCTCTGTCCCGAAAGTTAAAAATCCGGGCAATGAGAGGCCGCGGCGGGGCACCGGCCTTAGGTCTGCCCCCAGGGACCCGGTGAGCACGCTCCACCGCAAAAAGCTTACTCAGCCCCCGGGGCTGGAGATGGGTAAGGATCAATTCTTCCACAAAAAGATCTGCCGCCTCCGCCTCTCGTCCCTCCGGCACACCCACAATACGGACATTGTTCCTCCGGGCCCGACCCTCGGAATCCTCCAGTCGCCGGTCCATCAGGGCGCTCGCCTGGCCAAGCCGGCGCACCTCCTTTTGGAGGGCCACCACATCCGTCGTGAGGCTCGTTGTGGTGTGGGCCAGGGAATCGACCCGGTCGTTCGTTTTGGACAAGTCAGCCCTCACAAGACTCACATCCACAAGGACCGAGTCTATTTTTTGCGCTAGGGTGTCGAAGCGCTGGTCCACCGAGGCCTTCATCTCTGCGATGGCGCCCATGACGTCCCGGAGGGTCAGATCCACCGGTTGAGCAGATGCCTCCGTCGGGCCCGCCGGGGATGTGCGCGATGTCTCCGGAGATCCCTTCTGGAGAGTGTAGCGGTCCATACTGTTGGATTGGTGTGCCGGGCCACGGCGGGTCGTCTTCACCTTCGCCCGGTCGCCATCTTGTTTGGTGGACATGCTTGCTCTCCCACCGTCGTGCCAATCTCCTCGAACGGGCCGATAAACCAGTTCACGGGTTCCGGGGGGGGGAGGGCGACCACCGATCCGCAGGACGACCCACAGCCGGCGGGTCAGCCGGGCATTTGGACAGGGCCACACCACCGCACTCCGCTCCGCAACCCTACCTCGCTTGAGGGCAAGGAGGGCGCAAAAGCGAAAGTGAAAGCGCGGGGTACGCAAGTCGCCCAGCCCTGCCCGCCGCTGTTGTTCACTTTGTCCCCGGATCGCCCCACTACTCAAGTCCGGGGGGCCGGCGCGGAGAAGGCCGCAACCTTCGATCGGTGCTCCCACCTATGTCCGGGGTCCGATTTGAGCCCAAAAAACGGGTGGCTCCTCAGCTCGGGTTCACCGACACAGTCCCCTCAACAAGGATAGGATATCTGTGGTAAATAAAAATAAATATTACCGGACTGAATTTCATACGGAATCTTAAAATAAAGTAAAATAGCTCAAAATAACAAGAGGCAGAATCCGTGGTATAAGAGGTTTTCTAATGGGCTTTATTCCATTCAAAATGGCCGACTCGAGTCGCGGCCTTCAGGTTCCGTCACCACGAGGGTTCAGGAAGTGAAGTACAATATATTATTGACAGACATGTATTTTTATAATAAGTACATTACAATGAAACGAATGTAGAAGGCGTAACATTTGATAAAAAGAGTGACAAAACAGGTACGTAATCGAAACTAGGCGTAATAAGGAATAAAAGAAACATGATTGGTTAGGATTATCAGACATAGGTGGATCTATAAGATAATACTTGGCATAGATGCGCGCGCGGCAGCATGACGTATAATTGACGTGTAACTAGGGGGTGAAGGGGACTTGACATTAACTCTACATATGGAGACGAAAAGTCTGAGGGGTCAAGTCAACCTAATCCCAAATCATATCTAACATCCTATGTTTAGAGAACTATGTTATCCACAAGGAAGGACTCTCGGACAGAATCTATTCTATACTAACTGTGTGTGCGTGTACAAGCGTCTAAGTGTCTATATGAGATGCGAGGGGCAGAAAACTTTCCATGGCAACAGGGCTATGAATCACTCGCAGGAGGACGGAAAGGCTGAGTCCTTTGCTTGTGAGCTAAAGGAAATGTTTACCTAAATCACTAGACAGGAATGCATCGGCTGGAGAGCAAAATAGATAATTCGAAGGTGAAATACAACTTCTTGGCAGACAGGCGAAAACTGGCCGAGGCAGGCACCGTTAGCTGCACAGGGAGTAGGACAAAGTTCATGGATACAGATGTGAGCTCAAGCTGAAGCTGTCAGAGGCAGAGAGCAGGGAAAGGCTTTGAGGACAGAATCGGGCCTACTTGCCTGAACTGTAAAAATGAAGTAACTTAGCCATATAAAGTCGGTGGCCTTTCATACCTAGGAATCGAATATCCAGCCCATCGATGGCGGATCTGACAGAGAACATGTTGACGGTAGACACACATATGTTTGCGTCTTAGAAACTGGAACTGGAGGGAACATACATGTACTTGTAACATGCATATAGATCCGTTAGGGTCCAAGATAGGGGACATAACTGATCAGGAAAATCCACATTTCCACATTCCCTCCTTGTCCCCTACTTGCCCTTCAAGAGATATCAATCTTCATCATTCCATCGATTTGCTCATGGAGCATCATTTCTTCTTCCTTCTTCTTCCGGTATTTTGAACGAAAACCTTGATGTGGAATACACGATGTGGCACACAGACCACAAATCGCTGGTCCACATTGCAGGCATAGACAACAACTGAAGAGCATAAGAAGGCCAATACCTAGGAAGGATAGAACTCTCCATCCCCAGGCTGATATCACACTCCAAAACCACCCGGACCACGTCCAAGTGCCTGGATTTTCGTGTATCTGGCTTACAATCTTATGAAGGCGTGTTATAGCTTTATATACAGATGGCGAATTTTCTGGTATGAATATGCAGCAGCTGGATCCGATGACCCTGCAAGCTCCGCCCCTATCGGCCAGGATGACGTCAAGGACAAGACGATTCTGGAGAACAACAATTCTCATCACTGATTGTTCCTCTGTCAGATTGCCTAGGGCGGCTATAGTCTCGTTTACTACAGCTTCAAGAGTCTTGGTGAGTCTGCGTATCAGCTTACTATTTGATATGGTACCTATATAGGGAAAGATACCTTTATTGAAATCTACATACTTGTCCCATGCCGTCTCAGTATAATCGACAACTGGGAGATCTCTTCGCTCTCTTTTGTGTACTAAATGAACATCTCGATAATAATCAGGGGGAGCTAGGAAAACAGGTGGCAAAAGGAATGCTATGTAACAGGTACCATCCCAATCTAGAGGCAGACGCATATATGCCGTCTGACCACATATAAAGTAAGAATGGCGAGAAGCTCTAAATGAAGATTTACCTTGATCACTATATTCTACTATAGTAACGCATTGGCTATGGCCCATATGTATGGAACCAACCTTTCTCACACATAATTCACCCTTAACTGGAAATACTGACATAGTGGGCAGAATTAGTTCAACTTCGGATTTGACATTCAAAATCATAAGATTAGGCGTAAAATTACCTAATTTATACACTTCATTTTCTAAATCAGTTCCTGTTCTACTGGGGTGACCCTCCTTATTGGGGTGACAGACCTTGAATAAAACTAGATTCAGATTTCCCCATATCCAATGTTGTTGATAAACGGCTGTGTCTGGGTCTATGGAATTTAATAAACTAAACCATGCTCCACAGGAGCCATTGTGTGTAAATGGATGTGGAAAGAAAGGCAGAACTCCTTTGTTATTCTGATAGGGAGGGAGTCGGCCACACACCCAACAATTGGTGGCATTACTAGTCTGATGGGAATGATGTAACATACTAATGAATGTGTTATTGCGCAGCGCAAGTCTATAAGATAATTCATGTGGCGGTAGGTCACTAAAAGAATGTTCATCAGTTATATTGAAAACACGTTTAGAAACAGGATAATACATATGCAACAATATACTTGCAGTAACTATTAAAAAACTCAAGGAAAACAAAATTAATAAAGTCACAATACAGTGGTTACGCAGTAATTTACAATACGCCTGTCGTTTCAACATTTCTCGGGTATTTTCTCTACTCAGGTCCAAGGGATACATGTCGGAGACAATTCAACCGCTTCACCTTGGAGAGGACTTAAACAATCAAATTGCTCGACTGTTTGGGCCTGAGCTTTAATTTATAGCACTGAGAGTCATTCTGTTCAACAAAAGGAAGTTTTGAATCAGTCTGTGAGGGAGTGCAGGGCACAGTGTCTATATCTGAGGGTAGTCCATGAAATTTTTTTATGTGATTGGAATGAATCCACCCTTTGCGTCCCTCGATCTTCACGGCTGTTCTTGTGGTCAACAGGACCAACTTGGGTGCTTTCCACCTGGGCTCCAGTTGATTTTTCCTGTCGAAATTTCTCACAAAGACAAGATTACCCGGAACAACGTCATGGGGTTTCGCCTCAGTGTTGTCGGGAAAGGCTGCAGCTACCTGTGAACGAGAAGATTGTAGTGCAGACATCAAGGAAGCCAGGTAATCTGTCAGCATATTACAGTCAACATCAGTTATTTTACGGGGTATAGGCGTCCCCCACATATTCGGTGGTCTACCAAAGATCACCTCATACGGGGATAGCCCTGTTCGAGAGTGTGCTACCATTCTCATGTAAAAGAGTGCAACTGGTAATGCTACTATCCAGTCGACACCTTTCTCTCTACATATTTTGGACAGTCTGATTTTCAGTGTCTGGTTATGTCTTTCTACGAGACCTGCTGCCTCGGGGTGTCGGACACAGTGGAATTTCCACTGATATCCCAACAAGAGTGAGACATGTTTCATTAATTCGGATGAGAAAGGCTGACCGTTATCTGAATATACAACACGTGGTAAACCGTACCGTGGGAAGAATTCTCGAACTAGCTGCTTGGCAGTAGTCGGGGCAGTGTAATCTGATACGGGATACGCCTCTGTCCAACGGGAGAGAGCGCAGACAACTACGAGAACATATTTGAATCCTCGACAACGTTCCATCTGAATATAATCCATCTGGAGGACTTCAAAAGGATGGTCAGGAGGCTGAAATCCACCCTGCTCTACGGGAACACTCTTTCCTGGATTAAACTGACAACATATCATACAGGTACGAACTTTTTGTTTAGCTGCTGCTCGTAAATGTTTGTTGAACCAAATGTGCTGAATGCTGTCTAGCATAGCCTTCTCTCCTAAATGTGCTGGACTGTGAACTGTAGCTATAATGGCTTGAACCATGGAATCAGGGAGAAACCATACAGATTTCTCCTTCGTCATCCATCCTTGATCTGTCTGGATCCCTCCTAGTTCAGTCCACTTCTTTATTTCTTCTGCTGTGGCATGTGTCTGTATGTCAATTACGTCAAGTGCGGGATCCTTAATTGTCATACACTGTGTTGGTGTCTGAACTATTGGCTTTGTCATGTCTAATGTGCGATTCTGAGCAGTCTGTTTAGCTGTTTTGTCAGCTAAATCATTGCCTTGAGAAATGGTATCAGTAACCTTCGTGTGTGCTTTACATTTCATAATCGATATAGCAGTGGGTAGATGTATTGCGTCTAACAAGGCATGAATGAGGGGTCCGTGCTGAATGTGGGCACCATGGGAGGTTAAATAACCTCTCTCTCGCCACAGCACGCCGAAGTCGTGTACAACTCCGAATGCATAACGTGAGTCAGTGTATACATTAACTTTCTTATTTGTGGCTTGAATACAGGCTTGCGTTAGAGCAATAAGTTCTGCTGCTTGGGCTGACAGAGTATCTATACAATGTGTCTCAATAACTTCAGTGTCTGTTGTGACTGCATACGCGGCCACTAAATCTCCTGTACTTGTTCTCATGCACGATCCGTCTACATACAACGTCAGGTCTGGATCTAACAATGGAACGTCTGTCAAGTCTTGTCTAGGTTTCGTCTTTATTTCAATGATTTCAACACAATCATGAGCTAGTGGGTCTGTTCCAATTACAGGTAATAGTGTAGCAGGATTCAATGTATTACACCGGCGGATCTCTATGTGTGGTTGAAACAATGTCAGTTCATAACCGGTAAGTCTTGCTATGGTCAAGTGTTGTGTTTGTGTTCGGTTCACAAGAACCTCTACTGCATGTGGTACTTGTACTGTCAATGGGTGTCCTAATACTATGGCATCGCTTTGTCTGATTGCTAAAGCTGTCGCTGCCACTGATTTCAGGCATGCAGGCAAAGCCTGAGCTACGGGATCTAATGTACTGGAAAAATAAGCACATGGCTTGCGTGATCCTGCTTGATCCTGAGTGAGTACTGACAAGGCAGTACCTTCGCGTTCTGTAACAAAGAGTGTAAAATGTTTGCTATAACATGGTGTTGCTAAAACAGGTGCTTGACATAAAGCTTCCTTTAGGCTTTCAAAAGCTTGTGTATGTTCCTGAGTCCAAGGGAGAACAGTCGATGTGGCTGCCTCCTGTGTGGTTAACTGAATGAGTGGTTTTGCTAGAAATGCGTACTGAGGGATCCACTGCCTACAATATGAAGTGAGGCCTATGAAAGCTCGCACCTCCTTTTGTGTCTGGGGTATTGACATGTTAGCAATTAACTGGATGCGATCTGGTGTAAGCTGCCTTCCCTCCTTGGACAGCGAGTGACCAAGATAAATAACTCGCTGAACACAGAATTGCAGCTTAGAAGGGGACACCTTGTGCCCCTTGTCGGCTAGGAAATGTAAAACTGTCAGAGAAGCTTTTTCACATTCTGGCTCGCTTCTCGCGGTGATCAGCAGATCATCGACATATTGAAGCAGTGCAGTATTGACTGGCATGTGGATACTGTCGAGTTCTCGTTTCAGTGCTTGGCTGTAGATGCTGGGGCTTTCTGTAAATCCTTGGGGAGCGCGTGAGAATTTAAAACTGCGCCCATTTAAACTGAATCCGAACAAGTATTGGCTTTCCGGATCTATTGGGACGCTGAAAAAGGCATTCTTGAGATCAATTACAGTAAAGAATGTTGCTTCGGAATCAATTGCTGTCAATAATGATGATATATCAGGGACCACAGGGAATTGTGGTACAATACACTTGTTTAGTTCACGCAAATCAATAACCAATCGGTACACTGGTGGGGCAGTAGGATCAGTTCGTTTAAGAATCGGAATTATCGGTGAATTACATACATTGGAGTCTGTTTCTACAACTACTCCCTGGGCAATCAGCTCATCAATGATTTTCAGCAAAGCCACTACAGCATCATGCGGTAACTTGTATTGTCGCATTCGTGGTAGTACCACTCCTGCTTTCAGTGTGACTCGATAGGGTGTAATGTTCATGCAGCCAACATCCGTAGGGCCTTGTGCCCATAGATGTACTGGTAAAGTCTGTAGTCGGGGATCCATGTCTCTAGACACATAGTGACCTTTAAAATCACGCAAAAACAACCTTACTCCTTCCGGAGAACAACATATTATGGCTCCTAGTGCTTTCAGAGTTTTAATTCCTAACAGATTTTCTGGGCATGATTTAGTAAGCAATAAATCTGTAGTTCGTGTCAAAGGTCCTATCGTAAGTGGTAGAGGCTGTGATACTTCATTAACAATAGGTTTTCCCGAAAAACCAAGGGAAACATTTTGAGAGCCTGAGAGGGGTGCCCCTGGAACTTCACTACGTTTTATGGTTGTTCGACTTGCCCCTGTATCGAGTAAGAATTTTCTATCTTGACCTAATAATTCACTATGTACATAAGGTCCTTCTTGATCTACAGGAATCTCGATAAGCGGTAAGTCAACTTCCCTCTCTAGGCTGGTTCATGCGTAACGCTGATACTCAGGGTATTCATACTGTGCAGTCTGATACATTTGTCGTGTTGTAGTTTGTGTGGCAGTAGCAGGCAACGGTGGTGCAGCTGGCACAAACTGTATGGGTTGCTGTGAGGCTGGCATGGACTGTTGCTGAACTGGCATAGCTCCTTGTTCATTCTGATCTTGTCTAACTAATCGTGGTCTCTCCTTTGCAATACCTGTAGCTATATTACGTTTCAGGACTGGACAATCGTGTACATAATGGCCTAGTTGTTTACAGTAATTGCAGGTTCCTTTTACAGGAACTGCAGAATCACCAGAATGTGTCACACCCTTTTTGTGACCATCTGCTGGTACTGTCTGAGAAACTAGCATTTTCATTTTTGTATCCTTCATGCGTCTATGCTCGTGTTCTTGTTCATCCCTAATTCTATTGTGATGATACTGTAACATTTGTAGCATTTGCGACGGAGTGTTACTTTGCCAGGTACTCTCGAATTTCAATATTCTATTCTTTACTGGAGGTAATGCATTTTCCACTAATTTTGTCACAAATAAATGTGGATATGAATCACTACTTGCTTTTATACCACTATTTATACCAAAACATTTTTCAAATCGAGCATAATAATCGCTTGTGTCTTCATCTTGTTTTTGTTTGCAGGCTGTGATTGCACCCCAATCTTTCT
This sequence comes from Triturus cristatus, assembly GCF_964204655.1. Taxonomy (NCBI): domain Eukaryota; kingdom Metazoa; phylum Chordata; class Amphibia; order Caudata; family Salamandridae; genus Triturus; species Triturus cristatus. Next base: position 534,980,325 of record NC_140580.1, read on the forward strand.
TCATGAATACGCTCTATTTCTTTACTGATTTTTCGGCACATGGCTATTATACAATTTTGCTTATCGTGTCTCCCTTCTGATATATTCTGACTCCATCTTGTAAGAATAAGCATTGCATTCGGGTCTACCCCCGGACGATCTTGATTTCTGATCACACAGTTTATGAGGAAACGTAACAGTTCCCCCTGTATCTCTACTTTCTGGAATTCCATAGCTCTGTTAATACATCCTGGATCTCGTCCTGTTTGAACAAAATGATATATGTTATCTAGATGCGTAATCATCCCTGGTAACCTCGCTAAGTACTCTGCGGCTCGCCTGATACGTAATGATGCCAGGACCATTTCGTCCTCTTTACCAACCACCGGGTCATATCTACAATTTACAAGGAGTTCCTTAAGCGTACGTTCACTTACGAACTTAGGTGTACGTGAATGTGCTGACTCTTGAAAAACAAGTTTATTTATTCTAGGTGGTGTGAAGGTACTGCTAGCACCTCCCGTGGCCCTATCTGGGGCGTCGGGTGTGAATGGGTTCGTCGAACGTGACACAGCAACTATGGGTGTCGATACCCCTGTAGAGTCGACTGCGGAGACAGATGCGGAAACAGATGTGTTTGCCGAAGCTTGCGTCGGGACTTGCTGTTGCACGGGTATAGATACCTGATCCTGACGTTGAACCCCTCCGCCAGACGGTCTATGTGGTGTGGCGTTAGCATACTCGGGGGCTGCATCGTCTAGATATGAGGAAAGAAAAACATCTTCTGCGGTTCTGGGATGCCCTTTTGGATGTACCTTAATTGGAAATAATGGGGGTGGCAAGTCTTTTGGCACCTCCGTAACAGCCTTAGGCAGTCCTTCGGCTAGAAGGGGATACATACCATTCATAAGAGCATTCCTTTGCCTATTTACTTGTTCTGATTTCACTCGGATACCTTCCTCAATTAATAGATTTTCTTGAACTTTATTTGAACTTTCTTTACTCCTATCTTCTTGTCTACGTGCTTTTTCTGTTCGTCTATGAGATTCTTTACGCCATAACTCGACAGCGTCTTTCTGTGACTGTCTGACCTTTCTTTTCCATAACTCTTCCTCCACTTTCATGATGCACTCTGCATCCCAGGTTCCCGCTGCGGGCCACCTTTGACTTTCCGGTAATCCCTTGGTATAATCTACCCATAGATCAAGAAACAATATGGCATCTAAGCCATGCTTATGGTACATGAAATGCCCTGGAGTGTCTCTAGGAGGAATAGGAACTGCTTCTTCAAGCACCCCTTTTCTGGTAGTAATCTGTCTTAACTTCGAGAAGAGCGGCATATTGACAACTGATCTGATACTTACTCTTGAACTTACTTAATACGAGAAAAACACAATAATGAACAGTGAACAATGAACAATCATTCATACCACAATATGCAAGACATTTTCTGAATACTTTAAACATTAAACATTAAACATTTAATAATGGTCGACAATGATGACAGTCTGCTTAACTAATCACCACGCTGAATTCTTGACAATAACTGAATACTTCGGAATACTTGATATACTGCTAAACAGTACATATACACTGCTAAACAGTGCAGACCGGATTTGTGTACCCAAATCCGTTTTGACCGGCACAACCTATGTGCGCGTCAACACGCCTCCCCGGCGATGGTACTCACCGAGTAGCTCCTTGAAACGGAAGGCCTCAGAGAATGGACAGGACTCGACGACTGCGGACATCGGACCCTCTGGACGTCGGGATTTCGGAAAACCTGGTGGGCCTCTGTATACCTCGGATCTTGCTCTCTCAGCTAGGCTCTGGTTGGGATACTTCGCACTTCTCACCGCCTCGTCTGGGTTGATCGCAGCCTCAGTCGCCCCCGCTTGACCGGAGGGAGCTTACAGGAAATCCTGCTGGTACGCGTTTATGGTCCGTCCAGCTGTGGCAGGAGACCGGGCCTGCAACGCACCGCCGGCGCGTGAGATGAGAAAGTGTCCCTGTTCGGGCGCCATTATGTGGTAAATAAAAATAAATATTACCGGACTGAATTTCATACGGAATCTTAAAATAAAGTAAAATAGCTCAAAATAACAAGAGGCAGAATCCGTGGTATAAGAGGTTTTCTAATGGGCTTTATTCCATTCAAAATGGCCGACTCGAGTCGCGGCCTTCAGGTTCCGTCACCACGAGGGTTCAGGAAGTGAAGTACAATATATTATTGACAGACATGTATTTTTATAATAAGTACATTACAATGAAACGAATGTAGAAGGCGTAACATTTGATAAAAAGAGTGACAAAACAGGTACGTAATCGAAACTAGGCGTAATAAGGAATAAAAGAAACATGATTGGTTAGGATTATCAGACATAGGTGGATCTATAAGATAATACTTGGCATAGATGCGCGCGCGGCAGCATGACGTATAATTGACGTGTAACTAGGGGGTGAAGGGGACTTGACATTAACTCTACATATGGAGACGAAAAGTCTGAGGGGTCAAGTCAACCTAATCCCAAATCATATCTAACATCCTATGTTTAGAGAACTATGTTATCCACAAGGAAGGACTCTCGGACAGAATCTATTCTATACTAACTGTGTGTGCGTGTACAAGCGTCTAAGTGTCTATATGAGATGCGAGGGGCAGAAAACTTTCCATGGCAACAGGGCTATGAATCACTCGCAGGAGGACGGAAAGGCTGAGTCCTTTGCTTGTGAGCTAAAGGAAATGTTTACCTAAATCACTAGACAGGAATGCATCGGCTGGAGAGCAAAATAGATAATTCGAAGGTGAAATACAACTTCTTGGCAGACAGGCGAAAACTGGCCGAGGCAGGCACCGTTAGCTGCACAGGGAGTAGGACAAAGTTCATGGATACAGATGTGAGCTCAAGCTGAAGCTGTCAGAGGCAGAGAGCAGGGAAAGGCTTTGAGGACAGAATCGGGCCTACTTGCCTGAACTGTAAAAATGAAGTAACTTAGCCATATAAAGTCGGTGGCCTTTCATACCTAGGAATCGAATATCCAGCCCATCGATGGCGGATCTGACAGAGAACATGTTGACGGTAGACACACATATGTTTGCGTCTTAGAAACTGGAACTGGAGGGAACATACATGTACTTGTAACATGCATATAGATCCGTTAGGGTCCAAGATAGGGGACATAACTGATCAGGAAAATCCACATTTCCACATATCGCCAGGATTAATTCAGGAGGTCGCGGAGGTCCTCGGGAGCCTCGCACCCACGCGGCCATCTTGGTTGCGCGCTAGGCTCCTCCTCCTGATATCATCTTGTTAAATGGTAGCGGCAGTCGTAGTCGATAACCTTTCAAGTATTGCCCGGCGGTAATCGCCTCTTATACCATTCGATGCTAAACCAATAAAGAGGCAGGCGCCGGAGACTGGAAGGCAGGAAACAAAGTTTTATTCCGTCGGAGTGGAACACATCAGATCAGACAGCGAAGTATCATCACGAGGTGCTCTAACTGCATCTCTGAGGCCTGGCCTCTTATACACAGGTTTATGACTTTATTGCAGGTTTATCATACATGGCACATTCTTGAGATTGTTTTGATACATGAAAGAACATCCTCGGAATCCCCACTTCGAGCTCGTTCCCACACATATCTACAGTGGAAGTCCCCACCCCACCCACAGTAGGAGATGGCTATCACACAGCTGGACATTCCGCCAATTCCCGGGGGTGTGTGCGACCGGTCGGGTCTCAGGGGGTGGGGGGCCTTGATCTACTGTAATCCCTTTGATGTGGGGTGTTTCCCTTACAGTAGGGGCAATAAACTGCATCCGCAGGGCTAGGTGATGGCCTGGGATCGGTTCGGACAATGGGGCGCAGAGGAAGGGGGTTATCAAAGAGATGCATGACCATGTATGGGATGTCGGTCAGGCGTGGGATGTGGTTCCATGGCAGGGTCGCGCAGAAGGAGAGGGTTTATGGCCCGTGTATGAGAGAGCGGGGGTGGCCGGCGCGCGGGGGAATGCTTGCAGCGCCAGGGGGACGCGCTGGTGATCGGCAATGAGCAGGGAGAGACCAGGGTGCCTAAAATGGCTGCCGTGCGCTTTCCTATGTGTCGCGCTTGGGAGAGACAAGATGGCGCAGATAATGTTCAGTTCGCAAGCTAAATTTCCACAATCTACCTCTGCTTATTCATGTTGAAAAAATAAATGCAAGCCTAGTGTAATACTGGGTGTGGGACTCTAGCAAGTGTAAGAATCACACTGATGGTTAAGACAACTAAAAGTGCAATGTTTTATATTGAGTGGGTGAAACTTTATTTCTGATATTAAGTTATCCCTTCATTTAATTATTGTCAAACGTCCCCCTTTCAGAATTTCAGAATCTGTGAAGGTCCTCCTGAGTTAAATATTTACTACAAACTATTTGAGATGCAGAAATATGAAGTCCAAAATCATTGCTAACTAAAATACATGGTTTCTGCCGGTTAACAATTATGACTGGGTCAGTTGGTTTAAAATGATATGTATGGGGAAAGAGCTAGGGCAGGGAATTTTAAGGCCATGAAATACACAGATAATATATGAAACTCTTGCTAAAGAAATTAAACATTTAAAATGTTTGTATTTTTATCATTTACGACATTGAATTAAGTAAAAAGAGATTGGTGTATTAAATTACACTTAGTGCAAGAACATGTATTTTTCATTTTTTTCTTTTGATTAAGGCGTGTGATGTGCAACCAAATAAATGTAAGAAAAAACTGAGGGGCTTATTTACAAAACAAATGAGAAACGTGCCGTTAAGCAAACATTGCTAACACCACGCTTCTCCTTCCTGAAAATGCAGGATGTGCCGTATTCACTAGAATGCGGCGCACCCCTGTGTTTCCCTTAGCGCTGGTGCGGAGTTCAGCTTCCTAGTGCCAACGCAGGCACCCTTGCTCCATAGTGCAAGGGTGTCTGCGTTGGGGGGAAGATTGTTTATGTGCACATAAACAATCTTTAAATGCCCTTTTGTAACTTCTGTGCATTTTGAATAATGCAGCACACATAATAGTTGCAAAACGGCATTTAAAAAAAAAAATGACTGTTCATGTGCAGGAAGGGGGAAAAATAAAGCATTTCTCCTTTTTTCGCCTGTTTAAGACCAGGTTTTCCCTGGCCTTCATTTTGGCGCTGCCTCCTATTTACGCTGCCCTTGTAAATAAGGAGCAGTGTCAAAATCAATGGGTGTTGCAGTGGAACGCCCACCGCAACACCCATTGCCCTCCCCTTCCACGCAAAATGCAGTGTGAAAGGGGGCCTTATTTCCAAGGCAGTGTTAAGCCACATTAAGTGGCTTTGCATTCATTACATTTTCTTTGCATTCATTAGATGTGTATATCTCAAATAATTTGATGTATGCATTGATGGTTCAAAGGTTCAAGACCTGTTGGGGATGAATTTTTCCAAGTGACTATATGTAAAGTATATCAGAGTAAGAACCTTTAAACAAAATCCCTTGTAGGCACCTTTTACTTATTATTTGATTTGATTGCCCATGCCTCCAAGGGTATATTGGGTCCCCACTTCCTTTTTCCGCCTGGTCAATAAGGCGAGGCCCCTATTGCCACCACAACGTCACTGAAAGTGACGTTGTTGTGGCGACAGGGGTTTGTAAATATACCCTTGAATGTCCCAATTATTTGCAAAGACCATTATTATTTGAATCATTAAAAATATTTATTAGCCTAATAGCTGCTATTTATATTTGAGTTGTGTGTATTTTTACTGCTAGAGTGGGAAGTAGAAGTTTGAATGGGTGACGTTTTGATGCATTACATTTGTTTTTCAAATTTTTTGCACGTGATATTTTAATATAGATCTTCGCTACCCAATGCAGTAGATAGTTGTAAATGAAGGGACATGGGATATGCAAACCTCAATTATTAAGAATATGGAAAAATGAAATGATCTCAAGTAGCATCAAACAGGCTCCGGGAAATAGGGCTTTCGATTGGGGTGGGCGGTGTGAGCACCACCAAGTTCTGTCGTTTTCACCCTATAACTTGCTTTTCTCACCATCACCAGTGATTAAACACCGAAAAGAGAAAGTGTAAAGGTGTAAGAACTTATACGCTATAAAAAGAACAAGAGATATAGAAATGTCTCTTCTTTTAGGATGTCTCTTCAATTGCCCTTGAGAGGATTATGAGGAAGTTTGCCTGAATCCGCAGACATCAAGATGTGTTTGAAAGCTCCTAAAAGTGAACCCTGCTTTAAGGCTAAGGAAAGAACACAGCAGACTAGATCCTTCCCTGCTGCTCTTCATTGAGATTCCCACAAAATTCCTTGCGGAGCAACAGGGACAGTGTCGTTAATGTTACCTCCGTTTCTACTCTCGGAATTATAAAACACAACTTGACTGACTCGGAGATGTACTGTTCCTAATTAGCGCCCGGATTTCGCCTGTTTACGTACAATTGCGATTTGCTCTTTTTCTCTGATCTATTTTTGTTCTTCTGTTTTTCGGCTAATTATTGCATTATATCTAGTTATGAAAAATGTGTTTATTTTTACATATATTTTCCAATTAGCAGCCTCATGTTTTGCCTCTAACACAGTGTTTTTTTTTTTTAATTCTTCCTTATTTTATAAGTGTCTGTTCATCCTTGGCATTCGCTAACTTCTGAGTTATAACTAATCTTGTAAAATAGGTTCAGAAGCCCATTCATGGGTCAAAGTCAAACAATATCAATGGTCGGAGTCCATAAAAAAAAGTATGGGAACTGTGATGCTGCGTGCAAGGGGGCGGGGCAGGGTGAGTGAGGGTGTGGGCATGGCAAAAAAAAAAAAAGTATTTTGTAACTTTTTTCAGTTTTTCACCTTACGGGTAACTATATATATAATAACATACAGCTTGAATGAAAATGCATATGTTAATCAGTGGGAAATACACTATTGTACATTATGAAACCGCTATTAGTTAAAGCACCGCACCAAATCCTGGTTGGCGCAGTGGAAGTGACTTGTGTATGTTTAATGCTACAAGGTCCCAGTGTGAGACAGAAAGAACTGTGAACATGCAAGTCATTATTTTAAACTTACATTACACCCAGTATAAGATAGGCTACTACAGAATGTGCAAAACGTTTTAAGATAAAAAGTGGTAGCAAAATATGGATTTTTTTTGCAAGCTGTACATAATGCATTTTTTTAAATAACTGTCTTTTAAAAGCACATACTTTACAGTTTAGCTTGTAGCTCCCTTACAATACCCATCAAAAAGATTGAATGTGTGTCACCTGGAAGCTTCAAGTGATTCCACCAGTTAAAGCTAATACAGGCTTCCAGGCACCTTTTACATTTGCAGATTGAGCATCTGTGCACATTTACACTTCTTTCAGGCAATCAGACACCCTGCCAAGAAGGCTTATAGCCACTGGCGTAGCTAGGGAGGGGCGGGGGGGGGCGGTCCGCCCCAGGCGGCACTATTTTGGTGGCGGCGGCCTTTATAATTTATTTGGGGACACTCACTGATACTGTCAGTCACTGCAGTAGTGTCAGTGTCCCCAAATAAATTATAAAGGCCGCCGCCCGTGCCGCGCGGCGGCGGCCCCCGTGTAGAGAGCAAGCGCACCTGCTTGCAAATGCAGCATGCGCTACGTAACCCGTTTGTGGTAGCTTTTGGGTCCCGTCCCAGGGCCGTCAATCTTGTAGCGCGCGAAAGCGCTACCAATGACGGCCCTGGGCATAATGTTTGGTCAGCCCCTGCTGAAAAGAAGCGCAGCAGTGACGAGTGATGAGTCAAGCGCTGCATCACCACGCGGCGCGCTCGCCTCTCGTGAGCGGCCGCCACTGCGCACGACTATCTCTGGAGGCGGGCCGGACCTGGGCGGCAAACTCAAATTGCCGCGGCCCGCTGTAACAGTAACTCAACGGCCTGAACCTGCCTTGCTTGCACCTCTGCAGACCGGAGTCGATGCCTTCAATTATTGAAGGCTGAAAGTGCAAGGCCAGAACTTGTTGAGTAGCGTCGATTAACCGTTATGGGGGCCCGGCAACCAACCTGCTGCACGGCTCCGCAAATGTATTCAAATATGGTGCTTGCAGCGTCACGCCTGCTGCATGCCACTCGCACCGGCCCCGCCGGGTGCTATCACCTTTTTTCCTTAAACCCCCTCAATTTAGTAGCCAGACCGGAGCGAAATCAAGTGAGTGATTAACAAGGGACAGTGGCCGCCAGGACATAGCCTTCGTGTCACTAGATGGCCCTGCCCGCCCAGGGACTCGCCGGCAAACCCTAATTACCTCAGCGCGCACACCTAATTGAGCCTGCAGCCACTGCCTTGAGAGACGGCCGTCAAGCAATTCTTGGAGCATCACCGCCACACTCCTCCGGACTCTGCAATCACCCAAGTAAGTGCCACCAGCCTCTTTGATTTGCAGCGCGTGGTCAGGCAGCGAGATCATTGTGCCGTGGCACATGTTTGAACTCTTTCTCAGTCAGTGTGTGATATCTGGCGCCCTTTTGTACATGTCACGTTCAAAATGTCCTATAGAAAGGCTTTTTGAAGTTTTAATAATGGTCATTAGGATACTGATGATATCATTGGAATTGACCTTTGTACATTACAAGCGCGTAACCATGACAACACAACACACAAATCTCTTCAATCAACATCTAACCCTCATGCCATATAAGCATCTAGATTAAGACACAAAAAATAGTATGGGTGAGATAGCTCGGTGGGTTAAAGCCTGTGCGTGCCTGCCTGTGTTTGTACTAAGGTGACACTGCGGGATATTTTCAGTTTCAAATATCCTGCTGGCTTGGGCCCCTAGTTGCTGTTTTCAAATGCGTACTCTATTTCTTGCAGTACACCAGGCAAAATGCTTGTGAATACTGCAAATCACTTCCGTTTTTGTATTAATTAATTAACTACCTATTAAACCATTTCAGCTGTTGTCAGGGGAGATGTGCTACAAATAAAATTTTGCTAGACTGGAATACCCACGAGAGTCATTGTGTTGGTGTGATGTTTGTCTGATGTAAACTGCTCTGGCACCCTACATTGGTATGAGCACCACTAGAAAACAAATGAACATTTTGTGAGAGGGGCTGCCTGAAAGATAATAGACTGCTTTACAAATAAAGATATACGGCATATAAATGATACCACACAATAGCGTTGGGCCATATATGATAGACAAAGAGCATAAAAATAGAAATTACAGCAGTCACAAATATTTAGTAACAGCAAAGCGACAGGTAATTTGCAGCAGTTTTCAGATCTTCTTAGAGTTTCTTCTTTCTCAAATGGGTGCAATTTCCTATATTTATATGCTTCAGTCATCTTCATTGCTTGATTTGGCTCGCGCGGAAGTGTCACTCATAGTTATTGAAATGTCACTCATAGTCATTGAAATGTCACTCATATTTACATTGAAATTATGAAAATGTCACACATAAGCAATCTGAAACCTTGGCAGCTATGGAAGGTGTTTAGGGTCTCGTCAGCAGGCACTTGACTTGTATACTTCATGATGGTAAGACACTTTTTTCATAAATTGATACTGTGACTTACATACTGAGAGGTGCTATCCTCGAGCTTTGGGAGGGAAAGGTTTGTGTTTTTCCTTAATAGATGTCCCATATAGTGACTGCTTCCTAAATTAATTTAAAGTACGATCTGCATTATGTTTTATTAGCTCTTCTGCTTTTGCATTCACCATCCTGTAGCACTGAAAATCACAACATACATTAGTGTTGTTGAGCAACATAATTCAGAAAGTTATTCTTGTCAAATACATGCTCAAAAAGCGATTTAAAACAGTGCACATTATATTTTATCACCTAATACAACTGATGCAGCCCAGCATCAGTCCACAGACATTAGGCACCTGAACTCACTGTCTCTCCAATGCAGCTCTTTTATTCCATCTCTGTTTGGCTGAAAGCGCTTACCTGTTTATGTACTACAGTGTGTATATATATATATATATATATATATAGCTTTCTTTGTGCTCATGACGCGACGTCTCTTCAACGTTACAAATGGGGAATGTCATTTTCTGAATGGCCATTAGTCTTGACACTTTCCACATTATTACCATTAGTCTTTCTGACTTTAATAGTTGTTCCAGGCTTTTGTGTTTAACATTAATGGGACATCCGTTGTCAGCAGGGAAACTGATAAAAAAGTGCTCCTCCTGCCAAAACGTATGGTGGATTAATAAAAAAAAAATGAAACTGCACACCCCTATTGTTGCCTATCTCAAACATAAACCTGTCTTCTTTTGGTGTGTCAGCGTCTGCCATGTTTGGATTTTCTCATAACTGGACATAGCATTTTACACACAACACCGTCCTGGCTGGCTGTTACTTATGTGTGCCTCACCCTCACTCCCCTGAGCCTTCCCCGATGCAGAGTGTCTGAAGCCACTGTCCAATCAGGTTACATGGGCACTAAGGTAGTAGTTCCCTTCCATTTCTGGTGCTTTGCAGCTGTTAGAGTTTCTCTTTGCTCAAATGGGAGTAATTTCTGATATTTATGATTCCCTCGTCTTCATTGCTTAATTTTGCTCAGGAGAAAGTGTCACTCATACACATTGAAATGTCACTCATAATTACACTAAAATTATGAAAATGTCACACATAGCAATCTGAAACCTTGGCATTTATGAGTTGCATCTGGGGCAGTGGCAGTGCAGGGCGATAGGCTGCAGCAGAACCAACCCCTACGGTAAAGACCCTGCCACCACTGTGGAGTACTGGAGCCTGAGGAAGGTAAGAGCTAAACGGTTGTCACGAGGGGAGGAAAGGATCTTTGGTGGGTAGCAGGGCAGTGGGCACAAGTCCTATAAAAAGAAGTGGGGGGGACTAGCCAAGTTAGGCAGTCAGCAAATGACATCATGACACGTGCAATCCATAGCTGCCAAGGTTTCAGATTGCTATGTGTGACATGTTCATAATTTCAGTGTGGTTATGAGTGACATTTGACACTTTCTTGCAAGTAAAAATCAAGCAATGAAGATGAGGAAAAATAAATATCAGAAATTAGACTCATTTGAGCAACGAGAAACTCTCAGAAGATCTAACACTGCTGCAAATGCCTGCTGCAGCGGACTATAATTAAAATGACAGCTATGGACATCTAGAAAGCAGGTCACATGCTCCGCTAAGAATTAATACCAAAAAGAGCAAGGACCTGCGGTTAGGCTGTAGAACCACTGGAGCGAAGCTGTGCAATTAGGGCCACTGACAATACAAGACAACAGTTTAGTAGAGAACACAGATCTTTACTGGACCCCACCAATGTAGAAGGGGTATTGCTGGGTGCACACGAGGCATTCAGATTTGTAGTGGCATGAGCTTCACCAGAGCCTGCCCTGATGTCCTGGCATAAATATCTCTAGTGTCGCACAGCGAGTGACAAGTTACACACCAAGTGTAAATACACCAGATGACACTTCAAGCAAAGATTGACATTTTGTTTTCTGCCCGTGGCACAGAAGCAGCTTGGTCTTCAGTCGGGTATTTAGTCCACCCTTCATTGCTGTTTAAAGCCTTCAGCACAGCAAGTGTCGAAAGACCCCTAAATCCAACACCCCACCTTCAGATCCAGATTCACGCAGGTAAGTGCAAAAGTAGACTGTCTCGAGTGACAGTCACGACGCACGCTAATGAGAGTACCTGTCTGTGAACATGTGGCATTGCGGCTATTTGGAGAGAGCTCAAATAATAAACCAGGAGAGAAGAATCACTAAACTCCATGATGCTCTCTCTGTCCCACATGGGACCTGGGACCAGACTATAACATGGTGTGAGAGGCCCTAACACAAATCTCAATTGCCTCAGGCCTATACCATAAATTCATTAGAGTCAGCTGACTTATGAACTCCGGCCGACACAATGAGCATGTGTGTGATAGCATGATTTCTGAGCAAGCCTCGGGACAGCCTGTGAGATACACATAGCAGTCACAGTCAGGAAGGATGACAAATAAGTATTTTAAAAAAATCACACCAGTATAATTAAGCGAGTGGCCCCGGGGGGCTGTGCGCAGCCCTCTACAACTGCGAGTTCAGATAGTTAACACTGACTTGCACTAGTTAATAGACCAATGTAAAACTAGCATTCCAATGATACATGTGAGAAATATTTGTGCCCGAAATAAAATTTGACAGTGAGGTGAGATTCAAAATTCGAGTCCGAGAATTAAGTTTACACAATCACAAGGCTGCGGATGCCATGGGCGGCAATCTGAGGGATAGCCCCGGGCGCCACAAGCTCTAGCTACGCCTCTGCTTATAGCTGTCTGTCCCTGCCTTTGTTTCACAGCTCACGAGGACCCCTGAATGACACTTCAGCTGAAGCTTTTCAACTCTCGGAATTATCCATCCCGGAATGGTTAACTTTTGACAAAAAGTAGGGGAGCTGTTTTCCTAAAATTAAAACAGTTAGGGCATGTCGTGCCCCTCAGATCCTCCCACGTGGACCATTGAACAATATAAAGTTATATAAATATAAAAACTACAGCTTGCTTCTTAACTCTGCATGCCCTACTTTTCTCGCTTCATGGTTTGTACTACAAGGCCAGGTGACTCTTATCTAGTTCATTTCATTCCTCGGGAAACAGGGGCCATCGAGAAGGCTTAGCCCACCTTTTCTTTGTTCAGAATGTACTACAAGGGGACACGCCCCCTGTAAAAGCCCCCCCTCTCTCTGACCCAGCACCCATCAGAGTCAGAGACCCAGGGGAAATCGAGCAAAGTTCAAACTGCAGAATGCGAAAACACTTAAAAGCAATCCCAGATACACATGCTTACCTGGAAAGTCCACATAGATACCTCATAAAAAAAGGTGTCTTACATGGACGGCTGGGACCAAAAAACATCTGTGGCAAAATGTCCAAACCAATTGCACTCCTAGGGTGACCAACTGGCATGGGTGCAAATTCAGGACAAAGGGTCAACATTCAGGACAAAAATTCAGGACAGAAGGTCAAAATTCAGGACAAAACTTCGGGACAAAAGGGAAGTTTTACAGACACATCAGAGGAAGTTGCCCGATAGTATAAAAGTAAGTAAATAGACAACCACTTAAGTGGTTGTACAAGTACAAGTCAAAATATATAATTAGGTTGAGACAAGTGTGCACTTCATGATTTTTCAGTATGCGCACAGCTTTGAGCAACTGTGCAGGGCTTTTTGTGGTATTTCACATGATAATGAACTATTTATATGGTTACTGCACTGGGTAGTCCAGTCTGATATTTTGTTTACAACTGATGGTCCTGAGCAGGCATGTTTGGTGAGAGAAGCGGTCAGGAAGATCTTCTTGGATAGACTTTGTTACTAACATCTCATATTTGAGTACCCTTGTGAGATGTAAAGCGGCACGAATAGGTGAACTAAAGGGAGGATTGCTGTGATGAACCCACTATAGGGAATGCATTATGGGTGTTTCAGCAAGTGGAACTTAAAATATGGAATCAGACTTTGCTTATGAGGGCTTCGCAGAGAGTTGCACTAGCTGACGTAAGTCACAAAGGTGTTTTTCACCGCAGCTTTCTTAAAGAAGGCACTGTCAATACACTATTGACGCCTTGCCTATTGCTACAAACACAATATACATCTTTTTTTTTGTGTTGAAATTTTTTATTGAATTTTATAGAACAAATACATCAAAGCATAAACGACAGAAAATAAAGAGAAAATGAATCCAGGTTGAAAGAAACAATGCAGAAAGATACTGATGAATAAATATGATATAAATATGCATTTAAATAGATAAATACTAATTGAAGTAATAATTATGACAAGACATAGAATGATACATAATAAAGAAATAACCTATAAGGAGAGGAAAAGGGAAGAAGCCTAGACAACAAAAGTGCAGGAAATATAAATAGATAGAACAAAGATAAAGTGATTAGATAAAGACAGAAGAACACTACAACGAATAAAGCAGAGGATACAGAAGACAAAGAAAAGAAATAAACAAAGGACAAGAGAGGGTAAAAGCTGATTAATGTGCTTGGGTAAAAGTAGAGGCAGAGGAATTAGCAGCATTTGATTTAAGAAATGGAGACCAAATTCGGAGAAAGGTGTCAGCTTGATCCTGAAGGTTATAGATTGTGCGTTCATGTGAGGCAGTCTGGATCATCGCTACCAACCAGTCTTCCTGAGAGGGAGGTAAAGATGATTTCCAATGACGCAGGATACATATTTTAGCAGTAGCAAGTGAGGTATGAAAAAGACGGAGTTGTGGTTTCGAGAGCTTTGGAGAGTGGCGTAAGTCATGCAGGAGAATGTTAGTTGGTGTAAGTGGCAATTTTAGGGGCATAGTGGAATTTAAAGTAGTACCGATGTAAGCCCAATAAGATTGGATACTAGGGCATTCACAAATGATATGAGTAATATCACAGCCTGAATTGGTACATCTCCAGCAGTTAGAATGGGAAAGAAGACCAGCTTTGTGCAATTTGACTGGAGACCAATGCCAGTCGTGTAGTATTTTGAAAAGACAAAATTTGAGCCTTGATTCACGGGCTCCCTTGTTCAAATTCTCTAGAATCAAATCCCATTCAGTGTCGGAAAAGGAAATTGAGAGGCGAGCTTGCCATTTACGCTGAAGATCGTGTGAAAGAGATTTAGAGAAAAGATGGGACGATAAAATTTTGTATATACCAGAAGTAACACCTTTAAATTTCCCCCAAATGTGCAAATAGGATAAAATAGGGGAGTCTTGCAGTAGCCATGGCGATGACCCCATATGGGTCTTCAGACATTGCTGGAGCTGAAGGTATTTAGAAGAATGATGTAGGGGAAGATCAAATTCTACCCTTAGCTGAGAGAATGGCTTAAAATCCCCATCATGCAGAAGCTGATCCGGATAGAGGATACCTGCAGCACGCCATTCAGGCCAGGATAACATACGACCATTAATACGAATGCCCGAATTATTCCATAGGGGAGCCTTGATGTGAATTCTTGGATTCGAACCTAACAACCTATGACTTCTCTGCCAGGATTTATGCATGGCAGATAATATCGGATTTTTCGGGTCGAGACGACTAGTGCCACTACCATACAAAGGAGTAAGATTCGATTCCGAGGATAGAAGATGTCGTTCTATTTGGACCCATTGTGGCAAGTCTTTAATACCAGGTAAAAAATATGAGAGTTGGGAAATATGTAACGCCAAAGAGTAGTGTTCAATGGATGGAAGACCAATGCCGCCAGATAACTGATGAGCCTTCAACTTAGTTATGGCAAGGCAAGGCTTAGCAGTACCCCAAATGAAGGTTTTAATCTGGGCGTCTACTGACCGGAGTAAGGATAAGGGAATCTGTAGGGGAAGCATGCCCAGGATGTATATAAATCTCGGAAGAGTAACCATTTTAACAGCCTGAGCCCTACCCCAAAGAGAAAGACCCAAAGCCTTCCATGTATCAAAATCCCGTTGCATTTGGGAGATAAGAGGAGACAAATTATCTGTAACCATATCTTGTAGTCCTTTATTAACTAGGACACCCAAGTATTTGAGGCGTGAGGACTGCCAGTGAAAAGGAAATCCAAAGATGGCTGCTTTTGTGGTACCGTTAGAAATAGGCAAAGCCTCACTTTTGTCCCAATTAATCTTATAACCTGAAAAGGAAGAGAAATCATTAATAATTTGAAGAAGAGAGGGGATCGACCGAGGAAGACGAGTAAGAGTGAGTAAGATATCATCAGCATACAGGTATATTTTGGAATGTCCAATGGGGAGGGGGATACCAGAAACCTCATCAGATTGACGGATGGTAGCAGCCAAAGGCTCCATAGCCAAAAGAAACAGAAGGGGGGATAATGGACAACCTTGGCGTGTCCCTCTCTTAATTGTAAAGGTATCAGACAGAAACCCACCACAATTCACTTGAGCAGAAGGATGATTGTAAAGTAAACGTACTTTATCAATAAATTTTGTACCTAAGCCAAATTTTTCCATGACCGTGAAAAGATAATTCCATTCGATGCGGTCAAACGCTTTTTCTGCGTCAAGTGAAAGGGCTAACGCATCATCTGTAAGATGTTGAGCCGACCACAGTGCATGGGCCAGAGAACGCAAATGATTCCGGGAAGAGCGTCCCGGTACAAAGCTGTTAGACCTGTCAGCCCTTTGGGTGGTCCCTCCTCATCATTATTTATTTTGTCCCACTTTTGCCTCAAACCCTGTTTGAATTTTTCCTTTTTGGGAACCACCAGACTTTTTAGTGTTGCTGCAGATTCAGGGAGCCATTTTACCTACCCCTGAAACTTCTGTCTGAGGGCCTGGAGCACAAAATGGTGGCCACCTGTGACATCACCAGCATCCACTGGAACCTGCTAGCACCTTCCAGAACATTCCAGAACCCTGTGACAGTTGGAGGCGGTTTAGAATGTTGGGAAGCTAAGACAGAGAGTTGGCAGTTGGAGCTGGCAGTTGGCACCTGACTGGTGAAGAGTGAGCAGCACAAACTTGAAGGAGGAAGGAGTGAAGCAGCAGGGGTGGAAACTTGTGCCTGGAGTGGGGTCCATAAACCCACCCTTGATACTAGTCCCTACTGACGGAGCCCAGCCTAGAGCCCTGTGTGGGAAGAAGTCAGAAAAACCATCCTGAGGACCTGGACAGCAGGAACAGGCCTTAGAAACAAGAGAACAGCAAGATCCTGACCTGGAAGCTGGTTTCCCTGAAGTCCGACGTCGAGTAGCCTGAGACCTGGAGCCCGAGGTGGAGAAGCGGCGCCGACTGAAAAAGCAGACGTCGTACCCGGAGCCGCCAGAGGTCGAGAGAGGGCGCCGTCAGAGGTCGTGAGGAGTACCAGAGGTCGAGGAGGAAGTCACCCGAGGTCGAGTGAGCGGCGTCATCGGAGGAGTGAAGTCCGCCCTCCGGAGTCGTCGGAGACCGAGGTGAAGGGTAACGGAGGTCGGGAGTGAGGATCGCACTCCGGAGTCGCCGGAACCTGTGAGAATCGTGCCGGAGGTCGGGAGTGGAGGTCGCACTCCGGAGTCGCCGGAAACCTGTGAGGAGTACCGGAGGTCGGGAGTGAGGATCGCACTTCGGAGCCGCCGGAAGTCGACATCGAGGCAAGGCCGGCCGACGTCATCGAATCCGAGGTCGCCATCGGACCGGAGCCGCCCGAAGTCGACATCGAGTAAAGACTGCCCGACGCCATCGAATCGGAGGTCGAGATCGAACCGAGGCCGCTGACATCGAGACCGGAACCGCCTGCCGGCGTCGTCAAAGAACTGACATTGTGCCGAGGCCGCCGACATCGAACTGGAACCGCCTCACGGCATCGACACGACTCCAGCGGCGTCGGAGCATCAGAAAAAGGGCAGTAAGTGGAGTAGAGGGCGCCTAAGGCCCTGTGGAGACCTGAGAGACTGCTCTAAGGGGCTAGGGAGGTGCTGGAACCAACCTGACTGTGCCAGGGGTGAACTGGGACTAATCTAGAGAAGTTGTGTGGAGAGAGAGAGCCAGGTCTCTGGTATTTTCCCCCTTTATCTACCTCAGTTTAGGCCTCAGCCTTGTCCAAGTCAGGGAGTAGACACCCTCAAGCCTACCACATCCCCACAAGCTGTGCCTGGGCCAAATCAGCCCTTAGGAATTCAAAAGTGATCTGAATCCATGAGTGTCACTGTCAGCTTTTAAGTATTTATTAGGGGCACTGTATTTATTGTATTTAACCTATTTATTGTTCCACTGTATTTATTGGTCCACAGTATTTATTGATGCACAATATTTATTGGTTACAGTATTTATTGCCTCAGAATATTTAATTGCCTGTCTGTATTGCACTTTTATTTATGCCTTCAGTATTTATGATCACCCCTATTTATTGAATCATTAAGCCAGTATTTATTTGTCCTGCACTTTCTAAAAAGTTTGTATATTGTGATTGTTATTTATTTTCTCCAATCAGCAACTAAGAGAAAAAGCAGATAAAGAAAGTTATTTTCATAATTTTTACGGTGTAGAGTCGTTTTTGGAACGGATGCACGCATGGTTATTGTTTGGGTATGTTGTATGCTTAGCACGGAGCCTGATTCCTGACCACTCGAGCCAAGCTACCACAGTGTGTTCGGAAGACCACCACCACCCCTTCTAGTGTGGGAGTGGGTTTCCAACATAAATTGGTGTTCAGTGGTGGGATAGAGCTGTGCCTACGCATACTCAACAATAACTGTGGGTAGTCCATAGGCCTACACCGGGAGTTTTCTCAAGAGCGGCCTTCCTAATTGTGGGTTTTTGTTTTTTTCCAAATTTACTCTGGTGGTGGGAGGAGGTATTATTAAAGGTACCCCCCTGCATAGTTACTGCACAAAACCTGTCCTCTAACCTGAGTGGGCAAGATGGAGTTTGTACTAGAAAATCTAGAAACGTACACTGTGGCCCAACTCAGGGAGTTTTGCCAGCGGGAGGGGGTGTACTGTCCCCCAGGAGCAAAGAAGGGTGCACTCCAAACCAGCTTAAGGGCTTGGGGGGAGGCACGCAGGGAAAGCAAGGCTGAGGAGGAAGACAGGGATGGAGAGCCTGACCCCGAGGGGGCTGAGATGTACCAACCTGAGGTGGGGAACCTGTCAGCGGGGCCCAGAACCATTTCCAGGAAGGGCAGCAGTGCCTCTAGCGGTGGCTTGTCTGAGGTGGAGTTAACAGACCGGAGGGAGAAAAGACAGCTCACATGGGACTTAGCAAGGCTGGAGAAGGAGAAGGAGGAGCAGAGGATGGCCCATGAATTACGACTGAAAGAAATAGATCTTCAGATCTTGAGAATCGGGGCACAACCTGTTCCTAATGGTGGCAGCCAAACACAAGAGATCACCAGGGAACCTAAACCATACCTGCCAAAGGACATAGTAGCTAGCTATGGAGTGGGCGACGATATCGCCAAGTGGCTAGCGGCCTATGAGGTCTCGTTGAGGGCCCATGGGGTTCCAGAGAAGTACTGGGGAGGGGGATTGTACAAGTACATGCCTCCAGCTGGTAGGGATGCTTTATTGGCCCTCGAGGAGGATGAGCAGACCCACTACCCCACCATGAAACTGGCGCTCATCAGAAAGTTTGGACTAACACCTGAAAAGTACAGACAGAAGTTCAGGGGTAGTCACAAACTGGGCACGCAGAATTGGGTGGACTTCCTGGACTATGCAAAGAAGGCACTGGAAGGTTGGATTCAGGGCAGTGAAGTGAGGAACTACGAGGGGTTGTTTGACCTGGTACTGAAGGAACACCTGCTCGAGAAATGTTTCCCTGAACTGCGGCAACACCTGGTGGATAGCAAGCTGACCAGTCCCCGGAAGCTTGCTGAGGAGGCGGACATTTGGGCTAGTACCCGGGTGTCCACAAGGGGGACTGGAGGGGATACTCAAAAGGCCGGACAGGGCGCCCCCCAGAAGAAAGAGGGAGGGGAAAAGAAAAAGGAGTTCTCCAAAGGCCCCCAAAATAACTTCCAAGGGAAGGGAACAGGATTCACCCCTAAGGCTAACCCGCCCAGAAACCCTAATCCTGGCCAGAGTCAGCAGCCAAGGGTTGTCCATTGCTATGAGTGCGGTGGCGTTGGACACTATAAAGGAGATCCGAAGTGCTTGAAACGACCACCCCCTCCCACTGGAGGAAAGACCCCCGGAGTAGCTAGTGTAGTGCTCGGGGAGGAGATGCCCTTAACTAAGGGAAGGGAGTGGGCGGGTGTCACTTTAGTGTCCCTGGGAGAACGGGAGATGGTTCCTAAGATCCAGGTGCCCGCAAATACCGCAAAGTATGGGCAATGGGTCACCATCAACGGCCAAAGAGGGGAGGCTCTGAGAGACACAGGAGCCAGTATGACTATGGTGCGTAGCCAACTGGTGTCTCCAGAGCAGGTAATTCCCGATGTACTCCACCCAGCCGCGATGGCTGACGGCAGAACAGGCCACTATCCAGTGGCCGAGGTTCCCTTTGAATGGGGGGGGGTTGCAGGTTCACTTCGAGTTGCCGTAAGCCCTGCCGTGCCAGTCGATTGTCTGCTGGAGCACAACGCTTGGAAGGAGGTGG
This sequence comes from Triturus cristatus, assembly GCF_964204655.1. NCBI lineage: Eukaryota > Metazoa > Chordata > Amphibia > Caudata > Salamandridae > Triturus > Triturus cristatus. Next base: position 535,000,338 of record NC_140580.1, read on the forward strand.
AATACCGGACTCACACCGAGATGCTGGGTACACCTGACTGGGCCTGTGTTAGCACAAGGTCCACGACTACCCGAAGAGGGAGTTCATTTCGGCTGGAGCCTGGAACAAAGGCCCAGCCAGCTGCCAGTCAAGGGAAGAACCGAGGACATGAGGAGCCTGCCTCGGCGTCCCCACCCCGTAGGACGGATAGGCCACCGGAGGTGGTGGACCAGGAGTCTGCGGTGGGGGACGTTACCAACCTGGAGGACCTACCCATCCCGGCCGAGTGGCACGTGGAGGGAGGCCCGTCCAGGGAGGAATTCTGCCAGGGCCAGAGGGAGTGCCCTACCCTTGAGGGGCTGAGGCGACAGGCCGAAGCCCAGGCAGCAGGGAACGTTGAAGGGAACTACAGTGTTTACTGGGAGGATGGCCTCCTCTACAGTGAACCCAAGGCACCCCTACACGGATCGTCACGAGCCTTGGTAGTCCCTCAACGTTATCGAGCCTTCCTTCTGGAGTTGGCTCACGAGATACCATTGGCAGGACACTTGGGGCAAGACAAGACCTTCGCCCGTCTTGTCCCACACTTTTATTGGCCTCAGATGAAAGTGTCGTCCGATACCTACTGCCGGACATGTGTGTCTTGCCAAGCCAGTGGGAAAACAGGGGTGAAGCTGAAAGCTCCCCTGGAACCACTTCCTGTCGTTAGCACCCCCTTTGAAAGGGTGGGCATCGACATTGTGGGTCCATTAGATCCGCCAACTACAGCTGGTCACAGGTTTATCCTGGTTCTGGTGGATCATGCCACACGGTACCCAGAGGCAATACCTCTGAGGACCATAACAGCACCTGTTGTGGCAAGGGCCCTGATGGGAATCTTTACCCGAGTGGGTTTTCCCAAGGAAGTTGTGTCCGACAGGGGGACCAACTTCATGTCAGCGTATATGCGGGCAATGTGGAAGGAGTGTGGAGTGACATACCGGTTCACCACTCCTTACCACCCCCAGACAAATGGTCTGGTGGAAAGGTTTAACAAAACCTTGAAGGGCATGATCAGAAGTCTGCCTGAAAGCCTGCGGAGGAAATGGGACGTCCTCCTACCCTGTTTACTTTTTTCCTACAGGGAAGTGCCACAGAAGGGAGTGGGCTTCAGCCCCTTCGAGCTTCTGTATGGGCACCCTGTACGTGGACCTCTCAACCTGGTGAGAGACGGATGGGAAAGAACTCCCAGAAAGCTTCCCCAGGATGTGGTGAGCTACATGCTGGCCTTCCGGAGCCAAATGGCTAAGTTGTGGAAGCAAGCTTCTGACAACTTGGAAGCCAGCCAAGCAGTGATGAAGGCGTGGTATGACCACAATGCTCACCCGGTGGAGTTGGAGCCTGGCCAGAAGGTGTGGGTGATCGAACCCGGAGAGCTTAGTGCCCTCCAGGATCGCTGGTCAGGACCCTTTGAGGTGTTGGAGAAGAAGGGTAAGGCTACCTACTTGGTGGACCTGAAGACCCCTCGTCAGCCCCTGCGGGTGCTGCATGCCAACCGCCTCAAACCCCACCACGAGAGGCCCGAAGTCATCTTGATGATGGTGACTGACGGAGGAGAGGACGTGGAAAGCGAGCCTCTCCCTGATCTGTTTGCGTCTCAAGAGAAGGATGGGTCGGTGGAGGGAGTGATTCTCTCCCCATCTCTAACTCCTGAACAGCAGGAGGACTGTCGCCAGGTCCTGGGGCAATACTCTTCGTTGTTCTCCCTTGTCCCGGGTAGGACTCACCTGTGCGTCCATGACGTGGACACAGGAGACAGCCCACCTGTGAAGTCCAAGATCTACCGGATGTCAGACAAGGTGAAGGCCAGCATTCATAGTGAAGTCACTAAGATGCTGGAGCTAGGAGTGATCGAACCTTCTAGCAGCCCCTGGTCCAGTCCGGTGGTGTTAGTACCAAAAGCTGCACCACCGGCTGCCCAACCAGAACTGAGGTTCTGTGTGGACTATCGGGGACTGAATTCAGTGACCAAAACTGATGCTCATCCGATCCCTAGGGCGGATGAATTGATTGACCGGCTGGGAGCTGCCCAATATCTAAGTACCTTTGACCTTACTTCAGGGTACTGGCAGATCTCTTTGACTGATGGAGCAAGGGAAAGGTCAGCCTTCTCCACGCCCAATGGCCACTACCAGTTCTGTGTGATGCCCTTTGGGCTCAAGAACGCACCTGCCACGTTTCAGCGCATGGTAAACCAGATCCTCACCGGAATGGAGAGTTTCTCTGCTGCTTATCTGGATGACATAGCCGTCTTCAGTAACAGCTGGGAGGATCACTTGCGTCACCTGCAAGCTGTTCTCCAGGCCCTGAGACAAGCTGGATTGACGATCAAGGCCAGCAAGTGCCAGATCGGGCAGGGGTCGGTAGTGTACCTTGGACACTTGGTGGGTAGGGGAGCGGTGCAACCCCTCCAGGCGAAGATCGAGGCCATCATGGCCTGGGAACCCCCCAAGACACAGACTGAGGTCCGAGCATTTTTGGGCCTCACGGGATACTACCGCCGCTTCGTGAAGGGGTACGGTACCATCGTAGCCCCCCTCACGGAGCTCACGTCCAAGAAACAACCTCGACGGGTAGTCTGGACGGAGGCTTGTCAGCAAGCCTTTGAGAGATTGAAGAAAGCCATGTGCGAGGCCCCGGTCTTAAGGGCCCCAGACTTTTCCAAGGAGTTCATTGTCCAGACAGATGCATCAGAACATGGCATTGGGGCAGTGTTATCGCAGCTCAACGAAGAGGGTCTGGATCAACCCGTGGTCTTCCTATCCCGGAGACTACTTCCCAGGGAACAGAAGTGGAGTGCAATAGAGCGTGAAGCCTTTGCAGTGGTATGGGCTCTGAAGAAGTTGCGGCCATACCTGTTTGGCTCGCACTTCCTAGTTCAGACCGACCACAGACCCCTTCGTTGGCTGATGCAAATGAAGGGGGAGAATCCCAAGTTGTTGAGGTGGTCTATTTCCCTACAGGGGATGGACTTTCAGGTGGAACATCGGCCTGGAGTGGACCACGCCAATGCAGACGGTCTCTCAAGGTATTTCCGCCTTAGTGATGAGAACTCCCAAGGGGTTGGGTAGCTCTCCCCACTTTCAGCTGGGGGGGACGCGTGTTAGACCTGTCAGCCCTTTGGGTGGTCCCTCCTCATCATTATTTATTTTGTCCCACTTTTGCCTCAAACCCTGTTTGAATTTTTCCTTTTTGGGAACCACCAGACTTTTTAGTGTTGCTGCAGATTCAGGGAGCCATTTTACCTACCCCTGAAACTTCTGTCTGAGGGCCTGGAGCACAAAATGGTGGCCACCTGTGACATCACCAGCATCCACTGGAACCTGCTAGCACCTTCCAGAACATTCCAGAACCCTGTGACAGTTGGAGGCGGTTTAGAATGTTGGGAAGCTAAGACAGAGAGTTGGCAGTTGGAGCTGGCAGTTGGCACCTGACTGGTGAAGAGTGAGCAGCACAAACTTGAAGGAGGAAGGAGTGAAGCAGCAGGGGTGGAAACTTGTGCCTGGAGTGGGGTCCATAAACCCACCCTTGATACTAGTCCCTACTGACGGAGCCCAGCCTAGAGCCCTGTGTGGGAAGAAGTCAGAAAAACCATCCTGAGGACCTGGACAGCAGGAACAGGCCTTAGAAACAAGAGAACAGCAAGATCCTGACCTGGAAGCTGGTTTCCCTGAAGTCCGACGTCGAGTAGCCTGAGACCTGGAGCCCGAGGTGGAGAAGCGGCGCCGACTGAAAAAGCAGACGTCGTACCCGGAGCCGCCAGAGGTCGAGAGAGGGCGCCGTCAGAGGTCGTGAGGAGTACCAGAGGTCGAGGAGGAAGTCACCCGAGGTCGAGTGAGCGGCGTCATCGGAGGAGTGAAGTCCGCCCTCCGGAGTCGTCGGAGACCGAGGTGAAGGGTAACGGAGGTCGGGAGTGAGGATCGCACTCCGGAGTCGCCGGAACCTGTGAGAATCGTGCCGGAGGTCGGGAGTGGAGGTCGCACTCCGGAGTCGCCGGAAACCTGTGAGGAGTACCGGAGGTCGGGAGTGAGGATCGCACTTCGGAGCCGCCGGAAGTCGACATCGAGGCAAGGCCGGCCGACGTCATCGAATCCGAGGTCGCCATCGGACCGGAGCCGCCCGAAGTCGACATCGAGTAAAGACTGCCCGACGCCATCGAATCGGAGGTCGAGATCGAACCGAGGCCGCTGACATCGAGACCGGAACCGCCTGCCGGCGTCGTCAAAGAACTGACATTGTGCCGAGGCCGCCGACATCGAACTGGAACCGCCTCACGGCATCGACACGACTCCAGCGGCGTCGGAGCATCAGAAAAAGGGCAGTAAGTGGAGTAGAGGGCGCCTAAGGCCCTGTGGAGACCTGAGAGACTGCTCTAAGGGGCTAGGGAGGTGCTGGAACCAACCTGACTGTGCCAGGGGTGAACTGGGACTAATCTAGAGAAGTTGTGTGGAGAGAGAGAGCCAGGTCTCTGGTATTTTCCCCCTTTATCTACCTCAGTTTAGGCCTCAGCCTTGTCCAAGTCAGGGAGTAGACACCCTCAAGCCTTCCACATCCCCACAAGCTGTGCCTGGGCCAAATCAGCCCTTAGGAATTCAAAAGTGATCTGAATCCATGAGTGTCACTGTCAGCTTTTAAGTATTTATTAGGGGCACAGTATTTATTGTATTTAACCTATTTATTGTTCCACTGTATTTATTGGTCCACAGTATTTATTGATGCACAATATTTATTGGTTACAGTATTTATTGCCTCAGAATATTTAATTGCCTGTCTGTATTGCACTTTTATTTATGCCTTCAGTATTTATGATCACCCCTATTTATTGAATCATTAAGCCAGTATTTATTTGTCCTGCACTTTCTAAAAAGTTTGTATATTGTGATTGTTATTTATTTTCTCCAATCAGCAACTAAGAGAAAAAGCAGATAAAGAAAGTTATTTTCATAATTTTTACGGTGTAGAGTCGTTTTTGGAACGGATGCACGCATGGTTATTGTTTGGGTATGTTGTATGCTTAGCACGGAGCCTGATTCCTGACCACTCGAGCCAAGCTACCACAGTGTGTTCGGAAGACCACCACCACCCCTTCTAGTGTGGGAGTGGGTTTCCAACAAAAGCCTACTTGGGAATGGTGTATCAAAGAAGGCAAGACTTTACGCAAACGAGACGCAAGGATACTAGCCAGTATTTTAATATCAGAGTTCAACAGGGAAATGGGACGATAACTACTGCAAAGCTGGGGATCTTTACCTGGCTTCGGTAGCACAACAATAATAGCTTTGTTAGAAAGGGGGCCTAATGAAGATGCAGCATCCGCCTCCTGGAATGCGGCATGTAGAGTGTCAATAATATTGTGACCTGCCCAACGATAGAATTCAGGAGGAAATCCATCCTCACCAGGGGCCTTGTGATAGGGCAGGGCAGCGACCGCACTGGAAACCTCATCCCTAGTTATTTCACCCTCAAGGGTGGCCTTGCCATCCGCTGAGAGAGAAGGGAGATGCACCTTTGCAAGAAATGCCGTCATCTTGTCCGAATCCATTCGATTATCAGAAGTATAAAGGGATTCGTAAAAGGAGGCGAACTCATTGACAATATCTTGAGGTTTTGTGCACAAGTGTCCTTGCGCAGATCTGATGGCCGGAATGGCCATAGATGCCTCCCTTTGACGCAACTGCGCGGCTAGTAACCTTCCCGCCTTTTCTCCTTGCTCGTAGTGTCGACCTTTCATTTTCTGTAAAGCGTATTCTGCTTTAGATGTAAAAAGACTGTTTAAGGCCATTCGGGCTTGTTCGAGCAATTTACGATTTTGTAAGGACGGAGAAGTGATGTATAGGCGAGAATAGGTTTGTATGTCATGTTCGAGCTCCATTTGTCTCCTCGCATTTTGCTTATTAGCGAGTGCTGCATCACGCATTAATTGTCCCCTTAAAGTAGCCTTAGCTGCAGCCCAAAGAGTCCTGCTGGAGGTCACGGACCCCTGATTAGTAGAAAGATAAGTTTGAAGGTGTGATTGCAGTTGGGATTTACCAACAGGAGTCCTGTGGCGCTGAATGTTCATTCGCCAGGGCTTACGTCCAGGACTAGAAAGTCCCAGTTCAAGGGAAAGGAGAACCGGAGAGTGGTCAGACAATGCCGCTTCCAGAATGCAGGAATCTGTGACCAACTTAACTGCGTTATGTGAGATGAGGAAGTAGTCAAGACGAGAAAACGTACCATGAGTCGACGAAAAGAAAGTATATTCCTTATCCGTTGGGTGACTGAAACGCCAATGGTCAACCAACCCGATATTTGAGATAATGTCACCTAGCAAAGCTCTATCTGACGCATTGCCCCTATCTAATGGGCCAGTTTTATCTAGAATAGGATCTTGCGTCACATTCCAGTCTCCACCAATCAAATATTGCGATGCATTAATTTCGAGCAACAAGCGGGATAGTTGAAGAAAGAATGTTTTTTTGGTACCCGTAGGGGCATATACAGACCCTACACAGATGTGAGAATCACCAATTTTAAGTTTAGCAAATACGTAGCGGCCATTTACATCTGACCATGTTTTAGAGACAGTGACCGGAAGGGATTTGCGAAGGAGAATTGCAACTCCACACTTGCGGAGGGGACCTGCGTCCGTGGATTCATCTTGTTGAATGCTACTATGTATAACCTTACCCACCCAGTCTCTACAAAGTTTGTCTGATTCTAGAGCATCCAAATGGGTCTCCTGAAGCAAGGCTACATCTACATGCTTAGTCTGAAGGTAGGAGAGAACCTTCTTCCGTTTTATGTAATGGGTGAGACCATGTACATTCCAAGTAATTGCATTAAGAGAGTGTGTTTTTGCCATATTAGAACAATGCAAATATCAGAAACAGGAGAATGAAGCACAAAACAACGTGCTGAACCAAACACAGGAAAAAGAAAAAGAAATGACAAAAAGAAGGGGAAACAAAAATAAAATAAATGGAAACGATACTCTGATTTAAATAGAATACATGAAAGAAACGATAAGAAGAATAATGAAAAAAAAAAAGGAGATGAGATTTAGAGAAGTGATACAATAATAAGGAAAACTATAAAATATTGAGTAAAAGCAAGGAGAAATCAAGAGACCGTAAACTGTTACCCGCGGGTCTGGGCGCACTAGAGCACCGCCACGGGAAAAGACCCCACAGAAAAAGAGAAAAGATTAGGAGAGTAGTAATGATATAGAAGGAAAGCCCAGAAAAGCATTGTGAAAGAAAAAATAGGTACGATAAAAATGTAGAAAGAGCAAAATAGAGATTAAGAAGCAGTATTGCTTAGAAGGGGGGAATCTAGTAATAATTAAATGTAAAGTAACCTAAGATCATAACGCATACAATGCGTGTATAAATAAGCATAGACCAACATGCAATCGTGCAAGTAGAGTAATAAAACTGTAATTAAACCATTAGATGCCAAGGCGCCCAAGTAAATGCGGAATCATTAAGAAATATTTAAGCAATAAATTGTAACAAGAAGAGCAATGAATATAGGAAGAAGAAAGAGTGATATTATTAGGCAGAGAAATAACAGCAAGCAGACTGAAGGAGAAAAGAAATAAGGTAGAAAGCTAGAAAGAAAGAGGTAAAAAAGGACAAGCAGATATTATAAGAACAGCAAAACATGTCAGAAATGTGTTAAATAATTAACAATAAAAATAAGACTCTCAAGAAAAGAGAGTCTACAGTTAACTGCCAGTAGTATTAAAGACAACAACTTCCAGGAGTGAGAGAATTATTCAGTCCGCATCTGAAGGAGTTTTAAGAGGAGAACGTGACTTGTCTCTCTGCAAATCTTGTGAGAACGTAGCAACCGAAACCGATTGTATTGCAGATTTCCTATCTTCTTGTGAGCGATGAAGTCGTTCAAGATCCCTACCCCGAGGTCGGGGGCTGCTATGAGGGCGCCTGTTGCGATCTGACAATGTAGTGGAAGACTTAGAGGGAGATTGGGACTGAACTTGCTGTGAGGATGTAGTGAGAACCTCCATCTCTTGAGGATGAAGACGGTCCAGGAATTGTTGAAGATGCTCTGGGTCGAAAAAGTCCTTAGAGACTCCATCTTTGGTAACGCGAAAGCGTGCTGGGTCAAATAGGCCATATTTGATACCTAATTGACGTAGTTGAGGTCGCATGGAGAGAAAGGCTTTCCGCCGCTCATTAGTTTCCTTGGAGAAATCAGCTGCCATAAAAATGCGATGACCTTCAAAAGAAAAGGAGCCTTGAAGCCAAGCAGCAGATAGTATTTGTCTTGTTTGTTCATGACGAAGAAGACAGGCAATAATCGGTCGTGGACGCGCGGCAGGATCACCACGTGGAGGGCCAATTCTATGAGCCCGTTGTATCTCCAGAGGTGGATTGAAAGGAATGCCAGTTAGCTTTGGGAGTATACGACACAGAAATGCACTGGAACTCTGCCCTTCAATGCGCTCTGGAAAGCCAAAAAAACGGATGTTGTCCCTCCTACTTCTGTCTTCCAAATCAATGAGTTTACTATGGAAGAGTAAAAGGTCCCGGTCTTGATTTGGAAGAGATTCCAATCGATTCTCCACTGCCAGAACTCTAGAATCAAGGGATTCAAACTTCGTATGAAAGTTGGTAATTTCTGTCTTAATTGATTTAGTCTCCTCAGCTAGTGATGCAATTGTAAGGTGCATGTCATCTAATCGACGACTAACCTCGGAAATTTCGTGCAGGATACGTTGCAAAGCTGCCGCCGACGCCTGCCCACCATTAGAGACCGAAGCCTGAGGTGAAGCGGAAGGAGAGGAGGCATTGCCTTTTGTTGGCATATTGGTGGACTGCTTGAGAGCTTCTGCAAAAAGAAGTGGTTTAGAAGCCTTTTTTCCTTGCTTAGAGGCAGACATTTGAGGAGAATGTTTGATAAAAACTTTGAAAGTACGTAAAGCCGTCTTGCTGTTAAGGAATGCTTATATGTAGTTGCAGAAAAATACCAAGACATGCAAAAGTAATACACTTAATAACTGAATATGTATGACATTAATAAGCTAAAAGGAGCTTATATCGCATTTCTAGACACTAAAATGTAAAAGTACATCATTGCTTAGTGACCCCCAAAAAAGTCATTACACTTGTGAATATGATATCAACTGCCGCTATATTCAAAGGCACGTAAATAGAAGTAAGATAAAATGAAACATCATATGCGCGCTTATGGTAATAATAAGCACAGTTACATGCACAGCGAGATGAACAAGGCTGTAGAATGCAAGGTAATCATAGTCAAAGCAGAAAAAGCACAGCCTAACTGAAGAAGTTGACAGGGGCCCTATAATGGCATTGGAAAAAAGCACACTCTTGTGCGAGACATACAGACTGCGCTAAAGGAAGCCATGAAGCGCCAGCTGTAACCAAAGTCAAAAAGGCGCGAAACTGCAACTGTAGCAAAAAAGTTCAGCTTGGAAGAACAGTTTAGTGTGATGGGTCACAAATTAATTTGCTGACCTGATGAGACGCACATTGACTGGATGAGGTGGGTGACATAAGTGCCACAACAAGATTATAGAAGGAAGTAATCCTACCAGTAGCAGAGCGTCGACACGTCAAAAATCCTAACTCCTGTCAGGCGACATTCCTGAAAAGAAATATTGCAGCAGGCAGGTTAAAAGAGGTGCGGCTTCATGAGGAGGTAGGTACTCGTCAGGAGCAACGAAGGCGCGGCCTCATGAGGAGGCGGGCGCCCGTCGTCAGCAACGAAGGCGCGGCCTCATGAGGAAGCAAGCGCTCTTCAGCAGCAACAGGGGCGCGACTTCATGGGGGCAGGCGCTCTTCGTAACAGAGGCGCGGCTTGAGGAGGAAGAAGAGGCAGCCTGAGTAAATACGTCAGACAGGCCCCGCCGGACACGCAGCTCCACACAACCCTGTCATCGAGGCAGTCAGTACCAGGGAAACTTCGCTGTCACATCGCCGAAAACTCGCCCAAATCGTGCCCACCACCTTCCGGCTGTCGCAGGGCACAAGAAAAGGACTCCAAAGCCGATGTGAGGTGAGAAATTTCCGTTAAGGGTCCATCCCGCGACGGAGCTCACTCGTCAGGCGGCCATCTTCCTGCGTGGCCAGATCACGCCCCCCACAATATACATCTTAAGCACAGCTCATGGCACTATGACGCTCTCCCTAAAACCTTACACCTAAAACAAAACATGCAAACATTTACAATTACTAGTGTAACATTCAAGTAGCAGTTGGGGGTCACTCAAAATGTCATATGCATGATGTATAGATCCCACACATAAGCACACAGCAAATACAGAAAAGTAACACAAAGGCAGGAGGGTAGCCAGACAATTTGAATACCTCCCACTTTGAGCTAAAGCTCTTATGGCACCAAGAAAGCAAAGTAAGTCATCACAACCCTCCCCAGAAAAGCTCTCTTGTCCAAGGATCTAGCCATTCATCCTTCTATCAAACCTCTGATATACACCATTTCAAATGTACATTCTGTCATCTATTAATTATTTCATCCATCATTCAGTCTTTTACCATTCATTCTGTCCTTCCATATATATGCCCATCCATATCCAAACCTTTTCAACCATTTGCAAACATATCCATCATCTATCCTTCCATCCAACATTTCACTCATCTATCCATCCCTCCATCCACCCATTCACTCATCCATCCACCCTTTCACCCAATCCATCCTTTCACTCATCCATCCACTCTTCCACCCATCCATCCATTCACTCATCCATCTAACCATTTATCCTTTCACCCAAGCCAGCCTTTCATTCATCCATCCACTCTTCCCCATTCATCTATTCATTCATCCATCCAACCGTTTATCCTTTCACCCATCCTTTCACTTACACATCCATCCACGGAGTCACTCATCCGTCCACCCATTCAACTTTTCACTCATCCATCTATCCTTTTTTCCAGCTTACCACCCTCACTTTCACTCATGTATGCATTGTTTCACTCATTCATCTTTACATTCTTCTTTTCACTCATCGAGGCACCCATTCACCCATCCATTCTGCCAATCATTCATCCATGCTTTCACTCATCCATCCATTCATTCATCCTCCCTTTCTCTCTCCATTCCCCTTTCATCTAGCCATCCATCCTGCCATCCACCCTTCACTCATCCATTACTCATCCACTCATGAATTTATCCATTTACCCTACCACTCAGCCATCCTTTCACTCATCCATCCATCCATCCTTTCTCTCATCCATCCACCCTTTCACTCATCTATCCATCCTTATGTCCATCTACCCTGCCTTTCACTCACTCGTCCACCCATCATTCACTCTTCCATCCAACCATTCACACTTTTACTCATCCAGCCATCCTTTCACTTACTATTCCATCCACCCAGTCACTTGTCCGTCCACCCATTCAACCTTTCACTCATCGATCCATCCTTTCTTCCAGCTCTCCACCCTCCCTTTCACTCTTGTATGCATTCTTTCACTCATCCATCTTTACATTCTTCATTTCACTCATCCATGCACCCATTCAACCATCCATTCTGCCAATCATTCATCCATGCTTTGACTCACCCAACCATCCATCCATCCTCCCTTTCTCTCTCCATTCTCCTTTCACTTGGCCACCCATCCTTCTATCCACCATTCACCCACCCACCCACTCATCCATGTACTCATCCACTCATGAATCCATCCATTGACCCTATCACTCATCCATCCTTTCACTCATCCATCCATCCTTTCTCTCATCCATCCACCCTTTCACTCACCTCTACCCTCCCTTTCACTCCCTTGTCGATCCTTATATCCACCCTTTCACTCATCCATCCGTCCATTCATTCACCCTTTCACAATTCATCAATACAGCCATCATTTCTCTCATCCATCCACCCATTCACTCACCCATCCATCCTTTTACTGATCCATCCACCCTTTTACCCATCCATCTACCCTTCCACCCATACATCCATCTATTTACCCTTGTCCATCCTTCCACTCACACATCCATCCATCCTTGCTCTCACAATCCATCCATTCATCCTTTCACTCATCCATTCATCCTTTCACTGGTCCATCCAGCCATTTACCCATTCCTACACTCAGTCACTACCCACCTTTTCACTTTAATTTTGAGCTGAGCCTTTGTCTATTGAGTTTCAGACAGAAGAGGCCCATTAAGAACTCACCCTCGCTGTAGTTCCTAAAGCAAGGGGTGAGTTCACTATGCTCCTGCACATAGGCAATACGAAAACTTGGAAGTCATGAGTCATGCATGATGCACAGTGCCAGGACGTGAATTGACTATGACATGGTGTTGTTTTCTGGGCTTTAAGTGGGATGAAAAACACTGTGGGTCTCTCCAAGTGGTATTTCTGTGATACCTAAGATGAAAATATGTGCTGAGCATATTGTGCCGCCCGACTGATATTTTGCTGTTTCTATCATTGCATTCAGTAACATTAGACCTACAATAATTCATGACTATTGGCTTTGTCAATGGATGTTAGTTGCATAAAATAAAGCAACTATGGCTTCGTTGTATATAATTTTAAAAATGCTTCAGCTCTTAAATGATGAGACTGTGCAAGAACTATAAACTCTTCTTTTTAACTTTTCCCCAGCTTATTTTTATGAACTGACACATAGCAGCATGGGTGTTTTTGTACATTTGTTTTGTACATTTCTTCCATCTAACCCTAACAGAATGCCCTGCCCTAGACCGCTGCAGGAGGAGGCAACCACATGCAGTAACAGGCCCATTGTCCTTCTGTATGTGGCAATCAGCCTGCATATAGCATGACAGTGGGCGGGGTGGGGCTGCTCTAATGCTCAGAGGATGAGTGCGAGGCGGCCCCATCAGGGAGCTGAGGCCTCACGCAGGAGAACAGCTCTGCTCCCTGCAAGACCGAAAATTACAGACAAAAGGCATCCGTAAAAGGGATCCTTACGGACAACGGACGTGAGGTCCAAATTACGGATGGTCCATGAAATTTACAGATGGTTGGTCACCCTATACACTCCCTTGCTCGCTCTTCTCCCTCTATCCATTCGGTCCCCCTCTTTTTTCTGCTTTTAGTCCTTCTCTGCACTCCATCCTCTCTAATTTCCTTCTGTTCTTTTTCACTTATGTCAGTCATTCGTTCCCTCCTTTTACATTATCTCTCTCTTTCCCATTCTATGGTTTAATCCCCACTGTCCTGGGAATTTGGAGAGAGTGACAAAGGTGCCAGTGGCGGTAATGGTCCTCTAAAAAAAACTCCAATGGCTCAACCAACGCAGGAAAATGCCTGTTAAGATAAATGGACAGTCTCGCAACAGAGGAGTGGAAGTGGTTTGTTGTTTGTTGAAGTAATCAGAAAATTAAATAAAGAAAGACTGTTGTCTCCTGGTCAGCACCAAGCATCTTAGAAGTGCAGGGTGTGTAAAGACCAGCCAATGCTCATGCAGGGTTTAGTTCTGACACCACTCATTCAGTGCGTAATTTGCGTGGGTGGTTTCCGTTGCTCGGCACCTCCACTTAATTGTCAACACCGACGCTGGTGACAGTCTGCCACTCGGTGTTGCTTCCTAGCTAAATTTAGAGATGACCACCACAACAGGTAATTATTATTTCAATATGCATTAAAAATGACTATGACCTGCTGGCCAAGCCATCCTTATAGCTTTGGGGGCCTGAAATAGTCTGAATTGTCACACTTTTAGCAGTATGATGGTTAGTAGTTATGTTGTTACTATCATTGGTAGCATGGCAGGGGCAATGTGTGGTCAAGCTGCAGTGGTCTCCTAACGAGAGCCCCAGCACTTGTTTTTTTTTTTACAAATTAAGCACTGCACTCATTAATTCCAATCCCCTCCACCAACGCCAATAGCCAGAAAAGGACATGTGCATGAAAACCCAAGTCACGCGGAAGCCAGCAGAGAAGAAAGAATGTAGGGACAAGGGGGCATATTATCAACAAACGGCGTTAAAATTATCGCCGCTTTAGCTGCAGAAAACTGCCGCTAAAGCGGCGATAATGGGCTTGATAATATGCCCTGGAGAATTCCCATAGAAGCCCATGTTCTGGTGTCAACATGGGCTTCTATGGGAATTCTCTGCAGCATATTATCAAGCCCATTATCGCTGCTTTAGCGGCAGTTTTCTGCCGCTAAAGCGGCGATAATTTTAACGCAGTGCTTGATAATATGCCCCATAGTTTGGATCAGAGAACTCGGTAACTTTCCTAGGCAGTGCAAGGATAGTGTTTTCATGGCACTGAAGAGGGAGCAAAGGCTCACACTATAAAACATCAGACGAGGGCAAAGCCTATTCACAGGAAACGTGCAGCCTGGTTGCCTTATCTTGTTTCCCATACAAAAACGCAAAGGAATTGTTTTCACAGCTTGGATCAGGTAAGTTGGGGAGTTAATTTGAAATGCCCCACCCATGAGGCTTACATCTCAAGGAGGAAAGGATAATAAGAAAGTGAAGTGAAGTGACAAGCCAGGGCATGTATGCTTCACATAAAGAATATCCACTACTGCATAAAGCGATGTTTTGAGGTTTGTGGACCGATGAGGCATGCTGTTCCTAAAGAGTTGATTAAAAATAGATGTAGTGTTGATTATATTATACACAGACAGGGTTCTTGCCTTTTATTGGGTGCTCGCCTTTATGGCAAAGCCCTGATTACTATATTTCACAAAAAGAACACTCCTGGCAAATAAGCACTATTTGATATCTCGTTGGTAATCAAAGGCTGTACAGAGAGCTATGGTTGCTTAAACCTCTCACCAGCAGTGCTTAATTTGAGCCGGTGGTTTTCAAAGCTCGGTACCGGCACTTCTTTGTCAACATGGGCACTTTTGACAGTATGCCACATGGTTTTGCTGTTTGTCTAATTTAGAGCCAAGCACAATAGTTTCTTATTAATTGAATATACATTAAAAATGACTAATACCTGTCACCATAGTCCTTCTTATAGCTTTAGGAGCCTGTAATATTCAGAGCTGCTCCACTTGTAGGAGTACGATGGTCAGTAGTTGTGTTGTTACTGTAATTGGAAGCGTTGACAGCGGCAATGGGTGGTGAAAGTGTGAGTGGCCGTGTGACGAGAGCCCTGGCACTTATTTATTTACAATTAAGCACTACTCAAAAGACATTCAAGTTTGAAGACATAATGGAAGACAGTTAATAAAAAGACATACAGGGAGACTTCTCTTCAACAATTGGCAATGTTTCAGTAATCAATGACCAAACAAAGATTTATCAATTGCTGAGAGCTAAGAGTATATCTCCATCTTGACTAATTACCTAATTGGAAATCAACAGCAGAGTACCAAGGAAAATCTATCAAAGTTTTAGTCGATACACAACTGGCCACGTATGAAAGGAGAATTTACAAAGTTTACCATAAAATCTCTCAGTTTGATGATGTGTGGGTTCCATTCCTGTGATTGGCAGATTCCTGAAAGCCTCCTCATTCATATCATTAGGCAGCTACACGATAGGACACCAGAGACACAGACCACTCACTCTCAAAAGGGGTTCTCCATGTACACATAGACGTGGGTCACAAACTTTGACCCAGGAGGTCTACCCGATGGGAGGGACACACAATCAACCAGACAATATGACACTGTTGGCCCTGACCTCATGAACTGTGTACTCTGTGTATCTATACTGGGGAAACAGCACAGCCCTTGGGCACTGGCAGATGTAGAGCACTGGCTGGTGGGAAGGGGCACAGGAATGGGGTAGTATTCTGGACGTAGACTAATGTGACACTGCTCGTATGTGTTAATGTATGTGTGTTGAACCTGACATCCTTGGTATGGATTTCCCCCAACTTTTTGCCTTCCATCCATCTGTTTTTGCTGACTATGTATTTGCTGGCCTTATGATTCTGTGCACGTTACCACTGCTAGTCAGTGCTAAAGTGCCTGTGCTCTCTCCTTACACCTAATTGTGACATTTAATTTACTTGTAAGTTCTTCCTAAAGTGGTACTACATTTACTTAGGTCCAATACATTAGAAGGTAGCTCCTTAAACATGTCTCAGGCCTGCCAATGTAGCCTGTGTGTGTTGACCGCACAAAATAAACCCTTTGCCAGGCCTAAACCTCCCTTTTTACCACAAGTAGGTCACACCTAGGGTAGGCCCTAAACAGCCTAGTGGGCAGGGTGCAGTGTATTTAAAAAGTTGGAAATGTACTTTTGAAGTTTGACAGATCCTGGTAGAGAAAAACTCATAAATTCGCTTTCCACTATTGCAAGGTCTACCTCTCCCATAGGATAACATTTGGTTCCCTTATTACATTTAATAAGTGGCAATTGTCAATTGGGAATAGATACGAATTTTGAGTTTGGTGTTGGCATTTTCTTGTCATAACCATTTGGTGCCTGTATCCTGGGCCACATGACTAAGTGTAGCCAGGAGTGGCCGCCAAGGAATGAGAGTGGAGAGGCAGAGGGGAGGGGAGAGGTCGCTGGGGGTCCCTGTGGCTGCTGGAACTAGGAAGCACACAGACTCCCTCCCCAAGCCAATCACAATGCTGCAATGCAGCGTTGTGATTGGTCTGAGCGCCGTGGCTCAGCGCTCAGATGGGGAATGGGAGGCTGGGCATGTTCCCGACCAGGTTGTGTAATGCAGCTTAGTGGGAAACATGCAAAGTGTGCAGGACTGTTTGGTCGGCCCAAGAGGGCCGGCCAAGCATTTTCCCCTTTTTGGATTGCAGCAACCACTCCTCCTCCAGGACTTCATGGGAGCCAAGCGCAGCCCCGACCTACCCAACCTGACCGATCATGAAAATAAAATGATAATAAAGGAAATAACTTCTGTTACTATCATTTTATTCAGTGGGGCGACGCTCCTCGGCCTTTGCAGAGGAGCCGCCACTGAGTGTAGTTGGCAGTTAGTCTTTGTATATTGCTCCTAGACAGTGAGACACAAAGGAAAAGGAGTTGGCAGAATTGACCATCTTTGACTTGATGAGGGGGGAGAAGTTGTCACCTACCACTATTGCACATTGTAAAGGCTCTGCCTGAGTACATTCACAAAAGGATTGACACTAGTCTGGCCCCAGACAAGCTGAGGCCAGGGCTGGAAGACAGGAAATTTCAAGCACCTCTGGGGGTGGAAACTTACAAAACATTCTCCTACTACAGTGCGGGAATCGGGTATAAATATTGGACCCTCCGACCCGACTCTTCAGTACACCTCTGGAACTGTGGAAGAATCAGAAGAACTGCTGTGCCGCTCTGCTAGGACTGCTACTCCACTGCCCTGCTGCCTGAGTGATTGGTCCTGCATCTTGAACCCAGGACCATAATTGTGATTCCAAGGAGGAGAGGATGTGGCCTAACGGCTAGGGCAGTTGATCTCAAATCTGGGGAATTGGGTTCGAGTCTCAGCAATGACACTCAAAATCCTGTGATTCTGAGCAAATCAGTTAATCTCCCCATACCTTACCAAAAAAATGAAAGTGTCCTTGTGTTACGCAACTAGTGCTCATGTAAGGCGCTCTGATATCTGATATCTTCGGGTCAAGTTCTTGCTATATAAAACACTGGGAAAAAAGGGCTCATTGTCTGGCCTCCTGATCAGAGCCTCAGGTATTGAAATGGCTCCAATCACATTGAACCCAGCACCTGGACTCTGTCTGCTGTAAGTCCTACCCCCTAAGTGGTGCCACCCAACTCCTGGACCCTTGGAAGTGGGCCTGAAGTTGCTCTGACAGCCCAGCTGTGGTCTTGTATGCAGACCTGATGCAGCACGACGCATCTCCTTGAAGCTGCATTGGAACAGCCGTTGCTCAATGCATCCTCAACACAGGCCTTTGCAACTCAAGTCCCTCATCGACAGCATCATCGATGATGACCCATGACTTTGCATTGCATCCCCGCAGCTTTCTTGGAACTGCTGCTGCATGATGCATCCTCGATGCTGGATCTCACACTACTCCACAAACTAGGATTTAAGGAACTTTGTTCAGCGGGATGAACTTGGACCCTGTATCTGACCCGTGCTCCATCTTAGTCAGCCTGATCTTGTGTCTTTATCCCGGTTCGACCTGATAACCACTGTTGCCGCTTAATGCTTCTAGGCACACTTTCCACTTAAATCTTTAAGATTGCATATCACCAGTTCTTCTGACAGGATGTTTGTTGTTTTGACCTTAAATAATTTATTACATTTTACTCTATCTAAATTGGTGCAGGGTTTTTTTGTGTTGTGTTTTCACTTTATTACTGTTTGAAGTGCTGCATAAACACTTTACAGATTGCCCCTAAATTAAGCCTGGGTGCTTTGTGCCAAGCTACCAGAGGGTTTAGCATAAGCTAATTTGGGATCTGCTTGTGACTTCACCCTGACAGGAACTGTGGCTGCTGCTTGAGAAGTAACCCAGTTTCCTACATTGTGTTCAAGTATTGCTTGATTCATTAACACTGTAATGAGGATCACTGGTAGGTGGGTGGGGCAGACGGGGATGGGTGTAGTATTCCTTGACATGAACTAACGTGACACGCTCCTATGTGTTAACGTATTGCTTTATTCTTTAACACTGTAATAAGACCTGACATGCTTTGTACGTTTGAACCTGGCTAATGTACAATCTGACCTACTGGACCAGACTTTTGAGTCCGTCCTGGTATATTGAAAACCAATAAAGAAAGATTTTTTTTAAGTGCTTGGACCATAGAACCTCTGAATCCTCAAGGCCCAACTGTTGCGCAATGCAGGACTTCCATAAGACTAACTATTGACATGGCTAATTAACTTATTATTGATAAACAACATTCGCAGCCAACTTTGCCAAAGGTTTTCAACTGATTATCAATTGCATAATAAGATTATGGGGGAAATTCAGATATCTAAACAGGAACATAGGTAAAAAGTAAGTGGTCCTTTGTCACAGACTGTGAACAATCTATAACTTATAGGAACCGCAACCATGTTTGGAAGAAAATGGTATTGTGGCAGCTGGGAGATCATTGAGTAACCAAAGTCCTCATGAAAAACTAGAGTAGCTTTAGCTGAAAACACAAATTACAGAGCATGAAAAAGTAATCCGACAATATTTGGGTGTCCTGATTTACAGGAACAGACCGGTGTCAAAAGATTTATGCACCTATGAAAGCCCTATTGGTCATTGGCTCACATCTGTAAATTCATGTGCAGGAGGAGTGTAGAGCCCTGCTAGTTGTTCCCCATACTTTAGGATTTCTGACACTGATAGATGGGTAAAACATAGTTTGCTAGTAAGGAAAAAGCAATATGATTGTATTTATTATTAATTTCACAATGAGGATTAGTAGTAGAGGCAATCACAAGGTGTACAAATTAGAAAATATGGGAGAAGGTATGACATTTATAAATACACAAAGAAATGGGGCATGAGCCAAACATGTGCCTTTAAAAACCAAGAAATGACTGATTATTTTTAAGAATAATTATCAGTAATTTAGGTAGATTAATCCCAAAGAATGCTAATATTAGAGGATAAAAGAGTGCTACTGTGAATACTTTATGGAATGATAATGTCTGGGCTATGGCTGATGACTATTTCAGACCCTTAATTATCAATGGGATGACCAAGTAGTGAGGGCCGTATTTCCTCTGTTTTAGAGACACTACCTTAGGTAAAAAGGCAGGCAAGGCAAATAAAGGTATTTAGGACCTGATTACGATAACGGTGGGGTCGCTACCGACAGCCCGTCGGTGGCAGTCCACTGACATCATGATAAAGATGACCGCCTGCCACATTAGGATGTTGGGCAGATGGATGGTGGTTGGAGAGACTGACCTCCACTGATCCGACGGGGTCAAGGAGCCCGTCAGACCATCCGAGGGAACTTCAATCTCTACAATGGTGGCGGTGCCAGCCAGGCACGGCAGTAGGGATCATGATATCCCTCCCCGACGGCCGTTTTATGGCGGTTTACCCCCCATGAAAAGGCTGGCGGAAAGGGACATGGCCCTCAGCTTTGGCTTTTTGGGGGCACCTAAAGTGGCCCCCTACATATCCCTGCACCATGTGGCAGGCACATGGTGCCTGCCATGTAGTGCAGGAATATGTGTAATGTCTATTTTTTGTGCTGCGGCGTGTGCTGCAGCCTGCAGTACCCGCCGCAATACAAAATGTAGAGATTGCGACTGCCGTGGATGTGGTTGCATCCTAATGCCTATGGCCGGACCGCCGACAGCCAGTCAGGCGGTCCCATTTACGAAAGGATGGCAGTCGGAAGAAAGTCCGACAGCCATCATAATGAGGCCCTCAATTACTGCCAATATTACAGTAACTATAGACCTATTTCATTACTTTTCTGTATATAAACAAACAAAGGTAAACTTCAAAATTAAATAAATACAAAAACAAAGTAACAACAGTGCCAAATAATTTAGATAACTTGGGATTCCATGCAACAGTGAACTAAGATTTGGGAAATTCAGACAGTTGTTCTACACTCAATTTGCAGATAATTGACAAATAATATCGACTATTGCTAGACAGAATTAATATTTTGGCCCCACTGCTCCCCTTCCTTCTGGAGGTGCTAGTTATTATCCCTAATCCTGATTTTTGTTTCACTACTGGTCAGTTAGCTATTAGCTCTTTTTATACTACAGGACTCCAATATTATGCAAGGAAAAAATTAGAAGAGGCCTGGATCCTACCCGTTATACAACACTTTATCAGGCAACACTTATACTGAGAATTCACATTCGCATTAGTTCTGTTTTCAAACCAATTATAGACAGAATACATTTTACAATCAGTGCTTATGTGTTAAAAAACATATCTTGGAATAGTTAGCTAGCACTTATTCTAAAGGTCAAATCCAATCATTAGTTTAAAAAACAAAAAGAAAACAGAGTTTGTAGTGTACAGGTGATTTCATATTTGGGGACAATGCATTTTGTTTTTAATATTCCTTCATATAATACAACCTATTTCAGGACTATAGTTGCACTATATGCCCGTGTCCCAAAATATCAATCAATTGATATCCTGTTAGGTGAAGTCAAGAGAAAATAATTGTACATAAAGGACGGCACTTTTTCTGGTCCAACACTCATGCAACAAATGTCTGTACATTGATGTTCTTGGCGAACTGGAATAGAGAGAACAAAACAATACGTTAAAACAGCTAGAAAGGCTTCAGGGACGTAGCTTGGTCAGTAAGATTGGAGGTGAGGTGAGCTTCAGATTTTCCGATTCAGATTTAAATACATTATATGACAAGCAGGGTGCATGAGAGGGTCAGCGGAATGAAGAGGAATGCGGATTGGTAGAAGTACTAAGAGAGAAAACACAATATTGTGAGAGAGTGTGTGTTTATTTGTCTGTGTATATGTACACATTGCTGCTGAAATCCGACTGACATCTCACAATCCCCTACTGAGAGCACCTGTCCCCAACTGCTTATCAAAAAATACATTTATTGGGGGGGGGGGGGGGGTTAAACACCCCAATCACCCCACCTGAAGCTACGCCCCTGAAAAGCTTAGCAATAATATACAAGCTAAAATTGAGACACCCATTTGAATATTTGCAATGTTTACAGTCTTTGAAAGATATCCTTAGAGGAGTGCGAGATTATGTAGTCAATGGGATGCAACTCTATGCAGAACGATTGCACAAAATAAAAGTGAACAATCCTACTGTCTCTTTGGTGCCAGGCAACGTGGGCATTATCATATATAAAATCAAAATGTATCGTAATAATGGCATTTTGACAAATCTTTTCTTTTTATGTGTTCAGCTCTAAGTAAAGGTATTGAGACGGAACAAGAACTAATGACTCTGGGTGCTTCATCTCGGTACATTGTGCAAGGGAAAGCATTCTGTTAGTATGCAGCGTCTTATGCCACAAAGCTTTACAAAATGTATTGATCCATATCATTCATCCTTTTAAATGTGGCACAGCCAGATAATCAACTATTATCTGACAGAGAAGTTTATAGAAGCACTGCTTTAGAATTTTCTAGCAGAATTATGCATTATTTGAATTCTAATCTCGGTTTTGTTATTGTCTCGTCCTACCATGTGCTAAATAATAACAGATGACTACGATATAGTGAATTACTGTTAAATAGTTAAGTTACTGTATAGGTTTGTAAACATACAGAGAGTGATGATTTTAATATTAATATGTAATTTCAAAATGTATCAATCTAATGGTTGTAAAACCAATATTTGTTGTGTTTGCTGTATGCCAATTGTCCTTGTCTTGATACATAGAAAAAAATTAGTAAATAGTACAAAAAGTCAAAAATACGCTAACCTTGTGTTAAAAGGCATGCCTAAATATTTAGCAGTATGAAAATCATGTAAAAGGTCTTGCTAGTATAAAAAAGATCAAAAAGGCATGTAATCAGCAAAATAGAAAGGCTACATGAGCATCTCTCACAAGAATAGTTTCCTCCTCGCCGTCTGTTTCTGCTAGGATCTATGTATTTATTTCTTAACATAAGCAAGAAAACATTTTATAAGGTATCTGTGCAAAATATGGTATAGTTAAAACCTACAGTAGACAAAGCAGCAGTGTTCAAATGCCTGATGTTAACCCTTTTGAAAAGCAGCATTTAAGGACACATAAATATAAGACCAACAGCTGCGGTCTCAATCTGGCCAGATTCTAATGGAGGCTGAGCATGCTGTTCAATAGTAATATGTAGTAAGAGCAGTTTCTCTCAGCTACAAGCCCAACAATACACTGCATGTGTATGACAAAGATACCCATCGTCCTAAACACTGGTCTAAATTCATGATAAATGCTACTACCATGAGAAACATTGACTACTCTATTTACTTATTGGTTGGTCCACTGCAATGTTCAGTTGTTTCTTCGTTGGATAAAGTCAAACAGTTCACCAAATGTATGCAGTATATCCTCCTGAACTTGTTTAGCTTCTCGAAGTACATGCCTTTCACTAGCTACTGCCAACAAACACGTTGGCTGTCTGCCAAATATTGTGCTTTAGGCATGTTATTAACCGTAGTGTTTAAGGTAATTTGCAGCACCTTCACCTATCACGTACCCTGCCCCAACAGATCTAGACATACGCTCCTATGATCATCGAACCATAGCCAACTGAATACCTTCAAACCACCGTGTGCCGCATGCATATTCTAGGCTATTGACCTATCCGCTCCACCACACTGAAAACGCCTTCATTCTCATTCGACCCCTACCCTTTCTTTCAAGGTCACATTATTAAGGCATGTTCTGTAGCTTGGCTACCAAAACATCTGGCATCCCTCCACAGGCTTGCGCCCACCTTCATAAGCATGCAAAATCATCTGGCATCCAAGATAACCAGTTCCACCCTACTGCACACTACCCATGGTTTAAAGGTTAAATATTATATGTAAGCTGTGCCTCTGTCTAAGCAGCCACCCAGCCTTCCCTCACCTTCGCTTGCAAATGTTTCCCGCCAAATTTCTGCTCTTCTAAGAAGCAATTGTTAATCTACAACCATTCACAAATAAAGCAACTGCAAGTGACCCCAATGCTTGCCTCTTTTTTGTCTTTTTTGCTCTGTAGGAATGGCCACCTACATGGATAAACTGTTTACATTTCGAAATGAGCAATGGGAAGATATCCTAAGTGATGAAGTGAACATCAAGAGAGGCGTTGCGAACCGCTTTGCTGGACGTTCTGTGGCCTGCATTGATAGAAAGGTAAGATGGTTGTGTAATTAACAATGGTGCATAGCTGTCCTGTCCATCAATGGTAGTATGCACCACTTTTAATACTTTACAATCGACCGAGTTCAAGAGTATTTGCTTAATCGCCATTTAAATGAAAAAATCAAATGTTCTAATATCAGATTGATTTCAAACGTGCCGAGCAAGTAATTGAGTTTCAGATTCAAATCGATGTGTAGTTTCCTTGTTGGGTTCCCTGTGTTCCTACAAGCTGAATTTTTATCTGGAAGCATACAACTCTTCTAACTATTCATTTTTCCAATATTTCTTAATATGACGACTTCATATGCTGACAGCACGAGTTTTGCATGATAGTGTAGGAGTCTCTGTAGGTTTGCTAACTCCTTTCCCCAATTTTAGTTCAGGCCTAAAGACAGTTTTAGCTGTCTTGCCAGTCTCATTTTCCAAAATAGTCAAAATATAAAATAATAGAAAATCAGTATAATACTACGCACATGCATTCACACGCTCACTTCATCCGTTTACGTGACAGAGTGTCATTCACATGTGGCTTTCACCCACTACAGCAGTGGGTCAGCCCACTTCATACATTGGCAGTCTTGCTCTGCAGGTAACTTAATCTTGCCTTATTATATGTACACAGCCACCAGAGATTTTGTTTATGTTGTTTTACATGGTTACAATTTTCCATGGTGCATATGTTGGCAAAAACAAGTGACAGAAAAATTGCACTCTTTCCAAGGCCATGCCTACTGGATGTGTCAATGCGTGTTGCTAATGTTGCACATTCTGGAAAATAAAGTTAGTTGCAATTCAATATGTTAAAAAGACAAAACTAAATGCTGGCAACACATTTGATGTGGAATTTGGAGTTGCTGCTACCCAGTGAATGATACAGTAGCAGTGGTTTTCCTTTACTCTGGAATGGTGTGGTGAAGACAAGG
The DNA here is from genome assembly GCF_964204655.1 of Triturus cristatus. Classification (NCBI taxonomy): domain Eukaryota; kingdom Metazoa; phylum Chordata; class Amphibia; order Caudata; family Salamandridae; genus Triturus; species Triturus cristatus. The sequence continues at coordinate 535,024,933 of NC_140580.1, forward strand.
GTGCATGAATAACGTCTGTGAGATGCACTCTACGTCCACCTTAGTCATAGTCAAATAAAGTTCATTTTAGATTCATTTTAGAATCATAAGACATTCATAAGGCCTCCATGGCAAGCTTACACATAGCATATAAAATATACAATTATCATCAATATATAGTTATAAGATCACACTAACACAGCTTCAAAGCTTAAGTGAATGAGTGAAAGTGAATTTGTATAGCATTCAGATATCCAGCAAAAGTGAGTTCTGCCGAAGGCAGGGGAAGCACAGTAGAGACACTGATGAACGACCACAGGGTAAAGAGATAGCTTTTCAATGTTTTACAAAACGTGGTGTGACATTTGATAAACTTTACATTAAAAGGAAATTAATTCGAGACTTCAGATGCAGTAACAGAAAAACAACGACTTCTAGTGCATATTCTTCACAATTTAGGGATTACTGAGAATTTATAAGAGCTGGAATGAAGGCATCTGATTGATGCCCCTTGAAGATAACTGTCATAATCGAAGTGATCATGGAATACAAGGCTTAATAACATGCTTTAAAAATGCAGGGTTTGCTAATGTGGAAACGGTGGAATGATTTTAGATGAACAGTGACTTTAGAATGATGATTGAGTCCAAGGATAAGCTGATCTGCGGCACTTTTATTTTTTGAATTCTGATCAAAGCATGAGATGGTAAAATTAGGTGGAGAGTCTTACAATAATCTAAGTTAGTCAGTATTTGCTCCTGTGCTAAAGATTTACATGAGAATTGAGGCAGGATAGGAATTATCTTTCACCTGCAGCATAAAGTGGCAGGTTAAAAGCTTATCCTTTGGAGCAGACAATGGCAATTGACATTCAAATGACAACTAAAAATGATGCCCAGATTCAGGCCGTAGCAGAAGGTTTGGGTGCTGGTCCAAGATCCTTTGACCACCATGGAAGTGACCAAATAGAAGAGCGTGTCCTTTGTCTGTATTCACACAAAGAGAATATGAATTATGGGAGTACGAGTTTGCTTCTTGACACCAGCATTTGCTAAATTGGATTGTAGTAAAGAATGATCACAATCAAGTCATAGAAATAAGTGAGTATTGGCAGTATAGGAACAGAAGCAATGTGGAAAGAGCACATGAGAGCTGCGAGCGATGATACATAGATATTAAAGAGGGTCAGACTAAGCAGTAAACCCTGTGGTGAGCCGCATGGCATGTCTTTGAATACAGAATTGAAAGGGGTAAGGGAGGCAGCTTGTGAGTGGTCCTCAAGGAAAGAAGAAAGTCAATGCAGATCATAGTCCCCACTCCAAAGTTGCCTAAATGTTCAATGAAAAAAGAACGAAAGGCCTGTCGAAGGTTGCTGAGTAGTCCAGGAAGGTCAACGTCACTTCCTTTCCTAAATCTAGTGATGCGTGTATATTATTGGTGACTGAGGCAAGAACAGTTTCAGTAGCATATGAAGGCTGGAAGCCAGATAGTTAGGAGTTGAAGACTGTATCAGCTTCAGCAAAAGCAGACAACTGTTAGTTGACAACGCCTTCAGTTGTTTTCACTGGAAAGTGTAACCAGGATATAAGGCAATAATTGAGCAGAAGATTTAGAATCAGTTCGGGCTTCTTCAGGAGAAGCACCAACAGCTTGTTTTTCAATCCAAAGGAAGGCACTCTTAAATGTGAAGAGGAAGTGTGCTGGGTACCTGAAAGTTGAGGCAATGGCGAGCTCTCTAAATATCCTCACAGGGCAGGGACTTGGGAAGAACCTGATGAAAAAGTGTTGAGCTTAGAGAGAACCAAGGCCTCTGGGGCAGGAGAGAAGACTGTTAGGAAGAAAGGAAGGTGTGAGTGCCTCATGGCTGACTCAAGGGTGGTAGAGGGGAGTTATCATGAAGAGTTTGAAGCATATTCATGATTAGACTTCAAGAATTTAGAAAAATAATCGCATAATACTTCACTCATGAAAGGATGATATCTGATTTGCAGGTCTTTGGTGAGCCAGAATTGTATAAATATTAAAGTAGTGCTGATATGGATTTGGTAGTAAGATGCACAGGTGAAAATCAAGGCGCCTTTTGTTCTTGCTATTTAACCTCTAGACAGATCGTCATCTTGAGCAGCAAAATCATCTTTCATTTTATATCTATGTGGAAAGTAAAAGCCACATTAGATCTGTTGTCCTATTCATTCATATTTAGCAAACTATGAGATAAAAGTTAAATCTGGAGTTTCTTTAGGTATAGCTAAAGTACTCGTTTTTCTCTCAGGGATGATGCTGGCCTGCCAGGTTATGGAGTGGTTTTAATAAAAGTGCACAGTTTTACTAACACGATGTAATTAACACATATTGAATTATCAATGGTGCATAGCTGTCCATCAATGAGAGTATGCACCATCTTTAATACTTTACAGTAGACTTGGTTCAAGAATATTAGGTTTTCGCCATTTTAATGAAAAAATGAAATGTTCTGAGAAGCCGTGTTTACTTTAGCATCGATAATGTATGCACTTTAGCATCGATAATGTATTGTGCTGCCTGCCCTCATCTTATTCCTGCGTGCCGTCTTTCTGTCTTTCCACGTGGTGCACTGAGGACACGATTGTAAGTTTCTAAGTTATGTTCTGAAACACGATTTAATGTTCTCATGTACAACATAATGCTTCATTCTCAAGCTTCAGTTTCATGCTGTGTTAGCAATGTGAATGCTTTCTCAAGGCCTCACCACACCACAGAGGGATTCTCATGAAAACCTAACCTTGACTTGTAGCGGAATTTGTACTAAGGTGTCAGAGGAGCAGAAGGGATAGTAAATGAATTGTAAAAGACTGTGGTACTGTGCTGAAAAAAATGATTTCAAACTGTATTGTTCTTTCTGTGAAATGATTGGGCGGGATCTTTGGGCCTTTGCACATTCACACCAAATTGTGTAAACCTTATTGTATTTTGCCCTATAAAATGAGTATCACCCAGAGGGTGTTGGACTCACTTCCCCGATCTTTAGAGGGCCAATACTCGGTTCTGCTATATCATGATCTACATTTATCCTGAGCTTCATGCTTTTATATCACAAATGACTGACTGACCTTTTGCCATTTACTTGCTTCTGTATTTCCTTCAATAAACCTTCATGGTTTTTATAATAGTACTTGTCAGTATTTACTGTAAAGCCTAATGTGTTTTACATTTAATTCTTAAATGTTGTTTTATAGTGAATATTCATGTTGATCAAGTCTTGTTGTGGAGCAACAAAATCCTTAGGAGATTAACACCGCTACCAGTCCATCCGTAGAGCTTCAGATTGCGGACAGATGTAAAAGCACTACATCAGATGGTATGCACAAATAAAATAGATAAGAATGCAAGCTTTAAGGGGCTGGTTAATTGGGATATTTGAAGTAACTCCCGTTAATATTTATCAGGTGAATAATGCCCAGTATTGACTGGAAAATGCAAATTTGGTTGCAGTAAACACCAAAATCTGTATGTTAATCTGGCTAAATTAGTAATTGGGCGAAATTTATTACACTCATAAATTCTGACCTGGAACATTCTGTCTGATTATATCAGGTTTGTAAAAATCACATAATTTACCAGGCTGCTCGTAAAGGATGGCCTTAGTCGGGCTTGAAGTTATCGCTTTTGAAGGGTTTTCTGGAAAGGTGAGAAACAAGAATGCCTGATAGTTTCTAAAGATAAATTAGAATACATGTAGTTCATGTCCTTTATGGATTGGCCATTTGCGCTAGCCGTGTTAGATTTAAGGTGAAAGTGTCATTTGTATGTGCATAACCAAATGCCTCTATTATGAGATTTCCGCCACTGTTCAGTCATATATACTTACCAAACCCTTCCTAAGTAGCAAACTTAAGGGAACAAGATTAATTAACACCTCATCCTGCCTTTTATTAACTAACAGAGTCAAATTGATATTCTCTATCATGTCATGGCTCCCTCAGGTGATTGAAGGGTACAGAAGCAAGAATGGCAGGACAATGAACGCATTTTTCACATATATTATCAATGCAACAGAATCAGCTTTTAATATCATTCCGAATGTCTGCAGAATCGATTAGTTTCTATACATTCTTGGATTTAGCCAGACTGCACGCTATAGCAGCTGCGGGTAATTTAAATTTGATCAGCTGTGTAGCACAGACCAAGTGTTTCTGCATGAGCAGTGTGGGTGTGTATTTATGCATGACCGGTTCCTGGCACAAGTACCAGTTTTATAGATGTGCCAAGTGAACAGGATCTGCAGAATACTGCTAGCAGCAAAGCTACATCTTGCCTTGTGCTTCTGTTAGAGAGGGTCAAATAAAGGTTCCATATAAACAGAGGCAAACCTCATGCTGCCTACCTAAACACCATCTTCAATGACGTGTGGGGCCTGACTCTGTCTAAGGCGGTCCTCCGTATAACTAGTGGCTTGGGTGGTCTTATATGTCACTTAACATTCCATCTCTCTTTGAAAGCTGTCCATATTTTATTCCAGCACCTAACTTATTTGGTTCTTTAAACCTCTGTAATGCCATTTATGAATTGGGCAAAGAGTAGGGGCTAGAACCTAGCCCTAATTCTCTATCCTTTATAGCTTAAAAACATAGGCCATTTCACATCTAGCAAATATATGTACAGAAATGAAAATTAAATTCTTATGATTGCGAAAATGTCCCACAGTTTGGCTGGATTTACCTCATGGAGTGAGTATTGATGTGGACTTCATTTGGTTTTATAGCTTGCAACCATGCATAAACCAAATGTAGGCAGACCATTGACTTGTGAGACTTGTATTCCCAGGTATCAGCAGCTAACCTCTTTCTCAAGTGCTCTATATAGGCTTCATCATTAAGGATATTGTTAGTGGAAACTGTGCTCTTGTACCAGAAACCATGTTACTCTCCCTAGTATTCCAGGCATCTATGTTTCATGAAGCAATAATATCCGAAAAAGGGCATTGTTGTTAGTAGTATCCCTTGATGTAAACTCTACATAACCGTCACACAGGATGCACGTTAACATGGAGCCTGAATCTGCATGAAAAGTTTTACTACCTTGAATGGGTGTAGACTTATACATTTTAACAAGCATTCCTGCAAATATTCATCAGTCGCAGGTCTCCCAGAGCATACCAGGAAAATATTTGTGATTTCCTATCTGCTTGCAAACATAGCTGTGACGTGAAATTGGTGTACTAGCTTACGTAAAGAGACTCCTAAAGTAATGTGTGATGTACCAGTACTGTTTAATGCACTGTTTGCATCAAGGAGTGCCTCAAGATCTTTATATCAGTGTTTGCTGGTAAAGTATCAGCCGTTTAATCCCATTTTGAGGATTTAGAAATAGTACCACTCTGCAGTTCAACATGTGTTATGGGTAGGCTAGCTTGCCTTTGGTTTAAACCTTTAACAACTGATAAAACCCTTTCAAAGGGGAAGGATCCCTCATCAACAATAAACTGCACATCCACAAATGAAATTGACATTCAAAGAAAGGAAAGTGAGGGCGAATGAGTAATTTTTATTTCTCTCAGAAGGGGCCATCATAATGTACATTTTTTATTCAACCGAGGAGCAAGAAAGACTGCTCTAAGATGATTCTGCTTGAACTATGTTGTTAAGGGATGTCACTAAAATAAAATGTATTCTTCCTTTTTTTCTACAGTTATATGTGCATGGATTAAAGGTGCAGTGTTTAGCAGCATGTTACTAGGTCTGACCTAATTGTTTATACACTGTACAGAGACTGGGAATATTAAAATCATATTTGATATTTTGGCTGTGTTTAATTTTTTTCCACTGGTTAAATGGCTGGCTCATAAGAATCTAGGCCAATATGTTCTATCACATTTGCCCACAGAATTGATAAAAACCCTTTGCTACATCGCCCCCTTTACTAACATGTCAGTATTGATAGCAGGTCACATGCCAAACACCCCGGACTTTAAATATTCAATGTACAGTGTAGTAATAGATACTTGTGAAAAGAGTGCTGTCACCATGCACATAGGCTAGTGGTGAGAGCATGGCACAAGACTTTCCACATACCAACACAATTTATAGATCCAAGGTTTCCCGTTGTTATGCGATATCTTTAGCTAATACAGGCTTTTTACCCACGTCACTGCTGGCACTTTTGAGCCCGTAGGTTCAATGTAAACAACAAAACTTCAAATCCCAGAAAACAATGTGGTGTCATTAAAAGGTCAGGACTGACCTAAAATGAGACATTTGCCATGTTCACACAATAGCAGCGCCACCTTAATGTAGTCAGGCAAATAGTGCAAAAAGCAGTGGTGTGTATGATTAAAGACTCAACTTTCAGGTGCCTAACAATACAGGGCTACAAATTAATCTGGCATAATTCAAAATTTAAAAGGTATCAGACTGCTGTTGACAGGGTTGACTACCCCTACAATGCCATAATATTCAGTAAGGAGAAGGTGAATTACCCCAGCTGTCTCCAGGATATGTTTGTTCAAATATTTTAATATAGCATTCTTAATTTTATTATCCAATAATAGTCCTGTAAACCATACGGAGTCCTGACAGATTGTGTATGGGAGGTAATTAAATGTGATTGGATAATGACATGTGAGTCTGAGTGCAATATACAGACTTTCTCTGTTTTAAAACTGTCTAAGAAAATTGGACACACTGTCAAGTCATTACATATTCTGTATTACTTCTCTTTGAAATTGAACCATTCATTATAGCCATCACTGCCAAAACATGTTTTGTAAACACCAGCAAAAACAGTTTTTGTCTATTTTATGAGTTAGGCTGCTGAATAAATATTGTTAAGCACTGATTTTTAAAAGGTTTGGAAAACACTGAGGGAAAAAAGCACTGAAAACCACAAAAAATCAACACAGAGAAAAGGGAAGCCAAGTTATAGGATGTATGCGAAAGCCATCTTTTTTAATCCCCGCGAAGATATAGCTTGTCACACAGTTGTATTTTCTAAGCAGTTTTATTGAATTTGCTCTTTACAGGATAATTTATGTATGTTATTATTCAAAGTATAATGATACTGGATAAGGGATGTTACTGTAAAACAAATTTAATGACGGTGTTTTTGGTCGAAATTGGGCTCTAACCTGCAGAAGTTTGCACCCTGTCCAAGTAGGGACCACAATCTTTTTCAGGGTAAGTCAAATACACAACCTAAATTAACCTGTGCTCACCCTCTGGTAGCTTGACACAGAGCAATCAGGTTTAACTTAAAAGGCAAGGTGTACAGTATTTGTACACACTTCAGATGCAGTAACACAGTGAAAACAACACTCAAAGACTCCACACCAGTTTAGAAAAATAGAGAATATTTATCTGAGTGAAACAACCAAAAAGACAAAAATCAATACGTAAAACTTGAGATAAGAATTTTTAAAGAATAAACTACAACATAATGCTTTAAAGTCAATAGCGCTTAGGGGTTAATTGAGGTCATGCGAGACTAGTGTAAATGCACAGTTCAGGCCGACCGCTATGGAGGGTAGGCCGGCTTTAGGAGCAACGCAGGGCAAGCTGAAAAAGTACTTTGGATGGAGCAGGCGTCGCCGTCGAAGATTCGATGCGTCGGTTCTGATTCACCCAGTCAGGTAGATGCATTGAGCCTCGCAGTCGAGTCTTCTGTCATTGTCGACCCCTTATGATGCAGGTGCTGTGTCGTCGTCGAGCCTCACAGGGATGTCTTCGGTTTGGTGCTGCCTCGAACCTCGCAGTGATGTCTTCGATCAGTGCTGCGTCAGCGTCGAACCGCGCAGTCGGGACCTGTGTCGTCATCAAGCAGCGCAGGGATGTCCTCGGCTCCGCATGGCGTTGGAGGGCACTGCGTTGGTTCCAATTTGCACAAAGTCGGCATTGCGTCAACTTTGATTGAAAAACATGTGCGCAACCCACTTTTAAATCCCAGGGCTGGATTGGCACCTGTTGGTAGGGCAGGACTCACAGTTGGCAGAGGCCAGCAGCTGAAACAAAGTTGAAGGAAGTATTTTATTGCCCTGAGACTTCAAGAACAGGGGACAAGCCAGCAAGCCCTTGGAGAACTTTGGTTCAAGGATGTAGAGAGCGAGTTCATTCCTTTTCACTCTCAGTCAAACAAGAGGCAGTAGGCTGCAGGTCAGCACAGGAATGAAGGTAGCAAAGTGGCAGTCCCTCCTACAGCACAGCAATCAGCAAACCAACACAGTAAAACAATTAGCAGAGAGGCTGTCCCTCCTACAGCACAGCAGCTCTTCTTCCTGGCAGAATGTCCTTGGTTCCAGAACAGTTCTGATTTTGTGGTGTGATAGGTCCAGTACTTATAGCCAGTTGTGCCTTAGAAGTACTGGAGACTTCATAGAGGCCTTTAAAGATCACAAGGTCCCTGCCTTTCCTGCTCCAGCTTCAGACTCACTACATGGGAGTATGCAGCTCTTTGTGTGGGGACAGGCATAGCCCTATTCAGATGCAAGTGCCAGCTCCTCTCTCCCAATCTACCTCATGAAGGCCCATCAGCCTGGTGATGGGCCATCGGGATGCAAATGTCACACCCCAGCTCCCTTTTTGTGACTGTCTATAGGGAATGCACAAAGTCTAGCGGTCACCCAACCCAGATGTGTATTCAGAGACAGGCAGAGGCACAGCACAGCTGTGTTGCCCGTGCAGGCGAGCACCTCCATCCAGAAGATCGTAAGATGGCGGCTGGATAGGATGCACGTCTGTGTTCCTCCGGCTCCGCCACAAATAAAGATTGTATTTCCACCTGTTCCTGACCCGAATTTGCTATAAGGGGAGTCGGGTCTGGGTCCGGAATGCCAGCGGTGCTGAAATGACCCGGAGCAGCAGCGGTTTGGTGTCCGAGACCGCTGCGACGGATGTCGAGAGTGGCAAAACCTACGGTGGTGGGTAAAGAGACGGAGACCGGGAGCCCATGCCTAAGCGCAGCCCCCTGCTTCAGACCAGTCCCCGGCACAGGGATATAGTGATACAAGCTGGGCTCCGAAGAGATACATCTCAATGAGATAGCCGCAAGCGGTCTAGCCACGACTCCGGAGGTAGCCCTGGTGCAGCAGAAGTGAGAGGGAAGCTACAGAGAGCTGAATGGAGGGCCATTAAAGACGGACCCGAAGAAACACAGCTTGGAGGACAGAGCCCAGCTACGTTACTGCAGTGCCAGAAGAAGCTGTAGAGGGTGCGGGTCTGCGACATTTTTTACCGCAAGCTGCTTGGTGCACTGCCCAGTGCTCGGTACAGATCCGACCAGCGGAACTCCGTGAAGGCTGCAGAACCAGCAGCTGAGTGCTAGAACCCACGCATAAAGCAAGTCCCAGTGAACGGTGCAGATCCGACCAGCATAGCTCCTTGAAGGCTGCAGAACAAGTAGCAAGCAGCCGAGCACCAGAATTGGCGCATAAAGCAGATCGCAGTGAACGATGCAGATTCGACCAGTAGAGCTCAATGAGACCCGACAACGTAACCCCTTTAACGCAGCGCAGATTACCGCGCCGTGCTGAAGGTTCCGTGCACGGGCGGGGCCATGGCGGAGTGGTTCCATCATGCGCACAGCGCAACCGACGCGCATGACGGAACCGCTCCGTCACTCGCATCGAAGGGGTTAAAATGGTGGAATTGGACAACTTGTTTATGGAGGGGATTAATAGTCACCATTGATCCTATTTTCTTCACCAAACATCGGATCCGCGAGTTTGAGTCTGGGTGCACACTCGATGAGGTATTTGCAGCATTATTGGAATTATTAGAGGCTTTTGCGGTGTTTGTTTAACTTATGCAGCCTGATTGCAAAATGGCGGCTACACGCTAAATATGGAGCTTTTCCGCACTGATTTAAGCTTTGGTGTCCTGCTAACGAAACTCTAGTCAAGCGTAAAGTAGCAATCCCTGCGATTTGAAGTTTCTTTTGACAACTCATATCCAACTGTAGTCTCATGACGACCTCCGGAGGAACGGTGCCTGACTTCAAAATGGCGACCGTGTAAGACAACGTGACCCACTTCACTTTCTCTATCTGAGCATGATGTATTAGGAAGATAAAGAGAGGTGCAACGTCTGTGTTTTGTGGGGTGCAGTTCACTGCACAACTGATCTTGTTCCCACGCTGGGCTTTACAGACCTGTGCCAAGGTGGTGTGGTTTATTCTGGACTTCGTGGCTGCAAGGAAATGAGGGGCTGAGTCATTTTGGGCATATGTAAGATCTGGGTGAATGCAGCACATGAGCCTCTAGAACAGTGCTCTATGGGAAGGCTGTGCTATCACCGCCAGGGAACCTTCTTTCCTTTACTGCTGCTAGCGATCTCTCCCTATGTCCTTTGGAAGCTTGGAGACCCCGGTTTCCTGGTTGAGGCTATAAGGCTCTATTTAGCGTCCTACCACTCTCTGAGCATCACTTTTCAACCCAGAGGTGCCCATGTCCCCCCTGCCACTGTGTTTCTGGACTATTGGCCAATACTCACTACTGTTTTGGGGAATGGCAAAGATCTGCAGATTTAGGAGCTGTCTCTTCCACCTCTCCTATCATGGTGGAAAGGCTACCGTGATTTCTTGACCCCCCTCCCCTCTGCCTTTCACAATGCTTGCATCTCAGGCGGAGGTGGAGTTTGCTGCAGTGCCTGTCCCCAAGATGGCGACTGGGGCCGGTCCTGACTACCGCCGCGGGGGACTCCTGAGGTACCGGGGTACTCCCAAACTGAGCTGGTGGGACGTTCTACGGGATCAAGTATCTCTCCTGATCTAAAATCATTGGTCATCGTCCTGTTCAGGACCAGCTCTCACCTGACCCCGCTCCTGCTCACACTCCATGACACTTGACTAGGAGATCTTCCCATCTGCATCTGAGACCTAGACATTTTGACTGACGCCCGGTGGAGCTACCTCGTGAGTTAAAGGGGAGATGGGCTAGGGATTTCCCTCCTTGACCATCACCTACCCAGCCGGTCTTTGGACAAACTCTCCTGCATCTCTCTACTGGACTTTGCTCCCTTCTCCTCTTTACCATACCCCCTACCCCCCTCCTCTCTACTCTTCTCTCCTGCTATTGACTTTTGCCCCCACCCGTCCTTGCTCATAGTTCCCACCCTTTCTTCTGTGAACTTTCCCTCGTCAGTGGAGACCTAGCTATCTGACTGATGCCCGATGGAGCTACCTGTTTAGCTATTGGGGTGATGGGCTGTGGATTCCCTCCTCGGATGTCACCTACCCAGTCGGTCTTTGGGCAGACTTCCTTTCGTCTCTCCTGCCGTCTTTTCATCTCTCATGCCGTCTTTTCCCTCACCCTCCCCCTTCACATTTCCCCCTCCCCCCTCCTCTCTATTTGTCTCACCTTTCTTTCCTCTCCCAATTTGTTGCTTAATTTTTTACGTAATGTGTATTTGTTTTCATTCTCTGTAACATTGTGTAGCCTAATGTAAAGTGCTCTGATACCTACGGGTCTAGCCAGCACTATATAGAACTCATAAATAACGTTCCTCTGATCTTCTGTTGGACCTTTGACGACGCCCCATGGGCCTCATAACTGCTTGTACTCACCTCGATGCACGAGCAACCTTGGCCGATGCCCGGTGGAGCTGTCACATGCAGCTAAAGAGGAGTCTGGCCCTGGTTTCACCCCCTTGGCCGTCACCTACCCAGCCGGACATCTGACATTGTTTTCCTCGTTTTTCCCATTGTGTATTCCCTCCCTCCCCCTCCTCCTCCCCCTGTGACTCTTTGATTTAAGTGATGTAGCTTTGTAACCTGTAACTCGCTGTAACTCATGTAAAGCGCTCTGATACCTCTGGGTCTAGCCAGCGCTATATAAAACTTTTCAAATAAATAAATAAAAAAAGAAAATACCAACTTTTTATATGTGGCATTTTCATACTTACATGATAAAACCTGACTTCACCATAAATTGTGATTTTAAATTGTGAGTCCATAGACACCAAACTCCAAATCTTTATCTTTTCCCTATTACAAATTACACCTATAAGATGTTTTCAAGCAATCCTAATGTTAATCTATGGGAAAGATAGGCCTTACAGTAGTGAAAAACAAATTTAATAGTTTTTCACTCCCAGGACATGCACAACTCAAATGTACATGTCCTACTTTATAGTTACAATGCACCCTGCCCATAGGGCTGCATAGGGCCTATCTTAGGGTGGCTTATTTGTAATAAAAGCAAAGGTTTGGGCCTGGCAATTAGGTTAACTTGCCAGGTCGAAATGGCAGTTTAACACTGCACACATAGGCTCTACATTGGCAGACCTGAGACATGTTTAATGGGCTACTGAAGTGGATGGCACAATCAGTGCTGTAGGCCCACTAGTAACATTGAATTACCTGGCCCTGGGCACCTATAGTGCACTTTACTAGGGACATTTAAGTAAATTAAATATGTCAATTGTGGATGATCCAATGTTACCCTGATTTGAGTACAGAGCATATGCACTTTATCACTGGTTAGCAGTGGTAAAGTGCCCAGAATCATAAAGCCAGCAAAAATGAAGTCAGCAAAACAGGAGGTCAGGCAAAAACTTCCGGGTAAAAGATCTAACAGTGTTGAAAACCATTAGCCTAGAATCCTGGTAGTTAGTGCTTAGTATTTCAACTTTTATAAGTATATATGGCCTCCACTAGCAATGAATGCACAGAGGTGCAGTTCTCTAGATAAGCAAGACACTGATATCAACCCTCCCAGACCATTCATGTTTTCCATCTTTATGGTGAATATTATATTTCTGTAAAAGTTTGAGAGGTAATCGTGTCAACCAAAGAAAGGATTTCTTTCTTTCATTCTTTGTTTCCTTCTTTTCGCTTCCTTTCCCCTTCCTTTGTTTTTTTCTTCTTTCTGTTCTCTTTGCTTTTGTTTGTCTTTCCATCTGTCCAAATGAAATGTGCGTCTGATTGTTTTATTCTGACAGTTGCGTTTGTTAAACGATGACGACACGCCCACTCTGAAGTCTGATTTTGCCTTCCAGGTCCTCCTGTCATAGATGGCGCATCCATCCATTGCTTTATCACACTCCCCCGTGCCCCAACATCTCGCCAGCTGTGATCGAGCTGCGAGTGCCAGGCTCCTCGGTGAGGGAGGGGAGGTGGGTTAATGGGCGAAGATAAAAAGGTTCAGGGCAGAGCTTTTCAGATGATGAATACCTTGTCTCCGAGCATTCATAATGCCTGTCACCTGCCTTCTCTTCCTGCCCCTCCCCCTGCCGCCTGCGTCTAATGATTACCGCTCAATCTGCAGCGCGGCAGCTGCACTACAACAATAGGCAGCACCGGGAGGCCCAGGTGTTGGGAATTAGGTATTTTTTTGTTTTACAGAAATACAAGAGACCTACAGTTGTTTCGGTGTTAGAAATCGTGTGAAAAATTGATATGAAAAGTGCACGCTGGTAACCGGCACGTGACGGTGTCAGGAGCTGTTAATCACAACAAAACAAAGCGACGTGTGCGGCTGTACCCCTTAACACATGCCACAGTTTTCATGGTGTAACTTTCCTTGTTGTTGGCGGCTGCTGGGGCCCCAGGGCCCAAGGTTGCAGCACCAGGGGCGTAACACAGGCCCCCTATCCCCCGCGGTGCAGGGGGCCCACGAGCTGCAGGGGGCCCCCTCAGCCCAGTACTAAGGCCTTAGAGCTGGGGCCCCTCCATGTACCTTGCAGGGGGGGGGGGGGGGGGGCTGATCTTTCGTTACGCCACTGTGCAGCACACCAGAGAGACAAAAATAAGAGCTTCAATCGAAACTATGTGCATTGACTACACTTTGTGTATCTATTGAAGGAGTATAGCTTATACATGCAGCATACCCAAAATAGAGCTCCGAAAGAAAACAAGCATTGGCAAAGTCAACAGTTCAATTTTGTGCTAATATATGGAAATGGCTATAGTGCATGGCAGTGGTGGCACCCGCTAGCACGTTTAATCAAGATTTTTGGACTATACCAATGCTTACTTATGTTCCATCTTGGCTAGTGATTGCTTAGAGACCATTGTCTGAGCACCCACTTTATCTGGAGCACATGCCGCCATGATCATCAGCTTTCACAATAAAAAATGTAACATGAGACCACATTTCTTGATTTCTGTCTCTAAGGACTTTGAACCACCTTGTTAATTAATAATGCACTGTATCCCTTTAGTGTTACGGTCCAGCAGTGGAAAAATCATCTATAGCTTGTTGATTGAAATTCTACAAAGAAAATGAGTTACTTTTAAAATTGTAACTGGCTGGTGAAAGTTTTAACTAACATTGCCTCACTCCTAATGGGGGTTATTGTTATGCTCAGCAAATGCTGTTGAGAATTAATTTCAAGAGTTTTTTTCAATTTCTGTGTTGATAGAAAAAAAGAAAGCTACTGCTTATGATTTTTCAAACCAATCATAAGTAATAAGCAGGTTAAATATGTATACTAGCACTTTAGACCTTAGAGAAAAAAATGACTGTTGGCGAACAGGTTTCTGAGTTGAAGACCTGAGTGGTGGTGGTGTGTGGGGGGGGGGGGGAGTGGAGGCATAGAGGGCTTAGCTAATTTGTGTAAACCATTTAACTCGTTCAGGAAAGTGGTTGACAAAGAGATGAATACAGGAGGGACAGTGATACGAAGCATAAATGTGAAAAGGAGTAGTGTCTGTGTAGGGTGGAGAGAGTGCATCCCGGTACTGTGGCTCTTGAAAGTGATGTGTAACTCTGATGCGGCTAGAGTTCTGACCGGGCAACTTGGGAAACGTCTTTGGAAATTATCCTATCTATGTGAGCATTGTGATGAATTCCTGGAACTATAGGGCCTGCATGCTCATGGCCACTCCCTCAAGGGGGAGGGTATTTCTTAAATTAGTCAGCAGGTTGCAGGGACGAGAAAGATCGAAATTGATGATCTCCAAGTTTTAAGGGACTTTTCTCATAACTTTAAAATTGCTTTAATTACAGTTTTAATTTATCACAAATATAAATACGGTATCTCGAATTTTGCTGAACCAATTTCAGCTTTTCCAAATCAAAATACATGTGCTGAAAAGTATTATAAATATCCTCATTTTATCTGGGTCACAGATCCTCAGCGTTGATGGGAAAGGAAGAAACTGTCTTTTTCATGCCTGTTTTGCAACAGCCGATGGCAGTGGAACAGATCTAACGATGACAGATGACATCACTGAACATCTGTCATTATTCACAGGACTGTTCCAGGGGCGCGCTGCAGCAGAACATGTCTTGATACATTGTGATAGAAGCTGGCACTCCCATCAACGACCAGAGCTAGCATTTTTGCTTCTAAAATCAGGTTTTTAGGACATAAACAGGATGGATTTTGACTTTTAAAATAGAAAGGATGTGTGAATACATTTTGCACCGTTTCACAGTTTTTTAGGACGAGCATAGACTTGTTAGCAGCAGTCTTGTGAATATCATTCGAGTCATGACAGAGCCATTAACGGGATCAGCCAAGGCAGGAGGTGGGCGAGAGATTTTACAGCACCAAAAACCAGCCACTGAAAGAGAAGCTGTTCATGTGGCCATCGGACAAGCATACAAGTGTACCTTGTCCAGACTTCTGTTGACCTCCGCAGCAGGGGCGGCTCCTCCCATGGCGTGGAGAATCGTTGCCTCACTTAAATCACCCCCCAAAACCACAGAGATGAAAAATAAAATAGTAATTCATTACCATTTTATTTTCCTTCCCCCGTCCCGAACAGAGCAACAGGATGGGGGTGGGGCAGCTATTGAGTGACAGCAGCTGGGAGGAGGGTGGACTGTCTATGCACTGTTTAAATGTGCATGTCTTTTTGGCCGGCTGTCTTGTGACTGCCAGCCACACATGCGTACTTTAAACATCTCTAACCCAAGACAGCTGGGTTAGAGCAAGTGCATGCTTCTAGAGCACTGTGGAGCGCCGAGTGGGGCCATTCCCTCCAATCAGGGCGCTGCTGTCATGCTGCATGAGAGAAGCACCAGGATTGGTCATGGGATTTTCCTGGTGGCCGGGCTGCAGTGGAAGAAAGATTAGGTCTGGGCAGAGGTAAGTGTTTTTGTTTTTTTGCACTCTTGCACACTTGCCATCTCCCCCCCATTAGATTCCAGCTGCCACTGCTCTGCAGCACTTCTTTCTGTGGGATCTTTAGCTAAAGCACTGCATTTCTATCAAGAATTGTAGAATCAGACATAATGTGACCTTCATTACAGAACAGTTTTCTGTTTTTGTTTGAGTTATAACCCGCTACATTGTGCCATGTCACTGAAGACAGACCTACCTCGGTGGCGTGACAAAGCAACAAAAGCCCCTACAACCCTTGCGGTTTGAGGGGGGCAGTTCTGGGGACCCCCTCTGGCAGTGGAAGTGGCAGGTCCCTGTCCAGAGAGTTCCGGACTGGGTCTGGAGCACAGGGGGCCCCTGCATTTACTTTGCAGGGGGGCCCCCTCAAGTTTGTATGTCTGTGCGGTTGTCATATTCTGTTCTTTATCACCCCTGGTTCCCATTTATGGGGACACTTTGGTACTCCCATGATTTTTCTGGCACACCACCTCCTCTTTATCTTTGGTTTTTGTGGGGTCTATCTTTCTGTCTAGACCACAGTCTGTTCTTCCCCTTTTCCCTCTGGTTTTATGTTCACCCTTCCCCTTTACTTCTACTTATGCTTTAGTACATTCAGCCCCTGCCTACACCAAAGGTCCTGGAAAGCAGTGTATTACCTAGAACCTCCACCTCATCCATACCCTAATGCGTGTATTCCCACATATACCCTAGTTCCTCTACTCCTGCTTTTTACCTACTGCCTTCATATCTTAGTACCTTTGCCGCTACAAGTACCCTAGGACCTTTGCCATGACTATATACTATGTCTAACTATACCCTGGTAGCTCTACCCTTAACTATATGATCTCCACCTCCACCTATATTCTTGAACCTCCCACATATACACTAGTAGATCTTAACATAAATAAGCACATATACCCCAGTGGCCTGGCTTCAATTATACCCTAACAACTTCTATGCCTACCTATGCCTAGTACACTCTCTATTACTGCAGATCCTTCTTCTCCCTACTTCTTTTAGTTTCAGTTTCTTGTCTTCCCTTTTCTCTGTTTTTCTCTGGTCATCTTTCATGAAATTATATCAGGAAGCACATCTGCTAATCTTAGCAATTCATCAAAATAGAGATTCACTGCCTAGAGCAATACGATTTGTGACTTTCCTCTTGTATTTTTTCTGAAATAAGGTAGAGCCAGCTACACAACTCTTTATGCACAAAACATAAAATACTTCACAAGCAATAGCTTGTTTGCATAGCCAGTGTATCATTTAATTTAGACACAACTTTCTAGTTTTGCATCTGATGCTCAATTTTGTTGTGTTTTCTGTGTTCTAACCTCTGGCTTTATGAGGCTCAATTTGCATTTTATGCATTTTGTAACCGTCTTCCTTCCCCAGTCTGTGCTTGTGTTGTTTTATATCTTTCTTGGCTCGTTGTCTGGAAATAATTCAATCAAACCAGACTTGTATAGTGTGGCTATTCACCCTTGACGGTATCCAGGCACTGAGAATCCTACTGCAGAGGTAGGGCTCAGTCGAATAGCCAGGTTTTGAGTCATTTCCTAAAATGCAGCAGAGAGGAAGAGGTCCGGAGGTGAAGAGAAAGGTCATTCCAGGAATTAGCCATGAGGTAGAAGGAACATCCTCCACTGTTGCTTCGATGTGTTTGAGGGGTTTGGGAAAGGGAGACCGAGCGCAGGTGTCGGAGGGGTTGTTGGAAGTTCAGTCTGTGGTTGATGTATACTGGTCCTTGGTTGTGCAAGGCTTTGTGTGTGTTAATCAACATCTTGAAGTGACATCTCTTCTGAATGAGGATCCAGTGGAGCTTCCTGAGGTGGGGATAATGTGGGGTCGCTTGAGGAGGTTGAGGATGAGTCTGGCCACTGAATTCTGCATGGTCTGTAATCTTTTCAAGAGGTGCAAGGTGATTCCTGCATTGAGTGGGCTGCCGTAGTCCAGCCGCGTTGTGACTAGGGCTTGGGTTCATCTAGTGTTGATAGGGAGCCATCTGAAGATCTTGCGGATCATGGAAACACTGAGGAAGCAGGCAGAGGAGACTCAGTTGATCTAGTTTTTGATGGTGAGCTTGCTGTTCAGGATGATGCAGAGTTTACGCTTTCCATGGGAAGGTGTTGTTCCCGAAGATCAGTACTTCCATTTTGTATGTGTTGAGTTTCAGGCAGTTGTCTTTCATCCAGTCGGCGATGCTCATCATGCGCCTGTGGAAGATGGCCTTCATGGTGGCGGTTCTTCTGATAGCAAGAGGATGAGCTGTGTGTCACTGTATTTGATGTTTAGTCCATGGGTTCGGAGTCGGACGATGTTGGCCAGGGGAGCCATATAGCTGTTGAACAAAGTGCGGTTGAGGGATGAGATATGAGGGATCCTGCAAATGGTGCTCTTGCGCTTGGAGGTGAAGGGAGGAAGACAGATGCTCTGAGTTCTTCCGCTGAGGAAGGAGGTGATTCATTGGAGTTCGTCTTCTTGAATTCCAACAGGCGGTTTCAGTGCTGTGGTTGGTGTGGAATCCTCACTGGGAGATGTCCAGAAGATTGTTGTTCTCCAGGTGTTCTGTGAGTTGGCGGTTGATTGTTTTTTCTTGGACCTTGGCGGGAAAAAGGAGCAGAGAGATGGGGCAGTAGTTCCTGAGTTCGCTGGGGTCGGCAAACAGTTTCTTGAAGGGGTTTGTCTTCTGGGTGTTTCCATTCAGCAAGGAATGTGGCCATGGTGATGAACTTATTGAAGATGGTGGTGAGTTTGTTACTTATCGACTTGCTGCCTAGGTTGAAAATGTGGTGGGGACAGGGGTCCTTGGGTGCTCCTGAGTGGATGGAGTTCATGATGGCAGTGGTGTTTTGTGAAGTGAGCTGGTCTCAGGTGGTTAACAGGTGGTCAGGGTTTGCATCTGTGGAAGCAATGAGGCTGAGGATGCCGATGGCGGTTGATGGGAGCTCAAAGTTTTTTTAGATGGTGGAGATCTTGTGGTGGAAGGAAACCGGCTGGGTGATGCAAAGTTCCTGGGAAGGGTCGATGATTTCTGAGGATGAGAGGCTGGAGAACTCTCTGACAATGTTGAAAAGTTCTTTACTGCAGTTAGAACTGGCTTCGATGCGGTTGGCAAGGGCGCTCTCTGTCGTCTTTTTTCCAGAATTGGTGATATTGGTTGAGGGACATTTTTAAAGAGGCTAGGTCTGTGGTCTCATTGCTGGTATGCGACCTCCTTTCAAATTGTTTGCAGTTGCGTTTTGTAGTTCTCAGTTCCGTGGTGTACCAGCAACCTTGGCATCATCCTGAACAGCAAGCTCACCATGAAAAATCAGAACAATGCAGTCTCCTCCGCCTGCTTTAAATACATCGTTACAATGCATGCTTTTATTTCGTATACTATTACAATGCGGGCGTTACAATGACCGCGTTGTTAGAAAGCGATACCTTTACATCGCAAGTCATTAGATCGACTTGCTGTAGGGGGCGCGCTGGACTTAGGAGTAGTATAATTCACTATTCCAACTCCTGCGTGCGCAACAGTAGGGAAGGTGTTGGAATAGTAAATTATACTATTCTGTTCTAACCTGTATTGTATTTATCTGGTTACTTACTCCCTAGCTGCTCAGCCAGTGTGAATGTGATGCATGGAATGTTGGTGTGCGAGTCCTGAATGGAATGTTTGGGTGCCTGGATGCTAGAGTGTGTCAGGTGGAGTATGGGCTGATCAGCAGGCAGAATGCTCCTGGTGGGGCTGTATCGCTGCATATCTACAACTCATCTACTTGTTACTGAACGTAATAAATCTACATGTAACTACACTCTGGCTACGGACGCCATCACTACTGATTTTTGGTGACGATTCTTGAAACTAAACTATGCGTGTTTTAAAAACGACCCTGAAATGACAAAGCTCTAAAGGAAAGCTACAGAAACTAAGAAGAATTCTTCAGTCTGAAGTACTATGCGTGCCAGCCCCACCAGTGTCTCTTTCAGCAGACAGCCCCAGCCTGCTTGTACTTCATTGGGTTTAACATTTGGAATTTCTGCTACTGTGACAGCTTGTGTGATCCTGAGCACTTCACCAGTGTCCCTGTCAGCTGATAGCCCCAAGCCTGGACATGCTTCTTTGGCCTTCATTTAACCCCTTGTGTGCCATGCCCTTTCCCCGCCCTGTGCCAGGCGTTGCATTAGCGGGCGGGGTTCATGACGAGCTGGACTCGTCATGGGCACAGCGCAACCGCGGCCCATGACGAGTCCAGCTCGTCATGGGCACAGAAGGGGTTAAGGACGTTTATGTTACTGGATGTCTGGTCTGACCTTCACTAGTTCTACATCCTAACGTGTCTGCCAATATGATGTCTACCACTATGATGCATCAGATTTTAAAGAATCTAGTGGTTGCACAGAAGTGGAATATGGATTCAATATACATTGCTTTCGGGAATCTTAGACTTTGTCTCAGTGCGAGGACTTCAGAGGCACCGCACAGCAGTGTGGTTGTTTTCATTTATGTGCTTTGGAGATGCTTGGATTCAATTCCAACATGGTCGCGGTGGCAGCGGTGAGAGCAAGACCTTTCCAGTAAGGAAAATGTATTTTACATCCATTAGTAATGCTGTTGGTCCCTGGCAGCCTCCTGGAGTGATTACAGTTTAACCGCAGTGGCGCGGTTCGAAAAAAGAGGTGCGTGAGGCACATAGCGCGCAATCTCACCTGCATTTTGTAGTTGTGCAGTACCCTTGGGGAATCATCTGTGATGTCTGTTCTTACTCACCTTCTGACTCAGATTCTGACTGCCGTGGGATGCTTGCTTGCATCTTTGTGCCTTTAGCCATCTGGCGCTGCGTCTCTTGCATGCCGTCATCTTGTGGTTGGAGGTAGCCGCAAGCACCGGAGTAGGTATTGTCCCACGATGTCCATTTTGATTCAGGACACTTTCTGCCAACCGCGTGTTTACCTGCATAATATTACATAATTATGAAGACGACTCGGCAGTCACTGGATCCCATTGTACTGCTGCTCCGCATGTGGAATGGGACGTTATGGTTAAGCATATGAGTCGGTATTCTGCTATTTATTCACAAGGGGACCTCAGTCTTCGTCTTTCAAGCTCATTGTCATAGAAGTTTGACATTGCTCAGGTACATTCTGTAGTGGTCATCATTCATGTGGACATGTAGCTCGATGCCTGGAAGTTGTGGCTGTGTACACGCTTCGAAAATGTTCAATTCTGTGTGCCACAAATGTTTTCTAGGATCAACTTGAATGGAGTGTGTTTTGTTTGGAAGCATTTGGCTGTAGGGTCCTCACACATCTTCATGCAAGCTCTTTGTTGATAAAGGTTGTTGTTGCTCACTCACATGGGCATGTAGTTCGATGCCTGTTGGTCGTGGCATAGTACACGCTTTGTTTGACTATTTGGAGGGGGAACAACCTTTACAACGCAACTTTTACAACGCACTACACTTATAACGCAATTTTTACAACGCAACATCCACTACAACGCATTCCATTACATCGCATGACACTACAACGCATTTTTAAAAACTACCTTTACAACGCATTCCATTGCATCGCATACTACCTTTACAACGCATACCATTACAACGCATAATATTACACTACACTATCCAACACTTACCCTACTGTTGCACCCCCTGGAGTTAGAATACAAATTTTTACCCCTATACTATGCAACACTTACCCTACTGTTGCACCCCCTAGAGTTAGAATAGTAATTTTTACCCCTATACTATCCAACACTTACCCTACTGTTGCACCCCCTGGAGTTAGAATAGTAATTTTTACCCCTATACTATCCAACACTTACCCTACTGTTGCACCCCCTGGAGTTAGAATAGTAATTTTTACCCCTATACTATCCAACACTTACCCTACTGTTGCACCCCCTGGAGTTAGAATAGTAATTTTTACCCCTATACTATCCAACACTTACCCTACTGTTGCACCCCCTGGAGTAAGAATAGTAATTTTTACCCCTATACTATCCAACACTTACCCTAATGTTGCACCCCCTGGAGTTAGAATAGTAATTTTTACCCCTATACTATCCAACACTTACCCTACTGTTGCACCCCCTGGAGTTAGAATAGTAATTTTTACCCCTATACTATCCAACACTTACCCTACTGTTGCACCCCCTGGAGTTAGAATAGTAATTTTTACCCCTATACTATCCAACACTTACCCTACTGTTGCACCCGCTGGAGTTAGAATAGTAATTTTTACTCCTATACTATCTAATACTTACCTTAAATGCAATGTAATATTATGCGTTGTAATGGTATGCGTTGTAAAGGTAGTATGCGATGTAATGGAATGCGTTGTAAAGGTAGTTTTTAAAAATGCGTAGTAGTGTCATGCGATGTAATGGAATGCGTTGTAGTGGATGTTGCGTTGTAAAAATTGCGTTGTAAGTGCATGCGTTGTAAAAGTATGCGTTGTAACGTCATACATACATTTGGAGGAACGGCCAATCAACACACATTCAACATTTTGGTATGCTACAGTATGTATGTTTAATGTTTGTTTATATGTGTATGACACTATGGCATGACACGGGTGAGATGTCGGTGACCGGCGAAGGATTTTGTTGTCTTTTGGTATATTGTCTTCTTTCAGCCATGTTCTCCATTGTATTCCTGCCTCTAGTTCTTTATGTTTGTTTTGATGCTATACGTACAGTATTTACATGTTCTTGTTTATCTTTAACGGGATTGTTGTTGGGTATTGTAGTCCCATTCAACACAGTTTATGGGTTTTAGTCCCATTCAACACAGCATTCTCAGTTGTTGAGTTTTGGGTTTTAGTCCCATCTTCACAGTTTGTAATGGGTTTTAGTCCCATCTATACACTACGTACTGGGTGTCAGTCCCATATACACAGTTTCTAATGGGTACAAGTCCCATGTGTTCTTCTGCTCTGTGCACATTTCTATCCTCCACAGAAGGTTTCTATTGGGTACGAGTCCCATGTGTTTTTGTTCTGTACTCGTTTTAACCTTCTCATTGAGGTTCTAATGGGTACAAGTCCCATGTGTTTGTTTGTTCTGTGCACATTTCTAACCTCCACACAGGGGTTCTAATGGGTACGAGTCCCATGTGTTCTTTTGTTCTATTCACATTTCTAACCTTCACAAAGAGGTTCTAAGGGGTGCGAGTCCCTTGTGGTCTGCTGTCTGTTCATGCTACTAACCTTTGTATAGGTGTTCTAATGGGTACAAGTCCCATGTGTATCAACGTTTGTGCACACTATTGTGCACACTCGTGGTTGTCTGCCTCTAGGCCTCTGTGGCTGTATGGCTGGCAGTCAACGTTCTTTTCTTTCTTTCCCCTTAACTATTTTCTTCGGTTGATGTTGAGTGTAAATGTTCCATTTTTCTGGTCCATTTATTCACCAGTCGTTTGGGGAAAGTCAGTTCGCGTGTCTGTCACTCATTTCTAATTTTTCTTAAACGTTTTTTTATAGGAGGATCATGTGTGGGTGATATATATATTATGAATATTTGTCTCTGCATCTCCTCCACATTGTGTATTCTTCTTTTATGTATTTCTTGTACATCTCTTGTATATTTTATCTGAATTTTCTTTCCATTTCTTTTGCACTTCAGTCTTAACCTTCTATATTATATCCTCTTGCACTTCCTCTTGCATTTCTCTGGTGTATTTTCTTCCTCGCTTACGCTTGATTTTCTTGTTATATTTGCTACAATTCCTTCACGTTTGGATTCCCTTTCTTCTTGATGTTTCTCTACTTTTCCATTTTTCTTTCTCTTGGGATTCTCCTTGTTTGAACCTTTTCCTTCTTTGCGGTTTTGATTTTGTTTTGTCGAAGAAGGGAAGGTATGTTTTAAGCTGTATTGTATTTATCTGGTTACTTACTCCCTAGCTGCTCAGCCAGTGTGAATGTGATGCATAGAATGTTGGTGTGCTAGTCTTGAATGGAATGTTTGGGTGCCTGGATGCTTGAGTGTGTCAGTTGGAGTATGGGCTGAGCAGCAGGCAGACTGCTCCTGGTGGGACTGTATCGCTGCATCTCTACATCTCATCTACTTGTAACTGAACTTAATAAATCTACATGAAACTACACTCTGGCTACGGACTTCATCACTACATAGTCCTTAGGTTAGAGCGCCCTCTACAGCAAGTCGGTCTAATGACTTGCGATGTAAAAGTATTGCGTTCTGATAAACGCAGTCGTTGTAACGACCGCATTGTAAGTGTAACGCAATGTAATGACAGTGTTGTAAACGCTGTTTCCCCCTGCTTCTATACTCTTCCCAAGATCTTCAAATGGCTCCCCATCAATAAAAGATAAACCATCATCCAAGCCCTAACCACCAGCCTGATGGACTATGGCAATGTACTCTACACAGAAATTACCTTGCCCGGTGGTGGTGTGGCTTCGAGTGGCGGGGAACCGGGGTTCCTGGTGCTGGGCGCAGTCCAGGTGTGGATGTGAGCAGATGGGTTTGCCTTTGGTGCCCCGGTGAAGCGCCCGCTGCACATTTGCACTGCGGCCTGCATTAAGTAGGTCAACGGGTGAGGGAGGGACACTGGGAGGTGGTGGGCGGAGCTGGCAGGAGGCAGGAAGCGGGAGGGGAACAGTTGGGCAGAACATTGGGAAAAGTAAGTGAGCGGCAGGGGAGTGGCAGAAAATACAACAGGAGAACAGTTCCAGAATGTAATGTAACAGAGTTACAAAATTAACACAGTGGAAAAAATATAAACAATGTGAAACGGACTAGGAAGGGTTAAGCAAGTACCATATTCATGACAGAGAGTAAAGTCGATGGCAAATCAAATACGATGTCACCAGTAAACAACGGAGAATACAGTAGCTGAGAAAATGGCTATGAAGAGAACAGTAATGTCATCGAGTTAAATAGGCATAATGAGAAAGGAACAACCAGATGGACGCGAGCAAGACCACAGCAGCGAGGGGGAGCTGGCACGAGGACCTGCTCTGTACTTCCATCTTTCCATGGTCTTCGTACCTATCCGTATCCCTCATCCTTGACCGGTACGTCTCTATACCCCGGTTTGCCTCCGTCTTACACTCTCTTTTGGGATACATTAAGACAATCCCTAGAGCACAGACCGAGTCAAACCCCTGGAGACACAAACTGAGCTGTACACAGAAGAATGCTGACAGAGCTGCGTGGATCACAAAGAGCAGAAACGATCACTGCTCGTCTGAAAAACAAGGAATGTAATTGGCCAGCAAATTTCCATCACAAACACAACGGGGAATCCAACATTTTTAAAGTCATTGGAATGGAAGCCAAATATACCAATCTTATTTCTTTTCATGTGTGTTGAGGCTTCCATGAGAGTTTTCCCTACTCTGATTTTTTTGTCTTTTTTGCAAGCAAGTAAAATTAATTCAGTAACTGTGACGAGACTTAAAGCACAATAACAATTAATAATTTATAGCAGTAGCAATTAGCTGTTTGTATGTCGATCGCCAAATAATTTGAACATCTCATACCGATTTTGATACTGAAGGCCTCGGTGCCAACCCTGCAACCACTGAGGTGCGTGTTTTGCTTCGAAGGATAGCTACCTCAGGAATCAATATTGTTTCCCTCGAGGAGAAAGAAACCAGCTTTCAGGACGCCATTAATTGCTCAGATAAGCACATTTTAATGAAGAGGTCACTGAGGAGGAGTACTTCCTTCTCTACACCGGCTGAGCAACAAAGCCACTCACAAGACTTTTCCAATTTTCTGTGTTTAATGTTTGAACACATCATATTTTTCTGCGAGAACGTTAGTGTTCAGGAGAGGCATTTGAAAGCGCACAAGAATAAAAGACAAGGATTCTGCTATCCCATACATGTCTTTGTTATTCATATATGTGCGCATGTTCTGTCCAATATAACAATAATGGACAAATTGTAACCTTAGCTCCCCTAAGGTCCTCTGTCTCTGTTGCATTGCCCTGATGTAGGGCAGTCGTTCTTAACTCTCTGACTTATGTAGACCTCCACTTTATCATAACTGGAACCCGGGGACCACCACTGAAACATTATTGGAATCCGTGGATCCCCATTGAGCGATTACTGGAAGCCGGGGACCCCGACCTCATCATTTGCAACAGAAACAAAAATGTATCAAACAAATACACAAACATTGAAATATCTTCATTTATTTCACAATCAAATATATAGAAAAAAATAATGCAAATTTTAGTTTCAATGGAAAGGTTGGAGTTTCTGTAATTTCAATTGAGTCCACTCATCGCTCATACCATATTCTATTTGATGCACTTGAACTGCTCCCACGAATCAATCGTTGGATACTAACTTAATTTTTATCCTCTTATTTCTAATTCCGTCACATTTACAGAGCGTTTAAAATGTCACAATTTCACTTCTTCATTTATATACACCTTATTAGTCTGTTAATATTATTTAATTTTCCGTTGTGGCCCCCTTAAGTTGACTGTGCGGTCCCCAGGGTTCCCCGGACCACTATCTAAGTATCGATGATTTAGGGGCTACCCCCAGTGGGCTGCCAACCTATTCTGCCATTTGTCCAGGACGCTCCTGCCTACACTGCTGCTTTCAAAACAGAATAGTCCAGACATAGCCCCATGGCACCATTCTAGTTGCGGCATCCTGCAGTGCTGGGCCAGTTTGTGCTTCTTTTGGCAGGGCTGAGTTTAGTTTGCAGTGAGGCCCTGATTTTCAGAATGATCTTGAAATCACAGATGAAACATTTATCAAGTGGTGGCAGAGAAGGCAATCATGGTTTTATGTATCCAAGCTGGCATTCAGGGCTAGGCTAGCGTTTCATCTTATCAAGCATTTCCCTCATTAGCTGCAGCAATGGGTGGCCACTTTTTTAAAGTCCCATGTCACTTTATTACAGCAGGCACAGAGGGGGTGTGTACGAGAAAGAGAGAGATAATGGATGGCACAAGATTTGAGAGAGGGAGAAGAGAGGAGATAGAAGGCCAGAGGCAGAAAATGCATGGATGGAACGAGAGAGGAGGGACGATGTGGCTCAGGCTCGTTTAAACATTTTTGCCAGGGTCGCTTTTGGTTCTCACTCTGGCCCTGCTGGCATCTATCACTTCATGCTGGGAATTCTGACCACATGGTGGACTTATCACCACAAGACTGTATGCAAGTAGAGACTAAAATACACTAATAAAGTTGTGAAAATCTACAGTGTCCTCCTCATTTATTTGGAGATTCCTCCTTGTATATACCTTCGGCAACCTTAGTTCCCCTTTGATGGTCTCATTTGTAAGACATAGCTTCATGCTCGGCCAGGTTGCTAGATCTATCCTGAGGAAGAACCCATAAAATCATTCCTTTTGGGGTTGAAACGTTGACAGATATGTCTAAACCACTTATTAATTGATTAAAGGACCTTTTTGAGAAAAATCTTTGGTGGAACTTGCTGTTCCTCTGTATCTAAATGTTGTCCTGTTGGTTTGAGACAACTTTGTTATGTGCACTGTGTATATTCTTGCTTCTTTTCTCACTTATTTTCACTTGCAATACAATCTTAAATTGTTTTGAACTGTCATCTGAGTAATCAATCATTAAGATTCAATCATTTTTCATATTTGTTAATGTGACAGCAGGATATTTTGTAACTGGTTCCCCTGCTTATTTATTAAGTAGTTCTTAAATAATTGCCTTTCGAACATCTGTTGTGTTAATGGCTATCTGAAATGAAGCACTAATTCAGTGAAATATCAGTTAAAATAAATGCATTTTACGCTGCGCTGACCCATAAAACAGCTGCTCTGCTCTGCGTGAGAAAAGCCCACCATGATAGGGCTTTGGAACTTTGTGGGAGGCAAGACCATTGGGTCTTTGGTAGGAAGGAGGTAAATGTGACAGGGCACACTGTGAAATACTGGTTGGGTGCAGAACGGGGTCGGACAGGGATTTCCCAGGGTATGGACTCTAACAGGGAACTGCCACTGGGTCTAGTTGCTGGCCCATACACAAATGGAAATGCAAACTCACACGGTACCATCATGTGAGATCGGCACGCTGTAGATATGGCCAGAACTGGAGGTGAGGAGCACTGTAAGGCAGAGAAGTAAGGACCGCCAATGCATCACCCAGGCTCAGATAGCCCGCGCCATGCAGTGCCCAGTGGTCCTTCAATCCTGATAGCCTTATGTCCATCTTTGCTCCTCCCATTTCTCACCCCCTTGAATTGAAGGACTCACTCTGGTAGGAGACTCCACACAGCTGAAACGATTGGGGCAGCCCTCAGTCCCCCTATCTTAAGACTCTCTCCCCTACAGATGGCCAGGCCCTGATCCGGTTCAAAATGCCCCCACATTGCCATCTCTGATAAACAAGAAAAAGTAGCTTTTTTATTTGAAAGACAGTGTGAGAAGTTGGCCTGGTATATGCTGTCCACTAGTTAAAGTGGGCACCCTGTACCAGTCCAAACAACCGTTATTTTGATTGAGTCAAAGATAACCGTTATTGAAAGCTATCCTAGTGGTTAGTATAGAGAGCAGCCTTCAGGCTAAGTCTTGAAGGAATGTTAAGCACCTTGTTTTACCAGAACGCAACCTTATAGTATTGGTTAAATGAAAGGGAAACCACACAGTAGTTATAAAATTATGTATTTATTATCTATAACACTCTCTAGTATCCTCTACACGAGGATGGAACACAAATCAAATAATACAATTTCAAAGAATCAAACGTAAGTAGCACAATACACAGTAGGCTCCATGGGGAGACCAAACCATATACTTAATAAGTGGTATAAGAACCACGACTCGGGCCTAGACTTAGTCTAGGCGGTGTAGAGTTGGTGGGACCACAAGAAACCACCCAAGGTGAGTGAATAGGGACCCCACGGAGGACGGGTGCAGAGTGAGAATACAACCGCGTGCGCCACACAATTCAATGGGAAAGTCGCAGTTGGAAAACCAGAGTTTAAGGACCCTTCCCAGCAGATTATGAAGACAACCCTTGGAACTTAAGAGTTTGAAGTGCCACCACACCTATGAATACCTTTGTACCAGAGTTACCTATCCCTGAGGAGCCGAGTGCATAGGTACGAAGTGGCGTCGGAAACCCTTGTCATTTTCTTTGGATGTCGACAAAGTAATGCTGCTGCTGGAAGTATGAAAAGTGTCCGGTGGAATACAAACGTGGATTCTATATGTGAAGAACCTGAAAGCAGAGGGGACAGAGTCTGGGCCACTTTGGAGTGACCAGGGGCTCGGTAGACGAATGCCAACCAATGTCTGGTGCTTAAGGTGTGTTGACGGTGATCTTGACTCTTCAGCTGTGAGGCCATTGAGGCATCCAAGAAAACCAGGAGCCGGAAGCGAGTTGTCCCACAAAGGATGTCGCGTGCTGAGGGGTCAGTGTTCAGCGGGAGCACCAACAAGCCTTGGCAGCGGCAAACAACGCAGATGGTAAAATTCGGTATCAATCTGGCCCAGCAAGGACCAGGAGACTCACCACAGGAAGGGGAGTCAGGCAGGCCTGGAGCAACCAGGGAGCCCAAATAAAGCAAAGTTGACCCGTAAATTGACCCACAGGCCGAAGGCATAGGAGTCACGAGGGGACCTCAGGCGGTTTCACAGGATACCAGCTAGCAGGGCACAGAGTGCGAGGATGCCGGAGTCCTCATAAAAGATGTGCTGGGGTCAGGGCTACAAATGGCCCAATGCATGGAATTGTTGCACGACAACAAGCATGTGCAGCTGCAAATGAACGTGGTGCACAGGGGTACGGGTATACGGTCTTCATGAGGGATATCCACCTCAAACTCAACCTCGGAGATCTTCAGAATACCCACCTCCTGTGTTGCTGGAGACTTCGGAGTCCATAGGAGCTCTGGTGCAGCAAACCGGTCAGATGTTTTACGGTGCCTGCGTTTGCAGGGGAGTGACTCCTTCACCCCAAGGGAGATTCTTCTGTTGTCTTGGAGGTGAACTGGGTTCAGCACAGAGCCTGTATGGATCACGGACAGTGGCGAGACTGGAGACAGCAAGAAGAGATGTCCAGCGAAGTCCAGCGTGTCCAGACGGTGAAAGTGTAGTGGTATATTCTTGCAAAATCTTGTCCATGTAAAATCTAATGTCCTGTAGCCAGGTAACCCAGTTTATACCCACGGGAAAGGGTTGGACAGATCCTAGGGACCCTCCTAGGGGAGGGACAGGACAGAGGGGTGGCTATACCCATGTCCTTTCTTCAGTTTTGCACCAGAGCAGGAGCAGATGGCTCCCAGAACTGGTTTGAGCTGGACTATGCACACGGACACCAAATGTGCCCCTCGTGCAGACTTTCTGGCATGGAGACCATGCACCCACCCAATCCCAATACACTAAATGCTGTCTGGGATATGGTCACACCTCCCTGTGACAGGATACCTATTGTTCGACCTTCCTCTGCGCGAGTTTGGCTCAGCAGCAGGATGCCAAACTCGTGTCTGTGGCTGGCAGCATCGATTTTGTGCTGTGAGACTCGAGAAAGTAGGTACCGGTAGACTTAGGTACCCCCAGAACCTTGGTTCTGAGGGGAGGAATCATACCCCCCACACCAGTTACTGGTGTGGAGGTAGGATTCCAAGGTGTTTGACACCAAAGACGACATTCTTCGTTGCAGTCATTTTCGAGATAGCATTCACCGTGAGGTTATAATGCACCTCTACCTATATGTCTGACAGTATCATGTACAGCCTGGGAGAATGGTCTCAGAAGACTGCAGAGGAGCCCTGCTCATGCAGGAGCACCTTCTCACGTAAAACCCAGCACCCTGCCTTCACGATTGTTAAGGCCTGCTATGGGGTGACTTATAAGGTTTTAAGTGCAGTGATATATATATATATAGATATAGTGAACCTATATCTCTTGTAAGTGGTGCAAGCACCAGCTTACACAGGCTGCAGTAGCAGACCTGACGTTCCATTTTGCATTGCCCCCAGTATCCAATCGGAGTTGTACCAAAGTACATACATATCAATTTAGAGAGAAAGCAGATAGGCTGGGGTCCTGAATAGCAGGATCCCAGCCAGACTAGTCAAAACAGTGGGAGCAAAAAGCAAAAAGTGGGGGTAACCATAAGAAACAGATCCTACTTTCCTACAGACAGTTATTACAAGCCCTATCAACTCTAGAAAACTAACCCGATATGCCAAACCCAATGGATGAAAGAAACAAATTGACATATAAAACCCAACCATTAAGCAGAGGATGGGGCTCACAGGTCAGAGCTAGCACTGCTGACTCAGAAGCTGGAGATCCAGGTACCCACCTCACATTTGGCTCAACATCCAGTGTTTCTGGACAAAATACTTAATCTCCCCGTGCCCATGGACAGCGCCTGTATACCCTCACAAGTGATAAGCTATGCTATATAAATCTACAAATTAAAATTAAATTAAATTAAGACTAACATGTTCGACCAAACAGTGCTATTATCTGTAAAAACAATACCAACAGCCTTAAGAAAGGCAATGGTTCAATGAAACCTCGATCTAACTCCCGAAATAGGGCCTTCACCTATTGACAGAAGCCCTTCTGCTTTATTTGCCTGAACTATCTTTTTCTACACAAGAGACCTGATTTTTCTAGTAGACAAGGCCTACCTCCTAAAATACGTTTACAATAATATCTCTATTCTTACATAAGCTGTTTATATGCCAATTTTACCTGAGACACCCACTTCCTTTTAATTTACACACCATGTAAGTGAGAAGTCAGCCCACCCAAGGCCCCCCTGATGGGCTACATCACACTGTGAGCCCCTTCTCGCATAAAGTGATACCAATACATCACAACACTACTGAAAACACACCTATGGCAGTGACGACCTAGCTCCACATCTCTCACAAGCTGCTTTTCCATATCTGAAGTCAATGCTTTCAAAATTACAAATCCCCCAAGCCTATCTAAATATTTGAGTAAGTACCTGAAACACAAAACCTTAAGAACTTCCTGGAAACCATTTTCACAAACCAAAACCATTGCACACAGAAAGAAACTTTCAAAACTGACCTTCTGTACACCCATCACATCAACATTTTGACCATCTCCTTACAAGGGAAGCTATGCATCTACTAACTGTCACAGACAGAACCACTGGAGGTAACCAGTAGACCCAGTTGAGACCTAGGTAAATTCTATATAGCAAACAGCAATGCCTCAACAGGTTACTCCAGGCAATTAGATAGGGTTTAAAATCAATTGCAGCAGAACAGAAACTTCTTTGCACCTTATCACGTGTTCACTTGCACTTTTCACTTTCACACAAGCTCTTTTGTGCACACTAACTCTTGGATTACATCTACTTACAATGTAATTGTGCTGAAATAACTAATGCAATTGTATCTGTTGTCCTTAGTACAGACTGCTTGTCAAGCATTCCCTTTGGTTGCACACATAATTGTTTCCCCCTTTGCCATTCCTGGTAGCCTTTCTATCTCAATATTCAACAGCAGGAAATTATATTCTAAGGGAATGACACAAATCTGGTCTTTCCTACCCCCAGAACTAGCCCCGCTGTCTTACTTACAGTCTTATCTGACTTAGCCCCTGCATACTCTACCCACTCTCCCTTGACTGACCTCTCCAATCAGTCCCTCTCACCTATGACTCCTCCAATGCACATATCACCAACTGCAGCCCGATTGCCCAAACAAGCTTTTACCCACTCTCCTTCGGCTTCCCAGCCGCCCATTACTATTCCTTTTCTTATCTAATCACTCCGGTGAAACCTCACCAGCATTCCACCCTGGCTGATTCTCTATTATTGCCTATCAACCGATTTCCCCCCAGTCTCACCTTTCATTTACACTTCGTTCTTCTGCTACCCCCGGTGCCAACATCTTCCCCACTCCACTCTGAGCCTTCCACATCTCCCTCGTTTGATCCATTTGAATTTCAACCATATGAGCTCTCCACTTCTGCCCCCATCTATTCCCTTTCCATTGTCTCTTCTGAAACTCAAACAATCATCGAGTCCTGATTTGAAAGAGCAAAACCAGCCCCAAACTGTCAGAAAACAACAGCGCCCCCTCTCACAGATCTCCATTCATTCTTATTACATCTCTTGTTGAAAATGGACCTCCTTACACATGATTGCTCTCATTTTAGGGACTTGCTTTCTATTCATAAATGCTATCTAGAACCTCCAGTTCTATAGTACAAAGCTAATCAGTATCTCCAGAGACAACCACTCTCCTAAACCAAAATGGGTGTGCTCACCACTCAGTGTTAAGGACCTACAAAACCTAATTGAAAGCTAAACACAAAAACTTCCCTAGTCAAATAAATGATGCTCTCTCAATTCTCACCATCATCTCAAACCACAGCTAACCAAATACACATCACATTTTGTTGCAAATTTACCTCATATGCCCTAATCGGAGTCTAACAGTCAGTGCATAAACTTACCAGCGCTTCCCTCAGTTGCATGCCGCATAACTGATGATCAACAGGCAAACACTGCCTCAAAATCATTGAAACAATCAAGGACATCAATCTCAACATCACGGTTCTCCCAGAAACCTAGCTCAAGGATACCTCAAACAGTGCCCTGTCACTCTTAATATCACCCCATGCTCAATTTTGCACTGCAACCTAGAAGGCAGACAAGATGGCGAGCTTGCAGTCTTTCACAGAAACTCACATAGCTGCATACTTGCATGCTCGCACCTCCCCAAACGCTATCAATCCTTCAAGTGCATGTTGCTGGAAACGGCCTCTCACTCCACCCCCAACCTCAGGATGAATGTTATTTACCCCCACACTGTTCAAACCAACACCTTTGTTGAGGAATGCATTAAATTCTTCACATCCCAATTAATCCACTCAGAGAATATCATTTTCCTCAGTGACTTAAATCTTCAGTGGGACACCAAAAGCAACAAACCTATGGCTCCTTTCTCAACAACGATCTCCAACAACACTGCCAGAATCCCATACACTGCAAGGGCTCCTCTCTGGATTTCATCAATCAAGAATGCCCGATCAATAGACTAGTGATCCCCTCCTGGTATACTGATCTCACCATCTGCAGATTCCCTTCATGGTGTCCGTCTCCAGCACTAAAACCTCCAGTCAACCTAAGAAGGAAGAACTCAACAGTGAGGCACATTTACATTCAACTTCGGCATGGAATCTTTGATTGAAGATTTTGCACCGTTCAAGAACAAATGCAGAAGACCAAACCCTTCCTTCCTTAGTACTCAAAAGATGTTTATGAAGAAATGAAGCAGCTCAGAAAACTTTGAGAAATAATGGAGACAAGCTCCCTAACCAATCAGTCATACTAAGCTATGAACTGTGAGAAAGAACTACAAAGATCACATTTTTTGTGCCAAATCGTTTCACATCACATCCCTCCTAGACACTTTTAATGTTAGATCTAAGCTACTGTTTGAGATAATCAATCAGTTTGAGAACCTGTCTCTGACCCAAGTCGTGTGTGGCTTCATGCATCAAATTTGTGGAGTTGTAAGACAAAAAATCAACTGTATAAATGTCTACCTTTTGGCTCCATGTATCCACGAAGTTTAGGAGAATCTACACTTCAAGGCACTGCTGCCACCGTCCTCTTTCTCCCCAATGTCAGAATCTGGCCTACTGCTGACCATATCCAAGGTGAAACCCTCAAACCATATCTACAAGGCTATTTCTGGCTCCATCAGTAAACCCCTCACCAAACAACTACTTCGCGTATGGACTACCCTTGTAAACGCTTCCCTGGAGTATGGTATGTTCCCAGACCGTCTAAATGTGGATCACACCTTTCCTCTTCCAACAAAATAAAGTGCAGTCTGGATCCTGATGACTTGAACAATGTCGGCCCAGTCTCCACCTTTCCATTCCTAGATAAGGTGGACAAACGCTGCATAGTTTTTCATTTGCAATCCCAAATCCAAGCAAATATATTCCTTAATACTCTCCAACCAGGCTTCTATAAGGGCCACAGCAGAGAAACTGTAATTCTTCAGATTGTGGAGGATGCTTTCGTCATGATAAATATGGGAAACTCATCCCTTCTTGATCTCCCTGAACTCTCCACTTCATTTGGCACGGTCGGCCACCAGGCTCTGATTTATACTTTGAAGCATTGAATGGGATGCTAAAGTGTAGTTCTGAACTGGTTCTCCTTATAGTTAACATACAGCTCCCAAATAATGAAAATCCGAAACACTGTCTCGAAGCCAATCAGCCTTTGGCAATGGGTTCCATAAGGCTCCAGCCTCTCCAACCCATTTTAACGACTACCTTGAACCCCTCTGTATGATCCTTAGGAATTCTGGAATCCTCTTCCACCTATACACTGACAACACCCAAATCTACCTGAAGGGCATAGCCATGGATGGCATTACCCTCCTATACAGCACACTCATAAAAATTCACTCCTGGATGTCAAATCAACACTTGAAACTTAATGTGGCAAAAAATGAATTTCTTCTGATATCCCAAAAGAAAGCCAATCCTTCAGTACAAGAATGGCTTGCTGTCTTCCCTGTCCTGGATGGCCATCC
The DNA here is from genome assembly GCF_964204655.1 of Triturus cristatus. Taxonomy (NCBI): domain Eukaryota; kingdom Metazoa; phylum Chordata; class Amphibia; order Caudata; family Salamandridae; genus Triturus; species Triturus cristatus. The sequence goes on from NC_140580.1 coordinate 535,060,432, forward strand.
CTCCATTGTCAGGGTTCCAAATCACTCCTTTTCACTTTCGACAGACATCTAAACCTCCAGAGCCACATTGCAGCCATGACCAAGAGGACGCGGTTCCAGCTTAGGGTGCTCTGAGGAATCAGGCAGACCAGGTCCTAAAAACATTTGTTCAGTAACTTGTTCTCTCAAGATTGGACTGCGGGTTCCCACTCCTATCAGACTACCTTAAAGCTCACCCAGGCCTTCTCAGATCTGTACTACATGTGGCAGCCTGCACAAGTCACAGGAAAATCAGCCACATAATTCCTACCCTGCTAACCCTCTAGTGACTTCCTATATAGGCGAGAGCCCAATTGAAAACTGCATGCATCACTAACAAAGCACTGCACTCATCTTTTCCCGCGTACCTATCAGACAAATTGAAATTTTCGGCTGCTAACTAGAGGTCCAGTAATGCTCAATCCCTTCAACTTGAGCCTCTCACCTTCAATCATTTTCAGGAAGTGCCGCAGGAATTAGGAAATCCTTCTTGCATCACCACATGCCATGCCACCTTCAAAAACGTTCTCAAAGCTCTTCTGAGTTAAAATCTCCTGTCCTTACATGCTCCTCTACTTGCATAAATCTGTCTAAGGATGTTTTTGTTACTCCCAATCTGGTCTTTTTGTTTTGGACTTATTGTAATTGTTAACCATGTTGTGATTTTTGTCTGGTTCTATTGTAACTGATATTCACAATATGATTGTTTGGTTCTGGTCCTGTTGTAATGTGCTCTGATACAAATGGGTAAATTCCACAAAATGACTCCCCCAAAAATATATATAAATCATGGCGGGCTTGGTTTTGCAACAAGCTGTATGACACGGTTGTATGACATTGCAACACATTAAAACACAATGTATGCCTTTACACACATTTTGTACCCTACATATTTTCACCACACATACACTTTTACAATTCATGCTGCCTTTACCAAGAAATTGATAGTCTATTTAAGGTAAGTATTAATAAGGTATAATTTATATTTTTGGGGGAGATCCTCCAAACCCCCTTCTTTTTAATTATTCATACAACCCAATCCTCCTACCCAACCCTAAACCCTCAAAACACCTTTATTACCCAATAACTTTACTGATCCCTAAACCCTAAAAATACCCTTACCCACAATAAAAATCCTAAAAACACCCTTACCACCCAACACCCTTACCCACCCCTTAACCCTAAAATAACTTGACCATCCTATACCCCTACCCCTACCCATGCTCAAAACCCTACCCAACCCTAAAACTAAAACCCCTACCCAACCTTATACCTAAAAGCTTAAATATGTATTTATAAATATATATTCACTGACAAAAACAAAGGCTACAGGGACATTATAGTTAGGCTCACATTTTTCAATCACACAAAACCAGTGAAATTCAGCAGTTATCTTTAGCTGAACTAATAATAATGTACGCTCCCAGAGTGTGCTGCTTATGACCTCACATATTACATCACTGATACCATGGTCAGTAATATCACTGATGACATCACCGATGCCATCTCAAAAGACATTACTGATGATATCATCCACATAACCATTCACACACCTACACAACATTTCATACACCCACTCACACAGCCATGCACCTGTTCACACACCCACTTTTTTCATCCACAGAGCCACTCACACACCCACTCACTGTTATGTTATGTTAACTGTATATGTATAGCACATTATTGTCCTGAGGCGCCTAAGCGCTGTAATGTATGAACTGCGATTGTCAGTTAGGCTGGCAGACGAGTTATCCAGATTTGAATAACCAGGTCGTTACAGCCCTCCTGAAAGAGATGAGACTAGATTCGTGTTTTATGCCGAGAGGAAGTGTATTCCATATTTTGGAGCACTCACACCTACAGCCACTCACGTACCCATACACTTAATCACACAGCCACTCACTCACCTTTGCAGTCACTCACGCAGCCACTCACTCACCCATACAGCCACTCTCACACCCACTCACTCACCAATACAGCTACTCAAATTTTTTTGACCTGGAGAGGTGGTGGTCCCAGGGGCTTCTAGTAAGCCCAGGAGGGGGGATCTGCATGGTCCCCTCCATTATTAAACATAAAGCCCTGGGGAGGTGGTGGTCTCCGGGGCTCCAAGAGCCTTAGTAGGGGGACCCCATGCACCACCCTCATTTTAAAACATTGCCCTTGGGACCTGACTCACCCAGGGCCTCTTTTCAAAACAAGCAGGAGTCACAAATCCAGCCTCAATTCCTGCTGAAAAAATAATGCTTTTTTTGCCCTGGTGGGGTACCAGGGGGACCCCAGGACCAGGGCATCCCTACCCTGCCTCCTTTTCTTTTTTTAAACACTCTTTTTGAGACTTCGATGAAGCAGAGTCCCAATATGGAAGCTGAGTCCCAAAATGGCTGCCAACACTTGCTGGTTGAATTGTTGGCAGCCAATCAGATATCAGCATGGGGACTGTCGGATCCTCAGAGGATTAGCGTCCCAAAGATATACCATTTAGTTTTTTTTTAAATAACTCAAAAATTACTGAACAGTTTTACACCAAATAACAAAAAGCGCTCTTTCTGAACCAAGAGCAAGCTTTCATCCGAATTTAGTGTAAATCCATCCAGCGGCTCGGCTGTAGTCGTATCTAAAATCTTTATGGGAATAAGCATGGGAAATACACTGTTTTTAACCCCCCCCCCCTTTTCTTGTTCTCCGCTTGACGGATCGTCCCAAAACTTTCCATGCACAACAAGAATCACCGGCGCACTTTTTTAATGAAAATTTCGTGAAGGTTTGTCAATCAGTTTCAAAGATATAGACAAGTCAAAAAAACCTTTTCGTATGGAAACATGTTCCTAACTAGAACTACCTACTGGCGACATTAGGAAACTGTTTCTTGATGTTACCCAGATTTACAGAGGGATAAGATAAATCCCACCTCCGGCCCTGGTTACTCTTGAAAAGGAAGGAGGACATCAGAGGAGTTGGATGAAGCATCAACAGGATCCGCATTTTCTAGATCACTGGATGAGGGAGTACGTTGATCACATGGGGCATTTCCTTCTAGTTCTCTCACTTATCTGTTAATGGTGTGCCTCAAACTATCCTGGGTTATAGTCTGGCTTTGATCCCTACCTGATTGATGCCTAGTGTCTGCTTGGTAAGGGGCTGAGTGAGAATGAGTTCTAGAAAAAGTATATAATGTTGTGGAGTCAGCCTCTCATCTTGCATGCAGCAATGTCTCCTAGCGCTCTGCTGCCTTTCATGCTGTCACTCTGCTTCACCTCACTTACTTGCACATAATTTGCCGGTACCGCTCTTGCCAGCTGTGCCAACCTCACTGCTCTGTTTCCAGGTGCCTGCGTTCTGCCTTTAGCTGCCAGCCTGAGGAAACTCAAGACACCTAATAGATTCTCGTCCTTAACTTATATGGGCTCTGACTTTTTGGATATGATTTTGGGAGACAAATAAGGAGGATGTGTGGCAGTAGACATACAAGCTATCCTTCAAATGGGTAATTTGGCATTTGAGTCTCTCGGGGGACTTTGTCATACTCGTATCTGAAACACATGCTTACATTTGTTGGTTTTCTCATCCTGCAGTTTAGGGAGACTTGCCATTAATCACCGTCTATCTTACTTTTGGTTTCTTTTAATCTTTTTCAGAGATTATTCAAGCACTCTCATTTAAAGGTACTTTCTTCTGAAAAGGACTTCTTACCATCCTCGTTGCTAATTGTAACTCACAGTGTATTTACCTTCACTTGGCTTTGTTTGTGGAATGGGACAGAGTCCCTTTAGCTAGGGCTTATTCCTGTTATGAATACTTAGCACCTATTTTCCATGGCTGTACCCTCATTCACCACAAGGAAGATGTTAATGTGTTTGCCAGCTTTGTGCTCCTGCTCATCCCAAGAAGGTGGAAGGGGTGAATGGTAAGTATGGTAAGGGTGGGGCCAAGAGCTTTTTCCCATCTGTTCTTATGGTAAGCGGCAGGAAAGTAACTTGCATGCCCCCTTCATTTTGAAATCCTCTAGTCACAGCCCGCGAGGTTTGAAGAGGTTCATGTCCAGCTGTTACAGTGTCCCTCTTTCATGCACATGTTCATCCACTAAGTACCCTGTTCTCACTTCCAACCCCTCATCTAAAGGCTTCTGCTTAATGGAATTGATTCATTTCCTGATTTGGTGACTCCCACCCCCTCACCTTCCCAAACCAGTTTGTCCTGTTGCGTCCTGACTAGGTGACAAATTCCAAATTCTCTTTAAAGGTTTAGGAGTGAATACCCAAATCATACCTTGCATATCATACATATGAAAACATGCTAGCACTGTCTTACCTGATTGGTGAATTGAATTCAGTGCCACTCTTCACCTAATCCCCCCCGCCTCCCCATGTCTTGAGAATTCACCGGCTTACTTTGGCACCTGGGGTTCCCTTGTAGAGCATGGTCAGGCCTCTCATTCCGAACCTTTATCGAGCATAGGCATTGCCCGGCACCATCGCATCAGTCAATGAAAGAGTTCTGCAGTCATGCCAATCGTCAAGCCCGAATATGTTTAGTAGCAAAAAGTAAAATAGACTGTGAATTACAGAATCTGGCAAAAGTGGGATCCCCAGGCACCCTTTGTGCATAATCGCTAAAACACACATGTGCACAATGTATGTTTATGTAAACAGGACTGCAATAGAGATCACGCGATGAAACCAAAACTGAAGACACAGCAAGTAAAGAAGCTAAATTGTGGGATAGTACATGCTGCACCTTCAAATGGATACCGACTGCCTGACTCACAATGGTTACTTTTTTGAGGAAGTTTACATGATTGAGCATGTTTACTACTTTTCGGTACTCACAGACTGCAATTGTAAGTTACTATTAAAAATAGAAAAACAATAAGTGCATCACTACACATGGGCAACCACTGGTTACGTAACAATCTCCAATAGAAGAAAATAGTGGAGGCATGACCTTAAAGTAAAACCCCAGGGAAATAGGAAAAAAAAATGAACTCAAATACAAATTAAAAATATTTTTATGTCAAATATTAATGTCAATTTATTTTATAATTCCCTTACATATAGAAATAGCTACATTACTATTAAATTAATTATGAATTAAAAGTTTAATAGGGACACAGTAAATAAAAATATATTTATGGAGTCTCAATTAAAAAAATACATTCCCACCTAAACAAAAATATGTTTAATGTGCATTGATAATTACTAAAAGTGAAGTATAACATTTTTTCAAATTAACGTAATTATTTTAAAATAAACTTTATTGCAGTAGCATTTAAATTCTAAAATTAGGTATTAAAATATTTTATAATTAACAAATGCACTATTTTTAGATATTTTTCTAATACCGGTTTACATTTTTTAAAATATTTTTAACTGTTTTAAATAGTTAAATTAACTGGACATTATATCCTAGGGGATTTTATTTTAAGTCCCTACCGCCATTATTTTCACTGGGAGGGTGCTGCAGTACTATTATTTGACCATGTGTAGCACTGAGCTTATTAGCGTGTTTTTTTTGTACTAGTAGTAACTTTCACTCAGCATTAGTGAATGCCGAAAAGTAGTAGCAAACTTACCCAAAAGTGTAAACTTGCTCCAAAGTGTAAGGCCCAAAATGTTAACTTTCAGAGCTGATCAAGCTCATAGCAAATTTTTCACCTCCGATGCCAGATAAGAGACCACATTTATACACATCAACGATGGGCACAACTTACTAGCATTGATTTACCACTGAGCAAAAACACAGCTGCTGCTACTACAGGACTAAGGCAATTAATCTAAATTCCACATAGCATCTCAATAAGACTAATGAGAACGACTGTCCACCAGCTTCATGGAAGGTAGTGCTAATTGCAATTTTTCTAAAGAGCAGCAAGGATCCCAAGCACTGTAGGTATTTTAGGCTAATGGCATTTATAAATTCAGATGCAAAATGTACTCAAAAATAATTGCCATGCATATGGTCAGACAGATCTCCTTTACTGTTTCACTTATGCAACACTGCTTTTATACCAGACAGAAATAATACTGCCCAGATCAATACTGCTTCAGATATTTTTGATATTGCAACAGTACAAGTGGGCTAGCCTGGGAAGATCCTGTTAGATGTGTGCGAAAGCATTTAACAGGGTCTTCTGACCTTTCTTACCACAAGTGCTGAAAGAGTTTGCACTTAGACCAAGTTGCGTGAAGAGGCCATGTGCCTTAAATCTTGAACCGACTGCATGTGTAACCTACATGGAGTCTAGTTGTCCAGGCTTCTATATGACCAGAAGAATAAGACAGGTGATCTTTGCCTCTCCTGCTTTCTACCCTCCACCTCAAACCTTTTCTCTCTTGGCTTGAATGAAACAAGGATATTGTACCCATCATATTAATTGGGTAGGAAAAGAAACTCACCGCCTGTGTTACCTCTTTTCCAACAATTGCAATTGTTAATATTGAGACAGAAGCTCTAATTTATGGATCAAACTGAACCCAGGAGTTATTAGACTCCAAGGTCAACCTAATCTGCACGCACAACATCAATATCCTATCTTACACCGATGACACACAACTCATGTTCTCCTTCTCAGACAAGTTCACCGCCTGCATGACTAAAGTCGCTAACTAGATTAAAGCCAACTTTCTCAAGCTCAACACCGACAAGACAGAAGTAGTGATCTTTGGCAAGAACACCTCACTGTGGGACTACACTAAGCACCCTTGCCAGGAACCATGGAATAATTATTGACAGCATATTGGACATGACTGCAACAGTCAACGCAGTCAACGCTCCCAAGCAACACTAGAAAAACAGTCACTCCCTAGTCACCAGCAAGTTGGACTAGAGGAACACACTCTACACTGGAATCAACAAGCAACTTACTAGATGACTACAAACTGTCCAGAACACGGCAGCCATATTTACAGCTCACATCACCACACACCTCAGGGAGCTCCACTTGTGCATGATGCACAGACTCACTCATTTAAAACTCCTCACACACACATTCAAAGCACTATATAACTTAGGCACCATGTACCCAAACAGTTGCATCTCGTTCCACCAACCACGCAGATATATCCACTCTGCAGGACTCCTACTCACACTCATCCCATGCATACACAGACCCAGATCAGGAGAAAGACCGCTCTATTACATTGCTCCTACAGCATGGAACAGTCTCCCACTCCACATCAGAGCTGCCTCTTCTCTTCTTGAAATCCGTAAGAAGCTGACAACTAGGCTTTTCAATGAACCAACCTACCATCTGCATGGTTTGGTGCACACACACCTGTTCCGTGTCAGAATACCATTGTGAGTGATAGTGAGCTTTCCAAATACACATAACATAACAAGGTCATGATATCAAGAGGAATGTATGACATTACAACACAAACATTTACAATGCATGCCTTTACACTGCAGTTTTTACATCGCAACATCCATTACAACTCATGATTTTACAACGCATGCCATCACAATGCATTTTTAGAAACTACATTTACAACGCATTCCATTACAATGCATACCATTACAATGCATGTTACAATTAGGGCAACAGTAGGGTAAGTGTTGGATAGTGTAGGGGTAAAAATTACTATTCCCACTCCAGCGAGTGCAACTGTTGGGTAAGTGTTGGATAGTGTAGGGGTAAAAATGACAATTCCCACTCCAGTGAGTGCAACAGTAGGGTAAGTGTTGGATAGTGTAGGGGTAAACATTACTATTCCAACTCCAGTTGGAGTATCATGCGTTGTAATGACATGCGTTGTAGTGACATGCATTGTAATGGCTGCATTGTAAGGGCATGCGATGTAAAGGATGTTGCGTTGTAATGACTGCGTTGTAAAGGTAGTGTGTTGTAATGACTGCGCTGCAAAGGTTGTTTCCCGTCAGGAGTGCTTATTTCACCTAAAATTGTAAACATTTATAGGTTTGAACAGGCAGCTCATCAAAAAAATGCTGAGACCTTGCAATTTAAGATAGACTCCTGATGGGTGTCATGGGCTGATGGAATTTCATTGGAATTATGATTCTGTCAAGGTTTTTATGTTTTTTGTTTTCAGCAATTACATTATTGCTTACTGCTATCTTCTTTAAAAAAATATATATATATCCAGTTTTGCTTGGGCTGAAACAAAGCAGGTGATACATTTCTTGCAATTTTCATAGGGCCATGGGGGTTGGGCAGTACCAGGTTTACACATTTACCATTGGACTGCAAAGAGCGCAGAGATTATTGATCTTTTAAAATGGCCAATACCAATGGGTTCTTTAATCTTATTATTTGAGAAACTGCCGCAAATTGCCCCATAAAGTTATCTTCAAGAGCTTTCTTAATATTAGAAAGTTCACTTCAAAACATTGGACATTTTTCATACGTCTGAAAAGCATGACTTAAAGTGTATGTGTCTCTTAAATGAATAAATATTCATCATTATGGAATAATTCACCCATGGCCAAGATTGATTTCTTTTTGACTGGGTGGTTTATAAGGTGGAGAACTACATTGCGACACGTGGACCAGATATTTGATGATATGTTAATTCTGCCATTTAGTGCATTAAAAGCTAAATGCGGCATTCATGAACATGATTTTCCAAATAAGAAATGTTATTATGAATAACATATCAAATGAAAGGTATCCCACTCCTCCAGCTACTGCTTGAGGGATAAAAGAAAGCCCACCATAAATAGACTTTATAAGTTTCTTGTACTAACTTTGAAGATGACCCTAGGCACTAGCAAACAATGGACAACACGATTGGGCGCTGTCATTGATGGCCAATATAAACTAAAGTGTACCTCTGATGGACATAGGATTGTTCACACTGCAACCTCAAAATGCAGCACTTCATAACCTCTCATAAACTTTATTATTCTCCCAAAAAGCTCTATGTCTCGTCATATCGATTTGATCCGCTCCCACGGCCCCGACTGTGGACTGCAGATATAATCTAGCTGTCACAGCATCGAGCCATTCTGGGCTAAGATTGTGTTGGAATACAATGTGTTAAAAAGGGTTGTAGAATCGCCTTTGTTGATACTAAATATGTTTTATTTACTAGATTGCATGCTGGCCAAGGTTAGGGGTATATTCATCATGGCCATTATTATCGGATGCATTGCCAGGGGCTGGTTCTATCAGGAACCTCCACAGTTCTGCCTGTGATGGAAAATATTAATGGATTTTTGTTATAAGGAAATAGTCTTTCTGGAAAGTGAGGACGCTGTTTTAGCTGGCTTAATAGCTACGCACCTGTAAGCAAGTAGAAAATATGATGTTGTTTTTCTCTTTGTTTAAAGATCATTATGCATGGCTCAACAAGTAAGTAGATGTATACCTTACTTATCTTTTCCTTATCTGTCTATCTATCTATCTATCTATCTATCTATCTATCTATCTATCTATCTATCTATCTATCTATCTATCTATCTATCTATCTATCTATCTATCTATCTATCTATCTATCTATCTATCTATCTGTCAATCTATCTATCTCCCTGTCTCTCTCTATCTTTAGGTATCTCTCTTTATCTCTAACTCTGCCTCACTTTCTCTCTATATATGTATCTCTATATCTGTCTCTCTCATTCTCAAGCTATCTCTCACTCTTGAGATATATATATATATATATATATATATATATGCCAAAACAATGGTAGTCCTTTGCTTGAGAAGCACTCGAGCATACGGCGAGGTTACCAACCTCAGTCATCAGGTCTGGACACAGTTCACAAAGCCAGTATGTTAAAAGCAGACTTGCGTGATGCCTGACGCGTTTCGTTTCCACTTTTTCAAAGGCACTTCACGGTAAGTGACGTACTTCGGTGTGCAAACTCCCTCATATATAATTACCCAATGACACGCCCCTGATTGGGGCAGCTCAGATGAGACAGTGCGAAGGCATTATGGGGGTTGTAGTGCAATAATTTCACCTTTAATTTAACTGTACAAATGACTGCTTGCGATAAAGTCCTGATTGAACCCCAGCCATTGAATCGTGTCCTAAATCCTGCGCCGCTTCTCCGTATTGAGGTTCGTGCATCTCACCTCACGGCCCCCTTGGAATCCTGGAGTGGTGCTTTCTCGACGGCCGGACCGCCGTCATTAGATGCCAAAACAATGGTAGTCCTTTGCTTGAGAAGCACTCGAGCATATGGCGAGGTTACCAACCTCAGTCATCAGGTCTGGACACAGTTCACAAAGCCAGTATGTTAAAAGCAGACTTGCGTGATGCCTGACGCGTTTCGTTTCCACTTTTTCAAAGGCACTTCACGGTAAGTGACGTACTTCGGTGTGCAAACTCCCTCATATATAATTACCCAATGACACGCCCCTGATTGGGGCAGCTCAGATGAGACAGTGCGAAGGCATTATGGGGGTTGTAGTGCAATAATTTCACCTTTAATTTAACTGTACAAATGACTGCTTGCGATAAAGTCCTGATTGAACCCCAGCCATTGGATCGTGTCCTAAATCCTGCGCCGCTTCTCCGTATTGAGGTTCGTGCATCTCACCTCACGGCCCCCTTGGAATCCTGGAGTGGTGCTTTCTCGACGGCCGGACCGCCGTCATTAGATGCCAAAACAATGGTAGTCCTTTGCTTGAGAAGCACTCGAGCATACTGCGAGGTTACAACCTCAGTCATCAGGTCTGGACAAAGTTCACAAAGCCAGTATGTTAAAAGCAGACTTGCGTGATGCCTGACGCGTTTCGTTTCCACTTTTTCAAAGGCACTTCACGGTAAGTGACGTACTTCGGTGTGCAAACTCCCTCATATATAATTACCCAATGACACGCCCCTGATTGGGGCAGCTCAGATGAGACAGTGCGAAGGCATTATGGGGGTTGTAGTGCAATAATTTCACCTTTAATTTAACTGTACAAATGACTGCTTGCGATAAAGTCCTGATTGAACCCCAGCCATTGGATCGTGTCCTAAATCCTGCGCCGCTTCTCCGTATTGAGGTTCGTGCATCTCACCTCACGGCCCCCTTGGAATCCTGGAGTGGTGCTTTCTCGACGGCCGGACCGCCGTCATTAGATGCCAAAACAATGGTAGTCCTTTGCTTGAGAAGCACTCGAGCATACGGCGAGGTTACCAACCTCAGTCATCAGGTCTGGACACAGTTCACAAAGCCAGTATGTTAAAAGCAGACTTGCGTGATGCCTGACGCGTTTCGTTTCCACTTTTTCAAAGGCACTTCACGGTAAGTGACGTACTTCGGTGTGCAAACTCCCTCATATATAATTACCCAATGACACGCCCCTGATTGGGGCAGCTCAGATGAGACAGTGCGAAAGGCATTATGGGGGTTGTAGTGCAATAATTTCACCTTTAATTTAACTGTACAAATGACTGCTTGCGATAAAGTCCTGATTGAACCCCAGCCATTGGATCGTGTCCTAAATCCTGCGCCGCTTCTCCGTATTGAGGTTCGTGCATCTCACCTCACGGCCCCCTTGGAATCCTGGAGTGGTGCTTTCTCGACGGCCGGACCGCCGTCATTAGATGCCAAAACAATGGTAGTCCTTTGCTTGAGAAGCACTCGAGCATACGGCGAGGTTACCAACCTCAGTCATCAGGCCTGGACACAGTTCACAAAGCCAGTATGTTAAAAGCAGACTTGCGTGATGCCTGACGCGTTTCGTTTCCACTTTTTCAAAGGCACTTCACGGTAAGTGACGTACTTCGGTGTGCAAACTCCCTCATATATAATTACCCAATGACACGCCCCTGATTAGGGCAGCTCAGATGAGACAGTGCGAAGGCATTATGGGGGTTGTAGTGCAATAATTTCACCTTTAATTTAACTGTACAAATGACTGCTTGCGATAAAGTCCTGATTGAACCCCAGCCATTGGATCGTGTCCTAAATCCTGCGCCGCTTCTCCGTATTGAGGTTCGTGCATCTCACCTCACGGCCCCCTTGGAATCCTGGAGTGGTGCTTTCTCGACGGCCGGACCGCCGTCATTAGATGCCAAAACAATGGTAGTCCTTTGCTTGAGAAGCACTCGAGCATACGGCGAGGTTACCAACCTCAGTCATCAGGTCTGGACACAGTTCACAAAGCCAGTATGTTAAAAGCAGACTTGCGTGATGCCTGACGCGTTTCGTTTCCACTTTTTCAAAGGCACTTCACGGTAAGTGACGTACTTCGGTGTGCAAACTCCCTCATATATAATTACCCAATGACACGCCCCTGATTGGGGCAGCTCAGATGAGACAGTGCGAAGGCATTATGGGGGTTGTAGTGCAATAATTATATCTTTAATTTAACTGTACAAATGACTGCTTGCGATAAAGTCCTGATTGAACCCCAGCCATTGGATCGTGTCCTAAATCCTGCGCCGCTTCTCCGTATTGAGGTTTGTGCATCTCACCTCACGGCCCCCTTGGAATCCTGGAGTGGTGCTTTCTCGACGGCCGGACCGCCGTCATTAGATGCCAAAACAATGGTAGTCCTTTGCTTGAGAAGCACTCGAGCATACGGCGAGGTTACCAACCTCAGTCATCAGGTCTGGACACAGTTCACAAAGCCAGTATGTTAAAAGCAGACTTGCGTGATGCCTGACTCGTTTCGTTTCCACTTTTAAAAGGCACTTCACGGTAAGTGACGTACTTCGGTGTGCAAACTCCCTCATATATAATTACCCAATGACACGCCCCTGATTGGGGCAGCTCAGATGAGACAGTGCGAAGGCATTATGGGGGTTGTAGTGCAATAATTTCACCTTTAATTTAACTGTACAAATGACTGCTTGCGATAAAGTCCTGATTGAACCCCAGCCATTGGATCGTGTCCTAAATCCTGCGCCGCTTCTCCGTATTGAGGTTCGTGCATCTCACCTCACGGCCCCCTTGGAATCCTGGAGTGGTGCTTTCTCGACGGCCGGACCGCCGTCATTAGATGCCAAAACAATGGTAGTCCTTTGCTTGAGAAGCACTCGAGCATACGGCGAGGTTACCAACCTCAGTCATCAGGTCTGGACACAGTTCACAAAGCCAGTATGTTAAAAGCAGACTTGCGTGATGCCTGACGCGTTTCGTTTCCACTTTTTCAAAGGCACTTCACGGTAAGTGACGTACTTCGGTGTGCAAACTCCCTCATATATAATTACCCAATGACACGCCCCTGATTGGGGCAGCTCAGATGAGACAGTGCGAAGGCATTATGGGGGTTGTAGTGCAATAATTTCACCTTTAATTTAACTATACAAATGACTGCTTGCGATAAAGTCCTGATTGAACCCCAGCCATTGGATCGTGTCCTAAATCCTGCGCCGCTTCTCCGTATTGAGGTTCGTGCATCTCACCTCACGGCCCCCTTGGAATCCTGGAGTGGTGCTTTCTCGACGGCCGGACCGCCGTCATTAGATGCCAAAACAATGGTAGTCCTTTGCTTGAGAAGCACTCGAGCATACGGCGAGGTTACCAACCTCAGTCATCAGGTCTGGACACAGTTCACAAAGCCAGTATGTTAAAAGCAGACTTGCGTGATGCCTGACGCGTTTCGTTTCCACTTTTTCAAAGGCACTTCACGGTAAGTGACGTACTTCGGTGTGCAAACTCCCTCATATATAATTACCCAATGACACGCCCCTGATTGGGGCAGCTCAGATGAGACAGTGCGAAGGCATTATGGGGGTTGTAGTGCAATAATTTCACCTTTAATTTAACTGTACAAATGACTGCTTGCGATAAAGTCCTGATTGAACCCCAGCCATTGGATCGTGTCCTAAATCCTGCGCCGCTTCTCCGTATTGAGGTTCGTGCATCTCACCTCACGGCCCCCTTGGAATCCTGGAGTGGTGCTTTCTCGACGGCCGGACCGCCGTCATTAGATGCCAAAACAATGGTAGTCCTTTGCTTGAGAAGCACTCGAGCATACGGCGAGGTTACAACCTCAGTCATCAGGTCTGGACACAGTTCACAAAGCCAGTATGTTAAAAGCAGACTTGCGTGATGCCTGACGCGTTTCATTTCCACTTTTTCAAAGGCACTTCACGGTAAGTGACGTACTTCGGTGTGCAAACTCCCTCATATATAATTACCCAATGACTCGCCCCTGATTGGGGCAGCTCAGATGAGACAGTGCGAAGGCATTATGGGGGTTGTAGTGCAATAATTTCACCTTTAATTTAACATATATATATATATATATACATATATATATATATATATGTATTACCTACTGGCGGTCGCCAGTAGGTAGTTATAGTTAGGACCATGTTTCCATAGGAAATCCGCAACATTCTATTTTGAATAACTTTGGCGCCGGTCGACGAATCCTCGCGAATTTTTCAAAATAGGTGGGGCGCTACGCTCCGCTCCTACCCTGAAAGTCTCGGGGGGATTCGTCAAGCGGGGGCTGAGATAAAAGGGGGGTCCCAAAACGCGTTTTTCCCATGCATTTTTCCATAGGACCTTTAGACAGGGCTACAGCCCGAACGGCTGAACAGAATTACTTGAAATTTGGCAGAGAGGTAGTCCTCAGGTCAAGGAAGTGCCTTTTGTAGGTTTGGTGTAAATCTGTTCAGTAGATTCTGAGAAAATAGCCTTTAAATCAATATATATATCTGAGCCAGCTTACGGTACGCTTACCGTACGCGTACGGTGGCGTGCGCGAGCGGGATTCTGATTGGCTCTTAGATCTTAGTAAATATTCGAATCGGCCGAAACCAGGAAGCGGCGGCCGCCATTTTCTCTCTCGCACTGAGATTGATGATGAAAATACAAAGCACAAAAACATGTAAAGGGGCTGTTTAGACAGCTCCCACACACATAGCCATGTTGTGGGAGTCCCCAAAGATCCCTCAAGGCCAAAAACTGATTTTTTTTTTTCGCTAATCTCGCCGATTACGCTTACCGTACGCGTACGGTAAAAAATTATATAAAAAAAAAAATTATCCACACTCTCCCCCCCCCGTGTGCAATTGGTGGCCGACGGCCACCAATTGTGCATGGCTTATAACAGATGAGATAAACTATAATATTTAAAAAAATAAAAAAAATAAAAAAAATGATCCACACTCTGTTCACCCCGTGTGCAAATGGTGCCCGAAGGGCACCATTTGTGCATGGCTTATAAAAATTACGAAAAATTAAAATATTACCTTTCAAAACGAAGTGCATCATATGTCCTCCATGTGCGCACGGTGCGCGAAGCGCATCGTGCGTACATGGCCCATCTAGCGTAACGTGGGCACGCGGTGCGCGTAGCGCACCGCGTGCCCACCGTGCGTGCATGGCACTAACTGCGTAAAGTGGGCGCGCGGGGCGCGAAGCGCACCGCGTGCTTACTGTGCGCGCACGGTGCGCGAAGCGCACCGTGCGTACACGGAACGAACTGCGTTAAGTGGGCGCGCACGCCACGAATGGCGTAAAGTAACTTAGCATTTCAAAAACCGTACAAATTCACAGAAAAAACCATAGGTTTCACACACGTTATAGTTAGGAATTAGCATTTAAAAAACCTTGCAAATTCACTGCAAAAACCATAGGTTTCACACATGTTATAGTTAGCGGAAATTTTACTGATAAATAACCAATGAAATTCCCCCGTTATAGTTAGTGCAGGCAACTATAACTCACGCGACCGCAATCTTCTGCTGATGACATATGTGTCTTTATGAAAAAAAAATATTTGTAATATATGTATAGCTAAAAATGTATGGAAGAAGACATGGGCAAATAAGTGTCTAAATACAGTATTAGCATCAGCAGAGGATTGCGGTCGCGTGAGTTATAGTTGCCTGCACTAACTATAACGGGGGAATTTCATTGGTTTTTTATCAGTAAAATTTCCGCTAACTATAACATGTGTGAAACCTATGGTTTTTTCAGTGAATATATATATATATATGGGAGACATCCATTACATCGCGGTCTTCACACCGCAATACATTTACAACACAGGCATTACAACGCAAGTCGTTACAACGACTTGCGCTGGATGGCACTATACATTAAGGAATAGTATGATTTACTATTGCAACACCTTCCCTACTGTTACGTAGGCTGGAGTTGGAATAGTAAATCACACTATTCCTAAGTCCAGCGCCCTCCAGCACAAGTCGTTGTAACGACTTGCGTTGTAATGCCCGCGTTCTAAATGTATTGCGGTGTGAAGAACGCGATGTACTGTCATATTTTCCTATATATATATATATATATCGTTCACTATCTCTCCTTATCAATCTCTCTATCTAGCTCCCTCTGAATTTCTCTTTCTCTCTCTCTCTCTCTCTCTCTCTCTCTCTCTCTCTCTATCTGTCTATCTATCTATCTCCCTGGCTCTCTCTATCTTTAGGTAGCTCTCTTTATCTCTAACTCTGCCTCACTTTCTCTCTATATCTGTCTCTCTCATTCTCAAGCTATCTCTCACTCTTGATTGATATATATATATATATATATATATATATAAAAATAAATATATATCTATATACATATGAGACATGCATTACATCGCGGTCTTCACAGCGCAATACATTTACAACACAGGCATTACAACGCGCAAGTTATAACGACTTGCGCTGGATGGCGCTATACATTAAGGAATAGTATGATTTACTATTCCAACACCTTCCCTACTGTTATGTAGGCTGGAGTTGGACTAGTAAATCATACTATCCCAAGCTCCAGCGCCCTCCAGCGCAAGTCGTTGTAATGACTTGCGTTGTAATGCCTGCATTGTAAATGTATTGCGGTGTGAAGACCGCGATGTAATGTCATATATTCTTATATATACATATATATATATATATATATATATATATATATATATATATATATATATATATAGTTCTCTATCTCTCCTTATCAATCCCTCTATCTAGCTCCCTCTGAATGTATCTATCTATCTATCTATCTATCTATCTATCTATCTATCTCTATACATATGAATATATATATATATATTCCTCTCTCTCTCTCTCTCTCTCTCTCTCTCTCTATATATATATATATATATATATATATATATATATATATATATATATATATATATATATATATATATATTCACTGAAAAAACGATAGGTTTCAGGGGTGTTATAGTTAGCTGGACTTTTCACTTGTACAAAACCATTGAAATTC
The DNA here is from genome assembly GCF_964204655.1 of Triturus cristatus. NCBI lineage: Eukaryota > Metazoa > Chordata > Amphibia > Caudata > Salamandridae > Triturus > Triturus cristatus. The sequence goes on from NC_140580.1 coordinate 535,077,535, forward strand.
CCCCGTTATAGTTAGTTCAGCTAACTATAACTCGCGCGCCCGTAATGCACTGCTGATGACGTCACATATTACATCACTCATGACATGGTCAGTGACATCACTCATGACATCACTCATGACATCTCAAATGACATCACTGATGACATCATCCAGTGAATGTCTGTTTTTCTGAAAATTAAATATGTTTTATATATGTATATCTCAAGGTCGATGGAAGAATAAATGGGTGTATAAGTGTTTAAATGGATGATTTGTTTTTGAAAAATTGATTGTGTAACTGGCTGATTAAGTGTATCATAGTGAATACATGGCGTAGTGAGTAATGTTTAAATATGTAAATATCTGTATCAGTCTCTCACTTCGTGTATAAGTGGCTGCATGGGTTGGTGAGTAGCTACATGGGTGTCTATATAGGTTATTAGTTGGTTTTTTGAGTATCAGTCTGAGTGTCTGCATGGTTCGGTGGGGGGTATTACGTAGTGCATAGGTGCATGAATGAGTGACTCACTGTTTGTATGTGTTGAAGACAGCATGTGTGCAGGACTGTATGGGTGGATGAGTGTGTGTATGGGTGTGTTAGTGAGTGAATGACTGTCTCAATAGTGTCTTTATGAGTAACTACATATGTTTTAAACTAGTATATGTGACTATTGGTGTATATAAGTGAGTATATGTGAGAGTGAGAGATTGAAAGAGTTCCTGTATGAATAAGTATGTGTTTCTATAAGTGATTGTTTAAAAGACTAAGTATGTGTAAGTTTCCGTAGAAGTAAGTGTGGTGGTGTGTGTATAACTGTATATGCAAGTAAATGTATGTTTGATTCTTTATTAGCATGATTGACTATGTGTGTGAATAACTCTATGGATGAGTGGCATTGTGTAACAGGATGTATAGGTGTATGAGTACATATGATGAGTGAGTACATGTATGAGTGACTGTATAGGACTGTTGGTGAATGAGTGGATGTGTATGTGGATCTTAGAATTACTGAAGAGGTTGTTGTAACTGGTATTGGTATGTCCATTGTTTTGAAAATGTTAGTCTCTATTTTTGAATGTGTGTATCAAAGGTTATATTAGGGTGAGAGGAGGTCTGCCACTCTATCACAAGGATGATGTCATCAGTGATGTCATCAGTGATGTCATTTGAGATGTCATCAGTGATGTCATGAGTGATGTCACTGACCATGTCATGAGTGATGTAATATGTGACGTCATCAGCAGTGCATTGCGGGCGCGCGAGTTATAGTTAGCTGAACAAACTATAACGGGGGAATTTCAATGGTTTTGTACAAGTGAAAAGTCCAGCTAACTATAACACCCCTGAAACCTATGGTTTTTTCAGTGAATTTCTGAGGTTTTTTAAATGCTAATTCCTAACTATAACGTGCCTGAAACCTATGGTTTTTTCTGTGAATTTCAAAGGTTTTTTAAATGCTAATTTCTAACTATGCCTACAGAAATAGGACATGTGAAAAAAGAAGAAAAAATGCACAGAAAGAAAAAAAAGTAGTGCAGAAAGAAGCAACAGAAGTCCTCAAAGACGAAGAAAAGTGCAGGAAGAAGGATAACGTGCAGAAAGAACAAAAAGAAGAGCAGAAAGAATCCTTGTTGCAAAATCATCCTGTACCCTCAACTTTTTCAGACGGATACTGGTGGTAACTGAGTCTGACTAACCAGTCCTAGAGCCAGTGCTATGTTAAAAGACACTTAGAATACAGTGAAAACACCTACATACACTAGGGAACATTATGCGTTGGGGTCCCCCTGTGATTAGCATGACCTCCTCTGTAAGCCCCTAGTATATAATAGGGCAGGGGGATTAAAACTACCTCTTAAAACAGGCCACAGGGCGTTTTTGCACACGTTAACTCAGGCCCCGTCCCCTCCCTTCACCACTGTGTAAACACGCCCTGTGTCCGTTTTTAGTTGGGAGATTAAGTTCATTTGAATCCTGAGGGTCCCTAGGATCCAACTAGCCCACTAGGTACCTCCAGTAAGTGCCACAGAGCTGCGTTGCAGAGAGGTGTAAAAAGTGGCACAGCCTGGACCACCTCTCTGCAATGCAGCTCAGTGGCGCTTACTGGAAGCACTTGGTGGGCTAGTTAGCCTCCAGGGGCCCTCAGTATTGAAGGGAAATTATATCCCCAATTTAAAACGTGCCATAGTGCGTGTTTGCACATGTCACCTCAGGCCCGTCCCCTCCCTTCACCACTGTGTAAACGCACCCTGTGGCTGTTCTAAGTTGAGAGATTAAGTCCCCTTGAATCCTAAGGGTCCCTAGGGTCAAAATAGACCACTAGGTACCTCCAGTAAGCGCCACAGAGCTGCGTTGCAGAGAGGTGTAAAAAGGGGCTTGGCCTCAGAACACCTGTCTGCAGCGCAGCTCCCTGGCGCATACTGGAGATGCCTGTTGGGCTAGTTGGCCTTCAGGGACCCTCAATATTGAAGAGGAATTAATTCCCCAACTTACAACTCGCCAGGGGGCGCGTTTGCAGAGTGCTGCAAGGAGGAGGCGTGGCCTCCGGCAAGATGCCAGTCTTTTATTTATTTTAATTTTTTAAGAATGGGGGCTGTGTGGTTCCCCTTCTTATTCTAATTTATTGGCCCTGATGACCCCATCCCCCAGGGCCTGTCTCCTAATTATATTTTTTTGACCCCAATCCCCAGGGCCGGCCACTGTTTTTTATTATTTTTAAAAAATATATATTTATAGACACACCTAGGACATGCTGGACAAACCGTACGTACCTATCACCATGACGATTTGAGTGATATTCATTAAAAGGCAACTATGCATACAATGAATCCACGTGGAATGTATTTACACCACTAGTGAAGCTCTGACATGTCTGATGCCCTACCGTGCCTAATCCCGGTAGACACCCTTGTCGTTTATTTATACAAACATGGGTAGCTATTGACGGGCACATTTAATACACATGCACACCAAGCCATTCAAAGGGGATTCGACAAAAATTCGACCAAAACTATGTAAGCAACCCCCCTCACGGTTAATAAAACACACATCCACTGCCGGATGTGTAATACTTTTTATTTTACTCTCTGGAAAGGGGACGAACATCACTTGAGAGTCACAGCGCGCTCCTGGCAGAGCCCAATGCTGTGTTACACCCACCATTGCCTGCTGAGTGCCACACACCTCTGTGTTGTATTCCACCAGCTAGTGCATATGCTATGACACTCTCTAGCCCATGTGCACTGTAACACCACCCCGTGAATATGTCATGCCACACTTGTCTTCGCACGGGTTATATTGCCCCATCTAACGTGCCTTCCTCGATGCCTATGTTATAACGCACAGTGCTATGCCATACATATTACAATCTGGGATCCATATCTTTGTCACAGTGCATATGCAACGTTACACTCCCCAGCACATATTTTATATTACAACTTTAGAGACTAGTTAGGTTACACAACACTGCCCTGTGCATATTACACTCCAAGGCGCACATCGCACAGCACGCGCTAGTGCCTGTGCTATCTCGCGCTCTCCAATGAATCTGTAATTGCGCACAATGTATTGCATATTATATTTCACGCCCGGTTCATCTTATATCACACTTTTTGGTGCATAGTTTATACCATACACTATATCTAGTTTTCATTTTCAATCGTGCTCTCAGGACTATGTTCTATGTAACACTGTGTTCACCTACCCTTTTCACGGGCATTACATTTTGCGATAGGGGGTGGAGGGTGAGGGGGTGTTTCTGCCAAGTGAGCCCGGAGTCACAGTCACAAACGTCCTCTTCTTCCTGAATAAAAGTGAGATTATGCTGCATACTTGTTCATATTTTAAGTAGTTCGCACAGACACACGTTTTAAAAACAATAAAGTTCCTAATACCCGCCTTCTCTGAACAGTTCGCTTGCTGCCCCATCCCCCTCCTCCCTATCCTCTGTTGTGTGAATCCATGGACTAGCCTCCTCCCTCCTGCCATGCATGGTCTGATGTGCTGCCACTGCCCTCAATTTAGTATGATGTACCAGTCCCCTCCTCCTGCCCTCCATTGCCCAATTCTAAGCCCCATCATTGACCTCCTGCTTAAACTCTGTGCTTAGCTTGCTGCCCCTATTCTCCTTCCCCCTGCCCTCCGATGTCTTTGTGCATGCCCCTGCTCCATCCTTTTTGCCCACCATGTTCCATGGACCTGCCACTCCTATCTACTCTGAGTGTTCTGTTGAGCTGCCACTCCCCTCCCACCTGCCTAGCATTGTCAGATGACTGTAACCTGTCCCTGCCACCTCCACCCTGCCTGTCCACATGCCATGCCCCTATCCTCTTCCTCCTGTCCTACATGGTCCATTGTACTGCCACACCCTTCTGCCCTCCCTGGTCTGTTGTGCTGCAACTGCTCCTACTGCCTGCCCCGTGCGGTCTGTTGTGAGGCCCCTTCCCCTGAACTTTCTTGTCTGTGCACAGGTCCTGACCCTCCCTTCTATCTCCATCGTCCTTTGTGCATGCCCCTGCACCCTCCTTCTTGCCCATCATAGCCATTGTGCTGCCACTAACCCTCCCACTTGCCATGCATGGTCTTCTGTGCTGCCATGGCCCCTCCCACCTTCCCTGTGTGGTCAGTTAGCTGCCCCTGACCCCCTCCCACCTTCCCTCCATGGTCTGTGTGTATGCCATCACAGTCTGACTGTTGCTCTTCATGGTGTGTCTTGCTTCTAGTGCCCATCCTGCCTGACCTCCATGGCTATCTTGCTGCTCCTGCCCTTCCCCCTTGCCCCCAGCCCTCTGTTTACATGTGCAGACCCCTACTCCCTCCCTCCTGGCTTGTCTGTTCCATTGTAATGCCCCTGATCCGTCCCTCCTGCACTTTATGGTCTGTTATGCTGCAGCTTTCTCTCTTGTCTGTCCATTATGGTCAGCTAACTACCATTGCCTCTTGCCCCTCTGTTCTCTGTTGTCCATGTGCATGGTCCTGTCCCCTCCCTCTTGCTTTCTATGGATTGTTGTGCTGCACTCCCGTCCCGCATGCCCTGTGTGGTGTATTGTGCTGCTGCAAACCCTGATGCCTGCCCTGCAGGGTCAGTTTGGTGCACCTCTCCATGTCCCTCCTGTCCTCTGTTATCCAAGTCCATGTCCCTACCCCATTTCCTTCCATGATCCAATGTACCATACTTGCGAACATTTTGAACTTGGTAAGAGGGAGATTTTGAAAAAAAAATGGGGTATTGATTTTCCCCTTTGAGTTACATTGAAAAAGAGGAGATTGTAGACAGGAGGCAGATCAAATAAAGCCCATTTGAGCTTAAAAACATTAGACGTTTCCTGGCTGAATCGGGTCTGTTGGCATGTATGGTTGTACTGCCATTGCCTCTTCCTTCTGCCCACAATGGTCTATTACATTGCCACAGCCTCTCTTCCAAATCCTGTATTGTTGGTTTGTTGCCCCTGCCCCCCTTTCCACTGCCCTCCATAGTCTGTTGTGCTGCCACGGCCCTTCCTGCCTGCTCAGTGTGGTTAAATTGTTGCCTTTGCACCCTCCTACCTGCGTTCAATTTTCAGAGTCCGTGCCCCTGGCCTCTGCCTCTCAACAGTATCCTAATGAACAACTAGATTGCTAACATTCTATATTTATTACAAAAGTGTGGAACGCCTGACGTCATCTTGATGTAATCAAATCTGTAATACCTAGAGCATTTCCTTTAGAAATTACATATATGAGAGGGTCTTATTGGCATCAAAATTATGGTTAGTGCTCTAAAAGACTAAAATAAGGACATATTTTCTGAGTTTTCAAATAGGGACAAAGCACTTTTAAATTATTTGTTATCTTTATGTTTTTTTATCCAGTTGACCACTTGATTAAATGTTGCACTTAGGGGAGAGGATGTTGTGTTACTTCCAGAACTGCAGACTTTGCAACTGGGGAACCAGGTTGGAGTTTCTGCTTCAGCTCGACATTCTGTGATTCTGGTCAAATCACTTAGTCTCCCCATGTCTACAACCAAAATGAATTTGTTCTTGTGTGATGTAACCAATGCTCATGTAAAGCACTCCAATACCTGACAAGTCTGCACTATATAACACTGCAAAAACACAAAATAATAAGTGTTTTGCACACTTCTGTCATTGGGCTATATTTGGGCTACATCTGGGTGATTTTGGGCTACATTTGGGCTCTTTTGTCTCCGGTGGCCATCTTGGGAGATTTATTTGTTATGAAGTTTCCTAATTTCCTCATGTACTGCAGTCTCCTCAGTAGGAAATGCTTTCAGTTTTTTACTTTGATTCCATCATGAAGGTATTCAGATATGTCACACATTTGCCATAAATTCTGAAAGTTAGCACTCTAGTTGCTCATTAGATCACTGTAGTAAAACTACTGTTCACCATGGAAGTCTGCTCCTGGTATTAAAAGTGCATGTTTCAGTCTGCATGTCAGAATTTTTTAATGAAATAGAAGAGGATTTGAGAAGTCACTCAAAATGTGCCCTCATTTTCTTTCTTCAGCATTACTCACAATTTCTATGGCAAAATGAACCCCCTCATTGTGTTCCTTTTTGAATTAAATGTTTTAAGTGTTACCAGTTTATTCCAATCAAGATGGCTTCAGGTGTGCCATACTTTTGTCATAATGAAGACAGTAAGCGCTCTAGTTGTTTTTAAGAACACTCTGGGACATTCTGTCATTGGGCTATACTTGGGCTACATCTGGGTGATATTTGGGCTACATTTGGGCTCTTTTGTCTCTGGTGGCCATCTTGGGAGACTTATTTGTTATGAAGTTTCCTAATTTCCTCATTTACTGCAGTCTCCTCAGTAGGAAATACTTTCAGTTTTTTATTTTGATTCCATCAAGAAGGCATTCAGATGTGTCACACATTTGCCATAAATTCAGAATGTTAGCACTCTTTTTGCTCATTAGATCACTGTAGTAAAGCTACTGCTCACCAGGGAAAACTGCTGCTGGTATTGAAAGTGCATGTTTCAGTCTGCATGTCAGAATTTTTTAATGAAATAAAAGAGGATTTCAGAAGTCAAAATGTGCCCTAGTCTTTCTTTCTGCAGCACTAATCATACTTGTTATGGAAAAATGACCCCCTCATTTTGTTCCTTTTTAAATTAAATGTTTTAAGAGTTACCACTTTAATCCAAGCAAGATGGCTTCAGGTGTGCCATACGTTTATCATAAGTAGGACTGTTAGCGCTCTAGTTGTTCTTTGGAACACTCTGGGAAGCTGCAGTAGAACACAAAGGAATCAACTGACAGTCTCTGCCCTTGTTGGATGTACATGTTTTACTGAGAATGTCAGACTTCATTCTCACATGACTGAGAAAGATAATGTGAATTTACAGAAAATAAGCTCTCAGTTTAGCTTATAGATCACCTTCCAAACCTCTGTGGGAAAAGCATGAGAATTTTTTTTTCTCTCAATCATGATATCCCAGCAGAAGTCTTTTTCACATGGTGAAATCACCTTAGAACATACCACAATTCCTAAAATGAGTATGGTACCATCAACAAATGATTTATAATGTAACTAAAGTCTTAAAACCTTCTATTAACTGCAATGCTTTTTAATGAGGTGCTATCATGTATATTGGTCCCAAGATGGCTGCCAACACTTCTTGGATGAAGTGCTGACAGCCAATCAGATCTCAGGATGAGATGTGTGGTTAGGCTCCGCCCACATATATATATGATTTTACTTTTGATTTTCTCAGGAACTACTGAACAGATTGACACCAGACCACCTCTCTGCCAAATTTCAAGTAATTCTGTTCAGCCGTTCGGGCTGTACCTTGGACTAAAGGTCCCTATGGAAAATTGCATGGGGAAAACGCGTTTTGGGACCCCCCTTTTTTCTCATCCCCCGCTTGACGAATCCCCCCGAGACTTTCAGGGTAGGAGCGGAGCGGAGCGCCCCACCTATTTTGAAAATTTCGCGAGGATTCGTCAACCGGCGCCAAAGTTATTCCAAATAGAATGTTGCGGATTTCCTATGGAAACACGGTCCTAACTATAACTATCTACTGGCGACCGCCAGTAGATAATATATATATATATATATATTTGTAGATACAAAACACATAGGGCCCGATTATGATCTCAGGCACAAAGCCTCCGACATTTGGTCGGAGGCCTTTTGACCGAGATCGTCGGTTTCAATTCTGACCGGCTGATAACAATACAGCCGGTCAGAATTGTGATCCAAATGGAAGGCATTTCCGCCTTCTGGATTATGATGTACATTTTCTGGCATGGTTTCCACGCCGGCCTTTCTGACATGGAAACCCTGTCCGAAAGCGTGCTTGTGGGCTCCTAGCCGGGCCCCGTTCTGTTGGCGGCCTCCTGTTGGGGGCTGAGGGGGCGCCATAGATGCCCCCTTATTGATCCCTGCACCCCGTGCCTGCCAAGGGGTGCAGGGATGAACACAGACTCCCATTCCTCTATGAGAGCTTGTGTAACACGAGCTCCCATAGAGGAATGGGAGTATGCGACCGCACATCGTGATAAGGTAGTCGGTCGGTCCCGTTTCTGAGACGGTGTCGTGCGCCCGACATCTAAATAAGCCCCTAATGCGTAACTGTGTAAAATGGTACAATATTGCCATTAAGAGCTTCTGGTGACATGATAAACTCTCAGGGAAAGGCTGCATAGGACATTTTGTATATTTTTATATATTATACTTATTTTAAAAGCTGCTATGTTCAAAGTGTATCTAACAATGGCTGCTTATTTGGGATTTGGGATTAGAATATTTAGGTTTTGATTACCTTTAATGAATAAGATGTTGGTACATCAATTGGCAATGTTGTGAGCCAGAGGAAGAGAGAGAGAGAGAGAGAGAGAGAGAGAGAGAGAGAGAAAGAGAGAGAGAGAGAGAGTTTGTATGTGTGACATGTCGATGAGAGGAGGGGAGACTTCCCTCAGCTGCAGATGAACTTCATTCTATCGCACCAACATCATTGGCATGCAGAGAGTAAAAGAAGCCCAACAGCTGATGTTACAGCCCTGATATTTTTCGAGGTGTGGCAGAGGGAGGCCCCACCATATGCAAATCCACTGCAAATATTGAGCGTGCAGCTACCAATGGGAATTCAACATGGCGATATTTGATCAGACATTATAATGCAGTGCAATTCCTTCAATACATAATTTGCAATTATCACCACAGATACAATTACTCAAATCCTCACTATTAGGTATTTTTTTTATTAAACACTCTACTTCATTTGAATTTAAATGAAGAGGACTTTTGCTTTGCTAGCACCTATGCTCAAACCAAATGACCTCTCACTGTAAGAATGTTGTAAACTATTTTCCAGAAAAGGAGCTGACATTTAAATGAAATCAACAGGTTACAAAACAACACTGAAATGTATGCCAACACAGGACTCCGCATCGCCAGTTGGGATTAAGTGCAATACACACCGGATTAAAGCATAGGGAGAAAAAAATAGTGACTAGCATTCTATTTCCAGCTTCACCGCTTTCACAATTAATTGTGGGAACCCTAGTTGATACATGTAAGTATGTAAAAAATCAACCATACAGTGTGACGGCAAAGCGGTGCCCTGACCTTTAGGAACAGTGCAATCTGTCAAAACATAGACACGTTCCCCAGAACATGGAATGTATATGAAGCTTCCTTGACAGCCTTGGCAATCAGGACTGTACATTTCTCCCCCAAAACAGCAAAGTAGGATGCTATAGTTAAGACGAAAATATATTAATTTTTTTAAATGGCAGCTAAAAGCAAAGGTATCACTACAATTCCAGTAAATACCATCAGGTGCAGAATTATTACCACACCATTCCAAATTTTGGACATTGGAATGGGGATATTGCTCTAATATTGCTTGTTTTCCACAGTTCTAAGGTGCGTAAAAAAGAATGCCTCTGTTTGTTTCTCACATGAATTCTATGAAAACTTACCTTTCATAAATCATGCAAGCAAATAATGTGAAGGTGCAGTAATATGCATACATAATAATTGTGATTCAGGCTCAAAGTCCCATTTGTATTCAAACTGGGATTCTTTCGGAGATTGTAATAAGGCTAGAAGTGATTAATGCAATAATTCAATAACATCAATCTAAATGCCAGACGAAGTAAAAAAAAAAAAACAATGTGGGAGTGCAGACATAGAGATTAAAGAGAAAGAACTGCCTATTGTAAAGTCAGATATGCTTCTTAATATAACCGGCTGGGAAAGTTATGCCCCAAAGTTCTCAGTAGGTCTAAACCCGTGAGTTTACACCTCCTCATGTGTGCAGATCTAAAATTCAGAAAAGTTTCCTTAACAACTACTGGAAAACCTGCAACAGTTATAGATCTCCTGTAGTACTCCCAGAAAATGTTTGAGAACTTTGAATCGTAAGCATATTAATGACTTTCTGCATAATTGTACATAGTGTACCAATGTGCACTGGAAAACACATCACATTTTCGCCCTTTTTCCCACTATGGGAAAAATATTTTTGGCTGTGGAGAATTCCTTTCCTCTTCCATCTCACCAGTTTTTGCATCCTATTGTGCAATTTCCTCTCTCAGAATTAATTTAATCCCGTCTTGCCAAGCGGAACTCTGACCTTTTTCAGCATTCCTGGATTATATTACACTATTGCCACATAATACTATGTATAGATTTACAAATGGGTTTGTCAATCAAGACCGCCATGTCTACCAAAGCGATCCTTGTAAGGTACTGTGAAAATGATTTGAGAAATTGTGTTTTCAAAGTAATCAGTCCGGTATCAAGTCCCAGTAGAAGAGGGCTGGACTTGATTTAGCGGGCACCAGGCATTTCCCCGATGGCCACCAGGGTGGGGGATGGATTTGGACCCCTGAGAGGCTGTTTTTGTTACTGGGGGCCAGTTTTGCAGGATAGCTACAATATCAGCCTACTGTAAAAATATGGCGGTGAGGTGGGAGTGGTAATTCCAACTAGCACCCCCCTCCATTGCCATCCAGCATGGGTCTAGATTAAGTCTTACAACATGCAAAGCAGATGATTAGAAATGTAAAGACAATATTCCAGAGGAAAAACTAGATATTGTGCTAATTGGATATGGTTACATTAATTTGTTCATCTAAAGCACACTGTCACATATAGGTGTCATGGTGCTATTAGGGGTCAACAATTAAAACATCCAGCCAGGCAATTAAATGCTAATCCATAACTTTAGAGAAGAGAAAGGTTTTTAAGTGGTTCTAAACATGGAGACAATCTTTAGATGTATTGGAAAGGTATGTGGGGTTGCTGTACCCATAAAGTATAATTTACTAGTGTGGGAGCAAAACTATACCTCAAAGTTTGGATACCCCGAAATTGTACCTCATCTAATTTATCCATATAATAAATTACATGTTAAGGCACCCCCTAAACATCAATTAGCAGAATAAAACACTTCAAATAATTGATCAATAAAATGTTAACAGGTTTTATTACAAAATTAAAAATAATCTGCACAGAAATGTCATAAAGGCTCTCAGGTGCACCCCTATGCAAGTTCCATCTGGAGATTTCTAACTAATATGAAACATTTAATAAATGATACGTTCGTTGAATGACTAGACTAATATTCACAGTGGAAGAGACCTTGACATGTGCAAGAAGTCATAGGAATCAGGGAAAAGTTTATTGAAAGCATTATAATCATAACAGTGGAAATAAACTACTACCTGTCAGTATGACCCCACTCTGCGGAGCCTGTGGGGAGAAGATGTGTACAGGGCAAACAGAAGTGAGTGACAGAGATGGCATTTATCTTGTCTAAGATGGCGTGTAACAAGAAAATGTGGCATACTAAAACACAGTAATACGCTTCCTTCTACACATCATTTGAAAATAATTTTGACTGTAATCATGTTAACTCCACCTGTAAATGTAGAATCAAAGGTGAAAAGGAATATTATTCATCCTTATTAATGCACAGAATATAAACACCGAAAAAGAATCTAACAATAGCGTGTCCAAATGTTGGGTGTATTAGAGATGGTGTTAACTTCAAATCATAGGATAATGAGTCCCAGAGACAAGGTTCAAAAAAGCATTTAAAAAACAGTCAAAACAGACTGACTCTGAGTTTTAGAGTGGAATTTAGGAAAAACTAAAATTTGAAAAAAAGTACAATGCAAAAGTTGTGAAACATAGATGCACTAATAATCCTATTTAAAGGCATAAGGTCATTGCATGATGGCTTTCAATAATAAGAATAATACAGAATCTCAAATGTCACAATCGGGCTCCATCTCTAGTAGAAGGCAAAATGTCTCAAAAGGGTTCTGGTTCACCCCCACATTCTAAGTTTTGTATAGCCATTATCTCCACAAAAAAGTATTGAAACTGCAAAGTGAGCATGGTGTGAGCAAAGAATTACATTTTAACAAATCATATTACAGTATTATGAATCACCACATGAATATTGATTAAGCCCTTCTGATCTAATGTCATCCGGAGGTGTCAGAAGAAACTAGTTATATAAACAGTGAATGATTGCCAACGAATGCAATACCACGTGAAAGCGAAAAGTACTTGGAAAATGTTACAAAGCAGCCTTTCTTCAAGAACAGTGTCATTAGAAATAATAAATCCCACATCTTGCTGAACATAGTATCAGAAAGAAAGACAAACAGAGAATAAACATTGTTGGCTTTGAGGCCTCACTGAGCCCTACTTCGCTTTATCCAGAAAAATACACTTTAACATTTTGTAGCAATTTTGTTTTAATTATAATAGCTCACTGTCAGTATATACATGAGAATTTAAGTGTGGATTAATTTCTCTGAACGCTATTTAAAGCACATTACAGTTTAAATGCACAAACGCTCTATCTGGAGTGTGGATCCAAAACCCAAGAAGAAACAATCTCCACAGTGCTGGTGCTGAAAGTGGAGAACCACCAGCAAACCTACATTCTGTTGTCAAAGTGTTTCTGATGGAGGGTACTAAGGTAACCAGTATTTCATGAATGGGAGCAGAGAAAGATGGGATCCTATGAAAAAGACATTGAGTGTTCAGTCAATAGCACTTTGGGCCAAATATGCAACCATTGTAGAGTGTGTAACAAAGGAAATCTATAGCAGAATCTAGGAAAGCCAGTCAACAGACTATCCATAGTATATTTAAAAGACAGCAGACAATGAAGGGCATTCCCATATGTTAACTTAGAACTTTATTGAGTGTAGCGGCAGATTTCCGGAAACCCTGAGAGTGGATAGAGGAGGATCTTCCTAAGTGTTTCAAGATGACACAATCATCTCAAAAGACTACGAAATTAGAAATTATCTGAATGTTTGCATTAAGCAGATGATGCTTATCTGTCTGTAATGTCTGTGGCACGACCATAGATCAATTATCCAGCGAGTAAATGACCACACTTCAGGGTGATCACCCACCACAGGGATGTCTGTCTTTTCAGCATTAAGGTTCTGCCATTGAGACCCCATCCATCAGCATACCATGCTCAAGCATTGCCAAAAACCTAAATCAAGATCCTTTCTACCACTGAGTCCTAAAAGGATCTTGTTGTTATTTGCTTACATGAAAAAGTGGAGGTCATGCAAGTGGTTCAACTCAAAACGCCACAACGTAAAACCTTCCAAATCAAAGCAATTTTCCAAACGTTGGCCCGATAATGGGACATACTTGTTTTCTAGTATGGAAAAGCTAGAAAAGATGAACACCAGTCCAGCAGCCTATTTAGCACTTCAATCTCTTAAACCTTGCTGTGAGGATGTGATTGCTGAGAGTTTGAGTAGCACTGGCAATTGAGCAAAATCAGGGCTCCGACACTGGTGACATCCACAATGAAATAACGCTGATAAAGCAGCCCCACACGAAAATAATCTGCACTACAGGGAGGTTGAAAATCATTCTAGTCCAGAATGTTGGTAGTTTTGAGAAAGTTCTTCAACATGCCAGAAACATGTTGCTTCAGGATCTTTTTAGCTACAGGAAGACTAGGAATGAGCCTAAAATTGTTAGTAAGGCTTGGATTGGTTCAGTTTTTTTTCTCGAAGTGATGTAACCACCGCCTTATCTAAGCGGGACGATACTGCTCAAGATATATAAACTGCATTAAGATAAAGGATAGAGTAGGAACAGAAATTAAAAGGTTGCCCTTCAGAACCTAAATTAGCTGACTGCTCCAGCTGATACCTAATTCATTGGTGAATACCTAAAATTTAATAGGAGGAAACATGCCTCAGTGTACATTGTTGACTTTGGCCCTGATATATAGTTTGGTTGATGGAGATTACTCCGTTAGGATTACAGCCATGCAGCAATAGTCAACTTCGACGAGGAATACTGTCTTGACAGTTTCTGTCAGTGTAGGGCGTTTGATGGATGGTACTGTCAGCCATTATGGCTGGCTGTCAAACTTTTCAAACGTTTTTGTTTTTCAAAGCCAAAAAGCTAATGGTCTACACACTGTGGAAGTTTACATGAAGGATTTGGGTGTCATTATTATTTTTTCCAGGCCTTTAGCGCCAGGAAAAAAGACTTTACAATGTCCATCCTAAATGTTGCAGAACGTCCTTCCTCTGACAACCTCTATTACGTGACACCACAAGAGGAACTATTCCATCAACTCTATTCCCCCTGACTCTCAATGAGGCGGGCAAGGTAAGGGTTTGGCGAACCGATAACTCTGTTGCTTTTGAGACAGAGTACCCTGTTCTCCTAACTCTACATGAGGCCCCTCATCTTTACCTTCATAATTGCCTACGGAGTAACAGAAAATTTGGTCATGGAAACCTGGAAAAGAATTGCTATCCAGTTATCTGGTAACTCAGTGACCAACATTATAAACAATGTACATATCACTCACAGTAACATAATTAAGAACCAATAACTGATTTCTTAAGCTTGTGTTCATTAACTATAAATTATCAAACTATAGAAAACTTCATTAGTATTGCTCATACAGTGACCGCAATCTCTGTATTCCTTCCTAAAATATTGAGGTTTCACAATCCCTACTGAAGAGAAAAAACATTTTATTAGTGGATAAGGGTTTCTTACTCCACCATTAAGGAATAATTAGAAATGAGTTGTGGATCTGTTGAACTTTTATTGATATGAAACACATTAATTTCAGATGCAAGTTCATTACCATTGTGGTTGAGGTTAAAGATTTGAAAAAGTTAAAATATATGAGATTGGTGGAGATGTTTCAAATATAGAATTTGCATGTGCATCACTTTGAACTGCAGAGTGAATTTAATTCTTTAACAAATACATACGCTAACAAATTAATTAATTCAGCAAATTAATAAAACGTCATCATTCTTTAATGTGATTGATACTGAATTGATGCTTAGCTTATTGAACACAGAGTGTGAAAGCTTTCATTTAAAAATAATAGGTTTTCCTCTTTTAGATAATTTTAACTGTGAATGACTAAAGTAATGTTAGAATCATTACAAATTACACAATCACATGCCCAGATGAAAGAGAGAGGCTCACTTCGAGGATGCCCATTTAAACTAAACTGTGTTTAAGCATTTATGGCTTTTGGATCTATAAATGAGTCCAGAATGGTGCTAGGGTAAAGTCATCAGTGCAAGTGTAGAGTAACTATAACAAATCCTCGTTGTCGTGGCTCAAAATCTGCAGACTGGCTGTTGCACAATTTTTCCAGAAATGAGACTAAGCTTCCTGCATCTAATCAGCACTTTTTTCCCTCTATATAAATGTAAGAATTTGGCTATTAACTTTCATATTGAATTTGGAAGCTAAGCAGCCTGTTATGTAAATTAACATAAAGATTCAATTTAGCAATGGTAAAAATCAATTTATTCTATGAGAGATAGATGGAACCTCCACGAGGTTTAAAGGTACTGCTAAGACTTGGCCAGCAAAGATTTGTTATTCATTTTGTACAAATCGGATAGAATCTCTGACATGGTGAAACCAAGTGTTTCTTTGTAGAACTCACATCACTAGATAAAAGCTTGTCTGAATGATCACACCCCGCCCCCATAGTCATGCATATAGAAACGGTTTGTTTCTCACCAAAGTAAGTACAGCCAAAAAACACAATAATGTGTCCCAATTGTATGGAGATATTTGATCAACATCACTTGAGAAAAAAAACATATTATTGGCATACATCTGGATCATGCATGGTAATTCAGGATCACATCAAAAATACTTGAGCGCTGGTCCTCATTATGTTCTCCAAAGGCTCTACAAATATTCCAAAAAGATCAGGATCTATAATTATTCGCAGTTACGTCTTAAGGCAATAGTGTTCCATTTAAATAGGCATTGGGTTAAGAATCCAATGGCAAATCTTCCCAGATTACGTCCAACTCTAGCGGGTTAAAGCCCATCCAAACATTCCAAAATAGGTACAGGCAATGAATCTTGTTAAACTGTATACAATATATCATCTGAATTAGAAAAGTGTGTATATGAAGCAAGTTGTCATTCAGGAATGAAGCTAGTCTGCTCTCGAAGAACCAAATAATTGGGGTATCCTAATAATTATCTTGGAAAAACCTCTATAGACACCTTGTAGTGTCTTTAGTTTGAGCAGTTCGTCTAAGATTTAAAATAGGTATCTCATGACATGTCATCATAATTACAATCTACTGCTGAGACATTAAATTCCTAAAAGAAGTTTTGATTCAGGATTATAAAAAGTGGTTAGAATAAGGACATGTATTTATTCATTCTTTTGACAGGTCGTGGCATTGGAGCACTGCTGTTACAGTTTGGAATCGCTCAACACAAGTGTTTTTCTAAACATCTGTAATGGCTCAATTTCTTTTAAGCCTTAGAAAAAATATGGTGCCTGCCGCAATCTAGGAAATTTCAAATTCGGCTGAAGCAGAGAGTATATCTAAGATGTCTGATGAATTGAATACGTCCTTGCCTGGCAGCAGTACAAATATTTAGGTAGTGGGGGAAAGTACAGCCAATATATGTACAACTTTATTGAAGGACAGTTTTCCACTCTTACATTTGTTGTTCCATGACCCCAATTTAGATGCATTCAGTACCAGGGATACTATATCTCAAGAAGCAAGATGGACCTTTTGCAAGATGGTGCTTGTACATACTGTTATTTGGTGCAGAGCTTATGGGAGTTTGTGATGTGCCCTGGCATGTTATTTTATTTGGAACATATTTTATAGACTATTGAGAACAATAAAGGCTCAATGGTGACCACAGGTATTCATGTCAGTGTACTTGTCATCCCTCATGCACTATGCATTGAAAGATTGGGGGCAATTTCTCACCTTCACTGAATGGCAGAAAACATTTCACTAAACAACTCTATATATGTGTTATTAATTAATTTATTGTGACTGATGGGGTGTGGTAAAAATCTGTAATACTGAAAATTGATTAGAGAATGAACTGCATGTGGAGAAGTTGGGATGTGGGGAATCATGTGGGAATGTGAATGGCAGACGATCAGAAGATTTGTATCAGCTCTTCAGGGTGCAAACATCATCAGTATCAGTTTCATCTTTTAGCATTTTGTGTTAGTAGTGAGTTGCAGTTCTCATTTCACCATTTGATGAAATTAACACATTACTGTTGTCTGAAATTAAATACAAAAGATGTCCTTTACCTCCAATTGATATATTCTACATGTATCTGACCAAAACAAGTGCAAGAAGCAATATAGCTGTGCAAAGCAACCCAAAGTCAATGGCTGGCTGTATCTTGCAGTTTCCTGCTCTTCGTCTGCTAGAGGTAAGGGTGACCTCTTCTGGTAGCCCAGGGATCAGTGCCATCCAGAAAGAGCCACAGGGAGAAATTGGTTGAGGCATATAACCTCCGTTAATTACAGCTAGGGAAGGATTACTTTAAGACGAAAGATCAAAGACAGAGAGGAAGTGGACTGGAGCAGAGAAGGGATTGAAGTCCTGGTAGAAGGTCCAAGACAAAGGAAAGACCTTGTCTTAAAATGAAACCGGGACAAACAACATGATGAAAAATACTTCTCATTGCTTTGTGGTGCAAAGAACTGTTCCAAGGGGAAAACAGCGTTTACATGGCATGCAATACATCGCATTATATGGCCTGCTTAGAAATGGTTAGCAACATGCAGTGCTTTTAACTTGAGTAAGCTCACGATTGTGAATAAAGAGGGCAACCAGCAGCAACCACCTCAAGTGCATCCTGCTCAACACCCGCTCCATCCACAGACACGCCATCGAACTCTGGAACCTCCTCGACACCACAGCCCCTGACGTTGCCTTCCTCACGGAGACCTGGATGAACGCCTCTTCAGCGCCCGACATCGCCATCGCCATCCCAGAGGGATACAAGATCACCCGGAGGGACCGCACCGCCAACCAGATGGGAGGAGGCATCGCCGTCATCCACAGGAACACCATCCGCATCACGACCAGCACCGACGACACCTTAACGACTGCCGAACACCTGCACTTCCAGATACACACCGACCCGAAGACCACCCTCAGAGGCACCCTGATCTACCGACCCCCGGGACCACGCACACAATTCAGCGAGGACATCGCCGACTTCATCAACCCGCACGCTCTCCCCTCCGCTGACTACATCCTCCTGGGGGACCTCAACTTCCACCTGGAGAACAACAACGACCGCAACACCACCACCCTGCTCGACAACCTCGCCAACCTCGGACTCAAGCAACTGGTGTCCACCCCCACCCACCTCGCCGGACACACACTCGACGCCATCTTCTCATCCAGCAAAGACATCGCCTTCAGCCACGCCACAGGACTCCACTGGACGGACCACAGCTGCGTCCACTTCACCTTCAAAAGAACGACGATCCACCACCACCAACGACAGGTTGCTCGTAGAAGCTGGAACAAGATCACAGCCGACCAGCTCGCCGCTTCCCTGAGCCAGCACCCGCCTACCAGCTCAGCGAACCCCAGCCAGGCCGCCGACAACCTCACGAAGTGGATCAGCAACTGCGCGGACGAACTCGCCCCTCTGAGGACCCCGCCCAGCAGACCCGCCAGCAAGAAAGCCCCATGGTTCACCGACGAACTCAAGAGCTCCAAGAAGATCTGCCGAGCCCTCGAGAAAGTCTGGAGAAGGGAACCAACACCAGACAACATGACCACCCTCAAGATTGCCACCCGGAAGCACCACCAACTGATCCGCGCCGCCAAGAAAACTGCATTCAAGGACCGGCTGGACAACAACGCACACAACTGCAAGGAACTCTTCAACATCGTGAAAGAGCTCTCCAACCCCAACGCCGGAAACAACGACATCACCCCATCGCAAGTCCTCTGCAACTCCCTCACCTCCTACTTCCACAACAAGATCGCGGACATACACAACAGCTTCAGCTGTCAACCGACGCACGCCACGACCACAGCAACGCCGCCCACCACCACCCTCCGCGCCTGGACTCCGATCAGCACCGAAGACACCGTCCGCATGATGAACTCCGTCCACTCCGGATCTCCGACCGACCCCTGCCCTCACCACGTTTTCAACAAGGCCGACGCTGTCATCGCACCCCACCTGCGGGACATTATCAACACCTCCTTCGACACCGCCACCTTCCCTGAGAGCTGGAAGCACGCCGAACTCAGCGCTCTACTCAAGAAACCTACAGCGGACCCCACCGATCTCAAGAACTACCGCCCCATCTCGCTCCTCCCGTTTCCAGCCAAAGTCATCGAGAAGACCGTCAACAAACAGCTGGCCGCCTTCCTCGAGACGAATGGGTCCCTCGACCCCTCACAGTCTGGCTTCCGAGCCAACCACAGCACAGAGACCGCCCTCATCGCCGCCACCGACGACATCCGAGCCCTGATGGACAACGGAGAAACAGCGGCCCTCATCCTCCTAGACCTCTCCGCGGCTTTCGACACGGTCTGCCACCGCACCCTAGTGCAGCGCCTCAGCAACATCGGAATCCAGGAGAAGGCACTGGATTGGATCGTCTCCTTCCTCGACGGAAGAACACAGAGAGTCCGCCTACCACCGTACAAGTCAGAGGCCACCGAAGTCATCTGCGGCGTCCCTCAAGGATCCTCGCTGAGCCCCACCCTCTTCAACGTCTACATGAGCCCCCTCGCGGCCATCGCACGCCAACACAACCTCAACATAATCTCCTACGCCGACGACACCCAGCTGATCCTCTCCCTGACCAACGACCCCGCCGCCGCCAGAGCCAACCTGCACGATGGGATGAAAGATGTAGCCGAGTGGATGACGACCAGCCGCCTGAAACTGAACTCAGACAAGACGGAGGTCCTCATCCTGGGCTCCTCGTCCTCCGCATGGGACGACTCCTGGTGGCCCCCCGCCCTGGGCACCGCACCCAAACCGACGGACCACGCACGCAACCTGGGCTTCATCCTGGACTCCTCCCTCTCCATGACCAGACAAGTCAACGCCGTCTCCTCGTCGTGCTTCAACATCCTACGCATGCTACGGAAGATCTTCTGGTGGATCCCCACGGAGATCAGGAAGACGGTCACCCAGGCCCTCGTCACCAGCCGACTGGACTACGGCAACGCCCTCTACGCCGGAACCACCGCCAAGCTCCAGCAGAGACTCCAGCGGATCCAGAACGCCTCAGCCAGACTCATCCTCGACATCCCACGTAACAGCCACATCTCCGGACATCTGAGAGACCTGCATTGGCTCCCCGTCAACAAAAGAATCACCTTCCGTCTCCTCACCCACGCACACAAAGCCCTTCACGATCAAGGCCCGAGCTACCTCAACAACCGAGTCAACTTCTACGCTCCCAAACGCCACCTCCGATCAGCCAGCCACGCCCTCGCGGCCGTCCCCCGCATCCGAAGAGTGACAACAGGAGGAAGGTCCTTCTCCTACCTGGCCGCCAAGACCTGGAACTCCCTCCCGACCGACCTGCGCTTGACCCAAGACCACCTCTCCTTCAGGAAGAAGCTCAAGACCTGGCTGTTCGAGCAGTAACGGCACCCCACCCCCCAAAGCGCCTTGAGACCCTACGGGTAAGTAGTGCGCTCTATAAATGTCTTTGATTGATTGATTGATTGAATCTAACAGTGAGTCTTATCTCAATTTAAATTATATGGAACACATGGTCTTTTGTCAATCACGGGGTTCTTTGTTTTGTTCTGTTCTTTGCTTTTTGTACTGGACACTATTTCATTTTTTCAGTAAGTGGGTAACCGATGATGATATACGTGGGCATGCTGGTGAGAACCTGCCGGTAGCCTCCCTGGTGTTGCGTACGTGAGGCGCACCCTTACTTTCTCATTTATTTATAAGTGCTCTTTACTCTTATGCTGTGGGGTAGGATATATGTTTGCGGATTGACTGATTTCAGTTCCTTTTACTTTAAGACATTTGAATTGGGGTTTCTGGGACAGGATTAAAATGGACATATTGCCAGAGATTGGCTGGAGGTAGATATCCCCACGTCAGCTGCCTGTCCTAAGACTAAGAGATCATTTACCCCTTGTAACAGCGAGGCCTTATTGTATTGATGAAGAAATTTGCTTGACCCAAAAAGGATTGTGTCTCTTTAACATTAGCGTGAGTGGACCGATCCACAATTGCTGTAATGTTTCGGGGATCCATGTCAATGGCTTGCACAAGTAGTCAGACAGCCAGTTATTCTACTTCAGACAGTTCTCTAATTTCAGACAGCCAGATATTCTACTTCAGACGTTTCTCTAATTTACATTACAGATGGTTTTGTTTCAATCTGAACAGGACTTAAATTGTGCTGATGGTGCCTTGACATCCTTGGATTAGACAAGAGTGTTTACTGTGTAAATTACCACAAATTGATAGAAAATATCAGACAATAAATAATCCATAAACATCTGGAAAATGCTAGGCATGACTCGGTATTCAGCATAACCCAGTGTGGTGCAAATCGTTGTCTTCTTCTCCTCTGAAGCCTTGATCCATAGGAGATGATAGACTCAAAATGGTCTACCTTAGAATAGATTTAAGCTCCTTCAACAGCCTCTAGGATAGCCTGAATTTGTGGAGGAAGGTAGTGATCTTTAACGGTTACCTTATTCAGCCCTCGGTAGTCTATTTAAGTCCTTCACTCATTCGATTTCTTGGGAATAAATTACATTAAGGCACCCACAGGAGAAGTGGATTGTACAAGGTTTTCTTGAAGGTATTATCTTAAAACCTTTTTCTTGGTCTTCAAATAAAGAACAGACCCTTTCAAAAGGATCATTGACTCCAGGTTCCCGGAGGATTGCACAATTGAATTCCCTGCTGGGTGCCAAGAGCAGTTTCTTGGGTTTCCCGAAAACATCAGCAAATGATTGCTAATGGAGCTGCACGAACTGAAGTACATTTCACATATTTGAGTCCTGTGGTTCAGCTAGGAGATCCTCTTTTAGATACCAATAGCCTTCTCAGATGCAGCATAGTGCTTGACAAAATTTAGAAGACAAAGAAAAGGTCCTTGTTGTCCAGTTAATGTAAGGATTGTATCGGAGAGGCTAAAAAAACCTAAAGTGAAGGTATTACTTCGTGAAGATATAATATCAAATGACACCAACTTCTTATGATCATCCAAAGTCAGGCTCATGGAAGTTGACACTTCCTTAACCTCTGACCACGAGTATCGTAATACGGCAGTGGAGCGGAAATCTCGGATGTTGGGCAGAAAGTCTCAGACGAGCTGTTGGTTGGCTTTCCGAGCAACATCATACTGAGGCCCATAGTATTTTGCTTTAAATATAATGTGCTTGGTAAGAGTTTGACAATGAAGCTGGTTATAAAATAAATGTTGTCAAAACTGATGTTCTCAGTATTTTTCCAAGTATATACAACAGCCTATTTAAGTAGCTTCTTTCATATCTGAGAACCTGCACCTCTGTAAAATTGTAAACTTCTTTACAATTATACTTTTTACCATTACTAGATGGCATCTCTTCACAACTGCCCAAATATAACAATCAAAGGATTTAAATAATAATCAATAAGTGTTAAGAACTACCTGTTTGAGGAATTTATCTGTTTAAAGCAATAAGTCAAACCAGGTTAATGCAACCTCATATGGAGAATTCATTTAAGTAAATACATTAAATTAATGTTGATTACCTTGGCATAAACACATGTATTTAACAATCTATTTGCTACTATAGAGTTTATTAAACGATTTGTATCCAGAATACCTTGGATAGTCATGCGTGAAGCCCCAGACTGATACCAACCTCACATAAAAATGGAAGGAAGACTTAACCTGATCTTTAAACTGTACCTGTATTTGAATGTATTGAGATCCAAAGCTCTCGTATCAGAAATGTACCAGATAAGAAGCTGATACGGTATATAACGGCAGAAACATATTGTGTGGTTACACATGAAATAGCAGATAATCCATATATTGGGAATCAGTAGTGGCTCCTGGAGGGAGTGCTGCGTGGGGGTGAGGCGGGGCGAGGGAGGGGCAGGGTGGGGGGTAGTAAACTCCGGCATACGGCCGAACGGAGGTAAGTACATAAATAAATAAATAAAACTAATGAAATTGCGCACGCTGCATCGCCATTTGGTGTTGGACAAAACAGTGAAAACCCTGAAATACATTTTGTTGAACCATCACCATATCCCCAACTCTTCCATCAAACATCTTACTGTTCTTTTCATCTTGTGAGTGAGGGACAGACTAACCCAATAAATAGAATTTAAATATTCCTAGAGACACCATTTGTTGCATCTTTCAAGAGATGGTTCTTTACTACAACATTACTAACAGGGCAAATTATTATTTTTAGGTCGTGCCTGCGACATCTCATGTACTACATGTGCTCTCGCTTGCGAGATATATTATATACAATGGGCTTGCAGCCAATTGCTTAGCATTCATTGACTTAACTGTCACTCTTATTTGCTGCCTTCTAATTAGCCAGGTAATGCTGGCTTCACTTCCTCTTCTTTTGGCTGAAGCATGGACCAAGTGCTGATAGCTTCAGCTTGATGTTTTGTCCTTCCACTGATTGTGCTGTGATTCAGGTGCTACTTTCATTTTTTTACTTCTTTCCTATCATCCTTGTTGAACCTCGTGACATTTATAGCTATGTTTTGCTATGCCAAACATATTTCAAAGAAGCCCTTTTCTCCTTTGAATTGGATGTTTATTGTGACAGCAGATTTTATTTGCTTCCAAATTTCTTTCATGTAAATACTTTCTTTGTGATAGGACTTTTTGCCAAATGTCATATTATTTTTCTTTATCGTGCATGGAGAGATTAACTGATTTGCTCAGAATCATAGGGGTGTTGTGGTGAGACTATTGGCTCTCCCATTGCCTTTTGTTCATGCTGTACAGCATGTGCATGGCGACTTTGGCAATGATTTGTAAACATAAAAAAGCGCATTAGACCTGGCTGCTTCATAGTGTTTTTTTAATTCGTTTTAGCCACACTGCAAAACATCTTTGCTGCTGTACAGCATGGCTACTTAACAACGCCAAAGGCCAATAGCACTCAAAGACGGGACCTATTAGCTTTGCCAATGCTTGTTTAATGAGAATGTTCCAACTTCGTCTGAAAATATATTTATTTCATCTCTCCTGAAAAAACAGTGGCAGAGTGGCAAGATCTGAGTGTTTTACAACCAATTTTCTATGCCAGGAAAATCTTGGATGGAAAGGTGGATCCTAAGCTGCAAGAATATATGGTTCCAAATCAGCTCTTACACCACCTTCCCATCCTGCATTAAGGCCAGTAAGCAATGCTTATATACTATGAGCTCTCTGCAGCCTTCAGTAGTATGGATCCTGTAATTCAACTTAATGGACTTAAATATGTTAGGGGGTATTAGAACAGCCAGAGAGTGTTTTTAGAGAAAGGCTTGATTATTGCATGATATGGGACACTACATACATAGAGTGTCGTACAACGTAGACGTGACTGAATGGCGATGCATCTCTCTACATCAGAAAATGTAAAAAACAAATAAATGTCTAAGCATAAACCTTTTATGAAATTTAAAAGCCGAACTGCAAAGCCGAGTGTGTAGGCTAGTGCCCATCTACCACTTCCAGCAGATGCACAATTTGCCTCAGAATGAAACTACGTTGTTTCTGATCCTTTGTGCTACGTTTAGAGATACCCAGTAATAATCTCAGCATCCCAGGTTTGCCTGTTTAGACTTGCCTTGATGACCACTCAGACCTTCACACACCCAGTCCTTTTCCTACATCATGGATGACTTGTGGTTCTGGTGCTTTGGTGCACAGCTTTGCTCACCCATGTTCTTCACCAGCATGAGTTGATGACCTTGTGGACTTGGATGTGTGCTTAACACAGGTCCCAATGCCGGCTCTACTTTCATTGGTAAGTCCTGCATTGCACACATGCAGAGAGGCCCGCACTTCCACCTACTTAACTACAAGACCCAGCGTAAATCATAGTAAATGCATATGTATGAATGCCTGTACCAGAAGCATTGAGCTGGTGCACCCCTATACTGCCTAACCAAACTAAATTGATTGAGCTCCTTCTGCAGGACATCACTCCCTTATAAAAATGCCCCAAATTAATAGTTTTTAATCTTGCAGTATTCCTGCAGGTGTGTTGACCCCAACAGCTATTCAGATTCCTGAATCCAGATTCCTCAACATAACAGCCGTGGTCTGTAATTGACCTGTTGCTCTACTTCCTTTATTTTTCCTTATTTTCATTAGGAGACCAATATCTTGACTCTGCCACCTTGTAGCTTTCCTTGAGTGTGCTTTGTTTGAGATAACTGTCTTCTGTAGCACACTTGTATTTTTTCATTGTCTTCTCTTTATTTCATACTCTCATATTGAAACTTGTTGTCGGTTCCAAAACGATTTAATGTCCATGCAAGAGAACCATGGTGCCACTGCCCCTGTCTGTCCTTGACTTTGATGTCATCCTCTAACTCTATCTTGTGCTATTATGGTGCTCCCATGCTCCTGTGCTCTCATTGTCTATTGTGTGGACTTTTTTTTTGTTCCTGCCCAGATCTAATTTCCTCCGGCTGACATTTTAGTTAATGCAGGACATGATGGGATCCCGATTCCGACAGTTATTTCTGAGCTGGATTTGGTATCTTGACTGGTCTCATTGAAATATGCTGAATTTCGCTTGTGTAATTTTCCGACATCAAGGGAATACAGCAGCCTCTGCATTTTGTCTACTTTCTGTTCAGAGCAGAAACCTGGAGGTGGTGAAGGCTTTCCTATTTTCACTTCCAACTGGGCCCAAAACAAAGGCTTGATTTAAAGGGACATCAGCCCTTTTGTTCAAAGCTTATCCGGCTTGGAAGCCAACTAGCACATGGCACCTAGACGCCAATTTTATGTAAGGAGACAAAGTGACACAGCTTATCACTAATTACACAGATAATAATTTCATTGGCTCTTACTAATTTATTTTTTATTAAATTATTTTATAGTGATACACATCCAAGAGTGTAGCACTGTGACTCGGGTGAGTGTCTGAAAAGTTTCAGCGCTCCGTCCATCTCCTTGTGTTGGCTTTGTTCGCCCTAAGTTGGCAGGGCATGCCCAGACGTGGGTCCCTTGTTCACTTTGCCACTGGACTGAAGCTAGCCTGGCTGATGAGGGGTGTTACCTGAAAACCGGTCCCAGGATGCTTTTTTCCAGTCCAGGGAAGACCTGGCTTAGCAGTTCGGGCTGGACTGTTCCCATGAGGATACTGATTTGCATATAGCTGGGTCACACTTTGGTGGTGAAGTGAGCTAAAGAAAAATTTAGGATTCATCCCAGATCTGTGACTGGGGGTGAGTGTCTCAAAACTTTCAGCGCTCTGTCCATCTCCTTGTGTTTGCTTAGAGCAGTTTACATGACACACACAGACTATAAATCAGTGTGTAGCTCAATATACAGGAAATGTTACATAAGAGAATGAGGTTTATAAGATGAAGGAGTGACATATCGTCCATACTTGTAGACATTGTATTTTAAGAGTTAATGGTCGGGAAAATCACAATGTCGGAATTTAAAATGTAACGCATTTATTGGGGTTATCTGTAATAACAAGAATTTATTACCACCCCAAGGAACATTTTACAAACTAAGAATAACATAAGCAAAAGGATGATCAGCACCCACTATTCTCAAGCAATTTCAATAATGCATCAAATTAAGTATCACATTTGATAGGTCACAATTAGATCCATGGAGATGTTTTTGTAAGTTGTGAAATTCTTTATTCTTTACAAAAATGAGGTCCTCCAAGAGTAGCCAACGCGTTTCATCCCATCTTGGGACTTCTTCAGGTCTTGATCTTATATATTGATTTCCTTATTTATGATGCACTGTATCTTCTCTTTAAGTCAGGTCACTGGATTTTGATCTTAATAATATAAATATTGATTACCAATCCTTTGTTGCAGTCTTATTCCTCAAGAATAAATTCTGGCCAATGTCAGCCACCGCACTTCGTAGTTTTGTTAGTCATTGTTCATAGTCAGTCTCCGTGTGCCGTCTTCCGTGATCACGAACGCGAAGACGGTGCGCGGAGACTGACTATGTCCATTGACTAACGAAACTACTAGGTGCGATGGCCGACATGGGACAGAATTTATTTGTGAGGAATCAGACTGCAACAATAGATTGGTAATCAACATGTATATTATTAAGATCAAAATCCTGTGACGTGACTTATAGAGAAGATACAATGCATCATAAATGAGGAAATCAATATATAAGATCAAGGCATGAAGAAGTCCCAAGGCGAGACGAAACCCGTTAGCTACTCTTGGAGGACCTAATTTTTGTGAAGAATGGAGTATTTCAGAGCTTACAAAAACGTCTGCATGAATCTAATTGTGACCTATCAAATGTGACATCTTAATTTTGATGCATTTTTTTAATTGCTTGAGAATAGTGGGTGCTGATCATCCTTTTGCTTATGTATGTGTGATTTTGTTTTCACTATTTGGGGGTTAGGAGGCTTTTTCCCCTGATCTTTGCACCACTCGTATACTATCCTTATAGTGTAACAAGTGCTGTATTTTATGTCTAAGGTCGCCCTTGTAAATCCTAAACTAATAATAACAACAAATTGAGAAAAAAGCAATAGGGATCTAGACCCATGTCTTACAATTTGCATGCAACTCCTTGATGCCGGTTTATTCATCTTTGTGTTATTTTAGGATTGCAATTTATGAACTAGAAGCAGCAAAAGAATCTTAGGCACATATTTACGAGCCCCTTTTTCCACCGGAGCGTCACTGTTTCTGATGCTCCTGTGGCGTGGCATCCTTTTCACATATTTATAAGGTGGCACTAAGTCACTTAACGTGGCCTAACGCCACCTTGTAAGTATGCCCCTTTCAGTATCAGTCTGCTGCGGCAAAGGGGCGGGCAATGGGTGTTCCACTGCAACACTCATTTCTTTTTGACGCTTCCCCAGGTTTACAAGGCTGGGACAGCGCCAAAAACAAAGGCTAGGTAATACCTGGTCTTAGAATGGCAACATGAGTTTTGCTATTTCCATGTGTGCTGCATTGCGCAGCACACATAGAAGAGCTAATTGCCATTATTGATTGGTTATGTGCTGGAAGGTGTCTCTTGCTGGACATAAACAATCGCCCCTGCAGTGCAGGCACCATATAACATGGCACAACGGTACCTACGCTGGTGCTAGGAAGCTTTTTCAGCACCAATACAAGGGTAAATATAGGGGTGTGCTGTATTTTCGTAAATACGGCCTATCCCTGCGTTTTAAAAGTGTCAGAGCGCAGCCTTGTCAAATTTGGTATAGCACCGTACTTCAATTTGTTTTTAGCAATTATGCCCTATGTGTCAAAAGTAGTAACCCTCTCACCTGTCAACATAAAACGCAAATCTGTGAGCTTCAGGTTACACTTTTGGCCTCATTTTGATGTCGGTCAGAGGTTTTTCCGACCGACATCTTCGGTTTCACTTTCGACTGTCGTTTTACAATGACGGCGGTCAGAAGTGAAACTGGCTGGTCATACCGGCTGGCTTCCGACGGGCTCAAGGAGCCTGTTGGCCTGGCACGTAATGCCTTGAAGAAAACGTTTTCGCCGTCAGTATTACGATGGCGGTTTCCTACAGGCTTTTCATGTCAGGCTTTCTGACATGAAAAGCCTGTCGAAAAGCGACTTTGGTGGCCCCTAGCAGGGCCCCCTTCTTCCTGCTGCCTCCGTGAGGTGCCTGCCACACGGTGCAGGGCTTTACACAAACTCCTATTTCTCCATGGGAGCGCGTGTGCAGTCGCATTGTAATTTGGTGGTCGGAACTGCAGATCTGCAGTCGTTTGGTTCAATACAGAAACAGTGTCGGGCAAACTGACATTGTAATAAGGCTCTTTGTCCTTTGCATCAGACTCATTGAACCTCTAAGCTGCTTCGAGTCAAAAGTGTGACTGGACAAAGCACAGAAGTCTTGCGGAACTGCATTAACCCGCTGATTATTTTACCTTCTTATAATCCCCTGCAGATTGCTGGGCACACACAGTAATCTGCAGCAAGTTTTAACCCTGTAGAATATTTTTAAATATCGACTCTTGGAGACCAACTAATTAATCTAAAAGAGATTCACTGTCACATTTGTCTCTGTTGCCAATTTCTCGGTTACAGACATTTTAAAAGATAAACAAATACATTGACTGTCAGGCTCTACTTTTCATGACTTTATCCTTCATAACTTCACCGCCGTTCCTCTGCCACACCTTGTCCTCCAATTTATAGGTTCCCGGGTTCTTTTTTTTTCAGTTCCAGCACCGATATTCGCAACTGCACAGGTGTCCGATGCCAGCGCACATTTTCAAAGTTCCCGAGAGGGGGCACCTCTATCTGTCACAGACAGTGGCAGAAGTGGGTGGGATCGGAAGGGCACGGTGTGCCCCTACTTTTTAAATTTAACACAGTCCGTTCCCCTACTTCTTTATTTTAAAGATGCGTCCCAGGACGGCAGGGATGGTTTGAATGTAAAAAGTATTGCGTGATGGTCCAGCTCTGTGTGATGCAGATTGAGGAAGGCCTCTGAAGTCGCCATGACCTCCTCCCCCTTCTGCATTTGGGGCCAGGAGCCTGCCCAACAACACTGTAGGAGAAGTGTTTCACTGTAGGAGTAATCAATCAGCAGCGAAAACGGCTTCCTTTGGTGGCCCTGCTGCTGCAGTGATTTGCACCTCATTTAGTGACGAGGCCCCCTGCCTGCCCCCACTGTGAACAATACAATGGTCACATCAGGATGCATTTTTGGCACCACCCTTGACCTCATCTGCTCTTATTTTGGGGCTCACCCAGACTGACGACGCCACAAGGAAAGGAAGAGCACTCCAGGTGTGGAATTTGTGACAGACTGTGCCCAAACCTTGGCGCCTTTAAAAATAAGCATTTGCAATGCAATAGGTCTCGTATTTGCAACATTTTAAGCTATTGGCATTGTTAGTGACAATGCTTTTTATTTATCTGTTTTCAAAACCAACACAGATAAAAGGTTTGTCATTTACAATGCCAGTAACTCAAAGTCTAGCAAATGCGAGACCTATTCCACTGTTAATGCTTGTTCATGTTTGTGAAGAGCAAACTTTGAAAAACTTGTATAACGAGCGCTGTTTAGTAAATTCGAAGTTAAAAAGCACATACAAATAAAATCACAATATACAAGTAAAACCTGCAAACAAAGCTAGAATTTAAAATGTACTGAGAACACGAGGGGTTCCCATACAAATGATTTTGATCTCTTTCCAACTGCACCGACCCTTATAAACCTACTCATGAAGCAATGTACAAAATCTGCCCTGAAAAAACAATTACAGACACGTGATCAGCGGTTATTGAACTGAACTGCCTCACTTCTATTAATTACAAATAGTTTTACTGGGACCCGGTTAGACGCATTAGGCAATGCAGTCGTTAACAGCAAAGAAAAGGTTTAAAAGGTGACCAAAAAACCCCAAGAAGAATGACCGTTGTCCAGCTGGATTTTGGAATAGACTAGAAACAAAATGGAGAACATCTGGGTTCACTGCAGCTACACCTTAGGATTGGGATCTATTAGTCTATATTAATTTAAACTAGTATTTGTTTTTAACCAGTACAAATTCCCTTCTTAATTACGTACATTCTTTATTTTATACATTTCGTATTTGTCATATGTACAATAATACACAATAAACAACTGATAGGATGCAAATGGATCCAGTTTAAACCACTTCATAACTGTTCAAGTATAACCATTATTAATTGTTCAAGTAGAATTTTCACCACAGTCAGCCACCTGACCACTAACTAGCAATTTAAAGTTTAACAAAGGTTGTTTTTAAACAAGTTCTGACAATTCACAGAATGCTGTATGAAATCATAAAGTATTTGTTTATTATGGTGACTACTCTGGCATGGCATACAGCCCACAAGGTCTGACCGCCCCCCTGCCTCAGGAAACCCACACAAAGTAGTTAGCCATCAGCCACACGTAGGGTGAATTACAAGAGTCTTTCAAGCCTAGCCTACAAAGGAACTCAGAGTCATTCCCTTCTACCGCGCCGAACGGGAAGAGGCTTTGAACACCCCTAGTCGTTCCTTGAGATCAGCTAACCATCATCCTCTCACCGCGAGACGCCCTGTCTTGCCCTCCTATGTGCTCCCTCAAAGTTCTAACTCTTTCGTCTTCTCGGATCTCTTCCATGGAAATAAATGTTTTCCAAACCACATCAGGGGCACGCTCTTCCTTACGTAATTCGAATACATAAATAACTCACCTCACTCAAGCGAGGCCTAACTCGACCTTCAACCTCCCATCACTAGCCCAGACCTTAAATGTAAGTATGTATATATAGTATATAACAGTAAGTGCGTTATCATTATTCGTATGCATGGGCGTACAATGCTGCAACGCCTCAAAACATTTTATTTAACTACTAGCAGCTATGCAAATAACTATCCTTAGCTTTAAAACTAAATAAGGTGAAAGCGCTATACAAAAATAAACAGAGGCCACCATTGCCA
This sequence comes from Triturus cristatus, assembly GCF_964204655.1. NCBI lineage: Eukaryota > Metazoa > Chordata > Amphibia > Caudata > Salamandridae > Triturus > Triturus cristatus. Next base: position 535,109,445 of record NC_140580.1, read on the forward strand.
AAGCAGGCCGGGGGAGCGCTAAACAACCACTGGCTTCGAAGCTGGCATCCCACGAGTGTATTTAAAGTAAGTGGCAGGCATTATTAATGCGTAAGCGCGCATGGCGCGCTGCTGCAAATACAAACAAGAAGGGTGGCATTTCTATGCGCTCTGACGTTCCTGCTTCAGCAAGAGAGGAATTAAGTAAATAGTGCATCCAACCTCTTAATGAAAGGTAGAGTACAGAGACACATGTAGGAGGGGCAGTCCTGATAGTAGGTAACAACAGGAGACAGGGAGGTACTAAGGAGGGACTAAAAAGCCTATTAACAAATCAAAGCCCAACATTTACAAAGGAGAGTCACAAAAGCCAATACAAAATAGGGGCAGAGAGTGGATGAAGCTTCAAATCTATACCTCAATACAGCATGTCTTGAAGAGACAGAGCAACAACTTCCTAGCCAAAACCTAAAAATAACTAAAAAACATTTAATGTCTTAGCTGTTTTCCTTATTTTATTTTATAAAATGTGTAATGCTGCTCTGTCTGTGTTCAGGGATGTGGTCTTTTCCAAAATACTCTTTACCTTTTTTAAGGATATGAAATAAAAAGCAGCCCTAGGTGTCTAGTTCTGTGACACTCGAGCACCAGAGCCACTTGTGTACCCCATCCAGGGTGGGACTGTGAAAACAAATAGGCCCAGGCACCAAGGCAAGACTGGCGTAATGGGCATCGGGTGGGACGCAGGAGGCTGGAGGGGTGTGAGACTGGTTTTGTTACTGGGGGCTGCAAAAACGGCCCCGGTAACAAAACCAGCAGGACTGTCCAGCACATTGACTCTCAAAAATTGAGTCACATCCAGGTGTTTATAACTGGGCATGTGCACTGCATCGCATTTGGAGATGCAGTGCACACAACAAAATTCGTTTTATTAATTTATATGTTAACTTACCTGTAAACCTCCGTAATCCATAGTTTACTACCCCCCACCCTGCCCCTCCCCCTCCCCACGTCACCGCCCTGCAGTTACTCCTACTACCGACCGCGGCTGGGTAGTAAGCGCAATATAAATGCAATTGAAACCAAACAACGCAATCTTCACACCCCTTAATACGCTAGGACGTGAGCTCTGCTTTAATTTCGACCGAAAGGGATATCATGGTAGCGTCTTAATTGCTATTGTTATCAAGACAAAGTAAACTCCGCCTCATTAGACAGTAAACGGTAATTGCCTCTCAGCTACAAAAGATTTGTGAAAGCAGGTGCACGTGCATGGACAAGCCCCTCCCTCAGAAGCTCCGGGCAGTCTCACCTCAGTCAGTTTCACCACAAGAAAAGCTTCTCTCAGACTAATGAGAGCCGCCTGCTGTGTAAATTACCTCCTCTGGGGTGAGTTTTACCTCTGCACTAGCTTTCTCACCTCTGAACTGCACGGATAACGACGTGGTGCTCTAGCACACAGGCATGCAAATGTTTCAAGCTGAATGGAAAAGTCAAGTAGAGTTTTGAATAGAGAAATCAGGGTATTTATTTAACAAATCACGACCGTAGGTTCAGGTCAGGTCAGGGGGCCAGCATGAGCTCATTATGAATGTATGAGGACAACAGGGCCCGTAAATAGGGAGTGATTAAAAATCTGTGCCACATCTGCATGCTTATAACCTCAGGGGTGTGCGCGCTATAGAAATCCAAATACAATAACCGACTAAAATATGGAGGGCTCAGTGAAGAAACACCAGACGTTGGTGTTGGTGTCTGTTCTTTGTGAGTTAAAGATGCGACACAAACCAGAGATGTTTATGTGAAGATTCCAGAGCATTAGTAGAACAGAATCGAAGACTTAAATGTGATTAGCTTCCCTTAAATCTTGAACTTCAAAACACTTGGCTATAATTGAATGCAAACCATAGGAACAGATGTAAAACAGAAATAGACATGTGCTAATAAAGACATTCAGTAGATGGGGAGTAGATGAGCTAAGTGCATTTAAAATGGAACGAGTATACTTAATGAGGATTGGTAGAGGGAAGACATATTTTCACAGGCATTGTTAGAAATGTTGTTTTGTCCACCATGAATCTCCTCTGCAGATGATTAATAAATGATCGAAATCCTTCATTTCTTGGCTAAGAATTGTTGCTGCCCCTTCACTTCCTGTGAGCGGGAATCTATCCAAGCACCCTGGAGAGGTGTGCAGAAGTCACTGGGAAAAGAGATGTGGATGAGAAACTGGAGTCAGGAAATCTAACTGGGCTTTAGCGCCCACATGCCAGCTGTTCTCAGCGACAGGGGGGCCAAAGGGTTACCAAAGTAAGCCTTGACTGCCCCCTTGGTAGCGAGACTGAGCCAGGGCCGGACTGGGAACCAAAACCGGCCCTGGCAGAGTGCTCGGCCGGCCCCCCTGGGCTTGGGGGTGCCGCCGAGCTCTTTGCCAGGGCCGGTTTTCGGCCGCTTTTGTTTACAGGGCTGATTGTGCAGCTTCGCTGCAAAAAATGGCCCTGTAATAAAAACGGCCCCCAGGGGCCTAAAACCGCACCCACCCGTGCGGCGCACCGGGGGATTGCCCGGTGCCCGCTACGGCCAGTCCGGCCCTGGACTGAGCCCAAAAAGCATAAACCTGCTGGCAATGCTGAGGTGTGTGGAACTCGGTATGCACAAGGCCACTTACAACAAAATAGAATGTTAGGTCCAGACAACGGTGGATATAAAACAAAAGTAAATATGGATCTGACTAATAGTTGAAGGGTGAAAACAGGATCCACAGGGATGCAAACGAATGCAACCCTATCAGAAGATTCTGAAATCAGGTCTTATCATTTGTTTGGTGGTCCATGATTGTGCATCAGCTTGGTATCCCTAAGCAAATTTCAAATTGGGATGAAAAGCTTCCTTTGGGCTATAAATGAATTGTGCAGCTCGCTTCATCCATTTAAGAGCAAGTCAGAAGTAATGCCTGGTGTTGGTTTCTTGGTACTGATGTAGGAACTCTTGATGATGAAGCAAAAAAAAACAGGTTTACTTTATGAACAGAAGCAATTCAAACACAACACTGACAGGTTTCAATTGCTCCAAAAGTTTACTTATGCATGACAGATAGGGAGAAATATATGGGGTAGAGAGGACACCTGCAGTATTACGACTGCAGTGGTCAAAACCCACGAGACCGCTCACACCGCCGGGATCAAGTATCCCGCTGGGCTGGCGGTCTTTCACTGATAGGAATATGCTGGCAGGGCTGCAGCCGGCACCGCCGGGCATATTCTGAGATGAGAAGTTCACCACCCTTTTCAAGGTGGTGTACCTGACATAAAAAGGGTGGCAGAATGGCAACAAATGGGGACCAAAGAGGGCCTCCTGCCGTATTTAGGCCTTGGAGTGCATGCGAGGGAGCACATGTAGTGCCACCCTGGATTTTCACCCCCATTTTCTATATGATGTGGGTTGTATTCCGCACCGTGCAGGAAGGTGCAGTCAGCGCTCTGGCAGTGGCGGTCTGCATGTGAGACTCTTCTATGACCCTGACTGCCTGCCAGACCAGAATTTCACTCCTAATCCGGAGGGCGGTCACACCATGGCTTTGGCAGTCCTAGAGCAGACAGCGCATTGCATCTTCTGCTGTAGGACCGCCAAAGATGTAATAAAGCTGTTATTATGCATGGAACCACAATATAGTCCAATTAATCAAATACAAAAGATTTTGTACAGGATACTCCAGAACTCGCATAATTGACTGTGCTCTCATAATAATAAAGAAAAGGATATAAAAGAAAAAAACAGACTTTGTGAAATTAAATATTTGCCTAGGATCACACTTTTGGTCAAGCGAGGACTCCAGGAATAATCTCGAACACATGTTGCCTCAATCACCAGCATCCATAATCTTCCAATAGTGCTGAATTGGTGAGACAAGGAGTAGGATAAAGAAGGGTGGCTCACGGACCGAACAGGACTCTGTCCCCTGACCCACTCCTCATTCAATGAGGTATCATCGTCCACCAGCTCACTCCATCCCCAGGGACTTAGCCAAAACTTCATCAGATTGGTGGCCAGGGCTGGACTGGGAACCAAAACCGGCCCTCGCAAAGTGCTCCGCAGGCCCCCCCCGGGGGGTTGGGGGTGCCGCCGAGCTCTTTGCCAGGGCCGGTTATTGGCCGATTTTGTTACAGGGCCGATGCTGCCAAAACGGCCCTGTAACAAAAACGGCCCCCAGGTGCACAAAACCGGCCCCCACCCGTGCGGCGCACCGGGGGATTGCCCGGTGCCCGCTACGGCCAGTCCGGCCCTGTTGGTGGCCTGGGACAGCTGCCAGGAGGGTTACCACATTTTTAAAAATCTATCTGGAATTAAAGCGCCGCACACATGAGAAAGTGACATCTCTTTTCAGTACCTGTTTTCACATTCGTTATGCATATTTATATCTTTTTACCAAATCTTGGACTCCAGCAGCATTGTGAATATCATGTGTTTATTACTCAATGTACTGGTGGTTATTTTATCGACAATAGACAGCCACAATATAATATCTGAACCCGCGGCCTTCGCGTTACTCCCAGAGCTCCACTGCAGGCATCAACTCACTGAGCTATCTAAATGACTAGATCTGCTGACCAGGTGTATCTGCTGGTAATACAGTTGATTGGTTTAATGTTACCTGTGGAACGCCCTACGGATATCCTGCAGAACTCACTTTCCAGTACAGGTGTAATAGCTCAGACGTTTTATGTGTCTGCTGCGCGCCACTATTTTCAATCTGCATGTTCCTTGCTTGAATCTATGGGTTCATTCATTTGGGGCAGAGATCTTTTGTAAACTGAAGGTCACAACATACAATTATGTGGCAATAGCTTGGGAAACAGCCTTTACAACGGAAGCGTTACAACGCATGCCATTACAACACATGTCATTACAACGCCAAAGACTTCCTGCAGGGGGTAGAAGGTGTTGGAGTTAACTCCAGCACCTTCCCTACTGTTTTACACACTGGAGTTGGAATAGTAAATTATACTATTCCGACTTCCAGCACACCCCCAACAGCAAGTCAGGGTAAAGGTATGCGTTGTAACGGCATGCGTTGTAACGTCATACAACCCAATAGCTTAGGGGGTGAATTATGTACCGACTGTCAAGACATGCATTTAATGCACATTGCGCACGATTGAATGCCTGCAGGATCTGCTCAAGCTGGCAGTGGCGGTGCGTCCATTAAGGGCGCTGGGGCGTTGCCCCACAAGCCGCACGCACCGGCAGCTCCCTCGGCGTCGCAATCATGTCAGTCACAGTCAGCATGAACTCGGACTGCCCACCCCCTTCAGATTGGGAGGGCGGTCCGACGTCATGCTGCTGAGTGACTGACATGCAGCAGACCAGGGGTGGCGCAGAGTGCACAGCAGGCAGCAGTGCGCATGCTGGGTGAAGGAGGCGAATTTTCGCTCCGTGCCCAGTCATGCGCACTACTGTCTGCTGTGGCTGGCGCATGCCCCTTAGGAAAGCGAGGGTTGAGCAAAGGCTCAAACCTCGGTCTCCTAATGGGCAGGCGGGCGGTGAGTCACCCTGCTCTAAGCCAATGCTGGCGCTGCTGGAGCAGCGTCAGTATTGGCTTAGAGGGGTTGCCAACCAGTGCTGTTCAATCATTAGAAGAGGCGCCAACGGGACCCCCCCCACCTCCCCCACCCCCGGCGACCTCCTCGTTGGCAGTGATGTCGCGGCTGTTCCTGTTCTTTGAAGAGCGCGTGCGGGACCCCGGCCCAGGAGGAGCAGTCAAGCAGACCGGTAAGTTTCTTTTCTTATAATTTATTTTTAAACGTTCCTGGCCCCCAACCCCCCCTCACCCTCCTCCGATAGTACAGCTCTCTTGCTAACCAGCAGTGCGAGGTGCTGACAGGGCCTGCCATGCTGAGTCTGTACACGGGGTCTGCCTGGGGCTGGGGGCCCCCTGTGGGCCTGCAGTGAGGAGCCCACCCGTGCCCCCCATGGACTATGTCCGGGACGGGACCCGGGCAGCGGAAAACTCTACCGGAGGGGCAAACTGCAGTGCTGGGCAAGGTATGTGGACGACAAGCAGCTCAGGGGGTTCTTGCTCCAGCTGCAGAGGTGTGCGTGCGTGCACGCACGTGCAGTGCAGGGTACGTGTTCGACCCGGTTTAAGATAGGTCTGCAGAGAGTGTAAAGATCCGTGTCTTTAGTTGGGCGTGGGCGAGCCTGGTAAGTAGCAGGGCCGGTTAGTGTGCCTGCTGGAGGGACCCATGTGTAACCTGCAGTTATTATAGGTCTGTGTGCTGTGCTTGTATGACAGACAGCAGAGTGGGCTCATGTGCCAACTGTGGAGAACTGTGTCCGCATCCTGCAGGGCAGAAGTTTGAACCTGTGGAAGAGAGCCGGGGGTCGGTGTGCCCGATACCATCGTCTCTCTGTGTACAGGACAAGGTACAGCTTTGAAAAATAGCTCGGTGGATTCGTGCACTAGCTGCTGAGGGCTGTCTGCATCTTGCGGGGGTCACCCAGGGCACAATCTTAACAGGAGAGACATGTGTGAGTGTGACTGTGTTCGCGCTTCTGTGTCTTTTACTGCACTTTACGGGTTGGGATCGTGAAACAGTAGCTGCGTGGGTTCGTGCGCAGGCTGCATGGGGTGCTGTGCATGTAACCTGTCGGTTCTAAAGACAGCTGCCAGCAACATATGTGAGATTTATTTAACACGTTTAGTGTAAGTAGAGCACAGTTTGCCACTGTAACCTGGTGTTTGTTTATATAGGCAGTCGGTTCCGGTAGCAGAGCTTCCTGCGTCCTGGGAGCTGCTGGTCACGGTAACAGGATTCCCTATAGTTTGCTGGTAATTTAATCCAGACTCCTGTGCTTCTAATCCTGGCTCTGAGCGCTTGGTTCCTTTTTACAGCTATCCCTTGCTGATGGTTTGATAGCAGGGTTTGCTCCTCTGTGGCTAATCCCAGTAGCAGTGGTCACAATGGCTTTAAGGCCTTTTGCTGTTGACATAGGAGCAGGCGAATTGTTGGGGTGCTTTACCCGGTATCTTGTCACTTGTTGACTGATAGCTTTGGTCGTGGGCCACACAACGGACTGTTAGTCTCTGTATCAGGGCTTTCATGCCTCTCTCTGGGGTGCTGGCTCGGAGAGCATCTCGCACAGTGGTCACTGCTTCTGGTGGCCGGGCTCTTGCTGTGGTGAGGTGCAGGGTTAGTTAGCAGGACTTTTATTGGGTTGCTTTACTGGCAGCAGGTTGCTGAACCTGGTAGCATAGCCATATAGCACTTTATTTCTTCTTGCATGCTCCCTGGAGCGTGACTGTTGGACCAGGTTCAGACAAAAATCCCTTTAACCAAGTTGAAGGCGTCGTTGCTGTTTCTGCTCCCAGTTTTGTTCCCTGTACTCACACATGCTGTTCTTCCGTCATTGAGCGAATTGGTATTATCAGTTGTGCTATTTCAACGGCATTAGCAGCACTGTACCACAACTGTTTAAGAACCCAGTGTTAGTCTTTTGTTGTAAACCTGCCCGTTGTGTCAGACTTTCCCCCTGAGTGTAAACGATTTCAGTGTCATGTTGAAATGCCCCTCATTTGTAAGTAGGCCTCACATTAGTTTTTATTTTAAAATCCAGTGTTTTATGGGATATTTACGAAAATCCATATGTGAAAACACCACCATAGCATGCTTGTATCTGTGCCACTAGGTGAAAGGTCTGCATGCATGTAAAGCATGAATTCCGGTGCAGACTAGAGTTACATGACACGCCTTGCTTCTATCAGTTATTAATGTGTGAGACATGCAGCACCGGTTAGCACTCTCGCCTTCCTCTGGCAGGAGCACCTGGCGTCTCCATCCAGCCCTGAATGTGTTCATGGGGCAGCGGCGCCGAGACCTCTCCTCCTGGTAGGAGTGTTGTGCTTTGTGTCACGTGGACGTCTCTTCCCCACCACAGAGACCTGTGCGCACGAACCATGCTAATAAGGCTCCTTGAGCGATGTCCCAAAAACACGACAGCATAATCTGTCTTCCAAAAGTGCATGAGGTAAAAGGATATAAACTCCTGAGCCCATGCCTCTGATCGAAGGGACGGGGGAGTATACAGAGAAAAGATAGAAGCAGTCATCTGTGGGCATTGCAGCTGCTCCAAAATTGCAGTGCTTGTGTCACAGCAGAAGCACGGAGGCTCACGTAGCATATGGGAGTAAGGGACACAGTGCTTTGCTTTCCCTTTTCTCCTCTTTGTACATCAACACCATCTCAGTCCCCATTGATGCAAGGTGTGATCCTGATACAATCGCATCGCATAATGTTTCATATTTGCCAGTGTTTGTGGAGTGATTTGGTATAACCCTGTAGCAGAGAATGGGCAGGAAATAGGCAGACTTAAGGGGTTATACCTTTATTGACTGTTTAACAGTGCACCATTTTATAAAACGTGCAATATGTTAATGGAAAAGTAATGGTTGTATTTATTTAAACATTTTAATGCCTCATACCCCTAACTACTTCCCGGCTTTTAGAAAGCAGTGTGGTGTTTCAGAGGTACAAGCTTGAACATTTGAGATGGAAGGGGGAGGGGGCTTAGTGTCTGACTATTTGTCTGCATTATAATTCCTATTATAAGATCCGTTTGGGTGTCTCTGCTTTACAGTTTCAAGACTGAGATGTGTCTGCTTGTTAGTTGTGCATTTGTCTGTCTACTTCACAATCCCCAGTAGAAAGGTGTGTGTACACATATAGTGAGCATGGGTCTCTGTGGAGCTGGGTGAAGGTACAAGAGCAAAGCTGTGTGAAGTGAGGGGAGGGGAGGTGCAGTGACCGATCTGTTTATTAGCCCCAGCACTAATTGCTTTATTAACCTTCATGCTTCCTCAAATTTGCTTAAAAATGCACCGTTTGTCCACTCTTTTTTCAAAATTTTCTTGGGGGGTGTAAGCCCCCCAAACCCCCCATAGGTTGTTCGAGCTCGCTCGCTACGCTCGCTCGCCGCAGTGCAGTACGACAATGTTACGCCTCACCACTTTCAAATGTCACCAGCCGCCACTGCAAGCTGGCAATGCTCTGAGTGCAATAGCATTTAGTGAAATGGAATTGGGTATTAATTTGCATATGTTTTAAGTGCCAAGAAACACTTAATGTTGTGTGCGACACGCATAGTCGTTAATTACCTATACAAAGAGAATTACACTTGTTTTACTTTTGTTATCATTTTTATTAGGTGCACTGCTACCTATAAAGGATTCCTAGCGTTGTAAAGAAGGCAGAAATATGGAGGCGGAAGCGATTGAACAAATATAGTCTGCTCTTCAGTGCTTTTCTGAAATGTGATAGATTCGCCAAAATGCAGAGTTCCTCTATTTACCCACCACAACTGAAAAGGCTTTACCGCCCATCTGACTACGATGGACACTTGGTACCGGAAAGAGAGAGCTATCAGATGAACGAAGGGTCCGGCCTGGGACATAATGTGGAACATGTTTCTAGGGGCATAGTGGATACCCAAGCAGGCTATTGAGAGGGAGGGAGCTTAGGGGTTCAGGATTTGGGGCAAATCTTCGTTCATCGGGGGCACTTCCATCTTAATAGCTTTATAGGGCCCGAGGCAAAGCAGTGCACTGGGCCCTGCCTACACAATCACTCACTCGGATAAAAATGTTTAACCGAAAATTAGGGTTACATTCTGGTCTGCACGGGGCCCCTATGCTCATGGGGCTCCCTGGGCAACTGCCCAGCCTCCCCATCCGTTAAGACGGCACCAGGGCTGGCTTTAGGGCGGTGCGACCGGTGCCACCGCACCGGTGCTGTCTTCCCATGGGGAAGCCTGTTTGCTTGAAAGCACCTGCTGCTGCGTTCCTAGCCTCAAGCAATTTTCAGTCAACAACTAAAATGGCAAGAAATCTCCAGTGATTAATGTTCTTCCAGGCAAGATGGGAGTTTTGTCTTAGTAAAAGTTTTGACTCGTGGAAGTTTTGAAGGTAGCGCAGAGGGTTAATATGCCTGCTACAAATAACATGTACCATGCAGATCACAAAGTGAATATAATGTAAGCAGGTCAGTGGGTTACTGCTTTTGTCAGAGACTTCTTTTTGTTAGTTTTAGTTTACAGTGAGCTATTAACTGTCTTCAAAGAACTGCGTGCAGAATTCAAGGTATAAATTAGAGTTATGGATTTTTTTCCCCAGACTTTCATTATTGTAATGTTGCAAAAAGTTTTCATTTTGGGTACAAATCAGTTCTTGCTATTAAAGAGAGCCCCAATCCATTGTGTTACATTTTAAATTCAGAGTTTGTGCTTCTCCAGACCAAGTACTCTTCACAACATTTCCTATACACTGATTTACAGACCTACGATTGATTGTCTCTGTGTACTGCGTGTGTTATCTAAAATGCTTTGACACCCTTCACTTTCATGGGTGACGCTATAAAATTAATTAAATGCATCTGAGAGAGAGGTTATGGAGACTGTTAAAGGGTGGTAGTGAGGGTATCCGTGACTGAGGTGGTCGTTGGGGGCACCAAAAAACATTGTCGCACTGGGCGCCACCCGTGCTAAAGCCGGCCCTGGACGTCACTGGGGGGAGGGGTGGGGGGTGCACAACCCCCGCTTGTGTTTGCTTTGCTGTCTGATTGACAGTATATTTTTTATGTACTCTCTGCAGCTCACTGATGCAGAGCAACTCCAAACTTGAAAGATAAAAAAATTAAACATACTGGAGAAACTAGGAGGAGGCCCCTTCAGCGAGTGGACAGGCTTCCCTGGTATACATGGGCATAGCTATTAAGAGTACAGCAACTGTAGTGGTACTGGGGCCCAGAGCTGTGAGGGGAGCACTGCTCCCTCATTCACTGCTGTCTTTTGCTACCCAACCAGAGAATGATTGGGCCTATTTCCTGTGCTAGCAATGAGTGGGCGTGAGGAGTATCCATTACAAAAGATGTTACACCGATAATAAAACCACGAGTAACATGTCTGTTTATCATTCGATCAGTCAGAAATACTCTCTATCATATAAATAAACAAGCATTGGCTTAGCCAATAGGTCTCGCCTTTGGGACCTTATAAGTGTTTAGCCATGCAACAGTTGCATAACTAAATACTTATAAGGTCCCAAAAGCGAGACCTATTGGCTATGCCAAGCGGCCGTGCGGCCACGAAAGTGAAAGTAATCGCGGTCAAGCGCGGCGCCGGCTCCCGCGCACATGCACAGTAGCTCTAGGCTGGCCTGGTAGCACTTTTTGGAGCCCTCTCAAAAAGTCTCGCCAGACCAGCGCATGCGCTGGGTCAGGCGAGACCTAAATACAGTTAATAAAGTTCAGAATCTCATTTCCAATTGATGCAATATGCTTCACGAAGAGGAAAATATATTCTTAACGACAGATTATTAATGATTCCCATGAACAAACAACAAAAAGAACAGCCGACACGTGTTTCGCGGTTATATCACCGCTTCTTCAGGGCTGTAAACAGTTTACGTAATGAGTCACACATTTTATGTAATATTAGTAAACCTACATCTTATGGTACAGAACAACAGGAAACATCTGTCTCTAAAACAATGCATAAAGGATCTATACCATTAATAGAAACATTATTCCACATTATAACGTTATCTATTATGGAAAACCAAAATTAACAAGATTATATGGTCAAGGAGGATTATACCAGTAACAAATACTCGTACTTGCAAATTGGGTACAGTGCATAGGGCCACTTGTTCTGTTATCTCTAAAACTACATTGAATGTTTTTCCTGTGATAGTATTAGGGCGTCTGGCACCCTTGCTGTGCCACTGCTGGCATAGCAGATTTATTCTTTCCTTTAAGGATGCGAAGGAGGCTTACTGTAGGTTGTGCCCTTGTTTTATGCTCAGTCTCGTGGATCAGGGGCATAAGAAATAAGGTGGCTACTTGTGGTCCGATTTCAGGTACACGAACAACGGCTCTTTTAAGAGAAAGCACTGCTGCCCATGCTGGTTAACAGCTGCACATGGTGTATGGTCCGGTACGGCCTACCGCCCCCTCCTCCCTTCTATTGTGACAGACACCAATACAATCAATTTTGTTTTGGAATAGGGGGTCGTTGACCCCCGATCGTATTTATTAACAAACAAACATATTTTCACACAAATATATATTTACGCAGGAATGAAATGATAAGACAGGATTCGGTACATTTGATTCATTCCTAGCCTTAACCAAGGTCTAATACATAATGTTCCTATCCTAGTCTAAACATATTGCTGATGACATTTCTGCGTATTCCTATTGGGCCTACGGCAAGGTCAACATGCTGGCCCCTCCCCCTTTAATCCAAATTGTCCCGCGCACCCTAACCAGAGTGCGCATGCGCAGGGAGCCCAGCTGACCCGGAAGTAGTTCTCTCCATATTTGTCCCGCGCCCCCCAACCAGGGTGCGCATGCGCAGGGGGCCCCGCTGACCCGGAAGTAGTTCCTTCCAGGCAACCCCCATGCGTTCAAGACTTTCTCCATAAAGGGGCCATGCAGACAGCGCAGCTTACTTACGCCCGCGTGCGGGGTGGCCAACCAGCCAATGGAAAGCGTAACCCCCGTTTGTCCCCGCACCATTGCAATCAACCGGTTGTAACTGCCCCTGGAGTCAGGTGAGAGCCACATGTCCCTCCCCTCTGGGTGCCCCATTTGATAAGGCGCCCCAAAAGATTAGTCAATTTAGTCTGTCCAACCGATGACCTTACCGCCTGACCAGAAATACCGCCTAAAACACGACAAAAAGGCATTTACATACAAATTGTCTTCGTAATTGACATCCTGTGGAAAAAACACACTAACATATTTCCCTTCAACAAACATCTATCTCAGGGATGGTGGGTGGGGAAAAAAGGTTAAAGGTCCTCCCGAGGGAGGAGGCACACACGACGGGTGTGCTGCCGAGGGGAGCGGAGAGCAACAAGAGACTGCTCTTTGCGCTCCCCCCGGCTTTATACTACCTCACTTCACCAGCTGAAACTGGTTCCTGCTGAGGGGATCACCCGCACCCCGGAAGTGATCCGATCACTTCCGGGGCGCGGTGGAGTCTCCTATGTCCCGGAAGCGATACGATCGCCTCCGGGTCACGGCCCCCAGCCAATGCGGGGGCCACTGGAACGGGAAAGATACGGGGGCACGGCCGACCACCATAATGGCGGCGGGGCCTATGCTGGCCCCGCCTTTCTCTATGGTCCGGTACGGCCTACCGCCCCCTCCTCCCTTCTATTGTGACAGACACCAATACAATCAATTTTGGTTTGGAATAGGGGGTCGTTGACCCCCGATCGTATTTATTAACAAACAAACATATTTTCACACAAATATATATTTACGCAGAAATGAAATGATAAGACAGGATTCGGTACATTTGATTCATTCCTAGCCTTAACCAAGGTCTAATACATAATGTTCCTATCCTAGTCTAAACATATTGCTGATGACATTTCTGCGTATTCCTATTGGGCCTACGGCAAGGTCAACATGCTGGCCCCTCCCCCTTTAATCCAAATTGTCCCGCGCACCCTAACCAGAGTGCGCATGCGCAGGGAGCCCAGCTGACCCGGAAGTAGTTGTCTCCATATTTGTCCCGCGCCCCCCAACCAGGGTGCGCATGCGCAGGGGGCCCCGCTGACCCGGAAGTAGTTCCTTCCAGGCAACCCCCATGCGTTCAAGACTTTCTCCATAAAGGGGCCATGCAGACAGCGCAGCTTACTTACGCCCGCGTGCGGGGTGGCCAACCAGCCAATGGAAAGCGTAACCCCCGTTTGTCCCCGCACCGTTGCAACCAACCGGTTGTAACTGCCCCTGGAGTCAGGTGAGAGCCACATGTCCCTCCCCTCTGGGCGCCCCATTTAATAAGGCGCCCCAAAAGATTAGTCAATTTAGTCTGTCCAACCGATGACCTTACCGCACAGGCCTGCATAGTTGACCGACTATCAGGCCTCCCCCAAAAACCCAAGGTCATACTCACCATTGAAAATTGGTCCAGCCAAGCTTTAAATGTCGCCCAGGAATATACCGTTCCCCCACCTAGAGAGGTGAACCCCGTCCCGCAAGTAGCAGACATCCCCTTTTTATGCATCCATGAGCAATAACTCTTAGTCTGGGGAGTCTTACACAGCCTGCCTATCTTACTATTGATCCTCTGAACCGAGTGACTGCGAGCCCTCACTGATTTCCCTCCCTGCCACTGACCCTTTGGCAGCATGTGCAACCGCACAATAACCACATCTGTGCAGCGCCTGGCCAGCCATGCTGACTCTAACAGCACTGTCTCACCCAGGCACCTCCTATTTGGGTGCACCAAGTTGTTGCCACCAAGATGTGCATCTCCTGCAATAAAAGTTAGACAGCAGACATACCAATGGCCGCAGATACACGCGTGACGCTCCAACTTGGCGTCCAGATAATTGATTGTCGTCGCGGTTGTGCCTTCTTCCTGGTGAGGTGTCGCTGTGTCTCCCTGCGTGGCAGGCCGAGGGAACTCTTGAGCTTATCCTTTGATCGCCCAAAAGCCTTGACCCTGCTTCTTACCATTGCCCGCCCCCATCTTGCAGACCTTGTGATGTGGAGCGCCTCCCATGAAACAGTCATGGATCCAGCCATGCATAAATGAGAATCAAAAACAGATGATTAGTGTTTTTGTCTTTCGGCAAAATTACAGCGTGATAGTATGTGTGACACAAAACTAAATGCAAGATATTGTATGCCCCCAACGCACTATTAAAGCACACACATGCACAGGCCATGAGCGGTAGGTGCGTTGCATCGCAGAAAACCGAGTGCAGAGATACCGCGTGACAAGCATTAAGCCTCTAATGCTTGCTCTGATATATAGGGCGGACCGGTAGCGAGTGCCACCACACAACTTTTCCATGAACCAGTGTGCTGGCCCCTGAGCGCAGAGCTATTGTGTAACACCATAACCTAGCCGTATGCATACCTACAGGTAGAGGACATGGGTGCACCGGTACCATGTGAACCAAAGGCGTATATTACAGCACCCTCCTTGTGACCTAACAGGTTTAGACTTTCCGTGAGGCCTGGCATAGCCCCAAGTACAATAACATAGGACTGTCCGCTGAGAGTGCTTAGCATAGCGCCAGTTGTATTAAAGGACGTGCTCATCTCAAGTTTTGTAAGACTACAGCTCATGGAATGACAGACTCTGCGCATAATGCGGTTAAAATAGTTAAGACCGTCTGGGAAACCTAAAATCAATAATTGCGTCAAAAAGGCATTCTCTCTGAAGCGTAACAGTAACATGATAAAGTGATGGATCTACTCCTATCCCTGTGTTTGTAATCCCATGGAATACAGCAAAGGCTCAGACCAGAGAATTTTTCAGAGGTAGGAAGTGTGGTCGCTGGCTGAATGTGGGCTTCTTGCACCAGGCGGCGTGAGATTTAGTAGTGGCTACCTCACCTGAGCAACCATCTAAAATTATTGTTTATCATAGCTATTGATTGCTACCCAACTCAATGGTACTCCTTTTATCCCTCTCTGCATGAGGCACGGCTGGATGGGCTCACAGGGATCTGAGACTGTGGCCATGAGGTCAAAACTCAGGACACTATAGTGGCCCCACTCTACCCTTCACAACACTTAAACTGCGGCGTTTTTACTGTGTTACTGCGAGTGTTGATACAAATACTGTACACATTGCCTTTGATAGACTAGACTGCTCAGGCCAGGCTAGCTAGAGGGTGAGCAAGGGTTATCGTAACAGTGCATCCCCCTTAGCCTAACTAGAATCAAGGGTCCCTACTTGGACAGTGGTACCTACCCTGCCCACCAGACCCCCCCCGACCCAACATCGGCCAGTCAGTTTAACTAAAAAACATTGCCATCAACTTTCCAATTAAGGGCACCTACCATAGCACCAGTTGCAGTACATGAAGAACATTGAAATCAACTTTCAGAGAGTTGCGGACCCCTTCATACTCACGCAGGTGGCTACACCATCCCCCCGGCACCACATGTGTGTTTAATGCCTAAAAGATTCCGATATAGAAAAAACCCTGCTCTGCCATTAACAAATGCTCATGTTCTAAAAGAGCGGAAAACCATTAATAGCTCCATTGTTGGGGAAACCTAATGCACCTCCAGGTGCTCTGCCTAATATGAGGTCTATTTCTCTCTTGCTCTCTTGAATTAAGATACTGTAGCAACACATACATCAAATGTTGTCTTTTCTGGATCTAAATCTGTTTCTTGTTTGAATCTAGCAGGCTGTCGACCAACTCCTAGCACCGAGACAGCGTTGCTGTCAGGTATTAATGACCTACGTATATTGGCTGACAGAGCCACGCCTGCAGCACTTGCGTTGTTAGACCTTTGTGACTCATTTGACACAGTGTAACCTGCTATTCGTCTCTCCAGATTGGAAAAAATGTGGTTTGTGGTGAGCCAACAAAGTGGGGCTAGTCTTACCTGGAGAAAAGGTACCAAACAGTCCCTCTACCCCCACCCTTTTTTGACTATACGTCCATAGAACCAGGGATTTCCTAAGGATTAGCGTTAAGCCCAACATTCCTTCATCTAAGTTCGACCTTTGGCACAACTAAACTGATCATTTAGTCTCAGTTTCATTAATTATGCTGGTTACAGGCAGTTGGTTATAGCCAAGGATAAGCAGGGGCCCAACTCTTGTAAAGTCGTCCATCAGTGAATGTCTGTGCTATCCTCCAGGCCTAGAGATTACCCCCACATATTCAACTCTTGACAAGACAGTGGTTCTCTAAGTAGATCATTCCACCACACGCAGCCAGCTATGAATTGACTTCTGGCCACCCTCTGGGACCAATCAAATGTGTCCAGCAAAATGCATGACAACCACATAACAGGTGATGTCACCATCCTCAGACATGATACATGGGGCAGACAAATTTGTTTCCAGTCTAGTGCGAGACCCTATGTCCTGCAGGAAAATACCTGCCCTACTGTTGCGCCCCCATATAGCGCTCCATACTACACTTTCGTCGTTTCACAGGCACTTACTAAGGGTGGATACTAACTACAACTGTTGTAAATCCCGCTCTCTCAACACATGAGACCTGAACATTTGATAGCTAAGGGGTTGTATACTATAAAAGAAACGCGATTCCCATGCTGCACCTTAGTAATCAGAGGGTTAACAGGTCTTTCTGGCTGCTATGAATATGCGACCTTTGCGCAGGTAGACGCGCATCTTGTGCTAATTCAGGATATGTAGAAATATACGCAAAGACCAAGTACGAATAAAAGTGGCTACATGCACACACAGTTACTATATATCCGACCCAGTGACATTGTATGTACTATGTACTTCCTGCCTCGCGCTTAACATAGAAATCAGAATGCTTCTAAGGACAACAGAGGCTGTAAAGTCCGCGCGCTGATTGCACACCCATGTGCAGATTCTCCCAGCCACATTAGCTAAGGCATTACATGGATTTACGAAACTATGTATTTCCTGCCTAGCACATAAAGTGCAAATCAAGTATTTAGGCGACCTGATGACACACTTCGCCCCCACACTGGGAAAACAAAAATGTAACTAGTAGCCAAGTAGCCCAATGGACGGGCAACAGCGCTGGTAGCGTTACCCCACGCACGATGTCCACTGATCAACGTGTTATCCCCCTGCAGACTTGCACACAAATGTTCAAAACAAATCTGCCCAATGAGCTGGCACACCGCCTACCCCGCGATGTCACCTGATTACTGCTGTGCCTCACTACGGCCCGAATATAATGCACACGTTCGCAGCGATCCGCCCGGTGGGCTGGCACAAAGCGCCTCACTATTTCGCCCCCCCGCACGCGATGAAACGAGTATGGGCCGAGAAGCTTGTGCGTGGCGCCGGGCGTTTTCTAGTTAATTCCACAACACACTGCAATCTAGAACTTTAGTTAAACGACGCTGAACCACCACCGCATTTCCCTGCCCCATCCTCCCTACACCTTTCAGCAATTCATAAAATGCAAAGGTGTTTCGAGTGTGGGCACAGAGTCTTGTGGGAAGTGCCACAAGGGCGCAGTGGTGCACCTAAGCGTTATCAAAGTGCATAAACGACATTTACAAATACCTCGCCACTGACGTAACACCATAAGCTAAATGAGCAATTATGCAGGAAGGAAGACGTCATTATCCAAAGCCAGCTGGCCACCTCCGAGTGAAGTGGAAAGGGCAAAAACATGTGGGGCTACCGGCCAGAAAGTGCATACTTAATACTCCCAATTGAACTTCGGAGAAGACTCGTGACAGAAAACTAGCAGCCCTCGAATTATGGGCACAGCAATTAAGTAGTTATGCGGTCAAATGTCACCCTTAAATTTTACGGTAGTTATGCGTGAACCTTGGTCAGACCCTACTGCGTTTGAAGGTAAAATAGCATCACCGTTGCGCTTGTATCTTTTGTTTTGCCAGATTTCCGTCTCGCATGCGCTTCAGTGACGTGCAGTGGCTCCTTATGTATTACTGCACCGCCTTACCATCTGTTCATTAGAGTTCGCGGCCGTTCGCCTGCACCGCGACGCTACCATTTGCATGCAAATATCAAACAGCCCCGGCGCAATCCCCTTCGCCTGAAGCTCTGTAACAAAGGGCTCACACACCATGTAGAAGCGTGCTCCCTGCAAGCGCCTAATACCCCACAGGACCATCCGCTGTCCCCCACAAAGGATAAAAGAGGTTCCATGTAACTTAGTCATGCAGCAGGCAGATCTACTATACCGGACCTCAAACACAGTCCCCTGATGCAATTAAAGCAGACACGCGGTTTAACCTATCTCCCTTAACCCTTACATGGGGAGATTACCAGATAACATTGTTTAATTTAAACGCGCACTCCCCTCCTTAAGTTGTGCTCTTCACTCTCTTACTTGCCCCCAGGTCACACATGCAAACGCACTATACCTGCTCCTGAGGGCGCGCTCTTCACCCCGCCAGCATGCTAGGCTTGCACGTCGGTCCCAGCCCCTCGTACCAAAACCAAGCACTTGAGCGGCTTTCTGACTCCGACATGATGCTCCCCGCAACCGGCGCTGGCTCGCGCTTAAAAAGCGCCCCATTCCTTCACGCTGCTGCTCCGCTTGCCACAACTGACTTGCGCTCTTTTCGCCCCCCACTCGCCGCCGACATCCAAATTCCGCGCTGGCCCTGATGGAGATGTGACAAAAAGGCCCGGTACCACGAGACAGCTGGCGACCTGGAAAACAGAAAAAAGGTTAAAGGTCCTCCCGAGGGAGGAGGCACACACGACGGGTGTGCTGCCGAGGGGAGCGGAGAGCAACAAGAGACTGCTCTTCGCGCTCCCCCCGGCTTTATACTACCTCACTTCACCAGCTGAAACTGGTTCCTGCTGAGGGGATCACCCACGCCCCGGAAGTGATCCGATCACTTCCGGGGCGCGTTGGAGTCTCCTATGTCCCGGAAGCGATACGATCGCCTCCGGGTCACGGCCCCCAGCCAATGCGGGGGCCACTGGAACGGTAAAGATACGGGGGCACGGCCGACCACCATAATGGCGGCGGGGCCTATGCTGGCCCCGCCTTTCTCTATCCTTCTGAAGGACGCTTGTACTGCTGCTTCTTTAGCTCTTTAAAAATGGCGGGTTCAGCCGCTGCTGCTCATTGTTTTCAACCTTTGTCCCAGGGAAGTGAGCACGGTGCATGCTCATGCTGTCTATAGCTGTGTTGAAATGGAGGCTTTCACTGCTATACCTGTTTCGTGTAAGCTGGTTTGTTCCCAGTGCTGTGCATGTTTTGTGTGAAAGTGGTTATAACCACTGCTTCCCATACTGTGCCTTTTTTTCTGTGTGTGGGAAGTATGCTCTTTGCTGTCTATGGTGTTTATGTCCTGTTTGTTTCTTGTCATGAAAGTTTGGGGTGCTGCCCCGTGTGTTTTTCCCTGTGGCGGCAGTATGTAAGAGTGGGGGGTGGGGTTGGGAGGATGCTGGCGATTTTTTCAGCCATCGCAGGGCGGCGGCCACAGGAATCGGCAGGTAGGGGCGGGGGGGGTCAGGGGGAACGCTGCCACCCTCAAAACCCATGCCGCCTGGTGTGAAACGCCCCCCCCCTTGCTACGCTACTTGTTTTTCCTATTCTGTATGCATGAAACTGGCACTGATTCTGCCCATGCCAGAACTATTCTGTGTTAGGGACATTTGCACTGCCGCTGTCTGTGCTGTAACTCTTCTTTGTGTGGGGGAAATGCTACATTCATTTCGTAGAGAAAATACTCAACATAGTGTTGAAGACCGAACAAGAAAATGAGAATAAGATAAAAGCAAAAGAAGAGAGATGGAAAATTGAAGTATGGGAAACAATGAAAAATGGATAAACATGAGAGGGATAAATGAAAAGCAGGGGTGGCTCTTCCGCTAAGGTGGAGGTGTGTCGCACCACTGCTCAAAGAGCAGTGGAAAAGGAAAAAAAAAATGTAATAACAGCGTTATTAGCATTTTATTATTTGTTGCTTCAGGGTTGTGTTAGGGCGGGGCGGGGCAGAGCTGGTGGCACAGGGGGAGGAGTGGTGGGCACACTCAAAGTGTGCATGACTGTTTGGCCGGCAGACTTGGCCCAGCCAAACAGTCATGCGCACTTTGCATGTTCCTCACCAGGCTGTAATACACAGCCTGGTGAGGAACATCCCCAGGCTCCCATTCCCCATCTGAGCACCGAACCATGGTGCTTGTACCAACCACAATGCTGTATTGCAACATTGTCATTGGCTTAGGGTAGCCTGTGCGCATCCTGCTTCTTCCGACTCGGAGTCAGGAAGAGAAGCGGAGACGGAGAACAGACGGCAGAAAAGGTAAGTGGTTTATTTTTTTCAAGCCTCCCTTATCCCCATGCCGTACCCGCCGCCCCCGTTCCCCACCAGCCGCCACTGGAAAAGGGAAACAAAAAACAGACCTAAACAGATAAGAGGATAACAGGTATGCAAGGATATAAAATGAGAAAGAACCTCAAGAAAGCAATAGTCAGAATGAAAAAATACAACGGTAAAAGAATGCAGATGAAAAAACAAATAAGGCAATTCAATATGTGGAGATGAGGAAAGAAAGTGACAGAAAAATGCATAAATCGAAAAGATGTAATAAACATTAGAAAGATAGCACCATCCAAAGTTTCACTTGTGCCAGAACAGGCTCAGCGAATGCTTGAGGACTTCATCTAAATTTCCACATGCAAACAAGCCAGATTCAAATCAGATGTAAGGTACTTGTCAGAGCGTGGAGTAAGCAATGATGCACCTCCCTTGCAGTAGGTCTAGTTTTGCAAATGTTGGTGCTGCTAATTTCTTGCATTGGTACTGCTAGTAAAACCTTCTGTTTTCCAAAGTGTTTGTTGTCTCTTAATTTGTATTGCAGTAGTGGAAAACCTCATTGAACCCACACAATATAATTCTAAACATCTATCATTTCACTTATCACCTAAGTGATTGGACATTCAGTATCTGGGTTCTTGGGTCTCCTGATACTCTCAGTGGATAAGTCCAGCCAAGGGAAGGAAGAGCACAGCCAGCAAATTGTATGGCAAGAGAGTGCAGTCCTGAGATTCTGTTATTTTTTTGTATAACCTTTAGTAAAATAGAAATCTACAGATATTGACACAAATGAATGAGAGTTGGGTGACTTGTATATATGCAGAATCTCAGAGAATCCATGTGAAACCCTTATCTTGTATCCCAATTCGTACCAGAGGCATAAAGGCTCCAATCGAGCCAGGAATGGCAGTGCCTGAAGAAGCCTTCTAGGGGCCTTTAGCCTATATTCAAAGAATAATGAGAAACGTTATTGGATGGACAGCCTGCATATACCCAAGAAATGACAAAGGAAACACTTTGACAAATCTGATTTATGCAACATATCTAAAAATACTGATCATAGTGTAACCACTAATGGTGAAGACCTTGAAGCTGCAGAGAAGCTGCATAAATGGTCTGCTGACAGCCCTTAAACTATGTTGAATGAACCTAATCACTCGGTAGGAAAAAACATTTATTAATGTGATCACACAGACCTTAATCACAAGGAAGCCAAAGTCCTCATCGCCATAGATGTCTGCAATTCTAACCGCTAACTACCAAGATAACCTCCCTTTATGTTTTTCTTGCTAAGGGTCCATCACCACCTTCATCACAGGTAACTACCGGCTCTCACGTATGGGTGTGAGACATGTGTAATTTGCTTTTGCATAATTAGGCAAAATGTAGTGAAAAGTACACAAAACTGTGTGCCAATTTTTTACATAAGGACCCATTTTGTGCTAAAAAGAACATAAACACAAGTGCTAGGACTACCAGTGGTCGGCCTCTGGTTGTTCGCATTGTTGCAAGCTGTCATTTTGCTGCAAACAGTGCCGCAACATATTGTTATTTCGGGACTTTCACGTAACATGAAATTCCAAATTACGTGAATTATGCCAGCATAATTAAAATTTCACCTGGGCCCACACACAGTGGGGTCTCATACAGTGGCGTACCTAGACCTACTGCCACCAGGGGTGGAACCTAAGTTGATGCTGCGAGCTCAAGGTAAGTGGTTTTATTTATGTTTTGTTTCAATTTAACCTATCCCCTCGTCTATCCTCTTCCCCCTCCACCACCCGCCACTTATACTTGTACCGGCCGTGCCTGCGCCCGAGTCAGGTAAGAGCCGGAGGGGTGGCTGATGGATGACTTGTTCCGGGGGGATGTGGGGATCTGGCGGACTACTAGTTCACAGGGGATGGTGGTAGTTGAGAGAGTCGACTTTCTCACCTCGCCACCCCCAAAAACAGTGCCGCTGAGGCAGATCGCTGCCCCACTGCCCCTTAGCTACGCCACTGGTCTCATAAAAAAAGAGGTGCAAACATGTTCATCTTAGCTTTTGGCCCAAGTGGGTGTACAATTACAAGTGAAAAAGCTTGTGTAGACTAGAGAACTATAGTGGGCAAAAAAAGAAATTAAAATATTGCCAATGCTGGTTAATAAAGTGGGGATGCTAGTAAGGACAGTTTAGACTTCATTTCTTGGCAAATGGCTTTCAATTATAACTGCAAACCCTTACAAAGTAGCCCCCTATTGATCGTTTTTATTAGGGGGTCAAATGATTTAAGTTTCTTTCAGGGCACAGATAAACAGTCAATGCTCAAACCCAAGGTGCGGAAATTAATATCACAAAAAGTGGCTTTTGGTATGCTCCTTTGCTTCTCTCACTTCAGTGCATGTTGAGCTCTTTGATGCTTTGACGTTAACTGTTTCACTGAAACAGCTATTGATATGGCTGGAAATGGGTTTCAGCGATTCGGTACTTGAATGTAGGAAGGAGGGAACTGTGCATAAGACGGCCCCCTCAACGAATCTGGAAAAGGGGCCCGTAGGGTTTTATTACGCCACTGCATGCTTCTTAGATAAGTGGGGTCCATATGATGATAGACTATGGACATGACAAAGGAACTTAAAGACTGCCCTCTTCTCCAATGGGAACCAATGTAAGGCATCCAAGACCCCAGATAAAGAAGCGTGCCAAGGGAGGCCCAGAGCAAGTTTGACTGTCGCACTTTGAATGTACTTAAGTTTTTTAAGCAGGGAGTTGTAGTAATTCATGCAACTCTAAATGGTCACTAGACTAGTATCAGATGAACAGCCTTTGGAAGAAGAGGCAAGATTTATTTCAAAACCTGTAAAAGCAGACAGCATGAAAAAAGACAGAGAGAGAAGCTTGTCTAGCTAGAGATCAGCAGACCTTAGGTTCAGCAGTGGCAGCTGGCACAGATCGGGGAGGTAGGGCGGGAGAAGAGGGCTGTAAAAAAATAAAATTAAAATAAAAACACTCACCTTATTGCCAGTCCAGCATCTCTTCTCCGTCAGACTTGGCTGAACCAGGATGCACTGCCAGGCTCCCCCTACCAATCACAGGACTGCAATGCGGCATTGTGATTGGTAAGCACCCAGGCTCCCCTGACCAATCACAACGCTGCACCGCAGCGTTGTGATTGGTCTCAGCACCGGTGCTCTGCACTCAGACAGGAACTGAGGCCTGAGCATGTTTTCCACGCAGGCATGAAAAACATGCAAACATGCAAAGTGCGCATGACTGTTTGGATGGGCGAAAGGGCCGGTCCCAGCTTAATTGCACACTTAGAAGTGGGCAAACCACTCCTCTCCTGACCTGCTCTGAAAACAGAGCAGCCCCGCCCGCCCACGGCCTGCAAAGCAGATGTAAACAATAAAATGATAATAACATCACACTATTATCATTTTATTGTTCCTTCGTTACACTGCATAAAAGCAGAGGGGCGACGCTCCTCCGACTTTGCGGAGGAGCCGCCACTGAGGTTCAGATGACACAGGCCAGAGAGGAGGCCAACTTTTCAAAGGGCTTTGTAAGGTAGGAGAACTGTGAGGAATCCAGAACAACTCTGTTTTATCCCAGTTAAGCATCAAGGTGTTTAAACCCAGCCAAGAAGAAACAGCAGACATCCAAAGATGGAAAGAGTCTAGATACTTGGGCCAGGGGGTCCATTGATAAAATCAGCTGTGTATCATCGGCAAAGTTCATACAGCTGAGTCCAGCTGACTTATTAGTGTAATCAAAGGAATGTATATAAATATTCAATAGCGTGGGACTCAGCGCTTACTCCTGTGGCCGCCTTGCTGGGCAGTTTTGTATTCCGAAAGATAGGGTGGAATGTACACCACCAGAAGCCTATACATCAAGAAGGATTTACCGCACAGTAAAGCCTGTTCACCGACACCAGCCTCCGACAGCCTGGAGAGAAGGATAGAGCGCAAGACGATGAGAAATGCTACTAAGGCCACCGGATATGCTTTATCCGGCGCTCGACACAGTTCATTCAGAATAGATAGCTGAGCTGTTTCTTGAGCATGTCCTGGCCTGGACCCTGACTGTACAAACTCCAAGGTATGGCTATGTTCTAAAATACAGACATCAACCTGTTCACATGCTTCCCCGAGATTTTAATAAGAAAGGAAAGCAGCAAAATTGGTCTGTAGTTGGATGATGTAGTGTGGAAGTGTTAGGTTTCTTTAGCAAGGGTACATTAAGTGCCTTTTTCCAATCCTCCAGTGAGGAAATATGAATTTTGTGATCAGTTATGTCCCCTATCGTAGACCCCAACGGCTCCATGTGCATGCTATAAGTACATGTATGTTCCCTCCAGTTCCAGTTTTGAAGACGCAAATGTATGTGCGTCCACCGTCAACATGTCCTCTTTCAGATCCGCCATGAATGGGTCAGATATTCCATTCCTAAGTATGAAAGGCCACCGACTTTATGTGGTTCACTTTCCACATTTTACAGATTCAGGCGAGTAGGCCCAGAATTCTGTCATCAAGCCTTTTCCTGCCTTCTGCCTCTGAAAGCTCCAGTCTGAGCCTGCATCTGTATCCATGAACTTTGTCCTACTCCCTGCGCGGCTAACGGTGCCTGATCCAGCCTATTGCCTGCCAAAAACTGTATTTCACCTTCAAGATTATCTACTCCGCTCCTCATCCGATGCATTCCTGTCTAGTAGTTTAGGTAAACATTCCTCCAGCTACCATGCAAGGGGCCAGGCCTCGCTGTCCTCATGCAAGTAATTCATAGCCCCCGTTACCATGGAATATTCCTACCCCCTCGCATCTCATGTAGACACTTAGACGCTTGTACACGCACTAACAGTCAGTATAGAATAGATTCTACCCTAGAAACCTTTCCTTTTGGATAACACAGTTCTTTAAACATAGGATATTAGATATGATTTGGGATTAGGTTGACATGACCCCCAGACTTCTGTCTCCACATGTAGAGCTAAATGTCAAGTCCCCTTCACCCTCTAGTTGCACGTCAATCACACGTCATGCGGCTGCGCGCGCATCTCTGCCAAATATTTCTGCTGACATTGCAGGATTCTTTTATGGATCCACCCACTTGTGACATCATGTATGATGACGTTTATTAAATTACGCCCATATATCCGCCTCTTTTAGTTACGTATGCACATTTTATCTGTATTATCAGCTGTTACGCCTCTTGCATCTGTTTCACTGTAATGCATTTTCTATAAAACTGCTTATCTGTCAATAATGTATGCCCTTCCTTCCTGAACTTTCATGGTGATGGAATAGAAAGCCTGCAATTCGAATTGCATTCCTTTGTATAGGAATAAAGCCTTTTAGAACCTCTAATACCACGGATTCTGCCTCTTATATTTACTGAGTTATTCTTACTAGACTTTACCGCATAAAAAATAGTACCGGTAATGAAATATTTACCACATAAATTGGCGCCCGAATAGGGACACTTTCTCATCTCACGCGCCGGCGGTGCGTTGCAGGCCCGGTCTCCTGCCACAGCTGAACGGACAAAAACGCGTACCTGCAGGATTTCCTGTATCTCCCTCCGGCCAAGCGGAGGCGACTGAGGCTGCGATCAACACCCAGACGAGGCGGTGAGAAGTGCGAAGTATCCCGACCAGAGCCTAGCTGAGAGAGCAAGATCCGAGGTATACAGAGGCCCACCAGGTTCCGAAGTTCCGAGTCCAGTCAAGTCGAGTCCAGTCCGGTCCAGTTTCAGTTCCGTTCCGAGGCCTTCCGTTCCGAGCTACCCGGTGAGTACCATTACCGGGGAGGCATTTAACGTGCACATAGTCTGTGCCGGTCAAGACGGGTTTGGGTACACAAATCCGGTCTGCACTGTTTTAGCAGTGTATCTGTACTGTTTTAGCAGTATATATAGTATGTCTTGCATATAAATAAGTATTATCTAGTGTCAGTATTATGTCAGTAACTAGTTTTTTATTAGTTATCATCGTTCGTAAAACTGTTAAGTGTTAAATGTTTTAATACGTTCTATATATTGTGGTGTGAATGACTGTTCATTATTGTGTTTATTGTATAAAGTGTGTTCTAGTAATAAGGTCTAAAAATGCCGCTCTTTTCGAAATTAAGACAGATTAAAACTAGAAAAGGTGTACTCGAAGAAGCTGTTCCCATCCCACCTAGGGACACTCCAGGGTACTTTATGTATCATAAGCATGGCCTAGATGCCGTATTATTTCTTGATTTATGGGTGGACTACACCAAAGAGTTACCAGAGAGTCAGAGATGGCCCGCAGCGGGGACCTGGGATGCAGATTGCATCATGAGAGTAGAAGAAGAATTATGGAAAAAGAAAGCCAGACAGTCACAGAAAGATGCCATTGAATTATGGCGTAAAGAATCATATAGACGTACAGAAAAAACGCTCAGGCAGGAAGAGAAAGGTAGAGAGAATTCAAATAAAACCCGAGAAAATCTATTACTTGAGGAAGGTACCCGAGTAAACTCAGAACAGGTAGATAGACAAAGAAACACTCTTATGAATGGTATGTATCCACTTCTGGCCGAAGGGTTACCTAAGGCTACCCCGGAAATACCAAGAGACTTAACTCCTCCATTGCTCCCGATAAAAGCACATCCCAAAACACATCCCAAAACAGCAAAGGACGTTTTCCTTTCCTCCTATTTAGATGACGTAGCTCCCGAGTATGCTAATGCCATACCACACACACCGCTTGCCGATGGTGTTCAACACCACGAGCATCCGTCTGTATCCCCGCAACTACAAACTCCTACACAAGTTCCCACAGGTCCGTCCGTTTCTACAGTTTTTCCCGCGTCTACAATCTCTATCCTACGTCCAACGAATCCTTTCGTGCCTAGCACCTCAGATGGTGCTACAGGAGGTACGACAGACATGTTTGCCACCCCGCCGCGAAATAAACAGACCCTTAGAGATTTAGCACTCCAACGTACACCCCAATTAGCGACATCCGACATGTTTAAAGAACAGCTTGTGGATTGTAGATACGATCCAGTGCCAGGCAGACAGGACAAATTGCTCATATCATCACTACGTATACGACGAGCTACATTATATTTAATGACGATACCAGGAATGGTTGAACACCTAGACGATATATATCGCTTTGTCCAAACAGGGCGAGGTCCAGAAAGTATTAACGAAGCTATGGAATACCAGAAAGTGGATGTCCAAAGACAACTACTACGTTTTTTCATAAATTGCGTAATTAGGAATCAAGACAGACCTGGGGCAGATCACGATACCATGCAAAGACTTGCCAAATGGGGTCAGAACATATCAGAAGAGAAACATGATAGACAGGCGTGTATAATCGCCATGTGTCGAAAGATCCGCAAGGAAGTAGAACGGATACATAAAGAAAGACGAGAAACAGACAGAGTAGAATCAGAAGAAGAGGAGGAGCAAGAATCAGAACAATTAGAAACGATAGCTTATGTAGGTAGAGGAAGACCCCATAATAATACTAGAGGCTTTAATGATCCGATACGTCCGATACGTCCAGAATGCAATAGACATTTTCCAAACCCTATGTTAAATACAAGATCCCCGGAACACCTATTCCAAGCCGCTGATAAATTACTCCGAGATCGAAGGGGGTACCATATGCTCGATTCCATGGACGAACAAGAATTAGCCAGGTCAGCAGTACAATGGGCTGATAGTCCCAGCGAATACAATGATGATGTACTTGCACACACGTTTCTGAATCTTGACCCATACGAACAGCGTTTAGCTAGTATATACATGATTCAACACCTCCTTATATTATATAAAAGCCAACACTCCGATCCAGGACCCTTACCTGACATATTGACAGAACTACTCACGCATATATGGAGAGGGTCAGGTACTGATTTGATTAAAGAAATTCTAGAATTTCGAAACCAATATTTAACTTTCGTATGCCCAGAACACGTTCCAGTTCCCATTATGGGAAGAAAAATGTATCACATAGATAGACAGAATCCGTTACGCGAAGTACACCCAATCAGAGGTGACGGTAATAACTTTACACGCGTGTTTGTGTACACGCCTATAACTAAACTGGAATTATTAGAAATGAAGAAAGTAGTACCCAGCCATGACAAGGATCCAGCAGGTTTCCACCGTGAGATAAAAGACATGTTACTCATGGGAGAGTATACCTACCCCGACATTATGAAAATATTAAAAGTCCTATTACCCGCCGGTGTTTATGAGAAACTCAAAGAAAAAGAATGGGAGGTGGGAGACCAAAAGATAGATTGGACAGCATTAGAAAACGAAGAAAGGGCCCGAGCTGCAGGAGCAGGGCTTGGGGAAAAGACTACAGCACTAGCAGGGCTACTTGTGCAGGTACTGCCACGTTTATTAACTACGAAAAAGGAAGACTGGGGTGCAATATCAGCCTGTAAACAAAAGCCAGATGAAGACACTAGTGATTTCTATTCCCGATTTGAAAAATGTTTTGGTATAAATAGTGGCATAAAAGCCAGTAGTGAATCATATCCACATCTGTTTGTGACAAAATTAGTTGAAAATTCTCTGCTGCAAGTCAAGAATAGAGTATTGAAATTCGAAAGTACCTGGCAAGGTAATACCCCATCACAGATGTTACAGATGTTACAATATCACCACAATAGAATTAGAGAAGAACAAGAACATGAACAAAGACGTATGAAAGATACAAAAATGAAAATGCTTGTTGCACAGTCAGTCCCAGCTGATGGTCATCAAAAGGGTGATTCCGCAGGTCCAACGAAAGGGACATGCAACTATTGTAAACAACAAGGTCATTATATACACGATTGTCCAGTCCTGAAACATAATATTGCCACAGGTAGAACCCAGGAAAGACCACGTCTACCTAGACAGGATCAGAATCAACAACAAATCCCTCAGCATGCACAACCTAGATTAGCTCCGCAACAACTAGCTCCGCAACAGGCAGCTCCACAACAGATCGTAGCACCACCACAAGCGCAGCCTATTGCTGCAACACAAGCAACAACGCAACAGATGTATCAGTATGCACAAGCAGATTATCCCGATTATCAGCGATACACATGAAATAGCCTAGAGAGGGAAGTTGGCTTACCCCTTATTGAGGTTCCTGTAGACCAAGAGGGACCTTATGTACATAGTGAACTATTAGGGGAAGACAGAAAGTTTTTACTTGATACAGGGGCAAGCAGAACAACTATAAGACGCAGTGAAGTTCCAGGGGCACCCCTCTCAGGCTCACAGAATATTTCCCTTGGATTCTCAGGAAAACCTATAATCAATGACGTAACACAACCTCTTCCACTTACGGTCGGTCCATTGACACGTACTACAGATTTATTGCTTACTAAATCATGTCCAGAAAACTTGTTAGGTATAAAAACATTGAAAGCTCTAGGAGCCATAATATGTTGTTCTCCGGAAGGAGTACGACTATTTTTACGTGACTTTAAAGGTCACTACGTGTCCAGAGACATGGATCACCGACTGCAGAATTTACCTACACATTTATGGGCACAAGGCCCCACTGATGTTGGTTGCATGAACATTACACCATATCGAGTTACACTAAAAACAGGAGTAGTACTACCACGAATGCGACAATACAAGTTACCACCAGATGCTGTTGTGGCTTTGCTGCAAATCATTGACGAGCTCATTGCACTAGGAGTGGTTGTCGAAACCGACTCCAATGTATGTAATTCCCCGATAATTCCGATTCTTAAAAGAACGGATCCAAAGGCACCACCAGTATATCGATTAGTTATTGATCTGCGCAAATTAAATAAATGTATTGTACCACAATACCCTGTGGTCCCAGATATCTCTTCATTACTAACAGCTATTGACTCAGAAGCAACGTTCTTCACTGTAATTGATCTCAAGAATGCTTTCTTTAGCGTCCCAATAGATCCGGAAAGTCAATATCTGTTCGGATTCAGTTTAAATGGACGAAGTTTTAAATTCACACGCGCACCTCAAGGATTTACAGAAAGCCCCAGCATCTATAGCCAAGCACTGAAACGAGAACTTGACAGTATCCACATGCCAGCTAACACTGCCTTGCTTCAATATGTCGATGATCTGCTGATCACCGCCCGAAGTGAACATGAATGTGAAAAAGCGTCACTGACGGTTTTAAAATTTCTGGCCGACAAGGGGCACAAGGTGTCCCCTTCTAAGCTGCAATTCTGTGTCCAGCGAGTTGTTTACCTTGGGCACTCGCTGTCCAAGGAGGGAAGGCAGCTTACATCCGACCGCATCCAGTTAATTGCTAACATGTCAGCACCCAAGACACAAAAGGAGGTGCGGGCTTTTATAGGCCTCACTTCATACTGTAGGCAGTGGATCCCTCAATATGCATTTCTAGCAAAACCACTCATCCAGTTGACAACACAGGAGGCAGCCACATCGACTGTCCTTCCTTGGACTCAAGAACATACACACGCCTTTGAAAGCTTAAAGAAAGCTTTATGCCAAGCACCTGTTTTACCAACACCATGTTACAGTAAACAGTTTACACTTTTTGTTACAGAACGCGAAGGTACTGCCTTGTCAGTACTCACTCAGGAACAAGCAGGATCACACAAACCATGTGCTTATTTCTCTAGTACATTAGATCCAGTAGCTCAGGCTCTTCCTGCGTGCCTGAAATCGGTGGCAGCAACAGCTTTAGCTATCAGACAAAGCGATGCCATAGTGTTAGGACACCAATTGACAGTACAAGTACCACATGCAGTAGAGGTTCTCTTGAACCGCACACAAACACAACACTTGACTATAGCGAGACTCACGGGTTACGAATTAACATTGTTTCAGCCACACATAGAAATCAGACGTTGTAATACGTTAAATCCTGCCACACTGTTACCAGTGGGCGGAACAGATCCATTGGCACATGATTGTGTCGAAGTCATTACTATCACGACGAAACCCAGACAAGACTTGACAGATATCCCTTTGTCAGATCCAGACTTGACATTGTATGTAGACGGGTCATGTATGAGAACAAGTACAGGAGAGTTAGTGGCCGCTTACGCAGTCACAACAGACACTGAAGTCATTGAAACAAATTGTATTAACACTTTGTCAGCTCAAGCAGCAGAGCTCATCGCTCTGACACAAGCCTGTATTCAAGCCAAAAATAAGAAAGTCAACATATACACAGATTCACGTTATGCATTCGGAGTCGTCCATGACTTCGGCGTACTGTGGCGAGAGAGAGGTTATTTAACTTCTCACGGTGCCCACATCCAACACGGACCCCTCATTCAAGCCCTATTAGACGCGATTCATCTACCTACTGCAATATCGATTATGAAATGCAAAGCCCACACAAAAGTTACCGATATCATTTCTCAGGGTAATGACCTAGCTGACAGAACAGCTAAACAGACTGCTCAGAATCAGACTCACACAACTGACATGACAAAGACAATAGTTCCGACACCAACACGTTGCATGACAGTTAAGGATCCCGCCCTTGATGTAATTGACATACAGACACATGCTACACCAGAAGAAATAAAGAAATGGACTGAATTAGGAGGGATCCAAACAGATCAAGGATGGATGACGAAGGAAAAATCTATATGGTTTCTTCCCGACTCCATGGTTCAAGTCATCATTAACACAATACATAGTCCAGCGCACCTAGGAGAAAAAGCTATGCTAGACAGCATTCAACACATTTGGTTCAACAAACACTTGCGAGCAGCAGCTAAACAAAAAGTTCGTACCTGTATGATATGTTGTCAGTTTAATCCAGGTAAAAGCATCTCCGTAGAGCAGGGTGGATTTCAATCTCCCGATCATGCTTTTGAAGTCCTCCAGATGGATTATATCCAGATGGAACGATGTCGAGGATTCAAATATGTTCTCGTAGTTGTCTGTGCTCTTTCCCGTTGGACAGAAGCCTACCCGGTTTCAGATTACACTGCCCCGACTACTGCCAAACAGTTAGTTCGAGAATTCTTCCCACGGTACGGTTTACCACGTGTTGTCTACTCAGATAACGGCCAGCCATTCTCATCCGAATTAATGAAACACGTTTCCCTTTTGTTAGGCTACCAATGGAAATTTCACTGTGTCCGACATCCCGAGGCAGCAGGTCTCGTGGAACGCCATAATCAAACTCTGAAAATTAGATTGTCCAAAATATGTAGAGAAAAAGGTGTCGATTGGATAGTAGCCTTACCAGTTGCGCTCTTTTACATGAGAATGGTAGCACATTCTCGAACAGGGCTATCCCCATACGAGGTGATCTTCGGTAGACCACCAAATATGTGGGGGACGCCTATACCTCGCAAAATCACTGATGTTGACTGTAATATGCTGACAGATTACCTGGCTTCCTTGATGTCTGCACTACAATCTTGTCGTTCACAGGTAGCCGCAGCTTTTCCCGACAATACTGAGGTGAAGCCCCATGACGTGGTTCCTGGCGACCTGGTTTTGGTCAGGAATTTTGACCGAAAGACCCAACTGGAGCCTAGATGGACATCGCCAAAATTGGTTCTACTAACTACAAGGACAGCCGTGAAGATTGAGGGACGTAAAGGGTGGTTGCACTCGAGTCATATCAAGAAATTTTATGGACTACCATCTAGTGTGAACGCTCAGCCCTGCATTCCCTCACAGACAGACTCAAAGCTCCCCTTGGCTGAATTAACAAACACTGAACTTTACAAACTAAAATTAAGGTCTAGCAAGTCAGACAATTTGATTGTTTAAGTCCTCTCCAAGGTGAATCGGTTGAATTTGTCTCTGACATGTATCCTCTAGACCGGAATAGAGAAAGAAATCAACAGATGCAGCTTAAAAAGCATGCGTATTGTAAATCACTTCGTAGTCACTGCATAGTAACATTATTAATTTTGTTTTTTCTAAGTCTTCTGATCATCATTTTCAGCATACTATTGCACATGTATTACCTTATTCTTAAGCGTGCTTACAATGTAACTGCAGAACATTCTTTTAGTGAATTACCTCCGCATGAGTTGTCCTATAGATTTGCGCTGCGCAACAACACATTCATTAGTATGTTACATCATTCCCATCAGACCAGCAATGCCACAAATTGTTGGATATGTGGCCGACTCCCTCCCTATCAGAACTATAAGGGAGTTTTGCCCCTCTTTCCATATCCGTTCACACACAATGGCTCCTGTGGAGCATGGTTTAGTTTGATTAATTCCCTAGATTCAAATTCCGCAGTTTATCAAGACAACTGGGTATGGGGAAACCTGAACCTAGTTTTGCTTAAAGTCTGCTACCCTAACAAGGAGGGACTTCCCAAAAGAACAGGAACTGATTTAGAAAATGAAGTATATGGATTAGGTAATTTTACACTTAACCTCATGATCCTGAACGTTGAATCTGAAGCTACACCAATCTTGCCCGCCATGTCAGTATTCCCAGTAAAAGGGGAATTATGTGTAAGAAAGAATGGTTCCATACACATGGGCCATAGTAAATGCATCACTGTAATAAAATTCAGTGATCAAGGCAAGTCTACATTTAGAGCTTCTCGCCATTCCTATTTTATATGTGGCCAGACCGCATATATACGTCTACCTCTAGATTGGGATGGTACCTGTTACATAGCATTCCTTCTACCACCTGTTTTCCTAGCTCCTCCTGATTATCATAGAAATACCCATTTAGTACACAATAGACAGCAGAGAGATCTCCCAATTGTCGATTACACTGAAACAGCATGGGAGAAATACACAGATTTCAATAAAGGTTTCTTTCCCTATATAGGTACAGTCACTAATAGTAAGCTGATACGTAGATTAACCAGAACCCTTGAAGCAGTAGTGAACGAGACTACTTCCGCCTTAGGCAATTTAACAGAAGAGCAGTCTGCTATGCGGATTGTTGTGCTTCAAAATCGTCTTGTCCTTGACGTCATCCTGGCCGATAGGGGCGGAGCTTGTAGGGTCATCGGATCAAGTTGCTGCATTTTCATACCAGAAAATTCGCCGTCAGTATATAAAGCCATAACCCGCCTTCATAAGATTATAAGCCAGATACACCAGAGTCCAGGCACCTGGACTTGGTCCGGTTGGTTCTGGGGCGTGTTGTCAGCCTGGGGATGGAGAATCCTATCCTTCCTAGGTATTGGCTTTCTCATACTATTCAGTTGCTGCTTATGTCTACAATGTGGGCCAGCGATTTGTGGTCTGTGTACCACATCGTGTATCCCACATCCAAGTTTTCGTTCAAGATCCCGGAAAAAGAAAGAAGAACAAATGATGCTATATGAACAGATCGATGGATTGATGAAGATCGATATCTCCTGAGGGTCCGTAGGGGACAAGGAGGGAATGAGGAAATATGAATTTTGTGATCAGTTATGTCCCCTATCGTAGACCCCAACGGCTCCATGTGCATGCTATAAGTACATGTATGTTCCCTCCAGTTCCAGTTTTGAAGACGCAAATGTATGTGCGTCCACCGTCAACATGTCCTCTTTCAGATCCGCCATGAATGGGTCAGATATTCCATTCCTAAGTATGAAAGGCCACCGACTTTATGTGGTTCACTTTCCACATTTTACAGATTCAGGCGAGTAGGCCCAGAATTCTGTCATCAAGCCTTTTCCTGCCTTCTGCCTCTGAAAGCTCCAGTCTGAGCCTGCATCTGTATCCATGAACTTTGTCCTACTCCCTGCGCGGCTAACGGTGCCTGATCCAGCCTATTGCCTGCCAAAAACTGTATTTCACCTTCAAGATTATCTACTCCGCTCCTCATCCGATGCATTCCTGTCTAGTAGTTTAGGTAAACATTCCTCCAGCTACCGTGCAAGGGGCCAGGCCTCGCTGTCCTCATGCAAGTAATTCATAGCCCCCGTTACCATGGAATATTCCTACCCCCTCGCATCTCATGTAGACACTTAGACGCTTGTACACGCACTAACAGTCAGTATAGAATAGATTCTACCCTAGAAACCTTTCCTTTTGGATAACACAGTTCTTTAAACATAGGATATTAGATATGATTTGGGATTAGGTTGACATGACCCCCAGACTTCTGTCTCCACATGTAGAGCTAAATGTCAAGTCCCCTTCACCCTCTAGTTGCACGTCAATCACACGTCATGCGGCTGCGCGCGCATCTCTGCCAAATATTTCTGCTGACATTGCAGGATTCTTTTATGGATCCACCCACTTGTGACATCATGTATGATGACGTTTATTAAATTACGCCCATATATCCGCCTCTTTTAGTTACGTATGCACATTTTATCTGTATTATCAGCTGTTACGCCTCTTGCATCTGTTTCACTGTAATGCATTTTCTATAAAACTGCTTATCTGTCAATAATGTATGCCCTTCCTTCCTGAACTTTCGTGGTGATGGAATAGAAAGCCTGCAATTCGAATTGCATTCCTTTGTATAGGAATAAAGCCTTTTAGAACCTCTAATACCACGGATTCTGCCTCTTATATTTACTGAGTTATTCTTACTAGACTTTACCGCATAAAAAATAGTACCGGTAATGAAATATTTACCACACCAGTACTGAGGCTTTCCACTTGAGAGCGGTGCGTACAAACCGCCCACAAAGGGAATGTCAGCTCAGTTTTTGCAGCGTTGATGGGCATGTTATTTTAGTTGCCTTCATTGAAGACAGGATGTAATGCTGTACTGTCACCAGTGCTTAATTTGAACTGGTGGTTTCTGGTGCTCGGCTCCGGCACTTAATTGTCAGCACTGGTGCTTATTACTGTCTGACAAAGGGTGGCACTGTTTGTCTAATTTAGGTAAGAGCACAACAACAGCTGTTTATTAATTCAATATACATTACAATGACCGATACCTGCCACCCAAACTATTCTTATAGCTTTTGGGGTCTGGAATAACATGAATCGTCACACTTGTAAGAGTGTGACGTTTAGTAGTTGTGTTGGTACTGTTACTGGCAGAGGTGGCAGGGCGTATGGATGGTGCAAGCTCCAGTGTACCGCTGACTAGGGCCCTGGCACTTATTCTTTTACAAATTAAGCACTGACTGTCACATACGTTCCTTACTTGTGTCCTCTCTCCAAAGTAGGTGTGTTTTTCCAAGCCTTACTTAGCAAATGACCCTAACATGCTCAATATTTTTCCCAGCGTGTGTGGGACATTCTGCAAGTATTTTCTGACTAGGACAGCAATGGTCACGATGGTTGTCTTCGACGGACGGGCGTCAGTGGAAATAGACAAGACTCCCTTTAATTGGACAGCCTGTCTGAAGCCATTTCCATCTGCATGACATGTGCTGAAAGCTGGTGGCTGCACTGCCATACAGAACACAGCAAGCCTCTGCCTTAAGAAATGGGCAGTAATGCAGATAAGGAGGGTGGTTAGGATGTTAGTGCCTTCCTTAAATATGATCCAAAATAGTTGGTAAACCATACTTATATGTAAAGCAAAGGTAGCAGAGCATATATATTCATAACTACTTATAGTAATGTCTCTAAAGTTGGGAGGAGAAGGTGGATTCAAAGGTTTACTTTTGAGATTGGCACAGAACACTGTAATTATGAGAGCAGAACAGTTCGAAATAAGTGAGGATACCCTAAAGCCCTAAGCAGTGACATGCTTTCTGGGTTACCTTGAGGGTTATTTCAACAAAATGAGGTGGACATCAAAAGTTAGGTAGCATGCAGACACTCCTATCTGGCCACTTAGTGCATCTAAATTCCTTATCTCGTTGGCAACGTTTGGTTGTTGTTATTTTGAGATATGCCACTCTATAGCGGTATTCAAGCCAACATTTTGCAGTGCTTGCATGTGACTTCTTGAATGGTTTATATTCTTCATAGTCCCTTGTTTTAATAATCATTCCTGCATTGCAGTTTCCCTATGGTGGATCATGTGGCGGTACCCAAGTCAGTGGAATCTCTTAAACAAAAAAATATTGTTCCTGCAAAACAAGCCGAATGTTGCTTTAAAGTGGCCTTGGTTTGGTGCTGTTGGCTGTCTTGGGAGGAGCTGCCGGCAAAATTATTCTGCAGCCAGGGCACTGTATATACCGGGCTCTGCTCCTTTATATCTGCCTCACTTGCAGAGATACAACACGACGGGTGAAGTTTGCAGAGGTGAGAGTCTCCAGTTGAGCTCCAGTGGAGCTCCTCAGACAATGAACGTGTTGGCAATACTGCCAGTAGTATGAGTCACATACAATAACAACTGTGCATATGTCACAGAATGGCATGCTTGCACTATCGTTGTAGAAGTGGTCAAATGTGCGTACCGTGCTATGAATCCACGTAGACCAAGTTAGGCACTTCCAACCAATTTGTGTACCTGCTTTGTGCCAGATTTACAGTGAGCAAAGATGAACTTTCAGGCTAGCTTGCAAGCAGTAAACAAGGATTGGAGTATCAGGCTGTCTATTCATGGGGCAGTGTTTTCTTCGTATACATAGAGGACATTGAACCGGAAGATGTCTCGTTCAATTCCCACCCATTGTGGTGGTTCTTGTGTTCCTGGTAGGAAGCAGGCCTTCTGTGTTAAGGGGTGCACTGAGTGATATGTTGACCTGTGAGGGAAGTGGATGAATCCGGACGTAGCATACGCTGACAGTTTCTGAGCCATTTAGCTGGGTTTCCTCCTGACCCAAATGTATGTGTATGTTTAGATCTGGGCTAATTTTGGTCCTTGTACCAGTAATGGGAGCATTCCTAAAGCATAACTGTACCTGGGTGTGGTCATCATTTTGGCCATCTGGACCCTGCCCCACACAGATAAATTGAGAAGAGTCTAGGGTGCAAAATCATTTTTGATTTTGCTCACAAGTGGGCCCAGGATAACTTCCCCGATCCATATGAGAGCATAATAAATATTGATGCTCAAGAACTGTAGACTCATGGGCATCCCTTGGATAGGACGGACATCTAGGCAAGCCCTGGTAGCGGTGTGTGATATATGAGTAGTGCTTCACATTTCCCTCTATTGAGACTGTAATTAGCTGATGGTAATTAGTGTTTCCTAAATGCACAGTTTGCGTTTAGGAAAGCCCTGAGGCATCGCAAATTACAATTCCCTAAATGCATTCGTAATTTAGGTAATCGCAAAAAATTGTGATAACCTAATTTGCAAATGTAAATGGGTTAATGCATCAGTAATGGCCTTTTTCCATTCGCAAACGGGCCGATTGCGACCGGAAAAAAGGTTGATGCATGTGGCCCATAGTGCTTTTAGATGCTGTTAATTGTTGGTCTAAATGTTATGCGGTTATAAGCATTGCATCTGCATGTCATGATGGCTTTGATATCAACATTAAATTGCAGTCCCTTCTTTTGCTTGACAGATTGCTTCAGTGGCCAGTGTGGTACAGTTCTGTTCTGTGATGCTGTGACCGCCAGGGGGCACCTGTGCTACCCTCAGACCTAAGCCTTAGTGTATTCATACCAAGAGGGCGCAGCAGGATGTAATCCGTCACTGCATTGTTTCCACATAATGTGCTTGTCTCCTTGCCACTTCCGCACTTGTTTATGTTGTATCCAATTATCAGGGATGCTGCGCTCTGCCCATCTCATTTAGTAAATTTACATTAAGAAAAAAAATACATCCGAAACTCCGGCTTGCTGTGTCTCTTCTCGGCCATGACAGAGCTTGGCATATGACAGATAACCCGTCTTCCCTCAGAGTTAGCCACAGTTCTTCGCTCCGCTCAGGCAGAACCTAAACAAATCTGAAATAAATGGTGGCATGGACCGGTGTAGACTAAATACCATTATAACTCTGGGCGCGCTGCCATCCAGCCGGCTTGAAGAACAACAAAGCAAACAAGTAATGCTCTGATGGCAGCACAAGTACAGACTGTGTTTCAGATTTCACAGGACTATCTTGTCTCCCAAAACAAGGTACCAAGAGAAGAAAGGATAAACATGTTACCATCCTGCTTTTCACCTGTAGAAGAAAAGACGTATCATCAAGGCGGGTGCACCGAGATGCATTGGGCTCAAGTCAGGAAAGCACATATGCGCACGGGAAGTGCCCCTGCAGAAGGACTCTTTTACGTACTCCTACATGTCTTTGTGAATCGAGCCGAAACGTACAAATACCTGTTAGTAAAACTGTAAACAAGGCACACTCAGTTTTAGTTGCACTAACGGTATATGAATATTCCCGCATTTGATGTTTTGGGGCCAATTCACAATGGCATGTCTCCTGAGAGACTAGGGCCCAATGTGGTACAGGGACAGAGGTCAGTGGGGCATATTAACAAGCCAGGCGATAAAATTATTGCCGCTTTAGCGGCAGAAAACTGCCCACTAAAACGGCGATAATGGGCTTGATAATATGCTCTGTGGAATTCCAATTGAAACCCATATTAGATGTGAAGGACATCTAACATGGGCTTCAATTGGAATTCCATAGAGCATATTATCAAGCCCATTATCGCCGTTTTCTTCTGCCGCTAATGCGGCGATAATTTTATCACCTGGCTTGTTACTATGCCCCAGTGAGTCTTGGGTGGGGTCAGAGTTGTGCGTGAAAAAGCAAAATATTCCTTTATTATTTTTTGTCCTCTCAGCTACAGGTAACTTCATATGTAAAGAATTTGGTCCAACTACACACTGAACTGATATCTAAACATATTTTTATTTGATTTTGTATGCATAGATTGTTGATCTTTAAATCTTTTTACAAAATGTGCGAACCTTGCAGTTTCAAAAACTGACCAGAGCATGTGGCACTTTGCCAGTGCATTGGTGGGAAAGAACGGTCTCAGTAGACTAGGGAACTGTGGCAGATAGGTTATACACAAATCTCTGCAG
This sequence comes from Triturus cristatus, assembly GCF_964204655.1. Taxonomy (NCBI): domain Eukaryota; kingdom Metazoa; phylum Chordata; class Amphibia; order Caudata; family Salamandridae; genus Triturus; species Triturus cristatus. The sequence continues at coordinate 535,150,010 of NC_140580.1, forward strand.
TAATGCCGTAACCCTCTGCTCTATCATGCTCTTAGTAGAACCTGGGGTCAATATGTATCTCTCTCCCACATTCACACACACCTCACCTTTTTGTTATTGTGATTAGAATCTGTGGCCTGGAGCCTGAAAGATAGAGCTTATTCATGATTTTTACATTAAAAACGAATATATATAAATATATATTCACTTAACGTGTTTGAACTCAAATGACCACAAAAATTCACCAGCTATAGTGCCTCTGCCATATACTGCTTATGACCTCACGTATTACATCACTCTTAACATGTTCTATGGCATCGACATCATTCATGGCATCACTGGTGACGTTTCAAATGACATGCTTGAGTAGTGTACAGTGGAGTGCCATACAGTGTAGTGATAAGGAGTGGCATACAGTGGAATAGCCTAGAGTGGGGTGGAATAGCGTAGAGTGGAGGAATGTACAGTGTGGTGGTGTAGAGTGCAGAAGCCTACAGTGGGATACCATACAGTGGAGTGACGTAGAGTGGAGATGGGTAGAGAGAGGTGGCATACAGTGGAATAACATGAAGTGTACTGCAGTAGAGTGTAGTTGTGTACAGTGAAAGAGCGTATAGTGGACTGGCATGTAGTGGAGTATAGTGGAGTGGCGTAGTCTAGAGTGGGGGTACAATGGAGTTGAATAGTGCACAGTGGAGTGGTGGGAAGTAGCATAGAGTGGAGTATGGTAGAGTGTACTGTTGTGCAGTGGAGTGGTGCAGTAGTGTAGAATAACGTACAGTAGAGCTGGGTAGAAATGAATGGCGTGCAGTGGAGTGGTGTAGACTGGAGGGAGATACAGTGTAGTGATGTAGAGTGCAATTGCATACAATGAAGTATCGTAGAGTGGAGTGGAGTATATTGGAGCAATGGAGTGCCGTAGAGGGAAGTGCCATAGAGTGGAGGGTCACACATTAGAGTGGGGTGTCTTAGAGCGCAGTAGCATATAGTGGAGGGTGGCAAACCGCATTGGAGTGTTGAAGAGCGGAATAGCATAGTAGCATAGAGTGGGGTGGTGCAGAGTGGACTATTATACTGTAGAATAGCTTGGACTGCATTAGCATACTGTAGCGTGGCATAGAGTGGAATAGCGTGGCGTGGAGTAGTGTATACTGGAGGGGCGTAGAGTGGAGTGGCATACATTGCAGTGTCATAGAATGGAGTTGCATAGTGTGTAATAGTGTACAGTGCTCTTGCGTGCAGGGAAACTGTGATTATTCTCGCCTGTCGGAAGCAAGCAAAAGTAGCTGCTCGTGCAGAGTGGGCTCAATACAGGCTCAAGTGCGGGAGATGACTGAGGCCACAGCCCCCTATTTTATTTTCGGCCCGAGGGGATGGTGTCCCTGGGGTCCATTTGGGCTTGGGGAGGCCCCCGTCCTCTAATAGTAAAGTATTTGGCCCTGGGAGATGGGGTCCCCAGCGCCTCTTATGGCTTGGGGAGGAGGGGCAATTGCCCCCCCCCCCCCTCTGTAATTGAAATAATGTAGATTTTGGCCCCGGGTAATAAGGTGCAGCAAGGGTCTAACTTTACATATTTGGCTTTATAGATGGTAATAAAATATTACTTTACATCAAAAAAACCTAGAGATTCGCAGAAAAGAAAGTTAAAGTGACGTTGTAGTAAGGTGAAAGTTTTACTGCCATAGTAATGTGTTCAACCAAAAAAAACACTGAAATTCACCAGTTATAGTTATCTCTAGTAACCATAACTCGTGCCCTACGGTTACTATAACTCGCACCCTCCCAAAAACCTGGTGGGAGCAGCCCCATGTGAGTGACAGATGTGTTTATTTTGGGAAGGGGTGCGAGCCCCAGGGACCCCTTCCCCTGGGACCAAAATTATTGTAGGGGGAGGGTGGCGTGAAGCCCCCTTCCCTGAGGCTCTACCAGACCTTGGACCGCACACCCCTTATAATAAAATCAATAGAATCCCCCGGCGGTCACAGGTCTGATTATTTTTATTAATTGGAGGGGGTGCGCGCCACCCCCTCCCAAGATCATTCCCCTGAGGCAGACTCAGGAATGGTGTCCCAGGGCCCCAACCCCCGGGACACCATCTTTTTCCTGCCCGAGAGCACAGGCAGAGAAATTCTAATGTCCTCCAACCCGGCGGATGCAGAAAGCTGGACCCCTGGGTGGGAGCACAAAACGTTTTTCCTACACCCATTTTCGGGCAGGGAAAAACACAGAATTGCTCCCACTCGGTGGGAGCAAAAGAAAAGCTGTTTCCGCTGGGTGGGAGCATTGCTGTGGGAAACAGCACCCAGGAACAAGTGGGGCTGTAGGGGCCATGGTCCTCCTCCCATAGCCCCCAGCGAGGGACATGTTGTGGGGTGCACTGGGTGGTGTAGCTGCAGTTTCATATGGTCTTCTCTGTATCAGAAGTATTTGCAGTTTCTTTAGAGCTGACAACATATAAAACAATTTCGAGTTTTCAGGATTAGGGCTGCCAGTAAACAAATCTAAAATGTATTTTGCAATTATTTTTAAAAGTTGGAACTGTGGGATACATTTGGGCTTGGGGAGGCCCCCGTCCTCTAATAGTAAAGTATTTGGCCCTGGGAGATGGGGTCCCCAGCGCCTCTTATGGCTTGGGGAGGAGGGGCAATTGCCCCCCCCCCCTCTGTAATTGAAATAATGTAGATTTTGGCCCCGGGTAATAAGGTGCAGCAAGGGTCTAACTTTACATATTTGGCTTTATATATGGTAATAAAATATTACTTTACATCAAAAAAACCTAGAGATTCGCAGAAAAGAAAGTTAAAGTGACGTTGTAGTAAGGTGAAAGTTTTACTGCCATAGTAATGTGTTCAACCAAAAAAAACACTGAAATTCACCAGTTATAGTTATCTCTAGTAACCATAACTCGTGCCCTACGGTTACTATAACTCGCACCCTCCCAAAAACCTGGTGGGAGCAGCCCCATGTGAGTGACAGATGTGTTTATTTTGGGAAGGGGTGCGAGCCCCAGGGACCCCTTCCCCTGGGACCAAAATTATTGTAGGGGGAGGGTGGCGTGAAGCCCCCTTCCCTGAGGCTCTACCAGACCTTGGACCGCACACCCCTTATAATAAAATCAGTAGAATCCCCCGGCGGTCACAGGTCTGATTATTTTTATTAATTGGAGGGGGTGCGCGCCACCCCCTCCCAAGATCATTCCCCTGAGGCAGACTCAGGAATGGTGTCCCAGGGCCCCAACCCCCAGGACACCATCTTTTTCCTGCCCGAGAGCACAGGCAGAGAAATTCTAATGTCCTCCAACCCGGCGGATGCAGAAAGCTGGACCCCTGGGTGGGAGCACAAAACGTTTTTACTACACCCATTTTCGGGCAGGGAAAAACACAGAATTGCTCCCACTCGGTGGGAGCAAAAGAAAAGCTGTTTCCGCTGGGTGGGAGCATTGCTGTGGGAAACAGCACCCAGGAACAAGTGGGGCTGTAGGGGCCATGGTCCTCCTCCCATAGCCCCCAGCGAGGGACATGTTGTGGGGTGCACCGGGTGGTGTAGCTGCAGTTTCATATGGTCTTCTCTGTATCAGAAGTATTTGCAGTTTCTTTAGAGGTGACAACATATAAAACAATTTCGAGTTTTCAGGATTAGGGCAGCCAGTAAACAAATCTAAAATGTATTTTGCAATTATTTTTAAAAGTTGGAACTGTGGGATACATGTTTTTTAAATTAATTCTAGATTCACCCTAAAATGACTGCAAGTATGAAGTCACCTTCTGGGACCTGCCTTTCCCTACTTACCTACATGCACTTATTTATTTTAAAGACACTCAACTAAAATGTTTGCTGGAATGAAACTAGAGGCAAACTAACAAAAGCTGACTTTAAACATGGACTACGGCATAATGGGTGGTGTGCTGTGGGACATAGCTAGGATCATATCATGGGAGCAGCAGGAAAAATACATATTTTTCACACCTGGTGCTCAGTACTGAAGTATTTTGTGTATTAATTAATTGTCCTCTTTGTGTGTCTCCTGAAGGAATCTAAAAGATTTTGGAAAGGTCGACTCACCTGCAACTTATTGTGGCATGCTTCATCATTGGCCACCTTTCCACACCAGAGTAGGTAAATACCACTCTATTGGACTCAACCTATTTAGGGTATACTTAGATCATTTTCTTCTGAACTAAAGCAGACATCCAGATGGAAAGTAAAAATACCTTAGGCTATACTCTAAGGATTCCCTTTATTCATGGGTATTTTTGGCAAAAAATAAGTGAATAGATGAATTATTGCATTTCATCAGATATCCATATTCACTGATCTCTTTGAACCATATCCAGGGTCCCCTAAGATGGCATTAAAATGTATTTGATTATGCAAATTGTTTTGTAAGTTAGATATGTGTACAAAATAGTAACAACTAATTTGTATATTGTGGATTGTTTGTTGATCATTACGAAAGATTTTAATTCGTTTTTTTAGCAAATAATGCCAGCATATTTAAAACTCATATGTGTCTGTTCCTATGTTTTATTTCAACAAGTGGAAATAAAAATAGAAAAATAAGGCAGACATTATTTTGGCTCATTTTTTCCTGGTGCCGTTAAAATTATTATAGGTGCTGACAAATAATCTTTTCTTTTGAACTCCTAAAAGTATTTATACATTTTTTTCCAAAAACAGATAATGTTGAAACTTTGAGTTTTGAAATATTTTGGGTTCTTTGAATCTGAGAAATTGAAGTTTAAAATGAAGTGAATGAAAGTTGAATTTATATAACACAATTACGACCTCAATAAGAGGCTTTAATGATGTGTCAATCATTGAGAGGAAAAATTTGATAGGATTGTATGCCATATTGTAACATACACTTATTGCGGTCTTTAAGTCAGCCATTCGCTCATGACGGTATGTCTTTCTTGTCAACCTTAGTTCAATGCTCTTTATTGATTGGATTCCATCCCTATTGTTGTGTTTGTTCCACCTTTGGAGTATTCTATTTTTTACTGTGGTTTCTGATTGAATGAGTTGTATCCTTCCACTGCTTCAAGTGCTGACATAAGGAAATGATTTACTAATCATTCATGTTTAGCACTTCCAGGAAGTGCATCAATTTCCTGTCTCCATTCCCACTCTCCCCGTCTTGCCCCTCCACCTGCAGTCCCCTGATTCATTCAATTATCTCACAGATCCCATCCCAGCTCTCTGCTTTGTTTTTCTACCCAACTCTCTCTTTCCTCTCCACCCACCATCCCCCCAGACTTGAAGCTCTACCTACCACCTATTCTCTGCCCACACATTTTTTGTCATCACATTTTTTTGTTGCTTTTACAAGGGCCTGGCAGCTGCATACACTGCTTACTGGCCACTCGTTTCACTTAATTTCTGTGGCGTCCTGTGCATTTTAGTTACCAGATGAGTACTTTCGTCTGCGTTTTTGAAATGGTAAATTCAAAAGAATGGTATGCCAAAAGAAAAATGAAAATGTAAGATGGCTGCTGGTGCATCATCACACACCAGTGGTATTCTTGGAATGCTTTTTCTTCATGACAGAAGGCTCAAGTTAGTGATTTGACATACTAAGTACATTAAGTTTAAATTCTATGGGGCTTATTTACAAGCCCCATGGACCACCGGTGCGGTGCGTCACTTTTAATATGGGAAAAAGTGACGCACCACTTATTTACAAGCCGATTGTGCTGCCGGTATGTCACTTTTTTCCATATTAAAAATGACGCACCAGCGGTGCAAGGGGCTTGTAAATAAGCCCTTTATATGTTTATCTTGTTAAATCTTTTTTCACCATGAAGCTGACGGTGAGTCCTGTGTCTTCTCATATCTCTTTCTCTTTTCTCGCAGGGATCTGGTAGATATTCCATCTACATTGCGAACTATGCTAATGGTAATGTTGGCCCTCACGCCTTGATTGAAATGGATGAAGCTGCAAGTGATTTATCGAAAGGCATTCTGGCGCTCTCAGATGTTGCTGCGGAGGCGGGAGTCAATAAATTTACAGGTACGTTGTTTGTAGACTTGAAACTCTTTGTCCATGATGGTACAGCTAAAACAGGGCTTTCAGTAGGCTGCAGGCACCTTTACTGGTTCAGGTTTGGGCCCTTTGCAAGTGGTTTAGGATATTGTGTGGAAAAGCGATCGGGTAACAGTTATGAAAAAAAGAGCTGGGATTGTTTTTGCATTAATAATAATTGGTGGAAAAAACTGTGCAGTTGCAGATTTGATGCAGCTGTATTATAGCCTATGTTTTGAACAAAGAGATTTGAAAATAGTACCCTGATGTTGCAATATTTATACATAAACACACACCTCTGGGAGGTGCCCAGAGTATGGAACTAGAGGCTATGGGGTCTCAAGGGTGAGCTAGCGTCCAACATAATATATGTACGCAAGATAAGCTACCCAAGTATCATTTCCAAATACGTTAATGTATCCCTCTCAACACTACTCAGTAGGAGTGTTAGACATGCACAAACTTGTAACAAATTGTCCTCACACACCTCCAGGTGTCATGCTTCATCATAGGACAACCCACACTCTCCAAAATCCTGGTTTGATGGAGGACATGCCCACACCTGGACAAAGGGAGGCACTTCTAATTTAGAATGGACCCGTGATTAAAGTGTCCAATGTGGCATCCTAAATCCTATTTATTCACTAGACATGACACTTGGTGTTAAAAAGGAAATGTGGGGACAAGGGGATCTAGTACCCCATCACCACTATTACCATCGACATGTTTTTGCCTTGTGGCTCAACTGAGTCCGCCGCATTTTTCAGGACGGGTAAACGGGATATTAGTTAGACAACCTTACATTTAGAATTGTCTCATTTGAAGAGTGACCCATGTCTACCTCTTAAAAAATATGGTTCTTAGATACCCCAACATTGGGTCTTCCATGTATCGGGAGGGAGGAGCGGACACATGCAGGATTACTGCGAGGAACGCACCTTGAGGGAAGTGTGACTCCAGGTGTCCTGAGCTCTTACTCCATGGGGCGTGGAAGACCCTACATTGCCTAAGTATGTGCCATGTGGGTAGGGAGGGTATGATAGAAAAGCCGGGTTTTTAAAAGTGGCAAGGGTCAACCATAGTGTGAAGGAAAGCTGTGGCGCAACTCTATATGTGATAGTCGATTTAATGTGGGTTCTGTGTACGGGATATGCTTATTTATAGAATCACTGCTCACTCCACCCTCGTTGCACTCCACGCTCATTCAACCTTGTCATCCTTAGCTTCAAATTGAGTACCGCTACCTTTCTCAAAACCCTGGTATGAGGATTGGCTAACCTTGTAGCATGCACGCTTCACACTTCCACTACAATGCCCATGTGCTTTTTAATTTAATTATTTTCTTTATTGTCTTTCTTCCTTCTTGGCCCTGATCACAAGTAGCGTCGAGGACCATAAGCTATTTATCAGATCCTATAAGTACCAACACAGTGGGTGAAGTATTTATTGGATCTGGTATATACCCTATTCCAATATCAAACTTGGAAATGAGGCGCAAGATAGAGAAATCAGTACCTACCGCATGTTCCTGTAATTGCAACATATTTTTTCCCTAATAAATTTAATCAATTTTGACCTGACGAAATTTCCTAGGAGGTAATTTTGCGGGGAGTGGCGTTCTATTACACAGGATTATTACCGGGAGCGGTAAACTCCATATTGCTTTGGAATTCCAATATATGCGCAGACAGGGTTTGTATAGGGGTCAGAATTTTAGGGCCCAGGCGTGATCAGGGCCCATGCTTGTCCTCACATATTGGCTGCAAGACCGAGAGAACTATAATTCCCACCTTGTGCTTTGTAATCCACTGTTCCATCCACTCATTTACTTTAACTCTACCTTATCAGTAAAGTAACCCCTGGTCTCTTTTCTGCTCTTTTACATCCTGTCTTCTTCAAAACCCCTCCTCACCCTCATCTCTCTTTCTTCTTGGTCTCCCGCCTGCCTGTCTCTCAGTGTTTTTAGCTCCGTCCTGCTGCCATTGCATCTTTGTGTGCAGGTAGACAGCGAATTACACAGCCGTGACCGTGAAATTAGTACTGCTGACATGCTGTTTAATTCTGGCAGAGCATTAAACAACTGGATTTGTGCCTGACACAGTTCGAGAGCTAAAACATGGCGCTGGCAGAGTGTCAGCACAGTGTGCTTTGGAGATAAGACGGCAGCGATCTGTTAGATCTGTCCCACCAGCAGGAAGCTTTTCACGCCTTCCTTTAGCACAGGCCTGTGAAGACTTTTACCAAAGATCAGACCACTTGCTGTATCTTTATTCATGTATGGTAATACAAAAAAGATGCATCCTTTGCAAATATTCCATTACAGTAATGGAATTTCCCTGAGATAAAGGCCTGGCCATTTCTTTTACATGAGATCTTAGAAAATGTTTTACATCCGTTGAAAAGGGATGAATAAAAATCATTTATTGAACAGTTATTGCAGGAAATCTAATCTAAGTGCAAGGCAAGAGATGAGAAGTACAGGAGCCGAGCATGACTGCACTCACAGCTTCCATAAAGGATGTGTAAAGACAGTAGAAGGCTCACACACTCTGTCTTAGAGGGGACACATGACAACAAGGTAAATACTGAATTGGACTGTGGGCACAGGTATCCGGTGAGAAAAGGATGGGCTAAGGTTGTCAAAGGAGAAGACTGCCACTGTTTTTGAGGAAGGCTGCTCTGAAGCCCGCTAAACCAGAGAGTTCAGGGAGTACAATGAATGCAAAAAGTGGAGTGAATATTTGGGAACGACCTGTGGTTCTAGAGATTGAATCTGGGGCAGGCAGGTTCCACTGATTGATGCCCTTTTTTGCTTCTCGGAGTCTTATATAGCGCGAACTCGACCCGAAGGTATCAGAGCGCTTTACATGAGCACCACTTACGTTACAGACGGACACATTCATTTTTGTTAGGCACATGGAGATTAAGGGATTTGCTCAGAATCACAGGATGTTGAGCATCGTTGCCGAGACTCGAAACCGGTTCCTCAGATTCAAGGTCGACCGCCCTAGTCATTAGCTTACACCCTCTCCCTGTCTGTCCCTTGTGCATCATAGTGAAAACTAGTGTCCTGCAGTAGCGGCTGCTACCAGGCCGTAGTGGTGGGTGTGGGACGGGGCTGTTTAAAAAAAAAAAGAGGAGAAAAAATAAAGAAAAAAACACTTAAGTTACCAGTAGCCAGCTTTCCTGCAACCTCTTCATCCAGGTCCACGACATGACGCATGTAGGAACAGCTGATTGCGGAACTCCGCATATCTTGGCTGAGTTTTTTTGTCACTTCGTGCAGTTCCGCATAGCTGAACGAAGCCCAGGCCTATATTGATGACATAACAGTACAAGAACAGTCTGTTCAGACATGTTAAGGACAGCTTTGGACAGTGTCATATTACGTAAAAAAAATAGGAAGCATACATTTTCTCTGGCCTGTTGCATAGTTGGGTGGGGGAGGATTGCTCTTTGTTTGCAATTCAAGGGTTTGTTTCCCAAGTGCTAGGTGGGGTAACCGTGCATGCTGAAAATTGTTCCTGGTCTGACTGCCCTCTTAGAGGGAGGCCTTGGAAAATTGCACCCATTCTTTGTGAGTCATTCAAATGGCCTTTATAGACCTCTCCTGTGCCTTCAACACTGTCAACCGTGCAAAACTCTGGGATCTGTTAAGGTGCATGAGGGTTGAGCAAGCCTTGATTGATTCACTTTGTCGTTTACATTGGGACACTTTTGTTAAAGTCTGGTATACTCAAGGCGGGGAGTGTACATCTCATATTAAATTGTTTCAGGGCATTCAACAGGGTTGTATCTTGGCCCCTATGTTATATTATTTTTACTTTACATAAATGGTCTGGATAATTTGTTATTGTCTTGCGGTGAGGATATGCCCTAAATCGAGAAGCAGTCAATCCCAGTTCCTTTACATGCAGATGATGATGCTTTCATTGCGAGAACAGCCAATGGTTTACAGCTCATGTTGGATGGCTTTGTTTTGTTCATGAACATGTTAGATCTAAATGCTATTATGGCTAAATCCATCACTATGGTTTTTGGCCCACCGACGCCTAAGCTTAAAACACATCTGTTGGGGGAGTGCATAATAAGTAGGGTTAAACATTCTTAACTACCTAGGCATCCCCTTTGATGACAAATACAAATGGGCCCATTTATCAAATGTTAGATGTATACAGCCTCCGACCTCATTGGATGCAGTGTTCAGATTTGCATCAAGGCTTTGAAAAAGACCAGTGAAGGAAGTCTTTTATTTTTATAAGGCAAAGTGTACTTCAGCTGGTCTATATGGGGCAGGAGTCTGGGGACATATTAACCCGTTATCATTATAGAGGATAACCTTTTACATAAGTTACTGTCTGTCCCCAGGAGTACAGCAAATATAATTTTTCATGTTGAAACAGGGATCATTTTTTTTAGAGGATTTGATAGGTATGGCCCATATCTTGCTGTCTTGTTGTGGCAGAATATTTGGCATCAACTAGAAGCAGGGCTATCAAGATAACTTCTTATTGACTTTTAGGCGCTTGATAATGCACTTCAAATCTCCAGTTTGTTGTATTGAAATACACTTTTTCTGTGATCGGTGACCCTGATTATTAATATTCTCCTGAAATATTAGAACGAGTCTCTAAGGATACATTGAAAGAATTATCTGTTCTCGAGCTATAGGCTGCTTAAAATAAATGCATTCACCATGAGCATGGTGGCCAACCACTCAGTCCTCTGCACCACCCTCTATAGAACCATATGTGACTTCTATACAAAATGTCTATTATAGATTTTATCTTACACGCTTTAGATGAAATACTCTGGCCTTTTTAACTGCCTTTCCTATACAGGGCGCATGGTTTGATCTCATATATGTCACTGTGATTTTCCTCAGCCTCAAAGAACAAGTTACTTTTTGCTATTTTGAGCAATTTATAGTGCCCCGCACAGGTGTTTTTCTGGCCCCTTCCCTGTGTGTTTCTATTATTAGACAACATCATATCGCCTTAGTGTTTTTCTGCAGCAATTATTATGTCCAGAGAGTTGTTATGGTCTTTTAAAAGTTATCAAAGTGCTTTGGCTGTTAGGAAACGCTATGATACCTCTATCGCATTGTAGTTATGTTTATATAATTTTTGTGTACTGAAGTTTTTTAATCTTTTTGTGTGATTATGCTTTTATGGCTTTGACCCAAATAAAGAAATCATGATGATGAATCATTTTTTCTCTCGCTTGGAAATTGGCCAGGCTTGCAGCCACGTTCAGCATTCTTGAAAGGGACCTCACTGACAAATTAATTTGAGGGCTCATTTGAGGCAGATTAAACACTGTAAGTAATATCCCTGCTGTAGACCATGGTATCTCTGACTAGATTCGAGAAGGACTTCTCAAATGAGTTACAATTCACAGGGGCTCCACAGCAGTCTTGCTCAAAGAACCAGCTGGTCTATAAAGCCATCTGTACTTCCGTCATGTGGGAGTAGTTGAACGAGCAAAGGGAAGGGATAGTGGCCATTTTTGTTTCTGTGGAAGGATAGATCTGATTGGACTGCTTCTTCAGCCCGGCACAAAAGTCACATCTTCTACACCTGGACCATGGTTAATCCGTTAGCGGAGAGCCTGATTGGTGTTTCACTTTGTGTCTCGATATTGTGCCCTCTACCTCATAGGTTTTCCTAGAAAAGGTCCTACAGGGTAGTTCAAATATGGGATTTAAACTCAAACTACTACTACTGATTTCTACGCCTGTTCCCACGACATTCCAGGGCTGCTTAACACCTCTCCCAATTAGCTGGGGGTTTGCCAGCAGTGCCCCACACATATTTCTGTCACTAGAGGTTTTCGCAGCTGCTATCAACTTCGTTTTCTTCCACTACCAGGATCAATTCAGGTGTGTTTATTTCATTCAAGCAGAGCCTGTGCACATGATTTAACCGTTTAGGGGCTTACTTACAAGCCCCTTGCACCGCCCGTCCGTCGCTTTTTCCTTGTTAAAAGTGACTCACAGGCAGAGCAAGGGGAATGTAAATTAGCCCCAGTGGGGCCGATTCACAAAGGTAATCTCAGACAAAAGTCTAACTTTACGACTTTTGGTATTCATAGAAGTCATATATTAGTTGTATCTTTACATCCGCAGTCGGGCCGGAATCTCCGCACCCTTCTCTACAATTTATTACACATTCCTAATGTTCCCTTTTGTAAAAATGTATCTGGCCCATTCATTACACTTCATCCAGCCTGAGCCAGAGAGTACGGCTCAAGCTAGAGAGAGTAGTGCCCGGGTGTGGAGAGTACGGCCCAGGTGCGGAGAGTACGGCCCTAATGCGGACGTAAAGATACGACTCGTAAATGACCTCTGTGAATACCAAAAGTCGAAAGTGACTTCTGTGAATACCAAAAGTCGTAAAGTTAGACTTTTGTCTCAGATTACCTTTGTCAATCGGCCCCAATGTATTTAAGTTTGTACTAAATAGTGGTGTGTTTTGTGTAGCACGTGCTGTCACATATTTAGCAGCTTCGTTGCACTATGAATAACAAGTTTCACTAATACTCTACTCAGTGGTCTTAGTTTGTCAGCCGGAGAGGTATAAGAATCAGCTTATAGGTTCTGCAGCGGTTTTAACAGCAGACGAATAATTCACTGAACCATCGTATTGAGCACCGGCATCACAACCGTGACTTCTTGTGGAGATGTGTGTGTACCGGAGCACTGCAACTGATCCCATCTCCTGTGCTTTGCAGCAAGGAAATGAGGTCAGTATTCTGTGGCACAGTAATTGGTGGCAGTGGGTGGGGTTTTTAATCACTTTGCTTGTCTGTACAACCACAGACCATTCAAGCAGACAAGTACTTTAAAAAAAAAACAATTTAACAAACTTTATTGAGGACCTTGACTTCATAACATTGTAGAAATTAGTACGGAAGGTCTTTTTTCCCTTTAAGGCAGCCGTAAAGGATACAATATATCAGTCCATTCTACAGAGGTACGTATAAGGCCAAGCAGACCAGTACTTAATTTGTAAAAACATAAGTTCCAAGGCTCGTCAGGATGCCGTTGCAGCTTGCACCACCCCTTGCCGCTACTAGCGCTGCCGATGACAGTACCTTCACAACTAACCATTACACTCATACAAGTGTGATATTTCAGACTTTAAATATGCATAAAAAAATGACAAATATATGCCCCCAGGCTATAATAGCTTTGGGAGCATGTATTACTGATGTTAATGTATATTTAATTATTAAACATCTGTTGTTGTGCTTCTCACACAATTAGACAAATACAACCACCATGTGTCAGCTGTTATAAGAGCTGGTGTTGACAATAATGCTGAGCACCGGAAACCACTGGCCAAGAGTGGTTTCTTTGCAGGTAAGAGTGGGGCGGTGGGGTGGGGGGACTCGACAGACGACGACGAGTTAAAATAAAATTTTAAAAAGAAAGCCACTTACCTTACCTAAACATCTGTTTTTGTGCTTCTCACATAATTAGACAAATACAGCCACCATGTGCAGCTGTTATAAGAGCCAGTGTTGATAATGAAGTGCTGGTGTTGAGCACCAGAAACCACTGGCCAGGAGCGGCCCGTGCAGGTAAGAGCTGTTAAGTCGAAAGACGACGAGGTAAAAAAAAGAAGACAACCACTTACCTTGCGAGTGCAAGGTAAGTGTTTTTCTTTTTTAACATTTTATTTTACCTCGTCGTTGTCGGTCGACTTCACCCTCCCTACCCCTGCCCTGCCTCCGCCCCACCGATCTAATCTGCCACTGGCTCAAATTGAGCACTGAAGCAAACCTCGGGCACGTAGGAAGGCAGGGAGATGTTACATCTCTTTAAAACTCTGTCGGCGCTCTTCTATAGATTGGAATTTCCCCTTATCCTAGAGCTATCTCTCTCTGCCATCTCCTGATGGTACAAGATATGGATCTGCTGTTCTCTCTCACCACATCACATTGGTTGAGAATACAGTGGACCAGTGGCATAATGAAATTTGCAGGAACCCCCCTGCAAAGTGCATGGTGGGGGGCCCCCATCCTCCGGGCCCAGTCAGGAGCCCTCCGCCCCACCTGTGCACAATGCAGCAGGTTGTCCCATGGAGCTCAGGGTCCCCCCTCACGCTGCAGGGGGCTGCAGGGGCTATTGTTACACCACTGCAGTAGACCAGAGTGGGAGCTCAGGATGAAATGCTGAATTGTTTGATTTATTTCCCTAAAACTGGAGCAAGCAACTCACTTTCAAACCTCTTTTTTTGTAGTTTCAAATATCGCACGAACTCGACGCAAAGGTATTGATGCTTCACGTTACACAAGGACACATTCATGTTTTTTAGGCACGGGGAGATTAAATGATGTGCCGAGAATCACAGGATGTTGAGTGGCTCGAGATTCGAACCTGGTTCCCCATTTCTAATGCTGGCAACTCTGGCCCTTCCATCACATCTCTGGAATACAGCAGACTCAGTGTTGTTCCCCAACCAATTCAGATAGCAGAGATTGGGTGCCCAAGTCAAGAAGCATTATGAATGAAGAACGGGACAAAATAGTTCAATATCACAGGTGCGCCATTGCACATTGTCCAGCACCCAAAGCAGATTAAGCAGCTCCCTTGCTATATTTAGCAACATCACAGACATGTTGAACAACATTTCGCCGTATTTAGCAAAATCACTGACACATTAAACAACTTCTCAGATCACTGAGCAACACCTTGGCACATTGAGTTCAAATATATACCTATCAGTACGTTTTGAAGCTTGCATATGCTTCTTCTTTAGGAGAACATAAAAATATATGGTTGATACCTTTAGAAACCACCACAGTACGGCCAGCAGTATGTGATTTGATGTGATTAAAAGGTATATTGGTGTTAATGGCGCAATGAAAGAGGACCAATGAGATATCATTAGATTCATTGAGCAGAATAGATGTTTTTTTGCAGTTTTCTTTGTGTCATAATTTTTTATTGGAGATAAAAGATAGGCAGTTTCATAGGATACAAAACAATATAGTAAATCATAAATCAGTATGTGACAAATAATATACATCTGTAATATAATACAGAAGGGGAAAAGGAGGAAAAAGAAAAAGAAAACGGAGAAGGGAAAAAGATATATATAGGGAGGGAAAGAAAAGAAAAGGAATCGCGAAGAAAGGGGGTCCACACCTGCTGGAATATTTGTTCTTGGTCTTGCATCCTATATATTACCTGTTCATATGATGCTGTTTGTATCATTTCAACCATCCAATCCTCTTTGGAGGGAGGGCTAGGTGATTGCCATAATCTTAATACACATAGTTTAGCAGAAAGTGCAGTGTGTAAGAGTCGACTCTGAGGTCTTGAAATAGAAATAAAACTTCTAAAGTCATGTAGCAAAATAATGGTAGCTGTGAGAGTGAGTGAAAGAGGAATAGTTTCTAGTAGTGTAGCTCCTATTTGCAACCAAAATTGTTTTATAAAAGGACATTCATAAATTATATGGAGGAGGTCACAATTAGCTCCAGAGCATCTCCAACACCTAGAATGCGATGATACTCCAGCTCGTTGCAACTTTAAGGGAGTCCAATGCCAATCATGTAAAGTTTTAAAAACACAGAAAACTAAGTGTCTCTCCAAACCAAAAAAAGATTAATAAAGAGGGGTAAAATCATGAGAAATGACACCGCAGCGCAGAAAGGAAAAAAGGAAACTAAAACAAACTATTACTATAACATATTTGAACATCTACGGACATTTGTTTATTTGCAATTCCTCCATTTATTCTTAAGAGTTCCACCAACATCACGAATATTGTTTCATTGTATATATTTGTATATACTGCTCTGCTTTACCCTGTGTTAATGGGTGTTAGTGCACATGGGGTTAGGCAGCAGAGAAAATCAACTGTCATTTAATAATGAGGTAGATGCAGGGTGTCGCATAGAAATCCGAGACTGGGCATTTTAGTGAGAGAAAATGGGGAGGAGAAGGAGGCAGCTGAGAGTAGGTGGGAAAATATTTAGCTACACTGCTGCACAAATAATTGTTGAACAAATATGTTTTTTATCATTTTTCTTAACTGAAAATACCTTATAGGCACCTAAGGTATTTAGGAGAGGTTACACAATAAGAAATCCACTCCTGTATAGGTTTGTGCTGTGGCCAGGATAGAATTGACTTTTCTAGTTTTGAGTCGCAAATTGACTCATTTGTTTTTCTTTCCTCTTGATTTTAAAGCATGAGGCTAGGAAGGAGGGGTGTTGGCAGCCGCGGCCCGTGCAGTTAAGTGGTGCGGGGTGTGTGTGTGGGGGGCTGATTTTATCGACTAGTAAAAACGTAATAAAGAATTTTCCCTCATCGTCGTCTGCCAAAATTAGCCCCACCGGCCCTCTACACTTATCTGCATGAGCTGCGGCTGGGTGTTGGCGGTGCACCATGTGAATGCTGGTTTGTGCTAATCAATATATTTAATGTGTCCCATCAAACATATAATAATCATCCTGTATCAAACATGAAGTATTGAGTACGATCACCTATTATATATTTAATATATCATTAAATTGGCAGTAAACTCGATATAGTAATTGATGTCAAGGTTTCCACAAACAGTTCCCCTGATGACCAGTAGTACTTACTCCAGACGTTTAACAGATTTAACTTAAAAATTGATACCAAGCTCCTTTTTCATGTCAAATAATATTTACTTTTCAAAGCAATATGAAGTTTAGATCAGTGAGTATATGATAAATTAATGGCACCATTTAGTAAAATAATGATTCCATATTGTCAAGTAAATAACCTTCTTTTCAAAGTTACAGAGTTAAACTGAGGAGTGTCTGCAACAGAACTGGAATAATGGATTCTCCTCTGATAGATAATCTTTGAGGAGAGAATGTCTTCCTCACAATTGATCAATGAACTATGTCGGTGTCCATGGTTGATACTTCAGAAAATCTTATCATACTTGACATAGGACCAGTAGTTTACCTTTGTACGGCAGGCCAGGAGGCACACATGAGAGCATTTCCTAGAAAATGCCAGTTTTGACAGCAGAAAGCTGGATTTTGCTTACTTACTCAGAGGATTGGGAGAACAATTGTAATATTGTAGAAGAAAGTTATATTCTGCCATGAAAATACGACACTGGAAAAAGAGAAACCCCCAAATCTACTGGTTCTCGACAAGTAAAGGCAAGTAGAGGCGTTAAGCGTGATTGTTTTTGCACCTTATGGTTCAAGCTATTCATGGGTAATTTACCTGCTGTCCTGAGCAGTGGTGTCGCGAATCCCCTGCTTTAGCAGCTACAGGTGGGGTAGGATTCTTTATGGGCCTCTTTTGTCTGCCTCTTGGCAGATCAAATCTCATAATTAATGCTAAAAGTAAGAAGTAAAGATGGGTTGAAATAAAAGGGGAAAGGGAGGATGGACGAGTGGATGTAAGAGTCGGTGGAAGTGAGGATGGATGAGTGGGTGAAAGGATAGGTGATTGAATGGTTGAATAGATGAGTAGGTTAAATGATGGGTGGATGAGTGGGGAAAAGATGGGTGGATACATGGGTGAGAGGATGTATAGATGGGTTGATGAAAAGTTGACAGAGTAAATGGAAATCTGAGAGCATGGATGAGGACTGGATGGGTGAGAGAAATTATGGTAGAGTAATTGGACATCTGGGAGGATGGATAGATGGGTCGGTGGGTGGAAGGATGGCAGAGTAAATGAAAATCTGAGAGAAATTATAGATGGTTGGGTAAAAGTATGGCAAAGTAAATGGTAATCTGAGAAGATAGAGAAAGGATGGGGGAGTAAATGGAAACCTGAGTGGATGAATGGGTGGATGAATTGCAAAGTAAATAGAAATCTCAGAGGATGGATGGATGACAAAGTAAATGGAAATCTCACAGAATGTATGAATGGATGGATGAACAAAAGGATTAATTTAAGGATGTAAGGCGTTATTGAAAAATGGGTAATTCAATTGATGGTTGTGTGGGTGGATGGATGAATGGGATGGATGGATGTATAGATAATGGATGTGTGGATGAATGGATGAAATGGCCGATTGATGGAATGGTGAAAGATTGATTGTTGGATAAATTAATTTATGGGTGATAGAGTGAAAAGATGGATATCATGGGGTGGACAGAAGGGTAATAGGAGGAATGGATAGATGCTTGGATGAAAGAGACAAGGGAGCTTCTTTAGGGAGATGCGGGTTTGCTTCCTTCACTTCTTTTGTGGCATCCGACCTTTGATACAAAGTAGGGGGTATTTTGATTTTCCAGCTACTCCTTTTATCCTGAATGGTGTGAACATGTTTCCTCCGAAGCTGGAACTTGACCATTTCTGTGTAGTGCCTTATCCAGATGACACTACTCTGTTGACCATGTGGTGGTGCAGTTGATGTGCACCATAAACAAAATGAGATGCACATTAATGACCTTAAAGAAAAATGATATTAATTGGCAGGTCTAAGGATTTCTGTTGCATAATAGTAGTAAATCAGATTAGACCATATATACACGTCTTGCGTGTTGATAAATGAAAGTGAATATATCTAGAAGGAAATTGTAGGGGGCAGAAGGATGCATCTTCATGTAAACAAGCAACAGCAAGGGACTCTGGGATCTGAAATAAAGTATTGGACATATATGCATGGACGAGGGTTGTAGGTAACTTGAGTCATGCCAGAAAATTCTTGTTTCGTCATGGCTTCAACCTCGCATGTGCAGTGTACTAGGCTGACTAGAATCAAGCTTTGACCAGAATAGGGCTCATGCAGATTGTCCACCTTTGGGAACCTTTAGACGGATGCTCGGATCTAGGCGTGTAAAACTCTGCTCAAAATTTGGCCTCTTTCGGACAGGGGAGGAATATATGGAATCTGTTCTTTAAAAGATGTGTTGGCTCTGATCAGGTGATTTGATTGCTGTTCTAATTCTAATCTCTCTCTTTTAAAACAAACGTACAGCTCTGCCATTAAAAGTTGCCCAACTTTTGCTCAGGGAACAAACTTTGATTGCTTCTTCAACTGTTATATTGCTAATCTGATGAAACACTTCTGTCCCTCTTACTGTTAGGCACAGGGTAGATGCTTAGAAGCATGCAAGAAACCCAAAGAGCATGCAAATAATCAGTAAAGAATGTAATGGTACGGGTGGCCATGAGCACTCATTGAGCTCCCCTTGCTGTTTAGATTTCAGTACAAATGCTTGAGCATTATACATAAATGTCTTCATGAGATGGTTGCAGAACAAATTTTCTGGTCATGTTCCAGGCTGCTTCCAAGGAAGTGATCACCTCTCTACCCTATAAACCGGTATCAGTGGGGGAAGATGCTAAGGACTCTTCATGGTCACCTAAGGAATACTCTTTATCACCTTTGTGTCGAAGAAAGCATGTTAAAATTTAAGAAAGAGCTAAATATTATACATATTTTAAACATCTCAGGCAAGCCATTTTTGATCCAAGATCTCAACATAGTTTGGGCTGTTTAGCTCGTTTTACAAATGTCCGTACATAATATTTTCCAGCAGAAGATAGGAGACAGAAAGTCTTGTTTATATCCAGCAGAGACAGACATGCTGTATAGTTGTGCTCGGAACACCACTTGCCACCATCTCATGTCACACACTAACATTCAACAGAACATATCGGACAGAACTTGTAAAACACATCCATCTCAGCCCAGACAAGGTACTTAGGGGGCCATTCTGATGGCGATCGGACCGCATCCAATGGCTCATCGGATGCGTTCTGGCCTCCATCTGCTGCTGCAGTGCGACAGACGCATTACAATGCGTGCGATCGGAGGCAGCAGGCAGATCGAAAGTCCAACGCTTTCCGACTTGCTCAGGAGCCTGTCTGACCATTGGAGGGTCACTGATTTAGGGATTACAATGTCTCTTCCCGCCTGCCCTTTCATGGCGGTTTGCCTGCCATGAAAAGGCCCCATTCCCCCATTAAACATCCCTGCGCTGTGTACAAGGCACAGCATGGTGCCTGCCACACGGTGCAGGGGCGTTTTTAAAGTGTACATTTTCTATTGCAGCCTTCAGGGCAAGCCACAATAGAAAATATACACTTTGTGACCGCCGTGAGGGTGGCAGCATTTTAATAAGGGCAGCGGGACCCCCACCCCCTTGTCGGGTGGTCCTGCTTCCGCTACGGTGCCGGTCGGACAAAAGTTCGACCACCGTCGTAATGATGCCACTAGTTTGGATATTATCGTACCCAAAACTTTTGCCATCCCCACCCATCAATGCTATCAGAACACAACACCTATGCAATTTGCAATTAAAATGTGCCTTTCTCAGACAGAATAAGCTAGACTTGGCCCAGTACCTTCATGCACACAACAAAGCATTAAAGTTGTGCAGGGAGCACAAATCTGCCAACTCACTACAACTCACCAGCACCGCAACAACATACATTTTACAGCTATTCCCATAAAGTTTGCTTACATGTTGTACATCATTATGTGGAGACAACAGCTATTTACCAGGCGTAAGATGCTATCTATAGAGCAATCTGTATAGGATGTGCTATCAACGTAACTCATTGAAGATAAGAGAAGTCCTGTCAGATCCCTACAACATGCATAACAATATATAAAGATCTTTAGCAAGGTCAAACTGATTTAACATTCACATTAACAAACATGGGTCATTACTAGACTTGCCACCTTACAAATCAGCCATACACATCCAATGGATGGAAGTCGCAAACCCAAACAAAATCTGCATACTTTAGGAAAGCACTTCAATACAGAAATATGTACAGAAAGTGCTGTACAAATGCTGATAACATGACACTACTTTATGGAGTATAGCAAACTGTTAATTGCTAATTTCCGGAGCATTAGTACTACAAAGTCAATTGACTTTGACAATTGTTTAAGAACTGTATGTAAATCACTAGCCAAAAGCCATTTTTTTCAAAAAGTAAGGAAAATACCTAACTGCACAACAAAAAGTGGAAATGTATGGTCTACTTTGTTTTCCATTCATAACTGAGATATATATATTTTTTAGATTCTTTTTTATCAAACAGCACAACTGAGATATTTAATCAACAAATATTTTTGAGGTTTATTTAAGGTCATTTAGTTTAAGGGGGCATGATGATCCATTAACATTGGCAATGCTTATGTTTACTTTGTGGATGAGAGTTGGCGCATGTTTGGCATATTATTCTCACCAGCGGTGGCTGGCAACCCCCGAGAATAGTAGGGCCGACAAATGGGTGGTGGGTGGGTGCTATCATTCATGGTCCTTCAATCAAGGAGCATTTGTATAGCTTAGCACTGTCACCCCTAGGGGTATCTGGGCGGTGTGGATGTAACGTCTCCATCAAGGAGCCAAGACAGAAACGAGGAGAAAGTGGATAAATAGAGGTCAGAAACTAGCAGAAAGAGGAAAAATAAAGGTCAGAAATGAGCAGAAAGAGAAAAAATAAGTGAAAAACGAGCAGAAAGAGGACAAATAACAGTCAGAAACAAGCAGAAAGAGGCAAAATAAAGGCCAGAAACAAGCAGAAAGAGGACAAATAAAGGTCAGAAATGAGCAGAAAGAGAAAAAAAAAGTAAAAAACGAGCAGAAAGAGGACAAATAACAGTCAGAAACAAGCAGAAAGAGGCAAAATAAAGATCAGAAACAAACAGAAAGAGGACAAATAACAGGCAGAAAGAGGCAAATAAAAAGTCAGAAATGAGCAGAAGGAGGCAAAATAATAAACAGAAATAGCAGAGAGAGCACTTACCCACTCCTCTGGCTCAACTCCTCTGATCCTGTGCTTCAGTCCCTCCACGCTGGAAGCTTGAAGCAGTTGAATTCTCCACACCAATTTAGACATTGCTCTCATGCTGTTGGATAATGTTCAGCAGCATGAGAGCAGCAACAGGATTGGCTGGAGCTGGCTGCCTCGACGCTCCTACAGCAGTGTTTAATTTGAGCCGGTGGTTTCCGGCGCTCAGCACCAGTTAAGAACACATTCATTTTTGGTGGGCACAGGCATATTAAGTGATTCGCCCAGAATCACAGGATGTTCAGCTGACGCCGAAACTCAAACCTAGTTCCCCAGCTCCGAAGACGGCATGGGAAGAATGAGAGGAGGTAAATAAAGTGAATGTAGACAGAGATGGGTGAAAGAAGGAGAGCGATGGGAGCGAGAGGGCAAGGAAAAAGATTAATAGAATAAAGTGTAAACATGAGACTTTGAGAGAAGTACAAAAGAAGGAGCAAAGAGGAAGGCTGACAAAATTAACACAGTTGAGTCTAGAAATTATGAGGAGTGTTGAGCAGTTCACAATTTACACTCCTCAACAAACTTTACCGGCTTTCCTTTAGCAAGTTTTTTCTCTTCCTGGCAAGGTAATTTCTCATTAACAGAAACCAGCCAAGCCAGTGTGATTCACCCTACTTTCTTATGTGTCATAATTGCTTGCTGAACATGAACACAGACATTTCTGAGTAAGTGTGCATTTTGGAGAGCAGTTTTGCAGGAAAGAACATCAACTTTCTTTTTTACTAAGTATACCTTTTGCACCAGTGTTATTGTATTGTTTACGGTCTGTGCGACATAAATTGTCACCAAAGAACTGATTTTCATGCTGATGTACTGGGTCCCCAGCTCCGAAGATGGCAGCTCCAGCCATTAGGACATATTCCCTCCCCACTTGTAAGATTTGTTGGTTCTGTGTTAGGCAGCTGTACAGGAGACATGAGCCAGTTGAAGCTGCCTCTAGACAAGAGCCCCGGCACTTCTTATCTTGCAAATTAACCACAGTCCTACAGGCTATGTGCCTGCTCTCTATCCAGCTGTCTGGGACAGCTGGGTGGAGAGGTTTACACTGCACATGTAAGGCTGCCCGTTGCACGACAGCCGGCCAAAGTGACATGCGCAGTGTAAACTGTTGGAGTGAGCACCACTCCCTGCTGCCAGTCAGCAGCAGTGGCCCCACCCCGAAAACCCATCTCGGGCTGGGGAAAGGGAAAAATGAAATGGTAATACATTGAATGTATTAGCATTTTATTTTACACCCTTGCGGTGCTGGTGGTGGGGGGTGAAGCTCCTGCACTAAATGAGGGACCGCTGCTGATTCTCACTGTGCATGGTAAAGGGATACGTCAATTTTGTTGCCTCTTTGGCCCCCGAAATCTGAGGAAGAAAACTGTGCATTCTTAAGGCAGGTTAAGGTTAATGGATTTGGTTTAACACTGAAAGAAGTTTTGTAATAGTTGAATTTATTGTTGTACATTATATTGACTATTATGAAGTGAAATGTTATTTAAAAGAACCACCACATTCATTTCAGACAACACATTTTTAGATGAAAGAACAAGCCCGCCTAGCCCAGCAGATGTTCAGGATATATGTACACCTCTTGAACATACCCTCTTCATCAATGAGTTACCTCTTCTTATGCGCACCAACAGATACTAATTGCAACTGAAGATCAAGGAAAAACTACAGTTGCTGCATGAGGACCTCTGTTAATTTCCATGGAAGATGCAAAGTTTCTTTGCAGCACCAGTGTGCTGTGTGAGTTGAGGAGCTGTGGAATGATGGTGGCTTGTAACTGGTGATATGAGTGTGTGCAGAGCTTGTGGTGGAACATGGAATGCCACAGGAAACGAAGGAATAAGAGTTGGTTTGGCAGCTAGGAAGGTCACTGATGCTGCACACTCACACTGTATCTTCCCAGGAGCGTTACACAAGCCCCCACCACCCCTGCAGTGCGGGCGGGGGGCCCTCATCCATCTCTGAGCCTGTGTGAATAAGCATGCAGAGCAATTGAGAATGCACATTGCTCTAGTGAACAGGCACTTTCCGCTCTCTACAGCTCCTCTCAGCACACCCGGACTACACTTATTTAAATCATAAATACATGTTCTACCTAACAGTAATGCCCGGCCTTTCCTCTGTGGATCATACCCAACGAAAGGAGGAAAAATAAATTGAGGAGCACGCCAAACTTTCTACAGACACTGCCAATCTATGGACTGACTGCCTGTTTGCATGCCATGAATCTTCTCTATGACCAATCCAAACAGTTGCCACAGGTACCCTTTCCTTGCCTCGTTCGTCTTCTCCATTGCCCCCCCCCCCCCCTTTATTTAGCAAATGTTAGTGCTCTCAGATTTGATAGCGGGAATCTCTATACCGTCTGTTTTCAATAGAAATTTCCCAAGGGTCCATATAACATGCAGCATGGAGGGGAGAGGAGGCAGTAAAATCTTGGGGACCTCCCTCTGAAAAATACCAACACATCCTCTTTGTTGTACATTTTAATGCCTTAACGGCAGTCAGATTGTGTGATGCCTCCTTGTGGTTGGTAATAGAATCTGTCACCTCAGCCTGTTAGTCTGCATCCAGGCTGCTTCCAGCCCTGGGTAGTTCATGGAGAGTGAGGACAAAGTATAGGCAACAATGTTGCCATATAATTGTTGCAAACCGAGAGGCATTCCGAGCTCTGTGTCTCTGTCACTTAGCACGTGAGCAGAGGGGAAAATTCATTAGGGGCAGAGTGGGGCGGGAAGGAGTAAATGTTATCCTGCCGTTAATATTACTCGGTGTTGGTGCACATCCCTGTGGGCAGTGATGTAACCTGTGTTAAACATGCGGTAATATGCATGTGGTATTACCACGTTTTATGGACTTTTAGATCTATACTTGTGTAATTTTTAAATGCACTGTATTCTTACAATATATAGCACCAGATCCAAAATGAGGGATGTCATGGGGCACTGGTATTATTGATCTTGAAAGGATGAACAGCTGAGCCAGTCCTGCCAGAATACACACCTGGCCTTCGGGTTACAGTTACATGCAGATCTCAGACCAGGTTCTCAATCTACTAACTAATCTGGGGTGGATCAAGGTTTAATTTATTTCCAACACCACATGAGGCAAAATAACTTCATGAGCACTCCTGGCCACTCGAGTAGTGCAGAAACTGCAGGAGAGACACAGAGCCCATGCCTCCGGGACTGAAACTTGACCCTCACAACTCAGGCCAGGGGTGTATCACAGGCTCTAGCAGCCCCTGCAGCACAGGGGGGCCCCATAGCCTTCACGGGGTCCCCAAATCTTTCATAGGGCCCCATTTCAGCCCAAGGCCAATGAATAGCCATGAGACGTGTGCCCTGGTGCCCCTTGATACATTCAGTAGGGGAGCCCCATCATTTTGTATTACACCTCTGTATCTTCCACTGCTGCTTTTTGTAAAATCCATTACATGTGGAAAAATCTACTGTTGTTGAAACCTTGAGTACACCGAGGAGCAATAGAAAATACAGCAGTTCAATCTGAACTGGTCCTGTGCTTGTAGATCTTATGAGAAGATTCCTGCCCTGTACTAAATCAATGGCGCAGATTCATGCCCTGTACTACATAGACAACCGCATGACAGACATCCACAGAGCAGGCTGAAGAATACAATGAGGATTCTGCTTGAACTGAAGCCTTGGTTACCAGAGCAACTGAAAGAAACAACCCTGGAACACAGTGTATTGCACTGCAGAGACCACCATCTTGGTAGCTGAGGTGCTGGACATAAGAATGTCAACAACACATGATGCAGAGGAGCATCGGAAGTGTGGATGCATAAGCCAATGCGGTGATCGGTCGCTTCTCCATACACTGCATTAATCTGTCACCATAGTTGATCTGGCACTGCAGACTTTTCCATGTATACAGAACAATCCTGGGAAAGGGGTCTATAACAAGGAAGTGCTGCAGAGAGACCAGACTTCTTTTGCCATTTGTCATTCCTACAGTTTCATTTGCACATGACTGCGCAAGCACTGGCAGCATTATTGTGGTGCCCGGAGAAGTGATGTTCCGCTAGTTTGGCACTGTGTCCCAATTGTTTCTCCATATTCTGATTTCATTACCTATTCCTATTTCCTCTTTCCTTCTGTTATCAGTCATCCAATTTAACTTATCACAGAACAAGTTTGGAAGTCTATGATGCACAGTTCAGCAAGCATTTTATAATGGGAGTCTTCTCAGTACCGATTCCGACAACACGCTTGTGCAAACTAACAATTTGTCAGTCTAGGGGAACAACTAATTGAGTTGTTGCAATTGTGTTTACAGAGGTGTTCGGATGGCTCGCTTTCTGTGACATGGACCCGTATGTGAGGTGTAATTGTAGCGCTGTGCCTCTTTCCTGAGATTTCTTGTGCTTCATCTCACTGGTGTGCCATGGTTTGTTTCCTCATCCCTCTCCTCTCTTCCCCATAGAGGGTGCAACTTTTGGCTTCAGCCCAATGAGGAAAAGCTAAGCACCATTTAGTTAGGGATGGGGATTTAGGGGCCTTGCGTGACACGGCTAGGTCTGTCCTTAACAATAATAGGCCGGATCAATATATTTAAATTTTACTCTTTGCCCTTTTAGGCAACAGAAAAGATCTAGCATGTACTTCTAGGTGGTGCAAATCCGTAGGTTGCAAGATATTAGCTAATGCTTCTAACATTTTCGTCTAAACCTTTGTGATGTTGGACACTTTGTGAAAATATGCAAGGACTCAATTCCATTAATTTTCATTAAACTCACTCCCGGGTCAGTTCCCCACTTATCTCTGAGGTGAGTTATGGTACGGTTACAGTATCACCCTGAGGTGTGTAACAGTAGTACATCCAAGACACACTCGAGTCGAGGGAGATGTTGTGATGACGATACAACAACATCTCTTGCCACGATCCCGGGTCCTTCTTACTACAGGGGTGTTGCACAGGGATGTAATGCGGGTTCATGAGTGTGGAGGATGTATGTAGAAGCAGTGCCATGCACAGCCGTAAAAATTAGCCCTAGATATTTGTATACATTTCTATAGGCTCTGTTTGCTGCCGATACCGAAGAAGTCTGGACTGCTCTCAACACATAACGCCCCCTCCCATCTTTCACCCAGTGCGATCCGGCTGCGCTGTTTGCTTTCGGAAAAAAGAAACCCACTGTAGCTGTTGCTGGTATTATAAAAGGAGTTCTGCTGCGAGTGTTCGTGTAGAGGTGAAAACAGGCAAAGCTTGCTGGAAAACTATTGTGTTTGTTCACAGAAAAAACTCTCTCCCGTTATGTGTGAAGTGTTTTTTACCAGCAGTTCTTCAATACTGCTCAGTCACAAATAAGGCCATGCCAGAAAAGGGAGGTAAAGGGGCTCACAGACACCCAATGGAAGAATGAAGGAATGCTACACCGATGGCAAACAACATTGAAAGTAAATACAATGGCGAGGTTTTGCCACCAGGCACAGGATTCTACATTAGATGCGGGAGGAGGCAGAGTGCCATGGACACGCGCACATGGGACTGCGGTGAGGCCGGACTGCACTGGCTCAGGGGTTAAAGAGTGCAGGAGTATTTGGAACACCCACTTGTAAAGGTTCAACGGGCATGACTGCACCATCTTAGAACTAACATGAGGTGGCTGTAGTGTATTTTAACAAACCATGACAATGAGGCCTTCACTGTGCTCAGAGTCAGGGTACTCTGACCGCTCGCAGAACTCCCCGGAATCGCGCTGAGTTTTTCAGTAACTGCTGAATTTCGCGGAATGCAACTCTTTAAGCTCCCCCAGGCCTAGTTCTGCTTAAGACATGTTTAAATTTATTGAAGATAAGGAATGAACTGATAAAAGTTATATCTGAACATAACAACAAAAACAATGAAGCTATTCCCATCCTTGATGGCTACTCAGGGGGCTTCGATCAATCAATCATGGGTTTGTTGAGCGCGACTACTCACCCATGAGGGTCTCAAGGCGCTGGGGAGGAGGAGAGGTGCATGGTCCAGTCCATCAAGGAGGCGGTCTATCGAAGAGCCATGTTTTGAGGTTTTTTCGTGAAGATGGGGAGTGAAGTCGTCTGTCTCAGGTGGAGCGGCAGGGCGTTCCAGGCTCTGGCTGCGAGGAGGGAGAAGGAGCGGTCTCCCGATCTGGACTTCCTGGTGCGGGAGACAATGACGTAGGAGAGCTGGGCTGATTGTAGGGTCCTTTGGGGTGTGTGGAATTCGAGTCGGTTGTTCAGATATGCTGGTCCGGTGTTGTGAAGGGCTTTGTGTGCGTGGGTGAGAATCTTGAAGGTGATTCTAGTCTCGATGGGGAGCCAGTGGAGTGTGCGCAAGTGCTGGGAGATGTGGAAGTGTCTTGGCAGGTTGAGGACCAGTCTTGCGGCGGCTGGATGTTTTGTAGCTTGCGTGTGAGGTTGCTGTTTATTCCGGCATAGAGTGCGTTGCCGTAGTCAAGTCTGCTGGTGACGAGGGCGTGAGGAACGGTCTTTCTGTGCTCGAGGGGGATCCATTTGAATACCTTGGGTAGGAGGCGGAGAGTGTGGAAGCAGGAGGATGCAACGGAGTTGATCTGGCCGTCCATTTTGAGTTCGGAGTCCGGGATGATTCAGAGGTTGCGTGCGTGGTCCGTGGGGGTGGGCGGGCTTCCGAGGGCGGGGGGCCACTAGGTGTCGTTCCAGGCATCAGGGTGTGGGCCCATGATGAGTACTTCTGTTTTGTCAGTGTTGAGCTGTAGGCAGCTGCTTTTCATCCATTTGGTGACTGCTTCCATGCCTTCTTGAAAGTTGTGTTTGGCTGCGTTGGGTTCGTTGGATTGGGTGACGATGAGTTGGGTTTCGTCTGCGTATTAGACAATGTTGAGTCCATGGGTTCTGACGATGGGGTGTGTGGAGCCATGTAGACGTTGAACAGCGTGGGGCTGAGGGAGGATCCCTGGGGGACTCCGCAGGTGGTTGGTGAAGGGTCTGAGAGGAAAGGAGGGAGTCTGACCTGCTGCATTCTGCTGGAGAGGAAAGAGTGGATCCAGTCAAGGGCATTGCCCCGGATCACTGCATCGTGAAGTCTGCATGTTAGGGTGTGGTGAGAGACTGTGTCGAAGGCTGCTGAGAGGTCGAGGAGGATGAGGGCTACTGTCTCTCCTCTGTCCAGGAAGGAGCGGATGTCATCTGTAGTGGCGAGGAAGGCAGTTTTTGTGCTGTGTTTTTTTCTGAAGCCAGATTGGGAGGGGTCGAGGATGTTGTGCTGTTCGATGAAGGTGGCAAGTTGGCTGTTGATGGCTTTCTCGATGACTTTCGCTGGGAACGGGAGCAGGGAAATGGGTCTGTAGTTTTTGAGGTCGGTGTGGTCTGCTGAGGGCTTCTTCTGGAAGGGGTTGACGTGCTTCCAGTCGTCGGGGAAGGAGGCATTCACAAGGGAGCAGTTGATGGTGTGGCGAAGCATGGGTGCGATGGTGTCGGCCGCTCTGTTGAAGATGTGGTGGGGGCAGGGGTCCGTGGGGGCCTCGGAGTGGATTGACTTCATCGTCTTCAGAGTGTCTTCGCTGGTGAGGGCTGTCCAGCTGTCAATGGTTGGCTTCAGGGTGTCAGGAGTGGTTAGTGAGGGTTCAGTGTGTTGGCTGTCTTCGTCGAAGTTGTCGTAAATGTTCTTAATTTTGTGGTGGAAGAAGGTGCTGAGTTTTTCACAGAGGTCTTGTGAAGGATGTCTGTAGACTCGCTGGTAGGTTCGGCGAACTCCTTGATGATGCTGAAGAGCTCTTTGCTGTTGTGCGTGTGTGTGGAGATTCTGTCTTTTATCGCCGTTTTTCTCGTATTTCATATGAGTTGGTGGTGGGCGTAGGTGGCGGCTCTGAAGTTGTTGTGGGCTTCTGTGGATTTAGAGTTCCTTCAGGCCTTTTCGAGGCAGCGGCATGTGTGTCTGGACTCTCGAAGTTCGGTTGTAAACCATCTGGCTTTCGTGGCGTGTGTGTTGTTGTTCTTCTTGAGCGGGGCTATGGTGTTGGCGCTATCGGAGATCCATCTGTGCAGAGTTCAGGCTGTGGTGTTGGGGTCGTCGTCTTCCATGAGGGTTGGGGTGGAGTTGCCGAGTAAGGCGGTGAGCTGGTTATCAGTGACTTTGGTCCAGTTCCTTCGTGAGAGCAGGTGTTGGGGTCTGTGGATGATGGGTGTTCTGAAGGAGAAGTGGACGCATCAATGGTCTGTCCACAGGAGTTTAGAGGTGTGGCTGAAAGTGATGGAGTTTCCTGTTGTGAAGAGGGGGTCGAGGGTGTGTCTTGGTAAGTGCATATCTGGAGGTTGTCCAGGATGGATGTGGTGTTGGGGTCTAGTTGGTTGTCGAGGTGAAAGTTGAGGTCTCCTAGCAAGGTGTAGTTGGTGGATGCGATGGCTTGCAGCGAGATGATGTCGGTGATGGAGTTGGTGAATGGTCCGCGGGGTCCAGGGGGTCGGTAGATGAGGGTTCCTCGGAAGGTGGTGATAGGGCTGGCCTGTATCTTGAAGTGTAGGTGTTCCATCAGGTCTGGGGGCTTGTCGGGTTGTGTGCTCGGCCGGAGGGTGGATTTTTGGACAATGCTGATTCCTCCTCCAGGGTGGCTCGGGCGGTCCTTTCGGGAGATCTTGTATCCTTGGAGGATGGCGAGGGCAATGTCCGGTCCCGAAGTGGTATTGGTCCAGGTTTTGGTGAAGAATGGGATGTCTGGGGGGGTGCTGTCGAGGAGGTCCCCAGATTTCAGTGGCGTGTTTGTGGAGGGATCGTACGTTGAGGAAGATGCATTGTACGGTCTTCGGTGCGGTTTTGTTTTTGCGGGCGGGTTGTGCTGGATCCGTGGTCTTGGCGGTGCCACAGGTGTGCCGGCAGCATTGACAGCTGAAGGGTCCGTGGGTGTGGGCTGGTGAAGCTAGCGTGCAGTTGTTGTTGTGACCTGGGTTGAGTGTGTAGAGTGCCGCTGGGTTGTAGTGTTGGCGGTGCGCAGGTCCAGTGTTCCTGACGCTGGTCACATTCGGGTCGCGGACGGGCACGGCGCCATTAAGTAGGGGTCGGGGAGGGCTGGACAGCTGGGAGGCGGGAGCGGGGAGGAGAACTGGCTTGGGCTGGTCGCGCTCAGGGGGAGGGGCCGCGGGGGCAGCAGCAGCCGGAAAAACAGGGAAAAGGAAGCAAAAATGAAGAAGAATGATAGAAAGTGTAAAAGGGTGAAAAAGATAAAGGGTGAAACGGAGCAGAAAGCAGAAGAAAAGTGATAGAAAGAGTAAAAGGCTGTGAAAGATAAAGGGTGAAATGGAGCAGAAAGGAGAGGATGAAGGGGGCAGAAAGCGGAACAAGAGAAGGAGTCCGAGGTCCACTGGAGCACCAGGGATGAGACGCAGGTATAACCTGCGGTTGGAGGAGGGCCTCGAACACCAAAACTACGGGAGTGCAGGGGCTCAAGAGGGCCTCACTTAATGGTGGAGCTGGGAGGGTGGGAGAGCAGTTGCACTGACAATGAGTCAGTGGTCTTGCTCGCCTGTCCCTGCAGCGGCCGCCATGAAGTAGGGGTCGGGGAGGGCTCGACAGCTGGGAGGTGGGAGCGGGGAGGGGAACTGGCTCGGGCTGGTCACACTGGGGGGAGGGGCCCCGGGTGCAGCAGCGGCGGGAAAAATGGGGAAAAGGGAGCAAAAATGAAGAAGAAGAGTGATGGAAAGAGTAAAAGGGTGAAAAAGATAAAGGGTGAAACGGAGCAGAAAGCAGAAGAAAAGTGATAAAAGAGTAAAAGGGTGAGAAAGATAAAGGGTGAAACGGAGCAGAAAGGAGAGGATGAAGGGGGCAGAAAGCGGAGCGAGAGAAGGAGTCAGAGGTCCACTGGACCACCAGGGATGAGGCGCAGGTATAACGTGAGGGTGCAAGAGGGCCTCGAACACCAATACTGCAGGAGTGCAGGGGCTTAAGAGGGCCTCAGTTAATGATGGAGCTGCGAGGATGGGAGAGCAGTTTCACTGATAATGAGTCGGTGGTCTTGCTTTTATAATGCATTCATGCGCTAATTGCACATATTTCAGCATAACGTAACAATTCATTCTCCTTAACAGGCAAGGGGGGAGGTGACTCCCACGCTGGCTGAAGCCACCATATTTCTAATACATAAGTAAAGGATGGATCTAGGTGAGTGCTCCTCCTATGGTCCAACAGTACTTCAAAACGTTGATGTGAAGATCTTTACGAAAATGTTGGTATAACGACATGATCATATACTGCCTTACCCCATACACCCGACCAGGCAGGCTTTATAGAACACTGCCAGACACATGGTAGTATCAGAGTAGTGGCCCTAGTCGACAAAGCATAAATTAAAGCAACTCCTGTGTTTCGAGTAGCGCTAGGCCCAAAAAATGCATTTGACTGGGTAGACTGGCAATTTCTGTTGAGGAAACTTAGATGGGTCCAACATTAATAGCTATGGTAGGATATTAAGTGCCAAGATCAAGAGAAATTTCTACACCATTTAAACTGAAGAAGGGGACTCTTCAAGGTTGCACACTATCTTCATGTTCCCAATTTTCTTTGCCAGTGCTTAATCTGTAAAATTATAAGTGCCAGTGCCCGAGGTATTCACGGGTCATCTTATGCTGTAGGACCAGCTACCACAATGCGGTATTATTATTTTCTTCAGTATATTGAACGCCTTTTCTTATTTATGAGCCCTGTTCCTAATTAGACAGCGCCACCATGTGGTGGACTGTCATAAATAAGTGGTGGTGTTTAGAAACAAGTGCCGGTGCTCAACACCGGCACAAATTAAGCACTGATCTTTTCCCATTGCATAGAACCATAAGCTAAGCACATAAGGGTAGAGGATGTGGCTTAATGGCTAGAGTGGCCACCTTTGAAACTGGGGAACCAGGTTTGAGTCTGGCATTCTGTGATTCTGGGCGAATCACTTAATTTCACAGTGGCAAAAAATGAATGTGTCGGTCTGTAATGCAACTGGTGCTCATGTAAAGTGCTCTGATACCTCCGGGTCATGTTAATGGTATATAAAAACAAGCATTTACAATGCAATGGTCTCGGCATTGGTAAAGTTAGAGCTATTGGCATTGCTCATGACATTATTTTTGTTTATGTTTTTGTTTTTAAAACATTTAAAGAAACGGCATTGTTATTTACAATGTCAATAGCTTAATCACTCTCAAATGCGAGACCTATTGCATTTGCACCCACACACAGAGCCACCTACACACACACTGATTAAGCTATTGACATTGTAAATAACAATGCCGTTTCTCTACATGTTTTAAAAACAAAAACATAAACAAAAATAATGTCATGAGCAATGCCTATAGCTCTAACTTTAACAATGCCAGGTCAGAAAGTAGGATAGTTCATCAATGTATGAACAGATAAAAGTGAGTAGCCCTAGTGATAATCAAGTCAGTCATACTTTTCTGGAGCTGTCATGTGAATTGCCCTTCTATATAAGTAGTATAAGACAGCCAAATTCAACAGCTGATCAGCGTGTTCTAAAGACTCAGTATGCATGGGATGAAAATAGAGGCATCCGGCATAGGCAACGCAATCTGACTGTAAAGATCACTGTTCACACATTGTCAAATGCATTGACTTAATTTATTAACGAAATACAGGGACAAATATCCCATTGGTGGATTTCTCATCAATACACAACCCACCAGCAAAATCAGCTCAGCCAGTCTCCTACGTAGCACACCATGTGAAACCTGCCTAAATGTTTTCAAGCATCGAACAACCTGACATCATACACTGCTTCACTTACCATTGCCAGGAAGTTAATACCTACAGTGCAGGCATGTCATTCACAGGGCAACCATGCACTACAGGGCCTCCGCAGAAGATCGGTAAATGGACAATGTTCATAGCTGCCTAGCCTCGACCTAAAAATGTAGTTGAGGTTTCCTTATACAAAACATCTATCTCGATGAGTGGTTACTGCTGTTGAATTTCTGGAACATTTAATTACACAAAAACATTACTTTCTGTAATTTGTTCATGCGACATAACTGCGATGTAACTCACCAAGTGTCACCTCTAAAGTACTTAAATGTCAGACTCTGAAAAATTGCAAAGGTGGAAATGTCATACAGTGTAGGCAATTGAAAACCAGACCGCCAGAAGCATAGAAAATTTAAGCACACGAACCCTGCTGGTGATGCACCTACAGATCGGCTCCTGAACCCAGAGAGCTCTCCGGACCAGGGCTGAAAAGTGCATTCTCCGCTCTCTTCGGTACACTACATGCCGGGACTCAGAGCCATCAAGGAAGGACTACCAACTTAGTAACGATAGGCGAGGGACTGTGAGCCGCAGTGGGCAGAGAAGAAGGACCACTCACTTAGTAATTAAAACCAAAATGGTACTACATTATTCGATTAAAAGTATCACGTGAAACAACTTTTAAAGGACAGTATATGCCACTGGTGGTAGCATGGGCAAAACAAACGAAAGACAATATCTCGTCGTGTCTCTGGCGGCCTTGCTATTATGAAGGGTGCCAAGAAACACGGTAGCCTTATCTGTAGAAACATTTCAACCAAGTTTTTGATACAGATAACAATCCACGCACGCTCTACAGAGGGTTGGACGCAGCATTAGGAAGGCATGTACACTACTTTGGGTGCTTTCTTGCCACTCCCACAAAATCAGTACCCTCTTCCAAAATGGCGGCACGAATGACTGGCACGTCGCTGCTGTGCGAATGGATTACCCGCATCCAACCCAATTAGCTTATTAATACCTGTCAACGAATCACTCGGAGCCTGACGTTTGAGGGACTCAGAGCCATCAAGGAAGGACTACCAACTTAGTAACGATAGACGAGGGACTGTGAGCCGCAGTGGGCAGAGAAGAAGGACCACTCACTTAGTAATTAAAACCAAAATGCTACTACATTATTCGATTAAAAGTATCACGTGAAACAACTTTTAAAGGACAGTATATGCCACTGGTGGTAGCATGGGCAAAACAAACGAAAGACAATATCTCGTCGTGTCTCTGGCGGCCTTGCTATTATGAAGGGTGCCAAGAAACACGGTAGCCTTATCTGTAGAAACATTTCAACCAAGTTTTTGATACAGATAACAATCCACGCACGCTCTACAGAGGGTTGGACGCAGCATTAGAAAGGCATGTACACTACTTTGGGTGCTTTCTTGCCACTCCCACAAAATCAGTACCCTCTTCCAAAATGGCGGCACGAATGACTGGCACGTCGCAGCTGTGCGAATGGATTACCCGCATCCAACCCAATTAGCTTATTAATACCTGTCAACGAATCACTCGGAGCCTGACGTTTGACGCGCCGCGCGAAGCATCATAAAAACAGGACACCATTTAGTTGTTTACTTCCTCTCAGAGTTCTGCTACTGACTCTTTAGCTTACGCTCTAGAACTAGTTGCAGGGAAAAAAAGTAAACAATAAGCTCCGCAGAGGACAGGGTGAGGAGACCAGGGCAGCAGCCGGACGAAGGGGGAGCGGACGAGCACACGACCGCCTTTCTCCGAGGCACAGCAGAAAATGCCTCGGAGAAAGGGAGTGTCCTTTTCGGATTGGGGGGCGTGTTTTGCTGTTGTCTCCTCCCTGAGACTTCTCGCAAAAAACACGCCCCCCTATCCGAAAAGGACGGGGCTTCAACGGAGTGACTGGACCTCTTCTCCAGTGGCTGGCCAGCATTTAAGAGGCCAGCCAATGGAGAACAGGAGAGAAGAGGGGCGGGTGCAAGCCCCTCTTCTCAAAGTCACTCAAACTCATTAAATCTCGGAGCGAGACTGCGCAAGCGCAGCCTTTCGCAGCCGAGACCTAAAAAGAGGGTGATGGGTATATAGTGGGCTTGTATTTTAGACTGAATGAGCAAATGTTTATGTTCTTCACTGATGATGTGCTTCTAAACAGCACAGCACCGGCTAGGTCACTTTCCAGATTACTGACTCATCTGGAATTGTTTGAGAAGTTCTCTGGCTTTAATATTAATACCTCCCAATCGGAGATCTTGAATCTGACTTTCTCCCAGCGTGAAGTGGAATAAATAAAAGAGCGTACTAGGTTTCAGTGAGCCTCGAAAAGCATTATATATCTAGGGGTGAAAATAATTTCTGAGTTTTCTGCTTTATATTAATCTAACCTACCTAACTCTTCTAACAAAGAAACAGATACAGAGGGGTCTCAGACATTAGGCAATCTCAAAAAGTATCATGGATGGGTAGAGATAACACCAATAAAATTAATATTCTTTGCTGATTGGTATATTTATTTCAAGTCCCCTGCCTGTGACCATGCCCTCTAGCTATTTTAATAATCTCAAGAGCATGATTTTCTAATATATATGGTTAGGTAGGATACCAAGGCTAGCTTACAAAATATTGGACCGGAGGACTAGACCTTCCCGTTATGCACACCTACAATAAAACTGAGTAGTTGTGCGTACTAGCAGATTAGAGTTCTAGAGAATTTGAACAAATATGGGCACATGTGAACAGGGCTGTTGTGAGACAATAATTATGAGATTTAATATGGAAGCCAGAATAGGCTTATCAACATCCTTCTTACTAACTCATGAATGTGGCACTTATAGTATTAGATGAAGTTAATAATGAATTAAGATCATCAACATGCCTCTTCCCCGTACACTTCAATTCACTTCAATCCCTCTTTTCCGTTGTATACTTTACAACTCAATAAACCGCTTTGGTTAAAAGCCCAAACTATGTACAAATGATGTGATCTTTTCAGTTCACTTTTGGGATAAGCTTATCCAGGGGTTTTTCAAAGAGTAGCTCAGATGCTAGTGGTAGCTCCCCGGCACTCTCAAAGTAGCATTCAGAGATGAAGCCAATCCCAGTAGCACATTCAGAGAGTTTGTGCATATTGAAGAAGGCATCCCTGCTCATTTCAAGAAGCTGGTAGTGCCAGTCAGCTAAACCATGGCAGGGGTACATAACACTCAAATAAACACTGTGTCGGCCTATGGGTCTGACACATGACCATTTGTCTCCACTCTCAATCTGGGTAAATTGGAGATTAGCCATGTTGTAGGCCCTGCTTTATCAGTAGATATGTGTCAACAATGGGCCATGAATGAAGAATGCCTAAAGCAGCGTGAACAGTAATCAGTGTTGACCCAGAGATGTGCGGGTTCACAGCAGCCAGAGTGAAAATCTGTTAGTTGGGTGCTTGATCAGCCCAAGAGCTGAGGAGAGCAGGGTATTGTCCGGAGACATTTAAGAGCTTTATGTGCACTCATCTCTGTGTATGAACAGTTATTTTTCCTGTGACATTCTGCCCCTTTCTAATACAGTGTTGCTCCTTGTAAGCTATGCCTGGTGCCAAGGACCACCAAAAGTATATGCTACCCATAATCATAACTGATTCATCTCTTGCACAATTTTGTCTGTTCATGGCACAATAG
This sequence comes from Triturus cristatus, assembly GCF_964204655.1. NCBI lineage: Eukaryota > Metazoa > Chordata > Amphibia > Caudata > Salamandridae > Triturus > Triturus cristatus. The sequence goes on from NC_140580.1 coordinate 535,187,169, forward strand.
TGCAAATGGTACAATAATGGATGTCCTTGACTATGTTGGTCATGTTTCGTTGAGTTGTAGCACACCAGCAGCCGTCATGGCATGTTTAGAGGATAATCATTCCCATGGGCCCAAACCCTAACTTTATTAAACCAAAGTTCAGGGAATACATTAGGAAAATTGCTTCCTTGATGTCTCACAATTGCCCACAGCTCAATGGTGATAAATCAGAAATTGTGCTGTTTGGCAAGTCCCATGACTACCGGATGAATGATTGATGGCCACCTGAATTAGGCACTGCTCCTCAACCCAAAAAGGTGGTTAAAAACCTAGGCATTCTAATTCTAATTGACGACAGCCTCTCAATGAGAGAGAATGAGAAATCTACTTGCAGCACATATTTTGGGATAATGCTCATGTTGAGAATAGTATTTCAATGGCTGCCTCTCCTTTACAAGAAAGACTCTCATGCAGGCGCTTGTGATTAGCCGCTTAGAGTATGGAAATGCCCTAATGGCAGAGGCTAATGATTCCCACAGCCCATCCTGTCCTCAAACTTCCTCCTCACACCTCTCCAGAGCCTACTCTTAGATCACTGCACTGGCTTCCTATTAGGAAGCGAGCACTTTTCAAGCTTCTGTGCCTGGTACATACATCTCTTTCAGGCAAATGGGCAACATATCTTCAAAACAGGCTCTCAATTTATCGGTCTACCAGAAATTCGAGATCGAAGGATTAATTCTTACTCTGCCCATGCCTTATTCTTACAGTCAGGCATGGCGGTTGATCCTTTTCATACCTGGGTCCTTTTCATTGGAACAGGCTCTCTTTTCATTTTTGTGTCTGCTCTGATGTTGTCTGTTTCAAAATGCGACTTAAAACCTGGCTCTTTTGACCGTATTTCTTCTTTTCCCCTCTCCTCTGGGTTTGCGCTTCAATGCTGAGATATCCCTGGGGGAGGGGGGGTGATTCGCTGCACTATATTAGGTTTACATAACATAACATAACATGAGTGACCTACATTTGGCCATCCCTGACATAATGGTGGCTATGGCTCGCATAATATTGGCCATAACCTATATATAGTGGGAAACCTGGCTGTTTCAGTTTGCAACCTTGGCACAGGGATGGCCCTTGTATGATGGTGCGCGTCATTGAGATATTACAGAATTCCTTAGTGTTGTACAGAGAATCTATGGCCTATATTTGTAATATCTGGGTATTTGATGCAAAATAGGAACGTGTGATGCGCTTGTACATGTGAGTATTCAATGAAAATGACAAGGTCAAATTTGGAGACTGTCTATTTCCCAAGAATTAAAGCTGATATTTTGAAGACAAAAATTATGCTTTTGCAGAAAAGGTTTTTTATCTGGAAAATGTAGTTTCTTCTCCAAAAACAGAAAATGGTATTTGACACAAAAAATGTGTATTTTCAGAAACCAATATGTTGATGAAGACAAAAGGTTGCAATTCCAAAACATATATAAAGTTGACAGTTGAATGACAATGCAAGCCGATTTGGGGAGACTTATTGCTGTGGTTATCTCCTTTGTTCCAGACGGCATGTGATGCTTTGGCTGTCATTTCAATAGTCAGGCCTTTAATATGGAAAACGTTTCCCTGCCCTATCTGCTGGTAACCTCACCTGAAATGCTTGGATGCTCTCTACTGATAATCCATCTTCGGGTGGGTATAATGTAATGTTAACAAATGTGGTCAATATTTTACAGTGATGACATTTGCTAATAGCTCTGGACAGCCGCGGCCCGTGGAGGGAGTTCCGTGGGGCGGTAAGGCGGGGCGGTGGAGGGTCAGGGTGGGGGGTTCTAAAAACCGGAATATGGATAATTACAGGTAAGTAAACAGTTAAATAAATAAAACGAATTTCGTAGCGCGCGCTACGAAATTCGTTTTATTGATTTAATTGTCTACTTACCTGTAATTATCCATATTCCGGTTTTTAGAACCCCCCACCCTGGCCCTCCCCTGCCCCGCCTTACCGCCCCACGGAACTCCCTCCACGGGCCGCGGCTGGCTCTGGATGAATTTCCTTGTGTAGAAGTAGCTCCCACTACTAAAACGGTTGGAGACCTCAGATCTGATCTCATCCAGGCACTCATCATCTTTGGTTAGCATTGCCAAAAGCTTAACCAGTGGTAAGGATTAGTATACTTTTAAATTGGAAATTACAAACTGTGATATTTCAACACCACTGCAGGAAATGTATTGCAGTGGTACACTGACAGAAGTAGCTGGATCCATAACAAATTCTTTTGTTGCCCAAGGAGTCCGGCCACTGCAGTGTATGAATTGCGAAGTGTCCATTGGCATAATAGTGGCACGTTCCTACACTTTATGCAGACGTCTTTACAGTCCTGTGGCATTTTCCAGGTCATCTCCTAAGGAAGATGTTGGAGCGCTTAATATAAGAATTCATCTTCTGCTACAAGGACTCCCTCTGGTATTTTGCAGAAAGTCATTCTCTGAGTGGCAGGCCAGGAGGAGACACCAGCGACTCATGCATCCTATTAGTGCTGGACCGGTAAGTATACTCATCACTAAGGCAAGCTGAGTCTGCCTGGGCTGGTATTAAAATGGGCAGCAGCTTCTGTGGCTTATCAGACCTGATGTTTCTCTTGGCCTCTGTGAATTCCCCTTTGAGAAGGTCATAAGCAGCAGTTTCAGTAATGGGTTCAAGAGATCGTGTTACTGCAGTAATCAAAATACATGGCCCAAGTACATGATATCCTTCCATCATCACCTTTCCCTTTACCAGGGTCTTGGTGCATGAATGTATAGACCACTCCCTCATTTGTCATGCACGGCAACTGTTTTCAGCTTTATGAATCATGTGCCAGCAATGTATGTAAAAATAGCAGTAAAAACTTTCCAGACCTGGCCTTTGGAAGCTATTGATATGGTTGTAACATGAATGTTATCAACAACCTATGAGGATTATTCTCACAGCTTCTCTCTCCATGCTGTGACAAAGACATGTTTGACCACTTGCAAACAGACACACAACTTCCACATATACACTGAGAAAGATAGTCAAAGGCAGACAAATATGCAAGCTGAGGAACATACCTACAGATATCCAGCGCACGCAAACCAGCATACCACCACACGCACATCCGCACAGCTCAGCAGGGACCCCCACTTGCTGATATCTTCTATCCACTTACCCATACACACTGAAAGACGTGTGATATGTTGTATTGGCTATGTGTAAAATGCGTTGTTCTTCTCTAAGGCCACTTCAAAGTGTTAAATGTGACAAGTGGAATGAAAGGAAGGAAAGAGGGGGGTAATGAAGAAGGATGTTCCTCAAAATGGGGTGCTGGTTGGTAGTTGACCGTAGGTGTTTGTTTGGTCAGGAGAAAGGAAGAGAGGACAATAGGCTGCAGGAAAGATAAGGAAGCGACTAGGAAAGGACCATCTAATGAGAGAGGAGCGAGCAAGGGAGGGTAAGAGGTGTACATCAAGGGGCAACAAACAGTTTGAGAAATCAGGAACTGTTAGAGAGTTGTGAATGATCAACTATTAAAGTTACAAAATAACACACAGAGACTTACAAAATAACACACACAGACTGGAACAGGCAAATTGCATCAGGTACAACTACAGACTCATTCCCATCTAACAGAGATACGGACAGATGGCACTCAAGCAGGAACACATAGAGGGAAAGGGGACAAACACACAGAAAGAAGAGACAACGCATCTGCGTTTGGAGGTTTCATTCCGTTTTAATATTTAAACATTTTAAAAAAAATACATTTGAGTCAGAGGAAAGACTGCTGTCAGTATCTCATCAACCCTTTGTCTCTCTTTAGATAGAATTATTTTTTTCTGTTCAAAGTATTTTATTAGTTTCATACACTACAATAAACCTGCAAACAGAGCACTGAATACCTTACATAATGGAGTATGTAGGATAATATGATTAGAAATAATCATGTAAGAGTATAACAATATTATAATACCATGCATTATAATAAAATAATAAGGACAATAAGCTACTATCTATATAAGACAATATTATTCAATGTGCCTTCCTAAGTATGTCATACTGTGATGACAACATACTACAAAACAAAAGAGACCTAAAGATCTAACGATTTCCAAAAAAGTTCATTTTGATACAAGGTATGTATAGGAAATATATTTTTAATGTGGTATTGTTAATATAGCTACTTTTATTGTATGCTGAGTTCAAATAGAGTTGAGGATAAAGGGTCAATAGCAAGAAAAAAATGAATGGGGAGAAATTGGGCATGCTTGTATAGTACCTCCAATAAGGCAAAACGAAGAAGAGATATGTCCATTAGATAAACGTTTAGCAGTAGAAAATAAATAAAGGGATATATAATCATGTTGATAAATGGCAGACCAAAATGGCAGATTTCCTTAAATTGGCGTTATCAAATGCTTTTTCTGCATCTAGTTCTCATAATCCTAAAGGCAAACCTATGCTCGATATTTACACAATAGTATGGCATATTAACCTAGTATTATGAGCAGAAAATCTATTGTTCCATGGTTCTTGGTCAGAATAGATTAATTTATCAAGAATTGAAGATACTCTTGCTGCAAAAAGAGCTTTGGCATAGATTTTGCAATCCTAATTATGTAGAGAAATTGCCCTATACTTGGAAATGATGGTAGCATCTTTGTCTAGTTTAGGAAACATTACAATGATGATGTCACAAAAAGATACAAAAACTCAACCATTGTTTTCAAAACCTGTAGAAGGAGTGACGAGATAGGGTTCTGTTTATGGCATGTGCAATTTGTATATTACTTTAAGTTGCTTAAAGACAATGCATTTGCCCTGATGAAGCAACTTTGATGAGGTGAAACCTGCCTTGGACCATTTTTGTGTGTGCAAAAAATAACATTGAGATACTTCAATCAATAATGATTTTTTTTTACTCACAATGAAGAATTATTATATTTAAATCAACTACCAAGTCTGTGTCCAGAAAATTACTTGATATTAATCTCTACAGTTTATACAGAGCATTGATTTACTACTTCCTTGCAGACTTCAGACTTTGTCTGTGTTGTATCTATTTGTGAGTCCTAAGGAGAAGGCACCACATAACTTTGAGGTCTGCTCTGTCTCATTATTACAGCCTTTTCCCCTTCCTTGGTTCAGTCAACAATAATTTGGTTTGAGATGACATGGAATATGATGTGCCTTGTTGACTTCAAATATCTCTGGAAAATTGATCTCTAAGAGTTGGGGTCTGAGAGTTTCAATATAGGTTCGGCAATCACGCACCTCAATATGTTCAGGGAGGTTGAAAATGCGGAGGTTATATTTTCTGTTAAGATTTTCCAGGTCTAGAAGTATTTAGTTAGTGGAGGAATTTGTGAAAGCGAAGTGATGAACTGATGAATGTGAAATTGGTTATCTCTAATTTTGACCATGTTTTCCATAACTTTCATAGATAATGTTGAAATGCCCTTTTGAATATGGTGAATATCTAAACTTCTTGCATCACTATTAGTACGTATTAACATCATTTCCTGTAGTATTTTGTTAATTGATGATTCACGCGGATCAATTACCTGAGATTTTATTGGTGTAGGTGAGGAAACCTATTTCCTATTTACTTTTTTTAGAGGACATATGTGATTTGTTATTGTGCACCATAAAAATGTAGTAGAGGCCAACAAAAAATAGAGAAATAATTGGATTTGGCTCAGTTTACCAGAAATATGGTAAAGAATGTGAAAAATGTTTATCATCTGTAGAATGGCTTGACACTAAAATGAAAAAGTAACGTTGCAGACTGAGAACAAGTCTGTTTTGACAAGCATTTGTGTTTGTTTTGTGAAGAAGCTGAAAGGGGCCGGCCCAGACACAGTTGCTCCCTTTCCTAGAGAAGTTGCCACCTTTCTGACAGAAAAGTCAGAGCAGAGAGTGGCGCTATGCCGGTGAACATGGTCCTCCTTAAATGCAGCTCACAGAACACCAATATGTGGACCCACATGGAGGAAATAAAATGCAGACTATCTAAGGTAGGTAGATTACCAAGACATCCTTTCCGACGGTAAAATATCTCATCATTTGAGGCTGTATCGGAAGAGCTCACTGCGCTGCTGCAATCTTGCTCGAGCGCACACTCAGAATCCTGAAAAAAACAATTTTAATGGGTGATGGAAAACTTCAGACCCCATGTCCACTAAATCGTTGTCCTCTTTAGAATGATCACGCGCCAGTAACAATACAGTGCTCTCTGTATGCCTACTCCATCCTTTAACTCTTTGCCGTAATCGTAAACATGAAGCACTGCAATCCAACACTGTTACTTATTAAATCCTTCCCAAAGCCATGCATGGGTTTGCTGTAGAGCTCCATCACCATCAAACAGTGTTCATCCAGTCCAGGATTTTTCTTCAAAAATGACTGCTAACAAATCCAATGGTTAATTGAAACAAATGAAGACTGCAACTCTAAGAATATATCGACATATTGAAACAAGCATTGGCATAGCCAATAGGTCTCGCCTTTGGGACCTTTATAAGTGTTTAGCCATTCAACAGTTGCATAACTAAATACTTATAAGGTCCCAAAAGTGAGTCCTATTGGCTATGTAAAGCGGAAAGTGAAAGTGATCGAGATCGCGATCACGATCAAACATCAAAGCGGCCGTGAAAGTGAAAGTAATCGCGGTAAAACGCGGCGCGCGCGCCCGCGCACATGCACTGTAGCTCTAGGCTGGCCTGGTAGCACTTTTTGGAGCCCTCTCAATAAGTCTCGCCAGACCAGCGCATGCGCTGGGTCAGGCGAGACCTAAAAATGCCCAAGACCTAGAAGGTGGTACCCAACCTATACTGAGCAAGTTGGCTAAAGCAATGAACATATGTTCATATTCTTGATTAACAAATTAAAGCATCATGGCATTTCACAAGATGAAAAAATGCAAAAAATGCTGTGCCTTCATTTCAGTTCTTTTTACCATGCCAAACAAACATTTGTGTTTATATCTTATTTTCAGCTACCTGCTTTTGCACAATAAAAATATTGTTGCCATTTATAACTGCTTTAGAATTTCTTTTATAGTGCCCAGCTATTGATGTTCGCTTATTTTAATTTGACGACAGTTTTCTTGAGATTGGTCACTGTCACAGCAGGAAGGAGAGCTCTGCTTTGAAAGCATGTTAGCCACGCATTGATAGGAGTAGCCTAGCTATCACAAGAATGACTTGCCTGAGAATAATCACAGTACAAACACACACGCACCAGGAGGACACCGATGAAAGCAAATAATGTCGCGTGCAAGAGATGTAGACTTCGTTTCTGATCCATGACGCTTGCATTCCTCTCTCCCAAAGACAATTAACCCCTTTGCCGCGGCGCGAATTCCGCCGCGGCGCTGGGGGGGGTTTCGGTGAGCGTGGCGCCGCTGTGCTCATGACGGAACCACGCCGTCATGAGTCACGGTCGCGCTGTGCTCATGACGGAGTGGTTCCGTCACGGCGCCGCCCACTTACGCTACACGCCCGCACAGGCGGGGAAAAGGCGCCGCGTGGGCGGAGCGGCCGCCAACGGCCACGGCATGACGGAACCACTCCGTCATGAGCACAGCGCAACCGTGGCTCATGACGGAGTGGTTCCGTCATGAGCAGGGAAGGGGTTAAAGCCACTCTGCAACCCCCAGGCATAGCCCATTTTCTTGTTGTGTACTGATTGCAATATTTTTCTATGAATCTGTCAGACGTCATTATATCAAATTTCCAAATTGAACACTGTTAGCCCGGATAGCCAATAGATGTACATTTGGTCGCTACAATGCGCTTGAGTGCTGTGTGTTGTCTTCTTAGGGCACATTGAAACTGAATAAAGTCTGCCTCTTTAGCCCCACCTGGAAGCGGGGAATACCTTGAATAACACTGTCCAAATGTAATCCTAGAAATACGCCGTCCTCCATGTTTACCTTAAAGAACATGTTTTAACTTGATGTGGAAATATATTAGAGCAGGCCACATTTTAACCTACACTATATACATGAAAGTATATATAATCGAATCGTTTTATTACCAAAAAACAAAGGGACAGTGCTAGTTATTCTTGCATATTTCGGGTGCCCTCTTATCCCTACTCTCTCATGTGCCAAATTCCTCTGTGACAAATGACAGTTTCAAACTCACAAAATATGCCTGTGCAGCTTTGGCAGGTTTGTATTTAATTGAAGTCTTAGTGATCTGCACCAAAGTAGGTCGTGACCCACTAGTGTGTTAAATAAAGATGCCATTAAATTCTGTTTTTTTCTTGTCACATTTGCCTTTCTTCAAAGACACAGGTAAAATAGGCTATGTCTTCTCTGACAAGTCGCTGCTTATGTGTTTTTTAACATGGGTATTGGTGTTTACTTTTCTTTCTCTGACTGTAAAGTGAGAGGAGTCTTTAAAGTGAATTATGTGACAATCTTGCTGGAGTACTGGGAGTATAAAAGGAAAGGCTGTAGGATGCTGTTTTTAGCCACGCACAGCAAAATGTAAATACCTGTAAATTAACTGTATGCATTCAGTAGTTAGTAAAACAAACATTTTTTTGCAGGAAACAGAGATCTGAATAGGTTCAAAACCAATAAAGGCACTTTACTTGGTAATGCACAAATGATAAATATTCACAGAAACTATATTTCCACACATCATCATTTTGTGCTATACAGTGGTGGCTCCTCCGCTAAGGCGGAGGAACGTTGCCCCACTGCAGTGTAAAAAGAAAAAAATGATAATAACACAAGGTATTTCTGTTATTATCATTTTATTTTTTGTATCGGGCAGGTTGGGCGTGGCAGGGCAGGGACTACCGTGACGTCCAAAAGGATGAGTGATTGCTGCACTCCAAAGTGTGCATGACTGCTTGGCCAGCCCTCTCCAGCCGGCCAAACAGTCATGCGCACTGTATATGTTCCTCACCAGGCTGCATTATACAGCCTGGTGGGGAACATGCCCAGCCTCTCATTCCCCGTCTGCGTGCTGAGCCACGGTGCCCATACCAATCGCAACGCTGTAGTGCATTGTTGTGATTGGTCTGCACTGCAGTGTTGTGATTGATCTGCACTGCAGTGTTGTGATTGGCTTAGGGGAGGGAGCCTGTGTGCTTCCTGGTTCCGGCAGAGAGATGAGGAGGGACGATGAAGGAGAGTTGGCTGAGGACTCGAGATGCGGCGAGAAGCTAAGTGTTTGTTTTTATTTTGTCATTCTGTACTCCCCCAACCCGCCTCTCCACTCTCTTTCTCTGCCAGCAGCTACTGGACAGTTTTATCAGTAAAATGGCATGTCTATGTAAAGTAAAGGACCATTTCAAGGGAAAATATGTGGTCTGTAAATGACAATGCGCCAGCACATGATGCTTTAGTTACACTCAAAAATTGCCTCTGCTCATGCCCATTAAAAGATAGGTGGGTCACAAACGTTTGATGTTCTAAAAAGTGGATTGTGGTTCTAAAATGATTGCGAAACACAGACCTACGCTATTCTGCCTCTCACTGCATGTCTTATTTGCAAAATGCTCTGATGTTAGCTTGGGCTTGCATTTATGGTCAGGTCATTTCCTTGCGAATGAAGCTCAGACAACAACCACTCATTTGTATAACATCATGAAACTGGTGATAGTTTTGATTCCCCGCTGAAAGAGTTCCTCATTTGGAGAAGTTATGTTTCTTATTTACTATGTCTAAGTTTTCAATTGAACCTTTGCCGTAAATAACACTTTGTCTTGTGTTGTGACACCTTCAGACAATCCTGATTTTATTGGTCCAATAGTTATTTGCATTTGAACACTTTGTAGGGTATATTCTCAAGAACGTTTGATAACTACCGCAAGAGTAGGTTATCACAACTCACCACATCACAGTCCATCGCGGGAAAACAACTCCGTGTCAACGTGGCATTCTCAACACTGCGGCACCATGCGATAGACCCACCACAACGCGTCAAATGACCGCGTTAAAACCAACATGACGGCAAACAAATGCAAAACAACAACTCGAAAAAAGAGGCGATGTCCCAAATTGCGATACAAAATTCAGTGATGACCAGCGACAGACCTGCAATTCCCATGCCTCATGCGGGAAAATGCACCATAAAAGCAGTCAAAATAAAAAAATACATAAATAAACTGCGTAGCACCATGGATGTACCCGGACCGAGTGCAGTGGACAACTCGAACCCCACAAGCCCCACAGACGACCATGCCTGGACCTCGGGTCAGGGAAAGGCAAGGACAAGAAGAAGAGGAAGACGCAGATCAGAGCGCCAGAAAACAGAGGTGACAGAACACCATCAACCATTGTCCGTCACCTACACTGTGTCATTGCCAACAGAAAATTGGACATGGGAGTCCATCCTGGACAAGGTGAATGCAGTCGGCATGCTGAGGAGGACCATGGAAGAGGACAAGAGGCGCTGGAATAATTTCAAGCGCAAAACCAAGCAGAAATGCGCCAACAACCAGAAGCCAGCAATTCAGACAGGAGGTGGAAGTCCAGCGCCACGGGAGGAGCTGGATGAGATGGAGGAAATAGTATCCACAGTCATCAGTGGGGAGACGGTGGCAGGAGTTGGGGGAGCCCACACTGCCCAACAACACCTGACAAAACAGCAACAGGGTGAGTAATGACCAGGCACTGGGGGGACTAGGGGAGATGGGCACAATGGCGCACATGCACAATTAAGTACAGCACACCCACAATTACTCTGGAGCATGTCCCTGACCACCTCGCCACACTGCAGGACACCTAGGAACAGCAAGTAGGCCCCCGTCCATCATGTGCCCTGTGGGGGTCCATCCCACACACTACCAATCACACAACCAACACATGCACGTGTCAAACCCAGCAATGCGGCGTGTCTGTGAGCAACACTGACAATGCAAGTGACACAGCATGACCAATAGCATCGACGCAGTCAATATGCCATGAAACGTTGCACGCAACGACACTGAGGTGGCTGTGTGTTGACCAAATCCGTAAAGGAGCAGGACACACTCTGACACATCCACGTGCACAAACAACCCCTGACGTCAACAACACATCTGCGGACATAAAATGCCCCAGACCACCACATCCCACCAAGAGACCAATGTACCCAAGTATGCAACATCTCAGCACTGTAGAGGCACAGAAGTCAAAGGCACACCGCTTGAAAGGGATAAGGGGCAAAAAAATCAGAGCTGCAGGGGCGACTCCCCCAAAATGCAGAACAAACACTACATGCAGAGCACACCAACATTGACAACAATGTAGTACAAACCACAACACGTCCAAAACAGAACAGGGAACACAAGTGGGGCCGCGAGTCCGTAGAAATGGGCCAATCCCTCCTGGCATGGCAGGGAAATGTGAGTTGAAAATGGCAAAGTGCAAACACACATCCGTGAGGTTGTTGAAATGTCCACTGGCCTGCCTCAAATACTCAGAACCTCACAGACAGTCACAATGTCCAGTGCCATGCAGACCAGACAACTTCTCAGTGATGCTGATGAGGACCTCCACACCGTCACACCACAACAGGTCATGGACATCCACGGCAACCCACCTCCAGGAACAGGGCAGCCCAGCTGCATCCTGGAGACCCCACCCCCTGCACAGACCACACATCAGTAGGCACACACCACCACGTCTGGCCCCCAGCACCTCACCCAGGCACACATTGCATTCCAAGGCCAGGTGTTAGACTGCAAGAGGGAGGTGGCTGTACAAGTACGGGTGGGGGTCGAACTCATGGCAGCCGAACTAGATCACATACGCGGGAGTCTAATTCCCACCAGGGACCACTTACACTCAACAAAGGACACACACACTGCGACACAGACACACGCATTTGCACATTTCTAGTACTGAACCATGTCCAGAGCCACGGGATGATCATTCACACCAGTCCACTCCTCTAACATATTGAGGGATGGACGACAGTGCTACATATCCAAGGTCATACCCACTGCCCGGGGTGACTAGGTTGCATCAGCTATACACCGTACAATGTAATGTGGCAGGGCCGCGGGCACGTGCGCTCAGCCACTGTTTATTACCAGGCTCACATGACCAGTGATGCCTTTGCTGGATGGGTGTGGGGTGAGTGTGATCAAGCCCTCAGGGAGTGGTTGGAGCTGGCAACAACTACCACAGTAATCACCATTGAAGCGGAAACAGAAAAAACCCACATAACACAAACAACTGCAAGGCATCATGGTGGTAGCCGGAGCAAGTACAGAGGTCATCCAATTTTCAGTCAGAAGGTTCCGTGAGTTGCAGTGCACTGAAGTAGGGGCACCATAGCTGAGCGTGCTCATGTGAGAAATTGTCTCCGATTGTGTTCCTTCGGGATATCCCTGCTGCAGCTGCAGTAGGGTGTGTTACACCTGCCACATCTCACCCATCATCGTCCCAAGCCCTCCACACTGCCTCAAATCAAATCAAATCAGGGACATTTGTACAGCGCACTAATCACTCGTAAGTCTCATGGCGCTTGCAGTCGGCTCTGAGTGATTGCTTGTTTAGTTGTTTAACAGCCATGAATTTAGCTTCTTGCGAAAGCAGTTGTCATCTGCGATGGTGCGTAGGTTTAAGGGCAGTTTGTTCCTAGAAGCAGGGGCAAGAAAAGAGAAGGACCTTCCTCCATTGCTAGCGGTGCAAATTCTGAGAGGTGTTAGAAATTATTGGTTGCTTGATCTCAGGTGACAGTTGCGACCGCAGTCCACAGCGCAATACCCAGTAATATATCCGGGTGTGTAGCTGGACTATCACCTCTGGTCTGCATTCCTGCCTTCTGGTTGTTGCCTCCTGCCCTCCCATTGTCTGTGCCTTCTCCCGTCCGTACACTTGCCACATCTTCCTCATCATAGTCCCAGGTCTTCTCCACTGCATGAGGTAACATTGTTGCGTGCGCTGTCCACAGCACAGAACTCAATCAAAACAGGTCCATGAGTTGTGGTGCACAGAGTTAGTGGCCTCGGACGCAGTGCGGCTGGCACAGGCACACCGCCACGAGACGGTGACTTACGGTGCAGTGAGATAGGGACCCCAGAGCTGAGCGGGTCCTCGTCGATGTCCAAGGTGAATGTCGCAGAGTGTTTCAGGGGACAGTGGAATGTGTTCTTCCAGGGCCTGATGCAGAGGTCAGAACCAAGCAGACACAGGCCATATGTAGGAGATGAATGCTACAAACACATACTTGACATCAAGTCAGTATCGGCTACATGATGATGATGACAACACCCAGGCCATAGTCTCACACACCACCAAAGTTCAACCAGGGAGTGTACATGGATTACGGGGCACAGAGTTAGCGGCACCAGTGCTGAAAGGGGATGCAGTCTGCGATGATGCGTGTACAATAGCATGCAATCTGCCATAAATAAATCATGTCTCAGTTCCACATGTGTGACCTACTACTCCGCAGTGTAGTCCGGAGCCATCGTTCAGCAGGGGCCCGCAGCCACCTGTCGTTGGCTTGCGATGCACAGAGTTAGTGGCACCAGAGCAGTTATTGGTAGTGTTTGATCACCTTCGTAACGATGATCCTTTCTTCCTCCGGACTGAACCGCGTCTTCCTCTTACTCCTCTCCTTGCGTACAATGGTACACACTCTGAAATAAATAAATCAAGACTCAGTTCCCAATGTGTGACCTACTGGACCGCAGTGTGGGCCAAAGGTAGTAGTCAGCAAGGGACCACAGACAGGTGTCGTGCGGATGCTATGCACAGAGTTGGTGGCACCACATCGAAGGGAGTAGAGTGACATATAATCAACCATGATTATGTACTCTGCCACTGTGTAATCAAGACTCAGTTCCAAAGGTGTGACCTACTTGTCCACTGTGTATGCCGGTGGAGTATGTCAACGGGGAAACATCGTTAACATCGCAGTCAGTACACTGTGATGCTGTTACATCGCGGTCGTTACAACGAACGGGATGTAACCACGCGATGCCATCACAACGCAAGTCTTTACATCGACTTGCGCTAGATGGCGTGCTAACATTACAAATAGTGTAGTTTACTATCCCAACACCTTCCCTACTGTTAAGTGGACTGGAGTTGGAATAGTAAATTACGCTTTTCTAATGTTAGCACGCCATCTAGCGCAAGTCGATGTAAAGACTTGCGTTGTAATGGCATAGCGTAGTAACATCGCAGTCGTTGTAACGATTGCGATGTAACTGCACGCGTTGTAATGACTCGCGTTGTAACGTCATACATCCATGTCAACGAGAAAGGAGGACCGAGGGCCTTGCTCGAGGAGGCCGTGATGGTCTGAGCAGGCTGCCAAGGTCGCGGGCCTCGGGCTTGGAGATTGCATCAGCACGTGGTGGGCCCTCCTTGACACACGCCGGTGTCGGCAGGTGAGCAGTGAGGCCTGGCAGCGCCAAGGCAGGCAAGATGGGTTCGGGGACCAGCGGCCCCAGGTACAACAGGATCACAGGAAACTCCGCACAGGATGACGGCGTCAGCCTCGTGGTGGGCTGAGCGGTGCGGCACTGGCAGAGACGTTGGGCATTCCGGAAGAAGACCACGCCCAGGGCTACGTGCTTTTTATACACACCCCTACGCTGGCCTGGCATACGCAGGGCCAGCCCACTCCACTCACGATAACAGGGGGGACGTAACAGGCTACATTTCCGCGATCTTCCCGTCTGGCTGGGGTGACATGGTTGCGTCCACTGTCCAATACACTCCATACACCAGCGGTGTATGTCGACATGGATATGGGTGTGTTCTGCATACTCCAGTCTGTCCAGCACATCCATGCCACACTTGCCATTGTGTACATACTCAGTCATGGGTCAGTTGCCTCCTTTGCACATGCCTGGTGTCCACCTCTTCATACTATATGCTATGGTGTGGCCGAGGTGCCATGCCGTTTATGGCTAATGTACATGGCTGGCCCAGGTTCCCACAGTGAGTTGTGCTGTTGTGTATGGTGGGTGGGCATGTTGTATGTGTGCTTGTGACATGTGTATTTCAGGGGTCGTGTGTTGCATGATTGTGGAGTTGAGGTGTGTGGTGTGTGCATTTGGTATTGGCCAGCGAGCAGTGCATTTCCGTAGATGCCATCCTGGTGGCGCAGGTCAATGATGGACTGTCGGAAGGTGTAGGAATCATGCACACTGCCTGGGTAGTTTGCGGTGGCGTTGCTGGAGATTCCCTGGTGGTCCACTATTGCCTGCACATTGGTGGGATACATGCGCTTTCTGTTGCGCTTATTGTGTGCAGTGTTGCCAGGGCCCACTAGTGGTACATGTCTGCAGTCAATTGCCCCCTGACAAGTGCGGGAAGCTGGCTGTGGTGTACACGTCTTGCTTGGTCTCCGGCTGTTAATGCGCAGTGTGTGGGAAGTATAGATAGTGGTGTACCAAGCTGATGGTGTCATCCATGGCCTTTGTGAGGAACTTGGATTGGCCTAGCTGTGACTCCTCCGTCTCAGGCGGATGTTGGTTGGAGGGTACCAGAGGCCAACATGTGCAGCACGGCCAGCAGCTTTGTCTGGGGTGGGATGTTGGTTGTCCGCTGTGTTGGTACCGTCAGCCTGTGGGCAATGGTGGTCAGAATGCGGAGGAGGGTTATCCCTTTGGGCATGTAGTGGGCAATGATATTCTCTGGTGTTGGGTCTGTGAGGTTGGTGCATTTTCGGAGAGTCGCTGTCTTTGTCTGCGCTGCCTCAGTGTTGGTTGGAGGGGTGCGGTGGGTGTCCGTGGGGGTGGGGGTGTTCCTGAGGGTGGTGGCGGTGGGTGTTGTGGCCCTCTTGGGTGTCCGGCCTGCATGATCGATGGCTCCATGGCATCTGTTGTTCCTCAGGTGTGGCTGTGGGCTGGGCTCCCTTTTGTGGTGCAGGCTGCCGTCCGACTTCACACCAGGTCAGAGCAGGTGTTAATTTCCTGCAGCTAACGTGCCTTATCGCATGTTTCTTGGTCTTTTCGCCGATCTGGCTGGTCGTTGAGTATGTTGGGGAGTGTTGTTGTCGAGCTTTTTGCTCGGGAACGCCTACTCTGCATCTCATAAGCGATAGTTGCCGGGGTCTTCTGTGACGATATATTTTGCGGCTGCTATCGCGGGTAAACTGGTGCTATGGGCTGTTAGCACCAGCTTGTGAATGGGGTGATACATTTATCATGACTTTGGCTACAATAAAGTGTTGTTAACTCGGAGATAGCTCCTTGAGACTATGCCCCTTAGTTTTGTTTTTAGGTCTCACCGGAAATAGCACGTATTGGACTTGGCCCTCTCTGCAGGGTCATCTCCAAACGTTTTTGCCTTCACCCTCCTGTTTTCTTAACAAGTTTTTGTTGCCATTTAGGACTCTGCACACATTACCACTGCTAAATAGTGCTAAAGTGCTAGTGCTCTCCCCTTAAAACATGTTGGAATTAGCTTACATCGCAATTGGCACATTTAATTTACTTGTTAGTGTAGGAAGGTGGATATCTGACTATGGTTACCCCCAACTTTTTGCCTAGTGTCTAGCTGGTTTTTCGACTTAGTTGGCCTGAGATCCTGCCATTCAGGGTCTCAGGCTGTCTGCTCTCTCTTTAAAATGGACTCCATGTACCCTAGGTACATAACCAATTGGTAAGGATCACCTTATTGGACCCTGTACAGTGTACCCTAGGTACCCAGGGCATAGGTGTACCCTAGGCCTCCCAGGGGCTGCAGCATGCATTATGCCACCCCTGGTCTGGCCTTCCAATCAGACACAACTGGCTGATCACTCAGCTGGGGCAAGGTCGTGTAATCACCCCTTGCTTAGGTGTAGTATTCCTATACCTACCTTATATATAGACACATGTGTACCTATCAGTCACTCCTATGGCAGGCCTTAACAATCCTGGAGGCAGAGTGCTTGGTAACATGTGAGATGGTGCTCTAGCATGAGCTGAGCCTGTCTGCAGCTTTCGGAACCATGTCCTTATAGCTGTTCTATGATATAGCCTACCATATACTCTTAAAGTGCCTTATAATCTTAAACGGTTATGGTAACTATGGTTGGGCTGTATCAAAACATGTCGTGTAAGGTGTCTAACACTTTGGAATAATACCCCCATACCATTTCTGGTGATGAGGATATTATCCCTCCCTTCTAGAGGGAGAGACATGTTAAAATCATACTTTGCTGTGTAACCTCTGACCAAAGCCTCAGCATCACAAAATGGATGCTGCTGCCACGACACAAGTCTGACCTCCTGCAGCTGGGAGTGATCCCAGCCAGGGAGGCCTGGACAATAGGTTTCCTGCTTGGGGAGGTGCTAGCACCTCCCCAGACAGCCTTTAGTGTATTGGGGCAGGGTGGGCTGAAAGGAATGAGACATGCCTGGGGCACACAAGGTGTTCCTTGCATAGTCCAGTTCAAACCGGTGCTGGGGCACTCCAGCCCCAGCTCTGGCGCGAAACTGGACAAAGGGAAGTGGGTGTAACCACCCCCTCCCAGGTCCCACCCATAAGGCGTGACCTAGCAGGTAGTCCCAGCCCCCCAGATTAGTATAAGAGTGGGAGTTGGGCCTCAAGACTTTAGATTATCCTGAACCTGCAAAACTGAACAGAAACTCTGGACCTTCGACATTCGACGAAAGAAGAAGACTGAAGAATCTCCCTTGTAGCCAAGGAGTGGCTACCCTGTGCAAACAGGCACCATCAAGTGACTACCCTTTGCTTTGTGAAACGTTCGACGAGGAACCGACTGCAGAGCCCGACCAGAGCCTTGATTTCCAGACTTCTCCGACCCTCATCCACATCTGCAGCAGAGCTGAGATCCGTGGAGGCGACGAGCGACGTGGGACCGGCTACCTGGGAAAAGTGGCTAGTAACTTACAGCGCAGCTTCTGAGGTACCCTCGAAGTTGTGCACCGGGGATTGAGAAGCCCCAACCCCAAGCACCATCTGCACCGAAGACCAGCCCCCCACACTCCACGAGTCCTGCGTGGGGCCCTTCAGCATTTTCCTGCTTGCCGCGTCTGTCCGGTTGCTTGCCCGCTGGCTAGTGGCCTTTGTGACGACGCTCCCTAAAATCTTCTGCGCTGGTTTGGCTCCTCCAGACTGGCTCCCGCTTCTCTGCAAAGAAGAAGCACCCCAGACCTTCCTGGTCTGCACCAGAAGCAAGTCCCTTGTTCTTCGTGGGTTCCGCTTGCCAAGGCTTGGTGAGTCCTAGTCCAACTTCGACGCCGCCGACAGCAAGAGCCTTCGTGGGACAGCTCGCCTCCTGGTCCTGGTCGTCCTCGACGCTTCCTGGTCCTCCTGGCTCCAGCGACAAGCTTCACCTTCACCTGCAACTCTTCACGACATCGCCTGGTTCCTTCCTGGTTCCACGTGGTCACTGGCTAGTGACCTTGACTCTGTCCCTTCTGCTTGCAGGTTTCTTCTCTTCGTGATCCCAGCCTTGGGATCCACCGGACACTCTCCCCTGACTGCCTGTCAGCATCTTTCTTCAGGCATCCATAGGAGTCGACGACGAAAACGACGCATCTTCACCCCTATGCACCCGCAGCCTGTGGGCTAGGTAACTTGGGTACTCCGGTGCTCATCAGGATAGTGACTATCCTAGTGTCTAGTTTTCAAGTCTCAACTTCCTAGCTACTCCGGAAGTGTCCTAAATCTATCTATTTCTAAACTGTAACATTGCTATTGACTTTTACGCATTACGCGTGAGTGTTTCCACTCTGCACACGAATCCCGTGGGCCTCCCACTCCCTAACTAACGCTAGTGTAGTGTAGCCCCAGCGATTCCCTAGGCCTAGGCCTATTCTATTTCCGTGACAGTGGTTCTTATACCACTTACTTAGTATATGGTTTGCGTGGCCCCTAGGGCCTAACTGTATTACTTACCTGTGTGACTTACTGTATGCATTAATAAGACTGTGTTGTACTTACCTCTAAACTCATAAAGAGTGCTGAGGGTTTGCTTAGAATAAATACACTTTATTTTATATATATATCTGTTGTGGTGTCCTTTCATTTGGTATTCAAGGGATTATATATGGTATCACAGCTGGCTTCACATGCCATTCAGAGTTTAGCCTAAGACTGCTCTTGTCCATGCTACCACTAGGATAGCTGGTCTATAAGGTTGACTTTACAACCAATCACCATAAGGGTATTTGGACTGATATAAGGTGTACACTATAACTAGTGACATCATACATCAGGCCAACTTCTCACAGTTAGTCCCTAGTAAAGTGATACCTCATATACCCAGGGCCTGTTACTGAAATGCTACTAGTGGGCCTGCAGCACTGATTGTGCCACCCACTGAAGAAACCCTTATATGCATCTCTGGCGTGCCATGGCAGCATGTGAGTACAGTTTTTTAAACTGTCATTTTGACCTGACTAAGTAGACCTCTTGCCAGGCCTAAGCCTTCCTTTTTAATACATATAAGTGGCATTTGCTGGAGTGAGTTCCTGATCCCCAAGAGATGCCCTCAGGCCTGAAACCTTGGTGTAGCATCCGTGGAGCTCCTTCTCAAAGAAAAGGAGAAATCCAGAAGTTTTGTAACCCTGAACAGAGCTGTTCACACCAAAATCTTGCCGCCCACCAACACAAGTTTCCTTTGATCCCGACTCTTCTTGCTACAGTGACCACCTGTGATGTCTGGCAACGCGAGATCTGCGCTTTGTGGTACAGCATTGGCAGCCCGCGGTGATGACCAACGCGAACCTCCAGCAATGACCTTCTGCAATGCCTGACAGGATCTTCATGCTGCAGCAACAACCATCCGAGACTCCTTGTCTGCTCTTCGTGCTAGATTGACAATTATCAGTGATGCTCTCCCTGCTCCACGCGGCACCTTCCACCGTGAACACAATTCTGCCGCTAGACTTTTGAAGGTTAGTCTTTCTGTGGGACTAACCTGGTCCCTTCATCAGGCCCACGCTCCACCTGAACCTGAGGCCGACCTGAACTTGTGACATTCATCTGGTCTCACATGACAAGATATCTGTGTGTTGCGCTTTGGGCTTATAGGTGCTATACTTACCTGGAATCTTTAAAATTACATATCTTCAGTTCTACTGATTTATTTTATGTCATTGTTGTCTCAAATAATTTATTAATTTTTACGCTATTTTTTCTCAGTTGGTGTGGGATTTTTTGTGCTGTGTTTCACCCTTACAGAAATTGTGGTTGCTGCTTGAGTGGGTTTCATCCCCCTCATCCAATAACTCAATTTCCTACAGCACACATGTACTGCTGCTTGCAATGATCTATTTTTTTTTAAACTTCTTTTAGCCCTCCTATTACTTACAATTAGTTGAATTCATTATCATTCTTAATTTCGTCTCCTTTTCATTGGTGAGCACATCTATGTGTGTCGGCTTCACTTCGTCTCTGTATTCATGCTTCCTTCGCCGGAGCACGGACCCAGACCTGCATAATTTCTTCATTATTATTCGTCAACATTGCTTATGCTCGGATTGTAGTTCTTTTTTGTTGTAAGTGTGTATTGTTTGTTTTTATGCTATTTTAACATACCTCTATGCTGTAATAACTCATTTTTAGCTGCTTTAATATCCATTTGGTTTTGCTTTTTCTTCTTGGGCCCACCGCCGCCTTGCTCCTTGTTTACTGTTCAGATTTTTCAAAACTTCACTTTCCAGTAAGTTGCTTTTCTCTGACCAGTCTTGTACAAGCCGCACTATAACACAACAACCCAAATTATTAAATTTTAATAAAGTTTCATGTTTCAACTTTCACTAAAGGTGTGTTTGTTTATGACTGGAACTAGTTTTGGTAGCATTCCATGTAATGACTCTTTCATTCCCAATTTGGGAAAGCCTACATAAGATACATGTATTAAAATGGCTTGCCTAAATGCATGTGTATATGTGCTGTTAGCAGTTCATAGGATTTACGCCTCAATGCTAAGCCATACCATACTCATACATATAATTACTTTACAATAACTGACCATGACATACACATTATACCTTTATACCTCACTATACGATAACAGACCATAACATGCCATATTATACAAGTCACCCTCACCTTCCTTTACTTTTACCCACCTCTGAACCCTCAAGTCACCTCCACCTCCCTTTACCTCTACCCAGCTCTGAACCTTCCTGTCCCCCTCACCTCCCTTTAGCTCTACCCACCTCTGAATCCTCAAGTCACCCTCGCCTCCCTTTAGCGCTACCCACCTGAGCCTTAAAGTCACCCTCACCTATCTTTAATTCTATCATGCCCTGAACACTCAAGTCATCCCAGCCTCCCTTTACCTCGACCCACCCCTGAGCCGTCAAGTCACCTTCGTCTCATTTCACCTAAACCCAACCCTGACCTTTCAAGTCATCATCACCTCTCTTTATCTCTACCCACCTCTGAATCCTCGTCGCCATCACTTCCCTTTACCTCTACCAAGACCTAAACCTTGAAATCTTTTTTTTTTTAATACTTAACCTGGATGTAAAATACTGCCTGGTAAAGGTACAAATACATACCTGCATGGTACTTACTTGGTGGGAAAGACTAGCGGGAAAGGCTGCGAGGTAAAAGGCTTTTCCCCCTCAGGCAGGACACAAATGTTTTAGGGATAATGTCGGTCGTTTTATGCCCTTCAGTATGGTTGGCGGACACCTTGACCTCTTATTGACCATTTGCCCCTTTACCCCCACTCCCTATACTTTAGGTCTCACCTGAGAAAGCACATGTGCTGACACTGGTGAGACATTTTGTTTACTTAGGGGGGTTTGAACCACCTTATTGATTACCATTGGTTGACTTTATCATCACTCTCATTTCCATGCTTCTCTTTGGTCTGCAAGGGCTGGCTTTACTTCCTCTTAGTGTTTGTACCTACCATGGAGCATGACCCAAGTACTGCTTCCCTTGCTCAGTGCCCTTACACTATTCACTGCTATTTTTTCTTTTATTTGCACCCCTTCCTTCCTGTATTGTTGCTTGTCATGTGCCTCCCACCCTCACCCTGCATTGTTTGTCTGGTCCACTACTCCCTAGTTGTTGCTTGGCCTGGTTCACTCCCCCTCACCCACTCCCTTTTGGTGCTTGCCCTCTCCTATCAAAATAAAAAGCACCCAAAAGTCACCCCAGCACCACCTCAAAAGTCAAGATGCTACAAAAATGCAAACGACACGGCGTTTCCTGCTCTGCTTAACCTTTTTGATGCTGTCTTCATGTGGAGGTCAAAACAACAAACTTCAGCTCAGACGTAAGATAATTAAGCTTTTTTGGGGAGAAGGCAAAGATTAATCCCATACTAAGAAAACAGATCACTGCCCCTTGCAGTGAACGATGTGCACATCATTGAGCTTTTTTGCTAACTTTCAGCAATGCTGCACAGAAGCTGCTGAAAGAAATTGACAAAGCCAAAAGCTCTCCTGTAGGCGAGACTTATTGGCTTTGCCAATGTTTGTTGTCTATATGCTTACAAATATGTGCATTTAAAGAGTTGTTTACTGTAAGGCCAGCATCAATGAAGGTTTCAAACATGACATGAGACTTCTATGGAGGTATGTTTGAGAGACTTTAAGGATGCAAAATTAGGCATAGGGAGGTGTGGATGGATCAGCAGCAGACAGTGGGTAAAGTGAAAATATAATGTTTTTCTGTCTGACGTAAAAATGACTACAATTCCCTTTTTTTTCTTAAACACATTTTATTCATTTTCTTCAGTTGCAGTACATGAAAAAATAAAGAATGTGTTGTTTGCATAGCAGGGAATATATGTGTTTGCCCCGCAGTATTTTTCCCCGCAGGGATTCACAACGCGGTCGTTACAACGACCGCATTGTGATTCCGCATACCATTACTCCACAAGTCGGAACAATGACTGGAGAAATCATGACGACGGCTATTCCCCTATACAGACTGCGAGAATTGGAGCTGGTATCTAGGAAAAAGTCCAGTGGTTGCAAGTGTGGCTGGAATTTACAGGCTCATGGAATACATATGTCGGCCACCTATGACTACAATTCCCATAATACAAAGAAAATTAAAGCTCCAGGTAATGCAGTGAAGTCTGACATTGGAGAACATATAATCCCCGAAATCCACACTTTTAAGCTTGCATTGCTGTGTGTTATAGTAGATACAATTTCTTATTTGCAATGGAAAGATTAAAACTACAAATACCAGAATGCAAATGCAGGGTAGTATGAACAGGTCAAACGTGGCAAAGGACAACTTGAGCTCCTTGTGACCATTATTTCTGTCTTGATTGCCATATTGCCATTGACGTCGGTATATTTTTGCGCTGCAATGAACGTACTGATCTGTCATAGTGAAAAATGACATTCAGTGGGAGTCACAGAATCCTGGAGCCATTAATGTTAATGAGGGTGGTGTATATTTGTGAACCTTTAAGAATGCTTGTGAATACAATGATGAAGGCCTGAAAGGAACTGCAGACCTCAGTCCATGGTCCCCTGGACCACTATCTGCCCCCCCTGATACCACAAGTTGTCATTCACAAAATTGAGTTTCTATTTTGTAAATAGATAACCACTCCTATCCACATTTCAGTTGCAAACCATTGATACAAGTCAATTTATCCTTGTCAATTGCACATTTTTAGGCCCAAATCCCTTTCGAGTAGGAATTTCCCTTTGGTAGGTTGCTAATGGATTTTATTGCACTCTCCAAGTCTACTGATCCAGAGCAGTGGAAAAAGAAAAAAAAATGATAATGACAATGTTATTGCCATTTTATTTTTTGTTGTTGCAGGGGTGGGTTAGGCGGGGCGGGGCTGTTGGCACAGGGAGGTGGAGTGGTTCATGCACTTAAGTACACATGACGGTTTGACCAACCGTCTTGGGCCGGCCAAAGAGTCATTTCCACTTTGCATGTTCTCCCCC
The DNA here is from genome assembly GCF_964204655.1 of Triturus cristatus. Classification (NCBI taxonomy): domain Eukaryota; kingdom Metazoa; phylum Chordata; class Amphibia; order Caudata; family Salamandridae; genus Triturus; species Triturus cristatus. The sequence continues at coordinate 535,210,975 of NC_140580.1, forward strand.
GGGCTTTAATACACAGCCTAGGTGGAGACCATGCACAGGCTCCCTGTCCCCTTCTGAGCACCGAACCACTGTGCTCAGACCAATCACAATGCTGCATTGGCTTGGCAGAGCCCGTGTGCTTCCTGCTTCTTCTGGAGGAAAAAAAGCGGAGAGATGGCGCCAGAGGTGTGTTTTTTTCAATATTTTTCAACCCTCGCCCACCACCCCCGTTCACTACCAGCTGCCACTGCACTGATCAGTGCACCTTAGGCTTTATGAGTACATGTAGGTTTCATACGAACTTGCCAGACTACCTCCATGTCATAGGTGGTACCTTCACGCTTTTAACCCAGCATCACTCTGCCCAATGGGACATATACTATCTCCCTTCACATAATTAACATGGGTAGCCATGCCAATAGATGCTGTCTCTTAGGTAGAGTAGGATCATGACCATAGTAGTCTAGTTTGCAAACTTTTCCTCAGATAAATGGCAAAAGGTAACACGAGAAGAGGAATATGGAGAAGCATTCAGGGCATTAGTTCTAAGATTTTCAGTCTGACTGTGTAGCAGTCAGAAAACATTGTATTTTAGTTTATACGTTTTGGAGATGCAAAATCACACGGTTTTGTTTTGTAAACATAAACCTCTTTCTTGTTTGGACTTCTAGCTTTCTCTTCTTCCCCTTTTACCTCAACCCTCTTTAATGTTAATTTTGAATAAAAGAATAGAAGGAAGGAAAACCGTATTTAGCAATTGGCATCCTGCCATTGTACAGGGCAAACTGGTAATTATGAAAAGGCGTCTAGCTACCTTAGGCATGTTTATTGGCAAGCAGGAACCAGATGTGTTTACTTTGTGGAGGGCCTTGAGGGACAGAGAAAAGGTGATAGAGTAGAGGGGAGGGACAGGGGGGAAATTAATTAAATCACTTACTTCGTAGGGCATGTCTTCCGCCAAGTTTGAATTTATAGTTTTGGAGGGAGTGCTGTTCCCATTTTTCTCAAGAGCAAAAACTAAATAATAACCCATCATGCAGTTTTGAAGGAATGCCAACTTTATTACAGACCTGGTGGTGGAAGGATACACCATATCTACTGAGTAGGGCCATATTCAACTTGCCTTCCTGCCATGCACTACCCGTCCTATGTGGTGGTGAGCTCCAGCACCTACCCATTGGTGGTGAATGTTTTGTATTCGGGCCCTTCAATCTAACTTATTCTCATTCATTTTTAGGCCTGGTGTAGCTGTCTCACCAGATTATATGTGGGATAAAGTACCCCTTGCCATACCTTATATGGGTATTACAAGTCACAGAGGAGTTCTATGAACATATAGAGAAATGAAGCCGAAGGCCAGGAGCCTTTATAATGTTATGGAACTACAAGGTGACTTGTAATATCCTTATCATTTACTGAAGGGGGTACTTTAATACATGGTCACACCCTAACCTTCACTTCAAACCACTTAAATTCTTCTTGTTTAGCTCTTTTATATGAAAGAAAGAGCATGTTTGCAAACATGAAAAATAATAATCGAAGCTCACTTTGAAACTTCCACCTCACAATGAATCAAAAATATTATTTTAACATATGCTAGTACAAATATATAATGTGGGAGAGAAATGCAGAGTACATTTTGTTAATATAAACATTATAGACTGTTTCCATTATACGTACCTTACACGTGTAAATATGGCGCACCCTCTTTAACTCGATTATTCTATTCAATTAATATAGTGTATTCTATGTTGTTACATGGTAGTGTACTACTTAAGTGAAGCATGTTGTTTACAAACCATGTTGTTATTGTTTTATTACATTTTTACCTTTCATCCAAGAATGGTCTACAGATATGCGGCATTGAATCTCCATATAAAAAAAAACAAAAAAGACACCTGGGGCAGATTTATGTTTGACTTGCGCCTCATTTACGCCGCCGTTGCATCACTTTTGTGATGCAGCAGCGGCGCAAATCCTGCGCCATGGTGCGGGGTATTTACAACGTGACGCATCTGGGAGATGCGTCACGTTGTAAAGCCCTGCGCCACATGTAGGCGTTCCAGGGCAGGTGGGGGCGTTCCGGCGCAGGAACGCCTCCAAAAAGTGGCTGAGTGAAATCTACAAGATTTCACTCAGTCACTTTTGAGCCCATGCTGCGTCAAAACCCTGCGCCTGCTTGAAGCAGGCGTAAGGATTGAAGCAGCATTGTGAAGATAGGGCCCCCCAGAGCAATGCTGGAGCTGCGTCGCGCTTGCGACGCAACTCCAGCAATGCGCCACTTTTACGGCACAGATGCGTGACGCATCTGTGCCGTTTTTGCCCCATGGTGCGCCGCATTATACATGCGGCGCATCCATGGTGGCGGAGCTGGGGCGCAAAATAACTGGCGCATCCTTGCTGATATGCAGGGATGCGTCAGTCATTATAAATATGCCCCCTAGTTTTTAGAACACACACTCTTGATCGCCCATTGGAGTGTCTTGGGCTGGCAGCTGTCTTCCCGGGATAGTCTCTTGGTACACCTGGTCTCAAAGGTGCCAAAGGTAGGGTTGAACCACAGCGGCGGCTCCTCCGTTAAGGCAGAGGAGCTTTGCCCCACTTCTCTCTGAGCAGTGCAGAAAGGGGAAAGTAACATGATAATAACACAATGTTATCATTTAATTTTTCAGTTTTGAGTATGTATTTTCCTTAAAGAAAGCGTCTTCCTTCCTTTGAGATTTCTATGGCGGGGCAGGGCTGTCCTGGCATGGCGAGCAGGGAGGAGGAGTGGTGGGCACTTTCTAAGTGCGCAAGAGAGTTTGGCCAGCTGTCTTAGGATGGCCAAACGGTTATGCACGCCAGGCACACATAGCATTTCTCCACCTGGCTGTGCTGCACAGCCAGGTGGAGAACAGTTACAAGGCTCCCAGGCACTGTCTGAGCGGCCAGACAGGCTGCTCAGAGCAAACATGACGCTGCTGTGATTGGCTGAGGGGTGTCTGGGAGCCTTTGTGCTTCCGTGCTGCAGAAGATGATGAAGGAGAGGCTGCGGCCGACAGGCAAGTCATTTTTTCTTTTTTTTCTTCACATCCTTCTCCCCCATTCCCCCTCCACCACTGCCCCCCACCTCTGCACCGCAGCAGCCACAGCTGTTGAACCGGTTGAAGGAAACCGGGGCTCTAAAAGCAGCATCTGTCACTTGCCCCCTCACTCGCCTTTCTGCAAAGATGTGCGTTCTCATGCTCATCATGGTGGCAACAGTGTCACGCAAATCACCGAGCCACTGTTAACTGTACATGTGTTTTCATCACAACCCCCTCTTTGCATAGTTCAAGGTTTAGACCATGCTGCTATTCAAAGAGGAAAATGTCATCACAGCTGCTCTGTGCTCGTGAACACGGCGGTGACTGCACTGTCCTTGGGGCTTCCATTAAGAAACACAATTGTGTTGCGCTGCAACACTACCCTACATTTCCAGATGTTCATCTATGCAACACTTGAGTAGGGCCTCCTTAGCCACCAAATGCAAGGGAGATGGGAGTGAGAAACTGACCCCTGACATCAGAATGCTGGAGAAATCTTCTAGTTAGTCTGCAGTTTCCTTTAGTTAGCTATTTGTAGGTCCTTATTTTTCATCTGGTGGTGCTCGCTTTCTCTGACCTTTAGCTTTCCTTTTCTTATTACAAGTATGGGCCTGCTGGTCACGCATGCCTGGTCATTCTTGGCTGGTATGGGTGGCAATGGGAGACCCACATGCCCTGTGCCCATGTGACAGCTGTGCAGATGTGAGACATTCCCAACGCCTATTTTTGTTCCGCTGTCACCGGGTGTTTTGATTTTGCTTTCCTTGTTAAATACACAGGCATAAACATCACTGGTAGGCTAGTGAGACTTGCCATTCATGTCCTTAAGTCTTTTTGCTTAAGAAGGGTACACTTGTATTGATAGTGGTGTTGTCACATTGTCCCGTGTCATCTTAGTGCTGAGCTTTGAGTCCTGGTCTTTCATCTCACAGCCTAAGGCATTCTGGGTAATGTTATCTCTCCACCTGTCACAAATTACTGCCACACCAAGCAATGAAACACCATGAGTTGATAGATATATGAATGACATCCATACCAATGAAAGCCTGAATATGCCAAATTATTTGGATTTGCCAATGCTTGTTCAGCTTCTGCCATGTGATGTTTTGTACATCAAACCAAATAAGGCTGGGTGGAATTTAACTAGAAAGAAGGTAGCGTGCATGATAAGTAAAGTGTTGCCACCCAAACACATCTATTTTTATAGGGGTCAAGTTGTGGGAAAATGATAAAACTTGGTATCATATATTCAGTAAATAACACTAAGAAAAGGCTTGATGCACTGTACTCCGTTCTGTTAATGTATTCAGTTATCAAAATAATAATTACAGAAAGTAAATGGGTAAATTAATCAATGAAGGGAATTAGCATAATTAAATGATAAACAAAAGCATAATCTATCCCCTTTAAGCAGTTTCAAATAATGTCTGTCTCATTCAAAGTCCGATGCTAAAGCTCATTGTATCGATGCTCCAACCCTCACAGCTCAGTAGCTAAAAGTAAATGTCTATTAATCAAATAATTGTAAATAGGCCCTAAACACGGACAGTACCATGAGCATCTAGTCCTCTCTAAGCAGCAAACAGAATTTATTTAATGTATAGCGGTTTCCCAAAATGCATGTATTTTATAATGTAGAGAAAACACACCATTTTTCATGGACTGATAAATGTGCAGTAATGAATGTTATTTGCATAGCACCAAACACGTTATTATTTTAAAATAACACATACTTGCATTGGCTAACAGTGAACATAATTTATCATTAATGCAAAACATGATAGAAAAACAATGAACCCCTTTTAGCACAAAAAGTATATTGACTTTTGAATAAAGGCTCAGCTGACCGGCCTTGCAAAGTTACCCCATCCTCTCCCGGTGAAGCTAATGAGACATTATTTGGTACATGCAGGTGGAGACCATGGTTTACAGATGAATCAAAAGGATTTTCTGAAACCAAATGAAAACATGAATGTGCAAGCTCGTGCACACAAATCTACAAGCACTCTTTCGAATGCTGAAGCCTAATGCGGCCTAGTCATGCCAACTTAAGAAACCCAAAGTGGGCACTATATTTTAATATCAAAATCCTCTACCACATAAATAAGAGCTAAAAGGTAAATCATGATTTTGCTGGTGACTTTATAGCTCTCATGCAACCTTTAAACCACTCGAAACTGAGGAGAAGAAAAACAGCGATAGCGGGGGCACGAGGTGAGGGAGGGACCAAGAAAGATGAGCGTTTTGGAGAAAGGGAAAGGGGAACGTGCAATTTAATTATTGACAGTGCTTTAAATGGGCCGGTACTCACCGGTACTGAGTACCGGCACTTCTTTCCCCCCCCCACCCCCCCCCCAGGAGTACCGGCACTTCTCCGTTACCAAACAGCCAAATAGAGTACCGGTACTCACTGTCACACAAAGTCACGTGACATCGCATCTCTACACTGTGGCGCATGCTCACATATTGGTGATTTCAGAAGGAGGGCAGTAATGTCATGGCGCCAAGGCAGAGCAACTTGTGACCCAGGTGCGCAATGCCCATTGGACTTCAGCCCCCCCGGCCCCCGTCGTGTGTGGCAGCCCAGGCTGAGACAGCTTCCCGGGCACACACACAGCCGCACCGGAGTACTTCACAGGTCTTTGAAAGACCTTTTTGCTTGTTAATGAGGTTGATGTGTTTCACCCCTTCTTAGAGAGCCCCCTGCAGCTCCACTCTGACTTTTGCTTGAAGAAACAGTCCCCCCACAATTTTTTCCTAGGCCCCCCACTCCCCGCTCCGAAATTTGACTTTAGTTGCTCCTCTGGTGTTACCTCACCCGCCAGGAAGCTGTGTGCAGGAAGAAAGGGAAGCTCTTTAAAAAGCACAATTTGCTCTGGCTTTCCCTTTCTTCTATGCGAAAAAGACGGAAAGGAAAGGATAGCACAGCAGCTGGCGGGTAAGAAAGGGGACAACTGAGGAGAGCTTTCATAAGTGAAGGGGTATAAGCACAGTCAGCTGAAGAAATCGAGGGGTTATCTGAAGAAGAAAGGGGCAAGCAAATTATAATCGAGAATACACTGCGGGCGCGGGGCAGTGAGTTTAAAATAAAGCACCTGATGGATGAGATGAGGATCATCTGATGAGAGTCGGGGGTGGGTAGGTGTCCCAAGAACGAGCCAAGGCTTTCGAGAATGACACAGGTCGGTGGAAGGGGCCTATTGTGAGGACAGAGTGACAGCTGCAGTGACAGAGACTGGTATTTTAAGTGGGGGAGGGGTATCTCAGAAAAGCAAGAGAAGGAATTTGATGGGATGAACGAGGGGACATTTAAGATGAAAGGTGGCGTGACCACCTGAAAAATAAGACCATGTAAAGAGACACATGGGGCATCAGAGGGGACATGGGGCTAGTAAGTAAGGGCTAGGGACATCAGAGGGTAGAGGTAGGCGAGTATCCCGTCATCCAAAAAAGTGTTATCTAAAGCGGGGCCGGCAGCTGGATAGAAAAATTATTTTGAGGGGAGGGTGGTAATTTTAAGTCGTGTGGTTTTTTTTTCTCTCTCAGCTAATATAAAGTTTACCATAATGTGACTCATTTTTTTGTAACGAAGTTAAACAATGAAAAGCCCAACAAACAATCATAAGAATTCAGATTGCATACTTGGAGGAAGAAAGGATTTATCAAAATACTTAAACACAGTATAGACTTTACTGGGGCACACTGGAAGGGGAAGAATAATGTGCATGGAGTTGAAAATGCGCATTTACCAGAAAACACTGAATGTAACTAACAATATAAGCATTCAAACACGACTAAGACATGACGTCCCATGGCTTGGTGAATGTTTCTCATTCATTTCTATGATGTTACACTTTAAATTGCTTCCAGAATGCTGGTGTCTGATATCAAGCATTTCTCAGAAACTAGGCCTATTCCAGATTGCCAAGTACGCTTTTTTCTGTCATACACATACTCGGTCACACTTTTTGGTATTTCTTTGTTCTTTAAACCCGATAAGTGCTACTCTCCAAACAAAAGCGCTTCAACACCCCATCAGGGGTAACAAGCGCTATATAAATGCAAACCTTTTTCCCTCTTCTATCCCTCCGCTATCCTTCTGAATCCAAATAACTGACTCAATCCACCACTCAAATTACTTTCACATTTTCACTATACTAATTCAACACTAATCATTCTTGGGTTCCGGAGTAGCGTGCTACTCGCCGAAAAAGCGATTCAACGCCTCGTCAGGGGTAGTAAGCACTATATAAATGCCATTACAATACAATAACTTCAGTGTGGGTGGATTTGGCCAACTTCTACTAGCCCATGATGGGAAGTGTTGCAGTGGTTAAGGTGCTTTCATGGGTGGGCTTCGACTGACACAGACATCAGGAAGGAAGGATGTCTGGAGGCAGAGCTCTTACCATACTGGGACAGGCGCATATCCAGTTACCTGCTACAGATGCAGAAATGACTAGAATCCCCAAACAGTGAATGTTACTGACATCCTACAATAATGACAAACAGGGAAATTCAGTTTTTTTTCTGCATGTCAAAGATTGTCTGCCTTGGGGAGGGACAGTTACAGCCAGCCCTTCACCTTCTTTTATAGCAAATTGATGCAAATTCACATAACTTTCTGGGGAAAATAACTGCAGTTTTCAGCTAAATAAAGTAAAACCATCTATTTTAGGTGTGATTTATCTTTCATTTGCTGCCTTTTTCTGGATGCACACCCAACACTCCAGCTTGGGAGTTCTGCACCCACAGAGTGCCACTAGTGTGTTGTGACAAAAGTATAATATGAACATGGATTTCCCTCCATGTAAAATTAGTGAATTGGCAAAGTGGTACACAGACTACTGTAAATATTGTCCCAAGAATGTAGTTGTCATTTCAGATGTGACCAGAGGGCTAGACCAGGCAGGGACCTTAAGAACTACCCACACCACTACAGGCCAGGACACATATCCCCGCACTGGAAGGAGGGAGCAGGCAGAGAAGTCGAAAGAAGGAAGGATCATGGTTAGCCGGGGAATCGCAGGTATGTCTTTCCAGGACAATGCTGTGGAGGCATCCATAAGTGTGCGGCTGTGAGCAGTACAGAGACATATCTCTGATAGTGTCAAATGTCTGACACTCCCAATGCCCCTCCCAATTTCCACTACAGCAGCTTAGAAATCTGTAGGGTTCCACTGCACTATGAGATGCACCAGACTGGTCATCAACAGTTGACACAACAGCTGGCTGTATCTGTATTCATGAAAAAAGTTGGCCACACAGTAGGAGTGGGAGCACCAGGGAACCTAAAGCATCCAAGGGAGGAAGCCAAGCCGTGGACTTGAGGAGAAGGAGCAGGCCTAAGGGAAGCTTTGAGCATCAAACACATGTGGGTACAGGGTGCCTCCCATATCAGAAACAGTGGCTACAGCAGGCCTGCTGACCACCATCATCAGTGACACCGTGCTCATATGTACATGGTTATATGTGCCTCCATCCTTTTACTAGCCCCTCAGAATTTTGGACTAGATTTTGCTGGGTGGCACAGTATCTGAAAGTGAATGAAAGGGTGAAATATTATTGCTCTGTTGTGAGACCCCAGATAACTTGCTTTTCCCAGGATCACTAGCATGACAACTGATGGCTTCCTTCCATCCGATGCGGGTCAGAGTTGCATTTTAGGATGTAGTCTTTTTTCCTTTGATTAATTTTCAGTAAAACAAGTCTCTGCACCTTTCAATGTTTTATTTAATATAGAGGTGCCTCTGACAAAAAGGGAAACCTGATAGTTACCTATCAAGTCTGTCAACTAGTACAACTTAATACATGCATGGGCATCAACAATAAATTGCGGAGGGAAGCAATTTGTCATCATTCGCAACCAAAAAAATTCTTGCGCCCTTCAAATGCTTTTCATTAGACCCACTCTTAGTCCCGCCTCTAGCCCCGCCTCCTTGCCACACCCCCAGCTCGATCTGATGAGTACCTGCACTTTTTTTCCCCCATTTAAAGCACTGATTATTGATAGAGAGGCACTCTTGTGCATTGTATCCTACCTTCTGCCATATTTGCTATTAGAACCGAAACTACAAATTAAATTGTAATTAGACAAGAAAGCCTACCAGTGACTAATACTTTTTAATAAACTGGAAATATGCCCATACAATGTTTTTTTTTTAATAATTTGATTACATGTCTTACTTTTGGGGATTTACACAAATCCCCCCTGCCCAAGCAACGTCGGCCTTCATGAACGCAAGTTACAGTCACACACTGTAAAGTTCTTATTGGCAGAAATTCCTCTGATATTACAGGATTTTTGTGGTGGAAGAAACTCCTATTAAATAACGTGTTTGGCCGTTTTTCACGCTCCGATTAGCCGCGCGTACCAGCCTTTTTGACATCGAGTGTAAATTGACCTATTGAGTGTGCTAAATCATTGAGAAGTTTTGTAAAAGTTACATTTTTGTGGGTGGGCACTATTTTCCCATTGGCCACCATACTGCTTGCCCTATTAGAAAAAACATGTGCCTGCACAAAACTTTGGAAAACAAAGAAAGATTAGCATTTTGGAGAAAAGGGAAAAGGGGAAAGAGCAAATGTGAGATAAAGAAAGGATGGAAGAGTCCAAACGAAAGAAAGAACTTCACCCTGACCTCTTTTGCTCCTCGAGTTCTCTGCTTTTCATTTCAAAATAGTATCGAATGCTGGTTGTATTGTTTGAAGATGGTAAAAATTGAGTGCCAAATGTAAGTATTCCAGTTTTTCCTTGGAGTACATTTTTGATTCTGAACTCTTACCCCTACAACTTCCCTTTGCCTCTTTAGGAAAGGACGGCCTTGTACTAGCAAGAGTGCATTATCTTTTCCTTGCCAATCTGTTTGCATTGTACAAGCAAGTTCACAAAATTAAAATGTGTACATGCTGCCACATTTGTAGGGGATATTTGCAGTCCTCACCTACTACTAATGCCTCTACTTCATAAAAACATGCTATAAAAACAGACTTCAGATTATAAATGGGGGAAAGATCAGGAGAAGTGCTCCAGTATTCAAACTGTCATTGTTTCAACTGTTGAAGAGCCTCAGTCTTTTTAGGTCTCCCCTGAGCCAGCGCATGCACTGCTCTGGCGAGACATTTAGTCTGTGGGCTTTTAAAAGTGCTACCACTGCTTTTTGGCTGGCATCGAGTGTGCGGTTACGCGCACAATCACGAGCAGAGGTGCCATCTGGCTTTCCTCTCTCATCATGGTGCGCGCACATCGCACACCACTTGCCAGCCTGCTTTCACTTTTGCCATTTAGCGTGCGCACACAACTCCCGGGCTTGTCTTTATTATGTGAGCTGGATAATCTTACTTGTGCTCAGCCAGGACAAAAGTAGAAGGCTTTTGATAATAACTTTATCCGGGAACGTGAGCCTCCCTAGGATGGCAGTCGAGTTACTAACCCTGAGCATGGAAATTGAATAATTGGCATTGTGCTTGTGATGGAAGTAGATGCAATTCCATACGCCTGATGGTGTTTGGTTGCTTTGCAGTAAGCTGAGCTCCAAGGCAGTTCACAGCCGCAATCATTTTCAGATTTAAAAAAAAAAGGATTATTGGGATTTGTTTTTGTTTCCCCATGATAGGGACGTGCATATCCTAAGTGCCACTTTCACGAGTTCAACTTGTGCGTCGTGTTTCCCGAAACAATTATCTCGGTTTAACTTGCCATATTTACTTTTTTTTAACCCACTTTTACCATTGGTATCAATACCAGACTCGTACCTGGCCCCCCAGTTACTAAGTTGGCAGTTCTGGTCGTCAAGCTATATAAATATATCTCTATGTTTTTATATTATCATTTAATAAGCAAGAGTCTGCACCTTATAAGGTCTCAGTCAAACCCCACTCCTATAGGACGTTTGCAGGGCATACATTAAAACTGTGGCCCAGGTAATATCTCCCAGGGCAGAGAGGTTTAGGATTTGATGATCTAAGGGGCGCAATGATGACTTGCACTCATGGGGCGCTGTATCAGAGCTGACACAAGTAGTGACGCATATCAAAAAAATTATTATAATTTTCTGTATTTAATAGTTACTATTTATAGATCACGTTATTTCCGTCCCAGCCTTACTTTAAACAACCAAATCCAAAGCAACGGAAAAGACTCTAAAGGCAGCAAATTACGTCAGCCCGGTTCCAACAAACGTGTTGGCTTCGTCATTATACTGTGGAACTATTAAGTAAACTTGACAGGCTTCCTGAACTGCTAGGCCTCTGCAGCCTGTACTAATACAGACATAGTCTCTATTATGATAAAGGCGTGTATTAGCATCAGGTAATAATTAGCCCAAGTGCTACTTTCCCCCGTTCAACTTGTGCTTCATGTTTCCCGAGTTTAAATTTATGCGATATCTACTTTTTTTTCATCCTTTTATGTTGGCGTTGGTTTTTAATTTCCCATGATAGGGACATGCATTTTCATGGCAACATTGTCTGCAAAGCATGCATACAGCACCGCTTGTTTGCACTGACATTACAATGCTAAAATTAACAAGTGTTAGCAGGAAACAGACACCAGGCACCACTGGGGCACAAGCCAGACCGAGACATCCTCCTTGATTGATGTTTTGGAATTTACACGTGTTAGCAGGAAACAGAGCTGAGGCGCCACTGGGGCACAAGCCAGACCGAGCAATCCTCCTCGATTGATGTTTCCCCTTAGCGGAGATTATGTTTACGATTAACTTCAAACATTTCTATCCCCCATAAGCCTGTACTTTCTAATGGCTAATCTTTTACACAGGGTTCTTTGCGGGACGAAATGTTGTCCACAATAGGGGTAAAATGCTGGAAAAATAAACCAAACAAAAAATTAAGGGGTGACAAAACACAAAAATGGTAGAAAGGATTCGCTTTTAAAATGGCCATGGCTATTATTTAATTTGGACTTTTGGATTAACTGTAACACTGTTTACATTATGCTATAGATGGTGTTCTCTCTAGTTTTTGGGTCTTGTTAGAAATATTGCGTCGTGGGGTTTATTTCCCCTTATATCGCTATTTAGCTTATATTAGGAGTCACAGCCTAATTGACAGTATTTTTGTCATAATCTAGGCAAACTTGTATTCCTGGTGATCATAAACAGGGCTACAATCCATTTGTGTCCACAACATCACTCAGCACCACCCAGTGGCGTCACTAGGGTTGGTGTCACCCGGTGCGGGTAACTCATGGTGTCACCCCCTCACGACTTACCGCATGGACCTCCTCCGCTTCGAGTCCGCCAGTGGACACAGTTGGCAAATAAGTGCTGTGGATCAGGGCGTGGCCTTGGTCAAGGTTGAAATGGTGCAGTGCAAACCCTCAAATTCCAACAGGCCAGGCTTCAACACAAGTACTTCCAGGCCCGATTATCCACTTTTCTACCATCCCTCTCCTGTGCACCTTATCTCACAGCTGACTTTGGGCCCCAGCCCCATATCAGGCCACCATCCAGCTCCACTTTCATTATTCCCGTAAAAAACATTAGTAGTATCACCTTCAAACTTAAAACATTGACTGTCGCAGTAAATATAATTAGCGTGCACTTTAAAATATGTTCCACAATTTCCCTAATTACCTGACTGCTAATTAAATAAAAACAGAAAGGCCATGACAGGGCCAGCTATAGCACTAGTGCGAAAGTCTCTTTTGGTGCCCTACCACTGACCTCTTTCTCCGCAGATACCATTACTACCACCCGCCAACAGTGCCCCTCATCACTCCGTAGCCTCTCCCCCTCAGACTCCCTCACTACCACTCTCATCCATCCATAGCAACCCCAACCCATGACCTCCTCCTTGGATTCCTTCATTGCCACCCTCCACCAGCACCCCTCATCTCTCCGTAGCCACTCTCATATGCATTTCATTTGTTGTCTAGCGCTACTCAAATCAGTGTAGGGTGCCACAGTACTTTACATCACGCACATATTATACTGAGACAAGGAATCGTACAAGTATGTAAATCAGTCTATAGGGAATGTCAATAAGCCAATGAGGATTACAAGGTGTGGGAATCACCTCATCCATAAGGGTGGCCAGTATATTTTAACAGGGTTTGGGCTGGGGAAGCAGAAACTCAGGATTTAAAACATATCCCAGTGGGTAGTAGGGGTTGGCTTTACTAATAAAAATGTATATTGGCCCAAACTCTATTTAGCAAAATTAAAATAATGAAAGACTGGGAAAGTTCTAAATATATAACACAGAACAAAGTGAAGTTCTAACTATACCATTCATGTTTGTATGCAGCTCTATGATGACAGTTCATAGGTCACTGTCCTATGTTAGGAGCATAACTTCTGAACTGCAAGTAAGACAAGAATCTCTGTGACAACGGCAGTAACCCACTGAGCTATCCACATAAAATACAGTTTATCTGCATTTCAAAACTACCAAGAATAAGATTGATATCTAGCAGGATCATTATAATCACCAGTTATCTTGCCATTTTTATTGTTTTCTTGCATCCCTGATAAAAACGATTTAAATGAAGCATACCAAAGTATGTGCCTTGCTGGGTCACTGTCCTATGTTAGGAGCATAACTTCTGAACTGCAAGTAAGACAAGAATCTCTGTGACAACGGCAGTAACCCACTGAGCTATCCACATAAAATACAGTTTATCTGCATTTCCTACCAAGAATAAGATTGATATCTAGCAGGATCATTATAATCACCAGTTATCTTGCCATTTTTATTGTTTTCTTGCATCCCTGATAAAAACGATTTAAATGAAGCATACCAAAGTATGTGCCTTGCTGGGCCTGTGCAGATTTTAAAAATACAAAACGGGTAGTATACTTTAAAACGTCCCTCCGAAAGGTGTGTTTCTTCCTGTTCTGGGAGTTACGTGATTGGGGATGGCTGTGAAAAAAATCCCAGACCCAATCACGTAACTCCTTTGAGAAAGGTGGGCTTTGTACTGCAGGTACAATACGGGCATGGCAAGGGGAACAATTCTTTATTTGGCACAGAGTAACGTTTGCCTACCGTCCTGCTGCTGTGAGGATATTTCCTTTTCTATTTCAACACTGCAGAGCAGAAGTTTGTTTATTCTGTTTCACCTTTACTGACCCCTGAAGCTGCTAATCAGATAAGGACACAAACTTTGACTATCTGAGTAGGTAAGAGAATGTGTTACTATTTGGTCTTATTGGCCTTCGTGCAGTCACTGCGAGGTCCAAGGCTCATATTAATTTGGGTGTGCCGCCAGGCTCATGTTTGGGTGGTTAGTCAGAAAAAGGAAGATCTCCCTTGGATCTATATATGCCAACAATCATTCAAACACACAAAACTTTAAACAAAACTTTAAACAAATGGGAGGGTAAGAATCGGCTTCAATGAAACAAACAAGCTACACAATAGTTCATTTATTAAAATAAGTCACAATGATATCCCACATAGCAAGCAGTTGTACACATCAGTTAAAAAACAGTTGAAAAACAATTTCTCAAACATGTAAACAAATTAAAATCAATGGGAATTTTACATATGAAGAAGTAGCACACGATGTAACAGAGCACCAACAGTGATAATCAATGTCAATACATAATTGAATAATTCATAAAAACAAAGAAATTGGGAAAAAGAAGAACGAAGAGGGAAATTATTCACGCTCAACAAAGAAAATCGCTAAATCAAAGATTCATCGGTTGTGATCCCACTAGAAATATGATTACATTACATATATGACATAACCCATATTGTCATAGATTTTATCCGATTTTCTTTTTTTGTTAAAGCATCGACGCGTTTCGGTAGGCCACAGGTTAAAGCCAACACCTTCCTCAGGATATTTTGCTGATCCCAATTAAATTCTGAAAAACATGTACAACAAACTAGCATAAGTGTCTCCCCTTATTGTGACATAATTCAACATGCTTCAATGACCCCGACTCTGCCCATGCTTTAGACGTTTAAGGAAAACCACATGTAAACTCATTCATACAACAATCTACACATCTACTGTGTTTTCTTTAGATCTAAAAACCTTTGGGTTAAAGAAAAATCTTTTCTCCCCCAAAGACAGATTATTTAAAAAAATATATATATATATTCATTCAGCTACTCGTTCAGGATAGTGTAAATTAGGTAGCTAGTGAGAGAATATACCCTTTCTTCTAAATATGTCTCTCATGTAAGCCAGAATAGCTTTCAATATTTAAATTTTTATTCCGTGATCACTGTAGCACACTTCTTTTCATCAATATATATATAGTACTACTCAGCACAAAAGTGCTTTATTTTACTATTTACAGATATTAGATTCGAGTGTTCTTCATATATCATTTCTAGGAATCTATCAATATTCCTGGGTACTACCTTAAAGGTTCCTTTTTCTTTTATAAGTTCTTTTAGGCTTGTATAGGTCGTAGTGCCATAGGGCTAATGTTCCATCGGTTGACTCATAGATAATATTCTCATAGAAGTCTGTTACCTATTAAAAATACCAATAACAGACAAATGTATGTTTAAAATTAACACCCACCCGTAGGCTAGGCTCCATCTCTAGTTAGTCCGATCACAGTTTTAGCAGTCTTACGGTTCTATATTTACTGATATATCCTTAGAGCAGCCAGGTTGTATATATACACTTCCTTGACCAAAGTATTCTAAGTTTGAAGGAATCGTAGGTCGTTGTCCTATTAAGTATCTAAAACAGATGAAGACACAAAGGTCTGTTATTCATCATAGTATCACAGAACTTTCAGGTTTTTGTTGCTCAGCCACTGTCTTGATAGGCTAAAAAATGTTTTTGTTAACATATAAAGTAGTGTAAGATCCATTTGCTCGACAGAGCTACGTTATCATAAATATCATAAATATCACTACCATAGGCAGCGACCATGAGGTGCACAAAGACCTTGATTCACGTAAATATTCGTAAAGTAGTGAAGCATTACGGGCATATAGATTACTACTCTAGCCCTCAGGGACCCCTAAATTACAAACTGCCTTCCTCTCTGCATTAGTAAATAGCCTCCGTATTTATAGGTACCTTTGAAACTACTAACACCCTTCCGACGTGGAGTGGATGGAACCTCAGATACAGAGCGTCCCTACAGGGAAAAGAACACACAGTGCATCGATTAAGTAAATACCTTTAATTATTAAAAAGCCCTTCCGGCGTGGTGAAGATAAACGCTCAAATCCAGTACGTCCCTACAGAAGAAAGATACAAAGCATGAATGACCATACCGACCCCGTATTCAACGTGAATACGAAATGTTTTCTAATGCTCTCTATATTCACATACCTTAGCAGGGCTCAATGATGTCCACAAGATGGATTCCTTCAAGTATATTGAACACGCAACCCGTCCTTTCTCCGGCTTAAATATCACCTGGGAGATACAGACCGCAGAACTGAAAGAATCTACTTCCGGGTCACAAAAAGTAGAGATAGAAATAGAAAATGCCAGCTCGTATGTCTGATGACCGGAGACGCCATCTTAGTATTGTCTCGAAACTGTTCAAGTCATGTATCGAAGCCCGGTCTTTCTAATATACTAAAGATGTTGATGTCTCACCCAGTTCTATAACTTAGAAAGGCATCAATATTCTACACTATACTTGATAGAATGAATCAAAAATCACAGCAACTAGAGCGCGAATAATCATGTGTTACGACCCGAAAGCAAAGAAGGGATGGCATGGCCGAAAGCTCACCATAACTTCTGTAAGCGAATACACTAATTAGTTAGTAAATATCTCAATGTCCCGATAGAATGTGCAAAATGACAAAGTCACATAAGGGAAGTAAGGTAAGACAGAAAGTCATCACACCACAGATTCTTACTATCCTCACCTACTTAATATTTATGTGCAAATACTACGATTCAAAAGGGTCGGCTGTCATTAAAAAGCGCTCATCTTAAACTATTAGCATCACTCACTTTGTTATGGCAGTATATTTTATAACGAGAAGATTTAAATAATTAGTAAGAAGACCTCAAGCGCAGGAACGAAGAGAATGAGAAGTGCCAAGCGACGGAAAGCAACAAGGTATACCAATAATTGCCAGTTGAGATATACAAAATCACCTTACTAACAGAGATTCCCACTCTTCTCGTGAATTAAGGCCTTTCCTTGTGGTATTAAAATGAGAAATATACCATTGTTCGCGGGCCTTGCGTTTACAGGTAATGTTGCCACCTCTCCTGTCGAGCTTAACTTTCTCTAGGATAAACCAAGAGAAATCATTCTCTCCATGTCCTGCTTCAAGGAAATGCGGTACAAGGGGTGCTGTCACTCTTTTCATTTTTATAGCTGACCTATGCTCTTGCATTCTCACTCGGATTTCCCTACCAGTTTCCCCTATGTATCCGAGATCACAAGGGCAGCGTAAGAAATAGATCACGTTTTTACTCCTACAATTATTAAGCGTTGTGGATCGAATAGTAAAACCATTGTAGGAGATTTCTTTTGCTTGTATGCACAATGGACACACGTTACATGTGCCACATCTCACATTCCCAACTGCTGGAGTGTTGGTAATCGTCCTTTGTATCAAGTCATTCTCCTCACGATATGTATGCACCAGCATATCTCTTAGATTGCTATTTCTTTTAAATGCAAATAGCGGTTTTTCCAATTTAGTTTCTTCATCGTGATTAATAATGTGCCAATGTTTGTTGACTACATTTTTG
Source organism: Triturus cristatus (assembly GCF_964204655.1). Lineage (NCBI taxonomy): Eukaryota > Metazoa > Chordata > Amphibia > Caudata > Salamandridae > Triturus > Triturus cristatus. Next base: position 535,228,687 of record NC_140580.1, read on the forward strand.
ATCTGATTACTGAGATGGGAAAATTTACTGACAAAGACAACTTTGTTAGGAGGTTCTTTTATGGCTGCAGGTTTATAAACCAATGCTTCGCGATCATAAAACCTAGCACGTTTGAGGGAGTGAGACAAGAGTTTATTAGGATAACCTCTATCTTTGAACTTATGCTTCAAGTCTCCTGCATGTCTATAGAAGTCCTGTAGATCAGAACAATTCCTTCTAAGACGAAGGAATTGGCTGAACGGAATGCTTTCTCTTTGGGACTTTGGATGGAAGCTGGAAAAGTGGAGGAGAGTATTCTTAGCCATTGGTTTGGTGAACAAATCAGCATCAAGACTCCCTTTTGATTCTTTTATGGTGATATCTAGAAAGTCTACCTTGCTATTGCTGTGGTGTGATGTAAACCTCAAATTGGGATCACCCTGATTCAACCAATCGAGAAATTCATTCAGTTTCTCGATATCACCCTCCCAAATAAAGAAGATGTCGTCAATGTAGCGGTACCAGCCCGCTACATTTTCGAAAAAGGGGGCCACCTCGTTATAGATGTGTTTGGCCTCGAAATGGCCAACATACAGACAGGCCAAGCTGGGAGCACAGGTAGCCCCCATGCTGGTCCCTTTAAGCTGTTTGTAATAGTTGTCCTTGAATAGAAAAACATTATTTTTCAAAATCATACTGACACAGCTAACAATAAAGTCAGCATTGGCTCCGCCTAAATCTTAATCTCTCAGGATATCACGAATGACCTCAACCGTGTCATTTTGTGGAATATTTGTGTAGAGAGACTCAATGTCCAGAGTAACCAGACACTGAGTCTCTCCACAAAAAGGAAGTCCCTCAACAAGCGAGATGATGTGGGCCGAATCTCTCACATATGATCTTAGGTTACAAACAATGGGGCGTAAAAAATGATCAACATACTTGCTTATGGGTTCTAAAAGAGAGTTAATGCTACTCACAATAGGTCTCATTGGTGGGTCAGTGGCATTTTTATGTATTTTGGGTAGGCCATATATGGCAGGGGTTTTAGGTTCCATATTGTTTAGAAACTTAAATTCATCTTCACAAATCCAAGATTTCTCTCTAGCCTCTCTCAGAAGCTCCAGACATTCTCTTGCCACCACATCTAGGTTCTGTGCATTTGTGCGCTTATAATGTTCCTCAACATTAAGCAACTTGAGCATACGATGTTCATAATCAATGGTATTAAAAACAACAACCCCCCCACCCTTATCTGCAGGTTTGATGGTAAGGCATCTATCTGCTTTTAAGGAATTAAGGGCCTGTCTCTCATACCTATTCAAATTTTGTTCAGGACCCATTTTGTTCTGTCTGCCAAGGATGTTACTAATGCCACTCTCAACTGCTTTTTCAAATGCTTCAATATTTTTCCCTACCATGGCTAGAGTAGGAGTAAATGATGACTTAGGTTTGAGGCCTGACCCACCCGGCCCACCCGCTAGAACCGGGCCTGCTCGTGACGCATCTGAAACAATAACTTTTCCCCTCTGCTCCGGATCCAGTGAGGCTGAGTGCAGGGTGCTGGTGAATGGCGGCCACTGTGCCCTGCTGCTCGCCAGAGACACCTGCTTTCAGTTTCACCCTCGTCTGCGTCTCGGTTCACTGTTGTCAGCTGACACCGTCCTTACCGATGATAATAATGGAATCGCGAATAGGCAATAGTAGGCCTGGCCACTCACCTGCTGAGTTGCAGACAGGGGGGGGGAGTACCTCGGTCGGCCTTTCTTGAAAATTAAATTATAGTGGCAGTGTGGGCTGGCGACGGGCTGACGGCGACCTGAGACCTCCTCACCTCCTCGTCGTGATGCCAAGTCACGCGCATGCGGGAACCCCTCTAGTGACGACGTGACGTCACTGCTGAGGCGCGCAGACACGGCGGAGGAGGAGACAGTGCGCGCTGCGCACAGGCACCTCCTGTGAATAGAAGAACAAGGTTAGGTTGCACTGGCGCGTCGTCGTTGCGTTTGGACTGCTGGTGGTTTACTTTCAATAACATTGCATTGCATTGTGCACCCACGGTTGCAGTGCACGCACCACAGACAGTGACACATCACCGACCGGACCGGCCCTTTGGTGTCACCCCCCGTGAGGGAGTCACCCGGTGCGGTCCGCACCCCCCGCACCCCACTAGTGACGCCACTGGCACCACCACAACATCACTCAGCACAACACTAACCAACGCCACCACTACATCACTCAGAAGCAATCCATTTGTGTCCACAACATCACTCAGCACCACCACGACATCACTCAGAGCAACTACAGCAACACTAAGCAACGCCACCACTACATCACTCAGAAACACCACAGCATCACTCGGTACTACGACAGCGTCACTATGCGTTACCACAGCATCCCTCAGCACAACCACAACATCACTCTGAAACACCACAACATCACTCAGTACCACCACAGCATCACTATGCGCAACCACAGCATCACTCTGCACAACCACAGCATCACTCAGCCGCACCACAGCATCACTCAGCACAACCACAGCATCACTCACCACCACCACCGCCTCACTCAGCACCACTACAGCATCACTCAACACCACTACTGCATAACTCAGGGCCAGCACAGCATCACTCAACGACACCACAGCATTACTCAATGATTCTTACACTATTTAATTACAACTTCTCAGCACGCTGCACAGCAGCCACATTTCTCTACAGCACAGCTTAGAAACATTGGCAAAGTCAATACCTCTACCTAAACACTTATAAGGCCCCCACAATGCATACATAGCCAATAGGTCTCGCCTTTGGGACATTATAACTGTTTAATTATCCAGCACAATAACTTTCATTAAACAACATCAAGTATTGCATGGCTAATCACTTATAAGGTACCAAAAGCGAGACCTATTGGCTATGCCAATGCTTGTTCTTTCTAGGTCTTGTCAGCCGACAGTGCATGCCCTGTCCTCTGTGAGGAGTATTGTTTACTATAAAAGGCTTGGAGACCACCAGTTGCTTACCATTCATTGGCATCATTGTCACTCGTCTTTCCTGTCTCTTAATTGACCAGCGTGTGCCAGGCATCACATCTTTTCTTTGTGAGGAACATGGACCATGCACAGATTGATTTATCTTAATTAGTGTCCGTCTGTCGCCAGCGCTGTCATTCAGGTACTATTTTGTTCACTGCTGCCACCTGCCTCCATCCTGAGTCGGACTTGCCTACAGGGCAATCAGGCAGTGCCCGATGGACTGGTTTGAAAGGCCAGTTTGTGGGACAGGTTTAGGCTGTTTTTGGGCCTGTTATATTTTTCAGTGTGCCAGGTTTTACTGTTGATTTGTCCGATGTTACCACAAGCATTGTCTGCAGCAAACACAAATATATGCAATCTCCAATACCTTGCTAAACACATATACTGTGTGTCTTTACAAGTTCGAAAATGGCCTCATTTTCAACGGTGGGCCACTTTTTTAGCTATATGATTAGTTAATGGGTACCACTTTATTTTGGTACTCAGGCCCATTTTTTGTCTCAGCCCGAACCTGGCTCTTTTCCTTTATCCCCAAACAGTATGATATATCTCCCACTAGCCCCTGCCAATCTAAAACTCATTTATTTGCAATCAAACCAGTTCTTGCAGAAGTGTTGTACATAATAACGAGCTCCTGCATCAGATCAAAGGAATCATGTGTTTACGTAGATCGTAGGTAGAGATAATGAATACAATATTGGATTATAATTGCATTTATATAGCTCAAGGCTTTGAAGCGATATATATTCATTGGCGACTCTGGCACCTTTCCTTACCACACCATGCCACTCCATGCCACACAGTGCCGATCCATACCACAAAATGCCACTCCATGCAACACACAGTGCCACTCCCTCAACACAGTTCCACTCCACGCCACACAATTCCATCCCACATAATTCCACTTTATTCCACTCTACACAATTCCATGCTGTGCCGCACAATTCCATGCCACACAATCCCATTTCACTCATACTACACCACACAATTCCACTCCATGCCACACTAATCCGCTCCATTCAATTTGACTCCACTCCACACCACATAATTCCACTCCACACAATTCCACAACACACATTTCTACTCCATGCCACACAATTCCATGCCACCCACACCACACAACACCACTCAATTCCACTCCACACAATTCGGCTCCACTCCACAAAACTCCACTCCACACAATTTCACTCCACAGCAAGCCACACTATTGCACTTCACTCAGTTCCATGTCCCACAGTTAAGCTTCTTGCCATGCAAATCAACAACAATCTGTGTCACAAAATTCAACTCTGCTCCACAGAATTCATCCTACACAAAATCACAACACACAATTCCATTCCACACAAGTCCACTCATTGCCACATAATTCCATGCCATACTATTCCACTCTAATTAAAGCCACAAAATTCCACTTCATGCCACACAATTCCACACCACTCACACCACACAACTGCACTCAATTCCACTCCACACAATTCTGTTCCACTTCCCGCAACTCCACCCCAAACATTTCCACTCCACTCCAAGCCACACAATTGCACTCCACTCAATTCCATACACCACACTTCCACTTTACGCCATGCAATTCCACTCAAATATGTGCCACAGTATTCCACTCTACTTCACACAATTGATGCCACACAAAATCATGCACACAATTCCATTCCACAAAATTCCACTGTTTGCCACACAATTCCTAGCTAGACTATTCCACTCCACTTCAAGTCACACAATTCTACTCTGTACAATACCACTCCAGTCCACACCACAAAGTTCCACACCACACAATTACATGCCACACAGCTCTACTCCACACCACACAATTCCACTCCAAATAATGGCACTCAATTCCACTACACTCTATAAAATTCCATACAATTCATGTCACACAATTTGAATATGTGCTCTCTGATCTGTGGCAATTTACTTGTTCTAGTTCAGATCTAAAGGTTATGTTCTTACGGAGGTTATTTACTTTGTTATTCCCACACACACCTTTTTAATCTAAAAATAGGAACCACAATAAATGCTTTGTGAAGAAAATCCCCAATGCATTTATGAAACATAGGAACTCAGAAAGATTGGCTCCATAATTCCGACAGGTCTGGCAATAATTGTTACTGACCGCTTAGGAATTACGAGATCCAAAGTAACTCAACATGTCTGATGTTTTCACCTTGAGACTACACCTTTGGAAACCAGGTGAAGCATCTAGGTGAAGTGCTGGGGCAGTAGAAGAGGGGAGCCTCTAGGAGGAATACTGCTGCAGCAGAAGAGAAGATAACCAGTGGAATTAATGATCTGGCAAAAATTCGTCATTTGTAAGGGAACCGTAAAGGTCTCGCTTTTAATGTCAGGCAGTCCTTCGTCTGTCAGTCACCTATATCCATAATATCAGAAACACCAGCTGGAAGGGGGTGCTGAGGTACCAGGTCAAACTAAGGGGGACTTGAAATGAGGCAGTAAGAAAGAAATATAACAAGTAAGAAAGAAAGAAGGTGTGTGTGTGTGTGTGTGTGTGTGTGTGTGCGTGTGTGTGTGTGTGTGTGTGTTTGTGTCTGTGTCTGTGTGTGGTACTTCAACACAACGTAAATGACACTGTTTCAATGGATTGTTAAATCAGTGGCAGTACACCAATTTGACTCCTACTTAGAAGAGCATTTCCTCATTAAAGATAAATATTTTACATTTTGAGTTATTGTGATATAATTAAGCTTTTCGTGTTAATTCAATATTATTTATTTAAATAATTTGTGTTTAAATATTAAACTTCATCTATCATACTTCACGGTAACAATAATTAAAGTTACAGATTTTTACATGACTAGCAATTTGATTCAAAATGGTAAACAGGCATTTGGGTTAAATCAATTACAATTAATGAAGAGGGTACTGTTACTATTAGGCCTATATTATGAGTTATGATTTAATTTAATGTAATCAATTGAGGGTTAGGATAGTTTAAGAATATGTATATTAACTATAATTATTTAATTTATTGTAAACTAATTAAGGGCTAAAGTGAATATTAGTGTTGGATTAACGAAAGATAGTTTACTTTAATTTAAAATAAAGTTAATTTTGAAATGGATAGGGTTAAAATTGCTATATGGTTTGTTACGGACACTAATTATATTAAACAAAATTTTACTTGATTTAAGTCCATGATACAAGCTTAGTTAAATAACGTATTTAAAAATGACATCAAATATTTCTAATCTGTTTTTTTTTTTAATCTGTGTAACTGCAGAAGTAAATATGGTAGGGTCAAATTGTGGTAATTTATATTTAATCATTTTTTTACAAACCATTATTATTTTATCATCCAATATCAATATAATCCATTACATATAATTTTCAGTACTATGCAACTTCGACATCATCTCACAGATCAGTCAGCACAAAACATTGAGTCAGTGAAACCAATATTACATCATGATCGGGGGAGATGCAAAAGTGTTCAATCAGTGTATGTGCATCTTTCCTTCTCTGTTTCAAACCAATGATTAGTGCATATCATCCTCTTTCTTCTTCTACCCCCTCCTTGCCCCATTCCATCCCCCCTCCTCTTAGACTTCTCAGATTATATCCTCATCGTAAGATAAGGTATCCACTTGGGTATCCTCCAGTACATTTTTTTCCAGCGCATTTAGTCCTTACCTTATGAATATAGTATCTTTGAACGCCGTGGCACTGAGGTATTGTTATGAACCCCAATGTACCCCAATATAGACCTAGGTAGTTACGCAACCTTTTACCTACATCTGTCCTACCATTGTTCTACATAACAGGTTTGGCGCTGGCCTTTACCTAGTTAGTTGCTACATGACTGGCATGCGGTTTTCTCCGAAAACTAGCCTCATGTATTATGCATGAGTATTCTCAGTATCACAGCAGGATTACCATCTTCTGCATAATATCTCTGTATAAGGATCACCTCTATCCTCATCCTTGCCCGACATGCCCACAGTACACTTCTAGGTAGAGCACCTGAGGGTACTTTTTGGGCATATAAGCACTACATCTTTGCTGGGCAAACCAGAGGAGAAAGACTTCCATGCTGGCAGGCTGACACGAGACACTGAGGTCCCTGCATGCAGACACTACAGCACACAGTGGTCTGACATCCCTTGGGGGTGTCCATCTCGAGACCAGGACGGGCCCTTTGCTCTGCCACATCAAGTATTGTGGTTGGCTCTATCCTAAGGGGATTCTCTGCTATACACCTACATACATGATAGGTACACTTAGGTACATTTAGTTGGGGTTTGCATCGTATTATTGCTGTTATGTATCTATATGCCTGCATATATTCATTGTTTTAGCACTATGGTAGAATTCTACCTTTTTTTCACTCTACTGGTGCTCATAATCGGATATATCTGTTTATGTCTAATGGTTGTTGTAACACACATATGTTATACTAGAATGACGATGGTTCAATAAATGCTTATTGGAAACATCCCCATTTATTCTGTATATTTCTCTGAGGCAAAGTAAGCACAAGTGACTGGGTGAAAGCGACTGTAATGTTTCCACGATCCCTGAGGGGTCAGGGTTGCCATGTTTGATACTTGTCAGAAACTATTCGCTCCTTAATAAGAGGGGCTCATAGTGGCACTGTGAGCTAGCTGGTCTACAGACTAACATATCCTTTGGGAGTGCCTGGAATCAGTCTGGACTCCAATCCCTTAGTTTATGTTGTCTAAATGCACAGATCGTATATATAGATTTGTAGGAACAGTAGTTACCTTCCATGCAGGACCATACAACCGTGTGAGACCAACTCCAAATAACTCACTGAATCCCAATATGTTGAAGACCCAAAATGTGCATCTGGCAGTTTGACTCCAGCACCCTAGATTTAGCTATAAGAGTCACCACCCTCCCCAACACCAGGCCCAACAATTTGCAGAGTAAATCAAATAGTGACTGGGACCACTCAATAACTGAGTTCTAGATTGATAAAAAGTTAGAGTTTTATTATTAAAATCTTAAAATGCATGACACAGGAAAATGCAAAAAATTCCATAAAGGCTCAGAAACTGAATACATAATCTGAAATGAGAATTTAATCAAGCCCCAACAAACAGCAAATATCATAAATGGACTAGACAGCATCCCTAAAGGAAATGGATAAAGTCCTTTAATGTAACTGTCAGAATAATAAAGAAACCAAAAACATCTCTTTTAGAGAAGGGAAGTCATCTGACTCACCCCCAAAACCATGGGTTTTATACACATTTCATGCATAGACAATGAGTCAACCTGCAGATTCAGCATAGGATGACTAGCGATAACACATATTAGACAAATCAAAGTGTGACCATCATGAAACGTTTTCATAACTCTAACCCATTTCTAAGGTAATATGGAATCTTCCATTAGCTTCAACAGCAACAGCAATCCAGATATGTAAAATACAATATGAATCATTCTCAACCAAATACTCACCATACACCAGTGTGCTAACAAGCCTGCATCGGAACTTCTAGCGGAAGTGTCCTTCAGAAAAATACATCAGGAAAACAGTGCAAAGTTTCATTCACAGTATATTCTATCTAGGGAACATTACCAATTATCTCGCGTTGTGTTGTGCTCCACAAAAATTGTGGGGAGGGAAGAATCCCAATGAATACTTAATTTGAGCTGGTGGTTTCTGTTGCATGGCACCAGCACTTAATTGTCAACAGTGGGGCTTGTAACAATCTGCCACATGATGGCGCTGTGTTAGAAAGGGGTTTCTGGTTGGCTAGGGTATGCGCCTAAGCCAGGCAAAATCCACCACTCTAGTCAGGGCAAGGGAGTTACACACTGAAGATAACCCCTGCTTGCCCCCTTGGTAGCTTGGCAGAGCAGTCAGGCTTATCCCAGAGGCAATGTGTAAAGTGTTTGCCCAACAGACTCACACTACAGTGACACACTAAACACACCACAAAAGTAACTCCACACAATGTTATAGAAAAATATCCTTTGTATTATCCATAAAAACACATTCGATCACAATCACATATATTACTGTGCCACTAGGCACTTGTCATGATTTCACAGGGATTACATAAATCACTTGGCCAATCTGGCCACAGTCATCACAGTTAGGATAACCCATAACTACTGGTGGGGTCACCCTTAGCCTAAAAAATTACGCATAAACATCCTCAGCAGTGCACTATAGTACACACATTACGAAAATAGCATAGAAATTTTAGGCGTAAACACAAGCACTATACCTAGTCAGCAGTATGCAACCTTACATCAGGGCACAACCCATCCACATAACCCGTGTACACATTGCCATATGTGAGCACCAAAATAAGCTTTTCCACCCCCATGAGGCTCCTGGGCCGCAGGCCACCCTACACCGAGAAAATGCGGTAATTCCAGAGGGTTCCCTCCTACTCAGGAATCTCTTAATACTACTCTTTCTGGATGAGGAGCGGGATCCTCCGTTGAGGTTTACTGCGAGATGCCCATGAAACAATGTCTAAAGACACCACAGTGCCCCTGGATAGGTACATCGCCGATGGGGGAGGCACCCACCACTCTGCCCATGTTGGCAGGGGACCTCCCATCACCCAAAGACCCCCGCAAGCACGCAGCCCCACGGCTTAACTCAGTGAAGCTCAGCCCCACTCACCTCTTCCAGGGGGTTGAGCGGATTAGGATGCAGCCGTCCAGCTCCAACAGATGATAAATGGCACGGTGCTCCTAGAGGGAGGCAGACACTGGTGGTGTTTCAATCAGGCCCTACAGGCCGGGCACCATCTCCATCTCCATCCTCCTCTCCTCCACTTACTTTCAGCAACGCTGGCCCGCTTGGCCACTCTAGCACCCAGGATCGACCACGCATCCCTTCACTCCTGCCTGGCTTACAGCTGCTGCGGGGGCCTCCTGCTGGGTGGCAGCGAGCCGCAGCTCTAGCTTCGGCCACGTTGCTAGGCAACGCCTAGTGCTACTGCGGCACTTGCTCAGCTGGCAAGCGGCCACGTTCCATATCAGCGCAGCTCTCTGGCTCAAGCACCCACATTGTGCCACATGCTTGTTAAAGTGAAATGCGGGTAAAAACTACTGTATTTTACACCATGGCGGTTAACACCAACAGTGGGGAGAGGACGCGCCCCACACTCATTTATCAATGAGTAGAGCAACCAAAATGCTCCACCCGTCTGGGAAGGAAAATCGCCCAACACTAACTTTGCTCTCAAGTGAAAGAGAGTGAACGGCGCAGCGCCCACCACACACTATAGTTCCCCATAAACAGGGCAAGCCACAAGAACCCTTAAAGATCACTGGGCAAGAGAACAGGGCACAGGTAGGCCAGCACACAAGGTCCCTTAGCAGACTGGCATTCCCTTCAGCTACCCAGCAGGCAGCAGGTTTAGTCCCACAAGCAGGTAGTCCCAGGGGCAGTTCCTCCTGGCATACAGTAGTCTTCTCGCCATTCATGCAGTGTCTTCTCTTTTTACATGGGGTCACAGCCCCTTTACTTATAGTCCCATAGTCTTTGTTCTCTGGTGGCAGAGGGCTCTGAGCCCAGTCCAAACCAGTTCTGTCCTCACTGGTGTAGTTTCCTGGCAGGAGAGGGAGACAGCATTGTTCAGGGCAGACCAGACCTATTTAGATGAGGAGAAATCTCCTCCCACTACTCTAAATGCAGCCCAGGTCTATTCAGCCCAGCCCTGACTCATCCAGGAAAGGCACGTCACACCTCAAGCCCCCCAGTGGCTGTCTGAAGAGAATTTGCATCCCCTGTCTCTGTCACTCCAAAACCAGACAGTGAATTCACAAACCAGCAGAGTCACTAAAACACCTAAGCACACAGAAATGCCCACTTCTAAAAGTGGCATATCTAAATTAGTAAAAATAAATCTGCTTTCACCAATAAGTAGGATTTATCACTACTATTCCAAACATACCAAACATGGTCATGCTACCCCTCTCAGATCAGAAATTACCACTAAAGCACATATTAGGGAATCCCACATGCGAACCTATGAGAGGGCAGCCTCATAGCAGTGAGAAACCAAATAGGCTGTTTGTCACTGACAGGACATGCCACACAGTTAAGGCACATGTCCTACCTTTTACCTACACAGCACACTGCCCTTAGGCTAGCTTTGGCCTACCTTTATATGCCACATCACGGCTGCAGTAAAACTGCGCGCGCAGGCCCTGCAGTGGCAGCGGCCTGAGACAAGTTTGAAAGGCTACTTCAGTGGGTGGCGCAAGCAGCGCTGCAAGCCAACAGCAGCATTTAATTTACAGGCCCTGCTAATAAGGGATACCACTGTACAAGGGACTTACAGGTAAATTAAATATGCCAAGCAAGTGTGGACCAATCTTACCAAGTTTACTAGAGAGAGCCCATGAACTTTAGCGCTGATCAGCAGGGATAAAGTGCCCAGAGAGATAAAAACACCAACTACAGGTCAGAAAAAAATTCAGGAGGAAGGCAAAAAGTTCTGGGATGATCCTGCAAAAAGAGCCAAGTTCAACACGCTGTCTATCTAATTTAAAGATGAGTACAAGAAGAGTTGTACACATTAAACATTACTATTGACTGCTGCCCAAATGCTTTGGGGGCCTGGAATAAGTTGATTTGTCACACTTGTAGGTGTGTGATGATTAGTAATTGTGTAGGTACTAATTAGCAGTGTTGGTAGAGGCAATGTGTGGTACAAGCTGAAATGGCCTCCTAGCGAGAGCCCTGGCTCACATTTTCTTTTTTGCCCGCAGTGGAACATTGTTTGGGCGAGGAAAATGAGTGGGAGCAGGATGAGAAAATACTAGAAACAGCATCCATGTTAATGAAATTGTATCTTCACAAAAATGTGGCAAAAATAAATGATTCTCATAATCACACTTAAAAATATCATAATGACATAGTTTTCAGTGCAACAGCATTAATTCATCATTTACGACTATATTAATCATTAAAATCATTAGTATGCACAAATTATTTTGTTACTCAAAATTGCACATTTGAAAAAAGCTTCCACACAACATTATGCATGTGGGCCTGCACACGTGCGCATAAATGTACGTATATACAAGGAGAATACTTGCTTTAAGATAACATATCAATTCAGTTTTTTATTCTGTAACGATCAAGTAGGATGTGCTAGAGAAGGGCCACGTCTCTACATTTCTTTGTTTAGGACGCCCAAAGTATGTGAGTGAGCACACTGGAACTGTATGTGGTGAATAAAGTTTTTTGCATGTCGTGCATGCGTCTCCAAGATCACTTCCTACTTTCAGTCCTGGAAGCTCGGACCATACTGTGTGGTGGACGTGGCTCCAAAAGAGAAGCGTCACCATTCTGTATAGGGGCTGGCCAACATTATAGGGTTGAATAAAGCTGTGGTTTTCAACTTTTTACATAACGACTAAACCAAAATATTTTCATTTCACTCCAAGTAATGTATGTTATGGTGTTTGTTTGTTAACCCCTTGAGTGCCCCGCCCTTTCCACGCCCTGTGCCAGGCGTTTCATTAGCGGGCGGGGCTCATGACGAGATAGTCTCGTCATGGGCACAGCGCAACCGCGGCCCATGATTAGACCATCTCGTCATGGGCACTCAAGAGGTTAAAAGAAAAACAATGTAATGACGGATGATCACAATAACAATGTGCCTCTGAATATAAATGAATGAATGAATGAATATGTTTTTTCTATAGTGCGCAGCTGTCGAAAGACATCCAGCCCTTTCATATTCTAATTACAACAAGGGCAAGTTGATATACCGCCAAAGGACCTGGGATAATTTTAGCATAAACAAAGGCACATTGTCGATCCATTTTTCACCAAATTTGTCCAATTATTGGTCAATGATTTAGAAAGCAGTCCACATTTTACTCATACAAGTATAAATCCATATTAGAACTATAAATGTTTGTGCTCTCAAGTGCTCATACTGTGAAAAAGGGAAAAATGTATGTATAGAATCAAAAGCATTCAACTCAGGACATATAAAACAGAAGAATTAATCGTTGCTGGATGATTCCCAGTCAGTATATGTATATGCACTAGTGACTAGTGGGAAGGCCCTGGAGTCGGACTGTGCTGAAGTCAACATTGGGCACAGTTTCTCCCCGTCTCCCTGTTTCTCCCATCCCTCCTCATAACGAATTTTCTGTAACTCTGCTCTTTTCTTTGTTTCCTATGTATTGATTGCTCTTGAACAAATGTAACATGTTAGCCTGTAACTCTGATCCTCATGTAAAGTGCTCAGATACCTCCGGGTCTAGCCAGCGCAATATAAAACTCAAATAAATAAAATAATCTGAATTTCAACCTTATCAATAAATTAGACGGTCACCATTGGGCCTATGAGAATGGGAGCACATCGGTGCTGTTGATGAGAAATAATGGTATTAACACCACCGTAGGGCTGGACATAGCGCACAATTAACGTGGAAAGCAAGAATAATGTCCTGTGGTCCAGAGGGTCCCAGCTGAATTCAATGAAGTGACTGAGAACGTAAGAGAAATGAGTTCTATTGTTCGGCAATACATGACTGAGGGGCCTCAGAGAGGCATGCGCTACTTCTGCGGATGTAGGCTCACTTATGAACCATTGTAACAGAACATAATTAATCTTTTAATTAAATTATGTAATCAGGTCTTTAACTAGTATAAAGCAAGATTATGCAGGAAACGCTTAGTAACGGAAAGGATCGTGACCTTCACCAAAGTCAATGTGGCGGGTACTTGGCAGTGCAGCAGTCACTGCCACAAACAGGAACACGGCAGTTGCGCAGCGCTCCATTGTAGAGTCTTTTGAGATGGTAGCCGCCGTATGGGAGCGTCATGATGCGTAGCGGGGGCCTTGCGTGTTTAGGGGAGTGTCATGATAGGTAGCAGGGGCCTGCGTGTGTAGGGGAGCGTCATGATGCGTAGCGTGCAGCTGCGCAGAGACGTTTTAATGCATGGGCAAAGTGGGCTCTGGCCCAGGGCCCCAGCCTTTCAGGGGGCCCCCTGACAGAGTCAGCTCCATTCTCCAGAGTTTTGCCCTAATGACCTTGATTATTTCTTAAACGGATTGTTTTAAATATACTGTTTTCCTTTAATTTATGTTTTATGTGCCTGATGTGTTTATGTTTCATGCCATATACAGAAAAAAAGTTTCATTTAGATCAAAACAAAACCTAACATATAAGAAATGGGACGGCGTCACAGAGCTTATTTGCAGTAATATTGGTGAGCTGATGCTGTGTTACAATATTGAAAAAACACATACCTATCCATGAATATTAGATGTAAACACATTTAGGGCCTTATTTATGAGAAGTGATGCATCACTGTGTGAAAACAGGGATGCGTCACTTCTTAGTGCACCTTCCTTGCGACATGACGGATGCGTCATATTTACTGTATGTCGCATCATGTCGCAAGGAGTTACAGATACGTCAGTATTTCTGGCGTATCTGTAGGCGCAAAAGTGATGCATTGCTGGGATGTGTCTGAAAATAGACGCAAGTCAAGCAATGTGTCCTTTCACATGGGGCAAGCCCCATGTGAAAGTGCCTGCATCAGTCTTACACCTGCTGTGAGGCAGGTGTAAGATATTGACGCAGTGGCCTCCTAGAAGTGGCGGACTGAGTTCTCATAGATTTCAATGTGCCACTTCTACGAGGCTTTTTGTGGGTGAACACCCACTCTGCATACATTATACCTGGCGCAGGTATAATGTGGTGCAGGGGTTTACAAAGTGACGCATCTGCCTAGATGCGTCACTTTGTAAATAGGGCGCAACATGGCACATTTTTTTCGCTGCAGGTGCGTCACAAAAAGCGACGCACCGGCGGCATAAAAGTGAAACCAGGCCTCATAAATATGGCCCTTAGAATTTGGACGAGTGTTCCTTTGCACTGTCAGGGACGTAATGAAATGAAATGAAATAATGTATTTAATAAAGCGCGCAGCCACTCAGACTAGAGTGTCCTGGCACATGACAGCGGGAGGAAAACGTGCGTAAAAGACCCATCAGTTATTAAAAAGCCAGGTTTTTAAGTTCTTCCTGAAAGTGAGTAGGTCTGTGGTTAGTCTCAGAGACTCAGGGAGTCTATTCCACAATTTTGCGCCTAGAAAGCAGAGGGATCTGCCTCCAGTGCGGGCACGGCATGTTTTAGGCATGATGGCCAGGTAGGTATTGGAAGAACTTAGGGGTCTAGATGTTGTGCAGTGATTAATGCACTTATTTAGGTAGCCGGCTCCTAAGCTGTGGAAAGCTTTAAAGAAGATGGTCATCTCTTTGAAGCTGATCCGTTCTTTTATGCGGAGCCAGTGTAGAGACTTAAGAATAGGGTTCATACTAGATATGGGTTTAGGTCTCAGGATGGCACTGGCCGCCGCATTTTGTACTACTTATAGGTGCTGGATAGGGGCTTTGGGAAGACCGAGGTACAAGCTGTTGACATAGTCAAGCTTTGATGTCACCAGAGCCTGCACCACGATCTTTCTACTCTCATGCGGTAACAGTGTCAGGAATTTTTTTAGCATCCGGAGTATGCCAAAGCAAGCTTCAGTTAGAGTTTGGATTGGAAAGTGCATGGAGAGTGTCTTGTCTATGACAATTCCTACGTTTTTGACTTTCTCCTTTTCCGCGGGCGGGGGCAGCAGATCTTTTGGCCACCAAGAGCTCCAGGCGTTTCTGGATTACCAAAGAAAATAACTTCCGTTTTGTCAGGATTGCACTTCAGCTGATTGATCTAAAGCCAGTTAAAAACCTTTGTGAAGCAAGACCTAATCATTGCACCGTCAAAGTCGGTTCCTTTTTCACATGTAAAAATCAGCTGAGTGTCATCAGCATAGGAACCAATTGTGACGCTCTCTTCCTCTACCAGAAATGCAAAGGGGGATAGATATATATTAAAAAGGGTAGGACTGAGAATGGAGCCCTGAGGGACAGCTACATTCATGGCCGGAACCGGGGATGAGAAAGGTGGGAGCCAGATGCCCTGAGATCTATTTACCAAGAAGGATGACATCCATGTTAAGGCGCCCCCCCAGGTTGATGTTAGCAAGTCTCTCCAGGAGCCTCTCATGTGGGACCGTATCGAAGGCCGCCGACAGATCGAGCCTTGCCTCCCTGGTCCAGCTTACCCTTGAGAAATTCAGTCACATCCAGGAGAGAGTACTCCGTACTGTAGTTAGCCCTAGAACCGGATTGAGACTCATGAAGGAGCTTCCCATCATCAATGTGTTTTTGGAGGGCCTTGTTTACATGCTTTTCTAATACTTTGGAAAGGGCAGTAAGAAGGGAGATTGGCCTGTAGTTGGCAGGGTCCGTCAGCTTGGCGTTAGCCTTTTTTATCAGTGGAAGAATCTTAGCATTCTTAAATAATTTCTTCATATTGCCTGAGGAGAGGGAAGCATTAAAGAGCAGGTTTATGGTGGGAGCTAATAGGTTCAGGATATTCGCTGGACATGGGTCGGTAGGAGAGCCAGACTTAATGCTTTGGAGAAGGGTCAGTGACTCTTCCAGCTAAAACTCAGGGAAAACTAGTAAAGATGGAGGATCCAAGAGGTGAGATTTGCTATTGGAACTAAGGTAGAAGGTCAGTTCTTCCTCTGAGATGTTACTGAATGTGTGTTGGATCACGGAGATCTTTTTGTGGAAGAATTGAGCTATTTGCTTAGACCATTCTTCCGTACATGGCCCTTCCTTTGTGCCTGCTTTCGGGACGGTAAAGGATTTAACTATGCTAAAGATTTCCTTACTCTTATTTTGGGCATTTTCTATTTTGGTTTGAAAGAAGTTTTTCTTGGCTGCCTTCACAAGAATGTAATGAGCTTTTAAGGTGTCTTTATACACCTTCCTGTCCGCAGGTAGATAGGATTTACTCCATTTCCGTTCCATTTTTCTACAATTTCTTTTGCTAGATCTGAGGGAACCGTTCAACCATGGAGCTGGTGAGGCTGACCTCTTTGAGGATCGGGAAACAACCGGTACCACTGTACCAATGTTGGTACGGAGCCAGGATTCTATTGAGAGGGTGTCCGAGTCGGGGCAGCCAGACAGCTCCGGTGAGGAACAACCGAGGGCATCTGCTAACATCGGGATGGATATTTTATGGAACGTCCTGTAATTAGGGACCCTGTGCCTTGTGTTAGCCCGAGGGCCTGTGGCAGAGTTGGGAATGACACATTTTAATAGGAGGTGGTCAGACCAGGTAATGGGAAGAGGTAGGCTTGCTTATATGTCAAAGTAGTAAAAGATTTGGTCTAGGGTATGGCCCTTCTCATGGGTGGCAGAAGAAATAGATGGAAACATGTTGCAGGCCTGCAGCGTCCCCAACAAGGAAATTGTTTGAGGGTCTTTTCCATTGTCCATATACATATTGAAATCTCCCAGAATAAGGCAGTTGTTGTATTTTAAGGTCAGGGAGGTGGTGGCTGTATTAAGCGTAGTAATAACATTTCCAATTGCAATGAGAGGTCTGTAAATCAGAAAAACAGCTATGCTATGATGGGGGATAAGGTACAGCAGAAGCCTAAGGACTCTGCACCCTCGATGTTTTCTATTGGTATGGGAGAGCAGTCTAGTTTTTAATTGTAAATTATGGTGACACCGGCCCCCTTCCCACTTTGTCGGTCTCTCATAAAGATTTTATAATCCGTAGGGATGGCCAAGGTGATAGTAGGGTTGGAGGCTACAGACAGCCAGGTCTCAGTGAGAAATAAAAGATCAGGTTGTTCGTCTAAAAGTAGGTCATAAATGTGTGGTTCATGCATTTGCATAGAGCGACAATTTAAAAGGGAGGCCTTTAAGTCCTCTGTTTTCTTATTGTTTTTACACTTATTGTTGCGTGGGAGAATCTTGGGTGCAAGTTTCCTAGGCTGGAGGAGAGACCAGTTGCACTTATTGCATCGAAAGTCTACCTCCAAGCTCGGATCAGCGGCTGTACACTGACAATGGTAGCCGCCTAAGGCTAAGCAGTTTTTCCCTATTGTAATATAGTGGAAGAAACTCACCGGAGGGGAACTGGGCAGCATGGCCAGAGCCAGACGCCTCCGGGATGGTGACGGGTGCAGAGGGCCTTGCCTTTGGCACACCAGAGGCGCGCCGAAAGGCACGCGTCCGTTTGCATCGGGAATATATAGGCTAATGCCTTTGATGAAACTGGACCGCTAACGCAGCTGAGGAAGCGGAAACTACGTGGGCGGAAGTGAGGAGCCCGATAGTAGCCCCAGCCCTCCGCACAATCGGCGTATCAGCCACGGCGGACCAGAAATGGAGAAAAAGCGAGATGCGAATCGGAGCAGCTAAGGAGGTGCAGGCAAGCAGAATCAAGTAAAGTGCAAGTGCGCGTAGGTAGAAGAAATTGTTAAAAAGCACAGAGTAATTCAGCCACAATCTACAATTTTAAAAAGTATTAAAAACCTAGTAGCAGGGCAGGAAACACTAAATCCTACTGCTGTCAGCTGCACGCGTCTGTTTGCATCAGGAATATATAGGCTAATGCCTATGATGCAAACTGGATCGCTAATGCAGCTGAGGAAGCGGAAACTGCGTGGGAAACAGGGGCTCAAATTGGATCATAAATTCAAAGCTGTTCTGAACAGGGGCCCCCAAAATATGTTTGGCCCAGGGCCCCCAAAATCCTTAATATGTCCCTGCAGCTGCGTCTTAGAAAGTGAGAGAAGGGGGAGGAGCCAGTCAGGACAGGCCGGTTATGGTTGTGGGGAATAATAACAAACACGCGCTAACACTATTATGCATACAGAATCGTTTAATAACTCCTTTGGTGGTAACATACCACCGCAACAGGCATGCAGGAGAGAATGCCTACTAAGTAAAAGACGGATGAGAGGCAACCATTCAAGGGAGGGAATAGACACTATAAAAAATGGAAAAGTGGTAACCATTCGATGAAAGCAATAATAATTAATGTTACCCATGTACATGTATAAGAGACTGGTCAGCAAATGACTTCAGTCAAAAATAATAAAATAATACACGCATAAAAGATAATGGGCAGCATACAAACAAACGAGTGAAAGCATATTGATTAAAGCAACAAACATCCAGCAATAGGCAAGCACACAAACGTATGGAACATTCTTTGGTATAGTCACCAGACAATAAGCCCAATCAGACTGCAGGGGTATCTGGCATATGCTCATCATAAGCACAATGGTTGAATGCACACACAAGTCTTTTAGGTGGCTTATAAGCAAGTTTTTCTCTTCTAGCAAGTTGTTCTGCAACAATTACGCTTCATTTAAATATCCATCTCTGTTACTGTCTGGATAAAATGGCGTTATTGTCATATCCCCATGGGCTTTTTAGACAACATCAATAACATGCCACAGAATCAGCCGTTGTCCGTATGTACAGGCTGAGGGGGTCACGCAACCCACTTTTTCCTCGCAAAAAGAGTGTCCAGTCTGACACACTCTTCTTGTTCAGGTCAGGCAGCCAAGAGCTGGACATGCGCTAAATGTGAATACGCCTGGCTGCCTGACCTGAACTTTGCCAGGCTGAGGATTTCACAGCCCTGTAGGTGTGACCTCAGCCTGACAAAAGTGCCTCAAGGCCCTTTCCTTGGTGGCGACATTTGAGCGTCACTAATTGCCTCGGACCTGAGCACTTCAGTTATAAGCCCTTAAGTGTCCAAGGCTGAGTGTCATTCAGTGACACATCGCCACAGAGTAGGGTGGGGTCAGCAGTCTCTCTGACTCCATCCCACTCTGTGACTAGTGATGGCTGCTGCCTTCCTTCCTTGGCTGACCTAAGGCCAGCCAGTGAGGGAATACAGCATTCACAACACTCCTGGGACATCTGAGGTTTCCCTCTTGAAGAGCTGCAGGGAAGGTGAGGTTTATGTGCTTTTTATGTTTGGTTAATGTATGTATGTTAGTGAGTGAGTATTGTGAATGGGTGTCTGTGTGTGTGCGTGTGTGTGATTGCATGGGCGTGGAGTGAGTGTTTATGTGTGCATATGGCCCTCCCACTCTCCTCCCTGGCAAAGTTATCAGCCGCCACTGCACAGAATATCTTTCTCCGTATGATTGGCAGATGCAAAATGTTCAACCAATGTGAGGCTTTTCCAACCGTTCATCTTATCCAACTTCTGTGCTGGCGGTGGCCTTCCTTGCTTTTCTGTGAAGGCTGGCCATTGTACAGTTTACTGGCGCATATGATAAAATCGAGTGTCTTTATGGTGTTATAATTTGAAAATTGCTTCAGTTCATTGCATTGCATTGGTAGCTGCAAGACACACAGTCACCGCTTTTACAATGCTTATTGATTAGTTGGAAACCCACGCTTTTGGTAAATGAGCAATCAAGGTGTAATCCCGCGGCGTCCGCCGGCGGGATTTCCAACATGGTGGCGGGAGTAGGACATCCGGAAGAGGGGGTCAACGTTCCAGCTTCAACAATGGAAGCAACGCTGTATGGAAAGGCGGATAGACACAGCCAGGAGAGAGGAGAAAAGGAGGAAGACGCCGAGGACCACGAGGAGGCCGGAACGAGGAAGAATACGGAGGAACAGCTACAGTCAAGACCGGAGGATACAGGAGGATGCGAGGACCGGAGCAGGAGCTGCGAGGAGAGCAGGTCAGCGCAGAGCAGCAGGACAGCGCCCGGAGGCACTACGCTTGAGTCAAACCAGCCAGAAGGAGAGCAGGGCGGCGTGACTCCCCCAGTCATGACCCAGCAGTCATGACCCAGGAGGGCCGTGGCTTAAGGCAAGTACCGTTTCTTAACCTCTTTTCCCTAGGAAGGTGGAGGAAAGGGCACCACGAGGGTTTTGAGGGCACTTGTTATGCATGTGCATAGACACAGAGCACGGCGGAGGTGTGGGCGAAACAAGGCACTAACGTAAGTGATTGCTACTCGTGGTAGAGAGTCTGCAACACTGAAGTGAAAGCAGCCTGGGTGAAGGTGACGGTTGATCCTTAGATTACGCTAGCCATACAGGCACCTGACCTTTTCCATGTTTATTTTGAGGGACTTAAACCACCGCTCCTCTTCTTCTGGGACGGCCAAGAACCAGGACACCGGAAACCAGGAGCCTGAGAGAAAGGAGTTCTTCTGGAAGGACCCAGTGAGGAAACTGACCCTGCTAAAGACACTGTTAAAAACGCAGCTGGGAGTACTCTTTTTCCTTTCCCCATCCCCTTATTCCGTATCGTACTCACTTGAACTCTGCTACTTTACTTTTATTTAATAAAACAATGCAGATACCCGCTGTCTGCAGATACCCGCTGTCTGAGAGTCATACATGACCTGAGTGACCACACAAGGTTATTCATTTTACAGTCCCCAACCACCCTATGATGCGGGCACATGCTCCATGTCAAAATGCTTCCTAGAGCGGGCACCATTTTAAAAGATACTAAAATGCCATGCTACGCCATTGCTGTGTCCCTATTTGGGCCATTGACTGCTTTGCTTACGAATGTACTCCACACCGACTTTTGCAGAGGTCGTGTTCCTTTTTGTATATGTTTTTGGCTTGCGCTTTTTGACACCCTGACTAAATTATAGATTTAACAAATTGATTACATTGGTAACAGTGAAAAAATGCTTTTAATGTCAGCTGTTAATGTTAACATTAACAGCTGACATTAAAAGCATTTTTTCGAAAAGACACGACGTCGACATTCCTGTCTGGAAGTGTGGTGAATGTATATATATATATATATATATATTCAACACAAACAAATCTGAGATAATCAGAGTTTCATATTTCAAGCAAAGAAACAATATATAAGTCTTCTTATGTGTTCATCTTCTGATGTTTATTCTTATTTTCGTTGTAGACATTTCCAATGAGAATCACAGTGATGCCTTCTTTTTTTCTCTCTGTGGTAGTCAGATTTACATACAAATATCACAGTAAAGCCAACACGTGTTTCGCGCACACTGCGCTTCTTCAGGGCTGTCATACAAACAAAATAATTTTTTTTTTTAAAACAGAAAAGAAAACCAACTTACTATAAAGCACATTCCTGATACATTATTACAAATTAACACTTATTTAGAATTAGAACATTTTTTATAAAAGCATAATTATTAATTTGTAAACTCAAAAGCAGTATCAAAATTAGAACCGATTATTCAATTAGTCAAACGTGCACAGAAATTCGGGTTGTCAAAATAATATACACATTTCCTTTGTTAAGTATACCCATTCTAATAATCCATAGTAGTGTATCGTATTTAAAATAATCCTCCCAGTTCTTATAATGGCTGGAGCATTTCTTTACCTCAGTTAAGTAGCTAATCTCACTTCTTGCCTTGTATTTTGGAAAAAGTTCTCCCATTAGTAGAATCTCCGTTTTCTAAGTATAGGTTCCTAAAATAATATATATTGATTTTACCTTATTGCTTTGTTTTATTTCAAATAATCACTTATAATATTAGAACTTAATTCTCACCTTCATTATTCATGTACAGTTGTTGCACAGCTAAAATAGATCTTCATAGTCAGAGTGTATTCTTTGTCAGTCCTCAATCTAATGATCCTTGATAAGATCTGTAATAGTCCCAAGCCAAACACATACCTCACAAAGTGTCACATAGTATAAACAAAGTTTTGTTTGTATTATTAAAAAGTTTTTTTAATCCAATGTTTGTTAAGCCTCATACCAGGATCGAACCCGCGAAGCTTATTTATTGTTGGTTCCATGATCTAATGCACTACGCTATCCTCCTTGTCAAAGTGTTGAATGTATAATTGCACTGGTGGGGACCAGTGTCTGAGATTGGTGGCGCCGGGCAAGTTACCTGCAACCCAATTTGTATTAGAATATATATATATATATATATATATTCACTTAAAAAACCATAGGTTTCACACATGTTATAGTTAGGTGGATATTTCACTCGTAAAAAACCAATGAAATTCCCCCGATATAGTTAGTTCAGATAACTATAACTCGCGCGACCGCAATCCACTGCTGATGATGTCACATATTACATCACTCATGACATGGTCAGTGGCATCACTCATGACATCACTGATGACATCATCCTTGTGATAGAGTGGCGGCCGCGCGAGTTATAGTTATCTGAACTAACTATAACGGGGGAATTTCATTGGTTTTTTACGAGTGAAATATCCACCTAACTATAACATGTGTGAAACCTATGGTTTTTTAAGTGAATTTGCAAGGTTTTTTAAATGCTAATTCCTAACTATAACGTGTGTGAAACCTATGGTTTTTTCAGTGAATTTCAAAGGTTTTTTAGATGCTAAGTTATGTATGTATTATTATTTTTTTTATATATTTATTTTACAATAAACTACGTATTAAAAAAAAAGTATTTTTTTTTTTTTTTTCACCGTGCGCACCCCCGCGATTTAAAAAAAAAAGAATTAAAATGTTTTTTTCTGCCTTCGGGGTCCTTCAGGGACCCCCTGACAAAAGCTAGGGGGTCAGGAACTCTCTACCCTGCCCCCTTTTCACGTTCGCCACCTTCCTTTTTCACTCTCGCACTGAAAACAAACAAAATGGCGGCCGACACTTCCTGATTTCGACCGATTCGAACGTTGACTAACATGTAACCACCAATCAGAATTACGCTCGCGCACGTTAGGGTGCTCGCACGGTGCGCGCACGGTGCGCGGCTATAGATATGTATGTGCTTTTAACTGCAATTTTCTCAGGAACTACTGAACAGATTGACTCCATATAAGCAAAAGGCACATCCCTGAGCTGAGGACTACCTCTCTGCCAAATTTCAAGTAATTCTGTTCAGCCGTTCGGGCTGTACCTTGGACTAAAGGTCCCTATGGAAAATTGCATGGGGAAAACGGGTTTTGTGACCCCCTTTTTTCTCAGCCCCCGCTTGACGAATCCCCCCGAGACTTTCAGGGTAGGAGCGGAGCGGAGCGCCCCACCTATTTTGAAAATTTCGCGAGGATTCGTCAACCGGCGCCAAAGTTATTCCAAATAGAATGTTGCGGATTTCCTATGGAAACACGGTCCTAACTATAACTATCTACTGGCAACCGCCAGTAGATAATATATAAAACGTATATATATAAGTGGTTAAGTACTGCCTTGTATTTCCATGTGTTGTAATGTAGTACAACCCTTCATGGTCTCGAAGAGCCCAAAAGCTTTAATTCAGCTCTTGTGAGTCACACCAAGAATCCAGGACCTGGGGGGCACCACTTGAGGGTGCAGCTGGGTCCAAGGGCTGGAGCAGGATGTTGGGGAGACTTTTATGTCCCTGGGGCTCAGATCAGAAGGCCAGCAGAGTAGCCCTTGGAGTCACTCTGGTGTCGTGGGTTCTAGATTAAGTTTCAGGTACAGTTCTTCCTTCAACAGGCAAGAGGCCAGCAGGTCAGCACAGAAAGACAGAAGTTCCTTCAGAGTGGCAGAGTGGCAGTCCTTTCAGCAGCACCTCAGACCTTCTTCCTGGCAGAGTATCCACAGGAGTTGGTGTTTGAGCCCCAGCATTTATGCACAGTTATGCCTTTAAAGTAGAGAGAAGCCTCTAGAGGGATGCCTTAGAAGTGCATAGATGCCCTGTCTCTCTGGCTCTGACTCCAGACAAACTACAGGAACATAATGAACGATTATATTAGTTTAGGCCGGCTTTGTTCTTGGCTGCTGACTTTAGCAGCAGGCCTTACAACTTCACAACTCAACTCTAATCATTTTTTACCTACAGGCAACTATACCATTTCATCAAATTACATGTGACTAAAGAGTTCTTCTTGTATTTTTAAACAATATGCTTCAGTCTGGTAACGGAGGAGGCCGAAATGACCCTGATCATATTGTTGAAATATGAGCTTATAATAGGATATTTCAGAAATACAGATTCATGTTGGTTGCTTTGTTATTTTGGAATTTATTATTGAGTGTGCATGCTGCGTTTTTTTAATCTTGGGTAATTGCGAATGTACTGGAACTGCTGGTTATTGAAGTGGTGACTGAACTAATCATATGTTTGCCCAGTCGAAACAAAAATAATGATCTGTTCTTACACATTAAGGTATCTGGTTAAATCAATACAAATTAAATTTTTATGATCTATTTCCTTTCCGAAAGGCTCTCTTTTTTCTAATCAACACAACTTGATAAGTCAATAAATACCGTTTTTGTAGCCACTCGTTACGAAGATGAATCCTATCCTACTACAGGTTCCTTTACATCCCTTTAGTTTAGTAAGACACTAGCTTTAGAGAGGCCCCAGCAGCAGGCAGCAAGATTACTTTCTTTCACTGCTTCTTGTTGACCATCTTCATGTTTTTTTATCTTGTGCTCGTGGGCGGAGTTTACCATGACAAACCTTAGACGGCAACAATTCACTACATCTAAAAATCGATCACTGTCTGAAAGGATAAAAGTGCATATTACAGCAGTCCATGTTTTCAAAGGAGTATAATACATATCAGAATGTGAGGGTTATGTGGACAATTATTTTCTTTATATAAAGTACAGCCGCGGCCGCTGCAGGTAAGAGGTGGTGGGGCCAGCTGGGGGGGATTTCGAGAGATGACCACGAGTCCCACCGCTCTTACCTGCAGCGACTGCGGCTGATAAAGCATGCTAATGCTACACTGGACTGTCAAAGATGCAATATGTTAAAGGAACAATGACCCCTTCCCTCACTATCTGAGACCACGCCTACAGATTGGACATTGATTCCCAGATCTGACAGGTCTCCAACTTTTGGCACTTTCTCTGGTGCCTGGTCATTTTCAGCAAGGTTAGTGAGTCAACATCTAGAGCTGTCAGACTGGTCCTTCAGTCACCATTTAATGCCCCACAATCTGATAAGCTAGGAAAGATGTTTGCTGGTCTGCTTAGTTCTAAGTGATTGCAGCATTTAGAGAGCAGAACTCACCACCCCGACAATATGGTGCGGTAGGGAATGCAGTCAAAGGCGGCAGCTTCCTCAACTGAACGGTTGTCACAAAACAATGGCTGTTATGGTCACAAAGGTTTTGAGATATGCCCCTTAGCGTCAAGATTGGTGTTTCATTTTGGAGGAAGTCAGGTACATCGATGCACAAGCGATGTTCAAAAGCCTATAACATCATTCTGAATCTGTCATGAAAAAGACCAGGTTACTTCCATTGGTAGTGTTAACAAACGAACCAATCAGACACTCAGACTGAAACAGTTCAAATACTTTAGTGTTGAATCATATCAGGATGTTGACATTTCTTCATGCTGAAATATGTAAAGGGAGATTTCTGATGATTTCCATGCTTTGTGTAGTGAGCGTGGTATTTACCGTAAAATATACCAGATGTCGAGCATGAGAACTTGAGCATACATCTTGGCATTCCACACCTTTCACTACCCACTAGACACATGCCACCTCAACAAATGGATGGCAATGGTTGAGAAATCCGAGCACAAACCTTTTCCAATACCCAAGCACTATTTCCAACAAAGTATGTCTCTAAAATAATGGACCAAGTTTGGGGCACCCACTTGCCCTCAAGCCTTCCACAGAACAGCAGATAAAAGTAAGGGTGGGCATAACTCGCGTAATTTAGTGTGCCGTGAATAAGCAGAATTACTGGAGAATTCCGCATGATTACACATAATTACACATAAAGAGTAATTCCGCGTTTAACACTATTTCTTAGTGCAAAAATGCCTCCTTATGTCCAAAATGGGCTTAGGAATGCATTTTGCATTAAGGAATAGCGCTAAAAGCAACTGAACACAAATAGCGACAGACGGCAGCCAATTGCGCTCACTAAATGTACTCTTTGGGTAGCTATAAAATTGTGTAAAAAAATGGCCCAAAAATCAAGTAAAGACCTTGGCACACCACCATAGATTTAGTTCCTGCAAGCATAACTTAAGCTCCATTATACACAAATGGCCCAAATGTATTACGTAATCGTCGGGACCTTTTTGCCCTCTAACAGCGAAGAAACCTGTCCCACTTACAGCCATAAACTGAAGAATACATCTTGTGGCGCTCATCATCTTTTCACTGCATGTCAGATACATGATTCATTTTGGGGCAGTCCACAGTCGTGCTGTTCCCCAGACAAGTACCACCAAAACCAAAAAGAAATTCCTCAGAAATCAAAGAGATACATATTTGGGCGTCTAGTCCTTCCAGTTTCCCTCAGACATACACCACCAATAAAAAATATTCCTCAAAAATCGTGGGCAAATCCTTGGGCACTTCTGTCCTTCAAAGTCCCCTGACACACACCATCAACAGCAAAGACTGCTAAAAAAATCAAGTTGAAATCTTTTATCTATGTATTTATTTACTGGATTCATAAAGCGCAACCGCTCAACTGCATCCAGCTTTAAGATGCTATGAAGCCAAAACAGATCAAGACACAATAGAGTTATGGAACATAAGCCATTTAGGGATGGTGTAGCCAGAAATTTGGACATTTCTTGAAGATAGTAAGATTTTAATGTGAGAAGTTGGCCTGATATATGCTGTCCACTAGTTATAGTGGGCACCTTGTATCAGTCCAAACAACCCCTTATGGTGATAGGTTAAAGACAACCTTTATTGAAAGCTATCCACGTGGTAGCTATGGAGAGCAGCCTTCAGGCTAAGTCTTGAAAGAATGTAAAGCAGCTTGTTTTACCAGTCTAGAATCTCTTGAATGACCAAATGAAAGGACAACCACACCAGGTATATATTTTAAATATGTGTATTTAAGATAAAAAAAAACACAGCCCTCTAGTCTCTTTATGAGGCTGGAGTTCGAAGTACTTAAGTTACAAGTCAGTATTCAACAGTAAAAGCACAAATACATGTTTGGGCCCTAGGGGCGTACCAAACCATATACCAATAAAGTGGTATAAGAACCACGACTGAACTAGACACAAGGCCTAGAGCCTGTAGAAGTTCTTGGACCACAAGGAACCATCCAAGGTAGTGACACAGGGGACCCACGGGTGACGCGTGCAGTGTGAGAACACAGCCGCGAATCGCCGTTAACTTCTAAGGGGAAAGTCACAGTTGGAAATTAAGAGTTTAAGGACACTCAGAGGATGACTATGAGCGAACCCTTTTGGACTTAGAGGTGTCTAGGGCCAGCACCCACGGGAGCACTGGAGTACTCGAGTTACCTCACCCAGGGAAGCCGGGTGCATAGGTGTCTTTTGGTGTCAGGTCGCGTCGCTGTTTACAATGGAAGCTGGCCAAGAAGTGCTGTTGCCATGAAGAGGAGAAGTGTCCGGAGAGATCCAAGCCTGGATCTAGGATGGAAGGAACCTGAAAGCCAAGGTTACAGAGTCTGGGTCACTTACCAGTGACCAGGGGCACGATAGTCCATTGCCCACAGATGTCGGGTGCTTCAGGTGAGTTGACGGGTGTCTTGACTCTTCAGCCACGAGGTCCAGGAGGCATCGACAATGACCAGGAGCTGGATTCGAGCTGTGCCACAAAGTCTGTCAAGTGCTGTGGTGTCGGCGACCAGGATGGACCCAACAAGCCTTGGCAACGGCAAGTCACGTGGAAATAGAAAAAGGACGTCGGTGCAGACCAACAAGGTCTGGGGGGCTCACCCAGCGAGGGTACGTCGGAGCATGTCTAGAGCAACCAGGAAAGCCCAATCAGGAGAGGAGTTGCCTTCATGGGGACCCACTAGCCAACGGGCTAGCGATTGTGGAGGAGCCTAGAGCGGTCGCACTTGAAACTGGCCCATGGGTCACTCGTGGAGTGGAGGCCAGAGATCTTCAGTGCAGGAGGTGCTCAAGGCTGGGGCTACTCGGAGCCCAAAGCACAACTTTGAGGAAGACCAGGAAGATGATGGATTGGCAAAAGATCACGGTGTCCAGGGGTCACGGTTCTCCACGTCACCCACAATAGCCATGGGCCTCAGCTTTGCTGTGGACTCAGGGTAGCCTTGGGAAAGTCTGGAAATCCACCTCTGGTGATGCAAAGACTTTGGCGTCCGGCGGGAGCTTCACAGTTGCAGACCGGACAGTTGCTTCTTTGGTGCCTGCCAAGCAGGGGAGTCACTCCTTGACCCCAAGGGAGATTTCTTCAGTCTTCTAGCGGGAATAGAAAGTCGAAGGTCCAGGATATATGTTGCAGAGTTTCGTCCAGGGTAATCTAAAGTCTCAAGGACTGGGTTCCCATACTTATGCTAAGTTCGGGGGTTGGACGTACTCTAGGGACCCACCTATGGGAGGGTTTGGAAAGAGGGGTGGTTACATCCATTTCCTTTGTCCAGTTTCGCGCCAGAGCAGGGGCAGGTAGCCCCTGCAACCGGTTTGAACTGGACTATGCACAGGGACACCAAGTGTGCCCCCAGTGCAGTGCTTCAAAGCACCAGAGAGTGCCCCCGCCCAGCCCCAATACACATCTGCCTGTCTGGGGAGGTGGTTACACCTCCCTGGGACAGGAAACCTATTGTCCAGGCCTCCGCTGCCGGAGTGTCGGTCAGCAGCAGGAGGCCAGACCCGTGTCTGCGGCAGTGGCATCCATTTTGTGATGCCAGGGCTTTAGAAAGTCTTTACCGGGTAGACCAGTGTGAACATGTCTCTCCCTCTAGAAGGGTGGAATGCTACCCCCGCCACCAGAACTGGCGGGTAGTATTCCAAATTGTTTGACACCAAACTCAACATGTTTCCGTGCAGCCAGTCTAATGTTAGCATTTACCGCGAGGTTATAATGCACTTAAGAGTACATGGTCAGGCTGCACCACAAACAGCATCAGAGGAGGTACTCCGAACGCTGCAGAGGGGCTCTCCTCATGCAGGGGCACCCTCTCACATAAAAATCAAGCACTCTGCCTTCAGGATTGTTAAGGCCTGCCATAGGAGTGACTTATAGGTTTTATATGTGTGTGC
Organism: Triturus cristatus; assembly: GCF_964204655.1. Lineage (NCBI taxonomy): Eukaryota > Metazoa > Chordata > Amphibia > Caudata > Salamandridae > Triturus > Triturus cristatus. The sequence continues at coordinate 535,258,469 of NC_140580.1, forward strand.
AATGGTACTGATATAGGTACCCTATACCACAGTAAGGGGTGCAGGTACCACCTTACCCAGGCTGCAGTAGCAGACCTGTGGTGTCATTTTGGAGTGCTTCCCAGGGGTGGCATAATACATGCTTCAGCCCCTTTGAGGTACCTATGCCCTGGGTACATAGTATGCCATATACTAGGGGGGTATAAGGCACTCCAGAATCCAATTAGAGATGTAACTAATGTACATGGAAACCATTTTAGAGAGGAAGCAGCTAGGCTGGGGTCCTGATTAGCAGAGTGTTGTAACCTGCCTAATATTCTCTTTCCATTCATTGTCAATATTATTTCCTTGTTGGTATTATCCTCTTGCTTTCTTTCCCTATTCCCCCCCCCTCTTCTCCCTTGGTATAACCCTTATACTTGGAGGCTTGAATAGAATGTTGGTGTGGTGGCGGTTAGAGCGGGGCCAACGAGAGCGTGGAACTGACAGGACTGGCAGAGAAAGTAATACCTCCTGTGGAACTTAGAAAACAAGTTTGCGAGTTAGCCCACGGAGGTCATTTGGGAAGAAGCCTAACTAAAAGTAAATTGCGCTCAGAATATTGGTTCCCTGGCATGGACTCTCAAATTGAAGAGTTAGTCAAAGGGTGTCATGCGTGCGGAATTAGTGACAAAACCAAATGTGTTAGAAGGACTCCACTTGAACCAGTACAAATTCCCATCAAAGCCTGGGAAAAGTTGGGTCTAGATATTATTGGTCCATTACAAGTATTAGGTTTGCAAGAAAGATTTATTATAGTATTGGTAGATTATTTTTCAAAATGGATAACATTGTAATTTGTTAACAAAGTGGACAATAAGACAATAAAAATGTTTCTATCTGACACATTTGCTAGTGAAGGGATTCCCCATACCCTCATTACTGACAATGGCGTTCAATTTGTTTCAGAAGAGATGAAAGAGTTTTTGATTAGTCTGGCCATAAAGCATGTTTCCACCCCGCTGTATTGTCCTCGTGCCAATGGTTTGGTAGCACGTTGCAATAGAATGATAAAAGATGCTCTTCAATTAGCTCTTGCTTCTTACAAACCCATAATTGAATCTATTAAAGACATGATTTGGTCACATGCCATAACTCCAAATAGTGTAACAGGTTATTCTCCTTTTTGTCTTTTGAGAGGATGCAAACCGGGGTCTAAACTTACACCTAATTGGTTATTTGAGGATAACACTTTTCAGTGTGATAAAAGTATTACTGAAGAAAAAATTGTGTATCATCAAAATTACTACAAACAAAAGTATGTCTCAAGATGGAGTACCAAACCTAGTGAATGGAAAGTTGGTCAATTAGTTTTGGTAAAAAAAACACTTACCAGTGCTAGCAAGTTCGACAAGTTTTATGCTCCTGGAAAAATATGTGAGATTGGAAAAAATGTAGTTACTATGGCAGATGGAAAAATGTGGAGCATGGACAGACTGGTTCCATATTATGGACAAACTACCAAATGTAATCGTAATGATGCACCAGACAGTTATCCTGGCAAACTGGAAAGTAGGTGCAGTAATAGACTGGTAAAGTCACCATTTTGGCATAGAGACTTTGTAACAAAATGAGTTGAGTGTATTCACTGCATTGTTAATTTTCCATGGAAAGGGAGATGTGTTGTAACCTGCCTAATATTCTCTTTCCATTCATTGTCAATATTATTTCCTTGTTGGTTTTATCCTCTCGCTTTCTTTCCCTATTTCCCCCCCCCCCCCTCTCCTCCCTTAGTATAACCCTTATGCTTGGAGGCTTGAATAGAATGTTGGTGTGGTGGCGGTTAGAGCGGGGCCAACGAGAGCGTGGAACTGACAGGACAATAAATACTTCTTCGACTTACGCTGTGTTTAGCTTCATTTCTACACAGGGCCACAGCCAGACTAAGGTCGAAAAACAGTGAAACACCAGCAAAAAGTGGGGGTACCCATGTGAAGCAGATCCAACTCTCCTACAGATTTTCTTCCTTAAGTAATGTAAGGGACATTGTTTTCCAGAAGGAAGCAGCAGAAATACAAAAATCTCTTTTGCCTGTCTACGCCCGCTTTCAGACTTGGACTTGAAAAAGAGAAAGGTATGCTGATCTGAGGCTGCATTGTGAATGATAATAGTCAATTTAGGAAGAGAGTGATGGGGACATGCATTGCCGGATGTACAAGGCAGAGAGCTTTAAACTTGATATGCTCTGACATTGGCTGTCATTACAAAGAAGCCAAAGCAGGAGAGATATGGTCGCCACACATTAATCATAGAAGTAGCCTGGCGGCCGCATGCTGTACGTTCTGCAGTGTGTGCATTGTTTTTGCTTGGTAGACCTTAATGGATTTCTTTTAAGTAGTGAATTTTAGGTGAGATAAAAGCAGTAAAGAACCTAAATTTATGTAAGGAGGTGAATAAATCAAATATTTTCTTTAGAATGCGGAGAGGAAAACAGCAGGAGCGGACCACAGAATTAATCTGAGCAGTCATAGTCAGATCCACATCTAGTTTCACTCTCATCTTTTTTACGTTGTAGGCTAGTGTAGGAGGTGTTGTTCCCATTTTATAGGGCCAAACACAATTTTGCTAAAAGGAGCATTAAATGGATGAAGAGCAGAATTCAGTTTTAGAACCATTTAAGTTGAAGAAATTGATTGGCGTGGATGTCTGGCACCCAGCGCACCCAGACGTCAGGGAATACACCTGTTATGTCCCTACCCATGATACATATAGTCACCTGGACAGATTCTTAGTCGCAGCGGTTGTTACTGCTGACCTGATGCAGCCGTAGATACTGGGCAGGTTCCTCTCAGACCATGTACCATTGCTTTTGAAGTGGGGAATGGGGGGGAGACCTACCTTTGGTGCCCCTGTGGCAACTCAGACCGGAGGCACTCACTGATTCTTTGTTTCGCGAGGAGCTCAGAGCAGTGACCTCTGAATATTTTGATTCCAACTGATCAACAGCATCATGTAGAGGTATAGAATGGGATGTGCTGAAGACCGTGACACAGAGAGAATGCCTGCCATGTATTAGTGGTACCAGACGTCGTTTGGAGGTGCAATTGTTTGAGTAGGAGAAACAGTTGGTGAGCCTTCAGCGGGTTGTTCCTGCACAGAGATCTTGCCAAGAGTCACTGCTCTGACTGTCCGGAGGGCAGTGGAGGAGACCTGTGACAGACTAGACCGGTTGGTCCGGCATGAATATTGTCAGTTGCTTTATCATGAGCATGGTAAATCCAAGCGACTACTTGCATTGTTGCTTAAGAGGCAAATCTGCCCCGATGATACTTTCTCCTAGGCACTGCGATGGTACCTTTGCGGGGTCCCAGGCTGCAAGCAATTTTCCGCAAGATCGTCTTGCGACCGTTTATGGAGCAGTGAGGATTGGTCACTCAAATGAGAAGCGCAGTTTTCTAGATTCACTGTTACTCCCTCACCTCACGGCTAAACAGTTCAAGGGCCTTGAGGAGGACCTCTCGGCGGAGGAGCTGAAGGAGCGGTCTGGGAGATGGCGCACAGTAGGGTACCGGGCACGGATGGGCTATCTGTGGAGTTCTGCCAAACATTGTAAACGTTCTTGGAACTACTACTCTCCATCTAGAAACCTTCCTTGAGGCCCGTGGGGGGATGAGGTCGGGGGCATCACTCATATTGTCTTGTTCTACGCAGACGATGAGCTGGTGTATGTTACTCGCCCTGAGAAGACTGTGGGTACCCTGCTGCCAATCATGTCTGAGTTCGGTGCAGTGTCCGTTCTCCGCATCAATAAACAGAAAGCTGTATTGTTCCCACTGGCTCAGCCGTAGCTGCCGGCCGAGCTCCCTGTAACTGTGATTCATGGAAAAGGGTTCATTTTCGATATCTTAGGATCCAGATAGCGAACACCCCAGTGGCCCGATATCAACTCAATCTAGGTAGAGTCCTCAGTGGCCTAGAGGAGTTTGTTCATTTCTGGGTCCGTTTAACACTGTCGTTGATGGGTAGGGTTGCACTGAGGAAGATGGTTCTTTTGACCCCCTGCCTCTATGCCCTACAAAATGCAATGTATGATATTCTGCTGTCTACCTTCAATGGAATAAATAGTCTCCTAATGCCCCCTGTGTGGGCTGGTAAATGCACCAGTGTTACACTGGATCTTCTGAAGTTAGACCTCCCCTGGGTGGGCTTGGTCTCCCAGACCTAAGACTGTACTACTTTGCGAGCCTTTTGAGATATGCCACTCAAGGGTGTTCAGATTGTCCTAATAGGGGAAAACCCACTGATCAACTGGGGAGCTGCAGCAGACCTCCCACACTATCTTATGTTGAGGATGGGGGTCCCGGATGATCACCCCTTTGTTGTTCAACAGATGGCAGTAGCATTGGATAATGCGGTCACGCAGGTGCTGCATCAGGCCCCCAATGCTAAAATGTTACCTCTTTGTTGGTTAAAACCCATGCGTACAGTTCAGTAAGTGATGGACTTGACACAATGGTTTGAGGGCCGTTGTAGTACTGTTGGGGACTTATACACTAATGGTGTGTTTCTCACATTAGCGATAACGCAAGATGTGTTTTGCCTCCACCAAGGCCAGTTTCTCCAATATGCCAAACTATCAAGTACGATCCAGAGAGATATGGCCGACCTTTCCCGCTGAGCCTGTGGAGTCTCAGCCTGATGTCGCACATTTAGAAGAACCTTAAAGAGGATTGCCATACAGACATAACAGTGGTTTGGGATAGATGGGCGGAGGCACTGACTACGCCACTGTCAGAGGGAGCCTGGAAGAGAGCATTCTCTCAAGTTCAGGAAGTGGCAAGCAATGCAAGGTTTAAGCTTATACAGTTGTAATACCTGCACCAGGCCGACCTGACCCTGCTGCTTTTACACAGGATGAACAGGGCTCACTCTGAGGCCTGTCCCATTGTGGGTCTATCCCAGAGTCATTTCTTTACATGACGTGGAAATGTGCCAAATTTCGAGGGCACTGAGATGAGGTCCTAGAGGTGCCGCAAGGGTCACATGGGTGTTGGTAGACTCCTCCATTAAGCACTGTTTGTTGGGACTGCTCCCGATGCCTAAGCGTAGGGCCCGAATATAACATAGGTTTGCACTGTTGGGATAGGTACTAGCCAAACGGAGGGTGGCCATACACTGGATGTCGCTCATGGCCCGAATGAGCAGTAAATGACTGGCAGGCCTGCAGAAATGGGGAGAGGCAGAAGACAGACATCGGAGAGATGTGCCCACGGATGAGCATGCTGAGTGTGATCTAGAAATATGGGTGGATATGTTGACTGGCCTGTCGAAGGTCAATGAGCTGACATCTACCCTCTCCGTCAATGCGGGGGATCCAGAGTTAGGGACATGCAGCATGGCGAGTTCGAATGCTGTGCTGCTGAATTAATAGCCCGATTGAGAGGTTGCGTTCTCGGTGTGCTGCAGCGTGATCATGATGTTGTTTCAGGGGGGATGGGATCCTGATTGGTCGCGTTGATGCCTTTGTGGGTACACACTGCCCATGCTATTCCCATGTACATCCTTTTATATCAAATGCTAATACAGACATGTTCAGAACAAATTGATTGGCATTCAGTGTTATATTGTCCACATGCAGATTTGGATGTTGCTCATGATTAGTGTAATTGCTTTCTTAACTTGCAGACCAAGTATCAACATACATGAAAAATGGATACTCAGTCTTAGAGCATTCTACACTAAAACAGTAGCTTAACAGACACCACCAATCAGCATTAACTGACACAAAAATAAAGCATACATCTTGTGAGAAGCCCACCCTCCTACTCTTTCATGCTCCATCAGCATCATAAATTCTCAGGAACCGAAGATCCATTGAGGCACCCTTCATACTTCCTCTGTACTGCATACCCTAAATCTAAAAGCACATAAAAGTTGAAAAAATCAAGCACACATCTTGGGATACGCCAATACTTCTGCAGCATCATCAAACACAATCAACAGCAAAAAATATCCCATAATTGAGAATTGCACCTTCTCAAGATTCCATGTCTCAGATTACAATAATTGGGATACATTTTGGGAGAACACCACGTTTTTAATGACTATTCACTTACAACACCAACATCAAAACATGTTCCAAAAAATCGAAGCTCTCTCTTGGGTCACCTCGACTGTGCTACTGCACTCAGAAAGCAAAAAAAATGACCCAGATACTGAGAATAAATCTGGTGACATCCAACACCCTCCTAATGTCTCCATGGAAAATGTCACTATCCGGCATAAAATACCTACAATCAGAGGATAAATCTTAAGATACTCCTGCTCCCACTTTTCCCAATAGGGACATACCATCAGTCGCTATAGGCCTGCGGCAGTGCTTCATTTGAGCCGTTGGTTTCCGGTGCTTAGCACCGGCACTTAATCCTTAACACCGGCGCTTTTCGTGAACGCCAGTTAAGCACACATTTATTTATGGTAGGGTTGGGGAGATTATGTGATTTGTCCTGAATCACAGGATGTTGATCCAACGCCACGACTCAAACCTGGTTCCCCAGCTCAGAATTTGGCAGCTCTGGCCATTGCGCCACATCCTCTCCTCACTTTCTTGGTTAGTAGTTGGTTCTGTATTAGGCGGTGACAACAGGAGAAATGGGCTGGTGGAAGCTGCCTTCTGACGAGAGCCCCTGGCACTTATTTTTTTTACAAATTAACCACTGGCCTTCGGTAATGTTGTCAGAAAGTATTTACAAATATCCACCTACGGCTGCGTCGCGTCACTCTCCCTAATGGTGCTTGGAAAAGCGTTTCTCGAGCAAAGTTGAAGACCAAATTTAAACTTTGCAAATTTCAGGACGATTGCTAATTGAAATTGCTACAAAGCGGCAGGAGTAGAAAACAGCTCTACCCAACAGTGGTTTCAGAATCAGAAGGAAGTGGACATATCTTAAAATGATAGCTGTTAGTGTAACTTGGGCGGAGTCTGTATCTAGTTTCTGGCACTCTTCAGGGGTTGTGATACTGGTTTGCCTGTGATGAGCTGTAGGGGGGGGGGGGGGGTTGGAGTTCGCTTCAACCCCTGACATGAGCTGGCCAAGTGCACGTGCAGCAAATAAATGCATCCATGTGCTCGGCCCGCAGCAGAGTAAGTTCACTGAACTTCTGCAATAAAATGAGCACGTCATTTTAAAAGAAAAAGATCAAGACTTGTATCAAACAATTCCTGCCCCCACCATGCTGCATATGCCAGCACTACCTATACTAGAACTGCCATCTGCATACCACCCTAACCTAGGTCACCCTTCTGCATATGGCAGCACTACCTATACTAGAACTGCCATCTGCATGCCACCCTAACCTAGGTCACCCTTCTGCATATGCCAGCACTACCTATACTAGAACTGCCATCTGCATGCCACCCTAACCTAGGTCACCCTTCTGCATATGTCAGCACTACCTATACTAGAGCTGCCATCTGCATGCCACCCTAACCTAGGTCACCTTTCTGCATATGCCAGCACTACCTATACTAGAACTGTCATCTGCATGCCACCCTAACCTAGGTCACCCTTCTGCATATGCCAGCACTACCTATACTAGAACTGCCATCTACATGCCACCCTAACCTAGGTCACCCATCTACATATGCCAGGACTACCTATACTAGAACTGCCATCTGCATGCCACCCTAACCTAGGTCTCCCTTCTGCATATGCCAGCACTACCTATACTAGAACTGCCATCTGCATGCCACCCTAACCTAGGTCACCCTTCTGCATAGGCCAGCACTACCTATACTAGAACTGCCATCTGCATGCCACCCTAACCTAGGTCCCCCTTCTGCTTATGCCAGCAGTACCTATACTAGAACTGCCATCTGCATGCCACGCTAACCTAGGTCACCCTTCTGCTTATGCCAGCACTACCTATACTAGAACTGCAATCTGCATGCCACCCTAACCTAGGTCACCCTTCTGCATATGCCAGCACTACCTATACTAGAACTGCCATCTACATGCCACCCTAACCTAGGTCACCCATCTGCATATGCCAGCACTACCTATACTAGAACTGCCATCTGCATGCCACCCTAACCTAGGTCTCCCTTCTGCGTATGCCAGCACTACCTATACTAGAAATGCCATCTGCATGCCACCCTAACCTAGGTCACCCTTCTGCATATGCCAGCACTACCTATACTAGAACTGCCATCTGCATGCCACCCTAACCTAGGTCCCCCTTCTGCTTATGCCAGCAGTACCTATACTAGAACTGCCATCTGCATGCCACGCTAACCTAGGTCACCCTTCTGCTTATGCCAGCACTACCTATACTAGAACTGCAATCTGCATGCCACCCTAACCTAGGTCACCCTTCTGCATATGCCAGCACTACCTATACTAGAACTACCATCTCCATGTCACCCTAACCTAGGTCACCCTTCTGCATATGCCAGCACTACCTATACTAGAACTGTCATCTGCATGCCACCCTAACCTAGGTCACCCTTCTGCATATGCCAGCACTACCTATACTAGAACTGCCATCTGCATGCCACCCTAACCTAGGTCACCCTTCTGCATATGCCAGCACTACCTATACTAGAACTGCCATCTGCATGCCACCCTAACCTAGGTCCCCCTTCTGCTTATGCCAGCAGTACCTATACTAGAACTGCCATCTGCATGCCACCCTAACCTAGGTCACCCTTCTGCATATGCCAGCACTACCTATACTAGAACTACCATCTCCATGTCACCCTAACCTAGGTCACCCTTCTGCATATGCCAGCACTACCTATACTAGAACTGCCATCTGCATGCCACCCTAACCTAGGTCACCCTTCTGCATATGCCAGCACTACCTATACTAGAACCGCCATCTGCATGCCACCCTAACCTAGGTCACCCTTCTGCTTATGCCAGCACTACCTATACTAGAACTGCAATCTGCATGCCACCCTAACCTAGGTCACCCTTCTGCTTATGCCAGCACTACCTATACTAGAAAGAACTGCAATCTGCATGCCACCCTAACCTAGGTCCCTCAGCTTCTCCAATTGTATGAATCTCACACCAAGAACCTCATTCTTCAAGTGGCTTTTCTGGACATAGGGAATCAAAGTCTTTTAAGGGAAGTATGTACACGCAGTTGTCAGGTGTTACCGAGGCCTTAAAAACTTCCCGTTTTGTCAGATAGGGGAACTGAGGCACATTGGTATCCATTAAAGAAAAGTGCATGCATGCTTGGTTTTTTTTTGTATGATTTTTATTAAGTATGTTTAAAAAGAATATAAATGTGGGTGGTTACTTATTTCGTATAAAAGTGCCAGTTGGCACATTGGCCATAAGTTCTAAACTTACACATATGGAATCCCTTCTTGCGCCTCCCTGATTCGCCTTAGATTGTGAGTAACATATAGAATTCTCTTTTCACCCTTGTGGGATGATGTACGACCTTTTAAAGGATTAGTCACTCCATATCAATGGAGCAGTGTGTTCCTTGGTGTCTTTTTCTGCCTTTTGTTTCTAAAGCTGAACATGTTAAAAATGTCTTTATTTTGGCACGGCCACACGATGGATAGCTAATTTCCTTTCTTTGAGGTCGGGAAAGAAAACGATGCCTTTTTAAAACAGTGAAGAATGGTTTTGGTTCCACATATTGTAATGCTGTTAAATGAGTAGACAGCTAATTTGGCATAATGGTTTGTGCAGACATTAAATCATCAATGCAGACACAAGGCTAATCAGTGCACACTTGCACTAGATCATTTTAATGAGCTCTGAACTCAATAATTATAGGACTGATAAGTTGTATAATGTGGCAATGGTGAAATGTTCAAGGCTAGGACAGCAGAAGTGTTTGAGCAGACTTAGGAAAGCGATTATTCAAATGCATTAGTGGTCCACTTCAGGCAGATGGTCAGGGGTCTTCCAGTACCAGAAGAGTTGAGGGTCTCCACAATCATCTATGCAAACAGATCCACTCATTGTAAAGCAGCCGTTGACCCATCCCACCACACAGCGGGCAGCTCCGGCGCAGAGACCTCGCCTGCGAGGAACAATATCCAGTTTAACCAGAGCAAAAGCAAAACTATATAATACTCTGCTCACTGTTACCTGTACACCTCACTCACACCCCTAATCTGCATGATCGGATTGACGAAATTGGCATTTACCTCGAATGCTCCTCTGTGGGCCTGCAGCAGTGGTTGTGCCATCCACGGAGGCAGCTTATAGATCATACCACAGGTTTGCCCTGGTGGGGCCTGTGTGGGCAAGTTACTGTTACTTGGCTTGGCATTTAAAAAGCTATGTGACAAGATTCTGCATGTTTCCTGCTATATATCAGAGGTCTCCCTAGGGACAGGGTGTGGCGCTGGGAAGAGGAAGGGGATGTGGGCATGTGTGTTACATGCAAGGGTCGTGAATGGCACCGGATGGTGTGTTCGGTATGACAGAGCGTGCTTCTTGCATTGGATTAGCATGGTGAATGGTAGGGAAAGGCTATTGAGCAGTATTTCCCACGTTCAGGTTAGTAGCAGTGTTGTGTTTGATGCCAATAAGTTTGTAATGGCGAATCCTTTCTTGTAGTGTGAGTGGATCCAACATTACGTGTGTGGAAATGTCACTTTGGGAACATACTGCAGACCTCTGACTCTGAGGGGCCTTTCTGGGAGGTGTGGATGTAATCGAGACCTGCATTCCAAGGGGCAGGGTCTTGGCCCCACTAAAGATAATGATCAAACCTCCCAGCGTACAATGGCAGACAGGACAACATTTAGAGAGGGCCTTTTGAACAGATCACATCTTCAAAGGCCATTGTGGGTATAACTACTGGGGCTCTGGCCTCTGAAAGTAGTGACGCATTGGATATGGAACCATACTACGTTGATTTGACGCTGGGATATCGACAAGAGGAATCATTAGGGCAGGAGGGACTGCTGCTGTATTATCTGCAGAATTGTGCTGGCCTGGAGCTTATTGTGCTCCAGGAAGGGGACTATCACTTGGTGGATTTTGCCTGGGCATTGCTGGCCTGCAGCTAAGTGGCAACTGTTGTGGCCCCGGTCCCTGAGTACTTTCCAAGGGCCGGTTGGCTGGTCTCCTGTTCACGAGATCCCAGGGACACACAGGATCTCCTCATTTCCATGAGATTCTAAGGACCACTTAGGGTACAGCGGAAACAGGTGGAAGGGATCATCGGTTGGGACAAGGACCGTTCTGGCATACAACATCATCACACTGTGCAGCGGAATATGCTTGTCAAGGTCAGTAGCCCACTCTAGGTACCAGGACGTGAGGAGTTCGAGAAGTGAGGAGGAAGCTTGCAGAGTCCAAGGGACCCGTGCTTGCATCCTGTAGATATGTGCAAGCTTGTACTTTAGAGCGTGTGGTGTCTGAGGGATTTTGGGCGACTTGAGCTGGGAGCTGAGACTGTCTTCAACCTTCAGATAGCGAGGACAACAGTGCCTGACTTTGTGGCCTCCTTCCGAGGTCGCTGGCTCCCTCTCCCTGGACCCACACTACAAGGTACTTAGTTGTGGAGAACATCGTGACAGGGCCTAAGGGGTTTTGTTGTGTATTGTGGGCACCTACAGCTGGCTGTTGAGAGCTATGGCAGCTCGCACCTCCGCTTGAGGGCACATTTCTCCAGACTTCGAAGCATGTCAGCTTCCTGGGTTACAACCATTTGTCTCGTGGGGAGATAGAGATCGCACACTTGTGCAGGTGCAGCTGGGTGCCTTTAGGTCTAATCCAGATAGACAAAACTAAGTAACTGTTTCTTTCTGTGTTAGGTGGTTCTGACCAACTAATCAATGTGACACCTGCAGGGGCAATGTGTATCGTTGGCTGGTGTAGTTGAGTGACTGGGTCATGAGGCGTAGTCAAAGACCTGTGATTGCTTGATCATTGCAGCTATTGGGGGTATGCGATATTGGGTAATTTCGTGTTGGATGAATACCTCTGATTAGAGCATGTATGTTCATGCCGTTCCACTGCTAATGGGAAAGTTTGGCAATTGCATATAACTGTAAAGTGTATATACAATGTGTATTTTGTTTTGATTTCAATTTGTGTGTAATACAAAGGCCAGTGTTTTATACATATGGTGTAGTGTATTTTTGTGGCGTACGCAGTGTGTAGCAAGGGTGGTGTTGTGCCAATATTTTACACTTGGGCTCTGAGGATAAGCCTGACTGCTCGGAGCCAAGCTACCCAAGGGTGAGCACAGGTTATCAAGCACGTGTATCATACTCATCCTGTTTAGGATGGTGGATTCTGACTGGCTTCGATGCATGCCAGCCAGAAACCGCTGGGTCTAACACACACACCCAACACCCCCCTCTGTTTGTTGTTTGTACAGATGAAGCGAACATGCCTCCACACATGGACATCTTCTCTAAGGCAGGTCTCTGCCTGCGCTACCCTCTGTAGAGGAGGCCAGTGCTCCAGCGCAAGCAACAGACTGTTTTTTGATAAAGCTATGCCACTTAGCATGCCTGTGCATCTTGTAATATGCTCATTGACAAGTGCACGATTCCTGCACTCTGGAGAATGAGTTCCAGTCCCTGAGTGTTTTTGATTTTACATTTTATTATTATTTTTTTTACAAGTGAGAGCTAGGACAGAACAGTATGCTAGTGTACGGCTGGGCAGAAATTGCAGAAGGGTGTGGCCTATGGAGCAAGTGTTTTGGTTTTGTGCATGCATGGAAGGGACTGCTTAAACCATATTGCAACAAGCGTGTACCTGTACCTAGATATGGGTGTAGGAACAGAGATGATGAAGCCGTACATGCATGCAGATGGCAACCAGTCTTGACACAATCTGTATAAAGTATGGTGAACATGGACATAGGAAGTGCTAAGGGGTGAGCGGGTGCTACGCCTAGGGAGGGGGCGTGAAATGTTGCATCGTCTGTAGAAAATGCTCTGATGTCCACAAAGGAGCTGCAAAGAAGCAATCCATGTGTGTGGACATTATGCCACCAGCCATGGTACGTGCACTGATGGATACACTGTGGAGTTGCAAGAGGGCGAACATTATGCTATCAGCCACAGTTAAAGTATGAGGAGTTCACCCATGTCTAGCAGGAAGTACACTCGGGAATGGGCATTATACAATATACATTAAGCTATAACCTATAGGCTAAGGAGTTCATGCAGGGGCGGAAATGAAATAGCCCTGCTACAAGATTTGAGGGGTCACATGGGTGTGGCAGGGATGGAACCAAATGACACTATACTTACATAGAAGGTTTGTTATTACCAAACTTAGGTGGTCGCTAGAGACTGATGTAAGTAACATTAAGGAACGGAGACAAACAGCATTAGTCGGTGTTTCTGTGGGAATAAAATAGATTACAGACAATAAGAGAGGTTGACAGGGGCATGGCTCAGGGAAAGGTGAATCAGGAGGTGGTGAATAGCGCAGAGATTGTATCTCAACATGAGCGCCCTTGGGGCTTCCTCCTCATGGGAAGGATGGGACACCAGCTGGACAGCCTACCTACGTGAAACTGTGTGTGCTAAATATTGACGACACCGGGACCCAGGGGCTTTCTGCCCCCACTGCATTCAAACTCTAGCTGTAATTTATTTAAATATCAGAAACGAGCCCAGTTTACGCCTTTGCACCAGGGCTGATGCCACCCTTGATACATCTCTGTGCCAGTCTGTCCCTCCTACATCCATGCCCTTCAGCATGGCATCACCCTTTGTAAATAAAATGCATTAAATAAATCCCTCCGCCCTCTTCCCTCTGTGTCTCTGGAATCAGGACTGGCCCCACTCCCAGTATGAGAACCAGTTGGATTATGTATCCAGGGCCGAACTGGGAACGAAAACCAGCCCTGGCAAACTGCTCCGCCGGCCCCTGGTGGGGAGCTGTTTGCTAGGGCCGGTTTCGGCTAATGTTTTTTACAGGGGGCCGATATTGCCGGCCCCAGTAACAAAAACGGCCCCCCAAATGCCCGCTGCCCGCTACGGCCAGTCCGGCCCTGGATACCAGTTCCACAGTACTTGTCATACTGCTTGCCCCCCCCACCCGCACCCTGTCCTCGGTGAGGTGATTTCATTACAGATCCAGTTCTTGCTCAAGGTTGCAGAGGCCCAAACCCTTGATGGTATCATACCTGTGTGTCCTCACAGGCTGACCTATTGTCATTCTGTGACGAAAATGGCCCGGCCGGGTTTTGTGACGCACCCATCTTTCTAGGCCTGCTGCTGCCTTGGTCTTTGTGTCATGTGTTCTTGGCTGGCAGACAGGGCCATTTCTACCATTAGGCAAGACTAGGCAGAGGCCTAGGGCGGCAAAAGGGCTAGGGCGGCAAAAAGGGGATTTGTTTTTTATTTGTGCATGCATATAATACCCACTGGAATAGTCTGCATTCATTTCACGGAAGAAGCAGGTGAAGTTCTTTAAGTATGTTATCCTTCTTTTCATTTTTATAATTTCAGTATTGTACAGAAACCATAGGGAACCCATTGCATAACCTTTGAAAGCAGTTTAAATAATGTCACCATTCCCGTGCAGACACATGGAAAAGAGTACACATGTAAGTGAATGTAAAAAAAGTACGAAAAGCTACACATACATTTTATTTTAAATAACATCACTAAGTTTGCAAGGAACAGTTTGCAGTGTTCCAAGTGACAAATGGGAAAGTAAAATAGAAAGAAAAACGTGGAGAAGTGGAGATAAAGGGGGTCGTCAGAGATTACTAAGCGGAAAGGAGCACAACATACAGCACAATAAGCTCTTTCTTAAAGTATCAAACAGAATTTCTTCCCATAATCCATGGCGTAGATCACTGCAACTTATTGGGAGTCTCAATGTGTATGAGCAGTAAGGAATCAGGGCCTAGATTCACAAAAAGTCATTCAGAGATGGGCTGCATCATAAAACATTTGACTGCACTATGCAGCTTTTTTGCCTCATGGTCAGGCAGCAGCACCTGTATGTGAGTGCAAGCGCACCTGCTTGTACATGCTGCACAGCGCACCCTAGCATAGTGGTGTGTGGAGCAGGCCGGCGGTACCAGTGTGTGGGTCTCAAGAGCCATCAATCTTCTAGCGCGGGAAAGCGCTACCAATGACAGCCCTGGGCATCATTTTTGGCCAGTCCCTGAGCGGTGCTTTATGCAGCAGCCAGTGATGGTGACTACGTCTCGCACGTCGCACCACCTTCTCTCTCGGAGCAGGGGGCAGACTGTTTGTGTCGGCTGCTCTGGTGCCTAGGAAATAAAATAACCGTGTCAGGTAATTGGTTTATAATTCACGAATTTCATTTGTTTTTAAGCAGTGCAAACAGGTGGCTAATAGCACGCCACACATAAAAACATATATGGGTCCAAGAGGCTTATTTTTTCCATCACATTAATCTGAAATTCGTTTTTTGTTTTTTCACCCCACAATACAGATTCCAGTCTTATTATGGTCTGGAAATAGTCAAAAAAAGACGAATAGCCATAATTTATTTTCTAACCTGCAATAAAAACAAGTTCACATTGTGCTCTGCCTCCTGTGCTTTAGCTTTTGGGGTTGTTTGTCACGATTCATGCGAGACATATCAGCGGCAGCTAGATATGAAGCGTGTGATGCTTGACCTGCGTGAATAAAATCATCTAGCTAGACTCTCCAATCCACCTGGTTCTAGAGTCAGTTTGGAAGCTCTATATGATTTACCACTCAAAAGTACCCAAGCAACTATTGTTCCGCGCAGTTATGTTTTACGGCTGCGTTTGCGCTCTATACACCCACTTACAAAATATACATCGCTAATTAAATTTTGCCTCGGGGCTTACATAATAGGTTAATATTACACTCCTTTTTAGCTTGGAAAGATAAAAGGCTGAGTAGACTGTGCAAATATTTCAATATGTGACCAGCTAACACTACAGATCTCTGCAGCAAGCGGTTAACCCACTCAGCTGTTTTGCCATGTGCTCTTTGATAGTTGGTGTTATTTATACTCGGGGCACTTGAAATTAAGCCGCAGGGGGAACCAAATTATGCGGAGAGTTGGCTAAATTATGGTTATAAAAAAGGCAAATTATGCAGCATAACGAGGCACATTTTGTGATCTAATGCATTAATTCTTCCAGCCTGGATGACAGGGGGAGAGAGTGATGCTAGTAAAAGGGAGGGGGGCGGCATTTTTCAATTCTCGCCTAGGGCGGCAAAACACCTAGAAACGGCCCTGCTGGCAGACTGAAAGGACGGGGTACTGCGGGGTCAAACAAGACACATCAGTGCTTCAGCCAAAGGCCCGTTACTCAATGCCCAAATGCTCATCTTACCAATCCAACCCTGCTTCTGGGGCATATAGTAGGATGACGTCACTGGGACCTGCCGGCCCTGTGCCTGGGGTCCATGCCTGGCCCAAGAACACCTATACCCCTTCCTAGCCAAGCTTGGTGTCCTTCATGCTGCCACCTGTCCTCCTAGCCCATGTCGCCACCCGGTCATTGCACACCTCAAAGCAAGGTGTGAGGTTTGTAACCGAACACTTGCACATAGCTCGGCACACTGCAGTTCTCCTTTCCTACTTATGATGAGCAGACCTCTGATCTGTCCACAGACAGGCATCAGGGGTTGTCTGCTTACAAGTCGTTGGAGGCATAGACGTTTTAAGGCATGGGAAAAGTGGGTTCTGACCCAGGGCCCCAGCCTTTCAGCACCCCCCACCCCAGAGCCAGCTCTGTTTTGCAGATAGTATTGCGCTGATGACCTTTGTTATGTTATGTTAATGAGATTTATAAAAGCGCACGAATACCCACGGGTGTCTGGCGCTTTAATAATTCTTCAATAAATTGTTATACATTTCTTATACAGCTTGGTATAAATACCGTTTTTCCTTTAGTTTATTTTTAAGGTGGGTGAGCTGTGAAAGTCTATTACAGACATTTTGCAGATAAATATTGTATTTATATTTCATGCAACATCCATAAAAAGTATTTTTTTAACAGCAAAACAGTGTGGAAATCGCTTTCTTTTAGTCCCCACTTGCAAAACAAAGAAGCCAGTAGTCAGAGGTCTTCCAAAGCAACTCGTATTTAATAGTAACACGTGGGTGCACATAATCACAGAGCACGGGTGGCTATGACAAGAGTGGACATCGTACACAGGTCTGCAAGGTTATTTATACATGTGCAACGAGATGGGGCTGTGCAAAATATTTACAGAAGTAACAATCCTTAACTAGGTAACAAGGTTAAGAATTTTTCAGATCCTGAAATACTAACATACAAGGAAACAAACAAACACAAACATTATCAGTGGACAAGCTTGTTCCTTAAGATATTGACAGACAATCAAACAAACAAGCACAAACATTATCAGTGGACAAGCTTGTTCCTTAAGATATTGACAGACAATCAAACAAACAAGCACAAACATTATCAGTGGACAAGCTTGTTCCTTAAGATATTGGCAGACAATCAAACAAACAAGCACAAACATTATCAGTGGACAAGCTTGTTCCTTAAGATATTGGCAGACAATCAAACAAACAAGCACAAACATTATCAGTGGACAAGCTTGTTCCTTAAGATATTGGCAGACAATCAAACAAACAAGCACAAACATTATCAGTGGACAAGCTTGTTCCTTAAGATATTGGCAGACAATCAATCAAAAACAAGCACAAACATTATCAGTGGCCAAGCTTGTTCCTTAAGATATTGGCAGACAATCAAACAAACAAGCACAAACATTATCAGTGGACAAGCTTGTTCCTTAAGATATTGGCAGACAATCAAACAAACAAGCACAAACATTATCAGTGGACAAGCTTGTTCCTTAAGACATGGGCAGAAAGTCGAACAGACGAGCATAAGCATTACAAGTTTGCATTGTGGATCCTTCTCCTGCAACTGCAGACAATTAAACAACCAAGTATAAACTTTGCTAGATTAGCCTCAGACAGGCAAAGAGCAGGTATCCCAACATCAAGTGGGTAAAGACACGAATAAAACACGTCAGCAAGGCACCAAAAGTTTGTGATCAAGACATCTCAGGGAAATGCTTATCGAAGATCTGATGTTCAAACTAAGGAATAAAAATATGTTTTTCACAACAGTACATGATATTTGAGTTTGAGAACTGGGAGGGTGTCACAGAGATTATTGGCAGTAATATTTATGAGCTCCTGCTGTGTTACAATATTGAAGACGCACATCACTATCCGTGAATATTAGATGTAAACATATTTAGAATTTGGACAAGTGTGCTTATGAGTAAGAGGGCATGAAAGAGCTGAAATTGGATCACACATTCAAAGCTGTTCCATTAAGGGTCCCCCAAAATACTTTTTGCTCAGGGCCCCCAAAATCCTTAAGATGTCCCTGCTTGGAGAGTGAGGGGCACAAGAGGAAAGAAGCCCCCGAGCAGGAAATAAAGCTTTTAGGGGTGAAAGTGAGAAGTATCATGGGGCTGGTACACCTCTTACTTAATGAAAGCAACAGGAAGAGAAGTCAAGATGGATTTACCTATGCTTAATTGGTTGCGTGGTATTCAGTTGAGAAAGAACATGTAGTGTTGATGCTCTACCCCTCAGTTTTTTTTCTTTCCACCATAATGTGCAAAACATTAAATGTTTGAGTTCAGTTTATTGGCAGGCATGGGGCAAAGATGAGGCACAGTGTTGGCTTGTTAAAGCTGCGCCTCTGCATACACCTCTGAAATTAGCAGGGATCTAATCACATTATCACTCTTATCACCATCCTGGATGTGAGAATCTAGTTATGTGCACCTGGGGCCGCCCTGGCGAGAGTTTCCTTTGCAAGTGTTGAAAGGGAAATGAAATGGCTTCATCTCCGAGCGAGCGCAGCCACACACTCCTTGAAAACACCCTGCCCCGATTGTGAAACCAATTAAGATCTGCGAATTGACACTAAATCAAGGTAAACATTATAACAGAAAAATATAATTGAGTTTTTATCTCAAGTCCTGCGACCTCCCTTTGCAGCCAATTTCGTTGTAACATTTAGTGAACGGAGCCACCTCGCCGACAGCCCTTGATTTGGAGACACAAAGTTTCAGCTGAAAGTCTGACTGCTTGTGGTGAGATCATCTGGAGCACTCACTTGGAGAGATGCTGCAGGGTGAGACTTCGTTTGAAAGGATGGTGCCAACTCAAGATGATGTACAGATCCTTCAGCTGGCTTTGTCTCAGGAGAAGGGGATGCTGGATGTAGCAGCAACCCCACAGCTGAAGATATGATGATAAATCCGGATGTAAAAAGGGTCCCTGCAAGCCGTCCCCTATTTCTACATGCGCTCCCTCCACTTTGTTGTCTCCTGGCCCTCTTTCCTGCTTCTCGCACCAGTGGTGTAGCAAGGGGGGGGGGGGCAGTCTGCCCCAGGCGGCACTAGTTTTGGGGCAGTGGCCTCCCCCCACTCTTACCTTTTACCTGCACGACTGTAGCAGGGGAGTCACCAGCACCCCCCCCCCCCCGCTCTTACATTCGGCCGCTATGAGTGGCAAGCGCAGGGGCTGCCTCAGGCGGCACAAGTTTTGGGGCTGCAGCCTCCCCCCCCCCCCGCTCTTTCCTGCACGCCCATCACATGGGAATCAGCAGCACCCCCCCCCGCTCTTTAATTCACCCGCTGCTTGGTGTCAGCTGTTCCTGTTCCTGTTTGTAATCCCTATCATACTTCTTTCCTGTTGCCTTCTAATCCTCCCTTGCTTGCCTCTCTCATGTCCCTGTCCACATTTGCTCTCCCAACCCTGACTCAGTTTGCTCTCTCCTGGCCCTGCTTGCTCCACCCTGTTCCTGTTCCTGATCCTCTTATCCATGCATTCTCTCCCATTTCCCAGATCGCCTTTCACTGTCCCTGCTTGCCCACTTGCCACAGTTTGCTTTTGCCTATCCTTGCTTTCTGCTGCTCCCAGGGCTTTAAGTGGGCCGGGTCCTGACGGTACTCAGTACTGGCAGTTCTAAAAGGCAGGTGGTGCAATGAGTTCCCATGGGGCTCCCCATTTTTGCCCTCACAACTCTGCAGCAGTGCCAATCTTCACTGCCTTTGAGGTAACTTCAAAGAGCCTCGTTATAGTTCTTGCACAGTCTCAACATTTTAAAACTGAAGCATTTTCAATATTATATACAATGAAGCCATAATTGGGTGCTTATTTTTCAAGCAAATAGTCTGGCTTGTTATAGGTGCATTGCTACTTGTATTTTATATCTGGATGCAATGTCAGAAGAAGCAAAATACCGGTCAGACGGCACAATATACTAAGCACAGATTTTTAGCTTACATGTTTTAAGCCATGCCCTTAATCACATCGGCCACGCCCCTTAGAGAGACCCCTCCCCCCAGTTTTTTCATCCCACTTAAAGCCTTGGTTGCTCCTAAACCTTATCACTGCTTGCTCTTACCGTGCCTATCTTTCTTTTGCCTATCACTGCTTGCTCTTTATTGTCCGTTCCTTACTGTTTCTGCTTTCTCCCCCCCACGTTCCTACTTGCTCTTTCCTGCCCTCCACTCAGTCCTTTCAACCCCTTGCTTCTCCCACACTCAGCTTCTGCATTTCAAACATTCAACTACAAAGCCAGTAGGACCTTGTAATGGAGGTAAGGCATTGCTCAGATTACCACTCAAAGACAACGCTCCAGCTGCTATAGGACACTCCATCAACTGCCAGTGACTGACAAACCTGGAATCCCCAGAACAGGTGACCCCAAAAATTCCAGAAGCTGGGTTAAGCTATCCTAGTGCAACAGGTAAATGGAGGATACCACACTTCTCGTCTCGTCAAGAACAAACCAATCCCCAAGAACCCAATAAAATAACACATCAACTGTACCTACTGCCACCTACTCCACCTGATGTTTGGATCCCCTGAAGGGGATAAAAGTGGAGACGAAGTAACAGTCTGCATCCACCCTCTGTGCATTTCAAAAACACCACCAAAAGTGACAGTTTTTTAATTCCTCAAACCGGAAATGGAAAAATCAACTCACACCGTCCCAACTCGGTACCACCCCACGATGACCCACAGCACTAACCACAGACCCTTGTGAGCTCAAACTGTCTAGCCAAGCCAAAGGAGTGCCCGTCACCACACTTACGGGCTAATGTCAATGCGTTGTCTCACCTTATTCCACCATTACTTCACAGTATTTATACAAACCCAGTCAAACAACTGGTTTCCAAGTCAGATCTAATTGCATTATACCCTGTGGTCCAGGTGAATTTCCACACCAGTCTCCTCATGTCAAGGCAGTGCCGGGCGACACAGTTGCCAGTAGCGGCTGATAACTTTTAAAGTGGTGAGGTGGAAGTTACTTGAGAGTCCTGGGAACATTAGGCCCAAACACCCCAGCCAATTCAAGCACTGCTCTCATGCGTTTTCTAATACTAAACAGCGTAAGAGCAGTACTTGGCTGGGGCATGCGAACAGTGCTAGGATTGGCTCCATATAACACTGATGAGGCCGTGTATCTGTTCATGCAGATCAGTGGTAGCCATGAATGTGGAAACCTGAACTGCTTATGTCAGGTTGGCCACAGCCAAAACACCGGCCAATCTCACATGCACAGTTTAGTGATGAACAGCTACAGTCAGTTGTCCTACCCACCCACTGCATGCCGGGAGAGAGAGTTCTGTAGCCAGCACCATAATGAAGGAAAGTGAATGGAGGTACAAAGAAAATATTGATATTTTATAAATAATGAGCCTGGGAGTTAGTGGCTCACAGTAGGGGGTCAGTGCCCCTTTGCTCCCATGGATGAGCTGCCCCTGCTTCCCTTGCTTCTGGTCCACACTCTGTGCTCCTTGCACTTCTGTCCAAGCAACTGGGCTGTCTCTGACCCTGATGTTACTGACAGCCCGTTGTTTGGACTTCCAGCATCTAGTCATCCAATCTACGATTCTCCCGTGCACCCAAGATGGCGGATGCCTGTATCGTCGGAAAAACACTGTCAAGGCTGTTGGCTTTGCCTCTGCTTGTTTAACCATCCTTTTCTTAAAGAAATCTTCCCTATGTTACTCAACCTCCGATGTTAGGGTTCTCGGTTTTAGTTTTAACTACATTTCTGCCTAACATCTTTACTTTTAAATCCTTCTCACTTCCGTCATTACAGAAAAGTAGGTTTCTCTCCCGCCCTGGTTGAAGTTGAGGTGTGGTATGTTCAAGACATGCCACATCCGGCTCCCTGCAGCCATGTTACCATTTAATGAGCTAATGTGAGAAAAAGATAAGTGACAGCTGCAGCAAACAAAAACGCGATGGAAATTAGTTCATGTTAATGAAGAAAAGTCCCTGCACCAGCCTACTGTCACACTGAAACTTTTGGCTTCTCAATATCAAAATGTATTCTTGCAGATGGAGACTTTACAGACATGCTATCTTTCTTCCCATTAAATTTTAGGTTGGCATCTGTGCTAATTCTATCAGTGGCGCCCATATCAAAATGCAGAGAACGCGCATGAATTATGTTTAAACACTCAATTGCACTCACAATTAAATATGAAACTGTTCTGAAACTAGCGCTCTCTGTCTGAGTTCTAAATGTTGGACAACTTCCAATCTACATACCTCTCTTTACGTGTGACCAGCTTGAATTTTATGATTCAACCCATTGTATCCATGATGTATGTGGTGGTGCCCTAAGAAATCACTTCCGTAGGTCACACAGAAGCAAACGCAGGGCTCACGGGGTTCTCTAGATACTATCATTTTGTATGTCAATCCACACGGTCAACGCACTGTTTCAGTCTCCCAGATCTAGACAACATCTACTTGTGCTGGGCATTTTTCACCGACATTTGCAGCAAACGTGCACCATCTGACCACTGCATAATAGTATTTTGCACACGTCAATCAGTGAAGATGTTGGTACAAAATTGTTTCTCAGTTGTGCACAGCAACCAAGCATGGACGCACAATCTGGTCTCCAATGTGGGTGTGTGACTTCACCATCTGCAAATTTCTCTTCTTTCAGATACATGTTTTCAGTATTGCACCAGAGTTAGCATGTTTCTTAATTAATTGTTAGTGGTAATGAAGGAGTCCACAAGTATTTCATATGTAGCTCTAGTTTCCACCCTTGAGTGCTGCCTACCCCCTACTCCCCCAATGCAAAATTTTGGGGTTTGCTGGTAACCACCAACCATGTGGCTGGTCTGGTGCTCTACGCCTTTTCTGGACAAATAATGCCTGAACCTTCTCCTCCACCCGGTAATCAGTACCGAGGCAATCACGTACAATTCTGAAGCTTGTGCTATGACGACCCCCTCACCCTGGACTAGATCATCTGCTATCTTGATTTCCAAACTACTACCATTCCACAGCAGGACAAATGCATTAGAACACAACCAGACCAGTACTCGCCTGAAGGCCATACATAAACAAACACACACACTTGATGAAACACATGAACATTCTGTACCAGTCACACTACACTTTGGGGGCACTCTCAGACAAGTAAGGCAACATTCATACCTCCCCATCACCACGGTCAAGGGCGCTCCTCGCTCTGTGGTGGACCATAGGGTAAGAGTGCTACACCAGATCTAGAGCGGTACCAAAATAACTGGGGTAGCTACCATGAAGGAATGCACACAAAGGTATAAGGTCAGTTTCCCTCTGTAGAATGAAAAAAGTCCTAGAACTATATCCACGTGACAGCTTGCCTTTCTATTCTTTCTGGCAGACCTTGTTTGTTTTCTTGTGCTGGGTACTTGTGTTATGCGTCTCCTGACCAGTGCTTTACATGTTTTGGCAAGCTGCTCCAAGCAAAGTGCTATTATATGTGTGTTGACTGGGGCACACCCAAAGTGATGCTCCTTTTGTGTTTGTATTTTGTTATTTACAGAGCGCATGATCTCCAAAGTTTCATGGCACTGGGGTGATTGTTACTGATAGCAAATATGAACTAATGGCATAAGGAGGGTACCTAACGCATTCATATATAAAGATCACTTTTAAGTACCTTTCTGAATTGTAACGAAAGGAGAGTAGCAGGATAGATGGTAGAAAATTCCACACTTTTGTTGCCACATTGGAAAAATATTTGTCACCATATGTGGCAATGGGTTCTCTGGGAATTTAGAGAAGTGTGTTCTCAGCGAATAAGCCTCGCTGGTATGTAACAGGTAATTGTTTTTAAACAGTGACGGCTCCTCCGCTAAGGCGGAGGAGCGCTGCCCCACTGCTTTTTTTGCAGTGACACAAAGGAAAAATAAAATTATAATAACTTGCGTTATTATAATTTTATTTTCTGCTTCCGCCCGCTTTGCATTATGGGGAGGACGCAGTAGAGGAGTGGTAGCACCCTCCTAAAGTGCACAGTAACTGCTTGGCTGGCCCTCTTGGGCCGCCCAAAACAGTCTTGCGCACTTCGCATGTTCTCCATGCAGGCAGCATTACAGCCTGCATGGAGAACATGCCCAGGCCCCCAGTCAGCACCTGTGCGCCAAAACAGGGCACCCAGGCCAATCGCAACGCTGCTAAGAGAGTGTTGTGATTCACTGACTGGGCGCCTGGGTGTGCTTCCGGTAAGGCTGAGCGAGGGAGGACTACGGAGGTGAGGAAGCGTCAAGAAGGTAAAACATTTTTTAATTCCCGCTTCCCCTGCATCCTCACCTCCCTCCTACCCCCGCCCCCTACCTTCCGCATCCTCCCTCCCTGCCCTCCTACCTCCGATCAATGCTGGCCGCTGCTGTTTTAAAAAAAGGATTTGTGGGTTATTTGTTGTAAGTGTTTTTGTGCGCTATGGTCACAGCCTTAAATATGATTCGTTTAGAAACAGGAAGTCAATGTAGTCTCCTCACCGCAAAGTAGAAGAAATGGGTTCACATTTCCTTAAACCACAAACAAGTCTAGCAGCCAGATTTTGAACAAGCTGCACCCGTGAGATCAATTTCTTGAGAGAAACTAGCTGGACAGCATTCCCATGATCAATGCGTGATTGAATTAGAGCATTAACCACTGGTGGCTAATACCAGCATTAATTTCCCCTAAGGTTTTCAAATGAAAAATCAGGTTTTGGTTGTGTGGGAAACATGGGACTCTAAATTGAGATCAGAATCAAATTTGGGGGCTTATGTATGAGCCCTTGCAACACTTTTGCGCCCAGGTGCATCACTTTTTGTGACGCACCGGTGACGTAAAAAATTTGCCCTGTTGCACCCTATTTACAAAGTGACGCATCTAGGCAAAAAGTTGAAATGTACTCAAAATTTGGGAGGAAAAATACAGGAGTACATTTTTGACATTTTTAGGAGTTGGGCCTAAAAAGCCCTCCCAGAGTTATTTTTTATCAAAAGAATAAAACTTTAACACCTGGAATATATTAAATATAGCACAATAAAATGAGGAATAAAAAAACATAAAAAAAATAAAGCAACAAAATATTACATAATTGACAATATCAAGTTTGTTATCACTAACTGATAATAAAGATCCCTATTTGTTTTAAGAACAGAGGTAATCTTGACCATCATGCTAATAGTACTTCATGATATACTATCTCTTCATGATCACTGGGAAAAATACACTAAACATGCATTACCAGTGATGGAAAATGTGGGGAAAGAACACGATACTAGCACAGTAGCACCAAGAGACTCCTTGTGCACATTTAAATGTTATGGGACTAGTCATTTTTACCTTGCTTCTCTGGATAGGTTTAAGCTTGACCAGAACATTAAAACCTAGATATTTTATTTCCGGAAGGGGAGTGCAATACTTTGTTGATGACTTCACATACCTGGAAGACAGTCCTGATATTAAAGAGAGACGAGTAATGGTAAGGACCTCGGGGGCTATTAGGGTGTTGATTTACTGACACATAGACTATGAAAGAACTCTTTAAGTTTTTTGTATCCTGACAAAGTGCATGGTAGCTGAACCTCTGCATGACAGGAGAGGGTCAAGGATGCAACCTTGTGTACCTTTGCAGCACTTATTCCTCCACTCACGGTGGTGTAGAGATTATTCTCATGCCATGCTAGATGGAGGACAGTGGGTACTGTGAAAGGGCACATGGCATGTCCCACAAATGTGACTGAGCAAAGAAATATTGTCATAGGGAGTGAGTGTCCTCACTATACAGTCTTCAGTTAATTTGCCTGCATAGGTAGAGGAATCTTGAGCTGCACTCCTCTGATCCTTGGAAAGAATTGGAGAGCTTCTTGGTAGTCTGTATCTTCTCTGTGTCTCTGCTTTCTTCAGAGTGAGAGAGGTCTTTTACGTAGGTATGGTCATGGTTATAAGTTAGAATAGCAAGTTTGAAAATATCATATTCCAAAAATATTATAGGCAGAATATCAATTCCCAACATATTGTGAAGTTGAGTATATTTAGGTATGTATGGATTTTGTATTTCTAACTCGACTTCTACATAAATTGAATATACATATTGTCAAGGTAAATAGATATGGATTTAAGTATGCTAAATCCAACTTTAACTAAATATACTCACCTTCACAATATTTTGGTGATCATTACTCTGATTATGATATTTTGTTAACCCCTTTGCTGCGAGTCCTCCCCATGTGCTAAGCCTTTTCTGGCTACTTGTGGTAGTTTGAGCTTAGGCTGCCGTAACCTTTTGTCCACATAAGGTATCCACACCAAATTTGTGTCCTTTATTTCAAACATCGTGGAGAATCTAAAGGTTTCCAGGGTTTGTGGATTCCCCTTGTGGGGATTGAGAAATTATCCAAAATACAGCTACATTTTGGGTTCTTTAGGGGGAAAATTGGAAAAACTGCTATATAAGAAAGCATCTGTTTTTTTCCCTGCAAATGGCATGAATGAAGGGTTTGCAGTGCTATACTCACCATTTTCCCAGCTTCCAGGAACAGGCAGACTTGAATCGGAAAACCAACATTTTCAGCACAGTTGTGGCGTTTTACTGGGAGATAGACCATTTTTCATAATGTTTGTGCTTTCAACCTACTTTCAGTTAGTGGTAGAAATGGGTGTGAAACCCATGGTGGATCCGGGAAAGCAATACATTTCTAAAAACTAGATAACATTTTAGATTCAGCAAGGGGTAATTTGTGTAGATCCTTCAAGGTTTTACTATAAATAATATTGAAATTGTTTTGAAGAAAACTGCCATTTGTTTCTACGTTTTCATCTGTAACTTCTTCTAACTATATCAGATTTTCCAAAACAATATACTGTTACGTCTGCTGGTCCCTTTTGTTTGTGGGCATATATAGGGCTTGTAGGTTCACCAAGAACCAGAGATAGCCAGAGGCAATAACTGAACTGCTCCTTGCAATGGTTTTTCATTGTGTACCGGGTTTACAGCAATTTATTTGGAAAAATATAAAGAGTGAAAATTAGGTATCAAGGAAACATATGTATTTCCAAAATAGGCACAAGATATGGAGTTTAGATGCAGTGGTTATTTGCACATCTCTGAATTTATGGGTACCCATACTAGCATGTGAATTAGAGGGCATTTGTCAAAATGTCCTACATTTGGATAGCTCAAATGCAGGGAAAAACAATTGGTAATAACACTTGTTCTTCTATTCTATGTTTCACTAAGTCTCCTGATAAAATAGTACCTCACTTGTGTGGGTAGGCCTAGCTTGTGTGGGTAGGCCTAGTGCTCACGGCAGGAAATCACTGAAAACTGACCCCTTTTGTGCAGTGTGCCTTGCTGTGGATTATGGGCCCTAGCTCAGCCGGCACCTAGGGAAACCTACCAAGCCTGTAGATTTTAAAAACTAGGCACCAAGGGCAATCCAGGATGGAATAACACCAGGTTCTGTTACCCAGAATCCCTTGCAAACCTCACAATTTGTAAAATAAAACTAATTTTCCTCACATTTATATGATGGACAGTTTTGGAATCTGATAGGAGCCACAAACGTCCTTCCACCTGGCATTCCCCCTGCTGCCAGTTAAAAATGGTACCTCACTTGTGTGGGTAGGCCAAGTGCCCTCGATAGGAAGCGGCCCAAAACGCAACATGGGCACATCACATTTTTCCACTGAAAACTGATCCCTTTTGTGCAATGTGCCTAGCTGTGGATTATGGGCCCTAGCTCAGCCGGCACCTAAGGAAACCTAGCAAACCTGTAGATTTTGTAAACTAGGCACCAAGGGGAATTCAGGATGGAATGACTTGTGTGGTTATCACCAGGTTACGTTACCCAGAATCCCTTGCAAACCTCACAATTTGTAAAATAAAACTAATTTCCCTCACATTTCTGTGATGGAAAGTTTTGGAATCTGAGGGGAGCCACAAATGTCCTTCCACCTGGCATTCCCCCAGCTGCCTATTAAAAATGGTACCTCACTTGTGTGGGTAGGCCAAGTGCCCTCGATAGGAAGCAGCCCAAAACGCAACATGGGCACATCACATTTTTCCACTGAAAACTGACCCTTTTTTGCAATGTGCCTAGCTGTGGATTTTGAGACTTGGCTCAGCCGGCACCTTGGTAAACCAAGCAAACCTGTACATTTTAAAAAACTAGACACCTAGGGGTATCCAGGGTAACTAACTTGTGTGACTCTCACCAAATTGTTTTGCCGAGGTTCCTTTCAAAACCTCACCACTTTCACTAAAAAAACACATTTCCTTACATTTGTGTGATGGAAAGTACGAGAATCTGTAGGGAGCTACATCTTCTGTCCATCTGGCATTCTTCCAAGTCTCCAGATATAAATGGTACCTCACTTGTGTGGGTAGACCTAGTGCCCACACCAAGTTACTGCCCAAAACATATTATCTATCACCAAATGACCTGGTTTTGCAAAGAGGTAATCTATGTTTTTAGTCCAGGGCTCGGCAGTCATCTAGGGAAACCTACCAAACCCAGATATTTCTGAAAACTAGACACCCAGGGGAGTCCAGGGAGGTGTGCTTGTGTGGATTTTCCAACGTTTTCTTACCCAGAATCCAATGCAGCCTCAGATTTAGCTAACAAAAATCAAGTTTTCCTCACATTTCTGTGTTTGAAAGTTGTGGGATCACTGGGTCGGCACAAATTTCCTACCACTCAGCGTTTCCGCAGGTCTCCCGATAAAAATTCTACCTCACTTGTGTGGGTGGGCCAAGTGCCCATGAGAGAGGGAAGGGCCCAAAACATATTGTGGAGGCATCAAAATTATCGATCGCAAAATGACCTGGTTTTGGAAGGGCGTCACCTGTGTTTTTGGGCCAGCCGTGACGGCCAACAAGGGAAACCTACTAAACCGAGACATTTCTGAAAACTAGACACCCGGTGAAGTCCAGGGAAGTGTGGCTTGCCTGGATCCCTGAATATTTTCTTACCCAGAATCCCTTGCAAACCTCAAATTTAGTTTAATATATCACATTTTCCCCACATTTCTGTGTGGGAAGGTTTTAGGATCACTGGGCCGGCACAAATTTCCTGCCACTCAGCATTCCCCCAGGTCTTCTGATGCTACCTCACTTGTGTGGGTGGCCTAAGTGCCCGAGACAGGGAAGACCCCAAGCATATAATGGAGACATCAAATTTGCTGATCTCAAAATGACCTGGTTTTGCAAGGGAACCGCATTTTTGGTCCTGGGCTTGGTGGCGATATAGTGAAACCTACCAAACCCAGAAATTTCAGAAAAATAGACACAAGGGGGAGTCCAGGGAGGTGTGGCTAGAGTGGATACGCCAATTTCTTACCCAGAATGCCGTGCAAACCTCATATTTTGCTAAAACAAATTTCCTACTACCCAGCGTTTTCCCATGTCTGCCGATAAAAATGCTACTTCACCTGTGTGGATGGGCCAAGTGCCATTGACATGGAAAACCCCAAAATTTCTGGGTTTTGGTAGGTTTCTCTAGATGGCCACCGAGCCCAGGAACAAAAACGCAGGTGATCCCATTGAAGAACCAGGTTGTTTTCTGATAGACAATTTTGATGTTTCCACAATAAGTTTTAGGACATTCCCTGTCACAGGCACTTGTCCCACTCACACAAGTGAGGTGTCATATTTATCAGGAGACTTAGTACGCTGGGTGGTAGGCAATTTGTGCCACCCCGATGATCCCACAACTTTCCCACACAGAAATGTGAGGAAACAGTACGTTTTTGTCAATTAATCAAATTTACAAGGTCTTTTGGGTAGTAAACCCTGTGGGACCTACATAAAACATACAACATATTATTCCCTTGGTGACCAGGTTCCAAAACGTGAGGCCAGAAGGTGCTCACTACAGAGAGAGTATGCACTGACAGTTGAAAAGCAAAAAAAACACCAAAACATTACTGCAGACCCATCCACTTGTCAATCACAGGCATTCTGGTTGAATTTGCCACATGAGTAAGTAAATGGTACCTTAAAAAAAAAATCACCAATGACTCTATAAAATACAGCCCACAAAAGTAATTGTTAATAATTTCATCATTAGATCAAAGAACCACTGACTTACAGCTTGTGAGCTGTAAAGCCACATCAATGCACCAGCCACTTTACAGTCCATTCACACACCCTTCATGTGTCAGACCCAGAAAACCATTCAAACTGCAAGCTGCGGGCCCAGCGCAATACAGCACTATTCAAGGGCTCTTCACTCCCAACAGGACTAACATACCAATCTCACCACAAAGCACCCAAACATCAGACAACTGACAACTGACAAACACACCCCAAGCAAGTCAATACACATACCAGCCACCAACACTCCCCCAGTCCTGAACACTGCCAGTCCACACACACACCACCAACCAAGCGCCAGTCCACACACACCGCCTGCCAAGCAAGCACCAGCATACACACACTGCCAAGTGCCAGTCTACACACACCACCAGCCAGACACCAGTACACACGCACCGTCAGGCAAGCAGCAGTCTACACACACCTCCAGCCAGACATCAGTCCACACGCACCACCAGCTAAGTGCTAGTCCACATGGACTGGCAGCCAAGCACTAGTCTACACGTACTGCCAGCCAAGCGCTAGTCCACACACACAGTGCCAGCCAAGAACCATTCTTCACATACCGCCAGCCAAACGCCAGGACACACAGACTGTCAGCCGAACTCCACTTCACACACACCCACACCCACTTTCACTTTCCTGTGTCTTGTGGTTTTCGGACCCCCTTGCTGGCAGATGACTCTATAAATATGGCTGATCAGCCCGGGGGTGGGGGTGGGATTGGGGGTGTGTGAGAAAACAGTCACAATATTGCCCCCATAATGTGGAGCAACCCTTCCCCAAGGGCCGCTCCTGACATATAAATAAAGAAAATCCCTGGGGTCTAGTGGCTTTCTGCCTCGCTTGTGGGCAGATGGGCCTAAAATAAGGCTGATCTGCCCCCGGGGGAGGCAGAAAACAGCCAAAATATTCCCCCCCATAAAGGGGGGCAACCCTTGACCAAGGGGCCGCTCCCAACATATAAATAAGTTGTACACCTGGTATCTAGTGGCATTCTGATCCCCTTGGTGGCAGTAGGGCTTAAAAATAAGGCCGATCTGCCCCCAGGAGGGGCAGAAAATGGTCAACATATGCCCTCAAAATGGGGAACGACATTTGCCCAAGGGCCCCCCCAACATAGCAATATGTTGAATCCCTGGTTTTTATTGGCATTCTGCTGATAGGCCTAAAAATAAGACCATCTGCCACTAGGGGGTGCAGATGGCCAAAACAGTGCCCACATTATTGGGGAGCGACCCTTGCCCAAGGAGCCACTCCAATACCGAAAACATTCAAAATAATGCCTGGTGGCCTAGTGGGTGCATTCCTGCTGTGCAAATGCGGCCCCGCCCACGATCGCACAGCAGGTTATGCACTGCTTAGAGACTCCGGGGGAAAGGAAAAACTTCTTCCTTTCCTTCTGTGCCTCTTTGCCCTCCTCGATTCCTCCTCTCCTACATGCTGAAAGTAATGGCTTCCAGCACGTACTGGCCTGCGCTGATGACATCAGCGCACTGTGCACGCGCATGTCATCAGATTGCTGAAGGGGGGTTTGGGTGGCAGCAGTGGTGCTTCCGCTGCCATCCCCAATGCGGGCCCATAGATGGGCAGCCCACAGGGGGGAACTCCAGCACTTTCCCTGTGGGTGGTACTAGGACGGAACGGTTCAGTCTTGAACAGAGGAGTACTGTGGCTGAGGACAGAATAATTCCATCCTCATTACTCAAGCGGTTAAGGGTCAAAGTTGTGATGTTAAGTATTGTAAATCCATACTTACCCCCCAAAAAAACTCACCTTCACAATATTTTAGTAATCGATATTCTGGCAAAAATATTTTTGTTACACAATATTTAGTACTCAGTGTTCTGGTTCCATACCCAAGGTCAGGAGCAAGTGCTGGGCATGGTAGCAGAGCTTCAGAGGGAACTTCTCACCTCCTTTTGGGAGTGTGTGAGTAGGGTGGCCCACTAGGGGGAGATAGGCTGTTTGCTCAACCGGTGGACCTCCTTGTAACAGAAGGCGTCTTTGTCTGCCGTGTCCTATTTTCATACTGCTCCCTGCCATGCAGCCACTGAAGGGGTTGTGGGGGAGCGCCAGTGGAGCATAAGTGTGTGCTTAGCAAGTAGAAGGGCTAGGGCTGTGAAGCAGGTACGTACTTTTTGTTGTTTCTTACTCTTAAATATGCCTAAGGAGCATGCCTGCCATGTGTGAATGTCTGGTAGCTCCGTGACCTTGCGCAGGGAGGTGTGGATCGATTGCCAATTACTCTGGCAGGCAGGACAGAACCTCAGCATATGGATGAGTTCCACGTCAGGAGCTCGGCAGCGCGGGCTTTCGAAATGTGTCTTGTGAGTAGCGGCTTACTTTAGCCGGTATTATGAATGCCCTATGGACTATGAAGAATTGTATATTTTTAAAACAGGAGTTGCGAGAGACCAATTTGGGAAATTTGAGTGCTCGATTCCACTCCCTGTCATGTAGCACCCTCCCAAAGTCTTCTTCCCATTTTTGGCTCAGTGCTGTGAGTGGGATGAAAGCCAGTTCACAAATGGCTTTATAAAGCCAGGTGATAAAGTGACAGTTGTTACCTGTGGTTAGGATGGTCTGTAGAACTGGGTGTATGGTGGTTTCCCCCTCCGAGATGTCCTAAAGGGTGTTACAAGTGTGACTGAGCTGTCAGTGCAAGAGGAGCTGCCCTAGTTGGAGGCCATGCTCCTCAACCAGTTTGTCAAAGGGGAGGAGGTGGCCTTCGGAAAATAGGTCACCGTCTGTAAGTATCGAGTGGTCTGCCCAGACCCTCAGTTCTCTGGTAGTGTAAAAGCCTGGGTCGCAGGGGAGACCAACAAGAGGTAAAGTTACGGCATATAATGGGGACCCGTGGGAGAGGCGATGTATCCGGGTCATGCATGTTTGTTCTGTTGCCACCTGCAAGGGCCAGGTAAAAGAGGGCAGAGCTTTCGGAAGCAGAAGTCCTCCAAACATTGATATCGACAGGGGCCCTTATTCGGTGCAAGCTTCACTCAAACAGCTCCCAGCAGACCATCAGTATAATTGGAGCTGTGCTGCCAGAAAGAATGCCTTGAAGGAGGGGGCACCCATGCCTCCCCAGTGCACTGGCAGCTGCAATTTTATTAAGGCAACTTGTCGGTGCTTGGCGCCCTGGATGAGTGTGCAAAGGAGAGTATCTAGTTCCTTAATAAAGGAATGTGGCATAATAACTGGGAGGTTTGTGAAATAATATAGAAGGCAGGGTAAAATAACCATCTTAACTAAGACGATTTCCCCTATGGGGCCATAGGGAGGGACTGCCAGACGTGTACCTGGGGTCTGATTCCCGTTAAGGCTTTGCTGAGGTTCTCCTCCTGTAGGTCTAGGGGAGTATGGTAGAGATAGACCCCCAGGAAATGGTTTCGCCTGAGCATGCCAGTTAAGGCAGGTGTCATCCAGAGGTATTTTGCTTGGCTATTGATCAGGACAGAGCGGATATATGACTGATTTTGCCCAGTTGATGCAGAGTCTAGCAGCAGAGGCGTAATCTGCTAGAGTTTCTTGGAGGGCAGTAAGGTCAGCCATTATGTCTCGCATGTATAAGAGCAGGTCGTCCACATATAAGGACACAGCATGTGTTCTGTCCGTGAGTAGGATGCCCCACTCTCGACCTTCCCTGCACAGTCGTATTGCGAAGAGTTCCTTTGCAAGCATGAATAGTAGGGGGTCTTGTACTGTGGCCAACCAGGAATGGGGTTGAGACGAGGCGACCAAGGCAAATCCAGGAAATTGTACTGGAGTACAGTAGTTGTGTTTAAGCTAGTTACCTGGGCCCTATCACCACACGAGTAAGTACTGTGAAAAGATAATGTCTCGTTAGAAGGTCAAACGCCATCTCCAGATCGAGAATGAGAAAAGCCGCTTGTGGGAACCATTCCCTTACTTGGTCTTGTATGTGAAAGAGATGACAGATGTTCTAAGAGGTGCTATGGCCCGGATCAAAGATGTTTTGGGCTGTGTGCACCCATTCTGGGAGGATCTGGGCGAACCGGTCAGTGAGGATTTTGCCCAGGATTTTATAGGCAGCCCGAGAATGGATGTGGGTCTATTAGATGTCAATCAATCAATCAATCAATCAAGCTTTATTCGACAGTTTAAGTCATAAAAGCACATTACATTCATAACATAAAACAGGTGTTAAATTATCTAAAAAGTTAAAATTGCAATAAAATTTCTGAATAACCGTCGAACACAATATTTTATAAAAATATTGGACCAATCTAAAAACCAATCCACTTGCTCTTATGATGTCGTGGGACTGTTTGATGAACATATTAATTTAATCACCAGCCTATATTAACTATAACATAAATATTCTACCAAGTGCACATGATTTAGAGGGGATTTACCACTATCCTCAAGGCTTTTGCCCGTATGCCCCAGGCCCA
Organism: Triturus cristatus; assembly: GCF_964204655.1. NCBI lineage: Eukaryota > Metazoa > Chordata > Amphibia > Caudata > Salamandridae > Triturus > Triturus cristatus. The sequence goes on from NC_140580.1 coordinate 535,293,220, forward strand.
CCCTAAAAACTTTGCCACAGCTATACATACAGGGGGTTCAGATTCTGTGCACAAAATGCGGAGCGCTATTGTATATCTCCTAATGCCCAAAAATCTGCAAATGGGCTTTATCCATGTTCTTCTAGGTTCAGCATACATGGGACAAAAAAATAATAGATGTCCTACAGATTCACGTTCATCTACACACCTATAACACTTATCATTTTTGTTTTGGTGACCCCCCCAGCCAGCAGTAAATTCAGCAACGGGTAGAGTACCCACCCGCAGCTGAAAATACAATTTGCGGTCGAGGGTTTTTCCAATTATGTCCCAGAACCTTTCAAAGGATGGGCGAACTTTTAAGTCAAGAAATCGACATGTTAAATGAGTGGAAAGTCCTTGTGTGATTTCTACCTTAAATACCCATTCCCAGTACATTAGTTTCAATTTGTCCTTGGAGGGCAAAACAGCATTTAATGGATCGTTCCAGAGATCAATCAGACCTAGGCTACACAGGAGAGATTTAATCCCACGCAGCCAATGTATTTTGTGGAACGAATCAGATTTTATTATATCCAAGAATCCACTCCTATAATGGACAAGTTCACCTGTGGACCAAAGCCGGCACCAGTATAGTATTGGGCGGAGCTTCACCAGATGTTCTAGTGGCTTTTTGCCAAGGTCCAACAATAGGGGTCGCAATGGTGTGCTTGAAGGAAGTTTTGTGATCTTGCGTAAAAACGCATTTTCAAGCACCATCAGGCTGTTCAAATTGCCAAAACCCCAGAGCTCAGCCCCATATAAGCATGAACTCAAAACCATCGTCCCATAGATCTCTAATACTGGTGAGATTGGTTTTGTGAATGAGGTTTTAAATCTAGAGAGTAGAACGCCTGCTTTTTGTTTGTGTATTAATGCAGCACGATCTAATTGGCAACCCCAGTGCATATCTTTCTGCAATGTAATGCCCAAGTATGTAAATGAAGTAACCTCCTCCAGGGGTAGATTATTCATATAAATCCTTCCCTTATCAGATTTATGAGCATTAAATGACATAAACTTTGTTTTTCCGGTGTTAACTTCCAAGCCCCTCACTTTACAGAACTCTTCGAGGCACCCACGTGCCTTCTGTAGACCACTTGGGGTCTTGGAAATAATCAGCATATCATCTGCGAACATGAGGATGGGGATACGAGATCCTGCCAGTACCGGTGCATCGGTGGGGGTCAGCGAGAGGAAGTCCGCCACCCCGTTGACAAAGAGCGAGAACAGGGTCGGTGCCAAAACGCAACCCTGCCGCATGCCCCTGCCCACCGGGAATTCCTCCGTCACCTCTCCCACACACCCCCAACGCACCCGAGCAACATTTCCTTGTGTAGGCGGATAACCACGGAAAGGAGTTCTGGTGCAATTCCAAGTTCACTCAGGACCTGCCATAGCTTGCTACGGGGGACCAGGTCGAAGGCCGCTTTTAAATCCACAAATACAGCATATAAGGCACCCTTTCCTAGAACTTCCAATATAAAATAACAAAACGGAAGACTTGATCGATTGTACTTGTCCGGCGTCGGAATCCAGCCTGCATAGGACTTAGAATTTCCTGATCTTCTATCCATGTCAGGATCTCGTGTAGGAACATTCGACCAATAATCTTCTGAATCACATCTATCAAGCTAATTGGCCTATAATTTCCCGCAACAGACTTATCCCCCTTTTTGAAGACCGGAACAATTTCTGCTCCCTTCCACGAGGAGGGGATATCTGCTCCCTGGGTAATAGCATTGGCAAGACGCATAATGTATTTACACCAGAGGTGTCTATCACCAATAAACAAATCTGCTGGAATTCCATCCCTGCCAGGTGCTTTGCCCCTTGTCACTTTGTCTAAGGCCCTTCCGACATCTGTTAATGAAAATATTGCCTTATCATATTAGACATGGGTCAGAGTGTCACGTGAATTTTCTTCACAGGGTGCGGCATACTGGGGTTTAAAGTGATCTACCCACTCATTCTGGGCCACGTTATTCTGTGGGCGTTCTGGTATGCCACCCCTGTCCCATTTATATATGTCCCAAAATTGCTTGCTATTCTTGCACCTATAGGCATCAAGAAGATCCTTCCACATCTCATTGTCCCACGTTTCCTTTGCCTCCTTTAATGTCTTCTTGTAGTCTAACCTGGCATTTCTTACCAAAATTATATCTTTCATCTTAAGAGCACTGCCAAGTTTGGCCCGGGCTTTCCTGCAATCGAGATTGTACCATCCCACTTTCTTGTGGTGTTTTGGGGTTCTTTTTGAGGTAGGTTTAACAAAATATTTCCTCAAACCTCAAAGAGCCTATTATGGACTTCCACCACAATCTGGCAGGAGCTCCCACCCTCTAGATCACTCCCCGGAGCTTCTAGTGCACCAATGACTTCTTTATTCATAGCTGATTTTATTTTTGGGTCTTCTACAATCCTGTCCCATTTTAGGTAGCGCATGTTATTAGACACGGATTGTTCGGGTTCAAGATTACCTTGCTGGGATGGTAGATTATCAGAGAGGGACAGATCAAATAGTGAGGCTAGTGGGTGGTGGTCACTCTCGGTTCGAATAATGACCTTCATATCACTAAGATAAGGCCAAAGCTTCACGTGGACAAGCAAATAATCTATTCGGCTCGCCCTTCGGCCATTATCAAAGGTATTTGTTCCGAGTTTATCTGACAGACTTCCACCATTAGCTGCCCTCAGATGGTTACCTATGCACAATCCTTTTAGCTGTATTGCTGCCTCTGTCCACCTTTTCACGGGGGCAATCTCGAGGGCTGGAATTCCCCAACTGGCGTCTTCCTCAGCTGTGAACTGTGCTATGTCATGGCCCAAAGGCTCGAAGGAGGTGTTAAAATCACCTGCTACTAGGGGCAAAGTATTCAAAGGCAGGGAGTCGAGTATGTCTTCCAATTCCTTTATGACTGGAGACTTTTTACCCCCCCGGCAGGCCTCGTGCATACACATTAAAAATTTCCAATTTGATCCCAGACTTAGAGGCAATCCTTACTGATAATATATCTTCACTGGTTCTCAGACCTTGATTTACTCAACACCCCAGGTCCTGCCTAAACCATATAGTTAAACCACCAGACGGGCGGCCTCTTATACTTTTTAATGCTGGGACATGAAAGTTGAGGAAACCGTTACAAAATACAGGATCTATTGACCAGGTCTCCTGAAAGAGACATACATCATATTTTGATATAAATCCCGTCCATTCAGGATAGGCAATTTTAAGGCCTAAACCTGCGATGTTCCAGGATATTATGGACAACAGGCCATTTTCTCTATTTTTCCACTTAATGGTATCTAGACTCCATGGTGAAGGACACAGGCTGTCCCTCTCTGGATGGACCAGATTATCCTTAGTAATAATGATAGTGCCCATGTTAGGTTTAGTGCTATGCTCAATGTCTGCTACTACACCACTTTGAGGGTATAATGGACACCCCGCCTCTTTTCCCGGGATAAATGAGTATTCCATTTCTATCTGATTCAGCTCGGTTCTTTTTAATCCAACTAACGGATTTGGTTCATTACCCGATCTGTCAGCCTAAATTATGTTAAAATGGTCTTCCCCTTTCTCGTGGAAGGTTTTGGTTGGTTTGGATGTTATATTCCTATCTTCAATGTTAGCTCGCCGTCAATCACAATCTTCCAACCCAGAGGTCTTAGCTGACCCATACTGTGCTTTAGATCCTCTGTTGTTCCTAGCAAAGATACCAGAACCTCTATAATCACGATCGTCTGGAGCAGGCTGTTGTTGTTTGCAATAAAAAAAGGATAGGGACAAGGAAAGAATAGGGGTACACAAGTTTGCCTTCTGCCAGTTACAAATATGTTCCACTGCCTTCTTATCCCTGAAATTAATTATTATATACAGTCTCCCTCTATTGTTTTACTCTTGGGACCTACCCACTCAACTCGCCTAGCGAATAAAATTTCAGCTGAAACATACTGGGGTAAGGGGCGATTTTGGTTAAGCCAAAAAACGCACTTGTTCTTCAAATCCCTATAATCTTCTCTTTTTCCTGGACCCAGAGGTTTGACCCCTACCAGTATCACCACATAGGGTGTAGACTCTGGGGGGAGATGTATGCTTAAGGGTTTTCTTACTACTTGAGTGCTGGGTGCTTCCCTCCCCGCTGGCATAGCTACTGGGCTTCCATTAGCTGGTACCCTCCCTACGCTTGCTGTGGTACATACAGTACTCTTTTTTACAACCTGGGAATCATGCCCTAGTATTAGTAAGTTGGATTTAATTACAGTGGGAGTGGAGCTTGAAGCAGCATTAACAGATGTGATACAATAATCAAGCGGCATAGCAGACGATATAACGGGTGCCTGACAAATATTAGCATTTATTTGGCGAGACTGAGCGGATGCATGTGACAATTCCAGGCAAACCAATCCATTTTCTATTGCGTCCAATCTATCATATATTGGGAGACATGTTTTGTAAAAGATAGATTCTATCTTTCCCCAAAAGTCATCTCCTAGGTCCTGTGACATCTCTTTAGGTGGAATCAGGAGTGGTAATACAGTTCCTCCGTCTCCAGAGCCACGCATGGAATTTTCAATAGTATCAGAAATCTTCACACAGTCTTTTTCAGGGATAATACGCCTTGTCTTTGCATTTTTATTCCCTCCAGCTGCCGATTCCCCGCGTTTCCTTTTTAACTTCTGATTCATCGTGTTCCCCCTATTGTTTATAGGTAGTGTTTTCCCCTTGGCGTTCGTGGCGGAACGTGTCTTGACACTCTGTGCCACACCATCAGTTTGAGTGAGATTTGTTTGTCCCACTCTTGGCCTGGAGCTAAGATTAAATCCTTCAGATTCAGGGAGGCAGAGAGAAGGCCCTGCATGAGGGGAAGAGCTGTTTACTTCCTCGCTTGCCACCACAATTACGTCGTGGTCAGGTCGCAGTGTTTTATTGTGATGTGGGGAATGAGCATAGGCCAGTTGGCCCAAGGAAGAACGTTTATCTGCCAGGGATCCCAGAGACAGTCTTTTCTCAGTATGGACTATTTCCTTTTCCAGGATGGATGAGACTCTAACCAAGAATTGGTCTAAAGTTCCCACTATGGATTTCCGACCTTTGTCGATGGTTGTAGTCATTATGGGACCGGGTGTTGTGTAGTGACAAACGTACGTCTTTTACCACACTGATGTGTAGAACAGGTAATGTTTGTAGAATGCCCCGAGGGGTAAATATAAAGTAACTAACCTGGTCTGGAGGGTAAAGACAGGAGCCCCGTCCCGTCCTCAATCGGCCTCTAACGGGCTCGCCCTTGGCTCGGGCTTAGCCCGGCGCCGCCCGCGCGCGTCCCGCGACGCGGAGGGAGCTTCCGCTTTTAATGCGCCTCCGGGCGCGCTGGTGGGCGGAAGTAGTCAGTGGCGCTAGGTGGCCTGAGAGCTGTAGTCTCCCCCGACTGCGGCCGGCGGTGTTACACGGCGGCAGGGGAGACCCACAGCGTTGCCGTCCCTTCACCAAGAGTCTCAAGCCAGGTAGGTGCGTTTTTCCTGGTGGTTATGTTGCCGCTTTGCGAAGATGCCTCCGCTCCACCGAGGGAGCCTCCGCTTTTAATGCGCCTCCGGGCGTGCTGGTGGGCGGAAGTAGTCAGTGGCGCTAGGTGGCCTGGGAGCTGTAGTCTCCCCCGACTGCGGCCGGCGGTGTTACACGGCGGCAGGGGAGACCCACAGCGTTGCCGTCCCTTCACCAAGAGTCTCAAGCCAGGTAGGTGCGTTTTTCCTGGTGGTTATGTTACCGCTTTGCGAAGATGCCCCCCAGATGTGTGGTGTCTCTATCCGGTTTAGGGAGGGAGACCAAGAGGGACTCTCCGAGTGAGTGCGGGAGCTCACTAGTGCTTAATGCAGCCTTCTACATTTCCATGAGATGGGTTTCCAAGAGTGACGAGAAGGTGCTGTAATATTACAGGGGTATACTGTCCAGTCCCGATGTTTTGTTCCAGGTGAGGTCGCGAATCACTTGCCCCTTATCTGTTGATGTGATTACTGCTTTAGGGAGAGTCTAGTGGAAGCCAAGATACGTAGGAGAGTAATGCCTACTAGGAATGCATCGGAGTGATCCACTGCAGCATCAGGTAATGTCCTTTAAATGGATGAATAGTAGTCGTAGAGGCCTGTAAATGCCAGTTTGTGTGTGGGCAGTGTTGCCCATGAGGTCGACCACTTCAGTGATGGGGCAAGCCACAGACCCCAGTCAGAATAGCAAGGCCAGGAGTCTACCAGATTTATCACCTTCCCTGTGAACTTTGACTGTGTGGGCCATAAAATGATAGCGTCACATATTTTCTAGAAGGGCAATGTAGTAGGTTTTCGCCTCCCTGAGTTGTGGGGTGTGCACGGGGTTAGTATTCGCTGCTTTGCCAAAATTAGCTAGGTTGTTCTCAGCTGCCACTATGTTCTTCTCCAGGGTCCTGCAGACTCCTGTTATCTTTTGAATACAGACCCCTCTTGTCACCACCTTAAAGGCATCCCACTTTAGCGTCCTGGTGAAGGCTGTATTGTGGTTCTCGAAGAAATAATGTTGGGTGTGGTCTCCCTCTTCACCCCGGAACACAGGATCTTCCAGGCAATCTCATAGTAGCTTCCACATAGGAGTTGGGGTGATAAGGGAACCCATCTGAGGTTCATGACGTGTGCATCATGGTCGGGAACAATCTGAGAGCTGGACTACGGACTCCATGGGGGGTAGAGCAAAGGAAACAGTCAAGTCGGACAAGGAGTATGGTCGGGATCCAGGGTGTCGAGGTCGCCATGCATCTGTGAGTGACCAGTGGCACGCCCAGCTCCCGAAGTCATCAGCCTGCACATGTGGGGAGGAGCAGGGGATTGGATCTATCCAACGCAAGGTCGAGCACACAGTTGTAATCACCACCTAGCACCCATGGTAGCATGGTTTTATGAAATTCACCTAGTAAGGTTGGAGCAGAGGTACCTGACTCCAGCAGGATAATGATTAGAACAGTCCTTGTTATGCCTCCAGAACATAATGTGTGTTTGTGGTTAAATAACACAAAACGAGTACAAGAACTAGGATGTCTGATCTGGTGGGTATCATGTGCCTTTCCCTTAAACAGGAATTATATACAAAGATAAAGAGGGAGAATGAATCATTAGGCAGGCTCTCCCTGTTGTTTTGCTGTGGACCATAACCCTCCTTCGTCTTACAACCACCATTCTTATAAAAAGATGTTGAGCTAATTGTAACCCTGACAACATGTACTAATGTGGATGCAGTTGGTCCTCCATTCTCACTCCTTCCAATTCTTATAAGCATCATTAAAAAAGTAATAGGGTTAATGTTGTGGGAGATGTTCCCATGATGAAGGGAGGGGATGTAAGAAAGCTTTAGGGCCAATCACACAACAGAATGTAGGTTGGCAGGGCAGTGTTTTGGGGCTCCCAATCCTGTCAGGCTGTGTAGGTCTGATCTCCTCACAGCAAGGTTCTAGGCACTAAACCTCTGACTCAGCAGGGTTACAAAAAGGCTACATAAAGGACGGTGGACCGCCTGGGTGTGTCAGCCGCCGCAGCAGACATCTTCTGCCAGGAGAGTATAGACCTTACCCCTAAAAGAGATACTGCCAAGAATTCTGCCAGTGATCCTGGTTCCAAGTTCTTGGAAGACAGAGGGAAACATTTTAATAGCTGCAAAGGTTAATATACAGTCAGCAGTTGGCCCAAATCCAACTGTCCATTTAGATTCAAAGTTAGCACCAAAACTTGTGAAGAAGCAATTAACTTGGAGAACATTTTCTATCCCAAAGATCCATGACAAACCAGTTTCAGGTGAAACTTTAATTTTGATTTTGTGTATTGATTTCAAAATAAATTATATCCAGCACAGTGTTTAGTAGGCAAGAGTTGAGGTAGGCACAGCCCATTCACTGCCATTTGTTTTTCCTATGTGTAGGTTGTTGCCTGTTGAAACAAATCTGGCACAGGACTAGTAAGCAACAAAAGGTCTCTGCATTTTATCCAAATTGATGGTTTAAGCCAGATACTTTCATTTGGAATCCAAAGAATTTTAGCAGGGTGCAATGAGAGGAGCTGATTAGAGAGATATTCAGGAGGAGGACATGCACCAGGCACTCCCTACCACTAAAGCAGATGGAAAAACCAACAACTTGGAGACTGGATAAATCAAGGAAGACCCCAACATGGGTGCCTACCAAACATGTAATCCAACACTCTTGTGACTGCTTCTTCTCATACCATTGATGTAAAGATATGAGGAAATACTTTTTCCTATTTGGAAGCCCCTTCCATAATCCACCCATATTTTTGGGGGTGTTCCTTTCCAAGTCTCACGCTTGAAGCCTATTTAGCCCTGCCCTTAAAAGGAATATATATTTAACCTTTTCCATGGTGGGAATGGGCCATGTAAAAGTATCCAATACCCACCTACTTCCAACACCTTTCCAACCCGGAAATCAAACACCATGTCTAGGGGAGCTGATTTGCTACCTACTCAACTTTAGTTGGAAAATTACTTTGATCCTCTAATGTACTCATTTGATTACAGCTGGGTGGATATGTCACACCAAACGAGAGCCCAGAAGGATTGGAAGGCCCACTTGCATACGCAGTGGCAGGCGGCATGGCTCGCGGGTAGGGGGGACGCGGGTGTCACAGGTGTCACGGGGGTTTACAGGTAACCCCGGGTGTAGTGTGTGAAGTGGGGCTACACGGAAGCCCACGGAGTTGCAAACAAACTCCGTGGAGTTCCTCTACGCCACACGCCTCCACCCCCTCTATTATAACAAGTAATTAGCGAGATGGCGAAGAAGAGGAGGAGGGCAGCCCTAGGACGCAGCAGTACAGGTAAGTGATTTTAAATTTATTTTTTAGTAATGTTTAATTAATTGTTATAATGGGGGGGTGGATGCGGGGGCTGGTTAACTCTGCTCCACTGTGGAGTGTGCGTTAATTTGCCTTCTTCGTGGAATGCGGAGAAGGCAAATCTCCACACATTCCGCGGGTGGAGCGGAGATCTCCGCCCGGGGTTAGTTACAGGTGTCTTGGGGGGGGGGGGGGTTGCAGGTGTCACACGGGGGGGGGGACAAAAAAACTGTATATAAACTTACCTTGAGGGTGGTCTCGCATCTCTGCTCCTGCTCTGCTGTGTCTGACAGCAGGAACAAGAAGCAGGCAGCCAAGCTCCCTCCCCTAAGCCAATCACAATGCTGCAATGAAGTGTTGTGATTGGTCTGAGCGCTGTAACACGGTGCTTAGCCAGGGGCTGAAGAGGTAGGCATGTTCTCAGTGAAGGCTCTAATAAAGCCTGCATGGAGAAGGGGAGAGTGTGCGTGACTGGTTGACCAAACAGTCACTGTGCACTAAGGAGTGGCCAAACCACTCCTCCCCTGCTTCGAGAGCAGAGCAGCCCCGCCACCCACCCGCAAAGCAGCAGGAAGCAGCATAAAACGATAATAACTCTAAGTTATTATCATTTGATGTTTCTACTTGCCACTGCTTAAAAGCAGTGAGGCGACACACCTGCCGCCACTGTTCAGTGGCTTTAGTTGTAGGGATCACTTGCAATTTCCTTGGAGAAAACAACTGACTTAAGCATTATCCATCTGTTGTGTATTCTGCCACTGTGATGTGTTGTCTTCAAAGGTAAAGGAAATGTGCATGTTTATTTAGCAGCTGGTATCTTTAGGCGTATTTTGTGCTAATAGCAATAAATACATATGTTCTGTCTTTGCCTCACCTTGTGTCCCTGCACATATTCAAACCTGACTGCGACACATATCTCACAGTGTATGTTCTGTGACTGCCAGCTGACAACATCATGCTAACCTGCTTCTAGCAATCAAGGTGTGCGTAGTGTTGGGGCACAGCGGAAACTGACACGAGCCGTTTAGTGCGGTGCCTAAGGGCTGGTGTAGGACACGCAATCATTACCAATTCACAAGTTGTGTGTGCAGGTAATTACCAACCCTTTGAAATCCATAGTCCTTCCTCTCTCTTGCCTGCTGGCTGTAACAACCTAGATTAACAGATGAGTACTAGGTGACAAGTCTTTTCGGAATATGTAATTGCCATTTAATATCAATTGCACGGTTTGCACAATGTATCTGTAAGCACCAGGAAGATGCAGTGAGTGGCACTGGGCAACAGACACATTTCACGCTGTTTACTGCATAATGGTTCTCAACATATCCTGTGTAGCGCTTCCTCTAACCTAAGTGACCCAATAGCCAGCGTAAATCTTAATTTATCTTCTTACTAAATCAAATACGTCCATAAAAACGTAACTCGCAAAATAAATTAGCCTGCATATAAACTGTTGATATAAAAATATCAATGTATTATAAAATGCACACACACTATATAATTTTAGTCATAAACAAAACAAACTTCAAATCGACATCTCAGAATGGCTTCCATTGTTTCTTTTATAAATGTATTTTCACACAAATGCAAGACATATTAACCTTTTTTTTTTTTTACCATATATGTCATCCTGAGGGAGGAAAACTACCACCTTTTAGTATGTTGCCTTATACTTCTTAATTTGACCATCAATAATAATTTCCGACTTCCTGGTGAACAGCATGGAAAGATGCCAATTACATTTTGGGTCATCAAAAACTAAAGTAAGCCTTCTGCAGGGCACACCTCTTTCAGTGACTCCACTTAAACATGAGGCATGGAGCTTGGATTTCCATCTAGCTAAAACAATGAAATGCTTCACTTATAACGTTCGAAGCATAATCCCCTAATTCACTGGAATAGATCAATAAATTGATTATTGTTCTGCTCATTGAACATATAGAGCATAAATACTATTTGTGAGGACGATTCTAATAAAAAAGTATTCTTAATTCTGATGATCATAGATTGCACTTAATGAATTTGTGCTTCTAAACGTAGCACACTATCAATGATATTTAATATAGGTTATTGCCCATCGAAGAGGACCAACTGTTGTAGTTGGTTCATAATGTGTCTAAGTGTTGAGATGTTTAGGATCTCCGGCTTGGTCATGATGATTTTGACTTTTATGATTTAACTTAAATTCAGATATGGACTTTGAATCTCCATGTGCAAAAATCTGTCACCCGCTTTGGAACATTTTAGAGTATGTTACTTCAATAAACAATGCCTCTGATCATACGTCTTTATAGTCCTACCTTTCAGTCTTAGAACTATTGGGAGGAATGCCACAAAAACCTGCCACCTAAGTGCTTGGGGTCTCCTAGGTACCAAGCAGTTTGTATAAAACTTGGCCCCAAAATACAAATTTAGATTTAATAAGGTGTCTGTACGAAAAACAGGAGCAAGGTGAAAGATGCAAATTACTGGCAATCCTGACCACTACCCTGAATGCATTTTATTAGATCTTCTGGAGTCTTGTGAGAGGGTATGCTGCTTCTTCACTAAGGGCATGATTGCGGGTCTGGAGGTTCACGGACCACCAGACTCGTGGGGCCACGCGGCGGCAGTCTCCGGACCTCCCTATTACGATTAGGGCGGTCAGACCGCCATTGCCCCACCACAGCCGACAAGGAACTGTCGTTCCCTAGCTGTGTTGTGGTAGTCAGGAGGCATCATGGTGGTCCCACCATGCATATTAGGAGTTTCCTCTCTCTGGTTTTCATGGTGGGTTTTTTCCTCCATAAAAACCCTGGCGGAGAGGAAACAAAGTGGGCCCTACTGGCCCCCCATGTGCTTCTGTGCCCCCTGTGTGCATGCACCCCAGTTCCTGCGCAGCATGGACTTTTAAGTCCATGCTGTGCAGGAACTGTTTTTGGCCTTCCCCTCATGGTGCCCATTTTCAGGGCACCGCCGTAGGAACGCCCAAAAAAAGCCTGCCAGATAGGAGGAAACTCCTAATCTGGCAGGTGGCCCGACCATGCCTTTGGTGGTGCAGCAGCGGGGCGGACCCTGCACTGCACCGCCAAAGTTGTAATCAGGCCTTAATAGACTATCGGAGTAGTCCAGTTGAAATTGCACAATTCCTCATTCAATTATTGTGTTCCCTCCGTCCTAGTAAAGACAGATTTTGACAAACACTATTTTAGCTGAATTATTTTTCAAATTGATTACCCGACCCTCTACTGACAAACTCTGTACAGAAAAGAACACTAGATTACTCACATTTCTTTAGAAGTGATCTACTCTCAGCGCATAGCTAGTTGTAAGTTGGGCCAAGGTTGTTGGCAGCATTGTGTGATCGTCTAACATCATCAGTGTTATTTACAAGCCCATCAGCATTTATCCAATTCTATTTATTTCTGTTGACAATTTTCCCTTTGAGAGCATTGTAGACAAGAGTGTCCTCGACATAAACGTGCCTATACCCTTCACAAATGTCTGACGTTTGTAAATGTAAAGGATGCAGATAGATGATGAAAGGCATCAATGAGAAGCGGGCTCTGCTGGATACCATAGCTAACATGTAGCAAGGGGGAAAATGCTGCATTGCATCGAAGGTGAGTCATGTCAACAATATCCACATTTACCTCCATGTAGCCGGGCAGCCCGGCAACTTTTGAGAAAGTGAATACCAACCTGCAAAACATCTCTGGCTGGTTGGGTTAGGTGGTCTAAAGCGTAACCTATCCAAGATGGAAGTAATGTTTGTGTGATCTAAATACTTAAGAATATAATCTGTTCTTGCCCCCCATACTTCTAGGTGTGTACACTATGTTTGCTAACCAGATTTTAAACAAGCATTGGCATAGCCAATAGGTCTCGCCTTTGGGACCTTATAAGTGCATAACTAAATACTTATAAGGTCCCAAAAGCGAGACCTATTGGCTATGCCATTCGGCCGTGCGGCCGCTAAAGTGAAAGTAATTGCGGTAAAGCACTGTAGCTCTAGGCTGGCCTGGTAGCACTTTTTTTTTTTTTTTTTTTTTTTTTTGAAACCGTTTATTGCAATCTCAAATAGTTACAAGTATGGGCCTACAACCGTCTGGCCGGCCGCTAGAGTGGCAGTAGCATATGACATACATACAGAAAAATCTCTAGGCGGTGCAAGAAGGGTAAATCAGGAGATATCAGTAGTGCAGGCCACATAACTCCGAACCAACAATGCGGTTTCCTTTTGTCAAAACACAACAACACAAAAACAACCACACCCGCAAGGCAACCCGCAATCCCAAGTGACAGCACGCGCTCCGTAAGTGGGGGACCCCAACCAATCGCCAAACTCTGAAGAGGGGAATGAGAACAGATCAGGGACTGGGGAACCACGGGCCCATGGCTGGGGGAGGGGGTCGGCTAGGGGGACGGAGATGGTGAGGCAGCCGGCAGCAGTGGCGGCTCGCAAATACCCCCACGATAGGCGTTCCAGGGGCCCCAGATTTTCACCCACGCCCCAGGCTTACCCCTCGCAACATACACCACCTTTTCACGAAACATACACCAGTCCATGTGTTCTTTCCAGGCCGACACCGCCGGAGGCCTCTGGGATCCCCACAATTGAGCAATGTCACGCTTAGCTATCATGTATCCCAGAGTCACCCACCGCGTCTGCGGGACCGAGTAGTCAGTTGGCTCCCACACATTCAGCAAGCATCTCCTCGCTTCAGGCAACAGCACGACACGCGTAACCACTCGCAGGACCTCGTGCACACCACGCCAGAATCGCTCCACCTCTGGGCATTCCCACAGAATATGCAAGAAAGTTGCCAAAGCACCACAGCCACGCTTACACAGTCCATCCTCAGCAAAGCCCATACGTAGAAGCCTTGGCCCCGTCACATAAACCCGGTGGAGGATCTTAAGCTGGACGAAGCGAAGGCGAGCCGGGATGGCCACCTCCTTCGGAGAGGCCACCGCGGACATCCAGTCCTCGTCGTCCAACTCCAGCCCATCGGCAACCCAGGCCTCGCGGAGGCCAGTCAGCAGGCCCGATCGGTCGTTGATCAGTTTTTTATATATAAGGGAGATCGTGCTGTCTGGGACATGGCCATCCAGCACTCTGTCCTCCAGGGGGGAAGACTCCGGAATGGATGCGACATCCGGGAAGACGGAGCCCAGCGCGTGGCGGACTTGTAAGTACCGGAAGTACTCACTGCCTTGCAACTGAAACTCCGTCTGCAGCATCTCGAAAGTTTTGAATCCCCCCCTCGTCCAGAGATCTCCCACTGTGCTGATGCCGATCGTGTCCCACTTCTCGAAGCCCTTCGAGGTCCACAAGGAGCCCAACCTCGCCGATGCATATAGCGGTGACGCCCGGGTCAAACGGTCCTTCCACCCCATAGCTGCGTTAGCCGCGTGCCACACACGCACCATGACACGCGTCGGTCCCGTCAGGCGAGGGTCCGGCGCGCCAGAGTAGAGCGCCCGATTGTAGTCGCCACCGGGCAGGAGCATCTTGTCCATTTCAAATGCCGGGTTCAGGGCGGGCCCGTAAAGGCCATGATTAATCGCAGCTAGCTGGGAGGCCCAGTAATACCGTTTAATATCCGGGAGGGCAACCCCCCCATCGTACCACGGGAGCGTCAATTTAGCCAAGGCGATACGTGGCCTCCCGTCCCAGAACAGGCGACGCTGCAAACTCTCCACCTCACGGAAGTAGCGCGCCGGGACCAAGTCCATAGTGTTCTGGAGAGCGTACAGAAAGCGCGGCAACGACATCATCTTAAACAAGGCCGCTCGGCCAAGCGGCGAGAGCGGCAGACGACGCCAACGCACCACGTCCTCCTTCAAGCGCTGGAGGGGGGGCAGCAAATTCCGCTCGTAGCGGGCCTCCGGGTCCAGAGTAATATATATACCCAGGTACCGAAACCCCTGGGAGGCAATCTGGATCGGACAGTCCCGTGGTAGGACCGGAGCCTCCCCGGCAAGCACATATACACAGGATTTCGCCCAGTTGATGACGAGGCCTGAGTTGCGACCGAATGAGCGCAAAACATCAACTAGGACGATCAGTGATTTACGCGGGGAGGCGAGATATAGAAGGATATCATCAGCGTAGAGGGACACACGGTCCTCATGCTCGGGGGTCCAACGGAGACCACGGATGGAAGGGTGCCACCGCAGCCACTCTGCCAGGGGCTCCAGGGCCAATGCAAACAGGAGAGGCGACAGGGGGCAACCCTGTCGCGTGCCCCGTCCCAGTGCGAATGGGGCCGAAACTCGTCCATTCACCACCACCTGCGCCAATGGGCCGGAATACAACAACTTGACCCAGCTGATGAAGCCCGGTCCAAAGCCAAACTTCGCCAGCATCGCCCAAATGTATGGCCACTCAAGCGTATCAAACGCCATGGTGGCATCCAAGGACGCCAAGATGGCCGGCTCCCGCACGAACGGGACACGCGCGAGCACCCCGTGCAAGCGTCGAAGATTAAGGGCCGTGTTACGATGGGGTATGAAGCCGGACTGGTCTTGGTGGACCAAGTCGCCCACCACGCCGACCAGCCGGTTGGCCAGCACCTTGGCGAGGATTTTGGGCTCCGCGTTCAAGAGCGAGATAGGCCTATAGGATGTGACCCGCTCACGGGGTCTCCCCTCCTTGTGGATCACCACGATCGTGGCCAGACGCTGGTCCGGCGGAAGGGAACCCCGCGAGCGGGCCGCCAGGAACATCGCGCGCAGGTGGGGCGCCAGCACATCCGGTCGCAGCTTGTACAGCTCGATAGGAATGCCATTGGGGCCCATGGCCTTGCCAGATGCGACCGAGCGGATAGCAAGGGCAATTTCGTCCGAGGTGGGAGGAGCATCCAGCGAATCCCTGTCCTCCACCGAAAGGGAGGGCAGCGCGATGTCCCGAAGCAGGGCATGGGAATCCTCCTCCGAGCAGGGAGAAACCGGGGAATACACCTCGCGGAAATATTCTGCGAAGCAGGAGACTATGGCGTCCGGCTCGGTGACACACACACCATCCATCCTCTCGATCAACGGAACCACACGACTCGCTCTCTCCTTTTTGTCCAACCACGCAATCAATTTACCAGCCTTATCACCCACATCATACAGTCGCCCCTGTTGCTCTCTACTGAGGCCCCTGGCCGCCTCCGTGACGAGGGCTCTATAGGCCGCCTGCTTGAGGTGTAGAACATGCAATGTGGCATCCGTCACCCCGCTCCCCAGGTCACCCTCTAGTTCAGTAATTTCGGCCTCCACCCGGGTTACCTCCTCCCGCTCGCGCCTCCGGGCATGGGAGATAAAGGAGAGGGCCTCCCCCCTAAGAACTACCTTAAAAGCCTCCCAAAGGGAGATGGCAGACGGGACAGACCCCACATTCTCTTCAAAGTACCGCTGCAAGGATTTGATCAATTCGGCTCGAATAGTGGGGTCGCGCAGGTACCAGGCATTGATTGGGGCTACCCTGCCCTCCCCCCTCGGGAAGACATCAAGATGCAGCAGTAGTGGGGAGTGATCTGAAATACCCCGCGCCAAATGGCGCACCTCTCCCACCCTCCCAGCATAGGCCGCAGGAACAAGGATATAATCAAGCCGCGAGAGGCTACCATGGGCACCCGAGAGGAAGGTGTATTGCAGCTGCGCGGCATGCTGTAATCGCCAGCAATCCACCAACCCTAGTGTATCTAAGAGGCCGGTCAGCCACGCCTGTGCCCGGGGGAGGTCCCTGGGGGGATGACGATCCATAGACCCAGAAGCCACCGCATTGAAGTCCCCCCCCCACTACCAGAAGCCCATCCGGGAGGTCAAGGAGGAGGCGCCCCAGGTCCGCAAACGTGGTTGATTGCAACCCCGGCGGACCGTACACTGATACAAAAACGACCACCCTGCCCTCCATTCTACCCACCAAGACAGTGTAACGTCCCCTCTCATCATGGCGCACCTCATCAATCTCCAATGGGAGCGAGTTCTTAATCAAGATGCCCACCCCCCGCGAGCCCGAGGTGAAGCCCGAATGGGCCACCAAGCGATAGCCTCTCCGATTCATGGCATGAAAGGAATTACCTATAAGGTGTGTCTCCTGCAGAAAGATCACATCTGGTGAAATTCGTTTCAAATACTGCAGGACCACACCACGCTTAATCCTATCCCCCAGTCCGTTAACGTTCCATGATAACACAGTCAGATCCCTACCCCCCATCATACATGAGAGCCATCAATCGTCCCCCATAGAGCATCTCAAAAACAACAATACAGTAAAGGGTTCGCCTTGCGGTGCAAACAAAGAACACTCCACCCCCACCCACCCATCCCAACAGAACTCCCCCCTCCCTGCACCCCTGCATGAGCCCAGACAGCCCCCCCAAAGTGCAGTGTGCCTGTCGCCCCATAGATGAAAACTAACTAGTCCCCCAGAGGAGGAGGGAAAGCCCCCAATGGACCCCGTACCACCTCCATAGGAGGGGAACATACACGATCAGTGAATGGTAACCAAAATGTTGTCTAGAGCAAGGCCTACTATGCACCCCTCAGTTCTGATCCGGCGAGCCCTCCCCGCCAACCGCACCCCCCCCACCCCCCCGGCCCCGATCCCCAGGCAGAGTATCCAACCAGTCCCCAGCCGCCTCGGGACGGTCAAAGAAGTGCGTGCGACCATCCACCTCCACCCTCAGCTTAGCTGGAAAAAGCATTGAGTACTTAAGGTTCATGTCCCGTAGGCGACGTTTAACTCCGAGAAAACTCAGTCTCTGCTTTTGGACCGTCGGAGTAAAGTCAGGGTAGAAATTCACGTCCATATTATCGAGCTTGACCGGTCCCTGTAGCCTGGAAGTCTGCAAGATAGCGTCTCTGTCCCGAAAGTTAAAAATCCGGGCAATGAGAGGCCGCGGCGGGGCTCCGACCTTAGGTCTTCCTCCGGGGACCCTGTGAGCACGTTCCACCGCAAAAAGTTTACTCAGCCCCCGGGGCTGAAGATGGGTGAGGATCAGGTCTTCCACAAACAAATCTGCCGCCGCCTCCTCCCGTCCCTCCGGCACCCCGACAATACGAACGTTGTTCCTCCGGGCCCGACCCTCGGCGTCCTCCAATCGACGGGCCATCATGGCGCTCGCCTGGCCAAGCCGGTGCACCTCCTTTTGAAGGGCCGCCACGTCTGTAGTGAGACTCGAGGTGGTGTGGGCCAGGGAATCGACCCGGTCATTTGTTTTAGACAAGTCGGCTCTCACCAGGCCCACCTCAACCAGGGCCGAGTCTATCTTCTGCGCCAGAGTATCAAAGCGCTGGTCCACCGAGGCCTTCATCTCGGCAATGGCGCCCATGACGTCCCGGAGGGTCAGATCCGCGGGTTGAGCGGACGCCTCAGCCGGGCCCGCGGGGGATGTACGCTGTGCCTCTGGGGATCCCTTCTGGAGGGTGTAGCGGTCCATACTGTTTGACTGAGGTGCCGGGCCGCGGCGGGTCGATTTCACCTTGGCCCGGTCGCCATCTTGCTTTGTGGACATGTCGCACTCCCAAAGTCGTGCCAATCTCTTCGAAAGGGCCGATAAACCAGTTCACGGGTTCCGGGGGGGGGGTGACCACTGGACCGCAGGACAACTCACAGCCGGCGGGTCAGCCGGGCACAGGGACAAGGCCACACCACCGCACCCCGCTCCGCAACCCTACCTCGCTTGAGGGCAAGGAGGGCGCAAAAGCGAAAGTGAAAGCGCGGGGTACGCGAGTCGCCCAGCCCTGCCCGCCGCTGTTGTTCGCTTTGTCCCCGGATCACCCCACAACTCCAATCCGGGGGGCCGGCGCGGAGAAGGCCGCAATCTTCGATCGGTGCTCCCACCTGTGTCCGGGGTCCGATTCGAAAACGGAAAACGGGTGCCGCCTCAGCTCAGGTACACAGACACAGTCCCCTCATCAAATACAGGATATAATCAGGATTAATTCAGGAGGTCGCAGAGGTCCTCGGGAGCTTCGCACCTATGCGGCCATCTTGGTTGCGCGCTAGGCTCCTCCTCCTGGTAGCACTTTTTGGAGCCCTCTCAATAAGTCTCGCCAGACCAGCGCATGCGCTGGGTCAGGCGAGACCTAAAAATGAGGATTGGTCCAGCTGCCAGGTCTAGGATGGTCAGTCCAACAAGTGATTGCATCATGATCACTTCATGGACGGTGTTGCTGTCATGGATAGTTAATGGACTTTGAACCTGCTGCTTGCTTTACTTCTCATAGTGTATTTTTTAATTTGTTTTTGTGGAATTCATAACAGGTCAAACCTAGGTAAATAAGATCTGACAAAAGTTAGTGTGCACACCAGTCCCTTCTGCTACATCTTAGCATTTCAAATATTGGTGTCTTAATCAATTAATTCCTCAATTAACATTGAACAGGCACTCGGACCTACTGGCCAATGGGAATCCCCCAACTTTTGCCTCTGCCCAGGAACAACTCACACTTCAACCGCATCACTTCTGGTACTATCAACGACTGGACAGATGCGTGAGCAAAGCAGTGGGCCCACACCATCCAGGGTTACAGTCTTCACTGATCCTGGATTACTTGCATAAATGGGGCACTACAAAGGCGTGGTCTCAACTTTCTACACAATACACTTTGACTGTCAGTTCTTTAATCCCACCTCGTTATCGCTGAAAGCCTGGTGGTCCGGAAGACTCCAAGTGCAGTATACGGACGAGGCATTTTGGTGAATTGACGCCCATGGTTACTAATGTCCAAGATACTCCCTACTGCCTCCCGCTGGGCCACCAGAGGCAGACATTGTTCATGTGCTATTGGAGTGTCCAAGGATAAAATCTTTCTGGGCTCAAATAGAGAACACCTTGCAAGTCTCTCCTCTTAAAACAAATCCCAGTCCATTCATGTTTAAATCTGTTTTACAGTAATAGATTTGAGGAAACGACATTACAAAGTTAATTATATTGCCAAATGCTCAGCATGCTTCCACCTTTCATGCAGCTTCATACCTCTTCAGTACTCTGCAAAGCTAATTACACATTAACTACAATGGTGATGATGGTTGGGTATGGAGCAGCGTGTGGAAGGTTGACAAGTGGAGTGTGCGATTAGTTGAGAGTGTGCGGCGGACCCTTGTGAACAGAGCGCTGGGGGCTGTCCAATCATAGAAATAGCAATGTGTCGTTCCTGTTTAACCCTGGGAGGTAAAAGTAATTAGACAAAGCAAAAATAACAGAAATAACTTGGCCCGGCTAAAGTAATGCTCGCCCTCCTATTCAGCTAATGTAAAGGTGTTATGCATACTTGAAACCACTGGATCCATATGTCGTGTTGGTCTGTGGCGTATGAAGGGGGGGTGTTCCGCCTAGGGTGGCATGAGTTTTGGGGGCAGCGACCTCCCCCCGCGCTTACCTGCCATCTCAGTGCGCAATAATAATCTTCCCCCGCTCTACGAAGCGTCCGTCTTGAGGTGGCTATCGTCAGACGAATCACGCAGATCCCCCCTGCTCTTCAGGGTCATGGGTGCCATGCCACAGTTGTTGGTTATGTGAGGCAGGCACCTAATTTCGGATTCACATTTTTTCATCCCAGTCCATTCATTATACTATTAAAAGATTCAAGTAGCAAGATTGGAAAGGACGCCTGCCAGGTAGGCTGGGTGGACTGTCAAACGGTTGAGGTCTCTACAGGCTTGTGTGGTGAGCTCTCATAGTCTCTTTGCCCAGGAGTGGGAAAGCATGAGAATGCCTCCTGTCAAGGAATGTCTGTGGAACTATTGAGGAGCCCCAGCTGTGTATGATCTGATCACAAAAATCGAATAAATCAGATTAACCATCAAATAATCAAAATGTAGCTGAGGTTAAGTTGAATAGCTCATGGATAAATATAATATTTACATAATACAAATGAATAAATAAAACAATTACTCCACATTTATACAAACTGTCATGGATACAACCTACTGACTGGTTCTCCCTCTCCTTCCCCTACAGTCTTTAACTAGTGCACACAAAATTAAGGAGTAGCAGGGCGAGGTAAACTTGTGGTCTAAATTGATTGTTTTCTGTCACAGGGACCACTGATGCCATGATCTGGTTGAAAAACTGTGCACTAACACATACTACAGCTCAAATGCCCATTATCATTGCAATTGCTATTGGTAATTGCTGGTGCAGGTGTCCAGCTGAGTAGGTAGACGCCTATACTCCCTAGAATCGCAGAGGGATGTAGGCAGGATGGCTGCAGAAAGTGACTCTAAGGCTCATGCACACTTTTGCTTGAGAGGTTGGTGCTGCTTCAGAGAATCATCTATATAGATTCCATTCATCAAAACAGCTCTCAGTTCTCACAAGAGGATCTTTACATATGTTGAGTGGGCCATTCTAATCAGGACCAAACTTAAGGGCTCGTAGTGAAGTCTTAACATATTCAATCTATGAGGCTTTCTACATCCATGACAGTGTAACTTAGAACCATGGCAGGGTTACACCCTCACGCATATCCAAGATCCTGTCAATTATATGATTCTAAATTAGAGAAGTGCTCTAGGGAAACATCAAGAGGGACAGCCACCTATGCCCCAATATTCCTCCGTCACACAGGTGATAGGAGGAAGACACTGAAAACCAAATAGACGTTCCCGAGCAAGAACAAGGCAGTTAAGCCAGTAAGCAATAATTCTCAATGAGAGTGACAAGAATAATTCAAAGTCCAGTGAATCAAAAAAGGTTGCCCGACGACTTCCTCTAACTTCACCATGTTGGGAACCAAATATAGGTGTAGTAGGGAGTCGTTTTCCTTCTCTTAAGAGGTGATCCTCTGTTGTGAGTGTCTTTTTCTTGGTTATGGGTGTGGCTTAGCACCTTTATTTTCTGGTTTTTTCACTGGGTGGATATCTTTTGGCTTTTCTTAACGTATGGTCTTTTATTCTTTCTATCTGAATTACACCATACTTATGGTCTATTTCTATTCATAATTGAATTTTGTGAAGAAATGTAACCAGAAGTGGCTAAGATTCTGAATAGAATTATCTCTATTGTTATTGTTGTAGCCCTGAGGAAGTCGCCGGGCAACCTACCCGAGACGAAACACGTGTTGGCTACTGTTCTTATCTTGGTGCTGTTAATGCGAACAAAGAAGACTAAGGGAAATAAAGAAGTAACCTTTTTTGATTCACTGGACTTTGAATTATTCTTGTCACTCTCATTGAGAATTATTGCTTACTGGTTTAACTGCCTCGTTCTTGCTCGGGAACGTCTATTTGGTTCTACATCCATGACAGGCCTCAATCAAAACAAGTTCACACACTCTATAGTGAGATTGGGCTGACATTTAGCACAAGGATGAGGTTGCAGTTCTATACCGAAATATTGCCAACAACATAAGCACCTTGCAAAATGTTGTTTCCTAAATATATTTTACAAATATATCGTACTTTTGTTTGAGATTTTCAATTATTGAGTCCAATAATGCAATATTTTTGTGAGAGATATTTAAGACAAGCTATTTCTGTCAAGCAATATTTTGGCTTGGACATTGAATGCATGAATAAGGTAGTTTATTATTTATTTATTTTCTTAACAACTTTATTGGTATTTCAATATTACATACGGAGACATTATCAGGAATAGTCCGTACAATATTTTACCCAAAGGGTATTTTCACAACTGGCATTAGCACATTCTATAGATCATTCGACATATTACAAAGTTGTACAATAAAGCATTTTGTCCAATATTCCCCAAAACCCACTCCCTTGTATGAATCTCTGTTATACATGTCTCCATATAGTTTACATACAAGCCAATATAAACCCTTAACTCCCCCCAACCCCCAGTTGGATGCCTGCATTACCTCTTACATCATTGTAGTGTCCGGTCTGTCCATCTGCATTACGTATGTGTGTCTCATATGGATCCCTATAAGGTAGTTTATTAGTCAATTAAAACCTTAAACATTACAAAAACCATACAATATAAAAATATTACCTAAAAGGTTGAAGAACTTATCAACCATCAGCAGTAAACCATTTAATGTATTGATTGACAAACAATTTCATAATTTACGGCCCATAATTCTAATCACAAATCAGAATACCAATGTGCACAGTTTGGAATGGTTCAGAAAGTCATATGGGCCACAACACCTACCTACAATCTAAAAATATTTATTGATCGTAAACCAACTTTTTCCTGTCTTGCTTAAGGAACAGGTATATACAAATAAAATACCAATAAGTAAAATATAATGCCGGTAAAGTGCCAATGTGCAGATTGGGAGGGAGAACTTAGAATAACTAAGTAATAAACCAATGTTTACGGTGCTTGACAGGAATGGGAGCAGCTCATGACAATTTCCCGAGCAGCCCATCCCTACGTGTCAATTTACCCATTTGTGCAAATAATACAGCAGGTTGTCAATTTAGCAATAAAGTGCCAATTTGAAAGATATGATGCCAATATGCAGTTTGGGGAGGCGTTCCGAGAGTAACTGTGTTAAGGCAATTATTTATGTGGCTTGACGAGACAGGGAAAGTTTATGACTTTTTCCCCTAGCAACCGGTTCCAAACATGTTGCTGTCCTCAATAATAGATTATCAGATCACTTTACCACCCCCCTAGCTTCTCTCAGAACCAAACCTATGCTCCTGTCATGGTTTACACTTTGTCAGAAACTGCACTATTTTGATGTTCAGCATTGTGTTTCTTGGGCCCAATGTCCCCATCACTGCATTCCTGCAGGACCTGATTCCTAAGCCATTAACCCCTTGCACGCTGTGGGAATTCCCCCGCTTTGCAAGCAAATTAATGAGTGGGCAGGGTTTGGACGGCCCCTGGCCGTCCTCCGCACACGCCACCGTGACATCAGACGGCCGGGGGCCGTCTGACGCATGCAAGAGGTTAAACTCTCATCTTAATAAGATTCTTCCCTGAACTACCAGAACGGGACAGATACATATAAAGTGTTGTAGAGTTTCAACCCCCTGATAACACAGGCAGCAACTCTTGTCTTCACCTGCACCTCCTTTCCTCCATTTTGGTAGGAAGTCTAGTGTAGGTACTTAACAAAGTGTTCGTGCCAGGAATGTCTGTTTTACCTTCCCATGATAGGGTACTTCCAAAAGTAAGGATTCTCTTAGGCTTGAATAAGATTTCAGTACTAGCCACCCATGAAGGCGCTTGGACAACTTTTCTTTGTCTGCGATCCAGTTTTGGAGTTTAATCAACTTATTTACCATTTTCTTAAAGACTTGCCCAGATATGTTGGTGTTTGATAGATCTCCCAGTTCTATCCTCACAATGCTATTCTCCAAATATTTCTTATAGGCTCCATTCCCCTGTTGGAGATTAATTTCAGTCCAAACTAATTTAAGCAGGGTCCTGTCGGCAACTGCGCGCAGTTTGTGGCATAGTTTTATAAATGCCGCAGGTCTGGCAAGTGACTGTTTGGTTATTGAAAACTCCAGCCAATCTTGAACAGGCGAGGCAGATCTGGGTAGCCGAAATGTTTGATTATTTGATCTTATCACTAATTTGTCAAGGAGGATGGCCTCAGTGCATAGCATTATCTCTGATCCATACGCAAAGGATGGTATACGTTTGGCCTTAATTACTGCTCCCAAAGGTTTCAGGTCATGGCCTCGAATGGATCTTAGCAAACACAAGGAGATGATGGGCGGAGCTCTGAAACGCTTCAGACACTCTCCCCCAGTCACAGATCTGGGGTGAATCCATCATTGTTCTTTAGCTCACTTCACCACCCCGGTTCAAACACAGCTATATGCAAATCAGTCTTGACCCTGAGCGTCATGGGAACAGTCCAGCCCGAACTGCCAATCCAAGTTTTCCCTGGACTGGAAACAAGCATCTTAGGATGCCAACATTGAAAAGGCATAATTGATTGCTTGGGCTTTCCCCTTGATTGCCTTTATTTGGGGTACAAATGTGCCTCTTGCATCATCTATTTTTACCCCTAAATATACGTAAGTAGATGCCTTATCTAGGATGTTTTCACTAAGGTGCCATTTGCAGTTTTTCTTTTTTAATACGCCGATTAAAAACAATCACATTTGTTTTTTGCAATTTACTTCCAGACCATTCTTATCTGCGTATACGCCAAGACAATTGAGAAGCCTTTAAATGCCTCCTTGTGTGATTCTGAGTAGTTGGATATTCTACTACCACAGCGAGAGCGCACTCTTGTTGAGACTCAGCGGGACGTGCTCTTACCCCCTCTCATGCTACAGCAGTTGAAGTAAATTCCAACACAATCAAACATAATGCAAGATGCTTTCCGCTACACTTAGGCGATTAAAGTCACAACACCCCAGAGCTCTGATCTATACAGAACAGCAGTCTTACCCCCTCCCAGATACACTTCAAGGGATTCCTTAGCAGTCCCAGCTCCATAACACCATTAAAAACCAAGATTCCCCCTTGCTGCATCTTCCTGCTCTTTGAGATCCGGTCAGTCCAGGACTTTAAGTGGGGAGAGGGGGGTCCATCCGGGTCTCAGACCTGATCATAATTAAAAACCGACATTGAAACCGGCACAATTGAACCCTGATGTCATGTCCTTAACTGTAGTGGCAAAGACACTGATGGATTACTGAACAACAATTGTAAAAACATTTCATGTTTTCCATGTTAGCGATTTACTTTATATTTATATTTCAAACGTGTTACTTAATTTTCCATTCTCTAAGAGTGTTAACTATTTCCAGGATGGGGTGTTTCTCTTTTTTCTGTGCAGCATATTACTTTTGTAAAGCGCCTACTTTGCATTGAGTCGCCTTCAGGTGTTTATAACGGGCTATGGTTAAAAGCTTTGGAGTTGAGGCTGCAGCAGTGGCAGTTTCTCACACTGACCATCCGTGACCATCCAATCCTTGACCTCTGTGCAGAGGGCACAAGTCTCACTAATTTTTAATTCAGTCTCTGAATTTCAATATTGAAACATCTTCAATATTAATTGTTTTCAACAAAATCATTGTTTTTCTCTTAAATAGTTACCAACTATTGACAAAGCCAATAGTACTGGATAGATTTAGGTGTGTGTCAGTAGTTGTGTTATATATTTGGATGCAATAACAGAGACCTCACAGAGGAACTAACTACCAGTCAGATGGCACGCTAGGGAACCATAGGATTGTAGTTTACCTGTTTAAGACATGCCCCTAATTGCAAAGGCTGTGCCCCTTTTAGCCTCCCCGCCCCCCCAACACACACACACATTTTTCATCCCACTTAAAGCCCTGGGCAGTGCTTAATGTGTAAAGAAAAAAACAGTAAGTACCAGGGCACTGCAGCTTGTACCACCTCACGGCTAGTGCCAGCGCTGCCAATGGCAGTACCTGTGTGTAAGTTTGAAAATTCAGACTACTTGAGGCCCTCAAAACTGTAAGAATGGCTTGAGCGGCAGGTATTAGCCGTTTTTATTGCATATTGAGTTAATAAATAACTGTTGTTCTGCCCATCTCTAAATAATACAAACAGTGTTTCATGTGGCAGCTGTCATAAGTGCCGGTGTTGCAAATTAAGCACCATGCTGAGCACCCAAAACCACCAGCTCAATTTAAGCACTGGCCCTGGGTCAGTCAATGCCATTCATGTTGTAAGGGAAGACTGACACAAAATGCAAACCTCAAACCCAAATGGGATTCCTTTCTATTTTGCTTACACAAACACGATGTTTTACTTTGCTACATTTGTATTTATAGAACCACATTCAAGCAGAAGAGTTTTATTTTTTATTTTTGCATTGTTTAACGGTTTTGTATGTAGCAGCATTCTGCTAAACTGAAATTTTCCTGTTTTCCGACGTATAACTTTCCATTTTTTTTGTTTATTCTAGGGGGGCGTGGAGTTACTGTGGGGCCGATCCTGAGCGCCAGTGCATCTGACATATTCTGCGACAACGAGAATGGGCCGAACTTCCTTTTTCAGAGTAAAGGCGACGGGACCTACATGGATGTAGCTGCCAGCGCAGGTTAGTGTCTAGAAGGTTTGGGTCACTGAATTCTTTGGACTGCAAACCCCAATGTTCAGAGATGTTTTAAGGCATGGGCAAAGAGGACTCTGGCCCAGAGCCCCAGCCTTTCAGGGGGACCCCTGAGAGAGTATTGCCCAGTTGACCTTGAATAATTCTTAAACAGATTGTTGTAAATAGAGTTTTCCTTTCATGTATTTTTAATGTGGGTAATGAGTGGGAGTCTATTACAGGAATTTTTCGGACAAATGTTGTGTTTATGTTTCATGCAACATCCATAAAAAAGTTTCTAATAGATCAAAACAGTACCTCCCATATGAGAAATGGGAGGAGGTCACAGAGATTGTGTGCAGTAATATTAGTGAGCTGCTGCTGTGTTACAATATTGAAAACGTACATCACCATCCCTGAGTAGTAGATGTGAAGGCATTTAGAATTTGGACGAGTATGCCTGTCCACTGTCAGTGACCTGGCCAAAGAGGCCATGAAAGAGCTGAAACTGGATCATAGATTCAAAGCTGTTCTGAACATGGGCCCCCAAAATATGTTTCGCCCAGGGCCCCAAAAATCCGTTACACGTCCCTGCCAGTGTTTCCAGAAGAGCCCCATTTAGCTTAACTGAAGCATTATACATAAAATTAATTCAATTGTACCCATCTTTTTGTAAGCCCTTAACTCAACGTTGTGGAAACAGCTACGCATAGGTTATGTCAATGACACGTGTTTTTACTGTGAATTTCGATGCACATCTGCTCGAATTCTATTTTTGTATTTTTTAATAATATTTGCAAGAATATTTTGTAGCTAATGCTGGAAGATCAGCATTTTTATTTATATGACCTGAGTGGTGTAAACCCCTCTGGCACTGTGTGTTGACATCGTCTATTAGACGGTTTAATTTAATGAAATGTTTTCCCTTTATCACACTTATGAATTTGTGAAAGCGTTCACGTGCATGTAATGCCTTGTTCACGCAGACATGGTGACATGACAGGTCGTTGAGAAGGCTCTCGCCTTTACTCCTTACACCCTTATCAGGTTTGCCGCCTCTGCTTGCTTGTGTATAATTTACGGTATTTGTTTCTAACTGTGTTATCCCTGTGTGGTAAACCTAATTTTCCCTCAAAAACATGAGCAGTCCGACGTGATGCATAGGTCGGTTTCTACATTTTTGTGCAATGTTTGTAGTGTACTTGTACATGTTTAAAGCAACTTTATTAAGTAAACAAACACTCAGGTCGTTATGTAAACAGTTGGGCAGCTGACAATTCACAATACTTTATTACCGTAACAGTAAGATCTAGATGACCCAGATAGCGAATCGTTTGTGATGAAGTATGTATCGGTTGTGACTGTGGAGCCCTGGGAATGACTTGGAATTAAAATTTACATTTACATTGATAGCTGTTTTATCTCGGTAAAGTTATTTAAATGGAACCTATTAACCATTGAGTTCATTTTTCAATACTGCTTTATATATTATTAGAAATATAGAAAAATAAACTTCTACATCCTACGTCCGCAGCAGTTGGACATTTCTCCATCTGTTTACAATTTCGAATACAGTTTTCAGTAAAATATTAGGCTGGCTTTAAGAAGCGGTACAAAAGGGGGTTGTGATGGACGGAGCATCAGAACCAATCAAACACTCACACCCAGTCAACAGATCTGGGTTTGATCCATCACCGTTCTTTAGCCCACTCTGCCACCCCAGTTCCGACATGGCCATATGCAAATCAGTCTGACCCTGTGCCTCAGGGGAACAGTCCAGCCCGAACTGCCAAGCCATGCCTTCCCTGGACCGGAAACAAGCTTCCTAGGACCGGAAGCAGCATAATGCTTAACAACAAATGTAGGTTAGAATCTTAAAGTCGTCATTATGTAAAGGGGTGCTGTGCTCTCACATTGGCACAGTACCACAAATGCGGAGTGGAAGGGCACATGTTCTCAGCACTAATGATATACTTCCCAAGCCGTAAGTTGTGGTATGTTCTGCTTTTCCAAACAGAAATGTAAAGGGGGCTCGCCCGTAACCGCCACCCCTACCCCTCCACCCCATAGTCAGGTGCTCTGTGGTCGTTCCAGACTTTTTCCTAACCCGATCAGGCAACAGCATGACTTCTCCTGGTCGACCATCCCTTCACCCAGCCATCCCCAACATGAACGGCAGCAGACATCTAACAGCCCCTCTTTAGGAGGCTAATTTCATGAGCAGCTTCAGGGAGGACAGGATCCCACCTCCAAGAGACCACTCCACTTCGACCGGCTCTTCTCTGCCTTCTCCTAAGCTCGGGGCATTAAACCGTTAGGACCATGGAAGGTATCAATAGTCGTTTCCTACTGCCAGATTGCAGGATTTAAAGTCCTGTTTTCATTCATTAATTTGTCATTTCCAAGAATCTCTGTTATCTTGTCGCAAATGTAATATCCTCAGAAGAAGGCTATACTACGAAGATACATAAAGGACTCAATCACTGGGTGCTTCCTAATTCAACAACCGTAGATTACCAGTAAATCGGGAATATTAGTAGACGCGAGACCAAGAGTCTGACGACTCTCCCCTGAACCTCCAAAAAATGCCCGATCTGCCAGTGTCACGACAATGACATGCATACGCTCCACTGACGTAGATGCATTCAGAGAGGAGCATCATCAGAGAGGTGAGAAGGAGCGGCTACTCGAGACTTTGAATGCTAGCTACTCAAAGACAGCATAACGCCTTTGAAATTGACTGATAGAAGCGTCCTTGAGTAGGACAGAAAGTGGTTCTTCTGCATTTATTAACCAGAGAATTGATTTGCTGATCTTTTTTGGAATTCATTTTTGTACCTACCATTTGCATTCTAAATTAAACTGTGTCATATCTGTTCGGAAATATACGCAGCCTAAAAAAACAGATAAATCAAGTTTTCAACTGCATTTGTCATGCACTGGTGTGCCATTCACTTTCCGTGGAAATGACAAGACTGACCTCAATATAGCACTCCTTTGTTCCATTCCTGGACATCTTTCAAGCGATCTATCCCTTTCAGTGTTGCCATTGCCGCCTGACAACTTTGCTTTCCCTTTTGTAGCCCAGTCCACCAGCTCAGGTAGCACTGACTTTAGCATTGCAGGAGAGGTCGAACTGATGGGATCCATGAGTTTCAAGGAATCTCCAAGGCTAAGCCATCGATTCCGCCTTTATAAATAGCTGTGGACGGAGGCAGCTGCACGTTCATCCTATAAGCCTTTTCCTGAAAATCAAATTAAATTTGCTTATTGATTGTGCAGAGTAGGAGAATTTTCATATTAGATCCGATGCTTCATACTGACAACAGGGAAGTGCGCATTGCTTGCACCTTGTTCTGTGTAATTATTTAAAACCAATAATCTTCCACTCAGTAAACTAATTGCGAATGTTTAATCAATTGTATATCATATTGTAACAATGAAGCATTCCTTTGTGTTTCCAGTGTAAGATATGCATACGCCAAGATATTAACCCGATTGACTAAAAATTACCTAATTATATTTTTCGCTCACCTTCATATCCCTGAAAGTAAGTACAGTCTGGCGAGAACATGATTCTAATGGTTCGACCTGCCTCGAAATTGGAGAATTTACCCTGATAAAAAGCACTATGTTCAAAGCATGCTTATCCTCGCACATGGCATGATTCAGTGTAGAAACCCTTGATGCAAACACATGGGTGTTCTTTACTAAGTGTGTGTCTGACCCTAACATCTGAGGTGAAATCTTTAAACAAAGATTACTGCACCTGTTTTGTGAGTGTTAATTAGTTAACTGAATTTATAACATTAATTAGAAAGCAAATGAGCTATACTAGCATAGAAAGGGGCCATATACAATTAACACATCTCATGTCAGAAACTGGTTGAGAGGTCATAGGTAGCTACTGGGCCACAACCATGATGGTTGGGATTGTTTGCATCTGGTGTCCATCCTAGGGCTCTGAAAACAATGCCAAGTTTGTTCCTTTCACACTTGACTCTCAGAGTCGTGAGCAGTCAAAGACTTCTCAGGGAGGTAGTGTGGGAAACAAGAGCTCAGAACACCAAGGTCAATCACCAGACTCAATGATGTACTGTCCAGCCCCTTGCTTGTCTTAGAAAAAGAGACGTAACGTACTTCAGCAACAGAACAAAATGCACTGCTACACACAGGAATGAGGCTCAATACTGAGTTCTCCTATTGTATAAGCTAGAACCCACTTGATCTGCTCCAACAGTCACCCAAGCATCATAGATCAGGGGTGGCAGTTCCCACCCACTGCAGTGGTCTAGTACAGTGCCCAAAATATTTACGGGGACTTAATGCTGCTGAAAACATCGGGCGAGAATCGGCTCAGTTGCAAGTACCCTACTTGGATTTTGTGGACGAATCAGTTTGTTGGTGATTGTTCAATAACCCAGACCTGAGTTTAGTTTGTATCTTGTACAGAGTTCACATCAGCACCCGTACCTCCCTCTAACACGAGGTTTTCACAGTCTCTCAGTCTTTGAAGCATGGCCTCGTGCTTTCCCTGTCCTTGGGGACCGTGGCCCAGCCCTGCTATGATGGTGTTGCACCTTTCGCTTTCACACAGCAGTGTCTCTTGTAGTAGGAGTAGGGCAGCTACGGTGCCCCCACCTCTGGTGTCACGTCACTGCAGACACGACAGGGTAGGCCATTATCCGCAGTCCTCCTTCTTCAGCAGATGAGGCCTCCGGGCCATCAGGAAGCTCTCTGGTTATGGTGGCGGTATTGTCTGAATTCTCAGTTCTGTATCACCACTAGGAGGCCCCTCAGGTTGCAGCGAAGATGCTAGATGGCATGTTGAATGTTGAAGTTGTTGGCTCTCGATGCAGTTCACATAATGAACCATGTAGGCAGTATAGCATACACCCCTCTGTTTTGAACATAGTCAATCACACTCCTGAACACAAGTTTGCTTCTTCTAGGGTCTCCTTACACCAGGAACACAGCTGGCCTTCTCCCCCTGGGCAGTCTCTCCTTCTTCTGGGCCAGGCACTCTCTTTGAGCAGAGAGGCAGACGTCTAGGTGCTAGGTAGACCCACAGCTTGCGCAGACTTCAGGTGACTTCCATTCCCTCTGGGACACTGACTGTCAGACTGACATTAGTCCTGGATCACAGCAGGTTAGAGTACTCTGTGGATCATTCTCTTCCTTGGACACAAAGAGCTTGAAACTGAATAAGTTGGTTTGAGTCCTACCTTTATACTTATTTTTCAGAGAGGGGTGGTGGATCAACAGACTAAAATCATAACTGGTTTGAAGTGGTTCCCTTCCAAATGTCACAGCTAATGTGATACAGGCTTGAGATAGGACTTATCCAAAGCATTGCCATGATGAACTAAGAAGACCCTGCACCTTCTGTCATTAGCCTTCCTGAGGTAGCAATCAGGGAAAAACAAAAGGGCAGAATCAGAATAGAAACTTCCACGCCATTAACAACAGAATCTGCTCACTCACACCCATTCCCATACCATCCACCAAATGGCAGTGATAAGGAAAGGCTAATCAGCAATCTTTTGGTAAAAAGGTCCTCATAGAATTTCTAAGGGTAGCCCTGTCTACATCCCGCCTCATTAGTGTTGGGATATTCTCCCTTCAGCTTCAGGAATGCAGGCAAAACACATCCACATGTGGAAACACAGAATCTGTCCTCCATCTTGTGCTGTATCATACCAGTTGCTATCCAAACTGGATCTGACTGGACTCAGCAATGAGAATTTAACCACAACTTAGAGTCATTCTGTCACCCACACCATACACAGAAAGGATGTCCGCATAAGGGTCTGGGTTTCACGTTTAAATGGAAGGTTATATGATGTAGGATGGTTGGCAGCACTTTCCTTGAAACAGAGAAGAAGGTCTGCTTAGTTTTAGCAGGCCATAAAAATGCAAATGCTGCCTACACCGTGTTCATGGCAACAGCACTGGACATAGACAGTAGTCTCATATCCGCAAAGAGGGCCCGTTTGGTGTGCCCCAACAGGTCACGGGACAGTTTCAGGAACTTGGAGATGCCACGGCCTGGCCTAAGAAGAAAAAGAAAAAGAAGTAAGAATTAGTTGAGACATCCACAGCTACACAGGCAAAAAGTACCCTGGGAATAATTAAGAAAAATTGTGGAAAGAGTATGGGTTGAAGGCCTGTTGCAATTCATAGTCTCCCTTTATTCTGGCTCTACAGTGCAGTTTATGTTATAGGGGATCTGTTGTTAAAGACAAACAGCACTTTCTTGGCACCCTGTGTTCCTGTATATAGATGCTCTAGCACAATACAGTTGATCCTCTATTATCATACTGAGAGGATGTTATGAATGACCTGTGTACCTTGATGTCTGTACTCCCACAACTATGCGGAATCCCACATCTGCACATTCACAAAGAAGATTGGATTGGAAATTTATGTTCATAGGTTTCTGCTTACAGTTTTTACAGTGTGCTTATTTCACTTTTTCTCTGCATGCTTTTTATGTTTGGCTTTAGCAAAGACTTTTTGATATATATATATAAATCAAAAGGTCTTTGCTATATATATATATATATATATATATATATATATATTCACTGAAAAAACCATAGGTTTCACACAAGTTATAGTTAGCTGGACATTTCACTCGTAAAAAACCAATGAAATTCCCCCGTTATAGTTAGTGCAGGCAACTATAACTCACGCGACCGCAATCCTCTGCTGATGATGTCAGATATTACATCACTGATGACATATGTATCTTTATGAAAAATAAATATTTGTCATATATGTATAGCTAAAGATACAGTATTAGCATCAACAGAGGATTGCGGTCGCGTGAGTTATAGTTGCCTGCACTAACTATAACGGGGGAATTTCATTGGTTTTTTACGAGTGAAATGGCCAGCTAACTATAACTTGTGTGAAACCTATGGTTTTTTCAGTGAATTTGCAAGGTTTTTTAAATGCTAATTCCTAACTATAACGTGTGTAAAACCTATGTTTTTTTCAGTGAATTTGTACGGTTTTTTAAATGCTAAGTTACTTTACGCCGTTCGTGCCGTGCGCGCCCACTTCACGCAGTTCGTTCCGTGCGCGCACGGTGCGCTTCGCGCACCCACTTTACGCAGTTAGTGCCGTGCACGCACGGTGGGCACGCGGTGCGCGTAGCGCACCGCGTGCCCACGTTACGCTCAATGGGCCATGTACGCACGATGCGCTTCGCGCACCGTCCGCACACGGAGGACATATTATGCGCATCGTTGTGAAAGGTTTTCTAATAAATGCAGGATATATATATATATATATAAAAAATAAATATATACCAGCCCTTTTCATTCATTTGTCCATCAATCAGATTTTTCATCCAGCCACTATAGTACACAGCATGGGGCAAAGGGTCAGCCACACCACCTATTGGCTAACTTGACTGTGCGGGAGGGCATTCTACTCTTTCACTGTAAACACACAAAGTAGTTCCCTTAAGTGCCAAGGATTGCTAGGGCAATGCGTGTTTTTTACAGACCAAAAATTATTTTTGTTTTTTGAAAATTGATAAAGGCCTGGTAGTTTCCACAACAATAAACTTTTGCAAAAATAATGACAAAAGTAAACAAGCATTGACAAAGAAAAAGGCTGTCAGCAACACCACATCTGTTGGCTTTGCCCATGCGTGTTTCAATGTGGAAACGTTTGTTTCTCTACACCATCTGCATATTTTGACTAGCATGGAACTTTTTCACACCCCATATTCACTCAATGTCATGGTTGAGTTACCTTCTTTAGCATTAAAGTTATATTTGTAAAAAGGGAGTAAAAAGGGAGTAAACACCATTTGTAAATGTAAATACTTCGAAAACTACAACTTTGTGGGCTGCAGCTACATTCCCAACGGATGCTCCTGATCCTTCCAGGCACACAACCAGGTCCCCAGCCCTAGGCCAGACCAGCCCTAGTCCAGACTCCCCTTCTCATACAGATGAATACGCCTCTTGGGTTTGCTAGATTATATAAACTTGTTTTCCATAGAGCCAGTGCCATCTGCAAAGCGCCATGGCATGTGATGTATCGTGAAATTGTTTTGAGAGTCTGAAAATGTACAAAAATATTGTACGTTGCGAGTAAAACGTGTTCTGGGAAGAATTGCGTTGAAATAGGTTTTTATTGATTTTCAAAACATAAAAGTGAAAACAAAGCTAATAGTAAATAAAAATAGGCTTCAGTATCAATAATGCAGGTTGTCGGATGGTCAGAACAGTTATGTTGTTTGATGGATGAACAGAAATGCAGGGGCAGGTGCTGACTGTGACTAATGGGAGCACAAATCCTGGCCAGCAAGCGGATTATGTTGCGTGCAGGATGGTGAGCCACAGTTTATGGGAGAATGTGACAAAAATCTTTGTTTAAACACTCTTCTGCAAGGTAAGTTGTCGAAAACCACACTGATTGAGCTTATAACTACTTGTATGCAGTACTGGAATGGAAAAGGGCCAGCTCCTGAGTTAAGGCGGAGGAGTGTCAACCCACTAACTAAATTGCCGCCAGAGATGAAAAATAAAATGGTAATAAAGTTCATTTATTACGATTTTATTTTTCAATAACCCTGTCCTGAGCATCAGGACTGGGGCGGGCTGCTGCTGACTGCCAGCAGCAGATGGCAGTAATGGGCAGGGCACTTTAAGTTTAAAGTGCGCATGTCTCTTTGGCCAGCCGTCTTGCGACGGGCAGCCAGGCATCCGCATTTTAAACCTCTCTAACCCATCTGTCTTAGACAGCTCAGTTAGAGAAAGCATGGGGCTCCAGTGTCCTCGGGAGCGCCAAAGGAAGCCGCTTCCTCCAATCCTGTAGCTTCTCTCATGCTGCATGAGAGCAGCACCAGGATTGGTAAGTGCATTTTCCTGGATCTCACGTTGTAGCCTACCTCGAGAAGAACAGAGCGAGGAGAACGGAGTGCTAGGAAGGGAAGTGTAATTATTTTAATGACTTATTTATTTTTGTCCCACCCACCTACCACCCTCCCTACATGCCAGCCGCCACTGGAATTGAATAAATTAACACTGAGAACTGATCAATTGGGGATGAAGGTGTTGCAGTGGAAAGGGGGTGGAGTCACATGGGGTGGAGCTTGGAAAGCAGAATCTAACAGTCAACTTATACCTTTTTTTTTTTTTTTTTTAAATCATCTCGAAGAAATTGGTATCCAAGTCAAACCTGACAGTAAATCTGTTCTAGTTTACTTAATTGGTCACAAATAGGCTGCATTTTAAAATATCTTCCAGGGCTCAGACCCCTGCTGCCAAGATCTTTCTGTGGCCAGCAATTTTGAGGGGATTATAATGTCTACAAGTATGGACGATATGTGATTACTACTCCTTATAGCACTCATTATGTTATGTAACATATCCTGTACATTTATTTTCACACTGGTATGATGTATTGTGTCTCTATGTGTACTGTAAAGCACTCTGAAACCCTACACTGAGATTAGTAGTACTATAGAAGAATTGAATACAAATCATTGGGTGCCATTTAAATCATTTTTTGTGTAACTACTAATACACATAAGTAAAGCTTTCATTCTTACGATGCATGCACATTTATTACATGGGGTATTGAACAAAGTCAAAAAACGGCCTCCAAGTTACAGTTTGTCTGAAGTACTTGTAAAGTGATAAGCTGTTTTCCTTTATTTCTTGTATTGACATCAACGTATTAGGCTCTAGGTGGCTGGCTCTCTGGCCGGTGATAATTGAACAAAAAAAAAAGGATGGCTATTTAATTCAAGCTTTTGTTTTGGACCCAGCTGCAAGGGGAAAAACAGAAAGATCACTTCCGCTTGCAGGTTGCTGCTCTGAAAAGAGTGCAGACAACGTGCAGGGTTTACTGAATTGTGACCCGGTTTCGAAAAATGACACCAGGACAAATTCAGCATATTTCCCTGGGTCTAGAAATATCTGCTGGAACTGGGATCTGGCGGGATCTCCCTACTTTAGCACTATTTCTGTGCTAGTGAAATTAAGGCACAGACAAATGTATCTGTATCCTCTGGATACACGTCAAAGACTGACACACTTACTATTTTTGGTGTGCATTCTAACTGTATGGGGCTGATTTCAAATAGCAATGTGCAGATAGCCGAAATTGCAACGGCCAGAATCACTGATTCCAGCTGGAACTTCCTACCCTGGAACAAGTTATTCTAAAAATATGGG
The DNA here is from genome assembly GCF_964204655.1 of Triturus cristatus. Taxonomy (NCBI): domain Eukaryota; kingdom Metazoa; phylum Chordata; class Amphibia; order Caudata; family Salamandridae; genus Triturus; species Triturus cristatus. The sequence goes on from NC_140580.1 coordinate 535,330,230, forward strand.
CTCAGAATGGGAGTTAACATGCACAGACCAGCACTGGGTTTCCTCCTGCTTTGGGCGGGCGCAGGAGAAGTCCTATGCAGAAACAGAGGCGGAGACACCATGTGTACTCCCCCAGTGTACTACTAATGAGGTTGGACAGTATCCCTCCAGGCATGCAACCCACTGCATGCTTGCAGTCGGCCCCTAGAGTGGTCAGCCGCTATCCATGTGGACAGTGCCTAGCCTGCCCTCTCACAAGTGCCACCAAGGTGGTTACATTGACTGACACTTTGATATGGACACAGAGGAAGCACACTAACTGCAACTGCTTATATATTATCACCTGCCCGTGCCAGTTCAAATACGTAGGGATGACTACACGCCCTGTAAAAACGAGGATCACTGAGCACAGGAGCAATATCAGGTGTAAAACAACAAATACCAAAATGTGTGACCATTTCACGCAAATGAACCACACCACCAATGACCTTCATTGGACGATTGTGGAGTCCCACCCCCAAATACGAAAGAAAGCCTTGTTCAGGGAGGAGCAGTTTTGGATCTTCAGACTCTCTTCCCACATCACAGGGTTAAATGACAATATCCCCTGGGGTGAACTGAACCGACCTATTTGGGATCATTTCAGGAGTTGAAGATAATATCTGTAACTTCCCCTGATATTTCTAGCATAGAACAGCTATCAGGATAAACTACATACTCCCAAACATCCTCTGTTCTCTGTATAGACCCTAACGAGTTACTGAACATATCACTAGTAAGATATGACCTAGGGCTGAACTTTTTCTAACACCACCAATAAGTGCAGGTCATAAGTGCAACAATTCTCTTTCCACTGTATTGCCCCAAATGAGCTATTACCTATACCTCAATTCAATCACAAGAAAACTCCACACGGTGTGTGGAGGGGGGAACTAGAGGCGTGGGGTTCTAGGAGCAGCAGCCTCCAATATTAAATGTTCATCACAAAAGAGCTGCTCCCAGTGTGATAACCCAAAGCGAGCTACAAGAACGTCGTGAGTGTGGGCATCTCACAAAAAGATATGGACTGGTCTCACACACCACCTGGTGTCATGCTTCATCATTGACCAGTCCTCCCCCTCCAAAACCTTCGTTTGATGGAGGACGGGCATACACTTGACGACAAGGATGCACTTCTAAGTGATGGAGTGGGGGCCCGTGACTATGTGAGTGAAATTAAAATTAAAAATCATTATAGTAATCAGTAGCAATTCTTTAATGTGAAGTGAAAACTATATGATATTAAAATAAGAGTGACGGGAATTGGGATATTTATTGTTCCCAACCGTCTAGTGAATGATCTCGTGGATGGTCGACATGTTTCTGCCTGGATGGCCCCGAAGGGTCCGCGGCATTCATCAGGACCTAAAATAAAGTAATAATGGGCTCCGTTCTTACCACATTTGGTAATGTGTCACCACTGCGGGAGTGTGGTATGGGTCACACTTCACCGTCTAAGGGATGCTTCCAATAGTGAAGCCTGAAACAAAGTTTTAATAAAAGACAATGTAACTCGCTGGGTCAGTTGTACCTGTAAAAAGGAAAAAAGACAAAACAATACATGCATTGGGTGTCGTGCGTGACACAGGTGTGTGCGTGACTCAGTGGCACTCTATTTGTGGACACTAGTGCGAAAAATTGTGGTGGTAGACAATGCTGCCACCAGGCTTACCCTAATAATATGGACAAGTAGCCTCATGGGAGAAGAGGCGGAGAAGAGAACCACAACTGTGTTTCAGCTGTAACAGAAAACATTTCAGACAAAAAGCGTTATGTGAAAAGGCGATTAATTCTCATGTTTAGCCAGCCTCGAAAAACGAGTGAAGTTATTTCCACACATCACATGCTCATGCTGTCTTACTCGCGCTACCACCACACACTTCAGGCATACTCTTACTGTTACTCGCGATAATCGCGTCCTGCCACCTATACGTCCGCTCGTCGTTCTCCCGGATGTGCAAATGCCAGGGTGAGGGGGGGGTTTATATCGGCTGTCAACCCCGTGTCTAATTGAAGTAATTAGCCAAAATCGATTTCACGTGGGTGTTTCCCGGTGTCCCCGGCTGCCGCTGCCTGGAACGAGGATGGCGGAAATGGGGCGTGTTAAGTCCTCAGTAGACGCTCGAGATACGAGGAGAGGGTTGGGTCCTGCCGGCCAATGGTTGGGATCCTAATGATCGTGCAGGCGATGACGCGCCGTTGGTGAGGTGCTCCGATGGGTTATGCCGTGAAGGGAATTCAAAAGCCCGCTCTGATTGGAGGAGCTAAGGCCGGGAATTCAAAGGCCCGCTCTGATTGGAGGAGCTAGGGCCAGGGGGCGTGACTGAATCGAAAAACGCGCTGTAGCCACAGAGTCCGTTGTCATGGGGACGTATGCTCGAAAGGTGGTTGCGCGATCCTCCTGAAGATAGGGTCGTAGTGGAGGTGGCTTTGTGCAATGGGTATGCTGGTCATTGTGAGGGTCTCATGCTGGGCAAGTACGTAGCAGATTGGAAACCACGTGCTAGAGAGGTTACTGTACTTCATGCAAGGTCAAAAGTGGCAAACATGGCAAATATGACTGTGAGTCTATAGAAATGATCATGCAGAGAAGCGGTCGTACACAGAAGCGACCTCGCGTCCAGTGAACTTCTATGGTTTTATAAATTATATACATATTTTCCATTCCCATATATACAGCAATCCTGTCGTGTTGTTGTGAGCCAAATATTAACGATAGTGTCTCGCTCCTCAAAAAAGGGCTAAGCCAGAATTTGCACATCCCACACACACTAATGCTCATTCTGAGTGTTGTGTATGGGTGGGGTGCTAAGGTTTTGTGTGAGGGTCAGATCTTTGTTATGGCCTGAGTTTTCGAGATATGTATGCATCATTGGAGAATGATAATATATACTAGGTATATTCATCTTTTTTTTATCGTGTCAGTTGTAACCATGGGATATCGTCATTGAGACCCCTCTCATGGGTACGGAGGCGGAAAACCCATCGTTGTTCTCTAAAAAGGAGGTTTGTTGTAAGATCGGATTTCCCTTTTCTCATGACTTCAAGTACAGTCCAGCTGAGGTCTGTTTCCTTATGGTTAGCTTCGGAGAAATGGCGAGTCAGTTTTGTATTGGTCTTTTTGCACCTTATAGTGCTTCGGTGTTCGTTGATACGGGTTTTTATCTTCCTAGTAGTCATACCTACATACCGAAGCATGCAAGGACAGGTTAGGAGATAGACAACATTCTCCGTGTTACAATTGCTGAATGTGTTGAGTCTCCAGGGTCTGCCCGTACCTATGTCAACCTCTTTGGTATTTTTTGTGAGGTCGCAGGAGTTGCACATGCCACAGGCAAAATGACCCACTACACGTGGTTGGTCCCAGAGTCTGGGTTGCTCAGTCTCATCCAATGTAGTGATCTGGGCGTGTACCAGTTCATCCCTTAGGTTTCTATTGCGTTTGTACGCAAATAAGGGCGTTTCCCATTGTTTCCCAGCGCTATTCAGTATGTGCCACCTTTTTCTGATGATTTTCTGTATGGAGTTTGATGCTGGTGTAAATGTGGTGACACACACTTGTCTGTCCGTTTGTACTTGCTCGATGTTCTCCAATAATGCTTCTCTAGGGTTATTGCTTGCTCTTTTGTTGGCCCTTTTAACCAGTTTTCTGGGATAGTTCCGTGCTATGAGTTTTCTCTCAAGTTGTTTCGCTTGTTCTGTATAGATTTCTTTTTCAGAACAGTTCCTTCTTATTCGTAGAAACTGGCCGACTGGAAGATTCTGTCTAAGTGCTCTTGGGTGGTAACTTTCGTATAGAAGTAAACTATTTCTGTCTGTAGGTTTGTTGTGGACTTTTGTTGAAAACCCTCCACCAGTGATTGTGATATCTAGGTCCAGGAAGGTAGCGTGATTTTTGTGGATGGAATGGGTAAACTTTAGATGTCGATCTTGAGAGTTTATCCATTGAACAAAAGCGGTTGCATTTTCTTCTGTTCCTCTCCACACAATCAGAACGTCGTCTATATACCGTTTCCAAACCTTGAGATGATTTAGAAACGGGTTCACTGGATTGTTGACAAAGTCATCCTCGAATTGTTGGACGTACAGACAGGCCATACTAGGGGCAAAGGTGCTCCCCATCGAAGTTCCTGTTATTTGATGGTAGATGGTTTGATCATATTGGAAAAAGTTTTCTGTAAGGGCCAGTTCGGCACATTCCATAACAAAGTGTTGGGGGGTGATGAAATCCCATTGTTTGTGTAGAATAATGTTTTCTACGACTTCCAGTGTTCTCTGTTGGGGTATGCTTGTGTATAGGGCTTCAATGTCCATAGTTATGAGCCAATCACTGACGGGGTCTATCTCCAAATCTCTTAGGAGGCAGAGGACATCCTTCGTGTCCCTTAGATAGGATGCGGCCTCCTTCACAATTGGCCGCAGGAACCAATCACAAAATTGTGATAGGGGTTCCAGCACGGATCCAATCCCTGATACGATAGGTCTCCCCGGAGGGGGCATCCGATTCTTGTGGATCTTTGGGAGGATGTAGAATCTAGGCATCCTGGGTTCCGTGTTGATCAGGAAATCAGCTTCTTGCCTCGTAATCCAATCGTTACAGAGTCCCTCTTCCACTATGTTCTTTATTCTGTTCATGATGGGTTTAGTGGGATCTCTTTGGTGTGTAGCGTAGCTGTTGGTATCTGCTAGCAGTCTTAGACACTCCTCATGGTACATCGAGTGGTCCAGAATGACGGTGGCGCCCCCTTTATCTGCCGGTTTTATAACAATGTTATGGTTATCTTTTAGGTTTTTTAGGGCCACACGTTCTCTCCTCGTTAGGTTGTCAAACCCTTTGGTGTTCTGGAAATCTATTTTCTCAATGTCTCTGAGCACAGCATGCTCAAATGCTAGTACTTCACACGAGATACTCTGCATTGGAGGTTGGAAAGTTGATTTTTTCCGTAGCCCTGTTGATTGCCTATCATCTTTGCTGGTTTCTGTTGTTTCGCCGAAGAAGTCGCGGAGTTTGATTTTTCGGAAGAATTGGGCCAGTTCCATATTAAGACCAAAGGGGTCGTTTCTTGGTGTGGGAACAAAACCCAAACCCTTCTCTAGGACAGATTTTTCTTCGGTTGAGAGTGTGTATGTACTAATATTAACAATATTAGTTAATCCCTGCTGGTTGAGGGCATCTCCGTTCTCCCTCTGCTCCTGGTTGTCATCCCCTGTGGTTGGTGTTGCTGGTCTTCCCATTGGACCCTTGCGTTTCTTCTTTTTTGTCGGCCTCTCCCTCTGCCCCTGCCCTGGAATAAAAAAGAAGGGGGGCCGGGGGGATAGCCAAACCCAGGTGGGAAATACGGTTGTTGCCAGTAGCCGAAGGGCGGATGTTGCGGTTGTTGGATTTGCATCAATGGTTGATAGTGGGGTTGTCTTCCCAAGGGTGGTCCTGAGCCTTCGTCACCGCTTGAATCGCTTCTTTCATCTCCTGAACTGAATGTCCAGTTCTGTGGGGTAGGTCTGAAACGTTGTTTTCTCCCTGTTTGTTGGGGGTTTGGTTTATCGTAATGTTCATCCGTTGTGTATGGATAGATTGTTTCCTTGCTGAATTTCAGTACGTCTTTCTTCAATTTTGTCAATTTTGATTGGGTCAGATATTCCTTGTACTCCGAATGGTCTTTATTAATTTCATCCAACTTTTTCTTGAAGGTTGATAGCTGTACTGTGGTTTTTAGCCTGCTTTCGCTCTGCTGAATTTCAACCAGGAGAGCATCGGCCAGTTGTCTCGCAGTGTTTATAATCAGGATCAGCCAATCTTTTGTACATTTCCAGGCGATGCTGGACCAGTTGATTCTGAATTCTTTGTTGTTAAGGAAAAGTCTAGGCTCATTGGTGACAATCAATCCTCTCGGGGCGGTGTTTTTTCTGAGGTATTCTGTCATGAATGCCCCATGGAGAGCTGTTCGTATTTGCTCTTTCTTCTTAGTGGATAACGCTTCCCATTCGTCTGAATTCTGTACTGTGTGTGTAACAATAGTTTCTGCTAGTAGAGATGGTGTGTTCAAAATCTCCGCTAGGACCTCATCCCCAAATGAGAGTTCGGTGTCCATCTTGAAATTAGGGTGGTTGTAGATGCGACCTTTGGTCGGATCTTAAACTTGGGCCTTGGTACCCAAGTTCAGACGCACAGTTGGTCTGTTGTGGTAATCCTATTTACAGAATGCTGTATAGTAGGACAGATCCCTTATTATAGGGCAAGTACCCCTTGGTTCGTTCCCACAGCCATCAGCTGTACATAATTCAATCACAAGAAAACTCCACACGGTGTGTGGAGGGGGGAACTAGAGGCGTGGGGTTCTAGGAGCAGCAGCCTCCAATATTAAATGTTCATCACAAAAGAGCTGCTCCCAGTGTGATAACCCAAAGCGAGCTACAAGAACGTCGTGAGTGTGGGCATCTCACAAAAAGATATGGACTGGTCTCACACACCACCTGGTGTCATGCTTCATCATTGACCAGTCCTCGCCCTCCAAAACCTTCGTTTGATGGAGGACGGGCATACACTTGACGACAAGGATGCACTTCTAAGTGATGGAGTGGGGGCCCGTGACTATGTGAGTGAAATTAAAATTAAAAATCATTATAGTAATCAGTAGCAATTCTTTAATGTGAAGTGAAAACTATATGATATTAAAATAAGAGTGACGGGAATTGGGATATTTATTGTTCCCAACCGTCTAGTGAATGATCTCGTGGATGGTCGACATGTTTCTGCCTGGATGGCCCCGAAGGGTCCGCGGCATTCATCAGGACCTAAAATAAAGTAATAATGGGCTCCGTTCTTACCACATTTGGTAATGTGTCACCACTGCGGGAGTGTGGTATGGGTCACACTTCACCGTCTAAGGGATGCTTCCAATAGTGAAGCCTGAAACAAAGTTTTAATAAAAGACAATGTAACTCGCTGGGTCAGTTGTACCTGTAAAAAGGAAAAAAGACAAAACAATACATGCATTGGGTGTCGTGCGTGACACAGGTGTGTGCGTGACTCAGTGGCACTCTATTTGTGGACACTAGTGCGAAAAATTGTGGTGGTAGACAATGCTGCCACCAGGCTTACCCTAATAATATGGACAAGTAGCCTCATGGGAGAAGAGGCGGAGAAGAGAACCACAACTGTGTTTCAGCTGTAACAGAAAACATTTCAGACAAAAAGCGTTATGTGAAAAGGCGATTAATTCTCATGTTTAGCCAGCCTCGAAAAACGAGTGAAGTTATTTCCACACATCACATGCTCATGCTGTCTTACTCGCGCTACCACCACACACTTCAGGCATACTCTTACTGTTACTCGCGATAATCGCGTCCTGCCACCTATACGTCCGCTCGTCGTTCTCCCGGATGTGCAAATGCCAGGGTGAGGGGGGGGTTTATATCGGCTGTCAACCCCGTGTCTAATTGAAGTAATTAGCCAAAATCGATTTCACGTGGGTGTTTCCCGGTGTCCCCGGCTGCCGCTGCCTGGAACGAGAATGGCGGAAATGGGGCGTGTTAAGTCCTCAGTAGACGCTCGAGATACGAGGAGAGGGTTGGGTCCTGCCGGCCAATGGTTGGGATCCTAATGATCGTGCAGGCGATGACGCGCCGTTGGTGAGGTGCTCCGATGGGTTATGCCGTGAAGGGAATTCAAAAGCCCGCTCTGATTGGAGGAGCTAAGGCCGGGAATTCAAAGGCCCGCTCTGATTGGAGGAGCTAGGGCCAGGGGGCGTGACTGAATCGAAAAACGCGCTGTAGCCACAGAGTCCGTTGTCATGGGGACGTATGCTCGAAAGGTGGTTGCGCGATCCTCCTGAAGATAGGGTCGTAGTGGAGGTGGCTTTGTGCAATGGGTATGCTGGTCATTGTGAGGGTCTCATGCTGGGCAAGTACGTAGCAGATTGGAAACCACGTGCTAGAGAGGTTACTGTACTTCATGCAAGGTCAAAAGTGGCAAACATGGCAAATATGACTGTGAGTCTATAGAAATGATCATGCAGAGAAGCGGTCGTACACAGAAGCGACCTCGCGTCCAGTGAACTTCTATGGTTTTATAAATTATATACATATTTTCCATTCCCATATATACAGCAATCCTGTCGTGTTGTTGTGAGCCAAATATTAACGATAGTGTCTCGCTCCTCAAAAAAGGGCTAAGCCAGAATTTGCACATCCCACACACACTAATGCTCATTCTGAGTGTTGTGTATGGGTGGGGTGCTAAGGTTTTGTGTGAGGGTCAGATCTTTGTTATGGCCTGAGTTTTCGAGATATGTATGCATCATTGGAGAATGATAATATATACTAGGTATATTCATCTTTTTTTTTTATCGTGTCAGTTGTAACCATGGGATATCGTCATTGAGACCCCTCTCATGGGTACGGAGGCGGAAAACCCATCGTTGTTCTCTAAAAAGGAGGTTTGTTGTAAGATCGGATTTCCCTTTTCTCATGACTTCAAGTACAGTCCAGCTGAGGTCTGTTTCCTTATGGTTAGCTTCGGAGAAATGGCGAGTCAGTTTTGTATTGGTCTTTTTGCACCTTATAGTGCTTCGGTGTTCGTTGATACGGGTTTTTATCTATACCACCAGTAGGTTATAATGTAGGGCTGGGCTCCACATACCATCACCAACCATTGCAGGCACCAGGTTAAGGTCCCCATAGGAGCAATCATCAGCAGTGGCAGTCCAATTGCATTAAGAGGAGCTGCCTGCCTCTACTGCCTTTTATCATGTATCTATCACTTAGCTATACACTAGGCTTTAAGAGCTCTTTGCCCATAATTATACACACCAGCAATCACCGACAGGTCTCTGTTGTCATATATATAATTCTTGAGGCCATAAAAAAAACAGTTTTTTTTAAACCTTCAGACTGGTAGTTCCATCAAGTATCCCCCTTTTCTAACTCGAAAGACCGTTTATTCAGCATCCCTTAAAAACAGCTTTCTCGAGCTTTCCTCGTGTCCATATGTGAATCAGCAATAAAGTTCATCACTAAGATGGCCGCACCCATCCCGCACTAGCGTCTCTAAGCTGACGCGCTACTTCATATACCCCGCCCCTGAAACCACACTTCACGGGAACCAAAGCAGGGGTAGGAATACGTCTAGTTCAATGTTGCCAGATTGGGCTATTTCCCGCACAATTGGGCGACTTTTTTCCCAGTTGTGCGGGAAAAAACCATGCCTGGCGGGGGGCTACTTTTTGGGCTATATTTGAAAGGTTGTGCGCAATTTTGTGGATTGGGAGGGCACCGACCTCAAGGTCCCGAGGAGTCCGTCGCGTTCAGTGCACTTTGCACATGCGTCGTGTGTGGGCCAATGTGGGGTTCCCCAGGGCCGTCAATCCAGTAGCGCGCGAAAACGCTACCAATGACGGCCCTGGGTTTCATTTTTGGGCCAGCCCCTGCAGTTCTCTATGCTGGCGTCACGGTGCGTGAGCAGCGTGATCTAACGGAGTTCGAGAGTGACAGTCTGAGTAGTGTGTCTGTCTGCTTGCTTGATGATGACGAGTGACTGTGCGGAGTCAGTGCGGGGCCAGCGTGAAGCACTGCACAGGCAGCAGTCACACTCACACAGTACTGTGCAGTAGCGCACAGGCAGTGAAGACGTGACGTCACGTCTACTTACAATGTGAGACTGAGAAGAGAGAGAGACGAGTAACGACGACGACACGAGTCCGAGACCACTGCACTCATCAGCAGGCTCAGGCCCAGGCCCAGCCGCCCGGGCCCAGGCCCAGGCCCAGGCCCACCTCGCTCCAGCTCCAGCCCCAGCCCCAGCCCCAGCCCCAGTCACTCCAGCCCCCCCCCCCAGTCACTCCAGCCCTAGTCACTCAGAGTCCAGCCCCCAGGCCCGCCAGCGGCCAGGCCCAGCCACTGCCACCGTGCCTGCTGCCAGCCTGCCAGGCAGCGTTAGTGTCCAGTCTGCCAGCCACGCACCACCGGTGACCCCGTGACTCACCAGCGACCAGGTAAGTGACAGTGAGAAATCATGACACAATCGTGTTTTAGCGGCACGCTAGTGCGAAAGTCTTTTTTGGCGCCTCATCAATGACCTCTTTTTCAGCAGATACCATTGCTACCAACCTCCAACAGTGCCTTCATGTCTCTGTGTGTAGCCCCCTATCATATGCATTTCATTTGTTGTATAGCGCTATTCATATCAGTGTAGGGTGTCACTTACAGTACTTTACATCACACACACAATATACAGAGCCAATGAATCATACAAGTATGTCATTCAGTCTATAGGGAATGTCACATAAGTCAATTAGGATTACAAGGTGTAGGAATTAAATGTCATCCATACTGTTGGGCAGTATATTTTAAGAGGGTTTGGGCTGGGAAAGCACAAACTCGGGATTTAAAGCATACCCAGTGGTTGGGGGTTGGCATTACTAATAAAAATGTATATCGACCCAAACTCATTTGAGCAGCATTAAAATAAAGAAAAACTGGGGAATTTCTAACTATATAGTAACACAAAAAAAAGTTCTAACTATACCATCCATGTTTGTATGCAGCTCTTTGATGACAGTTCATAGGTCACTGTCCTATGTTAGGATTGTAATTTCTGAACTGCAAGTAACACAAGAATCTCTGTGACAAAGGCAGTAACCCACTGAGCTATCCAAATAAAATACAGCCTATCTGCATTTCAAAACTACAAACAGGCAAATGGCTGCTCTCCAGCAGGATCATTAATCACCAGTTCGCTGGACATTTTTTATTGTTGCCTTGCATCCATGGCCATGTTAATGATAAAAACAATTTAAATTAAGCATATGCAAAGTATGTGCCTTGCTGGGCTTGTGCAGATTTTTGAAATAAAAACAAATAGTAATACATTCGATTACCTACTCCTTGTGTCACCGCCTGATCTGATAAGCAGTTGCAGTAGTCAGGAAAGGTGAATGAGAATAAACAAACTTCTTTTCTCAAATGCTGAACAGAAATGGAAATATCCACGCAGCACAGGACGGTAGGCAAAAGTTACTCAGTGTCAAATAAAGAATTTGTTCCCTTCGCCATGCCCCTATTGTACTTGACATGGACCACCTGAGCCCAGGCCCAATAACGCATCTCCCACAATATGAAGAAAAACAACGTTTGGAGGAACGTTTTAAATGAAAGCGCCCATTTTATATTGCCCTTCTTGTCCTCACTGCGAGGGCCAAGGCTCATGTTTGGGTGGGCCAGGCTCATGTTTGGGTGGGCCTGCCCCACCCTCTAGAACTGGGCCTGGACACAATGCACGAGTTCGGAAAGCTCTGAAATGCACCTACATGTTACAGAAATGCATTCTTTTAACTTTAAAGACATTTGATCATGTATTTGTTTGTGTCACAGAAACACGTAAACTGAAAATCTATGCATAGCATAGTGTGCCACATGACTGGTATTTTGCTGCTTCTGTCACTGTATCCAGATATAGAATACCACAAGTAAACAAGCATTGGCATAGCCAATAGGTCTCGCTTTTGGGACATTATAAGTTTTTAGTTATGGAGCACAATATCCTTGGTGCAACATCAACTGTTGCATGACTAAACACTTATAAGGTCCCAAAAGCTAGACCTATTGGCTATGCCAATGCTTGTTCAAAATAGGGTGCAGAATCTTTAAACCCCCACCGCGAGAACGTGTAAACAGGTCTCCTCCACTTGCTTGAAAGTTCTGAGCTATATTCATGCCCGCCAACTTAGATCCCCATATTTAAATGTACGGGTTGTTTGTTTCCTAGAAGCAAAAGAGAGTGAGGTTTTCTGTGCACCTTTCCTCACTTGGAACACATTTCATTTAAGGCAGTTTAAAGTAGCAGAAATGAAAGTGGCAATACGGAGAAGCATGGTACTACATCTGTTATGCAGAATTGGTTGCAAAGTGCATTTTTAAATATTTCACATGACAAAGTCACAGGGAGAACTGGTCTTAAAAATGAGTAGCATTAAGGCAGGTGCCCAGTTAACACCCTCCCACCATCTGTATATTGAATAGAATGTATATTTGTCATTAAAATTGGTTCTGATGTCGATTTGCGCTTAATTGGACACTTGCTAATTTGGGCTTTTTTTTGGGCTGGAACTGGTCTGATTGGGCTTATTTTGGGCTTGTATTTGAGCTGCATTGGGCTTGGGACGGGTCTAAAAATCTGGCAACACTGGTCTAGTTGCGCACCGTCTTCCGCAAGCATGCATTTCGCAAAAGGATGCCGGACAATTCCTGAGATCCCGGCAAGACAAGACATTGCATTGCCTTTTGTTTATATGCTCTCCAAAATTCCTCATTTTGCAGGTCATGAGCAAAGACGTGCTCTAGTGAAAAGGTCCCGTCAGCCTAGATCTACTTATTAAGGGGTGAGATGTCAATTTGCAGTCAACTTTGGACACCGCTAATTACGTGCTAAACTTCATTTGCCTTGCCCACCACCACAGATACATAGTCTAGCAATTAATCACGTTGATGCTTTAAAACCGCATGCTTGTAATTATGTGTGCACTTGTTAAAGGCAGGAACTACGGGTTAGGTGGCTACCCCTCGGTTTCGCACTTTAGACAAGTTCAAACATATACCACAACAATGTAGTTGTGTCCACCCACTATCTTTATGTGTGTGAGTCTTGTATTGTGTCGTTTTTTATTTTTTGCTACTCAATGGATGAGTAGATAGAATCTCGCGCTCACCGTGTATCCACGTTTGACTCCTCAATGAATTTGTAATTGGAGCCGTTCAGGCACTGTGGGGAAACACAGATAATGGCAGTATTTGCCACTAAGAGCATAACAGATTTCTCAACCATGCCGTTATTTGACTCTTTTAACTACTCACCGACTACGCCAAACCACACGGGTGTCTCCCGGCATTTCAAAGATAAAAATACGTCAAGGCACAACACAGGGGGTAGAACTTAGCCCCCTTTTGGGCATAATTTGCACCGCATCACCGCCTAACCCATACAGAGTTCATAATTCTTAAGAATAAGTGTCGCCGGGTTTCTGCCCCTAAAACAATTTTAGTACCTTCTTTATTATCACTTTTTGTCAGGTCACAACAACACTAGGTCAATCGGACTTGGTGTTACTTGCAAAACGGTTTACTACTTCATTGCGTCAGAACCAGCATTGCGATAGTGCTAGAGTTAGGAATAACTCCTCTATTCACTTTTTGGTCCTGATGAATTGCCATTAGACCCATTAGGGGCTGTCATAGGCAAGAAACATGTCCACCTCCCACACCACACAATGCCCTCTAGGACCATTGCATCCAGGTAGGGCTGACTGTTTTTAGCTAGGCTAGTGCACCATGGGAATAAAATTTAGACTATAGGGCTGCCCTGGACCTATTTTAATCATTACCTCACACTCACTTCACTACCTAATCCACACACCACCATGCACCTGACTGCTTCATCAACAAAAGATCTCCACTAAAGAGCTCATTTGCGGGTGCCTGTCGGGCATTGCAGCGCTGGCCCGATGAGGAGTAGGCCCAATGAAGAAGCATGACATTCCTCGGGGTGTGTGAGGGCACTTTATCACAGACCTGAAGACTCCCACCTACACTAAGAAACTGCACACTAGTTTGCTATACCAGTTTACGTTTAGGAGTACGTGTGCAGGACGTGGATAAAAGGCTCCTGGTTCCTCTTGTTTAGAGAAACAATAAAATAATGGCAAGGTTGGGGCCACCAGGGTCTCTCTCTTGCTGGAATAAATCGTCACTCCAGCACAGGCGGGCTTTGTCCCAACACAGATCAACTACACTGAACTTATGAACACAATTTGTAGTTGTTAACAAGGTCAAACCAGAAATCAATGTTGTGGCTGTGCCACATGACATACACAAAGCATTTGACTCCCTAGAATGGCCTTTCTGTGGGAGACGCTGAGGCGATATGTCACACCAAATAACATAATACCTATGACACAGCTGATATACTCAAAGACAGTTGCATGCGTACATGGGAACGGCCTGCCATCCAACCCTTTTTCAGTGGACAGGGGCACCGATCATGGCAGCCCTCTTTCGCCCTTGCTATTCATACTGGCCATGAACCCCTGGCTCGTATGTTACAAGGTCACCATGCTCACATAGGTTTTTATTTCCACCAGTGTTGGTTTTTGATGTCCATGTATGCGTATGATATTCAACTCTTTATCAAAAACCCTTAGTCAAACTTCTCCCTATTAATCTGTGAAATCAACCACTTTGGAAGCCCCTCTAGCTTTTTTGTAAAGTGGGGCAAGTTTGAACTAATCCTACTCACTGATAACACAACCCCTTGTTCCCTGGAATATCCAGTCTCCTGGACCACAGACTCGGTCCAATATCTTGGGATTACTGTCCACTACTCTCACCTTTCCAGACTGTACTATAAATCTATGGCCCGATGATGGAAAAGTTGACGTATGCTAATGCCCTAAAGGCTAATAATAGCCCTTAAAGAATTTGGCCACATAAACACTGATGCTATGCAAACAAATGATGATGGACGGAATGCTGAATAAATCATACATTCACCCCCAGTCAAGAGATCTCATGGGAACAGTCCAGACCAAACTGCCAAGCCAGGTCCTCCCTGGACCGGAAACAAGCATCATGAGACCGGTTTCTGGGTTTTACCCTTCATCAGCCAGGCTAGCTTGCATCTAGTGGCACAGTGAGCAAGGGACCCACGTCTGGGCATACCCATTCCACTTAGGGCGAAAAGTGCTGCGCAAACAAATGATGATGGACGGAATGCATAAAAAATCATACATTCACCCCCAGTCAAGAGATCTGGGTTAAATCCATCATTCTTTTGCTCACCATGCCACACCAGTTTAGACCCAGCCATATGCAAATCAGTCTTAACCCTGTGCCTCATGGGAACAGTCCAGACCAAACTGCCAAGCCAGGTCCTCCCTGGACCGGAAACAAGAATCCTGGGACCGGTTTCTGGGCATTACCCTTCTTCACCTAGGCTAGCTTGAATCTAGTGGCACAGTTAGCAAGGGACCCACATCTGGGTATACCCATCCCACTTAGGGTGAAAAGTGCTACGCAAACAAATGATGATGGACGGAATGCTGAATAAATCATACATTCACCCCCAGCAAAAAAACAATGGATTTAGGCCCAGATCTCTGTACTGAGGTGAATGGATGACATTGTTCTGCATCCTGTCCATCAATTGTTCTTTTTGCATTTGTCACCCTGAGTGGGACGGGTATGCCCAGACATGCATCTCGTGCTCTCCATGCCACTGGAGTCAAGTTATCCTGGCTGATGAGGGCTGAAAGCCCGAAACCGGTCCTAGGATGCTTGTTTCCAGTCCAGGGAGGACCTGGCCTGGCAGTTCGGGCTGGACTGTTCCTATTGGGCGCAGGGTCAAGACTGATTTGCATATGGCTGGGTCCAAACTGGAATGGCATGGTGAGCAAAAAAACAATGGATTTAGGCCCAGATCTCTGCACTGGGGTGAATGTATGACATTGTTCTGCATTCTGTCCATCAATTGTTCTTTTTGCATTTGTCACCCCGAGTGGGACGGGAATGGCATGGTGAGCAAAATAATGGATTTAGGCCCAGATCTCTGTACTGGGGTGAATGTATGACATTGTTCTGCATTCTGTCCAGCAACTGTTCTTTTTGCACATAAACACTGATGACACTTTATCACTTTAGAGTCCTTTTGTTCTGGAGGAGCAGCCACTGCATTAGACATGTCATCTATGCGAGGCTTTGAACACCATCAAGGAAGAAATTCCCGGGTACCTTGAGGAACCAACAGACTCCTTCCACTGACTCAGCTCATTACCTCCCCTGATACTACTAGATGGGTCACTAGACTTTCCACCCCAGTATCACACTGTAAACCTGCATATACAGAGAGGGCATGGCTGGCTTGGAAGGCTGATCTTGGGGAGCCCGTCACTGAGGTTTGCTGGACGTTCTGCTGCATACAGACTGAGCGTATTTCCAAGAACCATAGGCACCAATTTTGCACTTTAAGTTTCTACATCGAACATATTTTATGTGAACATAGTATTGACCCCACATAGCCTCATATTTGTGCCCGATTCAGATGCAGCCATGCAGACTTCTTATACCAGGCCTGTGGATGTCCGCAAACCCACACATAGTGGAAAACAATCCTACAGTTCATAGACAACATAACCTCTCAGTACATAAAACCCATGCCTCGCATCACACTCCTGGGATACTTCAAAACCTTTCTGTGATCACATGACACCGAATTTCAATCCTCTCCTTTTGACATAAATGAGAGTGGATATGGTGTGGGGAAAGACCAGGGTTCCCACTAGCTCGGAATGGCTACAAGACATGGTAATTTGTAATGACTGCACTGAAATCTTCGCTCTAGCCACTAGCTCCAAGACTCAGAGATATCTGGAGCCCTTTCAGAGTATACATTGCCACCTGGTTCCAGTCAAGCTGTGACGACTCAAGTGATGGCGCACCTACCTAACCCCAACTCCCCTCCTCCATTCTACAATATGATGCTCAGAAAAACCCAAGTACCCTGCCTTCATCCCCTATATCAAAGTCGGGCCAGACTCCTCTCGCAGATATGAATATTGCCAACCTCTTGCCACTGAAAGGCCAATCTTTACGCCACCTACGGACATAGCCCCCTTTATTCAGACATGGACCGATGTACACTGTTGCTTCTCTATATACAACCACTATAAGATCCCTTGCGATACCACCTTTTTGAGACTGTACATTTGATGGTTGTATCTGTTGTGTGTTTTCTTTTTCCTGAAGTTGATTTATTGTTGGATGCGTAACTAAACTCTCAATAAACATATATTTTTTTTTAGTATAATACTTTAGATATTCCATTGATGATATATATATATTGGAGTCTCAAAGATGTGTCCACTTGCGCAACAGTTATTGCAAATTTGCGCTACAAGAAATGAAGGACGAATAATGGAAACTACATTGGTTTGCTTATTCTTTTGCTATTCTGCATCTTAAAGTTTCAGATGATCTTCCTGATGCTTTATCTACAGACCGCACATCCAGGCAGATCGCAGTGGGTGGAAGGTCCGCCTGTCTGTAATATCTTAGATTACATTTTAAGAACGCTAGCTAAACATTGATTGCTCATACATAGGTTTAACTTTTCATCAAAGCCCACTGGAATTATTGGGTTAAGACTTAATGCAACATAAACCTTGATCTAATTGCTGAGCATACTTCTGTTGTTCTCACCCGTGCATAACAATGTTGTGTAGAGTTTCAATTTTGTAAACCGTCAATGCTCTTTTAAATGGCCCCTGTGTTATAATTCTGCTGATCCTTTTCATTTGCAATCAGATTTTCTAATTCCTAATTTGGTGGTGTATATTTTTTGCAAACTTTACAGTCACTAACAAAATATTGCTAAATTACATAATATGTGGTCGCCGACCTTCTTTCTCTAGAAAACGATATCCAAGATGAACAGTTAATTAGGGTATAAGAAATTTATACATATAAATTCTGATGTTCCTGGAGCCATATCAACTCAGATTATATGAACAAATAAAGGAGGTAAGTGGTGGCGAGTTACTTATTGATCAAGTACAGCACATGCAAGAGATCAGTCAGTAATGGAGAAACTATTACCACCTCAGACCTAGAAATTCAAATCTTTGAAAGACATAAGAACGTTTTTAGCAGTTCCTAACACAAATAAACTCAAACTCCCTGAAGATGTATGTTGTCTTGTGAACTTAGTGTGCCTCACTTCTTGGGGGACTGTTGGATTAGGAGGAAAAAGCATCACTCGAAAATTCTAAGAGCAGACACATATTTCACTGAGAAAACATGTGAAGCTGGAAAGAAAGATTAGGGGGAATTGAGGGATTCTCGCCCTAAGAGGTTTTAACTTTTAAACAACAAACCCAATTTTCCAAGTGTAGTGGTTAGAATGACATAGGTTTTCTTGACCGTTATGAAGAGAACCCTTATTCTAAGGTTTGGCATAGTACCCAGAAGCATTCTATTCTGATTGGAAACTGTATTCTGGTCCCTCATTGCTCTTTTCATGCTTAATTGTCTAGGGATCCCTCATTCTATCCTGCAAAGAAAGCCACGTCCATCTTCGTCCGACTCGGAGTTGCTCTGAATCCAAGATAGTAAGTCACGTCCTGAGTACCAGTGTGAGATTCTGTGCTCTTAGGCTGTCTCCCCCAGTAGCGGCCAGTATCTGGGCAAAGTGGCGGGCAGGTGGAGGGGGAAACTGGGGATGGACAACAAAATAAATGAATAAATAACTTACCTGCATCCACGCGCCGACACTGTGATCTGGCTCCATGCACTGCAGGCAGAGACTCATAGAAACCCCTCCATCAAATTCTAATGCTGCATGGAAGCAGCTTCAGGATTGGCCTGAGCATCGTGGATTTGCGCTCCCAGGTTGACTGCAGGGACATCTTAAGGATTTTGGAAGCCCTGGGCCAAACGTATTTTGGGAGCCCCTGTTTGGAAACACCTATGAATTTATGATTCAATTTCAGCACTTTTGTGCCGTCTTTGGCCAGGTCACTGACAGTGCACAGGCACACGCTTACAAATTCTAAGGGCCCGATTATGATGCGGTTAGGAAAGCATTCCAACTTGGGGCCTGATTACAATGCGGTCAGGATGGCCTCCTAACGGGATTTGCTCCTCCCGAATCAGATCGGATGTTTTTTCCCAACCGAGGGCCAGAATACGATGCTGTTAGGAACATGGGCTCCCATAGAAGTCAATGAGAGTCCAACCAAATCGTATCTGGAAGCATCCAGATGCATCATACTCGGTCAGTTGGACTTTCCCGATCCGAGTCGGTCAAAAACCATTTCCAAGCCGATTCGATCGGGAAGATTTCCTAACTGCATCATAATCGGGCCCTAAATGTGTTTTATTGTAACACAGCAACAGTGTACTAATATTACTGAAAATAAATTCTGTGACTCCCTCCCATTTCTTAAATGTGAGGTCCTGTTTTGATCTAAAAGAACTTTTTTATGGATGTTTCTTGAACTATAAACACAACATTTCTGCATAATATATAAAAGACTGTTACAAATCAATCACATTAAAAATAAATTAATGGAAAATAATGCCCAAAACAATCTGCTTAAGAATTATTCAAGGTCATCAGGGCAAGACTCTCTGCAGAACAGAGCTGACACTATCAGGGGCTCCCTGAAAGGCTGGGGCCCCGGGCCAGAGCCCACTTTGCCCATGCTTTAAAACGTCTCTGGTAGACTGGGAGCCTGTGCCTGCTCTCTCCAACCCAGCAACGCAGCTGGGGTTGGAGAGAGCTTCAGTGCACATGACGGTTTGGCCATCCCGAGTCAGCTGGCCACACCATCATGCGCACTGATTACAGTGCAAAACACTCCTCCACCAGACTGTCATCTCTGGTCCCGCCCCCAAACCTCAGCTCTGAAAGCCGAAATAAAACGATAATAAACAAACGTTTATTATGATTTGATTTTTAATGTTTTGACTGCTGGCGGGGGAGCGACACTACTCCGCCATAGCAGAGGAGCAGACGCTGGTCTCACCCACACAGCATCATATGAATCTGTAAGGGAGCAATTGACGCCCTTATAGAGTTAGTGAACTTAAATGTATAAACATGGCTTTGGAAGGCAGACTGAAGGAGCTACCCTGTGAGAATCCTTCTACCACCAACAATAAGTGATAGAAAAATAAATATAAAAAATATTCACCTGAGTGGCACTAATGTGTTTTAAACAATGACAAGAAAAGCCCTTTAACATAATAGCTTGACCGATTTGCTTTGCCAATACTTTTCCTTTTTTTCGCAGATAGCATGCACCCAGTGGCGATGGTGGTGGTAATTGTGATGATGGTAGAAGTAGTGGCAGTGTAGTGGTGTAAAAGTTAGTTGTAGTGATAATAGTGATAGCACTAATAGGGCAGTGGTGGTAATAGTGGTGGTAATGCTGGTAGTGGGGCTTATTTTATTGGTAGTGTTGGTTGCAACAATCATGGTAATGATGGTAATGTCGATAATGGTGATACTGCTGGTGGTGGTAATTGTGGTGTTTGCAATGATAGTACTGGTGGTCATTACAGTGGTGGTGATGAAGTGGGTGTAGTGGTGGTTGTAGTAATGGAACTGCTACCGATAATGGTGGTGGTGGTAACAGTGGTGATAATTGGGGTGCTGGTAATTTAACAGTCATAATCTTGGTAAAAGTGTTCTGTTGGTAGTAATGGTAATATGAGTAATGCAATACTTTCTTAATTATTGAGGGCACCTTTTAGATATAAAATAGTGTCTAAAACATTACATTACAAGCACGCCACGGACGACCCCATGCAGTAGCGTCTGGCAGGGAATGGGGTGTTTGGAGAAAAACGACATATAAAATGCCAGTTACCTTTCTGACGGCCAAGTCTCTTCTCCACTTTTCCGGGGAGTCCAGGAAGCAAACAGGCTCCACTAAGCCAATCACAATGATGCAATGCAGCGTTGTGATTGGTCTGAGCTGCGTGGTTCGATGCTCAGACGGGGACAGGGAGCCTGTGCATGTTCTCCACCAGGGTGTGCTTTACAGCCTGGTGGGGAACATGCAAAGTGTGCATGACTGTATGGCCGGCCCAGGATGGCCAGCCAAACTGTAATGCACACTTGGAATGTGCAAACCACTCCTTCCCCTGTGCCACCAGCCCTGCTCCACCCTAACGGATCCCCGAATCTATGAAAAATAAAATGATAATAACAATGTTAATATTATTTTATTTTTCCTGCTCTGAGGGAAGTGGGGCGATGCTCCTCTGCCTTAGCGGAGGAGCTGCCTACACCAAACAGCCAATTGCATGAAATGAGAAGAAAAACTACAGTGGGATGGAGCAACAGCCTACTTTATGTATAGTTTGTAGTTAGATCTTTAAAAAATGAGTATGGAAGCATTGGTATTTGCTGGGCAATATTTTTTTAATTAAGTGATGTCTTTACTGTAGTTGCAGGGATTGCTTTTAATCATGGTCATATTAAGTAAAATATGTATGACATTATATGAAGTTCAGTACTCTCTCATGGTTCTAAGTCAGTTTGATCATGTGTGATGTCTGAGTCAATAGTTTGGTACACACAGTATTTCTAGAAGATGTCCTCCAGTCAAGCTGGATTATATTAACGAAATTAGAAAGCCCACGATAGACGAGCAAACTATTTTCCAGTTCGTCAATGAAGCTCCTACATTGCTCATTGTCTGCAATTTTTGAAGATTTTAATTTTTCACCTTTGGCTGAATCTTGTCTCTGTAGGAATAGCAGTTTTGACCTTGACCCTTTTGGAGTCTGTGAATATGGATTTCTTAAAGTGGTTTTAGAAATTGTAAGACACCATCAATTAGCATTAGTCCCTGTTCTGCAATTTACGTTGATCAGATTTAAAGTGCTTCGCCAATCACTTATTGTTGAAGAACAATTTTTTTCCCGTCTCTTTCGTTTTATCAGTGACATCTGCAAACATTTATTTGTGCAATGGAAATATTTTAGGAAAGGACATTAAGGTAATCAATTGTGCTTCAAGTCTAAATGGTTTCCTAAACAAATCTTGGGGGCATTCGGAAAGCTTCCCTGGGAATGCCTTCCGCCCACTGCTTACTAATGGTTTTGAGGTTCATAACTCACATTTGCTTGCTTTCTGGTTGTTGGCTTAATTTGTTTTAGGCTGTCCAGCTTGAGTTCTTCCCTTTCGTGGAGTATAGCCTGCTTACCATGGCCATTTGTATTCTTCCACCAGTGCTCCTTTCTGTAAAAAAGCTTTTAAATCTTTTTATTATCTTGTCAGATTGGCTGTGCATTCAAAGATGGAAGTCAAATTGTAGGCACGCTATTCAGAGGGAACTTGGTATTTACTTTTCTTTTTCTGACTTCAAAGTGAGAGGATTTATGTGAAAATCATGACGGTTACCAGGGTGTGTGGGAGAAAGGCTGTACAATTTTCTTTTTTTCTAGCACACAACAAAATTTGTAAATGTCTGTAAATGAACTGTGCAGATATTTCAGAATACATCTGAATTAGAAAAGCATTAACAAAGCAAATTTGTGGGTAATTCTGAAGTGTACTGGAACCAAATATTTTAATACGATAAAAAAAATCAATACACTAGGTGACGACATTTCCACACGATTATTTGTGTGCTGTATAGATTTATCAGTAAAACTATATGTCTGTGACAATGTAATGGCCATTTTAGTTGAAAATGTGCTAACTGGAATGGCAGTGCTCTACCGCACCATACATACTCCACGTTATGCCACTCCATTCTACACAGCTCCACTCCACAACTCTTTATACCAATCTACATCCCTCCACTATACGCCAATCTATGACACACTACTGCACTCTGACACTCCACTCTACGCAACTCCATCTCCCCCACTCTTTGACACACCACTACACTCTGTACCACGCCACTCTACACCATTCTATGACACAGCACTCCTCTCAAGAACATGCCACTCCACTACCCACCACTCCATTCTATGGACTCCACTCTATGCCACTCCACAACACACCTCTCCACTCTGACAAGTCACTATACTCTGACACAATGACATCCCACGCTACTCCACCCTACACTATGACATGCCACTCCACTCTGCGCCATGACACACTACTCCACCACTGCACTCTGCTTTGCAACACACCACGCCACTACCCTCAACTCTATGTCACTCCACTCTATAACCCCTCCATTCTGTCACACTTTACTACATTTGACCCTACTTTACTCTGACACATTTCTCCACTCTACGCCACTCCCTGACACTTTACGTCACTCTATGCTCCTCCACTTTATGCCCCTCCACTCTACAACTCTCTACTCCACCATATGCAACTCTTTAGCACTCTACTCTACAGCGCTCTATTCAACTCTGTCTTTGCCACTCCATGCCACTCTACTTCACTCCACTCTATGCCACTCCACAACACTCTACACTCTACTCCACTCTATGCCGTTCCACTCTTCTACACTACACCACTCTATGCCACTGTTCTCTACGACAATCCACTCTGCTCTACGCCACTCTACTCCAAGCTGTGCTCTTCAACTCTACAACACTCTACTCTCTCTGTGACACTCCACTAAAATCCAGAACACTCTATGCCATTGCACAACACTCCTCTTCACTCCATTCCACTCCACAATGATCCACTCTGATCTAGGCTACTACACAACAATCTACGCCAGTCTAAATCACTCTACTGTACTCCACACTACTCTCCTTTATGCCACTAGCTTTTAGCTATGTTGCATAGTATCCACACTGGTGTATAACATGGCTAAAACACATTGGCAAAGTCTATAGTGCTTAGATAGGCAAGACTTATTGGCTTTGCCAATGCTTGTTTTGCATTTTCCTTGTGACTCTTCTACAGCTGTGATGTTGGAATTAATGCCTGATCGGTATTCTTCTTTGCTGAGATGGTGATTGCAACAGTGGTGACTCACTCCCAGGGTTTTCTGAGTGACAGCTCCCCCAGCCAAGGAGGAAAGGAGAACAAGGAGGTGAAAGGAAAGGGTGGTGTCGTGTTTGGTGAAGTGTCCTTGCTCCACCCACTGGAATTTTGTCCAACTCCACTTGATGACTACTATGATACATAATTAGTTTTTGCAAAAGCAAATATGTTTGTGGCTTCAATTTTTCTCGAATTTCATGTATGGGGAATGAGGGTTTATTTATGTGTGTGCTTGTGAAACAGAATCCTGCTGAGTCCTAATAGTAGCTCAGCCTAGCCCCGAGGTCTCCTCCTCATCCTCATATGGCTGAGGTTTACATATTCTTAAACAAGAAGCGGAAGGGTTGGTGACCTAGTTCAGACCTTGAGTACAGGGCAGCTTATGTTACTTATGCCCATATGCGCGCTCAATGCAGCCTACATGGCTCTGTTCTGGAGCCAGTCTTGAGTCAAGAAGCAGAGATCTGCAGGGTGCAGTTTTCTGTTTCTTCAGCCATTGAAACTCATGCAGAGACTGACACTCTGCTCTACTCCATTCTCTGGCCTTGATTGGTCCTGAGGCTTACCACCACTTGCTGGTTTGAAACGAGGTAATGTGTGATGGGCAGTATCACTTTTCATGTACGGGGGAAGCAAGATGAAGTCGCCATCAGTGGCTGAAGGCTGGAAGGTAAATCGATTGAGCAATGGATTTGAGGAATAGTGTCTGCATGTCTATGTGTGTGTGTGTGCCATCTATCAGTTTGTATCAGATACCATATTTGTGTGTGAATGCGTGCCAGCAGACCTCGACCCCCACCAATCCCCACCACTCAATCCGGAAACCTAGGATTCATCCTCGACGACAAGCTCGACATGTCAACCCAGGTAAACGCAGTGACCGCCACCAGCTCCCATATACCGAGGAGGCTAAGAAAAATCTTCAAACGCCAGAAAAACAGTCAAGCAGGCACTGTTAGCCAGCAGACTTGACTACTGCAATCGACTCTACGCGGGATTCACCTAACAGCTCTCGAACAGGCTTCAAGCCATCCAAAAGGCAGCAAGACACATCCTCAATTTACCTTGCCATGTCCACAACTTTGCATATCACAAGAAACTTCACTAGCACCCCAACAAAAGCACACTCGATTCAAGCTACTCACAAACACATATAAAACATTGAATAGCATTGGCCCTGTCTACCTTGATGCATACACTTCCACTACCCCTATATACACCTCGATCAGCCGGACTTTCCTTAGCACATTGATCCTGCATACACATACTGCAAAGTGAGGATCTTTTTCTGAAACAGGACAAACAGTATGTCCCTGACATGGAGGGATTTTCTTCTTGGGTGTCAGGCATAATTTTCCGAGTTCTTGCCAAGGTCCTTCATGCCTCATCTAATTGGGACCGGGCAGGGAAAGGCCAACAGTGGAAGCCAGCCCTAAAAAAGGGCTGGCTTCTGCTGGTATCACCCGGTGGACATGTGGTGGATGGGCTTCTGGGTGAAGGACCAGGTTGCAGTGGCAGCTGCGGTGAGCCTTTTGGAGATGTGACTGTTCCTCCACCTATAAATGAGGCAGCAGAAGTGCAGGATTTGGTGGGGCGAGAACCCAGTCAAATTCTGGCGGGATTCCCTCTTGTCCTAATCCTAAAATGACAATTTCTACCCCACTATATAACAACCAAAATATACAGTATATGGGGGTGGGGTTAGTGAGATATCTACCACAAATAAGGTAGCCACTACACTCTGTCATCACAGACAATGTCACCAGTCCTGGGCTTTCAACCCATAAATAATTACTTGCAGGCGTGTCAGCCTATTGAGGTCAATGGTAGAAAACCAAGACTACATCACCCGGAATGCACTAGGATAAATCCACGGCCTGCAAATAGTGTGCGTAATGCCGTGGGCTGAGATGGAAACCCTAATCACAAAATTTCGATAATTCACATTAACACCCTCCTCATAAAACTGAAACTGTCTCACATCATGGCGTGCAATCACAATGAGTGGATGAACAATTCCATTTAATTGATGCCAGCTCCAGCATTGAAACATCATCAGACTTTAAAAAAACACACCTTGGCATTCTTAATGGAATGAGTAGAAACCCTTGGCATTCTTAATGGAATGAGTAGAAACCCTTGGCATTCTTAATGGAGTGAGTAGAAACCTACAGTGATCGCATCAGATTTCAACAGTACCTATGTAAGAAAGAGGACTTCAATCTAATGAGTAGACATGACAGCACAATGTCCCCATAATGGGGTAGGAGAAATCCATTGATCAGGACGTGACCTCAGTGTCCTTGGTTATGCGGCAGCGCCACATGAACGCGCAGTGACCCTCACAAATTGAACCCGTTTGTTAAATGAACGTCTCATGGCTCCACTTTTGGTATCCATCTGCGAGACTGTGGCGTGTTTATTGGGCATGGGAGATGCAGTATGAATGGCCCAGCTAAATTGCAGTAAAGTGTGAGTTATTGCATCCCATATAAGAGACAGCTGGTCAAGAGCAAGGCTAAATGGAGGCGCTCTGGGCTGGAATATATTCGCATGCAGTACATTAAGGGTTAATGCCAGGGCCAGTGACACCTTTCATCGCTTCAGTTAACCTTCTCAAAGAAAGCAGGATTTTTGTTGCATGACGTGACACTTGTAAATGCAGTGCCTGAGTCACTGTAACGCTGTAAAATGTGACAATTTGTTCCCTTAGGTTTGCTATTAGGTCAGGTGGAGATTTCTTTTTTTTTTTTAATTCGCAGACATCAGCAAGCACAGTTCAAAAATCTGCAATAGTCGTAGATTTCCAGGAGTTCTGCTAAACGCCAATAGTTTACTCATGCAGAATTTGAGGCAGCCAAATCCTTCATGAGTAAGTAAGGTGGAAATGTGCATTTTCACGTTTATCTTTTCCACGTGGAAAAACTCCTTGATTTTTGCCCCTGCTTTTCCCACCTGGAATGCAACGTTTTTATACGTGTTTAGGAGCAATTATATATGTGTTGCCTTGGTGTGAATGGCCATGCAAACTGATTGTTAGAATCCAAAAATGTATGATACTTCATCTTTGCTTAGACACTCTTCTTTAACTAAGACTAAACGTACTGAGATGGAAAATCCACCAATTCAACACATTTTCCAATACTGTGAGTAGAACCTAGTATTCTTAAATTCCACTTATACTGGATCTGACTGGGGTGTTTAAAATAGCAAATGGCACCCAAGTGATACACAGGTGCACAAAAGTTTGTGAATCATCCCTTTGGTTAGCACCGGAACAAGCAATAGAAAAAAACAAATACTCTTGCCTGATTTAAGGATAGGCTAATAAAATCTGCATAACATTAAATTCAGACGTATAGAGAGCGGTGTGAGGTAAATAGTCTGATCCACCGATATACTAAGTCCCTGATGCATTATTATTATTCCCTACACACAGGAACAGTTTAAGGTTTTAGAAAACGTTCATTGAATGCCTTTCAAACTTTTACTCTTCTCGCAGTTACTAAGAAAAAACATAAAACGACTGATGGGAATGATTATAGAATAAATGATTTACATATGGTGAACTCAATTTAAATAATGAATGCGTGTGAAAGAGCTGTATAGAGAGTTAGTAAGAAATCCTGAGGGAAGTTGCACATGCCCCATTTTTACAGGAGTGGCTCTTCCCTCTCTGCGCAGGCTTTGAAGTACTGGGGTTTGTGACAGAATTATTTATAGTGAAGGGCAATGCCTGTTTCATGGTTCCTTTAGGGAGAAAATCTAATGCCCCCAACTTGTGTAAAAGGCTCTGTCCGTGTCAATGGACAAGGTTCTACTAACTTCCGTCTGTGTGGAGCACAGGTGTAGGTACACTTTGCCTCCCACCCCTACATGACACCCAGGACCTGTTGTAGAGTTGCAGGGATGTCAGATGCATTCCTTTGCAGTCGTTTGCCCTTCTCTAGCCATGGCACTACTAGCTTCATCCCCTCTCCCCGCCTTATCTGATTGACGAGAATTTGGCCTACTATCTGGGCGCCAAAATATTTCTGTGTCTGCATGGGTTGAAACCAGCTCAGGAACTGTTCCTGTTGACCATGGTCATAGTTATTTGGGTGGTGACAAGAAAGGTGTGCTATGGAGCCTGACAAGGCTGGGGTGTAAAGATGCCGATAACATATACCTTTCCCTTGATAGTTTCACCTAAAACCTTGATAGTGGCCCAGAAGTATCCCAATAACTCAATTCTACTACCCTCAAAAGCTACTGTAAGAACATCCGGTGGCAATAAACTTTTGTGACGCCAGAACTTTTGATATTTATCTTGTGCTACAATAGTGATGCGAGCCCCTGTATCAACCAGGAGCCGAATTTGATACGTTTCGATTGTAACCAAAACTTCTGGATCACGAATGTCTAGTTGCCTTCCTTCATCACAATTCTTTACCACTACAATATATTCTTGATTGACAACCTCTTCATCATAAACAATTTCATCCTCATTAATTGCATTTTCTTCCTCATTAATTACACATCTTACATTTCTTCTTCTACTACTCATACATACTTTAGCAAAATGACCCATTTTTCCACATTGCCCGCACTGTTGATTGATGGCTGGACAATTCTTAAAAGAAGAAACATGTAAAGAAGAACCACATCTGTAACAATATATTCGTGAACTGTACTGCCTATCTTGTATAAATGGTCTTCCACCTCTAAGAGTGCCTGGTCTCCTAATATTGCCACGAAAAGTATTTCCCCTAAAAGCATTGTCAAACATAGGAATTGGTGGTTTTACAGAACTCGCACCCGGTTGCTTGGTGGAAACCGCACCTGAAATGGAAGAATTAGATAGAGCAGTTTCAAGCTGCTTGGCATCATCTATTGAGCATTCAATACTTTTAGCAATATCTACAGCTTTATCTAGAGTGGGATCCTTGCATGTTAGTAATCTTTGTTGTATCTTTTTACAACAACAACGTGCGACCAATTGGTCTCTCACAAGTTGAGAAGTAAAATTCTCAAATTCACATTTAGAAGCTAAAACTTTTAGAGCTGTAATGAAAGTATCTATGCTCTCATCGGCTTTCTGAGTTCTCGTAAAGGACTTATATCTATGCACAACAATATTCTTTGTTTTTGTAAAATACTTGTCCAATTGTGCTACCGCTGTCTGAAACTCATCCGGATCTTCACCTTCAGGTGGAACATAGGGAGGTAAATGATCAAACACATTTTGCCCCTCAGCTCCTAGATGGTAATACATCAGATTCTTCTTCCTTTCAGGTCTGTATCTTTGACCATCTATTGCTCCTAAATACGCATTAAACGATCTAAACCATAGCTTCCATTCCAAAGGAGGATCCCCAGGATCTTGTAGAAAAGGTGCTGGAGCAATGACATTCTGCATGTCTTCTAAAACTGTGGAATGAAATTGATTAATTAATAAGAAGAAATATAGATGAAGGAAAAGAAGAGAAAGAAAGAGAAAAAAAAATAATACCTGAAAATTCACTGCTTCTGCAAGAAAACAGAAAGTGAGAAAGTCAGACCTTGTTGAACTAAGAAGAAACACAAAGCTGAAACCTCTCACAATAAACAGTGAACCAGATAACTGCAAAAAAAAATGATGAGAAGAAGAAAAAAAAAAAAAAAAAAAAAAAAAATTCCACTTTAAACCACTAGGTGGTATCGTTGGGCTGTTTAAGTGATGAACTTTCGTGAAAACTTTCGTGAAAACAGGAAAAATAAATATGTAAATCCATTTAAATGCCTAAATCCATAAACTGTATTGTTCCTGCGTTAAACTGTGCACGCAAAGCATGAAAGATGACTGCACAGGCAATTGTTTCCAGTCGATAATAATACTGCTGCTTAATACGTTGTGTCAGTGAATAACCAATCCAAAATGGCTGCAGAAAACGTAACGCTGCGCGTTGACGACAGATTCAAAGCTTCTCAGCCAACAGTAGAGCTCGCTTTGTCCTCCTTCGCTAAACCCCCTTGAGGATTCTACAACGTCATCAGAACGGAGGAGAACACAGACGGGTGAACACCTCTTGCTCCCTACGATGACGCTCGAAGTAACGAAGTGGCACAAGGAGATCCTTTAAACAACGGCACTTGCCAGCGAAAGAGAAGACATTTAAAGCGAGGTATGGTCCTACTTCGTCGTCTTCTTTTTTAAAATATTACTTTTCAAAGTTACTGCGCCGTTACTTTTACTCGCACAACAAGTCCTCCGTAATCACAATTAGTTGGACTTGGTAAATATCGGATATGGGCACGGCTCTCTGCACGAACGACGTGAGCTTACGTTTTTTTTTTTAAACGAGAAAAAAAAACAAGTTACTCACAGTAGAATGCTCCTACAATGTAGACAGGTGGCAGCAACAGCAACGTGGAATAGCGTCATCCTCTGTCGCCACTGTAAAGATGACTCGATGACACCAGGTTACTTTTAGTGAAGAAATGGCTTTTACTGGTAAATGCAGAGAGCCGTCCCAACCGGTCCAACCGACACAGCCACAGCACAGAGTCCCAACTGCTCTTTACAGAACCCCAGAGCAGAACCCCACAGAAACATTCCACATGACATCATGTCATTCCCAGTATCACATCACCACATGGGGCATGAGAGGAAGAGGGTGCAATGAGTGGTATTAGCAGTGGCAGTTATGGGGTCATTCCAGTCGGTTCCCCATGACGTCTCCTTTCCTGCCACTACCACTCTGCCCTGTTCAGCTTCTCTGCTGATACGGTGTGAATACTCCATTACTAGCCCCTTCTTCCACCAGGGCACAACTGTTTTGTCTCCATCCTTCTCTTTCATCACTCTATGCCACTGCTCTCCTCTCCCACTGATGCCCATCTCTACTGTAACTCTCCTTCTTCCACTGTCCACTTCTTCTGTCACTCTCTTCCATAGCTGCCCCTTTCTCCTGTTACTGCCCATCTCACCTGTCATTGCTCACCTTTTCTGTAATTGTATCCTCTCTCGTCAGGGTCCTCTTATCTGAGAGTCCCCATCTCTCCCAACAGTGTTCCTTTGTGCTCTGACTGCCCTATTCTCCATCAATGCCCACTTCTCCTCTCACTGCCCCTCTCCATCAACGCTTATCTCTCTTGTCACTGCCCCTCTCTCCCTAAATGTCCCTATTCTGTCACTGCCCTCTGTCTTGTCACTGCCGCTCTCGCCTGTCACTGCCGCTCTCTCCTGTCACTGCCGCTCTCTCCTGTCACTGCCGCTCTCTCCTGTCACTGCCGCTCTCTCCTGTCTCTGCCCCTCTCTCCTGTCACTGCCCCTCTCTCCTATTGTTGCTCCACTCTCCTCTTCCTGCTCACCTCTGTTTCTGCCTGCCCATTATCACACCCTTCCAAATGTCTCACTTTCCCTCTCCTGTCACTCATTGCACTTCATACATAGCTGCTCCCTTTCTCCATGTATTGCCCTCCTTCAAACCGCTGCCTCCTTCTCCAGTCAATGCCCCACTTATTTAACTGCCCATCCCTTCAGTCAGCAGTCCTATCCCACCTGTTCATGACTGCCTATGAAAGCTGCCATGTTAGTAGCCATTTCCATCACTTACAGCTATCCAGAGGGCTGATGAAGGACGATAGTTCCCTGATGGCCCCGTCCAATGAGAAGCTCTCTGAGCTCCTCCCTGAATTATATAAGATCTGTCATCCTGCTGTGTTCGGTCCCACCACTTCTTGAGCTTGCTGCTGGAGTTCATTCAGAGCACAAAATAGATGCTTTTGCAGTCCAAGCACAAATGACTACGAAGGGAAGCCCAAAGCACGCCTAATTCATGCAATAATAATTATAAAAGTATTGCCACCATTTTGTGGGCTAAAATATTCTTATGTTATTATAGGTAGTTGTGCTCGCTCATAATAGAGGTTCATACTGTGTATGGTGTAAGTGTGCTTCTGTTCAAGATATTTTATTGGTTTTTGCAAAGGAAAAGACAGTACAAAAAACTATACAATGTTGTTATATATAACAAATAGATACATAACTTTAAAATACTGTTATTGTATTATATATATGCCAAAAATGTGTAATTGTGTTAAAGGTAATAGAAAAGAAATAGAGAATACGGAACAAACAGTAGCTACTTCCCCAAGCATTAGGCTTACAACCACTTCTATAAAATAAGAAATGGAATTACAAAACACTTTACCTGTAAGCATTTATATAATCATCAATTTGTCTCCATAACTGTTGAAATGAAAAAGTATCTTTACAGGTGTAAGTGTGCTTCAAGAGGTTTGTCTTGTCTCTTTTTGAAGTGCCGGTGGGTTGACGCAGTTATGATGTTGATTGGGATAATATTACAGATCTTGGGTCTATAGATGAAGAAGGCATGCTTTCTTGTATTTTCTTTCATTCATTTCTTTGTTTCCGTGAAGCCTTGTCCCAGCCCTAGTTCTGGACTGTTCTCCCGAGGTGCTAATTCTCAGTGTCAAGTAAGCCCTGTAAAGACCTGTGCCTTGGACCAATAGGGACAGATGTTTTCAGGCGCAGGGGGCACAAATAAAGCAGGAGAACACACAGATACTGGGTGAAGCAGATGGTCACAAGACTGCTCCCCCAAGGTTAGGGAGCCATTAAAGCAACATTGCTTATAGTTATCATGGAAAAACCCAGTGATTTGTAACCCTGGGCGGACAACTACGGTACGATCGCGAAGTTTGCGTAGTTTGTGCTACTTCGCGCTATGCGAATTGCACGTAGCACAGTGCAAAATCGCGTCAAGTCTGTGACCGCAGGCGAGCAAAATGACATCCCGGCGAGACTTTTTCCTCATTTGCGATCAGCAACATCAAGTTGCCGATCGCGAGTGTGGAAAATAAACCTCCCGACGGGATTCTCAACACGGGGAGGTCAGGTTTCTCATTGCGAGTGGTCGCGTATGCTCGCGACCGCTCGCGATGAGAAACTACCAGTCCGCGTTGAGAAAGCTGCCGCTCGAGTAAAAATCTACTCGAGCGGCAGAAAACGACAGCTCGCACTGTGCAAGATGCCGTTCTCAATGATTGCACAGTGCGGACAAGCCTCCGGCACTGTGCAGTCATCGCGAACAGCACATTACGCAGTTAGCGTAGTGCTACGCGTATCTCGCGTAGTGCGAAGTGCACTTCGCGTAGCTACGCATAGCGCTACTACACAAACTACACCCAGGGTTAGGGATTTGTAGAATGTCACCACTTGTACCAGTGCTCAAATCTGAGCTTCTTGACATTAGCTCAGGAATTGTATGGGCATAACAGTACTTCTTAGATTAATCGTGTACTTCCTATGCAGAATCCTTTTTAAATCCACTGAATTGTAACTTCAACCTATTGTAATATTTTTGTATATCAGGTAGAGAATTGAGGAGGTTGTTTAGCAATGTTTCATTATTGTAATTAGCGTCTGCTAGCAGTCCCTTGACTGAATGTATGAATTTGAGTAATTTAAAGGAAAAAAATACAAAGCATTTTTCATATAATATTCACACTCTCACGTTATTGTAAAAATAGTTCCCTTTTATTTTTCATTTATATAAAACAAACGGACTGGTAGTTTCTCATCGCGAGCGGTCGCGAGCATACGCGACCACTCGCAATGAGAAACCTGACCTCCCCGTGTTGAGAATCCCGTCGGGAGGTTTATTTTCCACACTCGCGATCGGCAACTTGATGTTGCTGATCGCAAATGAGGAAAAAGTCTCGCCGGGAGTCAAGGGACTGCTAGTAGACGCTTGTTAAAAGTATCCTATTCCCTTGACTCCATAAGGGATCTCTCTCTACTCTCTTACTATCATTATTGTAATTAACCTTCTATAAGTTGACGATGATCATTTGTGGGGCAATTGTCCTGGTCCCGGGTAGTAATGCGTTTATTTGAGAGTTTCTTGCTTCTTCACATTGTTTGGCCCAAATTCCAGTGGGTGTTCAGGTAGACCCTTGTGACACAAAGATAAAACTAATACATTTGTTGGTTGGAAAAATTGCCCCAAACTTTATTCCTTACCTTGAACAGATTTACTCTGGAATTCACAAATTGCACTGTAAAACTGTGCAAGTACCAACAGAAAGTACACATCGTGGTTATCTGGGCAAAAGAACGTATGCACCACATGGTGGCCACTAGTGCACCATAAAGGGCCAATATACCTGGACTTGGAGTAACAGAAATGCACACAAACATGGGAACAATGGGGTTTTTACACCATTGTAAATTGTCCAATAACTGTGCATGACCGTTAATTGTGCAAATGCGTAATGTGCACATAAGAGCTTTCCCCTCTACATCTGTGATATATGTAGATTAATGAAATAAACTGTGCCAGATGCGACATCTGTATGTTTGCACATGAGCACAGGAAGTAGTATAAATTGAGTACTCTTTTACATACTCTTACGTGCCATTGTGAATCAGCCCCGAAACGTCCAATTCCCTATTAGTAAAAGTGCAAAGCGAGCACAGTCCTTTCAATTCATATTAATTACGGATGAATATTCCTTGAATATGTCCATTATATTCCCCATTTAGATGTCTTCGGGCCAATTGACAAAGGCACGTAGGAGTACATAAATGAGTACTGAGTTTGGGAATAGGGCCCTTATTTTATGAATATTCCTGTATAACAACGTAAGCAATATAGTCTAGATTTACCAGTTCATTCAGATCTGTATGCAGCACAGATTTGCATGTTTCCCCCAAAAACATCAAGTTCTGGATTGGGTTACTCCGGATTTACACATTTTAAGGGGCAAGCTCCACAGCTCAGTATACATTTGACATCTTTGGTCTCTTAAAAATAAGCCAGAATCAGGTGGGCTACTGACCAACATCCATGCAGAAGAAGCAGCTTAGGGATCCAACTTCCTCTCCAGAGGCCAACACCCTCTAGGCAATGTCGCCGTTTACGTTATCATCCATATTTTAAATCATCAAAATGAAACAAATAATATAAACTAACGAATCGTTGTGCTAATGTCAGTCCCTGTATGCACACTTCAGTGAATTTCACACTGCGTAAAGATCACATTGGAAAACGCCTTCATACGTGTCATCATACATGTTATCGCGCTATTATAAGATGCCATTTACTTTTACCTTTGAGCAATTTGAGATGAAGATGGGAACATTACGTTAGCACGTGTGTGTCATTTCCCCAAATTACTAGAGAACAAGTACAAAGGAAATTGTTCATCTGAAAAATTGCTTTGTAGCTCCACCACTGTGAAGGGAAAATATGCCAGCACTAATTTATGTCTCACCTCCTGATCCCATATTCGTTTTCACAGGCCACTAATATGAGATATGGTTATACAGCGGGAGAAGTCAAAGGCAACCTTGTCTTCTGCATTGAAGTAACATTTTCAGACCTAATACCATGTGCAGCACAAACAGAGCGGGCTCCAGGTCCTGTCCGAGGCTGTCCAGTGTGGTGCACACCACCTCTCCGCCCAAATCCAGCCTGCCTGACCCCACTGATTTACTGATAACAAATTTGAGTTCAGTATATCTTATTAAGTTTTGCAACCAGAGAGAAACAGTGGTGAAAGAAAGAACTATACAGTGAGAGAGGCGGGTTACATTGAGGGGAAGAGGAAAAGGCTGTGCATGTGTTGATTCATTCAACACGCGTTCCTGTCTCCTGTCACATATCTGAGTTGATCTGCTACACATGAAAATGGTGGATATAAAGTGTTTATGTGAACCTCTTGTTTAGGGAAACGGTGTGCAAAGATACATTTAATCTACACCCAGTGCGAGATTTCAAATCCGCGCGCCAAATTGTGTGTTATTCGACCACACACAGATCAACAACACAAGGCCGGCTCTGGCTCTGAGTGAATCAGTTAACTGAATAAGGGAAAGAATTGTTGCACTCATAAAAATGCACTCCTTACTGACTCCTAGGGTGTATAAGTCAATCGGTTATGTTCTTGGAATGTTGGCCGTTCGTAAAGTAGCGTCCACTCTCAAAAATTAAAATAGCATAAGGAAAATCTGTTTTTAAACCGATCATTGACGTGAGTTGGGGTCTTCCTGGGTAATAACTGCTAGCCCTGGCTTGCCCTCCGGCACTCGTGGCGCGCGCGCACGTGCTGTTCCTCAGGTGTCTTTGAAGGCAATGGCGGGAACAGAACATTTCAGATAAAAGAGTCATCCTTTCATGCCAACAGGGATGGGGTAGAGTCTACCAATTACACTAAGTTTCCCTTCATTGCTGTTGCAATCTGTGTGAAACCCACACTTTGTTCTACACAGCCCAGAAATAATGTGCGAAACATAAATTTATGTTTGGTGCATGCATTCTTACTGTGCTGTGTAAATAAAAGTGTGGGTTTCACACAGATGGCAACAGCACAGAAGGGAAACATTTCGTACTTGGGAACAGAAAGTTTTACAGATTCCTCACCCTGCTTTTCCCTCTGACCCATGAGCAACAGATAGGACAGGGTTCAAAGGGTAAGCGCGGCACATGTCAATTAAAGCTGTTAAAATGTGGGGAAATTGTATTATACTACTTTCTCTATGTCGGGCTGCGCAATTTTAGTAACTCGGAGTACCTGAAAAGAGATTGTAATTATACAATGTGTGTTTCTGAAGCAGACTAGTGGTCAGTGAGACCGTAAGTATAACTATATACTGCGAACTCAGCAGTGCAGCAAGAAGAGAATTCATTCATTGTTTGACAAGATTAACAAAACTTCAAACATAGGATGCATGTTATGTAAAAGAACAATGTAGCCCTGCTCCTTTTTGCTGAAATTAGCTTTGCCATAACATTATTCGCAGGCAGCACCTCTTTTTAGGTCGAGCCCTGAGCCAGAGCGCAAGCGCTACTCTGGGGTTGATCTGGGGTAGTGGAGTACGGGAAAGAAGCCACGCCCACTCCCCGCCCATAATTTTCATTGGCTTGTGTCTTTGTCCTTTCTAAATGCTGTCTTCCGATTGGTTTATAGGCTTGTTAGTCCCTCCTTATGACAGCCATGTCGTCATTTGTATCCTTCCATAGCTACTGGGCCCTTTACTTCGAGTGTTGAACGGTATGTGTTATTTAGTTGCAGCTAGAGCTCGTGCCGAAAAGGCCCGGCCAAGGAAAGTGAGCTGTGTGTGCACGCACGGGACACCTCACATAAATAAACACAGCCCACTGATCTGTCTGGAAGTCAGCACACTTTAAGCAAGGCACTGTGCCTCAGGCACATGATAGGCCAGAAGGGCCGGGGAAGAGTCCATCACGTATCAGACCGGTGCCCCAGAAACACTGCCTGCGTGTCGTGTTCACAGCGTTTGGGGGTAGATTTGTAGAGGGAGTGATTTTTGATTTGAAGTCAAGTGGGAATTAACCTGTGACACTGTGAATTTTACTGCTCCTCTAGTGTTCTTTTTAGGACACCTTGAGTCATGATGGTGACGTAAACCGGTATTAAATGTACACTAACCCATTCTCAGAGAAGTGTTTGAGGCCCTAACATTGAAACCGGTGTAGGGCCAGACTTGCAGCAGTGCGCTACCATACCTGATGGAGGGGGTTTGGGAATGCCCATCTGCTGGATAATACCGAGTGGGTGTGTCTAGGTGGCCTTACCCCATGCTTAGAACACTAGGACAACAGCTAGCCACCGCTCAAAGAGGTAGAGATTTACTTCTGTGCCGTGTATAGCACTTCTTGTTGGACAGCGCCTCTCCTGTCGGACGGCGTCTACGTAGCTCGCTTCCAATGAGTGTTGCTCTCTATGCTCGCCCAGGGTTGTAGAGACCGCGACCCAGCTGCCCTTCCTGTTTGGGATCTGGCAACAGGTTTCTCGGAAGGGCCTTCCCCTTCTTGGCACGATGACCTCCGTACACAGAGGACTCGCGGTAGAGACCGGTCCGTCCATGCCAGGCCTACGTTAATGTTCACGTACGCATCCTGAAAGGGGAAGAGGGGGATGGCAGGGGGCTAGGGGGCTCACCAATTTGGTGCATTTTCACTCAATGGGTGTTAGTCTCCCACAGTCTTGTGCCAGGCGCAATGACGCCACAGTCTTTAGTGGAGTTATCAGTGAGCGGTCTCATCAGTGAGCGTGCAGCCCTCATGCTTTAGGCGTGAGTCTTACATACTAATGAACAGCCTCACTCGGCGACTCACATAGACCCACTCCAGCCGCTGTGAAACTATATTTTTAATGGAGCTGTACATGTTAGAGGTATCGGACTGCGTGTTTAGTCTCTCACCTCTGTGCACTCTCATTGAGTGTACGCATGTATCACGCTTGGTTTATAGTCTCGATCCATGCTTGGTCTACCTGTAGACTCTAATGTAGTTGTACACATTGGAGTATCGTCACTCAGTGGATGTGGTGTTCACTATTTGGAGCACAGCCTCAGTTTCTTGGTGAGAGCCTGTGTGACTGTGGTACTCTGTCGGGCACTATGCTTGATAGTCTCACACAACAGCACAGTTTCACACCTTAGTGCACACCCTCGTTCAGAGTGTGTAAACCTCACAGTGATGCACATGCCGTCTCACTCCAGCTTCATCCATCCCAACGGCTTTAAGAGTGGCACATTCATCAGACGGTGTAACTCAGCTCGTGTGCGTTTTACACGACGGCACAATAGTGCAATGTCTCACTAAAGTTACAGTCATACTCTGTAATAAAGTGATGTGGCACACAGTGAAGCAGCCGATCAATCACTTTTTGTTTAGTCTTATAGTCTCACAACTCGGTGCACAGCTCTGTTCAGTGTGGGTAATCTCTCATTTGAGCACAAGGTCTCACTACAGCCTCCGTCATTCCGCTATCTTTAATGGAGTGACACACAGTGACTCCCTTCTGGTTTAATTTAACATGAGCCTCGCTCTTGTGCGTGGGCTCAGTCCAGCCTGAAGAACCCTGTGAAGTGTCTAAGGAGCCTACACTGTGCCCACAGGTGGTCACAGAGGCAATGGAACATCCGTGTCTGACCACATCCCACCCTCACGTGGACGACATGCTGCCCAAACCTGAGTGTACCACCTCAGCAGCGCAATGCACTTTTTGCACACGCCAACTTACTACAGACATCAGGAAGCGCTAATTGAAGGACACACCACACCCACAGAGGACACACAGTTGTTCAAAAATAAACAAAGTCATTTACCAGCACTAAAACCTGTAGATAGACAATGAAAGGCCCTTCAGCCTCGGTGAATGAACTGAATGGCAAGCAGGGGCACAGCCCTGCCAAGTACCACGCATCAGGTGTTAGAGTTCATTGTGGTGGTCCCTATCACCGGACTGAAATGTGAGGTCATGCATAATAGGCATAGCAGCCTCATCGGCTGTCAAGCCATACAGCGCTGCTAATCATGCACCCATTGGAATGCTAAACTTAACTAAAACTGGAGCAGTGGCAGTACGCTGTGCGCTCTTCTCCCGGCAAGCTTTGGGGGCTCCGGCTGCTTAGCTGCTACAGTGTAACAATCTATTCCCCACACCGTGCATGATTGATTATACACATGACTGAGAGTGACGTAAGGAGATGCAGTGCCCAATGGCTACTACCGAGAGACATCAGCCAGGTTGTGACTGGTCAGAATCATAAGATCTTTGTGACAGAGACAATTTAATAGGCCGCTGGCCTGCAGGATGTCCTGCTGCAGCCCGCAGTGGCACAGTTCCCGAGATGTTGTAGGAGGCTGCAGTGACAATGAGCACTGCTTGCGCCACCTGGTAATTATACTTAAAAAATGTATTCCCGCGACTGTGGTGGCACTGGAGCCCAGCGGACACCACTGTACAGCTGAGTTTTGCTGAGTCCTGAATCCTCATGCCCGGTCGACCGGTTTACCACAGTGCGGGAATCAGCCATGACAGTGGCTGGCCTGTAACTGAATTGCTGCTGCTCCAAAAGTAAGTGAGACGGTGCCTGGACTAGTGATGTATAATCCCTCACTCTGCTTCGAATAAAAATGTGGTTTACATATAATTATAATAGCAGTTAGTTAAGTGCTTAGCACGCAAGTTATCTTCATGTGCCTGCCCTACTGTTGAAGGAAATGACCCAAATAGGGTCACCCGGGTCACTCAGGAACACCTCTCAGCCTGCCATACCAAATGAAGAGTCGGTCAGACAGTAGAGAATACAAACCGATACTTGTTTATTCAAACACACTCAGAGTGGAGCCTGGTCTGCCCAGTCATTTAGGAGTGCTGCAAAGGGACTAACATTAGCAGGCACAACGATACATTATGTACATTTCAGAACCAGAGGAAGCACGCCCACCATGGAATTTTTCAAACAGAAGCAGCTGGATAGTAAATTACAGAGGAGCACGTTTCGATTCTGGGGCCGGGCACACATTATCTGCTGTGCAAGGACATTCTGCCTGTGCCCGCCACTAGATAAGTGGGAGAAGGCCTACATCTAACAAGAAAGGTATGCGCTAATAGGTGTATTCGTTAGTGTAGCAGAACTCAGTTCCCAAGAAACGTAATCTAAGGAAGGCCGTTTTTCAGAAATAGCAAAGGATTGGTTTCGATGATGACTTTAAATGGCGGCCATACATAAAATGGTGCCGCGAATGATAACTTTACATGAGCAAGAGAAAAGACATATTCTTTTATTCTAACAGACCCTCCTTTTAGCATGAGCTAAAACATTTTACTAGTAATACCAAAAACAATATATAAGGAAATAAAACAGATAATCATATGTAAAACCTTTTTAAGGGCACTCCATGTCTTCAGCTTCTGGAAGGAAAATAGTAAGGAGGGAAGAGGTCTCAAAAATACCCTATGTTCAGAAGGTCGTCCACTTCCTTCTGTATCATTATCATTGTCATTGCATTTGTATCATGAATTGTTGCCTTCCCTGGGGCGAGAAGGGTGGTGCAGTAGGCGCAACAGAAGGGGAGACACTGGACTAAAACACAGCACAGAAATAAATCACCAATTCAAGGATCCAACCCCAACTACCAAAAAGCATTTGGAATGCAATAGGTCTCGCATTTGCGAGAGTTTAAGCTATTGACATTGTAAATAACAATGCCTCTTTATTTGTCTGTTTTACCACCAACAC
Organism: Triturus cristatus; assembly: GCF_964204655.1. Taxonomy (NCBI): domain Eukaryota; kingdom Metazoa; phylum Chordata; class Amphibia; order Caudata; family Salamandridae; genus Triturus; species Triturus cristatus. The sequence goes on from NC_140580.1 coordinate 535,370,801, forward strand.
ATAAATAAAAGGCATTGTCATTTGCAATGACAATAGCTCAAACTCTCGCACGTGCAAGACCTATTGCATTGCAAATGCTTGTTTCCTTTGGAATTGGCGTTTCGTGGCCGATAAAGCAAATACATAATCTGAAAAAAATAAGAACAGAGAATCACCAACTGTAGCTTAAAGGTCAAATATTACCTCAGCATTTTGTTGAAGATGACCTTGCGAAAACATGCAAGGCGCTGACGATTCTGAAGTAATCCCTAAGCACGACGGTTACCATGCCCATTGCTGACGTCACACACTGTAGTTTATAACAAGGATATGTGCACAAAAGCCAGCATTTCATCCACAGGTATAGAACTGGAACACCGTACAAAAAGAGTGTGCTACTGCACGTTTTCCATCATCCAGCCGAAGCAAACATGCTACTTGAAATTAACAACTAATGTGAGTAACACAAGGCAAACAGGAGTGGCAAATAAAAGCATTTAATGAAGTGAAGGAAGGGCAAAGAGTAAAGTGTGACTTTTCATATGAAAAATCTATTTTTTTTATACTGAATTCTTGAAGAGAAGACCAAAATCAAAACATCCCCAAAATTACATCCAAACGAAAACAGCTTCATACACTATATGCACACAACTACTACCCATCCCAAGCAAACCAAGACTGCAGCACAGGGAGCAACAATAACCCACTCCTTCAAAGTCTCAGAGTGGCCAGTACCTCAGCAGAACCACTTAGGAGGACATCCTGTGGGAAGAATTTCAATACATAAATATGTCAACAAGCAACAAAGTGATAGACAAAATGCTTCAAATGGCCACGGCCACTGACGATTGATTCGGGCCACATTCCAATCCATCGTTTTGCTCTTGTTCCAGTTTAGAGGGCAGCTTGCTCTAGCCATTCAGTCTTGACTGTGCTTATAGGAACATGATCAAAGCTGATCTGTAGAAGTACAGTCTTTGGAGTGACAGAGCTGTGAAAAACGATGGACTGGAATGTGGCCTGAATGACGGCCAATGGCTGAGACTTTCGCAAGCATTCCATCCATGACCTTTGTGTTTGCTTCAGTGTGTTACCGTAAATGTGACGGGATGTGGGGCTCATGCTTTCTGTGCAAAAAGGCCAAACTTTGCACAGAAAAAGAGTCATCCTTATCCGGCAGTGTGCCACAAGAGAGAAAGGGGCTCCCTACGTCATTTCCACTCTAATTCTGAAGATGGCTCTGCCCCCACAGTTCGAAGTGTTAACCACCCTGAAGTTTGGGTCTAGTTGCACCCATGGCCAGGAGATATTAGCTTCTCCTTTGTTGTTGCTGAGATCCACTTCAAACGTTTCAGCTGAGCTGGAGAAAGTCACATGGAGAGAGTTTGGAAGAAACAGATTAGGGGATCTATCCCAGCTTCAGCCAGAGATAAATAGCTCACACATATCATCTTTGGAGTATATTTACCAAAGATCTATGTTCGCACAGCAATAAGGTGTTTGATCTAAAAAACATGTAAGGCTGCAAAATGTTATCTCTATCTGTTCGACTTATGAAAAAGTATTTTAAATCAAGCCTTGATAACACTGAAAGGTTGCTTCAGCCCAATGCAGTACATAGCATGTTTGAATCCCTGTACGTCAGAAACATGCTAATTAGGGGTGGGTGTAGCTAGAGTCATTCTCTCTAGCGTAATTGCTCATAATTACTACAAAATTACTCGTAATTATGCGTAATTGTGTGAGAAGCACAATCCGGCATTTAGAGCTATTTCTTAGTGCAAAATACACCCTTGTGTTCAAAATGGGCAAGAGGATGCATATTGCACTAAGAAAGTAGCATTAAATGCTACAGGAAATGAACAGCAATAGCCAGCAGTCACTCGCTCTCGCTTCATTTTTCCTGTGCTCCTGCAGTAGGATTTTTGCACCAAATTACTCTAGCTGGAGTAAGCACATATTTTCACATCATAAGAGTAATGCATAATTACTGAAATTGCTCAAGTTCGCCTAGGCCTAATGCTAATTGCATATTTTGGAACCGCTCACTTTTACACATTATGCACACAGGGCTTCGGAGGTTACTACTTTTGGCCAACTTAGTTATTGTTCAAAGTAGACTGCTCAACAAGTCAAAAATGAATTACTTTGACATTTTTTCTCTGCAACATTTGGGTTCAGTTGTTCAGGACTTCAAATGTAATCCAGAAGTCATGATTTTACAGAGGTATGTGTGAATATTTTGATATGTTAGTATAACCTACAGAACACAACATTTCATGCGATTTGTGCACGCTGGTGACTGGTTTGAGTAGAATTTGTCCAGCTGAGAGAAATGTTTCCTGTGACGAACATATTTTCTCCTCAAACTAGTCTCCTGCCGGTGTCTTTCGTGTGAAGCAAAGCCTCGAAGAGAAACGTTTATCACGACGTTGGTGAACTGCGTTTCACTTTTTACATGTAATTTCACAGAAAGTATACATCTTTTAAACAAAATCCAATTTTTGAAGTCACTCATGAGGGTGATGAAATTCCATACCATATGTGTTGTCTAGGTTTTATGCTATTGTTGCAATGTCTGTGCCATTGTAACGTGGTTTACGTTAAAAAAAAAAGTACAATATATGCCAGTAAAACCAGTCCCATAAATGAACCACACAGAAGGAAGAATGAATCACACAATCTACTTCAATTTTTCGAAAAGTAAATGCCTCATTTCCTCAGTGTTTGCAAATAGTTCTCAGCACAATGCCCCCACGTAGGTGGCACAAAGAAAGGCAAATCACTGTTCGATCCTGGAGCAACACAATGCAGATTTGATAGAATTGAAGGTTAAATCCAATCACTCCCAAATGGAAGCAAGTGACAGAGTACAGGAGCATGCCCAACTTACACCATGTTGCAAAAAAGAAAATCCCATGTTTGTGATTCCAAATACCTTCAAAGTGTGTGCACAGGTGCTTCCTACAATATGTATCTAGCACAAGCCAGTATAAGCACCAAGTTAAAACAAGCATTGGCATAGCCAATAGGTCTCGCCTATAAGTGTTTAACCATGCAACAGTTGCATAGCTAAATACTTATAAGGTCCCAAAAGCGAGACATATTGGCTATGAAAGTGATCGCAATCAAACATCAAAGCTGCTGTGCGGCCGCGGAAGTGAAAGTAATCGCGGTCAAGCGCGGCGCGCGCGCCCGCGCACATGCACTGTAGCTCTAGGCTGGCCTAGTAGCACTTTTTGGAGCCCTCTCAATAAGTCTCGCCAGATCAGCGCATGCGCTGGGTCAGGCGAGACCTAAAAAAAGAAGCAACCCAAATTTTAAAATGATATCTGGAGTCAACTTGAAGTCTCAGCTAGAGGTCTGAGATTACTGCGAGAGTCAAATCTTTTGTTAGAAACAGTCAAAAACGGTACACGATTTGGAGTTATTTGAAAGAATTATTTGTAGCATAACCTTTTACTCTGTTCACATTACAAAAAGTATTATGATATAACATGTGAAACTAATTACACTGTAGAAAGTGACTTCAAGGAAAGTGTCAATAAAATAAGTGACATCATACACATTATTTAATTGCCTCTAATGCATGTTAAAGCAATAAAAACACCACCAGAATCTAGCTGAAACATGCACATTGCATTTTTTATCACTTTATAAAATTATCATCCTTGCAATGTGTGAAATATATTAAGGTGTTTAGATTCATTTGGGAAATGTTTTGTTCCTGTCAATCCAAAATCAGGATATCAGACAATTTATTATTTAATAGTACCCCATTACACTAAGCTGTTCTGGAATTTTGGCTTCAAGGTAGCTAGATGGGGTACAGGTGGACTGTGGAGGGGGGGTATAGGGGGTACGTGACCTCGAAGTTGGAAGACTGGAAGCATAGTGTGGGCTTTTGCATGTCTGCTAATAATAGTGCCCACAGAAATGTTAACAACTCTTGGAATGACTGGGTTTCTCACATTTTGAAGTGATACTTTTAGGTTGTCAGAATTGGTCAACTTAGGGCCGGCTCTAGGGCGGTGCGACCTCTACCACCGCACCGGGCGCTGTCTTCGGGTGACACCATGTTTTCAAGTATATTACGATTTTAAAAGCACCTGCTGCGGCATTTCTTGCCTCCAGCAATGTTCAGGCAGCAATAAAAATGGCAAGATAACTCTGATGAATAATGGACCTGCTGGAGAGAGATGGGAGTTTTGTCTAGTTGACGTTTTTTGACTCATAATAAAGTAGCGCAGAGGGTTAATATGCCTGCTGAAAAGCACATGTACCATGCAAGTCACAATTGCACATAGTGTATCTGGTTCAGTGCGTTACTGCTTTTGTCAGAGAGATCCTTTTGAAACTTGTAGTTTGCAGGTTAAAATCCTAATATAGAACAGTTGACTATTAAAATATCATCAAAGAACTGCATGCAAACTGCAAGGTATAGAGTAGATAGTTATGATTTGTCCCCTGTTTCTCATTGTCCCAATGTTGTAAAAAGGGGTAATTTGGGTAGAAATCAATTTGTATTATTAAAGACAACCCCCAACCATGGTGTTACATTTTAAATTCTGTCTGTATGCGTCTCCAGACCACGCACTCTTAAACTATTCTGCCTACCAGTATGGATGACATGTGACTCCTACCCCTCGTAGCCCTCTGTCTTAAGTAACATTTCCTATGTGCTGATTTACACACATGTGATTCATTGTCTGTGTGTAATGTGTGTGTGTGTGTAATATAAGTGCTCTGACACCCTACACTGGTACGAGTGGCGCTATAAAACAAAAGAAATGCATGTGAGAGAGAGTGGTTATGGAGACTTAATGGCAGTGCTTAAATTGTAAAACAATATGTACCAGGGTCCTCCTCAGGAGGCCATTTACACCTTGCTGCAGTCAGCTCTGTAGTAACAACACAACTGACCATCACACTCCTACAAGTGTGACAATTCTGACTTCCTCAGGCCCCCAAAACTATAACAATGGCATTGGCGGCAGGTATTAGTCATTTGTAATGTATTTTATATTGATTAACCCCTTCCTTGCTCCTGTCGGCCAACGGCCGTTACGAGCACTACCTGGCTAGTACTGCGCATGTCCATTGGCTGACGCGCCCCGCCCACTTTTTCATACCGCCGCACCGCAGCGGAATTCGCGTCGCGCTTAAGCGGATAACTACCATTTTTGTGCTTGCCTCTAAATTAGGCAAAGAGTGCCACCATGTGGCAGCTGTCAGAAGTGCCAGTATTGACAATTAAGTGCCAATGTGGAGCACCGGAAACCACTGGCTCAAATTAAGTGCTGCGTAAGGGGCACCGTTAAAGGGTGGTGGTAAGGGAACCAGCAAAAGAGGAGGTAATTGGGGGGTGCCAACAAACTTTGTCGCATGGGGCGTCACCAGCACTAAAGCCAGCCCTGGTTTAACTACTTAGGTTTTGGAAGTATGGGTAGCCCCACCACTGTGACTGAGGTGATACCAGACTTTTGACAGCCTGAACCCCAACTATGTCTGACTGTATCTTTAACTACGGAATCATACACATCTTTACCCAGGGCCGGCTTTAGGGTGGTGCGACCGGTGCCACCGCACCAGGTGCTGACTCTTCGAGCGGGTGCCGTTCGTGGAAGTATTTTATGGTTTTTTAAAAAGCTCCTGCTGCTGCATTACTGGCCTCATGCAGTTTTCATACAATAAAAATGTCAAGATATCTACGGTGATTAATGTTCTTCCTGGAGAGAGGAGTTTTGTCTAGTGGAAGTTTTAACTCATTTTATGGTAGCACAGAGGGCTAATATGCCTGATGCAAAGAATATGTACCATGTAGATCCGAAAGTGCATATAGTTTAAATAGGTCAGTAATTTTGTCAGCGAGATCCTTTTGTTACTAACAGTGTAGATATTAAAATCCTAACATGGAACAGTGAGATAATAACTGTAAAAGAGCTGCACGCAAACTGCAAGGTAGAGATTACAGCATTATAATTTTCTCCTCCGTCTTTCATTAATCTAATGTTTCAAAAAGGGTTCATTTCGGTAAACAAAAAAAATCCTTAATATTAAATGTAGCCCCAAACCATGGGGTTATGTTTAAGATTCTGAGTCTGTGCTTCTTCAGACCAAGCACTCTTAAACTAAAATGTCTACCAGTATGGATGGCATGTGATTCACATTGTAGTCTTCTGGCTTATGGAACATTTCCTATACACTAATTTACACACCTTTGATTAACTGATTGTCTCTGTGTAATATGTGTGTGATGTAAAGTGTTCTGACACCCTACATTGGTATGGGAGGCACTATTGCACTAATTAAAAAATATATCTGAGAGAGAGTGGTTACGGAGACTTGAGGGGGCACTGTTAAAGTATGGTAGTGAGGGAGTCTGTGGGGGGCTTCAACAAACATTGTCGCACAGAGCGCCACCAGTGCTAAAGCCGGCCCTGTCTTTACCCCTCATTCACCTCACTACAGTACTTCTCATCCCATTAGCAATGACCCATTATTTTCCTCCTCTAGCCCTTTGACATATTATCCAATCAATTTTTCCACCTCCCTTTACACCCATCTCCCCCAGTCCTTTTTTCAATCCCCTCTGATTTTCTCCCTGCCTTTCTACTTCCCTTTTTCCTCCCCCTTTTTCTTCTAGTCCTTCTTGCTCTTTATCCAGTCCACTGCCCTCTTTCCTTCTCCTCCAATAGGGCCTTCACGCTCACTTACTCATCTTAGCCCTTTCTCTATTTTCTTCACCAAGCTCTTCTCCCACCTTTGAGAGCCCAGCCTTCTTCCTGAGGCGGCCATGGTTGTGCTCTGCCCTGTGTTTGACCACTACATCAATCTCACATCTTGCTTTCCACCCAGTCCCTCATTGTCTGTCCCTTGTTGATCACCCTTCCCTTACTGTGCACATAATGTGACCACTGTTTCCAGTCCTGTACTTTCTCCTATACATCATCTCTGTGAGGCGTGTTAGTGTAGTTTGTTCAATGGAAGCAAGCTAAGACTACAACTCCCAGGATAAGCTCTCACAGAAGGCCCCAGGACTGGAAATAGTGTGCCTAATGACGGGGAGTGCGTCGATCACCCTTGAGCGGTGCAGCCAGGAGTGAGAAGTCATCCAACCACTCTCCATTTTTCCCACCCCCAAATACAATCTGTTCATCACTTCATCACTTTGTTTTCCCCTCGGTGTATGGGGGGGCAGAGGGCTTGTCATGAAGTCACATGGCTGCACTGCTATATTGATGGAGCTATTACCAGCACAGATGAAAGGGGCCTGTTCAAACTTGATACTGAAGTTGGAACATGTGCATTTTGGATAGAATTTATGTCCTATAAAACGAATACCGATGACATATCTGTCAGTATAGCGTTAAGAGACAAGTGTAGGTGAACGATTGTTTCCGCCCCTGGGTACCATTTTGTAGTCTCACTTTTGATAGTCAGACCAGGTGCTCTAGAGACAACACAAACATTAGTACATTTCTTATAAAGCCAACAAAGTCACTAGAATTGTGAATTCAGACAACAGACAGTAGCTGTTAACTCAAAACGATGGGGCCCCGTGCAGAATGTGGAGGGGCCACCTGAGACTCCCAAATATTACATCTATTCATATCTCTGAGACAGAATGGTTCACCCATGGAGGTTGGGGGCCACCCTTGTACTGCAGAGGCTGTGGCTAAGCCCCTGGACTGTTGTTGACTTCTCCCACTTTCATAAAATCATTACACTTGGGGACAATGAAAATTCCTCAATCACCTAAGACTAGAGCACAACAAGTATTAAAGGGTTAATAATAGCGACCTTTGGTACCAAATATAAGGGGATGAACTTACATCAATTTACACCAGTTTGCTGCAAAATCATACTTTTACTAAATGCGCTGAGTGACCTTAAAAATCCTTCCCGGAATAAGTAATTCGCACAGGCCATGGTGCCCGCCACTTTAAGGGCAGAAGCCTAATGGTTTCAGCTTGTAACAGGATTATAAATGATCACTTCCTGGGTCACCGTTTCCTAGAGCCAGGCAGTTGAACTGCCTCTGCTTGAATTCAGATGGCCCTTTCAGTTAACGACCGACCAGGAAAATGATCTTTCACTAACAGAATACTTGAGAAATCCAAGGAAAAACAAATTATAAGATTATCCCCGACAGCCCTAAATGCTCCAAAATGTAATCAGATAACTGAGAGCAAAACATACACCAAGTAAGTTTATGTTGTAATTAAATCTCAATTTTTCAAATGAATAGGAAATACCTTCAGAGTGATTGCAGAAATGTTTCCCTCGACATGTAGGCGGCACTGGCTGCGGCTCAGAACTAGTTAATGGTAGCAGCTCGATTTTGTATCCTTTAGAAGCCCACAAATGTGTCATTTCCAGTGTCACCTTCTTCCTGGACCTAATCAACAGCCTCAGCGGGAGCTCTGAGTCGGCTGCATACTGAGAGCTATCGAGTTGGAAATAGACAAAGAAAGTGACCTTTGTCAATGCAAATCGACGTCAAACTAGAAAAAAATAAACATTCTAAAGAAATTGCTCCCAATATACCTGAATACTAAAAAAATATATGCATGTAGTGCTGGGCAGAGCGTGCACTCGTTTCCTATAGGATGCAACAAAATCCCTAGTTTGCAAAATTATCGTAAATTAATCCGCCACCTATAGTGCTTGTAGTAACGGATTTGTATATGTTTCTACGCAGACTACAAACGCAGACTACAAACGCTTCACTTCGTTATAGCCAGCGCTTAGTGTGTAAAATAATACATGCCAGGGCCCTGGGCTGGAGGCCACTGCATAGCACCATCCGTTGCCCGTGGCATCGCTGCCAATGACGGTACTGAAACAACTCTCTCGCCTGCAAGTGCGACAGTTCGGATTATTCGACGCCCCCATAACTAAAGCAATGACTGGGGAGGTAGGCATTAGTAATTTATCAATATATTGTATTCATAAACAACCGTTGTCCTGCTCTTCTAAAGTAGATGAGCAGCGCCACCATGTGGACTGTTGACAATTATGTGCCGGTGCCGAGCACGGGTAACAAATTAAGTGCTGGTGCCCAGCACCGGCTCAAATTATGCACTGGTTATAGCTTCATGTTGACACACTGAAAACTAGCTGTCATCAGACCAATGCAAAAACAGATATGGACAGACTGTATCCTAGCTGAATTGCTTAACACATGCTTGCACAGCCACAAGACACAAGCCGGGAACACATATCATAACAACTCGCGACGCGGCCTTCTCGCCAGCAAAAAAACGGTGAATGTCTATCAAACAAAAATGGTAAAGGCGGGCGAAGTTATGAACTTAACAATGGATTAAGTTTGGTAAAGTTTTCTGACTTCACAGGAATTAAAGTTACCCAGCCCTTCCCAGCAGCAGTGATGATTACACACTTTATGATTTCCTATTAGAAGGACACCCTGAAGAAGGGAATCACACTGCCTGTGATGTTGCCGTGGTCCCAGTGCTGCAATGCAACTTTAGCATCAGTGGAAGTAGACATGAGATGGTGCGGATGGTGGGGACAGTGTGGTTCGGCATGGGGATGGCAATTTGTGCGTGTGACAGGGCTGCACAAAGCGAGTGGTGTAGGGAGGGTGACAAGGGGCAAGACCCGAGATCTCAATCTCATGAGTGCAGGTAAGGTGAATGGTGTGGGGGCAAGTGGAGTTTGCCACAATTGTCCACAGAGGATGTCTGCCAAGTGGCACAAGTCCACCCAAGGCCTACCTTTGCAGTTGGAACAGTTTCCCTCCGTCGGCAAAGACCACTAAAGTAGATATATTTCCTCTTAGACTAGGCACGCCATTAAGTTTGCAATTTTAGAAGAAAATGTGAAATTGCAAACAAAGAGAATGTGCAATTTCTTTTACCTATAAATATTTAACTGGAACTAGGGAACACAAGAACTATTGCAAACTAAATCAATCAGCATTTGCAGAGCGCAGCATTGTCACCTCTGGGGGTATCTGGTCGCTGGGGTGCGAGGTCTCCGTCGAAAAGCCAGGTCTTGAGAAAACAGCAGGAAGATGGAAGAAACCGGCAGAAAAAGGCAAAATGGAGAGCAGGAGAACAAGCGAACAGAAAAGGCAAAACACAGGGCAGAAAAAAGAGCAGCAAGGCAAAACAGAGCAGAAGAGGGCAAAACAGAGGGCTGTAAAACAAACAGAAAAGGCAAAACAGAGCAGAAGAGGGCAAAATGGAGGGCAGAAAACAAGCAGAAAATGTAAATGGAGGGCAAAAAAACGCGCAGAAAAGGCAAAACAGAGGGCAGAAAAAAGAGCAGCAAGGCAAAACAGAGCAGAAGAGGGCAAAACAGAGGGCTGTAAAACAAACAGAAAAAGGCAAAACAGAGCAGAAGAGGTCAAAATGGAGAGCAGAAAATGTAAATGGAGGGCAAAAAAACACGCAGAAAAGGCAAAACAGAGGGCAGAAAAATGAGCAGAAAGGCAAAACAGGGGGCGTAAAAAAGCAGAAAGACAAAACAGGGAGCAGAAAAGCTGACAGGAAAGGCAAAACAGAGCAAGAAATAAGCAGAGGAGGCAAACAGAGGGCAGCAGGTAGACAGGCAGCAGAGGGTAGCGGTCTGTGGGCAAGCTACACAGGAGAACTGTCTCAGGGGGAGCTTGAAAGAGGAATTGCTCAAAACTCATACTCTGTACTTGTATCAAGACATATACAGGAGAAAAGCATAGTCACTGAGGGTGGATGGCCACAGGATAGTGTCACTGAGACATAAATACATAAGGAGTGGCATGCTCTTATGACTTTATTTAAATATGGGAGTACTGGAATCTCTCAAAGTCTCCTGACTGCTGCCAACAGATGTAAAGTCATGGCTGTGACCATTTTGGTGAACGCACACAGGAATCAAGGAGTGCCTCTGAGACATCGGTGAAGTCAGTCACACCAATTGCAACTCCTTAAGAGCTGTTGCAATGCCATAGACAGGTAAATTGCACAGAGGAATTTATACAGCCATTTTAGGGATTATAACAGGTACCTGTAGGGTAAAGAGGCAGGTGGTGTCATCTTGTAACTCTTCCTTTCCATAGGAGGAAAGGCTTTCTGGCAGTGTGGTTTGTGTGTGTGTGTCTGTATATATACATATACATATATATATATATAAGTCCAACGCCCCTCACACAACATGAAGAACCGGGCACACACGTAGGATCGTTAGCAAACCAGCAGATTTATTGGAAATGGCATGATGCATTTCGGAGTCTTTCCTTCTTCAGATGCCTTATCCCGACTAACAAGTGCTGCCGGAATCCAATTTGAAAAGGTGCCTGCTTCGCTCTGATAGGCTCAACGACCCGGTGCTCGTGGTGGAGATATGAGCACTCACGGTAAGTACACTCCCCCATGTGGGTGGCGCTCTCACTTCCACCACCTGCACCCATGTCTCAGGCAACTCACTGCCGGCCCCACAATCCATCACCCTGCCGCTTCAACAACTCCTAGGGAAGTCCCGTAATGGAGTCCAAGTAAAAAAGCGGCGGCGAAGCAGAGTTTCAAGTTCATTGAAAATAGTCCAAAAAAGTTGCCACTGTAGCTGCTTCGCTACTTGTAGGGTGGGGCGCCCAGGTGCATAGTGGCCACGCACCTAAACATAAGTCCAACGCCCCTCACACAACATGAAGAACCGGGCACACACGCAGGATCGTTAGCAAACCAGCAGATTTATTGGAAATGGCATGATGCATTTCGGAGTCTTTCCTTCTTCAGATGCCTTATCCCGACTAACAAGTGCTGCCGGAATCCAATTTGAAAAGGTGCCTGCTTCGCTCTGATAGGCTCAACGACCCGGTGCTCGTGTTGGAGATATGAGCACTCACGGTAAGTACACTCCCCCATGTGGGTGGCGCTCTCACTTCCACCACCTGCACCCATGTCTCAGGCAACTCACTGCCGGCCCCACAATCCATCACCTGCCGCTTCAACAACTCCTAGGGAAGTCCCGCAATGGAGTCCAAGTAAAAAAGCGGCGGCGAAGCAGCGTTTCAAGTTCATTGAAAATAGTCCAAAAAAGTTGCCACTGTCGCTGCTTCGCTACTTGAAGGGTGGGGCGCCCAGGTGCATAGTGGCCACGCACCTAAACATAAGTCCAACGCCCCTCACACAACATGAAGAACCGGACACACATATATATTTTTTTTTTAAGGGAGTGAAATCCAGAGTATGTATGCATTCCCCGAGAACGATTGTTCCATCAGTCACTCCGTTTTAGGTCGAGTCTTTACGTTTCTTACGCTGTTAGACGATCTGTTGTAGGTACTTTGTGGGGGTCTGGCTCCTCCCAAGCTTTGGATTTGCTTTAGTGTGTGTCCTTAAAAAATCGTAGCTTGTAAATGGCTAATGGTGCATGTATGTGCCACCTTTTTCCAAAAGATTACTCCCATGGAGTATTGCTGTGGGAGCGGGCAGCGGCACACACGGTGGCTGCTGCGGCAGGACGCACAATTTGCTCTGACAGGAGTTAGCCTAACGGCTAGGGTGCTCGACCTCGGACCTGGGGAACTGGGTTCGAGTCTTGGTAATGACGCTAAACATCCTGTGATTCTGGGCAAATCACTTAATCTCCCCGTGCCTAACAAAGAATGAATGTGTGTCCTAATGTAACGTAACTGGTGCTATGTAAAGCGCTCTGATACCTGATTGGATTCGGGTCAAGTTCGCGCTATATAAAACTCTGTAAAAAAAAAAAAAAAACTCTCACCCCATTAGTTCCTCACTGGCCTCTTTCCCGCCCATCACTTTCCTTACTGTTTCCCCCTGCTAATCTGCCAGTTTGAATTGTTGCTTTAAATTTCCTAGAGACTTATTCACACACATATGATTCATTGTCTCTGCACAATGTCTGTGATATAAATGTCTCTGACACCCTACTTTGGTTAAGTAGCGCTATAAAACAAAATAAATGCACATGAGAGAGAGTGGTTGTGGAGACTTGAGGCGCACTGTTGAAGGGGGGTAGTGAGGGAATTTGTGGAGAATGAGGTCATTGTGGGGTGCCAACAAGCATTGTTGTACCGAGCGCCAACAGCGATAAAGGCGTTCCCTGGTAGTACGTATCCAAACTACATAGCTGGCTTTGTTTTTTTGTTGTGGCATGCACCATGAGAGCATACATATTAAAGCAACATTTTTTGGCAGGTGTCACCTTCTTTTGTTGGGTGACACAGTGGCACCATGTCACCTAAGTAAATCTTTTCAGTTTCTGGGCTTTGCTTTCATCTATCATTGTTAGCGGATGCGTTGGTCCAATTAGAAGAATAAAAAAAAAGACAAGACTACAAATCCCAGAAAGCAGTGATGTGTAAAAGCAATGTACAGAAGAAAACCAGAGATTTCCCAGTGACATTACACCAGCCTCTTATCAGTGTACCCAGCCGTTTTTTGCTGCCTTTTGGCAAGGTTCACTCTATAGAAATACCATGTACATACATAAATAACGTGCACAATCTGCAACCAACATGATGTAAAACGAGTTCTTTGGTGATACTGAAATATTGTGACAAAGAACATTCTAAAATTTTTGCCCATTGTATATGTTATTCAACGGAATGTGATTTTGTGCCTGAATTTGCATATAACATCACAGTGTAAATGTATAGTTGTGAGTTAAAGCGCCTCAGCTGCATTTTTTTGAAGTGGACATTGGACATCTGACATCTCCGGACTCTCATCTAGTTCACTTCCTGTACGTAAGTGTTCATATAAGTTGCAACTAAACTGACTGTGAAGAGATTAACTGGCATTATGTTTGACCTAGCATAACGCCACAAAGTCTCCAACATGACTCAGTGAGGTAAACGCTCACTGCCGAGCAAAGCAGTGACCTGTAAGTCGCAAGTTTGATTGTGGACTAGGCCAAGTCTGTCTCCCATCCTTTCAAGGCTATTCACTTATTTGCTTGCCTTCCCCTTAATCTCCCCCGTGCTTCCCTAGTACTCCTCCCACAACACTGCTCGCAGGCCACCACAATTCCTCTGAGGCCACTGCTCTATTTGCTAATCTCCTATCCCTCCCCCGTTTGGTTAATTTTCTCATGATTTGCAGTGCAGTGCCCTCATTTAATCTCCTCCCCCACCCCCTTGCACAACACTGCTTGCCCACCCACACCTCCGGGATTGCTGCATTGATTTCTCATCCTTATTTTAAAGAAGAAGCTTTCATTTAGGTTCAGCCGACACCAGACTCAAGCACAGATGTCCAGCTCCACAGTTGGCAGCTCTCACCACTGCACTATATCCTTTCCCTATCCCTGTTGCAGGGTGCAGTACCTTATATCGCCAAAAGAGGTCCCAGGAAACACCTAGTGACAGCCTGTGGTACTGCACCCTTTCATTGCTTCGTGCACAGTACTGCAGTAAATGTTACAGTACCTGCAATAATGTGCTGCATAGCTAAATATCTATAAGGTCCCAAAGGTGAGACCAATTGCATTGCAAATGCTTGTTAAAGGATGGGCGTTCAAGGAGCATTGCTCTGGTGTTTTGTGATGATCTGGAGGCGCCTGAAAGCTTTAGTTTGTCCGCCAGGTAGCGGGGAGTGGAAGTGTACAGAAATGTATAGGTGATGCAGGCAGTCTTGTAGATAGCCCTTGCCTCAATTGGAAACCAACGGAGCATGATAAGCATTGGGGTGATGTGTTCATTCCCTTTGGCCGCATAGATGAACTGTGCTGTCGAGTGCAGAATCGGTTTCAAGGGGGTGAGATCGGTTTTGTGGAGACCTGACAGGAGAGAGTTGCAATAGACTATTGTGGAAATCAACAATATATGAGCTAGAGATTTAAGATCTTGTTCTGTACTGTAATGGCGGTATCCCCATAGAAGATGTCGTCTTTTGTCTAGGATGACTTCCCGAGACTTGGCACTGTCAACAATGGTGAGCTTACTGTTGAGGATGTTCTGTGAGTCCATCCAGGATTGCAGCAGAGATATTGACTTTGACGGTAAGGAGATTCCGTTTTAGAAGGGTTTAGCTGTGGGTGATGAGAAGTGCTGCAGCTGTGAACAGAGTTCAGGGTAGTGGCGAGCAACAAGATATCATCTAGTGAGGAGCCCTTTAGATACAACTGTGTGTCTTCTGCATATTGGTGATAGAAGATCCCTGACGTCTTAAGAAGGACTCAGAGAGGGTTGATGTATAGGTTGAATTGGGGTGGGGCAAGAATAGACCCTTGGGAGACCCCAAGGCCCACTGTAATCGGACAGGAGAGATGACCATTAATGTCATCACTCTGTGACCTGGAAAGAAAAGAGGTTTAAAGGCATAACCCACTGAGCAACTGTGAGCAAAGGGATGTGCAGGCAGAGAGGAGGTGATTCAAGAACAAAGAGGCCTAAGCAGATGCTCCCAGTCAACACAGTAGATTGAATTAAGAATGCAGGTGAAAGGTGGACGTAAGTAAATCCTTTCAGCTCATATCCACATGATGACAGGGCTCATTCTAATGTGGAGAAAAAGGGCCCTACCAGAGCATCTAGCTTTGCTTGAGATCCTACCTCCAGTTCAACAAACGCAAGAAATCCTTTTTACATGCCAATTTCAGCACAACCATCCCACCATACACAACATGGAATCAATGTGTTTGTGATTTTTCGTAACACAGGAGCATGCTACAAATTTAAGGAAAGTAATTAAGGCACAAGCCATATTTTGGAGAATTCACAGGAATCACTGCCCAATAGTTGGATGCCAGAACTTTATCAGCACTGCTCAAATATTCTCCATAGTACGACGTCCTGTTTGCTTGATAGTATCATTTTAAAATTGAACACCAACCTTCTACATCTCTTTCCTTTTGTGTGTTCCTAAAATGAATTCTTGCTGTGAAACATGTGTGGATTTTTTTATTTATTTTTAGAGTTTAAATAGCGCGAACTAGACCCAAAGATATCAGGTATCACAGTACTTTACATAAGCACCAGTTTCGTTACAGATGGACACATTATTTTTTGTTAGTCACAGGGAGATTAAGTGATTTGCCCAGAATAACAGAATGTTGAGCGGACGCCAAGTCTTGAACCTGGTTCCCCATCTTCGAGGTCAACATCTCCAGCCATAAGGCTACATTGTTGTATTCAACGCTTATAATCCAGAGAATGACCGACATCTCTGAGATAACCGATTTGAAACATCTCTAGCCCTTTTCTTGATATGTAGGTTGACCTAGACACCTTGAATCCATGTTGAGTACTCTGCTGTTCCTGTGCGCTGTGCGGACAATATTCCAGCATCTTCCAACTCTCCACATGCTTGTTTCCACAAGGAGACTGACAATCATGATCCCTTTGACTTCTGTTGTGCCACTCGAGGAGCCTAGTGCTGTAACGGCACCTTCTTTAGTTCCATCTCAGCGTACGGTGTTGCTTAATTGATAGTCGCATTTAGTGGTATTTGATTATAAGCAGTGCATCAGTCTACCATCTCAGAGTTGCTCACAGAATCTTAATTAAATATATTTCCAAACATTATTTTGCTGAAAATTCTATGTTTGACAGAACAGTACAACATTAGGACTTTGGGGTTTTGTTCACAGGCTTGAATGACCAACCCTTGGATTGTTCTGGTATTGTGCCTGCCAAGGAGCTGGGGCCAGTTGATGGGTGATTTTTTTGGGACCATCTCTCATTTGTTATAGTGCCTTTGTCCCACAGACTTTCAAAATGGTAGGCCCCCTTTATTCTCACTTTTACCTTTGTTTCAACTACCTAAGTGGATATAATTTTTTTCGTTTTTTGTGCCTGTTTGTTGGGCGTGATGAGTTTTTCACCATTTTTGCTGCCGTTATGCTATGTGGAATGCTTATCCTTTAATATGTAAGCGCATCTCAACTGTTACAAATGTTAGTATGTGCACATGGCAATAGTGCAATGTTCCACGTAGTGATAGTGGATTTCATTTTGTACCAATTTAAAGTGCTGTGCGTAGACCACCATATAGCACGGCACCTTTTATATTGAGCAGTGTTTGTGTATTTGTGCCCACAAATTGCATTTTCTTCATAGTAGTTCTTCTGTTTCGTAGCTCTATTGGGATTTAGTTATGCTGGCACAGCCATGGACCTATTTTGTTGTGTGTCGGTTGGCAACCACGGTTTGTGACGCAACAAGTCTTTGAAGGTGCTGTCTCCTTAATTAAACCTTTTGTGCATTTCTAACTTCCTCGATTGCGATATGTATATTTCACTCTTGTAGCAATTGCACGCTATTATACTGGGACGTAATGTGTGTGCATCTCTTTAATGCTGAGCATATTTCTGGCAATCACAAGCCTGTAAAGGTGGGTGCCATGTGAGTGTGCTTCCATGCTTGTTTCTGGTCCAGGGAGGACCTAGCTTGGCATTCGGGCTGGACTGTTCCTATGAGGAACAGGATCACGTTTTATTTGCATACGGGTCTAAACTGGGCTGGCGTGGTGAGCAAAAGAACGATGGATTAAACCCAGATCTTTGTGACTTGGGGTGAATGTTTGCATTGTTCAGTATTCCGTCCATCAATTGTTCCTTTTGCTCCCAAGCATTTAGGGGCACAGCATATATAATGAGTTTGAGTCTGCACCTATGATAATAGCACCTCCCAAAGTTGTTCAGGCTTTACAATAATTGAGGGATGGTCCTAAAACCCTCACAGGGCTGTGGGAAGCGGGGATTTTAGAGAGTCCTTGAAGAGTTTCCATACTGGATGCAGCCAAGGGCTTTAGAGCGCTGCTGTCTCTTCACCACAGCCAACACAGATAGGTTATTCAGTCTCAAGGCACATCAAGGGCGTGTTTTTAACAACATGGTTGCTGGCTGTTTTTTCTTTTCTTTTTGTAGCGAGGCCCAAAAGTATTGTGCTTGGAGAAAAGAATGATCCCTTATGCAGAGATCTGAAAAGGAATGTAGAAGTGAGGATCCCAGTAAGAAGCTCTGACGGTTGAATTGGGAACTTGTGGGCAGATTACAAGAGGTTTTTACACTCACATAGACTGTGGTCAAAATGGCTGGCCTTTAGTGTAGATGCACTAATTACAATTCACAAAAGTGAATTTGTGATTCGCAAAAGAATATGCAACTCACATCAATGTCTACTCTGCGAGATTGGTGAATCTCACTTTAAAGATCTCGGGCCATGGTCTTGTAACGATGTGTATCAATGATTGTCACCCCAGAAGAGATTGCCAACCTTTAGAATCCTTTTGAATTGCTGTCAATTTGCAAAGGGAAAGCTCTCCTTGAAGGGCAGTTTCCACTTTTTGAATGGCAGATGCAGTCATTGGAGGACGTAGACACCAATTGTCCATTAGACAGTTGCATTCCACCCCAATGAATGAATGAGTGACCGGTACTTATAGAGCGCACAGCAGTGTCCTGTCACTAACAGTTCACATGAGGCTGGCCTACTAGGAGGTTTAACTTTTAAAAGGCATGTTTTCAACTGTGTTTTTGAAGTGGGAGAGAACTGTTGATGCTCTCAAAGCTGTCCGCAGTTTGTTCCAGGCTTGGGCTCCTAGGAAGCCGAAAGACCTACCACCTCTATGAACCAGATGTGTTTTGGGGATGCAAGCCAGATCCGGGGAGGATGATCTGAGTGCTCTAGTAGGTGTGTATCAGCTAGCTCGTTTTTTAAGGTACTCAGCGCCCATGCCATTGAAAGCTTTGATGAAAATAACCGTGGCCTTAAATTTTATCCGTTCCGTCACTGGAAGCCAATGTAAGGACTTAAGATGAGGGGTCATATGCAACCTAGGTTTCAATCTGAGAATCACCATAGCTTCTGAATTTTGTACTACCTGAAGGCGCTGAAGAAGGTTCCGGTAGTCCCAGGTAGAGGGCATTGGCATAGTCTAATCTGGAGGTGACCAGCACCTGTACCACTGTCTTCCTGGAATTCGGGACCAGAAGGAATTTCTTCAGCATCCGCAGTAACCAAAACAGGTTCCCACTAGGGTCTGAACCTGGGACCGCATTGAGAGCCCATTATCGATGTAGATACCCAGGTTTTTGACTGTAGATTGGACAGTACTAGGAGGGGTGAATTCTGTGGGCCACCACTGGCTCCAATTGATCACAGCGGTTGGCCGAAGAAGACAATCTCAGTTTTTTCAGGATTGCACTTGAGCTGGTTCTCCTTCAGCCATCTAAAAACCTTTCTGAGGCAGGATCTAATTGCCTCCCCATTGAAGTCAGTACCTTTGTCGCATGTGAAAATCAGCTGCGTGTCGTCAGCATAAGAAATTATTTTGTCACCTTGTGCCTCTACCAATGATGCTTAGGGTGACACGTATAGATTAAAAAGAGTTGGAATTAGTGAGGAGCCTTGCTGGACTCCAACCTGCATGTTGGGAATAGAGGCTGAAAATGGGGTGGTCCAGATGACCTGTTCTCTGTCATCCCAAAAAGATGTAATCCAAGCTAGTGCCCTCCCCGCGATGCCCATGTGCCTCAGTCTGTCTAAGAGCATCCCACGGGGCACCGTGTCGAATGGCACCGACAGATCGAGTAAGATAAGAATGGCTCTGCCCCCATGGTCCAGCTTGTCTCTGAGATGTTCCGTCACCTCCAGCAGGGCTGTCTCGGTGCTGTAATTGGCCCTTATACCGGATTGCATGGAGTGGAGAAGATTGTAATTCTCCGCATACTCCATGAGTATTTTGTTAACATGTTTCTCCAATGTCCTTTTCACATACAGCCTCTTTCTTTTTCTTCCCTTTTAAATGACAGTCTCCTGCCCATCCCTGGAAGAGGGCCAGCAAGCATTGCATTTTAAGAAAGAGTGTCAAGGAAGGGAGGTCACTGTCTCTGGCAGGCCTCACCCCTCCATTTATAGCCATTTACAAGAACGCGCAGGGAATACTGCTTCATGGCTATGCATCAGGCAGCATTTCTACTAATCAGTGAAAAGGACCTGTTTGTGTTCTGCCAGGTTAAGAGTGCCACAAAAAGGGTCAGGCCTCAACTCATCCCAGGTCTGAGGAAAAGCACAGTTTCTGAGAGGCGATCCAGTCCTTAGTACATCAGTTCCATTGTGTTTTAGTTATAACTGCGTCATCTACTTTCTTGATCGATGGGAAAGTGGTTGCTGCAATTAATGTAAAGATTTGATGGTAACTCCTGTTTTCTCTATAAGAATGGGGTGAGGCTTCCTAGCCAAGCATTCTTGTTCAGCTGTGACAGGCATTTTGGCTGTTTATTTCCTTTGAGAAAATAAAATCACAATATCTGTGCATTTTCTTAATTAAAAAATGTTCCAAAGATGAATTTGTTCTCTGAAATTTGCTGTAGTCCAGATCGTTGTACCAGTTATAGTGCCAGGATATTGAGAGGGGCCTAAGACTAGCAGGGCATCGGAGGTGCCCCTTTCCATATCCCTTTTTTTTTTACAGACACTACATGTCTTCAAACCTGAACTTGTCTTTGAGCGCTCTTTTAAGCATGTGCTTGTTTGGTTTTCTCAAAGCCACTTATGCTGATATAATAGTACTTCCAATAACTATCCTATCCTGGCAAAATGTTCACTGAGTACTAGCCATCTCTTGTCACATTATTTTGTCCTTTATCAAAGATTAGGCTAAAGAGAGTTCCACAACCTAGCATCAGGCTTCTGCAAACTCACAATGGAGAGACCATTCTGTGCTTGACAGCCTCTCAGAGAGATATGATGCTCAAGACTGCCACATTTCCCTGGTCCGTGGGTGATGTCCTGGCCCAGTCCAGGTTTTCTTCCTTGAATTCTGGGACTTGTAGTCCTGTTTTATAAAGGATCAATAAGACTTCAAGTCCCAGAATTCAAAGAAAAACCTGGACTGGAGGAGCAAATCACGTATGGACCTGGGAAACTTGACAGGCCTGGGCGCTGATAGGTGCCATCAATGGTGTGGTAAAAGGCAGTTCATGCAGAATCCAAATGTGCATTTATGAGGTTTTCAGTTTGTTAATCCTGTAAATATGGTTGATCAGTGTATGAGGCCCAAATTAGCAGTAAATAATATTTAAATCAAGTCCTATTTCATCATTTTGGTCAGTTTCAGCAAATCTGTACCCATGTCTAACTTTCTTTGGAGCCAGATATGTACAGGGGTTTAAATCAGCATTCTGTTAGCTTCAAAGTGCCACACGGGCAACCCTTTCTGGTTGTGTGTGTTGTTATGTGCTAAGCAACTACCACCACTCACTTTCCCTACCACTAGGGGCGCGAAACATCAGGAAGACATGTCACAAACAACATCTGCATAGACTAGTGTTTATTGCAGAAAGGACACTATTGCAAATTGGTCAAAATGTATTTTCCGTTTTTTCTTTGCCTTATTTTTCACTTCCAAAACTGCTATATAATATTTGGACAACTCTGACTTTTTTTAGGTAAAAGCCCTGTAGTGTTACATGCATTTTGACACATTGGTGAGATTGTGGTGACCTTTGACAATGTTTTTAACTGATTCCATTTTGAATGTACAACATCATTTTTGTGCTCTTGCATGATTTCATTTCATGCAGTTATGAAACTTCAGAATGGGATGTTTACTTTCTTCTCAGCACAGAGCAAAACAGCCTTGCCTGGAAAGTGTAAGAGAGGAATGTACTTCTCTGTCTCAGAGTCAAAACACCGGGGATGGCCAGCTTCCGTCTTGACCTTGAAACAGACCGGTACAGTCAGCTTTGGTTTTGCAATAAATGAAGGGAGGGGGAATTTCTGGAAGTCTCACTACGTGTTAGTAAAAGGTATTAAAGACAGGAAGCTTTGACGCTCGTACAGAAGTTCACTCGTGAGGTGGGCACACCATGATTGTGCTAGTATTGCTGTCCCATTGAGACTTCTAGACGACTAAAAGGGCTTCCCAGTCAAGCTGACCAGAATGTTGTGCTGTACTCAAATGGTGATTTATGAGCTATTAGTTTCATTACTCTGTGATGTTTTCATGTTGTGCTCTTTATAATTGATTCTTTCACTTGACAGTGTTTATTCCTGGCATTTGACAGTGCTTTGTTTTTTTTGCATTGGACACCCATTATTATTATGTGCTCATGTTTTGCTCCCTTGCATTTTACTTGTGAATGTTCCATTATGATTATTTTCTTGTGTTCTGCTTCCTTGCATTTGACTTGTGAATGTTCCATTATTATTATCTGCCTATGGTTTGCTCCCTTGCATTTGACTTGAGTGTTCCATTAATATTATTATTTGTGTGTTATACTATTATTATCTGCTTGTGTTTTATCTCATGTATTTGATTACTTGTGAGTGTTTTATCATTACTTGCTTGCACATACATATATATGTCAATATACATATGCATGTTGTTTTACCTGACTCATTTGACATCTGGGAAAGTCTTTCTGTTAGAAAGTGTTACATTAATAAAACCCCATGCATTATTTTGAAACTACCTTTTGATTTGTCTCATTTTGTGAGGGATGAGCCTCTTTTCCAGGTGCTTTTTCCTGCTTTACTGAGTGCCTCATCTTGGGAGTGCTGAATTTCTTTTATTTGGGAGTGTAAAGTAAGACAAGCCCTAGCACTATTGGTAATGGTTTCAACTTTTTACTGCCCCAATCATTCTCCCAGCTACCTACAGCTGGCAGAATAAGCAGGGCAATGTTGCTCAAAGCTCTGGTGCAGCGGCGTGGCGCTGGCCCTCACAGTGCCTAGAGTCCGAAGCAAACCCTTCGGAGGGCGCCAGTCAGGTCAAGGCAAATAATTATCTGTAAGATACGGGAGACTCAGAGGCCACTCTTAACATTCTGCAGGGGGCCACATAATTATGTGTTATGCCGCTGTTCAGGTGAATTGGATTGGATCTGTTTAGCTCACACACTTCCCTTGAAATCTGGCATTTAGTTCCTGTGAAGTACTGTCACTCGTGTTCTTCTAGATCAGAGGGAGGATCCACTTTGAGAAAAATTTGACATGAAAGGCATGTGTGCTTTATAGCCTGTTTCTGGGTCTCCAGAGGACAGTGGTCACTGCAATCTGAACTTGCTAGTGCCTGCATGGGCCTTTCTGTTGAGCAGTTCAGCACTGGAGATTACCAGACAACCTCATTGGTTTACTGATTACTTGTGTAGGTTAGAGGAAAGGCCTTTGGTGAAAATGCTTCTTTTTCCTTTGAATCACAAAGATCTCACATGTATCTTATTGCTGGACCTCACACCTTTGGCGTGGTTTTCCCCCAACTTTTTATCTTCCACCCTCCTGTTTTTGTTTTCTTCATTTTTGTTGTCCTTAGGATTCTTGGCACTTTACCACTGCTAACCAGTGCTGAAGTGCTTGTGCTCTCGCCGTTAAACATGGTAAAATTGGCTTACACCCAATTGGCCAATTTAATTTACTTGTAAGTCCCTAGTAAAATGATACCACCTGTTCCTAGGGCCTGTATATTAAAGACTGCTAGTAGGCCTGCAGCACTGGCAGTGCTATCCACTTAAGTAGCCCTATATACATGTCTTAGGCCTGCCACTGCACCCTGTGTGTGCAGTTTTATACTACTATTGTGACCTGACTAGATAAACCTCTTGCCAGGCCTAAACCATCATTTTTAATGCATATGTTACCCCTAGGGTAGACACTACAAAACCCAGAGGGAAGGGTGCAGTGTAAAACCCTAGCATTTGTTTTCCACTACTGTGAGTCCTACCTCTCCCATAGCATAACATTGGGTTCACTTATTACATTTAATACGTAATAACTTTCAATTGGAAGCATATATGAATGTCTAGTTTGTGTCTACAAAATGCTATTTTAAAACCTTCTTTAATAGTAAAGTTTGATTTTTAAGTTACAATTCAGAAAATGTCACTTTTAGAAAGTTGGTATTTTTTTGTCCTAGCCATTTGGTGCCAGTATCCTGGGGTACATGACGAGGTGTAGCTGGCAGTTGGTCCTTGTGTATTGCTCCCAGACAATGAGACAAATGTGGGAGTAGCTGTTGGTAGGTCAGGCCAACTCTGACTTGATGAGAGGGAGGAGTTGTCACCTACCACACTTGCACATCACAAATTCTCTGACTGAACATTATCACAAACGGTTTGACACTAGTCTTTTGTGACCCCAAACAAGCTGGGGCCAGGGCAGGAAAGCAGGAAATTCCAAGCACCTCTGGTCTTTGAAGCCTCTAGAAACTTCTCCTCCTTCAGACTGGCCACCGAGTATAAATAATGGACCCTCAGGCCCAACTCATCAGTCCACCTCTGGACCTGTGGATACTACAGAATAAGAACTTCTGTGGTGCTCTGCTGTCAGAAGGACTGCTACCTTGCTACTCTCCTGCCCTGCTGGCTGGGAAAGAAAGACTGGACCTGAACCCTTGATCCCATGCTGAAGAGACTGTAAGGATCAGCTGGCTGACCTCCTATATTGAGCTACAGGGACATGACATAAGCTCTAGAGGATCCCTGCATCTTCCCAGCTGACATGCCGCCTGGGCCTGCAACTGGACCTGCCTGAGCCCTGCTGGCCTCTCCTGGAGTGAGTTCCTGATCCCTATGAGGTGCCCCTCAGGCCCTTGGCAATTGGTGTGGCATCAGTGGAATTCCTCCTCAAAGAAAGTTCAGCTCTCTGGTTTCTCTGCCCCGTTTCGTACAGTTTCTTGTGGGGTTCCCCAGGGTTCCTCCCTTTCTCCTCTTCTTTTCAACCTCTACATCTATCCCCTTATTGTCTCCTTCCTCAGAATGGAGGTATGCGTCTACAATTACGCGGATGACCTTCAGCTTATACTCAATCTTTCCTCTTCTACTGATTCTCTTCCCAAATTTCAAATCACTCTCACTTTTATCTCTGATTGGATGAGTCTAAATCATCTTAAACTCAATCCCGACAAAACTGAGCTGATCTTAACTGGCGGCTCTTCCAGCCCCTGGTCATCTGCTTTCTGGCCTACCAGCTTTGGTCCCCCCCGGCTCCTTCTACATCAGTCAGAACACTCGGGATCAAAATCAGCCAGGACCTTTCCATGCGTCCTCAGATCAGCTCCGTTGTTTCATCCTGTTTCCTATCCCTACGGATCATCCGTAAGATTTGCCGCTTTTTTACTTTTGATGCCCTTAAAATCATTATCTTAGCCATGGTCCTTTCTCGGCTGGACTATGGGAACTGCCTGTATGTTGGTATTCCTGCCTATGAGTTGCGGCGCCTTCAGACTATTCAAAATCAGGCGGCTCGCCTAATCCATCGGCTTCCCAAATTTCACCATTCCTCCATTCTTCTAAAAACCCTTCACTGGCTTCCTATTCTGTATCGTACCCTTTTCAAAATGGGATGCATAGTTTTCATGGCTCGTGCTCGCACAGCCCCTCTCTTTATTAATTCCATGGTCTCTCATTATCTTCCTAGTCGTCATCTTCGTTCCTCCAGTCAGACTCTCCTTACTGTCCCCCGATTTCGCAAGTCTCGAGCAGGTGGCACTAGGTTCTCCTCTCTTGCCCCTCGCTTTTGGAACAGTCTCCCTTTCACCATTCGATCAATTCCCTCCTATCTACACTTCCGGAAAGCGCTCAAGACTCACTTGTTCGCCCAGGCGTTCCCCTCCACTTGACCCCCCCTGCTTCCCCTTCGCCTCTAGTAATCCCTTAGCGCCAGGAAACCGCCCGGTCACAGTGCGCTCTACAAATATTTTTAACTTCAACTTCAACTTCAAAAGGAGAAATCCTGACGTTTTGGGCTCTTCATGACAACAAACGGGCCTGTTTGCGCCAAGATCTTGCCACCCATCAATGTGAAGCTCTGGTGAACCTGACTCTTCGCACCACAGCGACCAGTAGTGACGACCAGCAACACGAGATCTGCACTTTGCGCTACAGCATCAAAAGCCTGACAGGATCTTTGCTCTACAGCAACAACTGTCTGTGATGCCCAGGCTGATCATCGCGTTACATCAACGGCTATCCATGACGCTCTCCCTGATCCTCGTGACCCCTTCCACCGCGAATGGAACTCTTCGTACTGGACTTTTGAATGTAACTCTTTCAGCTGGACTAACAAGGTCCGTGTATCTGACCCGCTCTCCATCACGGTCGGTCTGAACATGTCACTCTCACCAGGTCTCGCAGGACCAGATTACCGCGAGTAGCGCTTTGTGATTTTAGGTGCTATACGTTCCTGAAATCTTTGAAATTGCATATCTCCAGTTCTACTGACTGGATTTTTGTCATTTTGGTCTCAAATCATGTATCAAATTTTACTCTATTTTTCTAAATTGTTGTGATATTTTTGTTGCATTGCATTTTCAATATACTACTGTTTGAAGTGCTGCATACGCACTTCACACCTTGCCTCTAACTTAAGGTGACTGCTTTTGTGCCCAGCTACCAGAGAGTTAAATACAGGTTAATTTGGGATTTGCTTGTGTTACACCCTGACAGAGATTGTGGTTGCTACTTCAACGCGTGTTCTTCCCCTCAAACGGTAACCTGATTTCCTACATTTATGCCATACATAATTTACACATGTATAGAAGGAAGCGTATTTGTATTAAGAGGCATGTATAACCCTTGCATAAATACTGGCACAAAGTACTTGAAGTCTGGTAAATCTTTTTGAACAGGTCTCATAGAGGCCACAACTATTTCTGTGGTAATTCTGTTCCTGCTGGAAACTCCTTATTTTGGCTTGGAGGGAATTGCAAGTTTGAGGATTTTACACTTGTCAAATTACCAGGTCGTGGTAAAACTTGGGCTCAGTCCCACTTGCAAAAACAGGTGGAATATGTGCCTTGGTACGTGTTCAAAATGGAGGAAAAACATGCACAAACAGTTGCGGTAATTCTGCTTCCCATAAGTTATTATCCATTGCAGTCCCAAACCTCATATTTGTGCAGCAATGGCGGGGTGAAACCACATGAAAGAAGTAATTGTAGGTGCAGATTTACCACGCCATCAATCCTAAGCAATTTCTGACTGGGCATGTAGTGTTTACTGGGAACAGCGTTGCCATCATATTGTGAGAGGGAGTGAGAAGACAATGGCAAAACAATTTACAAAATCCTGTAGTCTGCACGTTATATTTTTTTTCAGCACCGCGTGATTCTAATGCAAACTGTGTGAGCCAGTTGCCATATTAACAGTGCACGGGGCTAGCTATGGCAGAAGAAAATAGCACTATTCACAGTGGGCAGATTCCAGCAGATATCCTTGACACTTTTCTTAAAAAGAATTTGGAAGAATTTGAGAGGGAGGCCACACCTTCATCTAGGTCAAGGATAGGGGTGGGCGGTGAACTTCGGGCCCCAGGCGGAGTTCGCGGAGTTTGCCCACTCCGCACGGAACGCAGAGTTTGGCAAAAAAACTCTGCCATCTGCTGGCGGAGTGGAGGTTACCGGTGCGCTCCCTGCAACACTCATTCCTGGCGTGATCTCGACCGGACGGTATTGGAGCTGTTTATTTAAGCGCTGCATTCTGTTTTGAAGGTACGGGGAGATTAAATGATTTTCCCAGAATCACAGGACGTTGCGATGAAGCCGAGAGGTGCACCTGGCTCCTCGGGTTCAAACTATCTCGGGTGCTTTGGCCAATACACTTGTGCTACTGGCAGGTCCCACCCCATTCTTTACAATGCTTATTTGCTTGAACATGCTGTGCTCGAGAACCACAATTACTCTTCTACAGCAGTGTGTAAAGAATAACACATGGTTCCTACATCATTTAATGGTAACTAGTGGCTTAACACAGCAAAAAGGAGGTTGCTGTTGTACTTCAAAACTGCTTTGCATGAGTTAGATGTAAAGAGTACAATTCATGCCATGCCAGCCAAGCCAGCACTTTTCATTCCAATATGTGGGCGTGTAGTCACTTGTTTTACTGTTCACAACACAGACAAGCCTATCTTTGAGAAGAGAAGCAAGTGCCCTGTCTGTGTTTGAACTTACAGCCGGTGTTATGCAGCGCTGCCCAAGATCACAATACATACAGAAGGTGGCCCAGCCCAGGCTCACTTCCAGCGTGTCTCAGTGTCTCTATTGAGCATAAGTCTGGTGCCCTCGCCCAAGAAGACATCAGAAGCACGCTCCGCCTCTAACCCCTCCTGACCTGCCCCCTGACGGGGGTGGCTTCTCCAGGCCGGGCTATCTCTGAGTCTGTGCTGCCAAGCCGTAGAAAGGAAGTCAGTCAGGGCTGTCTGCAGCCTGGATTTAAACAGCACAAAAAGCCTGCCTTCCCCTTTGCGGCCCACCCTCGCCGGCTGAGGAAAGCGATTGGAATTAGAGGGGCCTGCATGGTGGAACTCTAGGGCAAGGGAAGCAGTGCAGTAGAGCAGGCAGAGCTCCAGACGACACTTCTGGACCCGGGCTGCCAGAGGAGGACTTTGATTTCTATTGAGTTTCTTCCCTCCCCGGGTACCCGTTAGCGGGGCTGCACTGGACTCTGCCAGTGAGGTGAAGGATGGGACACTTCAAGTTGCCGGCAAAGTTACACGGACCCTGCTGTGCTTGCTATTCCTGGCGTACATCACTCACATAAGTAACATACACATGTGGCCCTGCTTTTGGGGGTGGTGGTGTACACGTGGGGGGTGGAGGGCGACTATGGTGGGTGCATACCTAAAGTTCTACACTTGCCCAAGTTGATATCCTTGTTCCCTGATGATGCAGTCCTGGTCCAACTTGAACTTTCTATAAAAGTACAGTGAACTGCACCTTCTCTCTGAACTTTGCAGAATTTAACAGAATTTTTAAGTCACTCTATGGAATTCTGCCCACCCCTAGTCAAGGATGAAGGGGCTGGGAAAGAAGCTTCATTTGTGAAAACATTTGAGACAAGAAGATTAGGAACACGTCATCTAGAGTAGATTTGCAGTGGCTTGATCACAGCAGCTCAATGTGGATTTGCTCCTACAGTGAATTGAAATACACATCAGTGAAGAACTTGTGTAAATCAATGTGTGGTTACAACTCACCATCAACATAAATAGCAACTCTCAGAACCCCTTACAGATGGCCACAGAGCATGGAGGGGATACTGGGTCCAACCGCGGTGGTTGAGACTTTTTGCTCTTGATATCCGGGTCCCAACCTACTATGGATTATGAGCAACTGGGCCAAGTGCCCCGTCTGCACTGGACTCTCAGTGGTAGCTGTGGTCAAGCAGTCAAGTCTCCCTCACGGCGAGATGTAGATAGAGGTCAGTGAACACTAATCATTACTCAAAGTGCAAACAGTACAAACAATAAATCAATATCTAGTCAAATGTTCGCTTTTATATGAAAAACAAGTATTGTATTTTAATCTACACATGCACAGGCATACCACATTCAAAAGTAACAGCACAATCCAGCTCAAAGTCGGGGCTTTAATACTTGTCAGGTAAATTCCTGTGCCATTCTTCTTCATGTAGCACGTTTGGGGTTATTCTCCATTCTCTGGTGATGGCATCCACAGAATGCTCACAATTAGGCCATATTCAAAGGTTCCCATTTGACTCCGCAGGTTTTAGTCAAAATTGTCTATGGCGCCGCAGCAGTGTTCGCAGCGACTGCCCTGGGGCCCAACTGGTCCAGTCTTACTCACTTTCACAGGGTGGAAGAGTTTAGCGGTGCAGCCGGCACCCTCATCGCACCTCAAGCACCTACGAGTCCAGCTCTGCTCAAAGAGGTCAGGTTGCTCGCGGTCCATGCAGCAGCTCCTGGCAGCAATGCTGCCAGAGTTCTTCTTAGTTGTTTCAGCAGCTCTGAGTTTGCGAAGACCCTATAAGTTGTCTTTACCCACCAGAGGTGGTGTGGGGAGAATCCTTCCTTCATCTCTTGACTGGAGCCCAGTGAGGGTGCGATGTTGTCCACAGTGTCCTCAGTAGTCCACAGTGGTCAGTCAGAGCAGTTCCCTCGCAGTACAGGTCCATCTTGCCGAATGGAGTCTGCCTCGCCTTCGGGCAGTGACCGAATCCCTCGGCAAAGTTGGTACCGGCAGCCCCTCCTGATATATGGGGTTTCTGACGTATTTGACAGCATGAGCACAGATTATCTTGGTGCAGGCACCCACTCCAAGGCAGTTACCAGTCTCAGTGCTTTAGTAAGTAATAACTTTGGGCTCGTCAAGTCTTGCACAGTGCTTAACTCATGGCTCAGACTTTTTCCAGCCCTCTCCTGGCATATGGGCATCCCTGAGCTGACACTTCACACAGGCAAGAGCAACAATCGGTGTTCAGCCTCACACTTTGCTCAGGGAATCCTCTTGCAGGGTTCCCCACTGGACCTTGCTATCTCCAAAGCTCTCCTCTTCCTCACAGGGCACATTGTCTTGGCAAGCAGGTATGTTCTAGTGCTTCAGGGCAGGTGATCTTGGTTTCTCTTGGTGATGTCCTCTCACACAGCAAGGAGACTCGCAGGCCATTTTCCCTGTCCTGGTCACAGGCAGATGTCTTGAAGAGCTTCGCCTTCTCATACAGCCCGCCTGCCTGCTTGGCAGATGACAAACTTTAGGGTCTTAATCTCACCCGCTTACAGTCCATTTCCGGACACCAAAATGTAATTTAGGGTCTGAGTATTTTAAGTTTTATGTTGGGGTTTCGCTTCTTTTAAAATGCAGACTTCTCTTTTTCTTCTATCCTCATTAAAGATAGTCTGACACAGCAGGCAAGAATCTGAAGCTGATTGTCCAACCACACAATTCATGGGAGTGTCCAGAGTTCACACCTGGATGTCAACCACAGTGATATGTGCATCAAACGGTTAATCTCACACCCATATCCCAACTCTTCATGATTCCCTTATCAGCCCCCTCTCCTTTCCTGAGATGTGTCCTGGCCCCTTCCTTGTGATACTATCACTGAATCAAAGAGCAGTCTTTTGAAGTGTAAAGAGATTCTCTTCCTTTTTCCCTCCAGTGTGTGTCTCACCCATCTCACAGGAATGCAGCAATACAGAAACCTGTCGTACTCATGTCTTCACCGGGCAGGTCTAGGCTTCCCAAAATGGAACCCAGGGTCCTCCACGCAATGTACCATTGCAGGCACACTTAGGTCCTCATTCACAATCTTTTGGCATAGGGCAGCGCCACAAGGTTTCCTGATGTGCTGCCCGATGTCAAAAGAAAAGGGCAGGAATGCACCGTATTTATCAGATATGGCGCATTTCTGTCCTTTCCCCCTGAACTGGTGCACAAACGGCTGCCATGTGCCAATGTAGGCACCCTTGCGACATGGTGCAAGAGGTGATTGTTTTTGTGCAGGAAGGAACACCTTCCTGCACAAAAACAAATAATGGAGGCAATTTTCTCTTTCTATGCATGCTGCTGAATGCAGCATGAATAGAAAAAGGAAAAAACAGCAAGAAATAATGTTATTTCTCCTCATTGTGCCTTTCCAATGCCACCCCTGTGGAAACTTAGGCTTTTGACGCATTCCCAGGTTTATAAAATCTCATAAATGTGGGAATGGGTCAAATGCCATAGGTGTTATGTGGGAACACCCACTGTAACGCCCATGGCATGCCTACTGGGTGAGGCAATGCAGCGACTTGCACTGCTTTCCCTTCAGTCCATATTTACAAGGCCATGAAAAGCCACGCAGGGTGACTTTACATGGACTTGGAGATATGACCTTGCAGTGTACGCTGCCAGACTGCCACTAAAAGCGACGCTCCAGCAGTGCAGAGGCCTCAGTGTACATCCAGAGCACGCTTACTGTCCAGCCCTGTTACCTCCATGCATTGTACGCCTACATGTATACATGCATTCAGCAAACACACTCAGTCTGCGTGCACTGTTCAGCACTGAAGCTTTTCTATTACTAACCAGGGTGTGCTATTATCAAACACACACACTTACCATGGTTGTGCTGCACAACACTTCACCCTTCAATTATTGTACTTCCCGTAAACACACATACCCAGCATGTGCTTTCATTGCATACACGCTGTACAGCACTACATCCTTCGTTTCATGTATTCTCTACAGGCATACGTACACCCAGTACATGCCCTGCAAGTACTGCTCTATCCCTGTACTGTACCCTTCCCAGGTACACATACATCCAGTGCACTGTGCAGCACTCCTCACCTACCTGATGTAGGCCAGTGGGTGAGTTATGCACACACCAGCGGAACTTTAAAAAGGTGAGGGAGCCTGTAGACCTCACGCCAGTGACACAGGGTAAAAAGTTCCTGCTCACTATTACTAATCACTGTATGGTATGCTGCCACCACCACCCTCATGCTGCTTAACTCTTGGTTAAGGCGGTAGAGTTCCACCACTATGAGGGTAACACTTTGGGTGCTCCTCCCAAACCATCAAGACTGCAATCCGTGAGACAGGCTCATGTCATAGCGCCAAGTGATTTGTGTTCGCTTATGCCAAAAAATCCAGCATTAGGGATCCAGACAGTTGGATCCTCGTGGCTTCTCTTGTGTTACTTTTGTATTAACTTAGGTGAGGCCATAGTTCCTGATGTAGATGTGAGTTCTTCCAGTCCTGTGGTGTGCTACCGGGTCCATGGATACCGGTGACTGTTGCACTAGATGTGGTATTTCTTTCTATCCCCTTACACTTTTTCCTTTTTATGGATTGGTTCTAATACTGATACTGTGAGAAAAAGTAGGATCAAACCTGTGAGGATGTGGTGGGTAAGACGGTGTTATGAAGATTGATTTCAGATTCTTACCACTACTTTGTGAAAGACACAGAGCACTTCGGCAGAATTCTGTGTCCAAGGTCAGCTCCAGCGCCTAAAGTGAAGCAATAGTAAGAAGCACAGTGTATCCCTCAACTTGCCCTAACAGTGTTGATGTATAGAAAGAAGGTTTGATTTGTCCATCCTTGGAAGTTGACAAACTGGTGAGGATCATTGAATGTCTAACGTACATGTGGATCCATGTTTTAAAGCTTGAGTGTGGGGGTTTAGCACTGTCCATAAGAAGCAATGACGTATACTATTTTTTTCACACATTAATGTGTGTTAGTGAAAAACATGGATACTCTGGGCACTCCTACATGAAAGATTGCTCATGTTTGTGCAGTAAAAAATGCTCTGATGTCCCAACAAGTGAATTCGCTGCATCACCCACTGTATAAACAAACGCCTTAAGCAAGTGGTAACGTCAGTAACAATTTGTATAGTGTTAGACAAGTGGATGGAAGCTGTTTAGAGCGCAGTCCAGTTATTCCAAATCAGCCCACACAAAGGTGTGTCTTTAAAAAAGGTCAGAAATAGGAAAGATGTGTGTATTTCATTTTGCAAGAATATTGTGACTGCTCAAACCGCCAGACGTATGTATAAAAAATGTGTTTTGGGGACCGTTTTCCCAAGTACCTCTTGGATTCCCTGAAACAACAATAGCTGAGAATTATAAGACTAGACTAATGAAGTATTTCTGTTAAGGTTTTCTCCAATTGTGGGGTTTGCCTCCAAACATTGGCTCACATATTGTTGTCACCATGGGTAAAGCAAATGTGCTCCATTTGACTATCTGATGCCTATGTAATGAACGCCACCAGAAGATTGTGTCTACATTTCCACATTACTGGATTGTCAATAAAGCCTGCCTGGAGGGCAGAAAAGTGCACAACTTTCTCCTCATCATATGATGATTGATCTACTAGATACTGGATTAGAGCTCTTTGAGAGGCTGTTTAGTTTAATTGAAGGTCATCCTACAAGAAATGTGAGCATACACTAAGATTGGTTGGCTGCTTCTGTGTCATCTGCACAGTGGCATCACACACCTGACTTGTGTTCTTGGCAGCTTGCTTTGAAGATGCTATGCTACAGGTGGTCTGTTTTGGTGTGAGTCTAAGGTGTGTCCATCCATTAATCTGTAGTTGCCAAAACCTTAATGTGCACTTACTCTAGGATAGAGTGGATGCTACAATATTGATTGTATTCAAATGAGTCATGATAGGGCTTGTTTCTAAAATGTCTCAGGTTAGAAAATTGTAAAATAGAGTAAGACATTGGCAGAGCCTTCAAGTGGCCTGCCAACAGACTGTAACTGAAGTAGGAACATGTCCCCAGCCATGCCACACAGCGCTATGAGAAACTTGATGGAGATTTATTTCGCAGGCTCACGGTTTGTCTGCAACTTGCAGTGCCAGCAGCAGTATTATCCTCATTGTGTAACTCAAAATGTATTACCAGCTGTAGCAAATTCATATTTACTCATGGTCACCCTAGATTTCTCTCTCTTTTCTGGACCCAATTTGCATTTGGACTCTGTGCCCTGTGTCACTACTACTACGAATGCCATGGTATGTGTGCCCCAGCTCCAAAATTTACATTTGTTGAATGGGTCTCTCCCAATTGGTCTGTTCAACTGACCTGTTAGACCATTTTAGATGTCGCAGAAAAAGCACCTATGGCCTGGACTATAACTCTTATATGTCGGC
This sequence comes from Triturus cristatus, assembly GCF_964204655.1. Classification (NCBI taxonomy): domain Eukaryota; kingdom Metazoa; phylum Chordata; class Amphibia; order Caudata; family Salamandridae; genus Triturus; species Triturus cristatus. The sequence goes on from NC_140580.1 coordinate 535,405,087, forward strand.
TGCAATGTGTATGTACACCACCCACATATATAACAAAACATATATATCTGCCAAGAACACTACTGTGTACTGGCTATGCTGCAGTTGAAACGCACTGCAGTGACTCATGGCATGGAAAGTGAATTTAATGTGAAGGAAACGTCTATTTTTATATACTCATAAGTCACCACTAAAGTTTGATGTGTAAGCCTGGAGTGCAGAGTGCTAATATATATTGGGTTGTACTATATCCAAAAAGCTATATCACTTTGTAGACTTTGATAGGCTTTTCCCTGAACAGGCCTAGATGATATTACATTCTTTATTTTCTATTTCCACCTGAGAAAATCATAGAAAAATGCTACAAAGTAATTTTTCACTTCATTTTAAAAATTTGATGCAATGGTGAAATCAGGTTTTTGTTAACCTAAGTGGAAAAATAACTTTATAAAACATGCTTTGTACTGCCTAAGCCCAAACTTTCCCAAAACCACTTTTGCCACTCATTTGGAATGCATATCCTTGACTGGGACAGATAACAACTCTGTCTCATTGACAGTAGCCTGCACATGATCCTAGAAAGAACAGATGAATGTTAACCGCTCACAGCTATCCAGGAGTAGAAAGGAACAGTTGGCAGAAGAATGGGAAATCTTAGCAATACTTATTTTGACTGGTAGATACCAGGGAGAACTTCTAATATTACTAAGTATCCTCCAACACAGGGTGCATTCACATTAGGACAGATAAGTAAGTAAGTAACGTATTTGTAGAGTGCACGAATGCCAAGGCATCTTGGCGCTGAGAATGATGTGTCGTATGTTCTCCAGGCGTAGTGACGGAGATCATTTGGGGGGAAATAGTCAAGTCTTGACCATTTTCCTAAACTGAAGCCTATTAGGCTGTAGCCTAATAGGCTTCAGTTTAGGCTAGTGATTGGCAGCCTGTTCCAGAGTTTGGCTGCCTGGTAGGATAGGCTTTTTCCTCCCCATCTGGCTTTTTGGATTTTAGGGACCTGAACTAGCCCTGTGTTGGCTGATCTAAGATTCTGTCACAGGGAGTACCAGAAAAATAGTTTCTGCATGTCTATGGCTCCCCCACCATACAGCGCCTTATGTACCAAACAAAGAGCTTTAAATCCGACACGTTGGTGGATCGAAAGCCAATGTAGCTGCCTAAAACTAGCAGAGATGGAGTGGTATTTAGGAATGTTAAGTAGTACTCCTGCTGCGGCATTCTGCAGTGACTGTAGTTTAGCTGCCTGATACTTGTCAATGCCCAAAAACAATGAGTTGCCTTAGTCTATTTCTGAAAGGATTAGTGCACCTATTACTGTTTTTCTGAGATCCTGAGGAATAAAAGGCAGGAACTTACGTAGGATCTTCAATAGAAAGAAGCATGAGGAAGTGAGGAGATTGATCTGTCCTGTGAAGTTTAACTGGTTGTCGAACATCACTCCGAAGTTTCTCGCCTTAGCAGATGGAGGGGGCAGTTACCTGCCTCAGTTGGCAACCATGCTTGATTCTGTATAGGTGACCCTTCCCAAACTCCATGACCTCTGTTTTATCTGTATTAAGTTTGAGTAAATTCAGATTCATCCATCCCATGATGCACTTCAGAAAATTATGGAAACTGGCAGCTGTGATTTAAACTCTCGACGAGATAGATATAACTATCTGGGTGTCGTCAGCTTTTGAGATCAACGTGAAACCATGCGCTCTGATTAGCTTGGCCAGAGGGGTAACATAGATGTTGAATAGGGTCGGCGATAAAGCTGAGCCTTGTGGCAACACACATGGAGGGCAAAATTTCTCTGATTTAAAGTTTTCCCAGCACACCCTCTGCTCCCTAGATGTCAAGAAGGAGGAGAGTAGGGTTAGAGTCGTCTCTTTAATACCTATTGCCTTCAGCCGCTGCATTAGCACCGCATGATATGACGGTGTCAAAAGCTGCTGATAGGTCAGGTAGGATAAGGACGCCCCCCCCCCACCCACCATCCAGCTGTTTGCAAATTTCCTCTGTGGCCATGACCAGGGCAGATTCTTCTGTAGAGTGGCGTGTTCTAAAGCCATGTTGCGTGGAGTCTAGGAGGTCATTAGAATCTGGATAGTGGGTTAGTTCAGTATTAACTGATTTTTCTAAAATTGTAACCGCTATCTGTAGACATGATATAGGACGGTAGCTTTTCACCTCAGTGGGGTGCGAGGAGGGTTTCTTCAAGATCGGCCTAATACACAGTTTTTTCCAAGACAGGGGAAACTTCCCTGAAGTAATCACCTTTAGGAGAGGAGTTAGATGGATGCTGATCTTTTCTGAGGCCAGATGTAATATGGCTGGAGGACATGGGTCGGTGAGAGAACCTGACTTAGTCAGTGACAGCAGATTATTAACTTTCTCTGCTGTTAGTGTCGAAAAACTGGACAAGTTACTAAGGGTTGGGTTCTCATAAATAATTTTTATCATTATTTTCAGTTGAGTTGAGATTAGACCATGTCAGCTGGAAGGAGAACTCATCTAAATAGAGATCCTGCTAAGGACCTGACGACAGGCCTGCCAGTTGGCAGAAAGCTTCTGTTGTAATGAAACTGTGCCTCATAGGTAATTTTACAGTAAGGCAAAGAGGATGTGCTGCAACGGAGGAGGGGGATGTGAGAAAATATTTAGATGGGCTTGCAAAATTTCTGCAGTCACTGCTAGTGCACAGTATAAATCTGGCACCAAAAGCACCACCTGCTCAGAGCATTCCTGACTCCACCATAAAATGGCCATGCTGGAAGATTATTACTTACTCCTGCTGGAAAAAAGTGGACTCACTCAAGGATTCCATGATTTACTGAATTCTGCTGTCACCCAAAGACTGGAACTGCTCTTCAGTGGTCAGGTAGTTGGTGTCCTGTTTGCCTGCTTCTGGTACACAAACGCAGGAGGACTTCTGACTCCAAGAGGACCCTGCTGAGCACAGAAGACAAGACTCTGCAGGAAGCTTAGCTGGAGAGACACCTGGAGACTAGAAACCTGCCCTGAGGAGTTGGGAGCTGCAGGACTGATGAGACAGACGTTTCTCAACAGCTGGAGAAAACTGGGCTTAATTGTTGACATCCAGAGGACTGGGACATGGTTCTGAAGCTTGTCCAGCCAGGAAAGTCACATTCTAACCAGATTCCTCTGATTCATAGCTTTTGTTGTACTGAAAATATTTTCCGTATGACTACGCAGTAAAGACACCCTGGGGTGCCAATTCCGATCCGGTAAAAACCGGGTACGAACCGTCGGACGGAGCCTTTTCTCCGTCCGACTCGTACCCGGTGCGAAATCCATCCGAAAATGCAAGTACGATTCATACGGAAACACCATTTCCGTACGAATCGAACAAAACACCGACCGAACAGAAACTAAACACAATTCCGATCCTGAAAGGCGCCGACGTGACGTCGGTACGCATCCAGCCTACGTTTCACGAACCAGGAAGTACGAATCGAACCGACGTCATCCCGCACGGTAAATATTTACCGGCTGCCAAAAACTGCCGGGAAATCAGGACGAGACACGCAAGGAGCAGCTGGACGCGACGAACAGACATGGACCCGAACCTACGTGCCATCCCTGCCCTCCTAGCAGTCCACCTGGCGTACAGGAACCGACGCAGACGCCGCAGAAGGTCAGCACAACAACCAGGGGCAAAGGGGGGGGCAGGGGCAGGACACACAACACCAACACATGGTACCAAATCACACATGGCCTGGACATACCTGACCATCAGGGCCTGGACACTGCCAGGGTGTGGGGGCGAGGCCAGCAACGCAAGCGTCCGCCACAACGGAAGTGGATGGTCACGCGAACCGGTACGTACCCTACCCAGGCCGCAAGAGCGTGGGTACGGAACGTACCACGCGTCCCCCTACGTCACTCCAACAATGGCGGTACGGCCCGTACCCACGTCAGAAAGGCCTTGGTACAGCTCGTACCAGCATTGCTGGGGTCATGTAGGGGTACGCGTGGTATGACCCGTAGCCACGCCCCCAAGGCCTGTGTACGGTGCGGACCCCACGGCACCGCAACAATGGGGGGACGCACCGTACCCACCCACCAAAGGCATGGGTACGGCCCGTACCCAGGCACGCAGAGCGTGGGCAGGGGTATGTACGGACCGTACCCCCACCCGTAGAAGTACGGCCCGTACCCCCACCCATGCATGTACGCCCCGAACCCCCACCCGTGTATGTACGCACCCAAGCACCACCCGTGTATATACGCCCCGAACCCCCACCCGTGTATGTACGCCCCGAACCCCCACCCGTGTATGTACGCACCAAACCCCCAGCCGTGTATGTACGCACCGAACCCCCAGCCGTGTATGTACGCCCCGAACCCCCACCCGTGTATGTACGCACCGAAACCTCACCCGTGTATGTACGCACCGAACCCCCAGCCGTGTATGTACGCCCCGAACCCCCACCCGTGTATGTACGCACCGAAACCTCACCCGTGTATGTACGCACCAAACCCCCAGCCGTGTATGTACGCACCGAACCCCCAGCCGTGTATGTACGCCCCGAACCCCCACCCGTGTATGTACGCACCGAAACCTCACCCGTGTATGTACGCACCGAACCCCCACCCGTGTATGTACGCACCCAAGCGCCACCCGTGTATGTACGCACCGCAACCTCACCCGTGTATGTACACCCCGAACCCCCACCCGTGTATGTACGCACCCAAGCGCCACCCGGCCACCCGTGTATGTACGCAACGAAACCTCACCCGTGTATGTACGCACCGAACCCCCACCCGTGTATGTACGCACCGAACCCCCACCCGTGTATGTACGCACCGAACCCCCACCCGTGTATGTACGCCCCGAACCCCCACCCGTGTATGTACGCACCCAAGCGCCACCCGGCCACCCGTGTATGTACGCAACGAAACCTCACCCGTGTATGTACGCACCGAACCCCCACCCGTGTATGTACGCACCGAACCCCCACCCGTGTATGTACGCACCCAAGCGCCACCCGTGTATGTAGGCACCGAAACTTCACCCGTGTATGTACGCACCCAAGCGCCACCCGGCCACCCGTGTATGTACGCAACGAAACCTCACCCGTGTATGTACGCACCCAAGCGCCACCCGGCCACCCGTGTATGTACGCAACGAAACCTCACCCGTGTATGTACGCACCGAACCCCCACCCGTGTATGTACGCACCGAACCCCCACCCGTGTATGTACGCCCCGAACCCCCACCCGTGTATGTACGCCCCGAACCCCCACCCGTGTATGTACGCACCGAAACCTCACCCGTGTATGTACGCACCGAACCCCCAGCCGTGTATGTACGCCCCGAACCCCCACCCGTGTATGTACGCACCGAAACCTCACCCGTGTATGTACGCACCAAACCCCCAGCCGTGTATGTACGCACCGAACCCCCAGCCGTGTATGTACGCCCCGAACCCCCACCCGTGTATGTACGCACCGAAACCTCACCCGTGTATGTACGCACCGAACCCCCACCCGTGTATGTACGCACCCAAGCGCCACCCGTGTATGTACGCACCGCAACCTCACCCGTGTATGTACGCCCCGAACCCCCACCCGTGTATGTACGCACCCAAGCGCCACCCGGCCACCCGTGTATGTACGCAACGAAACCTCACCCGTGTATGTACGCACCGAACCCCCACCCGTGTATGTACGCACCGAACCCCCACCCGTGTATGTACGCCCCGAACCCCCACCCGTGTATGTACGCACCCAAGCGCCACCCGGCCACCCGTGTATGTACGCAACGAAACCTCACCCGTGTATGTACGCACCGAACCCCCACCCGTGTATGTACGCACCGAACCCCCACCCGTGTATGTACGCACCCAAGCGCCACCCGTGTATGTAGGCACCGAAACTTCACCCGTGTATGTACGCACCCAAGCGCCACCCGGCCACCCGTGTATGTACGCAACGAAACCTCACCCGTGTATGTACGCACCGAACCCCCACCCGTGTATGTACGCACCGAACCCCCACCCGTGTATGTACGCACCCAAGCGCCACCCGTGTATGTAGGCACCGAAACTTCACCCGTGTATGTACGCACCCAAGCGCCACCCGGCCACCCGTGTATGTACGCAACGAAACCTCACCCGTGTATGTACGCACCCAAGCGCCACCCGGCCACCCGTGTATGTACGCAACGAAACCTCACCCGTGTATGTACGCACCGAACCCCCACCCGTGTATGTACGCACCAAACCCCCACCCGTGTATGTACGCACCAAACCCCCACCCGTGTATGTACGCACCGAACCTGCAATAAGAATGGGGTGTGCCAAACACCCCCAGCAGTGCCCAGACACAGGAGGGGTGGGTGCAGAGTCCCCCAGCAGTGCCCAGACACAGGAGGGGTGGGTGCAGGGTCCTCCCAGCAGTGCCCAGACACAGGAGGGGTGTGTGCAGAGTCCTCCCAGCAGTGCCCAGACATAGGACAATATACCCCATCAACAAGTTCAGTGACCTACAAGGGTGATACCCCAGATGCAGGCGGAGCCATCGCTGAGCCAGCATGGCTATATTGAACGGCAACCCTCACACATCCAGGAAATGTAGACACAGCACAGCACAGCATTTGGGAGACACCCTGCAGGGAAAATGGCCTGCTCCACAGAGGATGGAACACACCTTGGGACAATGTCACCATACAGTGAGAGCAAACATGACCAAATACCATTGGCAGAGACCTTTGTGATGGCACGCAGATGGCAGGGTACACCCCATGAGCAGCACACTCCAACATTTCACAGACCCCTAACACATTATCACCACCCCAACGCAGGGAGCACCAGCACCAACAGCAAGTCCAGGAAAGCATCAGTGTGCAAAACCAAAATAAAAGGCATTATTCAGCAGGAAAATATATCTGAGAAAATGTCCACTATGTACAAGGGCCATGGGCCAGCCCAGCAGCAAAGTCCGGGGGGGGGGGTACACATCGGGACGTGTGTCCCCTAGCTTGCCTGCACAGTTCACAAGTCCATTTCATCCACAGAAGAGGGGGCATCAGGGGGGAGGGTGGAAACAGGCACCGCAGGGACAGGAGGGGAAAGGGTAGGTGTTGTGGGTGCAGGGAGGGATGATTCTGCCACAGGGGGGGTGCCAGCGCCAAAGGTGGAGGACAGAATGGCGCTGCACACGTCGGCAAGTTCCCCCAGCGACTCCCCCGCACCCAATCCAACCACAGGCCCCAAGGAGGGGGGGGGGGCAAAGGGATGGGTCGCAGCGCCACTGGGGGAGGGTGTGGACAGGGTGGGGGACTCAACTCCCCTGGCCGGGTCCCGCCTCCACCGCTTGCGGGGTGGTGTCATCCTGGGGCTGGGGGGCACACTCGCAGTGGATGATGCTGTCACTGACTGTTGGCCAGGAGAGCTAAGGGGAGTGGATTTGGAGGGAGTGGGTTGTGTGGAATGCGGACTCCCACTGTGGCTGCGTGTTCTACGTTTCCCCCCCGACCCAGTGGGTGTGCCTTCCTCACCCTGTGTGTGCGTGACAGGAGGTGTGCGCTTCGACTTCCCTGGTGGTGTGGTGCCTGTGTCTGTTGGGGTGCGTGCACGCTGACGTCTGGATGTGCGTGGGACAGGCACGGGAGTGGGAATTGTGGATGGGGCAGGGGTAGGGGGTGTTACGCAGCGCTGCAGGAGATCCAGTGCTGCAGTCAGTGTGGAGTCTATGGACCTCAGCAACTGCCGTTGGTCAGACTGCGCAGCCGACATGCCCTCCATGTATGCCTCCATCTGGGTCAGCACCTGGGTGTGGGCATGGAGGACATTTAGCATCGCAGTCTGACCAACCTGCAACTGCCTCAGGATGTCCACAGACTCCGCACTCACCGCAGCAGTGGTGACAGGGGCAGGGGGTGCGGTGCCTGGCAGGAAGGAGACATGTGGGGACCGAGCACGGAGGGAAGGGCCACGAGCATGTGGGAGGCCGGTGATGGAAACTGAGGTGGCGGGGGGATGTGGAGGGCTGCCATCAGCTGGGGGGGCAGACTCCGCCACCTCTGGGAGCTCAGCCTCGGACCCGTCTGCGTCATAGTCTGTGTTGGCAGTCAACAGGTCCTCTGCCTCACTCCCTTCGGCCTCCGTGCCACTCCATGTGCCAGACAGGACAGCACTGCTGGCACTGGTGCTCAATCCCTCCTCCCGGTCCGTGCTAGTGTCTCCTTCCGTGTCCCCCGGCGATGCTGTGGGCAAGGTGAAGAGACAGGAGAAAATCAGACACCTGTACACATATGTCACATGAGTCAAATATACATAGGTCACATTGCATAGCCTGAAAAGCAACAGGAGTAACACCTACAAAACAATGTACACATGTAGGCCATGGAACACACAGTTTTTCGACCCACCATGCCACTGAGACACAATGGAGATCATGACACAACAGCAAATCACTGCACCTGAAATTTTAGAGAGGAGCCAGCCTCTGGGGACAAATGTGCACAGCACCTGCACCACACTGCGTCGTCAAAAAGGGATGAGCATGAATCATATCCATTTACTCTTGCCGCATGCTGCAAAGGCAATACATGAAACCAGGCCACACATGACAGGGTCACTGCACCTTGAGCGTATGTCCAGTCAAACATCACACACAGGCTAAACACAGCAAGGAGGATGAAGCTTCTGACATGTAGGCCTTGTACGCACAAACAACCCACACCTGAGACAATCTCATTGAGACGGAGAAAGTATGTACACCTCTTACTCTGGGATGGAAACACATGGCCTCCACTAATTCATGACTGTACACACACAGCCCCTGGTGGCCATGTCCACACATCATTGACAGGCAAACATCATCAGATTGTCTCAACAACACACACAGGTAATGCCCACTGTGAGTATGCACAAGCAAAATGGGTCCCCCTGTACAGTGGACACATGTAGCAACCTGTAGGTCCTAACAGTTGAGCCCAGGGTACAATGCCACCCTACCCAACCCATGGTGAAGACACAGTGAATGGCCATATTGTTGGATGACGCACATGATACCTAGGAAGAGGTGCCCCAGGGCACAGTAGTGCCCACACTCCTCCATGGTCCAGGATGGACATGACTGCAAATTAAGCAACCGTCCCTGCACTTAGCAGGCCTCCCACTCAGGCACATCATGTCAGAGGGCACACAATTGGACATGCATGCTGGAAGGCTGTACATTTTGGAGACACACCCCTATGTCGTGATTCACAATCAGTGCCAAGTGACATGGACACCACAATGACTGAAATTGGCCATGGCACACGCAAGGTCCCCATACCTGTGGCACATCACCCCCACATATGATGCTGATAGCATAGGGCACCTGCATGAACTGCCTGCCTAAATAACCTTGTGCAAGAGTGGCTACAGACAGACCAGGGAACACATTGCAAGGAGGGGAAGGGAGGGAGTGAGAACAGCACTGTGCTACTTTGGGGACAAGTTGACGCACTGCACAATCAAACCCTGGCAGTGTATCCATGCAACTGCACACTTACATTGGCTGGGGACACACAACTGACACACATGTACCTACCCCCTTCCTGCTGCTGCCTCTCCTGTAGGCGCCTGTCCATATCGGGGAAGACCACCGCCAGCACACGCTTCTGGATGTGGGTCAGACGACGGCGCCCACGGTTCTTACGGCTCACAGGTGAGTCCCCCAGCAGGAGCCGTGCAATCCTCCTCGTCCAGCACCGGATGTCCTGCCAGCGTTTCCTCACCTGAGACAGGCTCCGCCTCCGACCCTCTGTAACCCTCACGGCACTGACGGCTTCCCTCCAGATCTCCCCCTTGGCAATGGCGCCTACCTGTGAGGATGCAAAAGAGAGAATACATTAATCCACATGAGCAAAGACACAGAGACACACATATAGAACAATCCTCATTATGAACAGGCCATGGTATGCATGCAACTAATTGCACCTTTGTCATAGGGACATTATCCACTGTGGAAGGCCAAATGCACTACGTGCCAGTGAAAGCACACGGGTGGCATGAGGGGTACCACACACTCAATGACCAGGGATCACACTGTGCCTCACAGGCTACACCAGGATTATGTACAGCACCTCACAGCAGTCACCTGCCCCAGCACACTGATGCTACCTCAGCAGAGTACACAGACACACACAGGTACAGGACAATCACATGGCATTGCCAACTGCGGGTACACACCTCACTCTGCCCATGTGCCAGTAGACGGGGGTGTCACAGGTGTGGGGCTGGCTCAGCACGGCATGCACACAGCACTGCTCCCTGCTCACATCGGATGGCCAGGCCATATCCATCCCTCATGCTGCTTGTGTGCAACACTCCCCATATGCACTCACCCACATGACAGGGGACTAACACACACCAATGTGCAGGGGACGAACACGGCCTTTGGACACTCACAGCACAGGTACACTGAACAAACACACATCCATGGGTACTGACACCTGTCACACTGGGGGGAACACAGGATCACATCAGGACTGTGGAAACAACATCCCCAGGAGGAGTATGCAGGCAGAATGTGGCATGCACCTTGCATTCATTGTCACAGTAGGCACTATGCAAGTGAGGAGTGCACACAGGAAACACAGCATGCTCTGCATGGGTGACATGAGGCCTTCCACACCCTGGGACCCACTCCAAACAACAGTGCATGTCTGTCACACATGGACACAATGCCAGAAGTCACTGTCACACAAAAGGGGCACAGTCTAAGCTAGTGGAGTCTGCACTCACCTGAACCCCTGGTCGACCATACAGGCTCTGGAACTGTGGGAGGATCACATCTATCAGGGCAAGGTTCTCCTCCTGGGTGAATGGCTGTGACCTCTCCACAGTCCTGGACATGGTGCCAGAGGAATCACTATCAGCAGCAGTGGTCATGGATGAATGGATGTGCAGGCAAGTGCTCTCTCATGGGACCTGGCTGCCTTATATATGCCTGGCTGGCCTGTTCATGTATAGGAGTACAGATTGATTGGTCAGTCACATTAGCATCCTACGTTTCATCCAATCCCTTCAAACCTACCCCAGTGTGTGGCTTTGCATGGTTTCAGTTTTGATAATGATGTCAAGTCAACATCCACATTGCAACAATGTAGATTCTTTCAAACTGACTTCTGCTGTGCACCTGGTGCTCAAATTCAAAAATTTAACTCCATGGCAACCATCATGCATTTAGGCCCTTATACTTGTCCCTCATGTGTCCCCTATGTGTTTTCATACATTTACACACAGGTACGGTGCGTTCCACGCCCTAGGGCACCCCACAAGCAGTGATACCGACCGTACAAGCGCTTGTACGGTCCGGATCACAAAATGGGCGCTGGCGTATGCGTACGCCACAGTAGTACGGACTGTACAAGCGCTTGTACGGTCCGGATCACAATATGGGCGCTGGCGTATGCGTACGCCACAGTAGTACGGACCGTACAAGCGCTTGTACGGTCCGGATCACAATATGGGCGCTGGCGTATGCGTACGCCACAGTAGTACGGACCGTACAAGCGCTTGTACGGTCCGGATCACAATATGGGCGCTGGCGTATGCGTACGCCACAGTAGTACGGACCGTACAAGCGCGTGTACAGTCCGTATTACTGTGGCGTACGCATACGCCAGCGCCCATATTGTGATCCGGACCGTACAAGCGCTTGTACGGTCCGTACTACTGTGGCGTACGCATACGCCAGCGCCCATATTGTGATCCGGACCGTACAAGCGCTTGTACAGTCCGTACTACTGTGGCGTAGGCATACGCCAGCGCCCATATTGTGATCCGGACCGCACAAGCGCTTGTACGGGCCGTACTACTGTGGCGTACGCATACGCCAGCGGCAATATTGGCCCAGGGACCCTATACACGCACTCCGAGCGTATGTACGGTGCGTTTCACAACTGTCAGTGGTGACAGGCGGCACACAGACAGGAATGGAGCGGACAGGTATTGCCAAGGGTGGACACCAATGCATTGTCTGTGCAATACCACATGTGTGTGACACAGGTGTGTCAGGATGTGATGTGGCACTTTACCCCTGAGGTGTGGGCAAAGCACATGTACGATGAGCTGTGTACACATGTCGGGTGTGATGGTGCGCATTGTACAACACATCCCCTGCACTCCTTTGACATGTGTGCATGTCGTACACACTAGTGGAGCCATGAGTCACTTGCATGTCCCAGTCACGGACACCCGCACCTGTCCCCTGATGCCAGGTACACGGAATATTACACATGACATGTGTATGGCTGCGTTGCACGCTGCAACCATGTCATGTGTGTGGCATGTCTTTCCATGATTTTGCTGTAGGTGTGTGGTTCAATGCATCAGCAGTTGCTGCTGCCAACATGTGTCTGTGTGTCGATGGGCATGGCACACTGTTCCGCACACCAGCCCACATATGTGATTTGCCATGAGGTGTGTATGTATGCAACTACACGGAGTATCAACACAAGTACATATCCACATGCTCCCTATGTATGTTCTGTCTCGACATGTACTCCTCAAAGGCAATGTGTGTGGCCTGTCCTATTCCTATGACATGTGACCAGTGCATATCGCATCCAACTACCTGTCTGTACCATACGCATACTACTTCTGCACATGTGTGGATGTCTGTGAATCCTGTGATGCGTGTGCATGTTCACTCACACTGGCCCACAGCTAGTCTCATGCCATGTCATCGTGATCTTGCCCCCCTCCGTTAGTGGCTGTCCCTTGGTAGGAGTGTCACCTGACTGGCGTACGTGTCCAGGAAATGTGGCACAGACCTGACTCACAACGTGGCATATGTGTATTGGCTGTGTAACATGTGCTCAGTGCATTGACGATGTCGTTGTACAGTGCTCACTCTTCGTTGTTCCTTCCATTTCACTGCAGGGCTCCGCCTCTCCCTCGACGTATGCCAGACATGGCTGCCCTGCATGAACGGGACTGTATACGCCGCTACAGATTCAGCCAACGGTTGATTGATGAGTTGACTGGCCGGCTGGAAGCACAACTCCTCCCGCGCCACAGGTATCCCAGTGCACTGACACCCAAGTTGAAGGTGATGGCAGCCCTACATTTCCTTGCCACGGGTACGTTCCAACATACCATTGCTGATGTCGGGGGCATGTCCCAGACGATGTTCAGCCGTGTTCTGCATGATTTCTTAGAGGCCATGTTGGTTCACCTGGATGAGTACATAAAATTCCCAATTCGTGAGCAGTTGACAGATGTCAAGCGTGAGTTCTATGCCCTGGGAGGGATGCCCCATGTCATTGGGTCCATAGATGGGACACATGTTGCGTTGGTACCACCACAGGCACAGGAGGTGGTGTATAGGAATCGCAAACATTATCACTCCATTAATGCCCTTGTGGTGTGTCTGTCCAACATGGTGATTTCACATGTCTGTGTTCGCTTTCCAGGATCAGCACACGATGCCTTCATCATGAGGCGTAGCAGGCTGCCTGAAATGATGCTGCAGCTGCGGAACGAGCGAGCATGTATTGTTGGTGGGTAGACTCTGGCAGTTCAGTGTTTGGCGTCATCTTCCAATCTCACTGCCTGTGCTGACACACTTCTGTCCATGATGTTTCCTTGTAGGGGACGCTGGCTATCCCAACATGCCATGGCTGATGACGCCTGTCCGCAACCCCAGCACGGCTGCCGAGCACCGCTACAACAACGCACATGGGCGGACCAGGAGAGTCATTGAGAGGACGTTTGGCCTTCTGAAGAGCCGATTCCGGTGCCTCCACAAGACCGGCGGAGCACTCCCATATGCCCCGGTGAAGGTGTGCAAGATCATCATCGTCTGCTGCATGCTGCACAACATGGCAGTGGAGGAAGCTGTTCCACTCATACTGGATCAAGATGACCAGGACCATCCACCCGTGGAGGATGAAGGCCTTGGTGACGGGGCAAGTGATGTGGAGGAGGAGGAGGCTGTGGAGGACATGCGGAGTCGGCTCATACGCAACTTCTTTGCTTAGTGGTGAGTTCCAGTGTCTGAGTGTGCACGCATTGGGCCGTGTGTGGCATGTGTTGCAATGTGTGTGTCCATCTGCATGTCTGCCAAGTGAGTCAGTGGTGTGTATTGAAGTGTCACTCAAGTGATGGCGCAATGGAAGGATGTTGTCTGAGGGTCATCATTGTCACCTGTCATGTTGACAACATGATACGTGTTGAGTACATGCTTGCGGATGTGCTCCTTTGTGCTGACTCCTTGTGTGTCTCTCTTCCACAGGTCCATGTGCATGCTGTCTGCTGGTGGCATTGTTGTGCTCCTGCTACTCCTCATGAACACAGCAACATGTGCTGATTCAGCGTCACATGCACGGGCAAGTGTTGAAATCTCCTTAGGGTAAGGGATGCCTCACGTCGTTTTTGGTGTGTGAATTGTTTGTAGTCTGTGTGCACTTCTCCGGTTCATGTGTGTTCCATTTGCATACATGGTGATCCTACATGGGGAACATGACATGGGGCAGGCTTGACCTGGAGCCATGGTCAGACTTGGTGACTGTCATGTGGCAGGGGATTGGGGATTGTGATGAGGCCATCATTGTGTGTAACACTGGCCTCGGAAACATACAGGTTGCACCGGGTTGACATGGTGTGTGATTGCCCCATCAGGGCCTCAATGGTGTATAGCGGCCTCTCCGTGGCAGCAGGGGGTGTTTAGCTGTTATCCGTCACTTGTGTGCCAGGTCAATGGGATACCAGCATCTGTGTTGCAATGGGGGGTGCCAGTGTTGCTCCCACATGTTCATCCACATGACCTGTGTATGTGTTGACAGAGTATCATTGTCATTCCAACACACATGACTAATAAATTTGTCCCTCTGTCTCCAAGGTGCCTCTTCCCTGTCAATGGTGGCCTGTTGCCACTGTGCGTGCGGCATGTCTGGCATAGTTTTCATAGGTGGTGCATATGTGTCTATGTGTAGAGTGACAAGATGCTAGGGGTTTGTCAGGGAGTGGGAACTGTATTATGCACAAGATGCACAGTTCCATCCACCTCAAGGCAAGAGAGACCATCCCCCAGGGCAACTACAACATCCGTGTCGAATCCTACCCTGCAGTCTACGGACATGTGCCTTACGACTCCCATGGTACTTGTCCATATCCGGAGTGCATCTGCACAGCTCTGCTACTGCGTCGGGCAACCAGGCCACATCAACGTCCAAACGGGATGGGGGGAATGTTTCACAGCCAGCTGCAGGATGACCTTCTCGATCCACGCCCACACTCATGATGCAGCCCACAACCCCAACACAACCATGTGGCACTGTGATCCTAAACTGCATTCTGGCATCTCCATGCATCCAACCTTGGCCTAGCCACCATTCTCAACATCCGCCTGACGCAAGCATGCTGCACATTGTAGGGACACATGTCTAGACATACCTGGGAGCGGCAAGCCAGGTCACTCCACATGATCCCTGACCTCTGCGCATGACTGTTGCTCCCCTGAATGTGTCTGTAGCCACAGTTGTGCGGGAACCACTCAGCTGGTTGGGCCCAGCACAGGTGAGTATGGTACTCCATGTCTGTATCAGATGATACATTGGGACCCATGTGTGTCCTGGGCAAGACTGCGACCCCACGGTTTGGATGGTTGGAGTTAATTCTGAGATCAGGCATGCTTTGACTTCACGACACACACATGTATTGTAATAATGCAGAATCACGGCATCATCTTGTAAGTGTGATTAATTTATTTGTGGTGGGGTACGGGTTTGTGGGGATGACAAGAGGTGCACAGCGGGAGTGTAGAATCCAAAGTTCACTGGGGGAGTTGGTATCCTTGCCGTAGCAAAATGTCAGAGTCCATGCCACAGTCTTTGTCAACATAGGTCAGACAGTGACCAGCAAGTCCATGTGGCAGAGAATGTCATGTGCTGCTATTGGGCCAGAGGGCCAGGTGCCAGGCCAGGTGACCTGGGAGATGGTGATGTTCTGCTGACTCTCACAGTCTTTTTCGTGGACGACCCACCTTCCTGCGGGGACCCTCGGAAGCAGTCCGTGACGATGTCTGTGACGCTCCGTCGGATGAATCCTCCTCCTCCTGATCCCTCCCTGTGTCTGGTAATGGCCTTCGCCTGGTGCCACAGGGAGGGTTGCCCATGTTGTCGGCAATCCGACGGAGTACACCGGTCATTTGGGTTTGCACCGCCACGAGCTCAGCCTGTCTATCCTCCATCCTTCCTTGGTGTTGCAGTTGACAGGCATGTTGCTGGGACTGCAGGGTCTTCATCTCCTGGAGGGTCCCCTTGATGTCATTGAGGGTGGACGCAATCTGGTCCATGCCCCTGGTGTCACGCCGGTATGTATCCAGGATGTTGCTGACCTGGGACACTACCGGGTCCTGAGCTGCCTGGTCAGGTTCGCGCCTCCGCCGTCCTCCACTCCCGCCACCCCTGCCCACGTGCACCTGGCCTGCCGTTGTGGGTGCATCGGGTCTCCGGGACCCCTGAGGGATGGCATCTGCGTTGCCGCCTGCCTCCTCCTGGGTGCCCGGAGGACCGTGTCCCTCCTGGGCAGACTGGCTGGGTGGTCGTGTGCGGGCAGGGCTCCTGGACGTCTCCTGGGATGTGGCAGGAATGGGGGTGGTGGTTGGCACAGTTGTACCTGACGCAGGTGCTGCAGGTGGTTGGACACCAGAGGGGCCAGGTTGGTCTGGGTCATCCACGGAGTGGTGAGAGTCATCACTGGCGGTGGGGTCCTCATCCCGCGGAGCCTGGTCCTGTGAGACTTCCCCCCCAGTGTTGGGGGGTGTTCGTCGACGTTGACCTGTGTGTGAGAGAGACAATGTTAACAGTGTCAGATGTGGCATCCATGTTGCATGCATTTCTGATTTGGCACTCTTCCTCTGGGTAGTTGGATCTGTCCTGCATTCCTCTCACAGTGCACTTGTGCATGGCTATGTCCCTTGGCCACAGCTGTCAGGGCTTTACGCATGTGTGAGACACAATCTTAGTTGATGCATCTATTTGGGTACACAGTCAGCAGTGTGGTGTGCGGGCGTAGCGAGCCATGCAGAGGTGCCTTACGTGTTGCACTGTACGTGGCCAAATGGTGTTTTGCCAAGGCAATTTGATGTTGCAGGTAGGGGACTGAAGCATTTGTGACAGGGTTCTTACCGACACAGTGGGTGGGTATACTGGGTGTGTGGTTAGGTCTGTGCCTGAAGCACGGATGGACTCGTGCACAGATTGACACATGGACCGGTCTTCATCTACGGAAGGGGGGGTTGAGGCACTGCCAGACCTGGTCTGCATGCACACAGTCCACCGGCTGACGAGTGGACATGGCCACACCACCCAAGGGTGATTTAGTCTCCCTGTGTCTCCCTTCCTCCCTCCCTCTGTCACCCTCCTCCCTCCCTCTGTCGGTCTCCCTCTGTCACCCTACTCCCTCCCTCTGTCTGTCTCCCTGTCTCCCCCTCTGTCTCCTTCCCTCTCATTCCCCCTCTCCCTCCCTCTCTTTGTCACTCTCTGTCACCTCAGGCCAGCTTCCTGGGCACACACAGTTAGCCGGTCTTTGAATGGCCATTGGCTTGTTCATGTGAGTTAGTCCCTGTTCTCCGGGCACCCATTGGGCAGTGTGTCTGAGTGTAGGCTGCTGCTGTGGCGGTGTGTGCTGAGACTCTATCAGAGCGATGCATCTTCATTGTCTGCTGTTATGTGCAAATTGTGCCTTCAGACCCATGTCATCCTGCATGGCAGCCACCATTTGCAGGCAAGACAGTACTGTGTGGGTACACACAGTTTGTATGGCTGTGCCCTGGGCCATATGGGCTGAGGGCATTGTTGTGTGCTTGTGAGTTGCTCAATGTTAGTTTTGATGCCCCCACTCCCAGCATCGACCACATCCTGTGTTGTGTTGGTGTTTTGTGTGGCCTGTGACTTGGCATGGCCCTGATTGATGCATGGGGCATGGAGGCGCTAGTGGCATGTGTGTGTTTGTGGAGTGTTGTTGTGTCCGGTGGTGGCTTGGGGGGGGGTGGCATGCATGATTGATTGTGTATGGCATCCCCCCCATGTGCGGTGAGTTGTTTGTGTACTCACCAGGGTCTGGGAGTCCTGGCAGTCCGTGTAGTCCCTCCACCGCCAGCGTGGACATCA
This sequence comes from Triturus cristatus, assembly GCF_964204655.1. Lineage (NCBI taxonomy): Eukaryota > Metazoa > Chordata > Amphibia > Caudata > Salamandridae > Triturus > Triturus cristatus. The sequence goes on from NC_140580.1 coordinate 535,423,205, forward strand.
CCTTCTCCTCCCAGGGATGGTATTGTACCGGTCTGGGGGGCGGCCCTCCTCCAGTGATGTTCCCCTGGTTGTGATTGTCAGTCATCTTCCTCTTGACCGTCCTCCGCAGATCGTACCACCTGGATTGGCACTCGTGCCTGGTCCTTCTTGTGGTCCCAACAGCATTCACAGAATCGACGATCCTCTGCCACATGGCCGTTTTTTCGGATATGCTGGTCTGTCTGACCAATGTCCCAAAGAGCTGTGGCTCGACTCTGAGGATTTCGTCGACAAGGATCTCCAGCTCCTCCTTTGTGAACTTTGGATTCTTAGTGGTGGACATGGCGTGGGGTGTGGGTGTGGATGGTTGTGGGGGTGTGGGTGTGGATGGTTGTGGGGGTGTGGGTGTGGATGGTTGTGGGTGTGTGGGTGTGGTAGTGGAGGTGTGTGTGTGAATGTGATGAGGGGGTGTTTGTGTAGGTGGTTGTGTGAAGGTATGCAAGTGTGAGGTTCAAGTATGGTGGTGTGGGTCGTCTGTGGGCTCTGGCAGCAGTGGGTCTGTTGCAAAGGCTCATGGTTTGTGTGTGTGGTCCATTTTTATTGGTCCATTTGTGGGTGTGGCTGTGTTTGAAATTTGTGTGGGTGTGTTATGAGGAGTGATTGAGTTTTGGGCCTCTGTTTGGCAGTTTGGCAGTTGCAGGTGAGTGTATGTGATGTTTGTGGGGTTGTTGGGCATGTTTGGTGGTGTGGGGAAACTCTACTTGACTCTCCTTGTGTAAGTATGGTTTGTCCTGGTTCAGTACGTGTTTTTTTGGCGTCAGTACGGTCCGTACATGCACTGGTGGGGGTGCGGTGCGTACATACACGGCTGGGGTGGGGGTTCGGGGGCGTACATACACGGGTGGTGGTTCGGTGCGTACATACACGGCTGGGGGGGGGTTCGTGGGCGTTCGGGGGCGTACATACACGGGTGGTGGTTCGGTGCGTACATACACGGCTGGGGGGGGGTTCGGGGGCGTACATACATGGGTGGGGGTTCGGTGCGTACATACACGGCTGGGGGGGGGTTCGGTGCGTACATACACGGCTGGGGTGGGGGTTTGGTGCGTACATACACGGGTGGTGGTTCGGTGCGTACATACACGGCTGGGGGGGGTTTGGTGCGTACATACACGGGTGGTGGTTCGGTGCGTACATACACGGCTGGGGGGGGTTCGGGGGCGTACATACATGGGTGGGGGTTCGGTGCGTACATACACGGCTGGGGGGGGTTTGGTGCGTACATACACGGGTGGGGGTTCGGGGGCGTACATACACGGGTGGTGGTTCGGTGCGTACATACACGGCTGGGGGGGGGTTCGGGGGCGTACATACACAGGTGGGGGTTCGGTGCGTACATACACGGGTGGGGGTTCGGGGGCGTACATACACGGGTGGGGGTTCGGTGCGTACATACACGGGCGGGGGGGGTGGTGGGGTGTTCGGCGCGTATGCGGGCACATGTCTCCATGGTTGCTATGGGAGTTCGGTTCGGACGGTGTTTTTTGCGTACGGTTGTGAAATGGGGAGGACGGGAGGGATCGTACTTGCGCAGTCGGACTTTATTTTTCCGCACGGTGGGTTTTTCGACCGGGGACGTGTCGGTGACTTTTCCCGACCCGAGGACGTGTGGGGAAATCTTCCCAATGCGATTCGTATGGACTTTTTTCCGTTCGAATCGTACTTGGCAGTTTGTACGCTACTTTGACGATTCGGACGGAAAAAAATCCGGATACGAGTCGGACGGGGAATTTTTTTACCGGATCGGAATTGGCACCCCAGTGTGTGGAGATCTTCTTGGCTACATCTTCCAGCCTTATTCTGCTGGAGGGTTATTATATTAAAAAATTTGATTAAGCCAGAGAATAAAGCATTTGACCAGGATGAGGCGGCAAATCTATCCCACATACAAAGTGAAATCAGCAGCTATGAAATCCAGGTTTGTCCCGTTGAAGCTTTTGATGGCAAAACCATCAGATTAAGCAGGAGTTTGACGATGACACATCTGACTTCGAGGGATGCTTGCCAGACACATTCTTGGATAAAAAGAGGCTGCAAGAATTTGACTTCCATTTCAGAGGCGAATACTGAAGGTAAAATCTTTGACAGGTGGTCGCCAACCCCCCCCCCCCCCCCCCCCCCCCCGCCCCCCCCCTCTGCTAGAAAGTGTTCAGCCTGAAAATATACCTGGTCCCGTTCAACCATGAGCAATGAATTTTAATTAAAAAACCTTATATCATATATCTGGTTCCCCATATCTAAGTTTGATGACCTTGTTGTCATTTTACTTGCATTTCTAAATAGGGCTGAGAATTGTACAATGTTGGGTTCTTTACTTTTAAAAACAATGGTACTGCTGGAACTTAACACTGCCTGCTGCTAGTGCTATAGCTACCAGGGTTCGAGTGGGGGTTTCTCACAGCTGCATTTTGACACAACCCAAGTGGATTTATTAAGTTGGTATTGGTAATCCCTCCCCAAATTAATAAACACATTTCTGACACCAACTGTCAGCCGAAACACCAATATGGGGACTGACATACAGTACAATAGTGGCAAGAGGACATAGCAGGATGACTGGGCTGTTACACAGAAGATGACAACCATGTCTGGAAAGTCACTTATGTATGCTCACACAGGCACCTACCCCACTCGCTTGAAAAGAACAAAAACGCACTTCTGCTCAAACTTCCATGCTGTCAAGTTCCTTGGATATCTGCCAAGTCACAACAAGTTGGATCTAATTTTTGTTCTGTAGCTGGTGACTGTTAGACCATTACATCAAACTCTCCCCATGTACTATTCCTCAGAAAGGTTTAGAATTTAATGATTTTTGCTTTTTTTGTTTTTACCATGAAATGACAAATTTTGAAACATGAGGAAAAAATTCTTCGCTCTTCTCTATTTATTGCTGCTGCTTATTGTGATTACGTGGGCTATAAGTTGTGACATTCAGGGGCAAATGGTTTATAGGTAAAATGTGCTAGGAGGCATTTGTGCTGCCCAATCGTTCTGCTTGAAAGAAAATGAATTCTTGACTGTTCATCCTGCAACTGAGAAGGCAATGTGCAGTCCACGTCCAGGGTTAGTGAGTTGTGACATGAAAGTAAGAGATTTGAAGAGGAGAAGTCAGTTCAGATTTAGTTGCACAAGCTCACCTTGGCTGTGCTTATATATGTATCTGGTATTTGTATGCCATGAACCTAGCTGCAGGGGCAGCGTGACACTGTAGAGGATCACAGACAAACATACAGTCAGTGAGTGATAGGAGAGGTCGCTTGTTAGTGAATAGTTATGTTGTGTCCCTTATAGAGGTGCTTCTTCAATTCTTTCCTAAAATGGAGCTGCGTAGGTGCTGCCCTGGTGGATACCGAGATGTTGTTCCATATTCTGGGTGAATAGATGAAAATGTGTGCTGCCTTTATTCATTTTTTTACATCTCTTACTGTCCAGCCAGCTGTCGGTCTGGCTCTGAATGAAATTACGGGTGTAATTAACCCCACTCAACTGAGGAACTTTACATGGTTCAGTAGTTTAAGTACCTCCGATAAAAAGAGCACATGACATACTAATTTAAGGCATGTTGTTTAATGTTATATCCTGAGTTTTACTTAATTGTAATTAGCCTAGGTCTTCCTAGCTGCTCAGCCAGAGTGAGAGATGGTAATGGAATGTTGGTGTGACTGTGATGAATGGAATGCCTGGGTGCCTGTGTGGGTGAGTGATGACAGTTGGAGATGGGCTGAGCAGCTAGGCAGGCTGCTCCTGGTGGGGCTGTTACAAGGGCTGACATAGAGGCTGTAACAAGGGCCTAGATAGGCTAATGATGAAGCTGGTACGTGGCTGAACCTTGTCTGGAGTGATCTGGAACTGGTACAATAAAGAAGGCTTTGAAACCTACAACATGGCTACAAGTGTCATCTTGTACAGATCACAACATATTTATTTTGGCGACGAACGGGCCTGGACCCAAGCGTACTCAAGGACTGAACAGAAACCAAGGAACCACAAAGAAACTGTGAACCAGCGCAATTACAAAGAAACTGTGAGAACCAGCGTAACTACAAAGGAAAAAAAGAAAAGTACATGTAACAGTATGGAGTAAAAGGCAAGCCGGCCCCACCAGTGTCCAGTCATCGGACAGCCCCAACTTGTGTCCTGCCTAATCTTTCTCCATGCACTTGACCACAGGTATGGTCTGTATGTTAGGGTTTGAATGGAAAGTCTTTCACCCTACCACTTCCTTTTAAAATGAATGTATCCACGGCGCAAAGGAGTGTGGCTGTTTTAGTGGTGAGTGATGGACCAACTCAGTGAAACCAATTCACAGGTACCACACAGGAGCAGTGTGGTTTTGCAAAGATTGGCGTTTTGTTGGCACAAAGAATGTACAAGTATGCAAACTGAATGCTGCCGAAGTTATGTGCCTGGAGATCATTTTGTTTTGATCTGTTTGGTTCTGAAGATAATCCGGAAAAGGCAAGGGAGTTAAAGGAAATGTGACGTCTGACTTTGGTGTTAGATTCTGGTGTATCTCTGCCTTCATGAATCTACACAGTGCCTTGTTCTATCGTAATAGATGTTGTGCTGGGTGTACAAGCCGTCTGTGAGGCGTGGCATATGTGTGATGGACATCGGTCGAAATACGTTGTTTATGTGCTCTCACTGCCGACTGCAGTAGACAACAGAAGGGGGCAGAAAGGGCTTAATGTCATGAGCTCTGTCGAGAGAATGGCAAGTTTTAGTGAACATTTTATTTTCGTCAATGAACTGCCCTCATCTTTTTGGATTTAACAACGGTCGTTTGCAAGTTAAAATTTAAATATGCGCGTGCCACTCACATTATTCTTGGAGTTGCGCGAGTACTTTCTTCGATCCTCTGTGACGTTGACTACTGTGCAGAGCTCTGACATTAGACGCTTTGGGAGCTACAGCGTGCCGTGAGCCACCCGGCGGTCGTAATAAAAACGTGCCGCCATCTTGAGTTTGGAGGCTATCTGCGGTGTTTGACTTCGTCATTGCCATGCATGATATTTGCTGCCAACCACGCTGTTTGTTTATCTTTAAATAAAGTTTTAGTATTTCGACGTGATCTCAGGGGACAACACAAGAAATTTTTGTGGTATGCATCGATGTTGGGAGGAGGACCGAAGTTGCAGCACAGGATCTTCATCTCTGCCAGCAGTATAGCAGAGATTTGTTTTTTTATAAAAATAACAGAGGCGCAGAGGAGTTGTTCAACGAAGTAAGGGTACTCTCAAAGTTCCCGCGCTGTAGTGCCAGAATCCGCGTATCGTTTACAAGCACTGTGAGTATATTGTTGAGGGGTCACGATGTCATACTGACTGCCGCAAGCCTTGAGTGACAATTTTGGCATTTTCGTCGTGGGATCACTCTAATGTTCTGGTTGTCTTCAGGTTTTGTTTGCCCCAGCACCAGGAAACCACAGGTACTTTGTTATCCGCACTATACTTTTGGTCAATTCTTGCACACAGACGTGGGGCCAAGGATAAAGGGAATTTGATCAGTGAAACTGATAGTGCTGGAGTGATACACAGATATGAGGTCCTAACATTCTGTTGATTTAAAAAGGTGATGTTATTGCACATTGTATTACTCGGGTGAGAGGTCGCTCACCGGCGTTGGACTCAGTGTTCTGCAGTGTTCTATTTATCACGTGATGCCACAGTTGCTTTATGCTGTTGTTAGATGGGACGTCTTAGTCTCATGGTGGGTTGTCATCACAGTTTATCCCTTAGAAGAAGGGGTGTGGTTGGGTTCTAGTCCCAGTTAGTGACCTCTACATGCGGGTAGGTATATGGATTATCTTCCTTATACCAGTGGGTGTAATTCCTAATGTATGTACAAGGGTACATTGTATTTGTATGCCACAGTTTCTCTTACATGAGGGTGATTGGGGTCTTGGTGGTTGGTTTGTGTTGTGGTCCTGTGTAAGTCGCCCTGCGCTTCAGATGTTGTATGTGTGTAAGTCGTCTTGCGCGTCACATGTTGTCCTGTGTAAGTCGCCCTGCGCTTCAGATGTTGTATGGGTGTAAATCGTCTTGCGCGTCACATGTTGTCCTGTGTAAGTCGCCCTGCGCTTCAGATGTGGTTGTGTGTAAGTCGCCCTGCGCCTCACTGTTGTGTACCCTCTATGTGGTCCATATTGTGGTACACGTGTATTTGTAGTGTCGGTTCACCCTTGATGTCTGTTTTGGCCTCGGGTGTTTGTCGTGGTGTGTTCACCTTTCACTACGTGTATTTTGTATGTTCAGGGGAAAGAAGGAGGGGGTCACTGCTAGTTAGACAGTGTTAAGTCTTCCCCAAAGTACGCAGTGTTAGGTGCGTTGTAAATTGGTATAATACGCTTCATGAGGGAGGATGGGTAATGTTGATGCATGTTATATTATGATATGTCGTTTTTGCCTATCTTCTCTTTAATTTGCTTTGTTCTTGCTTTTGTGATGTTTTACTTTTGGTTGCATCCTTGAGTTATGGACATTACGGTTTATTTTGTGTATAGTTCTTTGCTGTAGTAATGTAAACTTTGTTTTCATTTTAAAAGGAAAGGGATAATGTTATATCCTGAGTTTTACTTAATTGTAATTAGCCTAGGTCTTCCTAGCTGCTCAGCCAGAGTGAGAGATGGTAACGGAATGTTGGTGTGACTGTGATGAATGGAATGCCTGGGTGCCTGTGTGGGTGAGTGATGACAGTTGGAGATGGGCTGAGCAGCTAGGCAGGCTGCTCCTGGTGGGGCTGTTACAAGGGCTGACATAGAGGCTGTAACAAGGGCCTAGATAGGCTAATGATGAAGCTGGTACGTGGCTGAACCTTGTCTGGAGTGATCTGGAACTGGTACAATAAAGAAGGCTTTGAAACCTACAACATGGCTACAAGTGTCATCTTGTACAGATCACAACAAATTTAAGGCATGTTGTCTGCCACAATTTTGAGCCCATCAATGTCTTAACAAGTTGAATTGGAGAAGTGCTATTTTACGACCTTACAGTGGTGAATGGTTGTTTGTCACTGCAAGCACTGCTTTTGACTGAAAATTGAGCAGCAATTGTTGGCATTTTTAAGCAATTAGAGAACTCAACGTAACGCAAAACACAGTAACAACACATATAAAAAGACAACAGTGCCCAACATAATAAAACATTTAAAACAGAAAGCTGCACAGCAACCACTGTGCAACACAATCACACAATGGAATAAAATAGCTCAAAAACATAACATCACATAAACTACCCTGCATATCACCACCACAACAAAATGCAGTAGAAAAAATACACACAAGTAATCTTGTCACATATAACCACCTACACACAAACATATGGTGGTAAAAAGTGTTTGCACCAACCACCGCGTTAGCTACTACTAAGGACATGTAATAGCTCCAATCAAAAATGTTTAGTATTATGACCTATGCCACCTTACGGTTTAGTGAGATGCTGACCGCTGAAATTTGTTCTGTTTTCCGGTTCATGATTTTGAAACCTGGCAAAGCCCTTTTAGCCTTTAGTATTATTAATATTCGTACCGTGAGTACTGTAACTTGAGGTACAGTCATTTCTGTAAGAGCTACTGGGAACTTTTGAAGTGTGATGTGAAACGCTATTTAACAACCAAGGGTCATAAGTACTAATGCTTCTGCGCCAACCATGGAGGGACACAAAGTGACACAAGGCAACAGAAAGCAATGCAGGCAAGGTACTATCCAGGCAAAAGGTGTTTTGCTCTGTAAAGGTAACATTTTCTTCGTGGCAAGCTTGTTTTGCTTTGCGTCACTAGGATGCTATTGTGGAATGATCAGCACATACACACACAGCCATAGGTTTTGACACAAAGCCCCATCTACCAAGATAACCAGACCAGGTTTTGCATCAAAAACTAACGCCCACTTGAAGCAGGTGCAATGGAAAATGTGATAATTTCCCCCGCCCCCAAAAGAACTTCACTCAATGCTTGTGCGCTAGAGTGTGTTAATTTCTCAAAAAACACACAATGCTTATGTGCTGCAGTGCAGAGCACACATCTAATGCATTTTGCTGTTGTCCATGCATAGGAATTTGTACTGAAAGAGTAATATTCCAGTGCAAACCCTATGCAGGACAGCACTCACTCGTCTCTGTGCCATGGTGGAAGGCTGTGTGTAATGCAAGGCAACCGGTTTGTGCACCAGTGCAGGGTATGACAGCAGCAGGCCAATCTTAGGGGATATGCCTCTGTGCATTCCTCTTTGTGGAACACAGCATAGCTAATTTAGTTACTGCACTGCATTCCATGAAAAATTTGTAATTCTGGGCCCAAACTGTATTTATCATGTGTGCTTTATTATACAGATTACTGTGCTTTATTTAAAAATAATAATAATATTCTGTCCAGAATTCATGAGGGAGGTCTACCTTGTCACAGTCTACCACAACCTGAAACAGAAAAAAAATATACAAGGGGCTTTGTCCTTGAAGAAGAAAAAAACTTGCATGTTGCCAGAATGTGGGCTGAAGCACAAAAGGCACAAAGACATTCAATTTCATGAGAACCTGCCACTAGACTGCTGAACGTCAGAAAACAGGGATGCATAGACACACTGGTGTAAAGAAACATGAGGGCCCCCCCGCAAGTCACGTGAAGGGGCCCCCGCCGGACTAAATCATGAGATCTCCGGTCAGTGTAATGTGCTGAGGGGGCCCCCTGGAGCTTGGGGGCCCCCCGGCACCACGGGGTCTGTGGGGCCTGTGTTACGCCACTGCATAGGCATCAAATTTGGAGGAAGTAATGAAAGGGGCCATGTGCACTGGAAATGAGAATATGATGGGGACATGTAAAGGATATATAATAAGTCTTCTCAGTGCTGATGAACCCTTTCATTATCTGGCATGAGATATTATTACAATCATCCTTCAGGGATATCCTCAGTTCTTTCTTCCATGGTATTTGGAACTTTCATTTGCCATTTTTGATCACTTCCCTCAAATAACACAGTACATCAAAGTCAAATTCAGTTTCATTTGGGATTTGATCACCACTTGGTGCAATAATCACCCATCTTTCTGCATCTGTCCTGAGACAATGATTTGAAAGCCTCCTACTCATTGCTGACTCAGTTAGATTTCTAGAAAGATAAGGAATATGTTGTCAAGCCTCCTATGAGAGCTGCCACATTCCAGGTTCTCAGCGTGACCCCCCACGAGTGAGGAGTTATGGACAATTGCCAATGTATCCTACTTTTACCAAGAAACTCACTGATTGGGCTCCATGTGCAGACATGATCCTTGAAGCATCAATGCCAAGCCATTACTCTCCGAGACCATTCCCATATGTATTTAGGGTCTCTAGTATGACGTAAATGTAGGTATCCTTAAGATGCATATCCTTAGCTCTAGGAAACACTGTCTGATACCTATACATGTTTTTCTTTCACTCCTTCTAAAGTTTGTGCACACAATCTATATCTTATTTAGCATGCCTCTCCTCTTTAGGATTGGTAAGGTCTGAAAAGGAAGGAGTTTCTGGCAGCCGCGGCCCATGCAGGTAAGAGTGGTTGGGCCGGGTGGGGGAGATTTCGACTGACGGTGACAAGGGAAAATTAATTATTTATTTATTTTTTCCGTGTCATCGTCCGTCGAAATCACCCCCACCCGCTTCACCGCTCTTACCTGCATGGGCCGCGACTGGTTTGTGGGTGTTATGGTAAGTTTCACAGAAGCTACCCATTCCATTCAGAAAAAATCATTAATTATGCCACTGTTGGAATGTTGCTATTATCACTTTCAAAAGGGGATGTAAGCTTTCTCAGAACATATTGCGGTACAAATGGGAAAGTTAAACGCCCATGTATTTGACAGCATTCGTACAACATCTGAAAGTTAGTACCTCCTGTAGGTGGTTAATTTTATCCTGTGGGATCATTAGACTACCCTGTTTTGTTTTTGTAGTATCGATCTTGTAACCTGCTATTAGCCAACTTTGATCCAACTCTGATCAGAGCATGCAGTCCCTTAATACCATTACTGTTGCTGATTTCAGGGCTAGAGGTTCCAGATATAAAGTGAAAAGGAATGGTGAGAGAGGCAACCCCTCTTATCGCTCCTCTTGAACAATTTATTGAATTAGATAGCTGCCTGCTAATGTTTACCTTTTACTTGAGGGAAGAATAATCCACCTACATGAATTTGATGATGGTGGGCTGGAATTTGATGATTGTGGGATGACTCCGCTCACCTTCTTTATTGGTTTGAGGAAATCCCACTCCACCTAATTGTAATTCTTTTCTACAAAGGGGCGATTCCGCCCTACGCGTGTTTTCCGCCTGACTTGTACAGATGTACGAACGAGCAAGTACGATGCGAGCTACATGAAATTCACCGACCGACTCATATCCGGGTCCGAACCGCTCCGTACGTCTCGGTCGTAAGCTAACCGTGGCGTGCAATAGATGCGATTCACGACCGAGCCAGTACGATGTACGCGTCGGACAGCTTGAACGAGCCGGAGTGTCCGGCTCGCAAATCTTCCGGGTGGTTGCAATTGGGGGTCCGCGTTGGACCCCCTGTCACCCGCAGCCCTACGACTCGGACACAGGGGGAGACCCATGGGTCTCCCCAACACAGGCGTGTACGGTGTGGATGGCACCGACGCGTACTCACTGTAGGGGCCGCACTTGTCCGTGACGTACCCATTCAGTCAATGGGAGCCCATGTACGCTTCGTACGACCGGCTCCCACTGACTTCTGTGGGAGTCCGACCGAACCGATTCTGACAGCATACGGCCGCATCGTACTCGCTCGGTCGGACTGCAGGTCTCCGGGTCGGTCGGAAAATACTCCGGATCCGGCTCAGTCGGAGTGCTTTCCGACCTGGATCGGAATCGGCCCCATAATGGGAGAGAAGCATTAACTATCCTTTGAGTTTAGCCCTGGTCTGAGTCAGATGAATCACTTTCTTGGTGTTGTGACTCACCTGGCATTTTGGTAGAAGGCCTGCCTGATACAGATATATCATATCAGGCAGTACCCCCTCTAAGAGCTTGGCCAAGATCTTTGAGAAAATCTTAACATTTACGTTAAGAAGGAAAATTGGACGACAGACGCTGCAGTCTCTCACATCTTTGTCTGGTTTAGGCAGCACTGAATACCTTGCCTCAGACATTAAGGTGCCGATCACAATCCGGTAAAAAATTCCCCCGTGCGACTCGTATCGGGTCTTTTTACCGTACGAATCGTACAAGTGCCGTACGAACTGGCAATCACGATTCGCATGGTAAAAAGTCCATACGAACCGCACTGGGAATCATTCCCCACACGTCCTCGGGTCGGAAAATGTGTCCGACACGTCCTCGGACGATTTACCTTACAAACGTGAAAAGCCAAGTCCGACCGAGGAATCACGATCCATCCCGTGCGTCCGAGCGTACAACCGTATGGAAAAAACACCGTCCGCACCGAACACCCATAGCAACCATGGAGACATGTGCCCGCATACGCGCCCAACACTCCCCCCAGCCCCCGTACGTCCGACACGTACCCCCCGTGTATGTATACCCCCACCCGTCTAGGTACACCCCAGTACGTTCCAGTCGAACCCCCACCCCAGTACGTGTCATACCCCCGTCAATGTACACCCCCCCACCCCTGTACGTGTCGTACCCCCGTGTACCCCCACCCCAGTACGTTCCAGTCGTACCCCCACCCCTGGGCGTGTCGTACCCCCCGTGTACCTACACCCAAGTACGTTCCAGTCGTACCCCCACCCCAGGACGTGTCGTACCACCGTCAATGTACACCCCCCCACCCCTGTACGTGTCGTACCACCGTCTATGTACACCCCAGTACATTCCAGTCGTACCCCCACCCCAGTACGTGTCATACCCCCCGTGTACCTACACCCCAGTACGTTCCAGTCGTACCCCCAACCCAGTACGTGTCGTACCACCGTCAATGTACACCCCCCACCCCTGTACGTGTCGTACCCCCCGTGTACCTACACCCCAGTACGTTCCAGTCGTACCCCCACCCCAGTACGTGTCGTACCACCGTCAACGTACACCCCCCCACCCCAGTACGTGTCGTACCACCGTCAATGTACACCCCCCCACCCCTGTACGTGTCGTACCCCCCGTGTACCTACACCCCAGTACGTTCCAGTCGTACCCCCACCCCAGTACGTGTCGTACCACCGTCAATGTACACCCCCCCACCCCAGTACGTGTCGTACCACCGTCAATGTACACCCCCCCACCCCTGTACGTGTCGTACCCCCCGTGTACCTACACCCCAGTACGTTCCAGTCGTACCCCCACCCCAGTACGTGTCGTACCACCGTCAATGTACACCCCCCCACCCCAGTACGTGTCGTACCACCGTCAATGTACACCCCCCCACCCCAGTACGTGTCGTACCCCCCCGTGTACCTACACCCAAGTACGTTCGAGTCGTACCCCCACCCCAGGACGTGTCGTACCCCCCTGTGTACCTACACCCAAGTACGTTCCAGTCGTACCCCCACCCCTGGACGTGTCGTACCCCCCGTGTACCTACACCCCAGTACGTTCCAGTCGTACCCCCACCCCAGGACGTGTCGTACCACCGTCAATGTACACCCCCCACCCCTGTACGTGTCGTACCCCCCGTGTACCTACACCCCAGTACGTTCCAGTCGTACCCCCACCCCAGTACGTGTCGTACCACCGTCAATGTACACCCCCCCACCCCAGTACGTGTCGTACCACCGTCAATGTACACCCCCCCACCCCTGTACGTGTCGTACCCCCCGTGTACCTACACCCCAGTACGTTCCAGTCGTACCCCCACCCCAGTACGTGTCGTACCACCGTCAATGTACACCCCCCCACCCCAGTACGTGTCGTACCACCGTCAATGTACACCCCCCCACCCCTGTACGTGTCGTACCCCCCGTGTACCTACACCCCAGTACGTTCCAGTCGTACCCCCACCCCAGTACGTGTCGTACCACCGTCAATGTACACCCCCCCACCCCAGTACGTGTCGTACCACCGTCAATGTACACCCCCCCACCCCAGTACGTGTCGTACCCCCCGTGTACCTACACCCAAGTACGTTCGAGTCGTACCCCCACCCCTGTACGTGTCGTACCCCCCGTGTACCTACACCCCAGTACGTTCCAGTCGTACCCCCACCCCAGTACGTTCCTGGCGCACCCCCAACACAACCTCCCAAGTACGGAGCGCACCCCATGCCCCAACATCACAACCGCATGTACGAGTCTTACAAAGCCACACACAAGGACAAAATCGTACAACCAAATGGCCCATGTACACACCGTACACACGCTCAAAACGCACGTACACAACCAGGACAAAATAAAACAACACAAGAATACACCAGTCGAAAGGCACACAGCCACTAAACATGGCCAACAACCACTTAAATAACACAATCACTGACCTGCAACTGCCAAAAACAAACAGAGGCCCAATACACCACCACTCCTTATAACACACCCACCCAAAATTCAAAAACTGCCACACCCACACATGGACCAATAAAAAGGGCCCACACACACAAACCATGAGCCTTTCCAACAGACTCACTGCTGCCAGACACCACAGAACCAGACTACAAGCTACACCACACCTTACACTTGCACACCTTCAAACGACCACCCTCACAAACACCCTCTCATCACATTCACACACACACACAACCATCCACACCCCCCACCCAACATCCAAACCCCCCCCACACCCACACCATCCCCACCCACACCCCTCACCATGCCCACTACCAAGAATCCAAAGTTCAGTCACCGAGAGTTGGAGGTCCTTGTTGATCAAATCCTCAGAGTCGAGCCACAGATCTTTGGAACATTGGTCAGAAGCACCAGCCAGGCAGCCAAAACAGCCATGTGGCAGACCATCGTCGATGCTGTGAATGCTGTTGCGGACACCAGGAGGACCAAGCAGGATTGCCAGAACAGGTGGTACGATCTGCGGAGGAGGGTCAGAGCCAAGAGGCAGGAGGAACACGACCAGGCCAACGCCACCGGAGGAGGGCCCTCCCGCAGAGCCGTACAGTACCATCCCTGGGAGGAGAGGGTGATGGCCATACTGCCGGTGGAGGCAGTTGAAGGAGTAGAAGGACTCCGAGACCCGGGTGAGTACACAAACAACGCACCTCACATGGGGGGAACTGCAACCACAACCAAAATTAATAACAGGCACGCAACCACCACAAGCCATCGCATTACTCAACCACACTCCATGAGCAGGCACATGCCACTGCTGCCACCATGCCCCATGCACCCAGCTGGACAATGTCAAGTCACAGGCCACAGAAGACAACAACACATGACACGGTAACCCGGATGGCGGGAGGCTGGGCACCAAGAATCACATAGTGCGACTCCAAAGCAGACAACAATGCCCTCTGCCCATATGGCCTAGGTCACAGCCAGACAAACACTGTGTCCCAACACAGGAATGACTTGCCAGCAAATGGCGGACGCCTTGCATCAACACATGGGGGTGAAGGCACTGTTTTGCACATGCCAGCAGCTAATGAACAGCCAACAGTGTGAAAGAGTGGCAGCACACACCACCACAGCAGCAGCGCACAGACACACAGCAGACAAAATGGGTGCCTGGAGATCAGAAACAAACTCACATCAACAGGCCAAGGGCCACTCGAAGATCTGCTAACAGTGTGTGCCCAGGGAGCTGGGCCAAGGTGACAGAGGGTGACACACGGAGGGAGGGAGAGGGGGACACAGAGGGAGGGAGAGGGGGACAGAGAGGGAGGGAGAGGGGGACTGAGAGGGAGGGAGACGGACAGAGGGAGGAGGCTGACACACGGAGGGAGGGAGAGGGGGACACAGAGGGTGGGAGAGGGGGACAGAGAGGGAGGGAGAGGGGGACTGAGAGGGAGGGAGACGGACAGAGGGAGGAGGCTGACACACGGAGGGAGGGAGAGGGGGACAGAGAGGGAGGGAGAGGGGGACAGAGAAGGAGGGAGACACAGGGAGAGCAAATCAGTCCTTTGGTGTGTGGGAATGTCTGCTCGTCAGCAGGTGGACTGCGTGCATGTAGACAAGGGTGCCCAGTGCCAGAACCCCCCCTCTTCATCATGGCAAAACGCAGGGCCATGTTACAACCTGTACACGAGCACAAGGACAGCCACCTGCATCATATGAGTGTGTGGATCCACTCCATGTGCACATGTACAGTGCCACAAGGAAGGCGCAAACGCATAGCTCGGCACACATGCACACTCCACTGCTGACTGCAGTCACACTTGACGCAGCAAGTAAGACTGTGCCACACATAGTTAAAGGGGCCAAATTGGTGCCCAAGGGACACACACATGCACAAGTGCACTGTGAGTGGAATGCAAGACAGATCCAAATTCCAAGAGGAAATGTGCCAACTTTGTAACGGATGAAACATGGATGTTGCATGGATCAAAATTAACATTGTCTCTCTCACACACAGGTCAACGTCGTGCTGCACCCCCCAACACTGGGGGGGAACACTCACAGGACCCGGATCTGCAGGAGACCGATCCCACCGGCAGCGACCACTCTCACCACTCTGCGGACGACCCCGACCGACCTGGCCCCTCTGGTGTCCAACCACCTGCAGCACCTGCGTCAGGTACAACCGTGCCAACCACCACCCCCACTCCTGCCACATCCCAGGAGACACCCAGGATCCCTGCCCCAACACCACAATGCAGCCAGGCTCGCCAGGAGGGACACGGTGTCCCGGGCACCCAGGAGGAGGCAGGCGACAACGCCAATGCCACCCCTCAGGGGTCCCGGAGACCCCATGTGCCCACAAGTGCAGGCCAGACGCAAGTGGGCAGGGGTGGTGGGAGTGGAGAGCGGCGGAGGCGCGAGCCTGACCAGTTGGCTGGGGATCCGGTATTTTCCCATGTCCGTAACATCCTGGACTCATACCGGCAGGACACCACGGGCATGGCCCAGGTTGTGTCCGTCCTCGAGGGGATCAAGGTCCAGCAGGCCCAGCAACATGCGGAGCTAATAGCCTGTCTACAGCTACACCAACGGAGGATGGAGGACAGACAGGCTCAGCAAGTGACGGCGTCCCAGGGGATTCACGCTGAACTCCGTCGGATGGCCGACACCATGGCCGACCCTCCCTGTGCCAGAAGGCGGAGAACATCACCACCCACAGGGAGGGATCATGAGGAGGAGGAGGAAACATCCGACGGAGCATCCCAGACGTCGTCACGGCCTGCTGCTGAGGTTCCCCGCAGGAAGCCGGGTCGTCCACGGAAAGGACCGTGAGGGTGGCTGCTACATCACCATCTCCCAGGACACCTGGCCTGGCACCTGGCCCACTGGAGCAACAGCATCACAGCATCAAGAGACATTCTCTGCCACATGGCCCTGCTGGTCACTGGCTGACCAATGTTGACAAAGACTGTGGCATGGACTCTGAGGATTTCCAATGGCAAGGACACCAACTCCCCTACTGAACTTTGGATTCCCTAATCCCGGAAAGGCCCTCACTTGGCCCCCCCCCCCCAATAATAAATCACACTATTAAGAGTAGATGCCTGCTGGTAGCATTATTACCTAACATGTGTCTTGTACAGTCTAAACATGCCTGAGTCATCTGTTCACTTCAACCATCCACACCCTGGGGCCTGAGTCTGGCACAGGACACATGGGTCACAGTTTTCTAGGCAAGACAGACATGGAGCACCATACACACCCGTGATGGTCAGAACCAGCTGAGGGGGTGGCCGAACAACCGTGCTGACAGACACATTGAGTACAGCAACAGTCATGCGCAGAGGTCAGGGATCCTGGCCCGTGTCCTGGGGGGCACCCAGGTACGTGTAGACAGGTGGCAGAACCATGTCCTGCAAGCTTGAGTCCGGTGGATGCAGAGAATGGGGTCATGGACAACGTTGGATGCATGGGGATGGCACATGTCACAATACCCACACAGTCATGGACATCATGCCCATTACACAGTCTCAGCACACACACACAGCTTGCATCTTGCCACTCGACACATTGACACATAGCCACAATCAGGGAATACCATGCCAGACATGCAGGATGCACCGTGCCAACACACCAGCATTGACTGAGAAGAGGCACCTTGGAGGCATAGGGACACCTTTAATAGTCATGTGTTTGGGATTGCAGAGGCAACTTGAAGTACACATGAACACATCATGTGGAGTAACATGTGGCTCAAACACTGGCACCCCCCTTCTGCAGCACAAATGCGTGATAGCCATGGAACTGGCACACAAGTGTCGGATAATAGCTAAATACCCACAGCTGCTCACGGAGAGACTGCCATACACCATACATCCGCTGATGTGGAAGTCCCACGCCATGTCAAGACAATGTTAACCGTATGTGTCCGAGGGCAGTGTCACACACATTGATGCCTTCATCACAATCCACCATCCCATCACTGATGACTGACAACCAGGCAGCCCATCTATTCAGGTGTACCCAGCTGCATGTCGTGTCCCATGGGGATGCCACATGTCTGCAGAGGACCCAAACCCCGACCGGGGCAGTGTGCACACATCGTGAACAACTGCCACACCCAATACACCCCAGATGCATCCCTTACCCCATGGAGACTTCCAAACGTGTCCGTGCCTGTAACGCTGAGTCAGCCCACGATGCCATGTCCATGAGGAATAGCAGTGCCACAACAATGCAACCAGCAAACGGCATGCGCAGGTACCTGGGGAAGAGAGACACACAAGAAGTCAGCCACAAGAAGCACAGCCACTTGCATGTGCATTTACTCGACACATGTATGTATGACAACATGCTAGGTCACAATAATGCCTGGGGAAATACTACCATCACTGCCACCATCACTCCAGTGACACACCCACACACACCTCTGACCCACGTGCCATACATGCAGGTGGAGACACACATCACAACGCATGCCACACGGGGACCAATGCGTGCACACTCAGACCCTGGTACTCACCACTAAGCAAAGAAGTCGCGTATGAGCCGAGTCCGGATGTCCTCTTGCGGCTCCACATCCTCCACATCACTAGCCCCATTGCCAAGCCCTACGTCCTCCACGGGTGGATGGTCCTCGTCATCTTGATCCAGGATGAGGGGCACAGCTCTTTCAACTGCCATGTTGTGCAGCATGCAGCAGACCATGAAGATCTTGCAGACCTTCGCCGGGGCATATGGGAGTGCGCCGCCGGTCTTGTGTAGGCACCGGAATCGGCTCTTCAGCATGCCAAACGTCCTCTCTATCACTCGCCTTGTCCGGCCATGGGCGGTGTTGTAGCGGAGCTGGGCCGGCGTGATGGGGTTGCGGAGAGGTGTCAGCAGCCAAGGCATGTTGGGATAGCCAGCGTCCCCTAAATGGAAAGCACATGGATATCGTTAGAACTGGCGAAGCGGTAGTGCTGCTCGGCCAAACAGAATACAGGACAGACAGACTGTACCCACCAACAACACATGCACGTTCGTTGCGCAGCTGCATCATCATATCAGGCATCCCGCTACGCCTCATGATGTAGGCATCGTGTGCTGATCCTGGAAAACGAGCACAGACATGTGAAATCACCATGTTGGACAGACACACCACAAGGGCATTGATGGAGTGGTAGTGCTTCCGATTGCGGTACGCCACCTCCCGTGCGTGTGGTGGTACCAAACCTACATGTGTCCCATCTATGGACCCAATGACATGGGGCATCCCTCCCAGGGCATAGAAACCACGCTTGACCTCAGTCATCTGTTCAGGGGTTGGGAACTTGATGAAGTCATCCAGGTGAATCAACATGGCCTCCAAGAAATCATGCAGCACACCGCTGAACATGCTCTGGGACATGCCACCAACATGAGCTATGGTATATTGGAAGGTACCCGTGGCAAGGAAATGTAGGGCAGCCATTACCTTCAGCTGGGGTGTCAGTGCCGTAGGATACCTGTGCTGCGGTTGCAGGTGTGGTGCCAGTCTCGCGGTCAGCTCCAGAATCAACGGTTGGGTGAAGCGGTAGAGCCGGATCCTGTCATTCTCCTGCATGGTGGCCAAGTCTGGAATTCTTCGGGCAACAGGAGGCGCTCTGCAGTAATTTGGAAGTGACAAGGAAGAGTGAGTGCACTACGAGAACAACTCATGTCTACTGAGCACATGTAAATCTGGCAATACACACATGCCACATAGGGAGTCAGGCATGTGCTACATGCCCAGGACACGTATGGATGCAAGGTGACACTCCTTCCAAGACCCAGCTACACACGGTGATTGAGAACCTCCCCATGCCACGCCATGGGAATAGCTGTGTCCCAGTGCAAGTGCACTGCCCGACGCAAGACAGGAGTGACATACACCCACACATCAGCAGAAGTGTGATGCTGATTGCAGAGACTGGCAGCGGAACACTTGAGCCACAGGTCACATGACATTACACTAGTCCAGCCCACACACCTTGCCATGAAGGTGCACATGTCATGACTCCCCACACATTCCTTGTGAGTTTGCTGACATGGCCTTGTCACGCTACTCCGTGTCCCTTGCATACATGTGCACCTCACATCCGGTAACACATGTGGCATGGTGTTGGGAACAGTGTGCAATGACAATCTACACACAGCCACATGTTGGTTGCTGCAACGGCTGCAGCTTTTGAGGGTGCTACAACATCAACCCGATGTAAATCCCGGACACATATATGGCATAGTCACATTGTGCACTGTGGGTAGTGATGAGTCATGTGTCATGACCCCTGTACCGGGCATCATGGGACACTTCCGTGTGTTGGTGTCCGTGCCATGCCAGTGACGCTCACCCCAAGTGCGCAGTCCCACATGCACACATGTCAAAGGAGTCAAGGGCATGCCTGGCACACATTGCACCCTCACACAGTACACATGTACACATCTCATCATACATCTGGTGCCTTCTCCACTCAGGAGGCATGTTCCACGTCACAGCCTGTGACACCTGTGCCCAACACATGTGGTAATGCACAGACGATGCCTTGGTGTCCATTCCTGGACAAGTATGTCCATCCATGGACAAGTATGTCCGCCCTATTCCGACATGTGTGTCGCCTATCACCACAGTGATGTGTAAAATCCGCCGTACTGCTGCTGAGAGGGCCTGTGCATGTTCCCAAATCACTGTGGGAGTGCTGCCGTATGTGTACCCATCGTGATGGCGAGCGTAGATGCGAGTGTACGGTCCGTACCACTACGGGTACGCATACGCGTGCAGACCCATAGTGATAGTGAGCGTAGATGCGAGTGTACGGTCCGTACCACTACGGGTACGCATACGCGTGCAGACCCATAGCGATAGTGAGCGTAGATGCGAGTGTACGGTCCGTACCACTACGGGTACGCATACGCGTGCAGACCCATAGTGATAGTGAGCGTAGATGCGAGTGTACGGTCCGTACCACTACGGGTACGCATACGCGTGCAGACCCATAGTGATAGTGAGCGTAGATGCGAGTGTACGGTCCGTACCACTACGGGTACGCATACGCGTGCAGACCCATAGCGATAGTGAGCGTAGATGCGAGTGTACGGTCCGTACCACTACGGGTACGCATACGCGTGCAGACCCATAGCGATAGTGAGCGTAGATGCGAGTGTACGGTCCGTACCACTACGGGTACGCATACGCGTGCAGACCCATAGTGATAGTGAGCGTAGATGCGAGTGTACGGTCCGTACCACTATGGGTCTGCACGCGTATGCGTACCCGTAGTGGTACGGACCGTACACTCGCATGTACGCTCACTATCACTATGGGTCTGCACGCGTATGCGTACCCGTAGTGGTACGGACCGTACACTCGCATCTACGCTCACTATCACTATGGGTCTGCACGCGTATGCGTACCCGTAGTGGTACGGACCGTACACTCGCATCTACGCTCACTATCACTATGGGTCTGCACGCGTATGCGTACTCGTAGTGGTACGGACCGTACACTCGCATCTACGCTCACTATCACTATGGGTCTGCACGCGTATGCGTACCCGTAGTGATAGTGAGCGTAGATGCGAGTGTTCGGTCCGTACCACTACGAGTACGCATACGCGTGCAGACCAAAAGTGATGGAGAGCGTAGGCATGCATGTACGGGCCGTTGCCATGCATTTGGGGTGCCCTAGGGCCCCCACACGCACCGTACCTGTGTGTGATGCTCCAAATTACATGGGGGACAAGTATTAAGGCATACATGCATGCTGGTTGTCATGGAGACCAAGTTCAAAATTGGAAATTGTTCTGGAAGGTGCACAGCAGAAGTCAGTTGGGATTTGTCTACTTTGTTGCAATGTGTTTGTGGGGCTGACATCATGCAGGAGAATGAAACCGATAGAGAACCCACAGACTGCTAGGTTTGAAGGGATTGGTGGAAACATAGGATGCAAATGTGAGTGACCAATCTCTCTGTACTCCTGTGCATGAGACTGGGCAGAAGGGCACATATAAGGCAGCCAGGTCCCATGAGGGAGCACTTGCCTGCACATCTTTGCATTCGTCGACCCAGCTGCTGCTACTGATTCCCTGGAACCATGTCAAGGGCTGTGGAGAGGACACAGCCATTCAACCTGGAGGAGAACATGGCTCTGCTGGATGTGATCCTCCCACAGTACTCCATGCTGTATGGGCGACCAGGTTATCAGGTGAGTGCATAGGCCACTGCCACAGACTGTCCCTATGTGGTGACTGTGACTTCTGCCATTGCGTCCAGGTGTAACACACATGCCATGTACTGTCGGGGGGGTCCCAGGGGGGGGGGGTGCCTGATGTCTCCCAGCTGTGCCCTGAGACAGGAGGGGTGGGGGCCTATCACTCACAGCAGTGCCCTGAGACAGGAGGGGTGTGTGCAGAGTCCTCCCAGCAGTGCCCTGAGACAGGAGGGGTGGGTGCAGAGTCCTCCCAGCAGTGCCCTGAGACAGGAGGGGTGGGTGCAGAGTCCTCCCAGCAGTGCCCTGAGACAGGAGGGGTGTGTGCAGAGTCCTCCCAGCAGTGCCCTGAGACAGGAGGGGTGTGTGCAGAGTCCTCCCAGCAGTGCCCTGAGACAGGAGGGGTGGGTGTGGAGTCCTCACAGCAGTGCCCTGAGCCAGGAGGGGTGGGTGTGATGCACAGTGTGAGCCTAGATCATTGCTTGTGACATTGCCATCATTCCACCTGTGTACCCACTGTGGCACGTAGTGCTTTTCCCCTCACCAGGGGATGATGTCCCTATGACAAAGGTGCAATGCGTTGGCTGCATGACATGCCTTGTTGTTACCAGCTAATTTGTACCCATATGTCTCTCTGTGACATGTGGCTGGTGTATTGATGTGGTGTCACTTGTTCCTCCTCACAGGTAGGCGCCACTGCCAAGGAGCAGATCTGGCTGACCGCCGTCAGTGCCGTGAGGGGTGTGGATGGTCGGAGGCGGCGCCTGGCCCAGGTGAGGAAACGCTGGCAGGATATCCGGTGCTGGACGCGGAGGATTGCACGGCTCCTGCTGGGGGACTCACCTGAGAGCCACAAGAACCGCGGCCGCCGCCGTCTGAGCCACCTCCACAGGCGTGTGCTGCCGGTGGTCTTTCCAGACCTGGAGAGGCGCTTACAGGCGATGCAGCAGCCGGAAGGGGGTAGGTACATGTGTGTTTGTTGTGTGTCACCGGCATTTGTAAGGGCACAGTAGCATGAATCCACTGGCAGGGTTTAAAGGTGCTGTGCAGATCCTGTTTGCCCCAGTATAGCGCTGTGCCCCTGCCACCCTTCCCCTCCTTGCAATGTGTTCCCTGGTCTGTGTGTAGTCACTCCTTCCCAGGGTAATGTAGGCTGGCGCTTTGTCCACGGGAACAATGTCTGTAGCATCATGTGTGGGGGTGGTGTGTAACAGGTTGTGGGACCTTGCCTGTGCACTGTCAAGTTCACTGCATGTGGGTTCCATGTCAGTTGGCACTGATGCTGACTCCAGACATGGGAGTTGGTCTCTCATGTGTCATGCCTTACAGCGCGCATGTCCTATGTAGTGGCCTGTGACATGATGTGCATGACTGTGCGATACACATAGTGCAGGGATGGTGACGTGTGTTGCTGTCATTACCATTCAGTAGCATGTAGTTGCGTGCCCCCTACTGTCCCCTGGGGCACCTTTTCCTCAGTGGTGTATGTGTCATCATGAACGTGGCCACTGTCAGTGTCTACAGCGTAAGTTGTGCTCTGTGCCATTGTCCCCTGTCACCATGTATATAGACGTGCTAATTTGTACAGGTGTCCACTGTGCAGCCTGACCTGATTGTCCTTCTTCATACTCACAGTTGCCAGTGCCTGTGTGTCTTGTTATACTCATCTGAGGATGGGCACTGGTACCTCATTATTTGTACAGGCGCACCTTGGCTGTTTGGCGTCCAATCTTGCTTTTTGCCTGCCCCTGTGTGTATCACCCAGACCATGAGATGTTGGTGCCACCTGTGTCTCCACAATTTGCCTCGTGTAGGGTCTTGTTGGGGCGGGCAATGCCTATGTGTTAAATCCTGATTACCACTTGCTGGGTCTGGGCAGTGTGTGATGTGCCTGGACACACACGCAATGTGCAGTGACCGAGTCATGTTGTGCATGTTTTCAGCATTACCAATGCAGCATGTGTCTCAAGTTCATGGATATTGTCCCTGGTCATCGGTATTTTCGCAAACGCTGTGTGGTGCAGATGCAGTGCTGGATTGTCCCCAGGACCTGGGTGCTATGTCAGACTCCTTTTCCTGTGTTTAGCTATTGTCTCATGCTCTCCATGGTATTTCAGTGGCATGGTGGCTCAACCAACTGTGTGTTGCATGCCCTACATCGGTACCCTGTTCAGTAGATGTTAGGGATCTTCCTTTTCAGGCCATGCAATGTTACCTATGTAGATTGGACTCATGTGACAGATGTGTACAGGTGTCTGAATAATTTCTGTCTCTCCACCCTGCCCACAGCATCGTCGGGGGACACAGAGGGAGACATGGACACAGACCAGGCGGAGGGACCGAGTACCAGTGCCAGCCGTGACATCGGGTCTGGCACACCGAGTGGGACAGAGGCGGAGGAGAGTGTGGCCGAGGACCTGTCGACTGGCACATCAGACTACGAAGCTGACAGGTCCGGGGACGATGTCTCTGAGTGGGCGGAGGCTGCACCAGCAGCTGACAGCGGAACAACACCTCGCACCGCCCCCTCAGTTTCCACCAGCCGCCTCCCACTTGCTCGTGTCCCTTCCCAGCGTGCCCGGTCACAGCATGTCTCCTTCCTGCCAGGCACCGCGCCCCCTGCCCCTGTCTCCACTGCTGCCGCCAATGCAGAGTCTGTGGACATCCAGCGGCAACTGCAGGTTGGTCAGGCTGCGATCCTTAATGTCCTCCATGCCCACGGCAAAACCCTCACCAACATCGAGGCTTTCTTGGAGGGCATTCATTCATCGCAGGCTGACCAACGCAACTTGCTGAGGTCCATCGACTCCACACTGACTGCAGCAGTGGGTCTCCTGCAGCGCGACCTCCCCCCACCTACCCCTGCCCCATCCACACTTCCCACTCCCATGCCTGTCACACGTACACCCAGACGTCGGCATGCACCCACATCAACGGACACGGGCACCACACCAGCAGGGAAGGTCCACCGCACTCCTCCTGACACGCACACACAGGGTGAGGTAGGCACACCCACTGGGTCGGGGGGCAAACGTGTGACACGCAGCCATAGTGGGAGTCCGCATTCCACCCAGTCCACTCCCTCCAAATCCCCTCCCCTCAGCTCTCCTGGCCACATCTCCCCCAAGGACTCCTTCATGGCCGCTCTGTCCCTGAGCCCCACAGTTACACCACCACGCAAGCGGTCACGGAGGTCCCCGGTCAGGGTGGTTGAGTCTCCCCCCCTGTCTCCACCCTCCCCCGGTGGCGCTGCGACCCATCCCTCTGACCCCCCCCTCTCCTTGGGGCCTGAGGTCCCTTCGGGTGCAGGGGACTCCCTGGATGACCTTGCAAAGGTGTGTAGTGCCATCCTGGCCTCCGCCTTTGGCACTGACCCACCCCCTGTGGTGGACTCCTCCATCCCTGCACCCACAACGCCGCCCCTTTGCCCTGATGTCCCTGCGGTGCCTGTTGCTCCCCCCCCCCCTGATGCCCTCACCAGTGTGGAAGACGATGCCATTTGACTGTGCAGGCAAGGTAGGGGACACGCATCCCACTGTGTCCCCCATCCAGCTGAGAATCATTGACTGCCCTATGGGCTTTGTGAAGATTGAACTGCCTGCGATCCACGGACATTGTGCTCCTGCAGAATAAAGCTTAATTTTGTTTTCATTATCACACTACTGCTATGCTGGTATTGGTGTTGGTGGGGCTGCTACATGGTTTTGGGTGGTGTGTAAGGGTTTGGGTGTGTGGGATATGTAGTAGTGTACTGCTCATTGGTGGGACCCTGTGATCTGTGTGCCATCACAAGGTGTTGGCTAACTTTCTTTGTTCATGTAGGCAGTTACTGCATGGTGCACTTGTCCAAGGGTGTATTCCTTCCTCTGTGTACCCAGCTTTCTTCCCTGCAGGGTGTTCCCAATGTTTAGCGCAGAGCTGTGTCTACATGAGCTGTGTGTGTGACGGAGCCCTTCTACTTTGGCCATGCATGCAGGGCCATGTCTCCACCTGCGACAATCGTGGCATCCTTGGTGATCACTGTACTTGTGTGTGGAGTCTGTTGACATGAGTTCATGGGGACATGTTCCCTTGTAGCCAGTATGCATGTGGATAATTCTGGCCTCACACACATGTGTTACACCCCTCCAGTCTCAGGGCACTGCTGGGAGGACTCTGCACCCACCCCTCCTGTCTCAGGGCACTGCTGGGTGGACTCTGCACCCACCCCTCCTGTGTCAGGGCACTGCTGGGAGGACTCTGCACCCACCCCTCCTGTCTCAGGGCACTGCTGGGAGGACTCCACACCCACCCCTCCTGTGTCTGGGCACTGCTGGGAGGACTCTGCACCCACCCCTCCTGTGTCAGGGCACTGCTGGGAGGACTCCACACCCACACCTCCTGTCTCAGGGCACTGCTGGGAGGACTCCACACCCACCCCTCCTGTGTCAGGGCACTGCTGGGAGGACTCCACACCCACCCCTCCTGTGTCAGGGCACTGCTGGGAGGACTCTGCACCCACCCCTCCTGTCTCAGGGCACTGCTGGGAGGACTCTGCACACACCCCTCCTGTCTCTGGGCACTGCTGGGAGTGATGGGCACCCACCCCTCCTGTCTCAGGGCACTGCTGGGAGGACTCTGCACACACCCCTCCTGTCTCAGGGCACTGCTGGGAGTGATGGGCACCCACCCCTCCTGTGTCTGGGCACTGCTGGGAGGACTCTGCACCCACCCCTCCTGTGTCAGGGCACTGCTGGGAGGACTCCACACCCACACCTCCTGTCTCAGGGCACTGCTGGGAGGACTCCACACCCACCCCTCCTGTGTCAGGGCACTGCTGGGAGGACTCCACACCCACCCCTCCTGTGTCAGGGCACTGCTGGGAGGACTCTGCACCCACCCCTCCTGTGTCAGGGCACTGCTGGGAGGACTCCACACCCACCCCTCCTGTGTCAGGGCACTGCTGGGAGGACTCTGCACCCACCCCTCCTGTCTCAGGGCACTGCTGGGAGGACTCTGCACACACCCCTCCTGTCTCAGGGCACTGCTGGGAGGACTCTGCACACACCCCTCCTGTCTCTGGGCACTGCTGGGAGTGATGGGCACCCACCCCTCCTGTGTCAGGGCACTGCTGGGAGGACTCCACACCCACCCCTCCTGTGTCAGGGCACTGCTGGGAGGACTCTGCACCCACCCCTCCTGTCTCAGGGCACTGCTGGGAGGACTCTGCACACACCCCTCCTGTCTCAGGGCACTGCTGGGAGGACTCTGCACACACCCCTCCTGTCTCTGGGCACTGCTGGGAGTGATGGGCACCCACCCCTCCTGTCTCAGGGCACTGCTGGGAGGACTCCACACCCACACCTCCTGTCTCAGGGCACTGCTGGGAGGACTCCACACCCACCCCTCCTGTCTCAGGGCACTGCTGGGAGGACTCTGCACACACCCCTCCTGTCTCAGGGCACTGCTGGGAGGACTCTGCACACACCCCTCCTGTCTCTGGGCACTGCTGGGAGTGATGGGCACCCACCCCTCCTGTCTCAGGGCACTGCTGGGAGGACTCTGCACACACCCCTCCTGTCTCAGGGCACTGCTGGGAGTGATGGGCACCCACCCCTCCTGTCTCAGGGCACTGCTGGGAGGACTCTGCACCCACCACTCCTGTCTCAGGGCACTGCTGGGTGGACTCTGCACACACACCTCCGATTTCTGGATATGTGCGCTTGGCACATACACGGTGGGGTTACGCACACTGCATTAGAGGTGAGGGTACGAGTCTACTGACACTGGTGTGGTGGGGGTACGCTCCGTACGTCCGCGGGTGTGGGTACGGGTCGTACTTACACTGTTGGGCTGGGGGTACGCTCCGTACGTCCGCGGGTGGGGGTACGGGTCGTACTTACACTGTTGGGCAGGGGGGTACGCTCCTTGCATTCGTGGGTGGGGGTTCGAGTCGTACTTACACTGTTGGCATGGGGGTACGCTCCATGCATACGCGGGTGGGGGTACGGGTCGTACTTACACTGTTGGGCAGGGGGGTACGCTCCTTGCATTCGCGGGTGGGGGTACGGGTCGTACTTACACTGTTGGGCTGGGGGTACGCTCCGTACGTCCGCGGGTGGGGGTACGGGTCGTACTTACACTGTTGGGCTGGGGGTACGCTCCGTACGTCCGCGGGTGGGGGTACGGGTCGTACTTACACTGTTGGGCTGGGGGTACGCTCCGTACGTCCGCGGGTGGGGGTACGGGTCGTACTTACACTGTTGGGCTGGGGGTACGCTCCGTACGTCCGCGGGTGGGGGTACGGGTCGTACTTACACTGTTGGGCTGGGGGTACGCTCCGTACGTCCGCGGGTGTGGGTACGGGTCGTACTTACACTGTTGGGCAGGGGGGTACGCTCCTTGCATTCGCGGGTGGGGGTACGGGTCGTACTTACACTGTTGGGGTGGGGGGTACGCTCCTTGCATTCGTGGGTGGGGGTACGGGTCGTACTTACACTGTTGGGGTGGGGGGTACGCTCCTTGCATTCGTGGGTGGGGGTACGGGTCGTACTTACACTGTTGGGCTGGGGGTACGCTCCTTGCATTCGTGGGTGGGGGTTCGAGTCGTACTTACACTGTTGGCATGGGGGGTACGCTCCATGCATTCGTGGGTGGGGGTACGGGTCGTACTTACACTGTTGGGCTGGGGGTACGCTCCGTACGTCCGCGGGTGGGGGTACGGGTCGTACTTACACTGTTGGGCTGGGGGTACGCTCCGTACGTCCGCGGGTGGGGGTACGGGTCGTACTTACACTGTTGGGCTGGGGGTACGCTCCGTACGTCCGCGGGTGTGGGTACGGGTCGTACTTACACTGTTGGCATGGGGGGTACGCTCCATGCATTCGTGGGTGGGGGTACGGGTCGTACTTTCACTGTTGGGGTGGGGGGTACGCTCCTTGCATACGGGGTGGGGGTAGGGTCCGTACATATCCGTCCCCACGCTATGTGATGTTTGTGCGGCCCGTACCCAGGCCTTTGCCACGTGGGTGCGATCCGTCCCGCCATTGTTGGGGTGACGTGTGTGGGCGTGGTCCGACTCGTACCCACGCTCTTCAGGCGTGGGTACGGGACGTACCTGTCTGGTTGTGTTGCCGGTTCGCGTGGTGACGGACTTCCGTTGTGGCGGTCGCTGGATTTTCAGGACACGCCCCCACCCCCTCGTGGTGACCAGGGCATGGGAGTCAGGTATGTCCAGGCCATGTGTAGTGTGTCACTCATGTGGTTGTTTTGTGGCCTGCCCTGGTAGTGCCACCCCCACCCCACCCCACTTTCCCCCCTCCCTTAGTTATTCTGACCTTCTGCGGCGTCTGCGTCGTAACCTGTAGAGGAGGTGGACTGCTATGAGGGCAGGGATGACTCGTAGGTTCGGGTCCATGTCTGTCCGTCACGTACTGGTCCTCCTTGTTCGCGTCGTCGTCTGTCCGTCGCGTACTGGTGGTCCTTGTTCGCGTCGTCCTGATTTCCCGGCAGTTTTTGGCTGCCGCAAAATATTCACCGTGCGGGGTGACGTCGGTGCGAATCGTGATTCCTGGGTCGTGAATGGCTGGCTGCGTGCGTCCCGACGTCAGGTCGGCGCTTTCCCGGATCGCATTGGTAGGTGTTTTTTGTTCGGTCGGGCTTTTTTACGATTCGTACGGTAATGGTGTACCCGTGCGAATCGTAATTCCATGTTTGTATATTTTGACGACCGGGTACGCGTCGGACGGAGAATATGCTCCGTCCGACGGTTCGTACCCGGTTTTTACCGGATTGTGATCGGCACCTGAGTTTGTCACTCTGGAAGTTTTTGCAAATGGGCTACGGTTTAAAAGAAGGTCAGGGGTCTGTGTCAAGAATGTCTTATAGAATATTGGTGTCACTCCATCAAGTACAGGAGCTTTAGAGGCCTTGATCACCCCTGTCACCTCCCCATTCATGATTTGTTGTTCCAAAGCATCTATTTGCTATGGGGACAATTTTCTTAAACAAAAGTGGAGAAGATAGTCAGTAGTCATATGCTGATCAGTGGGATATATGGTGCTGTAGACATGCACAACATTTCTAATGGTTCGAGTTTCACCATACTCCTAAGGCTGCGCATTACATCAGTGCCAGGAATCCATCTGCCAGGTTATGTTTTATTTAGTTTATTTGTAACCCTTGATGCGATAGAGTCAAACTTCATAATCTAAAACCACCTTGAGTTAGATGTGCATGATTGCTAATTAAAAAGCCACATTTTAAGCAATTTTCTAAATCAAGGTGGGTGAGATTCAGACCTTAAATGCAGAGGTTCTGTCTCTATAGGAAGCCAGACTATGTTTAGGTTCCAAAAGATTAAACTAAAAGGGAGAACACAAGCTACTAGTGGGTCTATACCTAGAAAGTGTGGAACCCAACATAGCCTGTGTATTTTAGTAAAAAAGTTTGTGCTAAATGGTTAAAGATTTAAAAGTGGCTCTGCTATGAAAAGGAAACCAATGCATTGACCTCAAGACTGAAACACTGTGATCACTTCCCCAATAGCGAATAATCAATGGGTTGCAGCATCTTGCAATTACTGTAGTCCCTGACACAGTTTGTCAGGTAATTGCCAAGCAGTTATTCAGCTTAGCTTGACTTTTGCAAAAAGTATTTTTTGGGGAGCATGTGTATGAAAAAGTGATCTGCATATTGTAGTTTTGTGTGAGTTGGCAATGAAGGAATGCTTGTGGCTCCTGATAGACTCCGTAGAACTGTGACGTAAGCGTTAGAGCTCAGTGAAGTGAATGCAGGTTTAGAATGTTGAGTTCGCGGTTACATGCAATCGTATAAAGACGTGTTATACTAAGCTCCATGCATTGTATAATCATTGGCGAGGACCCGGGTTGGAGAGGACACAACAACTAGCGACAAGATAGGGAATAAGTAGCCAAAAGATTAACAGTGCTCTTCCAGAGAGTTTGCCGTGGTCTAGCAAACTGCTTGTGCGAGCCATGTGTACCTTTGTCGAAGTGCGGAATCGACGTTTGGCGTATGTGGAGTCAGAGCGCAGCCCCAGTCCATGTAAAGCATTTGAAGATACCAATAGCTTTTCTAAGACGTCTATACATCATTGGCCGAAAACCTGCTGGGAAGGCTGCAAACAAAGGTACTGTGCAACGACACAACCTAAAGCCATACATCATATAGAGTGATAACGCTGAGAGCAGAAACGCTGCGAGGCAGAGATCAACCAGGTGTCAGGCAGTACAAAGAGGTGCTTACAAGCAACAAAATTCAACTACAAGAAATTGTTATCTGCTTACCAGAAATGAGCAAAGAGAGTCATTGTGCCACAGTGCTGGGGGAAGTGACCCCAGAGGAAACACCTAGGGTTGTGCTTGTGGGGCTGTCTATACAAGACCGGCACACCGGGAAAGCTGCTAGGTGGCACCTCAGAACAACTCCAAAGGTCTCTTGATAGGAAAGGGCTCCCATGGAGACCAAGAAGGAGGTCAAGGTTCCATGGACTGTCCAAAATGGCCCAGAGGCAAGCACAGTAGAGGGCCTTAGTAATGGTATGGATGAAGCAGCAGACCATGTCGGAGAGAGCTTAACCCTCAGTGTCAGCCAATTTCTTAATTCTTGCAATACAGCCTCCTTCTTGAAACCTCCACCGCCATTCGATACCACCAAAAAGCTGAATATTTGGCTACAGATGGACTGCCTGAATAGAGACATTTGATGATTTAATTGATGCGATACAAGAAGCAGATAACACAATGATTATCAAGTAGAACCTCAAGAATCTTGCTGGTGAAGGTGTAAAAGAAGTCATAAAGAAATGACGCAAGTTGACTAAGTTACACACAGTCAAATCAAAGCAGCCTGAATCTCAAGTTCAATCCAATGCCAAATGTGGATTACAAAAGGTACATCTTCAGTCAAGAATGATAGAAAGCTGGTGAGACCATCGACAGATTTGTAGAGAGACTGCATACGCCCAACAAACACTACGTTCAATGAATTTAATGATGAGTAAGCTATATGCATCATAGTGATTGAAGGATGCTTGTCAGATCGATTCAGTTGACAAATGTTCAGAGAAACTCTTAGGTGCCGATTACGATCCTGGAAAAAACGGGTACGAACCGTCGGTCGGAGCGTTTTCTCCGTCCGACTCGTACCCGGTTGTAAAACTTTACAAACATGGAAGTACGATTCGCACGGAAACACCATTTCCGTACGAATCGTAAAAAACACAGTCCGACGAAATTATACATACGAATGTGATCCGGGAATGCTCCGACGTGACGTCGGGACGCTGTCAGGCAGCGTTTCACGACCCAGGAAGTACGATTCGAACCGACAGCAGTCCGGACGGCAATATTTTCACGGCACCCAAAAGGTGCCGGAAAAGCGAAGTACGCCGCGAAACGACCAGAATAGGGGGCCCGGTACGCGCCGTACCCCCCCCAGCCCCCGTGAGTACGCGCCGAACCCCCCGTGTATGTACACCCGTGTACGTGTCGTACCCCCCCGTGTATGTACACCCGTGTACGTGTCGTACCCCCGTGTATGTACACCCGTGTACGTTCGAGTCGTACCCCCACCCGTGTATGTACGGTGCGTACCCCCAGCGACCGACACAAATATCGAGTTGGAAATATTGGGAAATATTGGGACACAGAAATATCGACAGCAAGAATATTGTGGTCAAGAATATCGAATTTAAGGTAAGAAATATCGTTTTTAAAAATATTGAATTCATTAATATTGTTTGCAAAAATATAGTTGTTTAAAATATCGATTTTTTAATTAGTGTTATGTATTTTAGTTTATATTTTAAATGTATGTGATGTATTTTGTACAAGTATTGTTTATGTTTTTTAATACATTTTTAGTAGTTATCAATTTTATTTTTATTAAATGTTGCATTTTTTAGTTCCGTAGCGGTTTGTGGGTTTATAGGAAAATCGGGTGTGAAGTAATTTAATTATAATAAATTAGTTAATATGTTTTATTTAATAATATTTATTTAATTGAGATTTCATAGTGTTAATTGTGGGAAGTAATTTATTTGTAATTAATTATTCATTGGTTGTTAATTAATATTAATTAATTAATTGGTAATAATTATGGTAATTGTGTAATTTAGTTTTAGGTGCGCGTTGTGGGGTTTATAGGGGTAAAGAGTGGGGAGTAATTTTTGATTAATTAATAATTAGTTTTTAATTTGTATTAAATAAATTATTGAAAATTAATTATGGAAATGGTGTAATTAATTTTAGGTGCAGGTTTTGGGGTTTATAGGGTTAAAGGGTGGGAAGTCATTTATGTTTAATTAATTAATAATTAGTTAATAATTTATATTAATAAATTGATTGTAAATTAATTATGTAAATTGTGTAATTCATTTTAATTTCGGGTTGTGGGGTTTATGGTGGTAAAAGGTGCGAAGTAATTTATTTGTAATTAATTATTAATTCGTTATTAATTAATATTAATTAATTATTTGAATATTAAATGTGGATATTGTGTAATTCATTTTAGATGTGGGTTGTGGGGTTCATAGGAGTAAAGGGTGGGAAGTAATTTATGTTTAATCAATTAATAATTAGTTGATCATTATTAATTAGGGTATTTGTTTGTTTTATTGTGTGTGGGTTTTACTCTTATAGGGGTAAAGGGAGGGAAGTGAATTAATTCTACTTACTTTCATAATTGGATGTTAAATAGAATTAGATTTTCAATTGAAAATAAGTTTAAATTCTGTAATTATTTTTTTTAAAGTTTAATTTTAGCTGTGCTTTGTGGGCATTATAGGGGCAAAGTGTGGGAAGTTAATAGATTTTTATGAGTTTTAATTTTTTTTATGATTAATAATATTTCTTTAATAGGTAATTAATGATGTTAATTATGGAGGTACGTTTTAAAAAAAACAAATTAGATGTGGTTTGTGAATTGTGTAGTGTTATAAAGTAGAAAATAAAAAGTTAATTTATGTAATAATGTTTTTGTTTCTAAATAATTTGTAATTAAAAATATTTATTAGTTTGAAAATTTGTTTTTTTATTTAATATAATATTTTCAGGTATTTGTCATATGTATTTAACATTATAATATGTTTTTAAATTTGTATTTAATATTAAATATATTTGTATTTTAATTTTTAACATATTTATATATATATTTTAAAAATATATATATATATATTTATTTTTGTTGTTAATATTTTGATTGTTTTTAATTTTGAATGGACTGTAGTGAGAATATGAATTGTTACCCCTCCGCAATCCAACACTTTAACTACTGTTGCACTCACTGGAGTAGGAATAGTAATTTTACCCCTCCGCTATCCAACCCTTTTGCTACTGTTGCACTCATTGGAGTGGGAATAGTTATTGTAACCCCTCTGCTATCCAACACTTTCCCTACTGTTACAATTATTGGAGTGGGAATAGTAATTTTTACGCCTCCGCAATCCAACAATTTCCCTACTATTGCACTGACTGGAGTGGGAATATAAATTTTTACCCCTCCGCTATCCTACACTTTCTCTACTGCTGCACTGATTGGAGTGGGAATAGTAAATTTTATCCCGCCACTATCCAACACTTTCCCTACTGTTAAACTCACTGAAGTGGGAATAGTTATTTTTACCTCTCCGCTATCCAACACTGGCCCTAAAGTTGTACTCACTTGAAGGGGAATTGTCATTTTTACCCCTCGGCTATCCAACACTTTTCCTACTGTTGCACTCATTGGAGTGGGAATAGTAAATTTTATCCTGTCACTATCCAACACTTTCCTTACTGTTGCACTGACTGGAGTGGGAATAGTACATTTTTACCCCTCCGCTATCCAGCAATTTCCCCACTGTTACACTCACTGGAGTGGGAACAGTTATTTTTAACTCTCCGCAATGCAACACTTTCCCTACTGTTGCACTCACTGGAGTGGGAATAGTAAGTTTTTACAGCTCCGCTATCCAACACTTTCCCTACTGTTACACTCACTGGAGTGGGAATACTAATTTTTACCCCTCTACTATCCAACACTTTCCCTACTGTGGCACTGACTGGAGTGGGAAATGTAAGTTGAAAGGTTTTTAAATACTTTAATGTTTTAATTTATAATAAAATGATTTTTTAATTAGATTTTATGTTATTGGTATATATATACATACATATATATATATATGTAAATTATTATATAATGGTTTTAAAGTATATATATATATTAATTATTATGTATGTATGTTTAACATTTTAACTAAGTTCATTTGATATGTTTGTTAAAATGTATATTACATCAAATTTATATTTTTATATTAATTTCATTATTTAACATATTTAATATGTATTATTTTATTGTATATATATTTAAAAATCAATATTTTTTACAACTATATCTTTACATCAATATTTCCCCCCAATATTTGAACTGTCCATTATTCAGGAAGGTGCTCCCAGTCTGGCATGTCTGTCTTTGTAGAACTTTGAAGTATCATACATCTATGATGAAACCAATCCCTACCTGAAACACATCAAGTAATGGAATATGTACATTGATGACATTCTGATGATATGGAGGGGTACCAAAGAAGAAGCATATGAGTTTAATTCTTGGATCATCTATCTAAATCCCCACTTGAGATTCACAATGGAATATAGCAGCACAAAGATGCCCTAAGGATTTATCCAGACGCAGGAATCCTGAAAACAGAGGTCTACTACAAGCCCACCAATAGGAACAGGCTCCTACGCTTTGAACGTTTTCATCCTAGATCCCTAAGGGAAGGACTCCAGATTGAACAGTTCCTGAGGTTACACAGGAACTGTACTGAAGTAGCAAAATATAGGGAACACGCTGACATCCTGAGTAACAAATTGAAAGAAAAGAACTATCCAACAAAAACATTACAAAGGCTAAGAAAAGAGCCAGCAACAATGACAGAGAAGCCCTGCTGGGTGCTCATAAAAAATCTTGGCAACCCAGACCCGTCTGTATAACTACATATCGCCGAACTCGAATCAAGTGGCGAAGCTAGTGAAAAAAATACTGGAATATTCTGAACTCGGGTAGCCTCAATATTGAAAAAACACTTTCTTCCTTCAAAAGGAGTCCGAACTTAAGAGACGTCTTAGTACATACATGTCCCAAAAAACACATCCACTGAACCACAACAGACTCTGTGGAACATTCCCATCCCCACAGGCCATCAATCTTGTGGCAACTGTGGGGTATGCCAATACACACAGAGATGCACTACAGTTGAGTTGGGAATGAACACACTATGAAAACTTAAAATCTCATGAATTTTAATTCTAGCGATGTGATGTACATCATAAAATGCCCATACAAGTTGTAGGAATGACAACTAGGAAAGTAAAAACGTGTATTATGGAACATAGGAGCACAATAAGCTGTATGAAAGATAACAACAAACTACTACAAGGAACCAAAACACACTGTAAATAATATAGAATGGCATACTGTAGAAACATTAGAACATAGCCATACTTATATGAGCAGAGCCCTCCTAAGATATGAACAACGGTGGGTGTTTCATTTAAAAACAGACACACAGGGCCTGGATGATGAAATTCCTTGGGCATCCTTAAATCAGTAAAAACATTCAGTACAAACATACAGTACTCACCCATAAAAATAGTTGATGTCACATTTTCCCTGACAAGAGGTCCTTCGCATTGTTATGGGATGGGCCTACTCATGGAAGAAAGGTGTTATCTACTTCCTTATCTAATGCGGGGGCAGACCTGAGTAATTACACCCATAAGATGGGATAAACATTGCCAGAAACTAGATCATGATTTTGGAAAAAGCAATAACTATAAGAGAAAATATAATAACTATTGAAGATATGCATATGGAATTCATATGAAGCGGAAGCGTAAGGTTAAAAGAAACTCTAGGTTTTTATCCCGAAAAACTTGTTAACATGCAATAACTGATTGTAAGATAGGATGCAGTGGGATTGGACCACATCCACCAGCATTCCTAGCGGTTCAGTAGTCCACGAGTCGGAATGACAACACCAATGGACGCTGATACTGGCCGGCAGTTAATCTCCGGATAAACCGAGGGATCACTCGGATTTTGAAAGAAAAAAGATTTACCATGAGAACATAGATGAGAGTACTCATGCTTAAATGGTTTGAGCCAAAGAGAGACGAGGACCCGGTCTCCAGGCAGATAGCCAATGATAAATGGAGCGGAGCTTTAACCGCAGTAATACTACCCCCTCGCAAAATGAGCTAAATGAACAGGTTTGACCAATTATGAGCAGTAATTACAACATCTGAGTCCTTTAAATACACGAGTATGGACAGAACGTGCTATCTGACCAGACAGCTGTTGGTAAGAGAAAAGTTAGGATCAGAGAGGGCACAGTTCCTTGATGGAGTAAGTGTTTGTGTGTTTTTAATTAACATCTCCTCGGCAGCTAACACTGAACGTTTGAGATACCCAACAGAGGATTATTTCCCTTCACAAGGTAAACAATACTAAGAGATATGCAAATGAATGGCAACTAACTGGGGCATTTTTGCAGTGTGTGACTACAGGATATATCCCCCACAACATACCATGATGCGAGTAGCTACAGAAGTATAGGTACTTGCACAGGATCCCAGCTATTCTGAAGCATGTTTTTATATGTTCCCCTTGAATGCTTTTTTAACAGACCAAGTGTAATGACATATGGGGAGATGAAGTAGAACATACCCCATTGATTTCTCTCCTTCTACGTCTTAGACGGTTGCATTCATTTTATGTTTGTGTCTCCCAAATTTGTAGGTGTCTAACTCAGATGTCTCTATCTCAGAGAGGTAGGCCCTCTCTGTTTTGCTTTACACTTATAGCGTATTACATCATCCCACCTTCACTTACTGATAGGGTAGGAGAAAAAGTGTAAAAAAAAACCCTGACAAATGCTTCAGACCGATAAGGCTAACAGGAAGGGCAGAAACATGTTGGTAGAAAAATTGGGGTTGCAAGGATCATAATATACAGAGCCGTACCCCTCCATTACCCTATGGTAATCATTTTAATTTATACTCAAGTACCACATGACTAAAAGAACACTTGGTGGTATACCTTGAGATATTTTTAGCTAGTAACTGGACCACTGTTATACAGAGTAGAAAAGAAATATCTAAGAACTCCCTCGAGATAGCCCTTCCCGAGGTTGAGTCCGCCCTGGTGGTACCATACTACCAGGGTGGGGCCTATGATGAAGCATGCCACATTACGTGAGTGAGCTCACCTCCTCCAATTCTTGGAATTACCCTTTTCAATAGGAGACCCCAAAAACACTAAACCGGTCTGTGTAAAATAAAACATTGGACTCACTTTTACAGGCCTGGGATAGTTCTTCTCCTAAGGTCCTGAGGTCTCTTGAATATAGCCCCCACACCTAATTTTTGTGATATACAAGCATCAGCCAATGGCCTTGTTGAACGTTTCATGAGTTCTGTTACGAAAGCTGTCCAGCTTACTGTACTAGAAAAGCTCAACCATAAAACTGTCTTAAATTTGACTCTTCAAGCTTACTATTCGGCCCTAACTTGACCACAGGTGAAAGCCCTGTAACCTTGATGTTTGGTAGATCCATGATGACCAGGTTACCTCAATGGACCAACAGAAGATCAAATACTGAGGAAGAAACCAGCATAAAAGACTTGAATGCAAAAGATGCTACGTTCACTAGAGGAGATCGAGTGCTTGTTCGTCAGCAGAGAAAATGAAAGTCTGATGCTCTATTTGATGATGAATCATTTCATGTTGTGACCAGCAAAGGGCAAATGGTGACTGCCCAATGTCCTGGGAAGGCCTTTACATGAGCCTCCTCACATTTCCAACATGGGGCTCACCCCTCATCAGTCACTGATGTCAATGTACATCCTGGGTCTAAAAGGACAAGTAAAGACCCCCTGACTGCTGCTGTTCCTACATTACGAACACAAGTCATGGACACTTTTACTGCTTATCCCCGGTTTCCGAAAAAACACAGTTGGGACGTGTGATCAAAGTGCCACCAAAGCTCATTAAAGAGCTATGATTGTGTATTTATCTCTAAAAAACATTTTTTTATTTAACAGAGGGGAGATTTAGTGTTGTGTGAGTTTGCAATGACGAAACCCTAGTGGCTACTCATGGACTCCGTAAAACTGTGAAGTAAGCATTAAAGTTTAGTGAATTGAATACAGGTTTAGAATGTTGAGTTTGTGTTTACATGCAGAAGAATGAAGACGTGTTATATGGAGCTCCTTGTATGGTATAGTCATTGGCGAGTACCCGGCCTATGGAGGACACTACATATAACTGTGTAGATGTGGATGCTGATTGAGCAATTTAGCTAAGGGGTGCCTGTGCAAGTTAAACAGTGGGGCAGGAAACTAGACTCTTGGGGAACACCACACTTGAACATTGTTGATTTCAAACAAAAAGTGGAAAGAGATACATACAGATTGTGCCCTAACAGTCGGAAATGAGTAAAGTCAGTTGAGTACTAGACCTGAAATCCTCCTCTCTCGAAGGTTTATTGAGTTAAGGTGTGGCCGATGGTGTCAAATGCAGCTGAACGATCTAGAAGTAGCAATGCACTGACACCACTGGTGTCCATTAATCTACGAAGGTCGTCCACTACAAAGAGCACTACTACCTCAGTGCTATGATTCAGTCTAAAAACATTGAATAGTTTGATATATTAAAAAGAAAAAGTATTTAACAGAAGACTCATTTTTGTAATAATTTGTCTATGTAGGATAACAGAGAAGGAAGGAAAATTGCTAAAAGCTTCCAAACTGATGTTTTTTTTAACAAAGATACAGCCACTGCTTGCTTCCAGCCCTCAGGGAATATATACTCGGAGAAGGAACTGTTGAAAAGTAACAAGAGGTCGTTTTTCAGATAGTGACAAGGAAGTTTCATTAACTTTGCAGGCCAGCGCCTTAGGAGAACCAGAGACGCGGGCTTGTGAGATGGTGTTAATTAATGAGATTCAGTGGTACATTCAAGTGTTCAAGTGAACCGAGCAAGTAGGAAGTAAGCATTCTGAACTGATGTTCTCAGGGGGTAAAATTTTCTCTTTGAAGATGACGTCTCAGATTTTAAAAATTTTGCCCTATAAAACAAGAGAGCAGCTTATCACGTATGTCTCTGAAGGAATTAATAAAGGAATGCATAGATCAGGATCATTAAAGTTCCTCTAAGATGCAAAAAGGTTCTTTAGACAGATATGAGGTAGATTAAATTCTTACAAAGAAATAAAGTTACTTTACCCCCAGAAATGTTTGCTTCTATACAGCTAGCCAATTAACCTCTTGGGTTTTGGAGTCTTGAGGGTAATTTACCCACCATTTCCTGTGATTTAGTTTCTGCTTGCTGAAACATCTATTTTGGCCACCGATCGGAACCTGGATGCAGCCCAGGTTCTACAACGTTTAATGGCAGTGCTTAATTTGTAAAATATTAAGTGCCAGGGCTCTGACCAGGAGGCCACTGAGGCTTGCACCACCCATTGCCCTAGTCATCACTGCCAAAACAACTACTAATCATCTCTCTCGCAGGAAGCTGCTCATCTCTAAATTAGATGAGCAGCGCCACCATGTGGTAGACTGTTCTAGGTTAGTGTTGACAATTAGGCGCCGGTGCCGAGAACCCGAAACCAATTAGGTGCCGGTGCTTAGCACCGGAAAGCCCCGGCTCAAATTAAGCACTGTTTAATGGCATGTATTAAAATGATACAAATTAATGGGAATTTTCATTGCTATAAGCTCCAACAGCTCCTTTCCCCCTACAAGCAGCAATGATGTGTCAAATGTGCTACAATGACACTGCAAATTACATTTTAGCAATGGCATATATTACTTGCGGACGGGCATTATTGCGTGGAAATCAAAGCTGTGTCTGCTTTTTGGGAAAAAATCTGTTTAATTGAACAAATATTCCCAAACTGCAATACTAAAAAAAGAAAAAAAAATGGCAATTTTATAAAAGGTAGCAGCTATTTAGCTAGCCACCAGGTAAATTGTTAATTTTCTCTGTAATTTACTTGGCCACTGAGATTATTTACTATTTGGTTGATGGCCTTGAAAATAATAGCTAACTATTTAACAAGTCGCTCGTTAAGTAGTAGAGATTCTGCACTGTTCAGCTGGCAGCCATGCAATATCTGAAAAACCTCACTATTTACCTGGCTGCGTACTAAATTGTAGAGATCCCGCTCTGTTTGCCCAGCAGCTGTGCAAGTAACATGGAATCTGCACCATTTGCCAGGCCATGTCTAAATAGCAGAGGCTATGTTCTGTTTGGCAGGCAGTCAGGCAAATAGCAAATAAATATTACTATTTACCTGATCCCTGACTAACTAACAGACATTATGTACTACTTGCTCAGTGGTCATGCAAACAGCAAAGAAACTTCCAACGGTTGTGCAAACAACAAAGAAACTTCATTATTTCCCTGGTTGCTTGTTAAATAGCAGAATTTATGTACAATTTGGATGGTGGCTCGCCAAATAGCAAAGAAATTTCATTATTTACCCAGATGCTGGCTATATAGCAAATATGATGTACTTTTTGGTCTGCAGCCTTGCAAATAGAAAATAAACTTCATTATTCACCTGGTGGCTAGCTAACTAGCACCCAGGATAACATACGATGACTAGTAGCCTTGCAAATTGCAGAGAACATTCATTCTAAACAGCTTAAATTTTGTATTAAGGCTTATACAGTTTTTCAACATGCACTTACCACAGGGCAGACATGCTAACAAGTAGTGCACACAATTGGCATCCATCTTGTTAC
This sequence comes from Triturus cristatus, assembly GCF_964204655.1. Taxonomy (NCBI): domain Eukaryota; kingdom Metazoa; phylum Chordata; class Amphibia; order Caudata; family Salamandridae; genus Triturus; species Triturus cristatus. Next base: position 535,464,683 of record NC_140580.1, read on the forward strand.
GCAAGTTAGGGTCCTGATGTATTATTATTTCAAATACAATTGTGCACATACTTCTTGTGAATAGAATAGTATTTTGTACTTGACCTTTGTACTATTAGGTCCATTTACAAAATACTGAATCGCAGGGGGTTGCAGAATAACAATATTCATTAGGCAGCTGGTAATTTGAGACCCTCTTGGATTGGCTATAATCAGGGATAGTGGCCTGCAAAGGACAGCACATCACCATCTTTGATAAAATGATATCATTAGCATCTGTACAATAACATAATCGAGCATTGACATCATAGTAAGTGGAGAGGCTTAAGTGGTATGCCCGGAGAATCTAGTTAAGTGTGAAAGAAAGTTCACTTTGTCTTCCGTGCCGCCTCTCAGGTCCGTGACATGTTACATTTATCGAGAACCACAAAAATAATAATAACAAGAAGGAGACCATGTCAGTAGTACACAGATTAAGTTCAACATTAAGTCATGTGTAGGCAACAAAGTGAAATAACTTAAGAAATAAAATGAGAAATGAAGAGTCGATCTCTATGTGTAGACATGGGCCAAGGCATGTATGCAGGTAGAGTGCGTCAGTGGGCATCACGTGTGCAGCTAAATTGTTGAGGTGGCCCGCAATTTGTATTAGAGCCAAGGGAGACGGAGGCCGTAGGGGGATTGGAGGAGAAAAGAGCCGTACAGGAAAGAGAGGAGAGGTACGAGGGGAGCAGAAGCCCCGTGTATCCCGCAACCAGGGGTGTGTAGGTGTATATAGATGTGTGCGTAAGAATGCAGGTCCCTCAGTTGGAAGGGTCAAGTCCCCATGGTAATGATCGGGGATGAGATGGGGGTGCCGCAGCCAGCCTGGCCTCAATCATTGCCAGGTTTTTCTGCCATTGCATGGGGTTCAGTTGCGGGGGTGCCAACGCTCATGCAGCCATCACCAGTTGATTAGTGTGTTCCGATACCAAGGCTCTGCGAAGGTCGAGCAGCCACGAGTGGAAATTGGGACCCAGTTGGGCCTTCCAAGCCATGGCAATTTTTCGTTTGGCGAGACCCAGGACTAAGTCTAAGAACTTGTTCAAACCCTTTCGAGAAGTGGTATGCCTCGTGATGCAAAGTAGAAAATGGGCAGGATGCGCCTCTACCTGGGTGGCAGCTGCCTTCGTGAGAACCGAGGCCACCTTGGACCAATATATTTGAATAACCATACAGGTCCATACCATATGCATAAATGTGGCTCCTGAGGCGCGGCACCTAGGGTATTGTCTACTGTGGTTAGCACATCTCCATCTCAACTTTTTTTAACGCACCTTGTGTTCCTCAAAGGAACCAGTACTGCTTTAAAAAGGGTTTCTGTTGAAAGCTTGAGGGGAGAGAGCAGTGGTCCTTCGAGAACAAATGCTCCTACTCCTTTAAGTTTACCTGTAGAGGTGGCTAATGATAAAGATGATTAGAACCTTTGCAAGACTATGTGAAGCTGTTTACTGTTCTACAACTAAGTACTCCCTCTTACTCACAAAGCCTGGGGACTGTACCAGGGCCAGATATAGAATTACCAAATGGCTACATGTTATTAGAACACCTGTTTTTAAGCAGCAAATGAGTGCATTCTTGATTTATTAATTCTGGTTCAGTTCATTGAAACAAATTTAAAACACCTAAAAGCAAAGGCCAGACCAAGAAGTGTTGTATCCCAATGCCATTGTTGCATCTGATATTTAGTGTGATCTTATCTTATCGAAATAGAAACAATTACATAGGGCCCCTTACGAAGTCACAAATGCAGTACAATTGAGAGGTTTCAGTCCAATCTCAGGACAGAAGGAAGAAAAAAGAAAAACCAATGGCCTTATTTAGAGTGTAGTGGACGGGACAACGCCTTGGCCATCTCAAGGGATCTTCGCCTGCCAAATTTAGAGTTGTCCGCCAGCTCTGTGGTCAGCACTATACATTGACAGAAACTGCTCTCATGGCAGTTCCTGTCTATGTAGGAAAAGTCTGACAAATGGTACCATCAGACATGATGGCTAACTGTCAAACTTTTCAAACTTGTCAAACTTTTCAAACAAACTCCTAAAACTGGAGGAGTTTGTTTTTGAAAAACTAAAAATTAATGGCCCGCACATGATGGAAGTTTTCAGGGATTGAGGGTCATTACTTTTTACATCGAGCATTCGAGACCGCTTGTATATACTTTAGTATATACTTATTTGTGTATGTACTTTGTGGGCTCTGGAGATCAACCCTAGGACTTGTCTGTTTACGCTTAGGGACATTTTTATGTTCAACTGCCTCTATTTAACTGTCTTGATAGAAAACGACCAGTTGAGGCCTCTAACATACCAGAATTGCTTTCTGCTTGTTCTACTGCCTCTATTTAGCTGTCTTGATAGAAAACGACCAGTAGAGGTCAGTAAAATACCAGAATTGCTTTCTGCTGAGGGACTTTATTTTTTTAATTTTTCTGGCAACTGCCTCTATTCAACTTTCTTGATAGAAAACGACCAGCAGAGGTCAGTAAAATACCAAAATCACTTGAGCATTTTCTAGATTCCAGTCCATAGAAATTGTCTTCCACGAGCACCCATAAACAATAATATGTTTTTCAAATCTTGAATTTTCAGTGATATGACCACCGAAGGCCCTGATTTTATATTAAAAACAGAGCTTTGGACTATACTATTTCCCGCTGAAAGGCACAATTTCTCTCCATGTGTTCCCATACCGGGCGTGTCACTCAGTTTGGTGTTTACTTTCCCTCCATGTTAAAGAACAGTAGATGTTTCAGCACCCAGGCTAATGTGCTGCATAGCTAAATACATAAAAGGCGAGACCGATTGCATGTTTTATCTGTCACTTGTGCCCAGATTTTATGCTAAATAGGGTGGACGGTGTAAAATTCTTCCTGGCCAGGCCCTCAGAGGAAATATTCTGTCAACAGAGCAGAGCGAAGGAAGGCCCCATTCTGTTCAATTAACTGAACCTGAATGTCATTGAAACATGAATTATTATTCCCAGTAAATCAGAGAAAAACATATATGCATCAAAGACACAGAACAAAAGAAACTGACAGAGCTATTTTATTTATTGACTTTATTACAAATATTAAAGGGAATTAGATACTTAATAAACAGATATTTTGTTACATTCATTCTTGTGACCTATGGATTGATGATTTCACAGTCCACTTTTATACTCATTTGCCAGACAAGTGATGTGAATACTATGTTTAGGTTTCAGAACTGATTTGGGGTGATTCTCTTTCACATGTCATGTAGCTCAGTGACAGCCTTTGTTCTAGGTGATAGCTCTCACAGCGATAAGCAATAATGCTGCTTCCAAGCAGAAGAATTCAAAAGGACACACTGAAGCGTAAGTTCTCAGCACTTGTCTGTCATCTGCCTTCCTGAGCAGTCATCAGGCACAGAGAAAAGGGCAGGCCCAGCTTAGGAACTGAAACCATCAACAAGTGAATCCTCTGACCTACTCCTTACCTATACCATCCACCCTATGTTGTCACTTAGAAAGTACTAAGCAGCAGCTCTTTGCTAACAAGGACCTCACATAAATCTTATCTGCATCCTTTTCAGCATACTCCCGCACTTCAACGCTGGGGGTCCACAGTGAAGTAGTCAATGCATTTCCACTGCCTAGGGAAGCTGTATTTACTCTCCATCACATGCCATTCAAACCAAGGGGTGTCCAAAATGCATCTCACTTGTCCCAGCACTTAGGCTTTCCCCACAAGTGAAGTCTTATTACTACAGCCTTGCTACATACCCACTGCACATCCTCGCACATAGAATATCATTGCAAAGGTCTGCGATTCACATAGAGTAACGGTCTTAATACTCGGGGCCTTTTTGCTGGCCTTCCAACACTTCTGCAACTTGCGTACTCTTCCATCCTTCATCTAGACCTCAGAGTTTTGCAGACCCCACTTCTGGTGCTGAGCTTGGTTCCCACTGCTATCACACCTGTAAATCAGAGCCCTTCGAGGACCATCTAAAATTATCTATCTGGAGCCTCATTTATTTCTGCTAATTGGAGCCTTCTAATGATCCTGAAATCCCCTTTGTTGATTGCCATTGTACTTTGCCCCCTTTATTAGCCATTGACTATTTTTGCTGTCTGAGTTTCTCAAACCCTTTCTGCCATCCTTTGCAGACCAAGCTCTTTTTCACCCATCCACCTTTAGACCCGCTGCCAAATATCAGTCCCTCTGTCTTCTGATCTACCCTCCGAAGACTGTGCGAGCATGAGTCAGAAAATGCTGTCACTCAGAGATCCCAGTGTAAGAGTCCTGGCATTCTATTCACGTTGCAATCTCTTATATTTCAGCGAGTAATTGGCAGTCTATAATTGGGCTGAAAAAAAGTGTCAGAGCTCAATAAGGGCACCCCCATAGCTCCTTGCCTGATACCAAGCTCGGGCTCTGAGAACTTGAGCCTCAGAGTCCCTGTTGCCTCCAAGGGCTTGCAGAATACTTTTTAATAAGACACGGCACAACTAGATGGCCATTGTTCAAGGCTGGACATCTGGTCTATCTGGGTGCAGGACAACTGATAGCACTCTATTTATTCCAATGGCGCACCCAGAGGTTGGGCTCTCCTAAAAGCCCCAATGGGGGCTTATTCAACTCTTCGGGCTCAGCCAGTGCTCTAGGAGGTCAAGTGTGCTTTCTCAGTTGGCCCCCTTTGTTACTTGTTGTGCACGGATTGCAAGAAATGGGGGTAGCCCTGCTCCAGACTAGTAGGGACAGGGTACTCTGGACCCCCTTATCATCTAGTTATTCTCACCTGGATGGGTCTCACAGATCCCCCTCAGTTCTGCGCCTGTCTGATGGGCCTTTTCTCCAATCCGTGCTTCACGTAAAGCATGCAGGAATTCTAAGCTGACATCCTCATGCAGGGCAGCCTATGTGCGGGTGGTTTAACCAGCATTGCACCCTGATCACAATGGCGGTGCTAACCTGGAGGTGCTGACAAAGGCTTATTTGACTCTCCAAGCCCATTCAGGGTTCCAGGAGGTTGGATGTTGTTCGCTCCCATGGCCCACTTTCATTTGATGAGCATGGATTACAAGAAAACAGATAGTCTTCCTCCAGATTATTAGTGACAAGGTGCAAGGGACTCCCTTGTGCTCCATTCTTTCTTCCCACATGCTGTAAGGGCCTTAACCTGCTCACCCATGGGTCCCAGGAGCCGAATCTTCAGCTTCCTTCCTGGCCTGTCTGATGGATCTTTCTTCCAAGCCTTGCTTCCAGAGAGCAGGCAGTGAATCAAAACTGACATCTCTGTGCAGAGCGACCTTCACTAGGGTGGTTTAGCGAAGCCAGATCACTGAGCTCTTTGTCACACATTGTCTGTTTAGTGTTGTTGCTGACAGTTGCTGGTAACTTGCTGAACCTCATTCATGCTAGGGATTGCAATTATGTCCCATAAATGAGGAATTCCAAGTAAATTTGGGTCATAAACTTAGATTAAGTCCCTACCCTTTATACCTACTGCTTGTCACTACTACTGATTGGATGTTTTAGTGAGTTTCTTGAATTGGCACTACCGGGTTTGACAACGGTTCTAGTGGAGAAGATGATCAAACTTGACTATCTCGAGGAAGTAAAAGTCAAAACAAGGTTTCCGTAGGTGAACCTGCAGAATGACCTTTAACGGCAGAGCGGCCTAACTAACTGACAGTGACCGCCTGAACCCTTGGCAGCCTCCCAGATGGATGCCAAGGGACAGGGCCCAGCCCTCACCGTGTGCATCCCAAAAAATGGTGAACTATGCCTGGGCACATCAAAGCCAGAGGAAACTCTAGTGGAGGTCCATAGCGATCCTGATGTATAAATCAGTCATCCGATCTGGGTATAGAGGCGAAAGACTAATCAAACCATGTAGTAGCTGGATCCCACTAAAGTTTTCCTCAGGAAAACTAGCACATGGAAACCCTAGTTTTATTTGGTGAAGTAGATGACTAGAGGTCTTGGGGACTAAACAATCTCAACCTATTCTCAAACTTTAAATGGGTAAGATGCCTGGCTTGCTAAGTGGAGCCGGGCATTGAATGCAAGTGCCTAGTGAGAGGCAGAACTGGCACTACGGAATGAACCAAACGCCGGGTTAAGGTGCCTCATGCCAATGCTCATCAGACCCCAGAATAGGTGATGGTTGATAAAGACAGCAGTAGACAGGTGCCGGCTAAGTTGGATCTGCTCTGGGGACAGTGGCAGGTGGGGAGTTTGCCTGGGAGGGTACACTTGTCACAGAATAAAGCAGGTGACTTAAGGCAAGCTCTGGGAGGACAGAAACCACCAAAGAGAAGAAGGCAAAAACCTGCTTCATACCAATTTCCAGTATGAATACAGACCCTGAATACAGACCATGAAAGTGGGGCCTCATGATCTTTTTCACATTTTGGGTTTCAAGAAGGATGTGTCAGAAAAGTTTCCCCAAGGATAACTGGCTTGTGATGGCCAAGCCATCATGGCAATGTCGCTTTTTGATCCTCCAGTGTCGCTCTTCCTAACAGTGTGAAGCAGAAATAACCAAGTGTTGGATTGTTCATAATAGGGAAATTGAGCTGGGTTTATACTGTTGTGAGACAGGTTAGGTTAGTTACACCCTACTAATTTGTTGTTGCAATAGTAGTCCTGCTCAGTACTATATGAACCGCAGGTTCAGAAATTTTGGGTATGTGCTTGGCTGAGGTACAGCTACCATCTGTGAGATTATGACTGAGCGCATCCAAGTCAAGTTTCCCCCTAAACCATAACAATACCTCAGTGCTCTGAAGCCTCAGCTGGCCCGGCATAGCTAGCCACTGGGCCGGTGCATAGAGCTGCTCACCTGGGGACTGGAGTGCGGATGGAAGGGGGCCGCCTTCATCGCCTTTAGTGCATTGCATGTTTGTTTGTTCACCTGGTGCTTAATTATTTGTAGACTACCTGATTCTGGGTCAGCTACCTTGCTGTGAACTACTAAGCCAAGCTTTTGTCTCTGTGGGTGCCCATGCCCCCCTGGAACCCCTCTGCCGCCTGGCCAACTGGAGGGATGGGATGCAGGTTTGTGGGAGGCTGCATCCACCATGTGCAGTGGGACACAGGGGCCTGTTAATTGTAGGTAGGGGGGCACAATCCCTCACAGGTCAGCAGGGTGACCAGATGGTCGGAGCAGGCAGCAACAGAGTTACCTCGAGGCAAGAAGTTGGTCAGAGACTTGAGGAAGGATCATCTTGAGCATTGACCTAGTTGTCGGCAGCCACCTGGACACTCTGGTCATCAGGTCAGACAGAGCCACCTGGTTGCTGGTCTGGCCAACCAGATGGTGGTTGGCTAACCAGATGGCCGGTGTGCTGGCCAGCATAGCTAGCACTGACTTGTCCTCCTGGGTTCTGTAAGCCTGTACTGCCAGGCACAGGCACCAAGAAGGTGGAAGACAGTGACCCGGGGCCGATGGACTGGGGTGGCAGCCCCTACCCAGAGCATGATGGTTGCAGACTAGGGAGGATTCTCATGTCCCTCTGGGCAGTGAACCAGAGATGTTCCCTGCAGGCCAGAGCTCAAGACACCAGCCAGGGCCACCTTCACTGTCTAGACTAGGGTGGTGTCGGACAGGGTAGGAGCCTAGGTCTCCTGTAGGATGATTAGTCCCCTTAATCCCCACATGAGTGGTGGGCAAAGCCATGACTTTTGCTTTGGAGGACCTGTCCCAACAGGCCAGGGCTCCAAGCACCTGGCAGGGCTACCTGCCCTACATGGGTCAGGGTGGTGTTGGACCGAGAGCAGTCAGGCTCCTGCAGGCTGACAGATTCCATAATTTCTTGTGGGAGACCTGGTCCCGCAGGATGATGGTTCCAGCCAGCAGGCAGAGCCTCCTACCCTGCTCAGGTTTTGATGCAGCCCCACCTACAAGGGACTCTCAGGATTCAATATGTCTACCAGTTAGCTTGTCACCTTCGTGTTGGCAAGAAAGTCACTAGTGACGTCTCATTCTCAAGGCTTATCGAACCTATCGACGAGTATCGCCAAGGCATTCATATGGATATACCTATGGCCTAAGAGAATTATGTGGATATAAAGTTTACAAAAGTGCTGAATGCGAAGGGCGAACATCATTGTAAGGTTTAAGGTGCTCCAGGTGCTTTGCTTAACTCGTCTCCGCCCCGCCACATTCATTCTTTGGAGGTTGACGCACATTCAGATGGTGTCTGCCACTTCCACACACCGTTGTTGTGTGACAACCGGCCTGTACTCAGCGTACAGGCCGCGTAGCGCTCAGTATGAGTGGGTGCCATTGAAGACAGTGTGGTCATTGAAACATACAGGCAATCCTTTGCATGCTGTGTTAATTTGAAATCTGAGAGCAGAGAAGGAGGAAGTAGCGCCAACACTCTCCCTGCCCTGTTTATAGCTCCTGCTAATAGGTGTTCCGTTTAAATAAAGTTTGCATGGCTAGTGCAAGGCTTGCATCTCGCTGTTCGCTGTTAGCACCTTTTTCAAGCGGAAATCTAAACTTTCAGCATGAGAAGGCGACACTGCACAACCCATTCACATGCATCCTAAAGTTAGGAAAGAAAACTATTTCTACACCCAGAAGTGACACAATTCTATGGCTTAGTATCATTACCCAAAATGTCAGTAATCACTAATGTTATTGACAGTTGAAATTCCTTCATGTATGAAACATTGTGAAATATGTTCATATATTTTCAATATCACATATGTCAGTGAGGATTCCAACCCATACACTATAGCATTTGAAAAACGATGCTTGCTAACGCATAAACATTAACATGAATGAGGTCAATTGTTTGAACAGCTGGTGATTTCAAGGTACTGATTTCACAATCATGTATAAAACTCTATTAGCGACAGCCATGCCCTTCGTATTGAATGAATGGCAAGCATCTGCAGCTCTGAAACTTTCCCCCTGAAAAGGAAATGTGTTGTATTGAATATAAGTTTGGAGCCTACAAGTTTAACACCTTTAACACTGAGGAGAGCAATTAGAGTTATGGAGTAGGTTTTTGCCTACTTCTGCGTGTTTTGCTGGAGAAGGCACTCTCTTTGGGTAGCTGTCACTGAAGAGTCAGACAGGGATGGTTCAGTGGCAGAACACCCCACCTGGCACAGGGAAGGGCGGTGAGGAGGGTCTGGGTGTGGGGGAGGTAGACAGACGACTGGATAGGTAAAATTTAATAAAAAAATTAATAAAACCACTTACCTTGCGCTAGCTGCATCGCCGAGTAGGCGATGCGTCGAGCGCAAGGTAAGTGGTTTTATAAATTTTTTGTATTTCATTTTACCTATCCCGTCGTCTGTCGAATTTGCCCCCACCCTGCCCTACCGCTCTTACCTGTGCCAGCCACCACTGCCTAGAGCCCAGTGTGCATCAGCAGTAGAATGCCAGGTTGCTCCTTGAAGCAGCAAGCGTGTTCCCCTTGCCAATGAAGCAGGATGGTAAAATGTGTTTAAGGCAGCCTTCCAGCCTTCCAGCCTCCGGGTAAAATGCCCGATGCCCACTATGACCAGTGCGGCCCTGTCCATCAGTGATAATGTACTTAATTGGTTCCACCCGGGGATTGTTACTCACACTATTTTGCCTCACCCGTAGGTAAACATTGTTGTGACTTGCGATGGCAACATAAGTGTAGTTAGGGGCATGGAGAGGAGAGTCTGTCATTTTCCGATAATTCTTGCGGCGTACCCAACTAAAAGAAACCTTTATTTGGTGTTTTGAAGCTGACACCTTAGTTATTTTCTGAACCATATGCCTTTTTTCAGAACCTATCCTTTGTAAATAAAATTGGGGATTTCCTTTATGGAACACACTTGCTGGATATTCGGTATTCTCTATGTAATTTTGGCACCTGTAATGTTTTTTGTTTCTAGTAAAATATTGGTTGTTAGACAATTTAGTTTTGCAACGATTATACTCAAGATTCAAAATTCTTAGTATCAAATGACTTTATCTGACTAATTTGTTAATAAAACTCTTTACTTTTACTAGATGTAGTCTAGTTTAACAAGAGCATGCACCGGACCACAGTCTTGAAACACTTGTAGGGGAGCAAATAGATTACTTTTTGCAGAAGGCAGACATACAGAAGCAACTGGAAGACATTCTGGTGACCTGTTGAGCAAAGGAAAGGGAATTGTCAAAGTAAAGCAAGGATTCTCGGCCATGTTGGAAAAAACTAAAGAGAGAATGGAGGCCATTATGAAGACCATGCATAAATGGGGCCACCCCCATCATAACAGTGGCTTTGTCTAAATTGATACTAAGCCTCTTTGAGGTCATCCAGCAGACCACGAAGAGGCGAGCATGGAAATGATCTTGGCCTGACTAAATGTCACTATCGAGCCTCAGCATGATCTAAGTGTCATCTTTGTGGATCATGAGTGCAAATCCAAAATAACGAATTTACTGTGCAAGGGTGAGGGGTCATAGGTATTCAACAAAGTTGGGATCAATTAGCTTCCCAGTAATGCCCGAAACTTGGACTACTTGAGGTAATTGGTAATGGCTTGCAAAAGGACGGCATGGTACTTCTCAGAACCCCAAGTGACGGAGACATGGCCGACACATTGCCTGTAAAGTGTATATTGCGCTACTTGCTATCAAGGTTCCTTCAATATGCTTAGTAATATACTAGCAATGGGGAGAAGAGTGACACAGGTAAATAGAGGGGTGAGAGGGTCCAAGAAAGAACCAAACCTCTTTTTCTAGCAACCCAATCTTTTTACCAAAGAATAGGAAAATAAATCAAACGTAAGCAAATTAAGAGGGGAAGGGAAAGAAGACACTGCAATAGCACTAGTTCAAAGTATGTAGTTGAATCTGAGGCCATTCAACCAGACCCAAAGCTTACAGTAACAACAAGTAGGTGTATTATCCTGAATGTGTTCATCTAATGTCAGGGATTTAGGCCATATCCATGCTAGCGTAGGTTTGCTTCAAAATCCAAGGATTTTCTTTATTATGTGGGAAGGTAGCACATGGGAGACAGAAAGGAAACGTGAATGAGTAATTGATATATATAAATGCGAGCTACTACTACTAAAAATAATAACAAATTTCCTTCCATACTTATTTTGTAGTTCTCTGAGTAACAACCATTGGCTTTAGATTGTACAAGTAAAAGCAGATGAATAGAGATGTTATCTACAAGAAGAAGCTGGGTTGCACAGGTAAAAGCAGATGTGCATGAACTCTGCTAAGAGGAGGTCAGATGTCTTTGGAGTGTCTGGCTATTGTGAGGTAATTCCATTTATATAGCAATTCATACCCCTGAGGAGGCATCGAAAAGAGTTAGCTGATGGGCAGCTTTCTACACTATGGGGGGGTGCTTGTTGTAAGAGCATTGAAATTGCTAGGAGCCCTATGTGGGAACCATCTTAATGCCGTACGTGTTTGGCAAGAGCGATCCTCTTATTTTGTCTAAGGACATTGCACCGAAACATGTAGCGTGAAGGGTAGAGTGCATGCATTTTACATCAATACATTTTGAAATAAATGAAGTAAATCATTTTTGGAGGAAGAGGAAGGAGGCGCATTGTTTGAAGGGCGAAGATGAGTCCAAGGAGGATTGCACCCTCCTGTTGAGGGCGAGTTGAGTGATCTGGCTGTGATGGCTATCGGAATAACAGAAAACCCAGAGGCAGGCTCGCGAAAGTCAAAAAGTACTACAGAGTCCAATTGTCTACAAAGCTGAGATTCCAATAAGGCATTTGTCAAAGGCATTTCAATCTCCTAGTTGGTGACCCAAGCCAGGGGCATAGGCCGAAAGGCAATCACAATGTATGACTTTATTTATTTATCTGCACTACATTTGTTAGCAAAAATGACATGATGCATATAACATCCACATTGGTTATGTTCAAGTTCTTTTCTGTCTGTTATACACATTGTCAGAAAATGTAGAATGCGTTTTTACCTGTTATGCATATATCACTACACTATTTTCGACTTTGTACCCTCAGTTTTAGCATCAGTAGTGTAAAAAAGAGAGTTTCTCTTGGGTGTATCGGACCACTTAGACTGCAACCATATCAAGTTCACTCCAACCAATTCCGACCAACTCTGCTAGAGGTCTAAAATACACACATTCATAGCCGCATATATCTCAAAGACAACAAACCAAATGAAGTAAAAATTAATATTGTGATTTATTAATAACAATTTGTTCACATATCAATGATTGTGCACTTGAATTCATACAAATAATCAAAAAAGCATATAAACAATGTCTAAAAACATAAAAATTAGAGAGCAAAAATACAGTGTGAACTCTATTCATTCATCACAGAATGGTATAATTCCAGCATACAATCATATATACATATATATGTGTATCACAGGTCTATTTTTGATATAGTAGATCCAAATGTGAGACAATTTCTGGATTTTAGACCAATTCTGGGTAATGTAGGCGTCGACGCGTTTCGGTGGTGAGTTCTAATTAATATCCACCTTCTTCAGGACAAAACAATATAAAAGCTCTCCAATATTTTTGAGCAATTTAAAAACCTATTAAGACAATGAAAAATGAAAAAGAACGTCGTTTAGGATCATAAAAGTGATTTATCATCATTCTAACCACAATACTAATGATGGTTCCACTATTGTCAATCATCCACAAACATTGTCATACGCATTATCTAATTTTTTACAGAAGATGAAAAGAAAAATTATTTCCTGTACATTTCGTGCATTATTATGCGGAGACTGGGAACCATCTATCATACATTTATAAGGCAAAAAACCCCAAATAGTTTTTGTCAGTGAGTGCATGCGGCTATCGATAACCAATTCATCCATTCATAAATCCATGTCAATCCCAGTCATACAATCATCATACATACTACTTATAATTCAGGTACATGGACCCAAAGGTCATAGAAGGTACTCAGGGGTTAATCAATCAGGCTATAATGTCCATTCGTCCCCTATTTTTCTCATTGTATGTGTAGCAACAGTAATGCATACATACCCCTATTTCGGGTGCAATCCGATCTGAAGGACAGATATAGATATCATCTGTACCATAAAAAGATGTAGTTCTCAAAGAGTCCCAATATGTTCAAATAATGGATCTAATGGGAAATATACAAATATATATAGAGAAAGACTTTTAAATATAGTCCTAATCTCTGTGCAATATGTCACAAAATATAATCGTTTGGGTTTGACCGCTTACCTCGATAATTTAAAGTTACTGCGGAAAATGGGGATTTTTTCACTAGAATCCGATTGGTGCGTGCATCAAAAATACTGCATCAATATAGCACGTATTCCACTGTCAAACATAGGCTCCTGATTGGGGCGTTAGGTTCATTTGTTCACCTATGAAATAAGATATCATCAGGTCCACGAGTAAAAGAATATATTTTATAGGTAACGGGTCTCCTACAGATCTCATTTACATTAGATTTCGTGGACTGAGTGTCCAGTTCTATAGAGGCAATCGTAGCGGTTTTATGCTAGTCTCTTAGTTAAAACATCTCCAATGGAGATAGAAACGTTTTAAAGGATGTGAATTGTACAATGTTTTTTTTCTTAAAAAACCGATTACGAAAACGGCGACTATGTTTGCCTAAATAAGTAAGGAAGGAAAAAATGTCCCTCCGTGCTGCTTGTCTTATTATTACCTTCGTAAATAAGTGGTGTCTGCGCGTCGTGGCGGCGTCCTTCGGTTCTATTTAGATATCCTGCCGTCTTCACGTGTTGTTCCTCCCCTGGTCAGTAACCGATAGGGTTGTGTTTTTCAATGGTCACTTTTATACGTAGGTTAATGTGATAAGATCGTCTACACCTGTGATGCTACGTAAAAAGAGCGCGACTTCCCATCTTCTATTTCGCTCGACCCGCCTTCTCTAAAGCGTCGACGTTGTTTATTTTAAAATTAAAGGGGCCCACTATTCTTTTTTTTTTTTTTGTTTTTTTTTTTTGAAACCGTTTATTACAATCTCGAATATATACAGGTATGGGCCTACAACCTTCCGGCCGGCCGCTAAAGTGACAGCAATTAGTGACATATATACAATAAGGCACTTGGCGTTACAGAGACGCTAAAGCAGGAGGTATCAACAACGTGGGCCACATGACTCTGAGCCCACAATACGGTTTCGTTTTATACAACACTAACAACATAAAACCACACCCGCAAGGCAACCCGAGAGCAAGAGTGACAACATATGCTCCTCAAATGGGGGGACCCCAACCATATACTAAAATCGAAGGAGGGGAAGGGAAATAGGTCCGGGACTGGGAAAACACTGTGCCCGGGATTGGGGGAGGGGGTCATCTAGGGGGACGGAGCTGGTGAAGCGGGAGGCAACAATGGCGGCTCGCAAATACCCCCGCGGTAGGCGTTCCAGGGGCCCCACACCTTCAGCCACGCCCCAGGCTTACCCCGCGCCACATACACAACCTTCTCTCGGAACATGCACCAATCCATGTGTTCTTTCCAGGCCGACACTGCCGGGGGCCTCTGGGATCCCCACAGTTGAGCGATGTCACGTTTAGCGATCATATAACCCAGCGTCACCCATCGCGTCTGTGGAACCGAGTAGTCGGTTGGTTCCCACACATTCAGCAGGCATCTCCTTGCTTCAGGCACCAGCACGACATGCGTAACCGCTCGCAGGACCTCATGCACACCACGCCAGAATCGCTCCACCCTCGGACATTCCCACAGAATATGTAAAAAAGTCGCCAATGCACCGCACCCACGCCTACACAGTCCATCCTCGGCATAGCCCATACGCAGAAGCCCTGGCCCCGTCATGTACACCCGGTGAAGTATCTTAAGCTGGACGAAGCGAAGGCGAGCCGGGATGGCCACCTCCTTCGGGGAGGCCACCGCGGAAATCCAGTCCTCGTCGTCCAGCTCCAACCCATCGGCAACCCAGGCCTCGCGGAGCCCAGTCAGTAAGCCCGAGCGGTCATTAATCAACTTCTTGTAGATGAGGGAGATCGTGCTGTCCGGAACGTGGCCATCTAGCACTCTATCCTCCAATGGGGAGGACTCCGGGATGGCGGCCACATCTGGGAAGACTGAACCCAGAGCGTGACGGACCTGCAGGTATCGAAAGTATTCACTGCCCTGCAGCTGAAACTCCGCCTGCAGTGTCTCAAATGTTTTGAATCCTCCCCTCGTCCAGAGGTCCCCCACTGTACTAATGCCTATCGTGTCCCACCTATCGAAGCCCTTCGAGGTCCATAGGGAGCCCAACCTCTCAGACGCATACAACGGTGACGCCCGGGTCAAACGGTCCTTCCATCCCATAGCTGCATTGGCCGCGTGCCATACTCGCACCATGACACGCGTGGGTCCCGTAAGGCGGGAATCGGGCACGCTAGTGTAGAGCGCTCGATTATAATCGCCACCGGGCAGGAGCATCTTGTCCATTTCAAATGCCGGGTTTAAGGCGGGCCCGTAAAGGCCATGATTAATTGCAGCTAATTGGGAGGCCCAGTAATACCGCTTAATATCCGGGAGGGCAATCCCTCCGTCATACCACGGGAGCGTCAACTTTGCCAGGGCTATACGCGGCCTCCCGTCCCAGAACAGGCGGCGCTGCAAACTCTCCACCTCACGGAAGTAACGCGCCGGGACCAGATCCATCGAGTTCTGGAGAGCATACAAAAAGCGCGGCAAGGACATCATCTTGAACAATGCCGCCCGGCCGAGCGGTGAAAGCGGCAAGCGCCGCCAGCGCGCGACGTCCTCCTTCAAGCGCTGGAGGGGGGGAAGCAAATTCCGCTCGTAGCGGGCCACCGGGTCCAGCGTAATATAGACGCCCAGGTAACGAAACCCCTGCGAGGCAATCTGGATCGAGCAGCCCCGCGGGAGAACAGGAGCCTCCCCGGAAAGAACATAGATACAGGATTTAGCCCAGTTGATGACAAGACCTGAGTTGCGGCCGAAGGAGCGCAGAACATCGACCAGGACAATCAGTGATTTACGCGGGGAGGCTAAGTACAACAGGATGTCGTCGGCGTAGAGGGACACGCGGTCCTCATACTCAGGGGTCCAACGGAGACCACGGATAGAAGGGTGCCACCGCAGCCACTCCGCCAGGGGTTCCAAGGCCAGTGCAAACAGGAGCGGCGACAGGGGGCAACCCTGTCGCGTGCCCCGTCCCAGCACGAATGGGGCCGAGACTCGACCATTCACCACCACCTGCGCCAATGGGTCAGAGTACAACAATTTGACCCAGCTGATGAATCCCGGGCCAAATCCAAATTTCGCCAACATCGCCCAGATGTACGGACACTCGAGCGTGTCGAACGCCATGGTGGCGTCCAAGGACGCCAAGATGGCCGGCTCCCGCACGAATGGAACACGCGCGAGCACCCCGTGCAAGCGCCGCAAGTTAAGAGCCGTGTTGCGATGGGGAATGAAGCCGGACTGGTCTTGGTGGACCAGATCGCCCACCACGCCGACCAGCCGGTTGGCAAGCACCTTGGCGAGGATTTTAGGCTCCGCATTCAAGAGCGAGATCGGCCGATAGGATGTAACACGGTCTCGCAGTCTCCCCTCCTTGTGGATAACCACGATGGTAGCTAGACGTTGGTCCGGCGGGAGGGAGCCCCGCGAGTGGGCCGCAAGGAACATCGCACGGAGGTGAGGTGCCAGTACATCCGGTCGCAGCTTATACAATTCGATAGGAAGGCCATTCGGGCCCATGGCCTTGCCCGAGGCGACCGAGCGTATGGCGAGGGCGATTTCATCCGAGGTGGGAGCGGCATCCAACGAATCCCTGTCCTCCACTGAAAGCGAGGGCAGCGCGATGTCCCGCAGCAGGGCATGGGAGTCCTCCTCCGAGCAGGGAGAGACCGGAGAATATACCTCGCGGAAATAATCCGCGAAGCAAGAAACAATGCCTTCCGGCTCAGTAATTCGTACACCATCCATCCTCTCAATCAGCGGGACCACACGACTAGCTCTCTCTGTCAAGAATTCCTGTCATACAAGGGAAACACGCCCTTATGTAAACAGGAGAGCTGTTACATAACTCAAGGGAAACACACCCTTATGTAAACAGGAGAGCTGTTACATAACTCAAGGGAAACACGCCCTTATGTAAACAGGAGAGCTGTTACATAACTCAAGGGAAACACGCCCTTATGTAAACAGGAGAGCTGTTACATAACTCAAGGAAAACACGCCCTATAAAGGGAGGAACCGGGAGGTACAAGGCTGTCGGATATTGTGTTTACACCGACGTACCTGCTTCGTGAAGAGCAGTGTTCCGGAGTGGTGCTCCAGTAAGGCAAGAACGGAGGTAGGTCGAGTCGTTACTCCCTGGGCCGTGTCTTGCCCCATCGTCACCTGTGAAGGACCCGGAAGCTCTACCGGTCAACCATTGAGCTTCGCTTTTTGACTCGGCTGAGTCCAAGCGCAGTGGCGCTTTTGCTGGTTGGAGTCGTAACTCCCAGCCCGACCAGAGACACAGGGACTGCCAGCTGTAACGCACACCAGGAGGTGTTTGCCGCGTTACAGACTCGGAAGTCCACAGGATCGATCGAGCGGCTGCTCTCGGTTCAGTCTTCTTGCTTGTGATTGGGATATCGGTGACGCATCACCAGGAGGTGACTCCGCGTCCCGGTGCAGTCTGAGGAAGAGGTTGAGCGGCTGCTCCCTTCAGGTAGAGACCCCGGCTGGGTGTTTCCCTGACTCCTCGATTCTCCCCAACACTCTTCGTGCCCCTCACAGCCTACCGATTGGCATTGTCGGCCATTTCATTTCTGCCCTCTGTTGGCATACGCCGGGATCGGCGTATATGCAGAGGACGGTTAGGACCATCCGTGCTGTGGGCTGGTAACGTACTTAGCCTGGAGGATTCCAGTGACTATAACTTTTGTTTGTTCTTTGTATTTTATTTGCCTTCATTAAAAGAACTAACCCTTCACAAGTGGTTGCGTCCTCATTGTCGTGTCTGTTAAACGATCCTGAGACGTTCAGGGCGTTACACTCTCCTTCTTATCCAACCACGCAATCAGTTTGCCAGCCTTATCACCCACATCATACAGTCGCCCCTGTTGCTCTCTGCTAAGGCCCCTGGCCGCCTCCGTGACGAGGGCCCTATAGGCCGCCTGTTTAAGGTGTAGAACATGCAGCGCCGCGTCAGTCACCCCACTCCCCAGATCCCCCTCCAATTCAGTAATTTCGGCCTCCACCCGGGTCACCTCCTCCTGTGCGCGTCTGCGGGCATGGGAGATAAAGGAGAGGGCCTCCCCTCTGAGAACTGTTTTAAAGGCTTCCCACAGGGAGATAGCCGACGGAACGGACCCCACATTCTCCTCAAAATACCGTTGCAATGATTTAATCAGGTCAGCGCGAATAGTGGGGTCACGCAGGTACCAAGCATTGATTGGGGCTACCCTGCCCTCTCCCCTCGGGAAGACACCCAAGTGCAACAGGAGCGGGGAATGATCTGAAATACCCCGCGCCAGATGGCGCACCTCTCCCACCCTCCCAGCATAGGCCGCAGGTACAAGGACATAATCAAGCCGCGAGAGGCTACCATGGGCACCCGAATGGAAGGTGTACTGCAGCTGGGTGGGATGCTTTAAACGCCAGCAGTCCACCAATCCCAGTGTGTCCAAAAGGCCCGCTAACCACGCCTGTGCCCGGGGGAGGTCCCTAGGGGGATGACGATCCATAGTCCCAGAAGCCACCGCATTGAAATCCCCCCCAACCACCAGAAGCCCCCCCGGGAGGTCAAGAAGGAGGCGTCCCAGATCTGCAAAGGTGGTGGACTGTAGCCCCGGTGGGACGTACACAGAGACAAAGACAACTACCCTGCCCTCCATCCTCCCCACCAAGACAGTGTAGCGTCCCCTCTCATCATGGCGCACCTCGTCTATTTCTAGCGGGAGCGAGGTCTTGATCATGATGCCCACCCCCCGCGAGCCTGATGTGAAGCCCGAGTGGGCCACCAAGCGAAAGCCACGGCGATTCATGGCACAAAAGGAGTTACCAATAAGGTGTGTCTCCTGCAGAAAGACCACATCAGGCGAAATCCGTTTCAAATACTGCAGGACCACACCCCGCTTGATCCTATCACCCAGTCCGTTAACATTCCAGGACAACAAAGTCAAATCCCTACCCCCCATCACATAACGAAGCCATCATTTGTCCCCCCCAGAGCATCTCAAAAACAACAATACAATAACGGGTTTGCCTTGCGGTAGAAACGAACCACACCCCACCCCAACCCACCCAACCCAACAGAACTCCCCCCACCCTGCACCCCTGCATGAGCCCAAACAGCCCCCCCAAAGTGCAGTGTGCCTGTCGCCCCATAGATAAGAAAACTAACTAGTCCCCCAGAGGAGGAGGGAGATCCCCCAAGAGACCCCACACGACCTCCACAGGAGGGGAACTTACCCTAACAGTCAATAGTGACAACAACGCAGTCCGGAGCAAGGCCTACCATTAGTCCCTCAGTCCTGATCCGGCGGGCCCTCCCCACCAACCGCACCCCCCCCACCCCCCCGGTCCCGATCTCCGGGCAAAGTGTCTAGCCAGTCCCCGGCCACATCGGGTCGATCAAAAAAGTGCGTGTGGCCATCCACCTCCACTCTCAGCTTAGCTGGAAAAAGCATCGCATATTTGAGATTCAGGTCCCTTAGGCGACGTTTAACACCGAGAAAGCTCAGTCTCTGCTTTTGGACTGCCGGAGTGAAGTCAGGATAGAAATTGATGTCCATATTGTCAAGTTTGACCGGCCCTTGTAGCCTGGAAGTCTGTAGGATAGCGTCTCTGTCCCGAAAATTGAAGATCCGGGCGATGAGAGGCCTCGGAGGGGCTCCAACCTTAGGCCTACCCCCGGGGACCCTGTGGGCACGCTCCACCGCAAAGAATTTACTCAGCCCCCGAGGCTGGAGATGGGTGAGAACCAGGTCCTCAACAAATAGATCTGCTGCCTCCGCCTCGCGTCCCTCCGGCACCCCGATAATGCGGACGTTGTTCCTCCGGGCCCGACCCTCGGAATCCTCCAGCCGACGATTCATCAGGGCGCTCGCCTGGCCAAGCCTGCGCACCTCCTGTTGGAGGGCCGCTACGTCCGTTGTGAGGCCCGTGGTAGAGTGGGCCAAAGAGTCGACCCGGTCGTTGGTTTTAGACAAATCAGCCCTCACGAGGCCCACATCCACGAGGACCGAGTCAATCTTCTGCGCCAGAGTGTCGGAGCGCTGGTCCACCGAGGCCTTCATCTCGGCGATGGCACCCATGACGTCTCGGAGGGTCAGGTCCGTGGGCAGAGCGGAAGCATCAGTCGGGCCCGTGGGGAGGCCCACTATTCTTAAGGCGGCTACCGCAGGGTATGTTGCCTTGATGGTGGGGTCCACCTATTGTTAAACGGCATGCGAATAATAAAGTTTTGTGATCACTCGTAATCTAAATAAGACAATAACCAAAGAGTATATTTGTATGAGGAAGTAATCCCCCTGTTGTGGGCATTGAGAAAATTTTTTTTTATTTAAGTATTTTAAGACATGAAATATAGTGTAAGCAGGCGATCCGCCTGTTGACAACATTAAATTATGAGAAAGGTGTGGTGTTCTACTCATTATTCAAATAGTGATTTGGATGTCTAAAAAACGTTTGATTTCTTCTTTGTATAACGTTTAAGGGTGTTTACTGCCGCAGAATTCATAACCGCGAGGATGGTGTCCACCCATTCTCAATGTTAAATGACTAACAAAATTATTGTACTCAACCTAAAATTTAGATAATGATATCGGTATCTAAATTCATTTAATGTATATTGTATATTTTTAGCGGAAATAATAACAGTTCTACTGCTCATCTTACTCCATGAATACAGTCTGCTTTTTTTAATCGTTTTTCACATAGTGGCACTTGTCTATAAGTGCGTTATTTATGTGGTAGATATACTAGAAAGAGGGGGGCCTCATGAGTCCATCGATGGCCGGTACATCGATGAAACCCTTCGGGTCGACCTCTAAAAATAGTTATATGTACCAGAATTTTTTATTTTTTATTTTCAGAGCGGTAGTTGTAATCTAGACAGATCCATTAGTCTATAAGTCTCATCCAATCTTCCTTTGTGTTAAGCCCTGTTCTGATAGTGTCTAGGATTGAGATATACCATTGTTCCCGTTTTTTTCTTTTCAGGGTTAAATCCCCCGATCTTTTGTTACCCACTATTTTTTCTGTGATGAACCACTTAAAGTCCATTTCAGTATGTCCCTCGTTCACAAAGTGGTTCACCAAGGGGGCCGTTTCTTTCTTGTTTTTTATGGCAGATTTATGTTCTCCTAATCTAATGCGTAGTTCACGGGACGTCTCACCGACATATCCCAAATTGCACGGACACAAGAGCAGGTAGACCAAGTTCTTGCTCCTGCAGTTATTCAGGGATTTGGAGGTGAGGGTATGTTTGTTGTAGACCACTTCCTTACCCTGTAGGCATTGACTACACATACTGCAACTATTGCATTTGTAGTTACCAGTTGCTAAAGTACCTGTTAGGGTGCGTTGTTGGATTGAGGAGGTTTCTCTATATGTGTGGAATAACTCCCTCCTCAGATTGTTATTACGTCTGAAGGCAAACAAGGGTCTATCAAGTTTACTCGCTGTTTGATCATTTAAAATACTCCAACTCGAGTTAATGATATTTTTTATCCTATTACTCGAACTGGAGTATTGGCTCACAAACACCAATTTTTTTGTATCCTGAGTTATTGGGTTATTTTTATTATTCTTTCCTTCTAACATACTGTCACGGTCATAAAATCGTGCTCGTTTACGGGAATGTGTAATCAATTTTTTGGGGTACCCTCTATTTTTTAATTTTTTGCTAAGGACCTCCGAATGTTTATAAAAATCATCTAAGGATGACAGTTCCTCCGAAGGCGGAGGAACTGTCCAAAGGGGATATTGTCTTTCTGGGCCTTCGGGTGAAAGCTTGAATAGTGCAGTAGTGTGTTCTTATCTGTGGGTTTAGTGAATAATTCGACTGCCAATGTTCCTTTCATTTCTTTAATTCGCAAATCCAGGAAGGTCACACTCATGTTACTATATTCCGAGGTAAATCTCAGATTGGGGTCACCCAGGTTTAGCCACATGAGGAATTCTTCCAAGGTATCTGTGGGTCCCTCCCAGATAAAAAAGATGTCGTCAATAAATCTGCTCCACTTAACGATGTTCTCGAAAAATGGAGCAGATTCATTGAAAATGTGAGTCTCCTCAAATTTTCCCACATATAGGCAAGCTAAACTTGGGGCACAGGTAGCCCCCATGCTTGTACCCTTAGTTTGGAGGTAGAGATCGTCCTTAAACAAAAACAGATTATGTTTAAGTACTAATTCAGTACAGGCCAAAATGAAATCGGCTTGGGCCCCTCTACATTCAACTGGGCCCAGGATGCTACTGATGACACTAAGGGTAGCATCCTGGGGTATGTTTGTGTAGAGGGCCTCAATGTCTAGGGTGACCAAAATTTGTGTTTGGTTGTTAAATTTGAAACCTTCGATGGTGGTGATCATATGGGCAGAGTCTTTAATGTAGGATTTCTGTTTTGGGACTAGCGGTCTTAAAAAGCTGTCCACATATTTACTCAATGGTTCCAAAAGTGAGTTAATGCAACTCACAATTGGTCTGAGTGGTGGGTTCTGAACATCCTTATGGATTTTTGGTAATCCATATATAGCTGGAATAACCGGTTTATCATTATGCATAAAGCAATATTCCTTATCGGAAATCCATTTGTTTTCTTTCGCTCTAGTAAGGAGTGTGCTCACCATACCTTTTAGTTCGTTCCATTTATTCATTGGGACTCTACTATAGTGATCTTGAACATTAAGGAGATTCATTACTCTACCTTCATAGTCAGAGGTATCAAAAATGACAACCCCACCGCCCTTGTCGGCGGGTTTAATTGTGATACTCAAATCATTTTTCAGGTTTAGAATAGCATTTCTCTGTTCATTACTTATGTTATGTGTGGTAGGAGGCTGGGATCTACACATTTCTTGTATTTTCATTTCTACTACTTGTTCAAAGATCTCTACTTTTTTTATCCACTTGATTGATGTGTGGAGTGAAGGTGGATTTTGGTTTGAGGCCTGAGATGTTAATATCTTCCCTATACTCTCTATCCTCAAAGAACCTAGTTAGTCTGATTTTGCGGAAGAAAGACTTAAGGTCTTTTTCTAAATTAAATTTATTCACTTGGGTTGAAGGGGCAAAACTGAAGCCCTTAGCCAAGATCTCCAGTTCCATGTTAGTCATGATACGTTTGGACAAATTGACAGTTGGAAAATTTTCATTACTTATCTCCAGTATTTGCGATTCCTTGTCTCCAGGAATTCCTCTTGAGGTTGATGCCTCACATATTGTCCTCTCCCGTATCCCCGATTGGTTCTTTGTCCTCTCCTCGAGCGCTGATCTAAAAAAGAGGACGAGGACGGTGGGGCAGTGAAGCCTAAAATAGGGACATTGTTGGTCATTTGTGCATTTCCACCATATTCGGTTCTTTGGTGATTTGCAGCTTGATTATTTCTGCCAATTTCATCATCAGAACCGGAGCCAGATGATTCTGAGAATGTAACCCGATTTCTACCACCCCTTTGGTAAACTTGTTTCTGTTGGTATGGTTTTTCCCATATTCCCTCGTTTCTCTGTTGGTAATAGTCCTTTTGTAAATAGGGATAATTGACCTCGACATTGTATTTCTCAATGTCCCTTCTTAATTTTTTGGTCTTTTTATTAGTTAGGTAGTCATTAAATCCACTAATTTCTGTATCCAATTCTTCTAGTTTTTTCTTAGCTTCATCTAATGCCGAATTGTTCTGGAGTTCTGTTAGTAGCTGTTCTATTTCTTGTTTTTCTAGGATGATTACCTCCTGTGCTGTTTCAATAATTAGAAGTAGCCAATCCCTGCTACATCTATTGGCAATATGTGACCATGTTTCTAGAATTTTTTGTGCTCAATGAAAAGGCCGGGTTCGTTTCTAATTTGTAAACCTACCGGTATTACTCCAGCTTTCACATATTCCACTAGGAATTCTGCATGGAGTTCAGTTCGTATTAATTTTTTCTTTAGATTGTACAGTTTACCCCATTTATCGGAGTTACTTGAAAAAACAGTCACCTTATTACTCTGATTCGCATTGATGATTTTATTAAATTGGTCCTCACTGAATCCGAATGTTTTAAATTGGTCCATATTCATATATAGAGGAAAGAATTAACCCACAGATAAGGGTAAATAATTGATGTATTAATCCTCAAAAGAGGAAAATACGTCTCCCCAACCACTTGGTTGTACTCAATCGTGTATGAAAAATATGGGAGGGACCCCACTGCCCAAGAGACAGGGTACCACAAATATGTAAAAAAGAGAGTTTCTCTTGGGTGTATCGGACCACTTAGACTGCAACCATATCAAGTTCACTCCAACCAATTCCGACCAACTCTGCTAGAGGTCTAAAATACACACATTCATAGCCGCATATATCTCAAAGACAACAAACCAAATGAAGTAAAAATTAATATTGTGATTTATTAATAACAATTTGTTCACATATCAATGATTGTGCACTTGAATTCATACAAATAATCAAAAAAGCATATAAACAATGTCTAAAAACATAAAAATTAGAGAGCAAAAATACAGTGTGAACGCTATTCATTCATCACAGAATGGTATAATTCCAGCATACAATCATATATACATATATATGTGTATCACAGGTCTATTTTTGATATAGTAGATCCAAATGTGAGACAATTTCTGGATTTTAGACCAATTCTGGGTAATGTAGGCGTCGACGCGTTTCGGTGGTGAGTTCTAATTAATATCCACCTTCTTCAGGACAAAACAATATAAAAGCTCTCCAATATTTTTGAGCAATTTAAAAACCTATTAAGACAATGAAAAATGAAAAAGAACGTCGTTTAGGATCATAAAAGTGATTTATCATCATTCTAACCACAATACTAATGATGGTTCCACTATTGTCAATCATCCACAAACATTGTCATACGCATTATCTAATTTTTTACAGAAGATGAAAAGAAAAAT
Organism: Triturus cristatus; assembly: GCF_964204655.1. NCBI lineage: Eukaryota > Metazoa > Chordata > Amphibia > Caudata > Salamandridae > Triturus > Triturus cristatus. Next base: position 535,489,734 of record NC_140580.1, read on the forward strand.
TATTTCCTGTACATTTCGTGCATTATTATGCGGAGACTGGGAACCATCTATCATACATTTATAAGGCAAAAAACCCCAAATAGTTTTTGTCAGTGAGTGCATGCGGCTATCGATAACCAATTCATCCATTCATAAATCCATGTCAATCCCAGTCATACAATCATCATACATACTACTTATAATTCAGGTACATGGACCCAAAGGTCATAGAAGGTACTCAGGGGTTAATCAATCAGGCTATAATGTCCATTCGTCCCCTATTTTTCTCATTGTATGTGTAGCAACAGTAATGCATACATACCCCTATTTCGGGTGCAATCCGATCTGAAGGACAGATATAGATATCATCTGTACCATAAAAAGATGTAGTTCTCAAAGAGTCCCAATATGTTCAAATAATGGATCTAATGGGAAATATACAAATATATATAGAGAAAGACTTTTAAATATAGTCCTAATCTCTGTGCAATATGTCACAAAATATAATCGTTTGGGTTTGACCGCTTACCTCGATAATTTAAAGTTACTGCGGAAAATGGGGATTTTTTCACTAGAATCCGATTGGTGCGTGCATCAAAAATACTGCATCAATATAGCACGTATTCCACTGTCAAACATAGGCTCCTGATTGGGGCGTTAGGTTCATTTGTTCACCTATGAAATAAGATATCATCAGGTCCACGAGTAAAAGAATATATTTTATAGGTAACGGGTCTCCTACAGATCTCATTTACATTAGATTTCGTGGACTGAGTGTCCAGTTCTATAGAGGCAATCGTAGCGGTTTTATGCTAGTCTCTTAGTTAAAACATCTCCAATGGAGATAGAAACGTTTTAAAGGATGTGAATTGTACAATGTTTTTTTTCTTAAAAAACCGATTACGAAAACGGCGACTATGTTTGCCTAAATAAGTAAGGAAGGAAAAAATGTCCCTCCGTGCTGCTTGTCTTATTATTACCTTCGTAAATAAGTGGTGTCTGCGCGTCGTGGCGGCGTCCTTCGGTTCTATTTAGATATCCTGCCGTCTTCACGTGTTGTTCCTCCCCTGGCCAGTAACCGATAGGGTTGTGTTTTTCAATGGTCACTTTTATACGTAGGTTAATGTGATAAGATCGTCTACACCTGTGATGCTACGTAAAAAGAGCGCGACTTCCCATCTTCTATTTCGCTCGACCCGCCTTCTCTAAAGCGTCAGTAGTGAACTGATCATGAAATCAGGTGCAGAACTCAAATGGGCACCATTATGACGTCACTCAGCCGGTCAGTGCTAACAGGCACAAGAATGTCTGTCTTTATTAGCACCACATTGCTCCCTAAATGCTGCCAATTAAGAAAATAACATTAAAAAAATGCCACATTCTGCTTTGGTAAATGCCTTCTAAATGAGGTAACATAACAAAGTTGTAAAAATTAGCCCTTTCCATGATAAACATGCCATCTTTGAAAAGTAGGTAAATCTGGGAGGACCTTAGCATAAATGTTAATCAGCAGCAGGTGAATTTTATTGCAGCTACATTGTTCGGCATCACTATCAAATCGCCTTGCAATTTCAGAAGGACTTTCTTGTCCGGGAGGGTGGTCATTTCTCAATCGTGTGTCCTCACTTCTTCTCTGTTATTCCTCCCTTAGTTGAAATCTGACTGACCTAATCTCTTTTAACGTGCTTATGAGGTTGCCACCATTGCATTTGTTTGCAGAGTTTTATATAGCGCAAACTCGACCCAGAATCGGGTATCAGAGCGCTTTACATAGCACCAGTTACGTTACATGAGGACACACATTCATTTTGGTTAGTCACGGGGAGATTAAGGGATTAACTTCCTTATTACTAATTTACTCTTTTTCTCATGTCCTTCCTGTCTTTAGTCACAATCCTTGAAGACCTGTGATATCTATGCCATCGGTGCACAGGCGTTAGGCCCCTGGTTTGCAGCCATCTTTCTCATAGTGCCCTCAAAAACTCATTCCTTGCCACAGCGCACTCAAGTGCCAGAGACCGGTGCATCAATGTTGTTAGTTAAACTTGATATTGTCTCCCCTGCACCCTCTTACTGTATATATATTTATTCTTTCTACCCCAGGGGTAAGAACTGCGTGAGTCTGTAACACCTCTGTAGAAGGAGCCACCATTTTGTGTGCCACTGTGGTTGCAGGCCTCCTTTGATTTCAGCCAATAGGAATGTTGAGACTGCCACTATTTCCTCTCCATTTTGTGACTTAAAAAGGGGTCTCACATTTTAAAGGGGCAGCAGGTGAGCCTTGGATTTAGAGTTGGGCCTGTTTCTGGCTAGACGAATTTGCGGCCAGGAGTTTGCTTGGCCTTCCTCCCCGCCCTGCCCCTTCCCCTTCCCACCCCACCCCATAGGATTAATGGATCGTTCTATATTCGGTGTACACTGTTCTCTTTTCAAAACTGAGTGTTCATTTTGTGTTATTCTATGTTTTGGATTTAAGATGTAGTCTGTGCTAAAGATTTATTGAGCTCTACATGTTTAGAATTCAGATACAAACAATATTCCACACTTAGGATTCATTGTGCATTCCATGATCAGTATTTCTCGCACACTCTAAAATCCAGGATTTATTGCTTACCATATGCTTGCATTTAATTTGGTATTCCGTGGTCAGAGAAAAACATTGTAAATCACTTGTGCAAAACAGCAGTGCAAGCTCCGCTCGAGAACTTCAGAGCATGATCCGTGTTCATAATAATGATTTGCCCAGACTTTCAGCTTTTTCTTTGGCAGAAGCCTTATTTGAGGTTTTATGCCCGTGCTTTAAAGTGCAAAATGCCGATTATTCTAATCACCCCTGCAGCCGCGCGCCCCTTGATATTGACCCGCAATCATCCCTCCTCCATCAAGGAACAATGGGAGGTCTGTTGAATATGAAGCACGGAGGGAGAAAAGCATTTTCCTTCGAGCGTTGAAAATGAGCAAAAGAAATGTGAAATATTGTAATTTACAGCGGCCTTTCGCTACAATTGCATTTCCTTCATTAATCAGACTGTCATTTTATTCTTTCAAGCAACCGTATTTTTTTGATTGAGTGAAAATAATTAAAAAATGGTGATTTTGATAAGGTGTTAAAAGTGGTCAAATTGAGGCTGAGCGGGAACAAAAAGATGTATCGCGAGCGTATGAATGAGAGAGAGAGGGCGAGAGGCGGCTGCCCCGTCCCAGTAATTGAAAGCCAGAATGATGGCGGGGGTTTAACAAGACATGTCAAGGGTGCGTTTATCACGCAAACAGATGCGGCCGCACGCGGCCCTCAGCCCATCATTCTGCCGGGAGGGAGGCGGCGACTTCTTGTCAAGGTGAGCAGAAACTTACTGACTCAAAGCAAGGCTTTCTTTTATACTGATTCGTTTGTTTGTGAGCAGGTCTTGTACATCTGCTCCTCTTGCTCCTGTACGAACTAAAAGAAAGTTACAAAAGTAACGAATGCACCGCATTGGAAAATATTATTAGGGATGTTTCCCTCATCATGAAAAATTGTTATATGTTTGTATTTTTTCAAAATCGCTGTAAAATTAGTCAGGAGATTCACTCGCCACGTTCTTCGACCTTGCTTTCGCCCCCCTTGCCTCTTGACAGTGCTATTAGTAATTTATGTCAGGGGGACTACTTCCTCTAGTAAGGGAGTTTTTGCCGGCTACATACTTGGCTCACCACATAACTGATATATTTCTCCTGGTTGAGAAACATGTCTGATGTGCAGTGGAATTAGTCTTTTCAGTTTAAGGTGCACCGCTGTGGTGGAGCACACAGGCCATTCCTGGAGCCAAACTTGGACATTTCTACTCATGAAATATGCCTGTGTCCAAGTGGTGAGACTTGCAGAATTGCAGGAGTGGAAGAGGGCCAGGCGGCAAGGTCAGTGGCACCGCGCCTCTCTCACCTTACCTGTTGTGACCGTGAGTGTGGCAGAAGCGGGACACCTGCTGTGAACTGGCAGATCTCCTGCTCCGCCACATTCGCGGTTCCCCCTCCCATTTAGAGACTAGAGATCTACAGGGTGTCCAATGGCAGAGCTTCTGCTGGCTTTGCGGTGAGATACCATTCACACCTTGTCCATCGGCCACAGGGCCGTTGATTTGGAGGTTTGGGATGCCTGTCTTATATGGGACAGGCCTTCGGATGCTGATTCTTCTGACCTATAGCTCAAAATTCCCAAATCACAGGGACATTTTGATACTGCACAGAGGGGATGCCGCTAAGAGCTTTAGTCTTGTAAAGACTGTATTATGATGATTTAATGCACCCTGGATTTCCAGGCTGCTTAGTCCATGAGCTGCCGAATATTCAGGGCCACACAGTCAGATTGATCTTTGGGCTGAGATAGAGGCGTCACATCAAGTCACGCTGATCTGATAGCGACATCTAGCCACAGATTCCTTAACTTTGAATCCTTCCCAGGCGTCTGTCTGGATCTGTTAAGGAATCTGCAGATAGATTGTGTCTCTACCAGATATTTCGTTACCGAAGGTAAGTAACTTTTGCGTTAAGTTGCATTATAAGCTGGTGAGGTCTAGAAAATTTGTATGAAATTAGAGTAGTATGCTTGGCCCATCGGGCACTATGAAATACAAAGCCTTGTCATCTTAAATCTGCATTCTGAAGACACGGGCCAAGTAGAATTCCGAGGTCAAGTTCCCAAAGCAAGGTCATCAAATATAGAACTGCTAAAGACTGGGTAAGTAGAAGATTTCAAACAGTACACAAAAACAATTTCTAGAATGCACTCCCAAAGGAATGTGCCAAGAGTGGGATAACAGAGCTTCAGAGGACACTTATTTGTAAAAGCTATTTATTAAAGAGAAAACCTATATAAACCACTTTATCCCACCCACAAATCTGATTTGTGAACAACATGGATATCTTGCCCTATGTGATAGTGAATTGCAACATCACATGCTGATGATGCTACAGGAGCCTTCATGCAGTGTTCCTTCCTTGTAGGTGTTGGTATCTCAGACCTCCATAATTTTGTCTCTATAGCTGGGCTACACCTGCTAGAACTGCAAGTGTCAACTAATCATCCCAATTTTGAGAAGCACTGGGATTACTTGGCAAATAGAATATCCTTCATGCACTCATAATTCATTTGATCTGCTACAGGCATTCTCCCAATGACTACTGACCCTTGTACAAGTGAGCAACTTGGACAAGACACCACCGCGAACACCTTTCAAAGCCTGTGCTGTACAAGCAACCTCAAAACTACTCACAAACCACGCCAAAATATTCTGGCCTTCCACATAAGTGTGCACATGGTATTTTGAAGCCTTTGCACGAGTTTCAGCAGAGTTGGAGAGAAAAAAAGACTGTTCCAAATTATAGCTGTCTTTGCTGTCATCTTGAGTTTCTCAAAGGCTATACTCTGGACAATTCTGTTTCCTTTTTTTGTCCGCCTTTTTTTTTCTCTACCCCTCTTTTCTCTCTCCCTTTTCTCTATGGTTCATTTCTCCTGTCTTTAATGCTTCTCCTGCCATCTTTCCCCATCGTTCTTAGTAAGCTAATCTCCCTTCATCCTTCAGAAAATCTCTGGCCTTCTCATCTTCCTCAGCCTTCACTTTCTGGAGCATCAACTGGCAGAATAAGCCCACCCTAAGAAACAGACTCCTTGGGGCATATTCACAAGCCCCTATCACCACCACAACGTCACTTTTCTCTACGTTGTGGTGGCGATACGAGCTAGGTCTTATTTACAAGGTGGCTTAACGCCGCCTTGAGAATCTAAGCCATCTTTTACGCTATACTTAGAGTGAAAGGGGCAGGCAAGGTGTGTTGTGGTGGGTGTTCCACTGCAACACCCATCGATTTAGATGCTTCATATATTTACAAGGGTGGTGTAAATATGGGGCATCAGCAAAATTAAGACCAGGGAAAACCTGGTCTTACTCTGACGCACTGAGGAAACGTTTTTAATTTCTCCTCACATAGAAGTTTCAAAACACCATTTAAGATTGTTTATGTGCAGGAAGTGACATCTTTACTGCACATAAACATTAATTCCTCTCAACGCAGGCACCCATGCACTATGGTGCAAGGGTGCCTGTGTTGATGCTAGGCAGCTAAATTAGCACCTGTGCAGGGGGAAATGCAAGGCTGCACAGTAGTCTTGTAAATGTGGTGCAGTCCTGCGTTTCAGAAGTGGCTGAGTGTGGCGTTAAGCCAAGGAGGCTAACACCGCTCTCCTCCACCTCCTTGTAAATATGTTCCCTAGTGTCAATGACACCCTTGAAATCTGGGACGAGGAAGGGAATGTCTGGGAAAATAGTTGAAAGGAAATTTGGCGACGCATGCAGGTGTGTCTGAGGAAAACCTGTGAAAAGGGACTTAGAGAGGCTGAAACCACTGTACTACCTCCATGGGTTCCTATCATGCTACCTTCCCTGGAGTCTATCAGTTTTCTTCCCTACCAATGAGTATCTGTAACTGGTCCTTCAAAATCCTACAAGGATCTCCCCATACTTGTTACTGGGAGACCTCTTTCCTCTCTCTAAACACAGACCCCTTCATTGATTTATGGACATGGTGTCCAGGTTCATTCACACCAACCTTTTATCTGTCATTACAATGCACAGGTAATGTTGTGTTTAGCCTGAACTTCTTGTTTTGTTCAAGAAAGTTGGAACTGGAGTGTGCAGATACTACACAATTTTCCACAATTGCCAGGCCTCTTTTGCGGGGCGAGAGGGCTGGCAGAGCTTACTCAGCCACAATCACGATGGTGTCCTAGGGTCCATCCTATTTAGGCTGTCCAAACTGGGCGAACTACACCATTCCGCACTTGATTCCCTGGGTTGTGAGAGAAGGCTTTCAAAGGCTTCTTAGGGAGGTAGTGTAGGGGGACATGAACCCTGAGCATAAGTCATCCAGAAGACACAATAATATCCTATCGAGCCAAGTGTTTTTCTGTAAAAAGAGAAGTAATATAATAACACAAAATATGTTCTATTGTTCATAGGAATGGGGTTCATTACATGGTTCCACTAGCACTATCATTTGCAACAATTAAAAAAGCTCCAGCTCCCTCCTGGGCTTTTAGACAATGGGTGCTAATTGCACACCTACTATAGTGATCTAGCACTCACCCATTCGAGGGTAAAATATTACTACTGGGACACTCGGACATGAATCAGCTTAAGTGCGAGTATACCATTTTGTTATGCAAGTGATAGCCCAATTCAGGGAACCCAGAGCTCTGTTCAATTTGTAGCCTGTTTAAGTTTGGGTGGAGTTCGTGGAGTTACACTATGTGGAACTCCTCAAAGTGACTAAAAACCCCGCCGCGCAATGCGGAGTTCCGCAAACGTCAGAGTTCTATAGGGTTATGCCGTTCGCGGTGATTTTGAGCGCTCGGTGTTTGTCCCGTGCTGGAAATTCATTGCAAACAGCGCCATGCAGAGTGCAAGAGGGTGCAGCTTCCTTTCTGCTGCTCAAATAGATTTTCTACTTGAGCGATAGCTTTCTCAACGTGAATGGAAGGTTTCTCAAAGCCAGTGGTCATGACCTGCCGCGACTACTTGCATTGAGAAATCTGACCACCCACGTTGAGAATTCTCGCTAAGAGGTTGATTTTCCAAACCCGTCACCTAGTCCTTTGTGAGCGCGAGCAAAGAAAAATCTCACTGAGAGGTGGATTTTCCTTGCTCGCCAACTTGACGTTGACAAGTGCGAGTGAAGAAAAAAACTGCGTGGAGCAAAGTTTTTAGGAACTCCGGGGAGCGCGGAATGCAAAAAATCTCAGCAAACTCCATGGACAGAGCAGAGTTCACTGCCCAGAGTTAATCCTGTTGAAGAGTTTGTGGTGGCACTCATGCCAGATTTCAGTATGCAGTTCTGGAGCAAGACACAATCGCTCAATCTTCAGATAAGATCTTGTGTTACCCGTCTCCGTGGGGATCTGTTTTGTGTTGCTGTGGTCATTCTATGTCCTCCGGAAGTGGCCCCTCATCTCTGATCAAGTTGGAACTGCAGCACAGCTGGTCAGAAGTCTGTTGTATAATTCTTTAGGAGTTCCAGGCCATAACGTAAGTCCTTAACAGCAGTGATGTTTGGCTGCATAGCTCGGCTGCAGCAAGCCCCTCAGGTCTTACCAGAAATGCCAGATGGCAGTCTGGTATATAAAGCTGATGCTGCTTCACATAGTTGCTAAATGAACCACTTAGGGATGCTGGGTGACCCCTCTCAGCTCACGTTGTCACAAGGCCCACTTCTTATGGTTGTTCCACATGCCAGGAACATGGCTGGGCTTTTCCTCCTGGACAGTCTCTCCACAGGTTCGGGCACTCTCCTTCCCTCTCTGAGCAGACAAACCTATAGGTTCTAGGCAGACCTACAGCTTCTCCAGTAACTTGCACAGACTTCATGTGATGTCCCCTCACTTCTGAGAGTCTTGCTCTTGTACAGACACCAGCCCTGCTCTTACAGCACCGCTTGAATTACTATGTGTAGCACTCACTGCCTTGGCCAAAAATAACTTGGAATTGGGTCAAAGTGCAGTGGTCTTGGCCCCACTTTTATGCTAATTTTTCAGAGATGTGAATCCATTGTGTCAGTTTCTGGAATTGGTTTGAGGTGTCACTCATTCAAATGTAATTTTCTGCCTGTAGTGCAAGATGCACATGGCTGTGAACAGCCTTCCTGAAGTAGCAGTCACGAAAAGAGAAAAGAGCAGGCCCTGCCTATGAACTTTATCACTGTTAACAGAATCTGATGACTCGCCCCCTTTCCCACTACTAGCCACCGAATGACAGTGCTCAGGAAGGACTGATCAGTAAACCCTCGCTGAAATGTCCTCATAGAATTTCTAAGGTAGTTGTGTCTCTATAGAGCCTTGTTTCAGTGTCTCTACCCTCCCCCCTTTGAGGAATATATATCCACCCTCCATCTTTGGGCAATGCTAAACTGGGGCAATTCAAAATGGCTCCCACTGGTCCCAGCTAACCTACTCTTACCACTCATGGAGTCCTGCTACCATATACATTCTACACCCTATGCACCTTGAATACATACGTTCAACATGCATATGGAATGTCAGCGCAAGGGTCCGATTGTTAAATCTGGGCAAAACTTTAAATGGGTGTGGCTGGTTTGCTCAGTACTATGAATCTCACAGTTCTACCGCCACCACTGCAAGCCAACAACCCAGGGCATGGATGGTATTACCATGTGATTACCAAGGGTAAACCTGGTGTGCTCTCTCTAGTGACAGAACAGGTTCTGGATCTCAGCTTTAGCTAAAAATGCCAGGATACTTTTTTCACATGAAGTTTCATGTATCCTGCAAGGGCCATTTTCATCCCATCAGTGTATGATATCTTGTTTGTCTCCTTTAGTATTGTGTGTTCTTTTCATAGAATAGTGCCATCAATTAGTGTACTGGTTCTTCACTTGAAGCATGTTTACTATGAGAAAATGTGCAATCCTGTAAGCCATTTGTGAAGAGATACTGAATAATGAATGAACCATGCAATGGGAGCAGCAGCAGAAAATAGAGAACTAATGAGGTAACAGTTTTATAACAAACAGATGTGGCAAAATAAAAGAAATAGCTTTGTGTAGTGAACATAGAGTGAGAAATTAAGGGAAAGTCAATGAGAACAAATAGTATTTAATTGTATTTAATTTAATAGCTGTCAAAACCACTTGGCTAAGGCTGTACAAACGTACATAATAAAAAAATACCGTCATTTCATTAAGCTCACAAAACTGTTAACACTTTACCGTAATGTATAAACTGCAATTGTTTCCTACAGTTTTGTAAAATATTATCAACACAGCTAAATGTGCTACATCACATTTCATCGTTTTCACAGACAGGCACTTTTTAATGTTCCTGTTTTCATAAGTAAAAGAGATACCATGGCTCGAAAGGAAATGATCCCTTACATACGATGAAACAACTAAATACACCTGTCCCACATTTATAAAGTCATTTCACCACTTGACCAAGAATACCCACACAGTGTTCTACTCGAACAAAATTGAAAAAGCTAAAGACTCACCAAAAGAACTTCTTCCATTGTAAAATCCTGGCTGTGTCTTTCGCCTGCCAACAATCCATTCGACCTTTTTTATACCCTTCCCATGATATAGCAATCTTCTTCCAAGGTGTTTTTTTTAGTTCCCCGCCAATATCCCTGAACATAAATCTGCTGAAGACTCAACCTTTCCTTTTACCAACTCTACGGATTCTACAGTAGCTGCCTTTGCACACCTCTCACTTTTATAAGTTTTAGATTTTAAGTCAGCCATCCGGAAATGTAAATACTGTTCCTCTATTGATTCTGGCATTCTAATGTCTTTTAAATTGTTCCAGTCATATTGCATTTTTTATGCACTTTTATGCATTTTTAATGTAAAATAAAGTTTCAATTCATTGATTGATTGTTACAGGCATCATTGACCACTCCTCGTGGCCAACTTCGGTTCCGACAGCTTGCAAAACTGCTTCTGAAGCACCTTTATTTAGAAACCTTCAGCAGATTCCACACAGCCATGTAACTTCAGACCTATCTCATTGCTACCAGTGGCGACTCAGATATTAGAAAAGCAGATAAACATGCAGCTCTCTGAGTACCAAGAAACCAGTTGTCTCCTGGACCCTTCACAAGTTGCTCTTGTTCTCAGAACACATTAGATTTATTTTAGAGAAGGAAAGAGTTATTATCTTGGCGTTATTGGACCTGTCAACAGTGATCAATATAATCTCTCGCTCCATCTTCCTACAAAGACTATTGGAGCTTGGTGTCCAAGGCTCAGCACTGAAATTGATTGAAGTAATTTCTCTCAGAGACAACCCAACTCATCAAATTAGAATCCTTTGCATCTTCTACCACTAAGATCAAATATTGGGTTCCTCAGGGGTCATTTTTACGACATATAGGACACCTCTTCCCAAACTGATGGTATTTTATAGCTTTGAAGTTTTTACATACACAGGCAAAACTCAATTGCATCTCTTACTGAAAATGTAAGCAACACAAAGTCTGCATTTAATCAATGCATGGTAGCGATCACTAACTCGTTGAAAGCCAACTGTCTGAAATTAAAAGCCGACAAAACTGATATCCTCATACTTGGAAAATCTTCCATCTGGACAGAATGTTGGTGGTCCTCTGACTTGGTCCAATACTTTGCCCTTTCGGACCCCCAGATTCCAGCACTCCTGCAGTGGCGGCAGATCATTTGCAATGCTTGTAGAAAAGTACTGGAATAAGATGCCCCTAGAATTCGGACAAGTTCCTCTGCATTACTCTATTGCAAAATACTGAAACCTGGGTTTTTGCTAAGTAGGTTTCAATCGGGTTTTGTCATCTCATACTGGTCATACTGCTACTGCCTAGAAGCCAAGGTTCATGGATAGCAGAAGCAAATTGTAAAAAAAAATGTGTTCAAACATAATGAATTTCTACACTTTCATTATTGCAGAACCTACTAACCCTGCAGCTGTAGGAATGCTGCACCGCATAGTGATCATCTCCAGCATAGACAGCGTAGATTCAGTCAAGAGTTGAATAGTACAACGGTGATTTTAGGCTGGATGGGCAAGGCGCTGGTCTCTCGCCTCTATGAAGGGATCAAAGCAAGGATGCAATAGAAAATCAAGGTACAATATGAGTATATTTGTTTGCCAGGATTTAGAGTCTGCCCTGGGTACACTATTAAAGGTCCCTCCGCCCCTCTTGACTCTGTGGTAGGGGCCTGTCCATGTCCACTTTACCTTTTTAGGGAGCTGATTAAGGGGACTACAAAAGTGTTTCACACAGGACCTCATGCATGCAAACCTTGTCTCGGGTTGCCATTAAAAAATTGCATAAATCTAAAATTGTAACTGTAATGTAGCAGAGTTCTCTTATGAAAAATCTACTCGTGTGATATAGAAGCTGTCAAGAAACAATATTAAAAAATTTGGGGGCACATTTACAAGGACATTGTGCCACCAGAGCATCACTTTTTGCGATGCTCCGGTGGTGCTGTGCTCTGCTCCATGTTTACAAGGCGGCGCAAAGCCATTTTGCATGACTTAACGCCTCTTTGTAGATATGTTCCTCTTCGATGCATTTTTCTGCAGCAAAGGGGCGTGTAATTGGTGTTGCTGTGGGCGTTCCCACTCAGCACCCCTTGCTTTTGACACTGCTCTAGATTTAAAAGGATCTGTAAATCAGAGGCTGCGCCAAAAACATAGACCTCCCCAGGGGAGGCATAAGAGTGGTGCAAAGAGGAGAAATTCTTTAATTTTTACTCATTTCTGCTCTTTCTATGTGTGCTGCATTCTACAGAACACATAGTAGTAACAAAATGCCATTGATTATTGTTTTTGTGCAGGAAGGTGTCCATTCCTGCACAACAACAATCATCCCTGCGACTCAGGCACTCTTGCACCATGGTGCAAGAGTGCGTACTCTGGTTCTAGGCTGCATTTTTTGCGCCGGCGCAGGGGTCATTACAGGAATACACAATATTGTTGAAAATATGGTACACACCTGTACTTAGAAAATGACGCAGCTAGATGCAGCAAAAATGCTTTGCCTGCACCGCTGTGGGCCCTTTTCTTGTAAATATGCTCTTCAGCTTCTTGTGGAAGTAAATCAAACCAATGAGCTCTTTGAGATCTTTTATGAGGTTACTATGTACAGAATATTAAATATTCACCCTGTTTTGTGCATGGCCCTTTCAGCAGGATTACCCCTCCTCCCCTTTTGGCTGAATTTGGTTTTGTTGGCTTTAGGTCTCTGGACACTTTACCACTGCTGACCAGTGTTAAAATGTATGTGCTCTTTCCCTAAAACATGGTAACCACAATTGGCATATTTAATTTACATATAAGTCCCTAGTAAAGTGCCCTACATGTGCCCAGGGCCTGTAAGTTAAAGGCTACTGGTGGGCTTGCAGCACTGATTGTACCACCCACTTCAGTAGCTCTTTAAACATGTCTCAACCCTGCCATTGCAGGGCCTGTGGCTGCAGTCTTAAACAGCCATGTAAACTTGGCAAGATAACCCTCTTGCCAGACCAAAACATTTCTTTTTAATTCAGGGATGCCCTGGACAGCCCAAGGGCAGGGTGAAGTAGGGTGACAAGACATCCCAGATTTGCCCGGATAGTCTCGGTTTATGAAGGACTGTCCCGGTGTCCCAACACTTTCTTCTAAAACACGGAAATGTGCTGGTTTTTAAGGGAGGGTTAGGTGAAGCTGCACATTAATCAGTGCTGTGCAGGCTCCCACTTCAACTGGCCTTCTCAGTACAGAAGTTAACTTGTTTAGACTCTCCTGCTGTGCTGCGTCACCTCATTCAAGCAGCACAGTAGGATTTAATGAGGTGTGAATCAGGGATGCGAAGACCGTAGGTCAAGGCTGGGCCCACCAGCAGCCGGATCCTGGAGCTCTTCACAGAATGGGGACGGAATGTGAAAAAAAGAAAAAAAAGAAAAAAATATATATATAATATACTAATTTGGCGCAGCTGGGCTCCCACCAATCGGGAACGCGATTATCGAGTTTTAAAGCGGACCGATGCAGAACACTGGTGACAAAGGCATATGATTAAGGCAATCCGCCGAAACGCGTAATGCCGACCCTACTTTTAATAAACTCATGCTTCCCAATATTCCCGCTGTGTCCCTCTGGTTTCTTACAGGAGGAGAAATCGTTTGGTGGATATTTTGTGTGCTGGCCTCGGGCACGCTAGAGGGACCCACCTGTGAAGTGGCCAAAGCTTCAAGGGCAGGAGCTTTCAGCTCCTTTGTGCGTGTTCCCAAGGGATTGGATTAGCTTTGGCCCTTGCAACTGAGGACAACGTGTACTGCTGTGAGGAAACGCGGTCTGTGACTTCACGAAGGGACCTGCCTACTTAGGTGGAATCTCCAGTACCGCAGGACTTACATGTTGTGGTATGGTGTTTGGTGGGCCGGGGAGAAGTGTTTATTTTGGCTGTGTTTTCACCTGGACATTTTAAAGTGCACGCATTCACGCTTTTCACATTTCCAGCACTCACTATGGGTTTTAATGTGTCAATTGAAGATGCCTCCCAGTCAGCCAAGATAGCGCTTTCTGGGACTTGCAGTCCGTTGATGCGGGCTGCCATGATGTCTCAACTAATATGGCGCAGCTGGGCTCCCACCGTTCGGGAGCGCGATTATCGAGTTTTAAAGCGGACCGATGCAGAACACTGGTGACAAAGGCATATGATTAAGGCAATCCGCCGAAACGCGTCATGCCGACCCTGCTTTTAATGAACTCATGCTTCCCGGTATTCCCGCTGCGTCCCTCTGGTTTCTTACAGGAGGAGAAATCGTTTGGTGTGTATATATATATATATATATATATATATATATTTATATATATATATATATGTTTGAGGCATATGAGCTGCAGATTACACACTTTTGCATAGATCGCCATCTGGTGTTGGGCCCGGATGTTTTCAGTTTGTTTTTCCTCTTGGAAAGTCTTTGGAAGTCACGAGGTCGGTGACTCCTCCCTTGGATCGTACTGCGCATGGGCTTCGGCTCCATCCTCAGATTGTTTTTTTCCGCCATCGGGCTCGGATGTAATCTTCGCGCTCCGGTTCCGAACATTTCCAGTTCGACGATCGAAGCGGAATCCTCACTCACATCGCGGTATTGTTTAGATCGCGATCTCCTCAATCACCTTCTCATCGACAAATCTTCGGTTCCAGTCTTCGACGGCGGCCTTCGGGCCTACCCAAGCTCCGGTCCCAGCTGATGGAAAGAACTCCATTCAAGAAGTGCCCTCGATGTGGGTCCAAATTCCCCCATACTGATCTTCATGAGGTGTGCTACCTCTGCCTCTCCCTTGAACACGAGGCTCAAGACTGTCCAGCCTGTAAGTCTTTCAGATCGAAAAAGACTATTTGGGACCGAAGAGCCAGACGAAACATGGCACACTCCTCGACCTCCGTTCCAGTCGACATCTTCGGAGACGACGTCGAAGATCCGGGACAGCATCGCACCGAAGAGGACCTCGTCAGTGCTTCCGAAGCCGACGACTCCGATATAGAGGACATCACCCCAGCGCAGAGGGTCGTGAGTAATATACCCCCCCCCACACCCACGCCGACACCCAAAAAGGCTTCGGTCACGCCTTCGCCTCCGGGCCTAGGCAAGACCAGAGACACTGCTTCACACACCCCACCTTTGGGCCCGGAAGAAACCAAATAAGCCTTCCAGCGGCTCGGGCTCGAGCCAGCCTTCCAGCGGTGCCGACAATTACACTTCGGCACTGAAAAAGAAACCAGCCTCTACCTCGACACCGAGCTGGGCACCAAAGTCCTCGGTGTTGAAACCCAGCGCTTCGGTACCGACGCCATCTTCGGTACCGACCAAACCCCATAAGACCCTCGGCACCGACACTTCCACGCCGAAGCCCACCTCGGCACCGACCAAGAAAACAGAGGTTCCCAAGCCCAGTGCTAAGCACGGCACGGACAAGCCTAAAAAGTCATTGGCCCCGAAAACTTCGGCGCCAACGGAACAAACATTGTCACAGGAACTGTTTACACCGGATCCCTTGCAAAAAACTCTTACCAAGGATCCAAAAACTGGACATTTGGCACTTTCTTCCAAAAAGAGACATTTGGACAAACCGGCTCCGCCTCTACCTCCAAAGAGGAAGGACTCTGCTACCTCCCTTTTCAGAATGCCTTGCCCACCTCCTCCACCTCCTCCACCCTCTCCACCTCCACCCCCTCCGCCTTCTCCACCCCCACCTCATCGCTCTCCGACCCCGTCTCCACACGATGATGATCAGGGGGACCCATATCACGATCCAGGGGATGTGCCCCAAGACCCCACCCCTACAGGATCCCCAGACCCATGGGACAACTGCAATAACCCAGATATTCCAGACGTCCCACAAGATGACCTTTACCCTTCCAGGTCATCTCCACCGGAAGACTCATTAGGTTTCCACCACCTACTTCAGAGGGCGGCACATTATCATGGGGTAGAGTTGCACACTGACCCAGTGGAGGAGGATTTCCTCCTCGACACCTTTGATACCGCACATAGGTCTACCTCCATACTACCTATGCTCAAGGGGGTGGTAAAACATGCGCCAGAGGTTTTTAAGGACCCAGTCAGGGCCAGGGTCATTAACCCACGCATAGAAAAAAAGTACAAAGCTGCCCCCACAGATCCTGCCTATATCAAAGGGCCAGCGCCACTAGATTCCCTAGTGGTTTCCACTGCACGGAAGAGGTCAAATTCCCAGGGGTCAGGCAAAGCACCACCACCTGACAAAGAGTCAAAGCTACTGGACGCATCAGGAAAGCGCACTGCGTCACAGGCAGCCAATATATGGCGGATCGCCAACACCCAAGCGCTATTGGCCAGATACGATAGGGCGCATTATGATGAATTAGAAACCATAATGCACCACCTCCCGTAAAGATACAAAAATAGGGCTAATGAATTAATTCAAGAGGGTAAGACAATAACTAACACCTCCATACGCTGTGCCTTAGATGCAGCAGATACAGCCTCCTGGGCCATTATTACTAGCGTCCTCCTCCGTCGCCATGCTTGGCTGAGAATATCAGGTTTCAAACCTGAGGTACAGGCCTCCATCCTAAATCATCCCTTTGACCAAGAACACCTATTCGGCCCAAAGGTAGATGAGGCCCTCGAAAAAATGAAGAAGGACACTGATACGGCAAAATCTATGGGAGCCCGGCAGTCACACCCTCCTAGGTGCTCCTTTCGCCGCTCTTCCTTTCGGAGTATGTCTAGAGGCTACTCCTCAGATAGCGCGTCCACTTCCTACAAATCCCCCACTCAGTCCACCTTCACAAGGGGTTATCAAAGAGGCGGCTATAGGGGCAATAACAATAAAGGCAGAGGCAAAACAAATACCGCCCGCTCTGCCACACCGCCTACCCAATGACTTCCCCGCGCTCCCTCCAGACCATCCCACTCCGGTCGGGGGCAGACTACAAAATTTCCTTCAGGTCTGGGAGACCATCACCTCAGACAAATGGGTGACCCAAATTATTCGGTCAGGGTACTGCCTAGAATTAACATCTACCCCCCCAAACATTCCACCCAGGCAACACTTAATGTCACAAGAACATTCCACATTACTAAAACAGGAGGTAGTCTCCCTCCTACAAAAACAGGCAATAGAACAAGTTCCCGCCAATCAGCAAAATTTAGGGGTCTACTCCCTATATTTTCTAATACCAAAAAGGGACGAGACTCTACGACCTATTCTAGATCTCCGGCCCCTAAACCCATACATACATTCAGACCATTTTCAAATGGTAACGCTTCAGCAGGTGCTTCCGCTCCTCTCCCAGAACGACTTCCTCACCACACTGGACTTGAAAGACGCATACTTTCACATTCCGGTACACCATGCTCACAGAAAGTACCTCAGATTTGTAGTGGACGGGCAACACTATCAGTTCAAGGTGCTCCCATTCGGGGTCACAACAGCACCAAGGGTATTCACCAAGTGCCTAGCGGTAGTGGCGGCACACCTCAGAAGACAGCACATTCACGTCTTCCCATATTTGGACAACTGGCTGATAAAAGCCACGTCCTACAACCAATGTGTACACCACACCGCCACTACAATCCAACTACTTCACCAACTAGGCTTCACGGTGAACCACCAAAAGTCCCAGCTAACACCATCCCACATAAAGCAATACCTCGGTGCCACCATAGACACCTCAAAAGCCATAACCTACCCCAATCCGGCCAGGATTGCAAGCATTCAGGCTTTGCATCAAAGATTCATACTTCAACACTCCCTTCCAGCAAGAGTGTTTATGCAACTGTTAGGGATGATGGCCTCTTGCATTTTCATAGTGCCCCACGCAAGACTCCAGATGCGTCCAATCCAAGAGTGCTTAGCGCGCCAATGGAACCAGGCCCAGGGGCAACTGACAGATCTGGTGTTGGTAGACGGTCG
Organism: Triturus cristatus; assembly: GCF_964204655.1. Taxonomy (NCBI): domain Eukaryota; kingdom Metazoa; phylum Chordata; class Amphibia; order Caudata; family Salamandridae; genus Triturus; species Triturus cristatus. Next base: position 535,507,684 of record NC_140580.1, read on the forward strand.
CACCCATCGCTCTCTGCAGTGGTGGAACACCACAAACCTTTCCAAAGGTCGACCGTTCCTGGACCCGGTTCCACAAATAATACTAACAACAGACGCATCGCTCTCCGGCTGGGGAGCTCATCTATTACACCTCACAGTGCAGGGCACATGGACGCCGCAACAAAAGTTACTCCATATCAACCATCTGGAGTTACTAGCAATCTTTCTAGCCCTAAAATCCTTTCAAAGACAGATTTTAGGCAAGGCAGTCCTCATTCGCACAGACAACATGACGGCCATGTATTACATTCAAAAACAAGGCGGCACACACTCTCCACAGCTCTCTCAACTAGCACAGAGCATATGGAGATGGGCAATTCCACACAAAATCTTTCTCCTAGCCCAGCATGTAACAGGAGTCCAAAACACCATGGCAGATCTGCTCAGCAGACAGACGCAGCAGATCCACAAGTGGGAACTTCACCCGCAGGTTCTTCACCTGTTCTTTCAAATGTGGGGGCATCCGCAGATAGACCTCTTCGCCACCCACGAAAACAAAAAATGCCCAAGCTTCGTCGCCAGATACCCACACCCATTGTCCAAAGGCAATGCGATATGGATAAACTGGTCAGACAAATTTGCGTACGCTTTTCCACCTCTCCCACTAATTCCATTAGTGGTGCGAAAGCTACAACAGCATTCCCTCACACTGATCCTAGTAGCTCCAACATGGGCCAGACAACCGTGGTACACCACGCTGCTGGAACTCTCGGTAGTACCACACCAAAAGCTACACCTCTCACCATGCCTCCTAACCCAGAACCATGGAGAGATCAGGCACCCGGACCCAGCTCAGCTCAACCTTGCGATTTGGCTCCTGAAATCCTAGAATTCGGATCCCTAAACCTTCCCCCTGACTGTATGAACGTCATCAGAGAAGCTAGACGCCCTACCACTAGAGCCTGTTACGCTGCCAAGTGGAAAAGATTTGTTGTTTATTGCCATAACAACACAATCCATCCTCTAGACGTGTCTATACAACACATCATATGCTACTTACTCCATCTACAAAGGTGTATACCTCCATTCGGCTACACCTCGCAGCAATTGCCGCTTACCTACAAAACAGGCAGCACCTATCACTTTTCAGAGTACCTGCCATTAAAGCCTTCATGGAAGGCCTAAAACGAATAATTCCCCCCAGAGTACCACCCTCACCTGTGTGGAACTTAAATATAGTTCTCACAAGGCTAATGAGGCCGCCCTTCGAACCTTTGCATAAATGAGAACTGCAATTTCTCACATGGAAAACAGCTTTTCTTGTAGCCATCACTTCCCTTAGAAGGGTCAGTGAGATACAAGCACTTACCATACAAGAACCTTTTCTCCGAATGCACCAGAACAAGGTTGTTCTCCGTACCAACCCAAAATTCCTACCGAAAGTCATTTCCCCTTTTCATCTAAACCAATCAGTAGAATTACCGGTATTTTTCTCGCAACCTCAAACTGTTGCAGAAAGGGCTCTACACACGCTAGATGTCAAACGAGCCTTACTTTACTATATCCAAAGAACACAACCTTTCAGAAAGACCAAACTACAGTTTGTCTCTTTCTCTCCACCACACAAGGGCAACCCCATCTCAAAATCAGGGATAGCTAGGTGGATTGTAAAATGCATCCAGATTTGCTACCACAAAGCAAAGCGAACGCTATCCGTTCCCCCTAAAGCCCATTTGACACGAAAGATAGGGGCTTCTATGGCTTTTCTAGTGAACATCCCATTAGATGATATCTGCAAAGCAGCTACATGGTCAACACCGCACACTTTCACTAAACATTACTGTGTAGATGTGCAAACCAAGCAACAAGCTAGTGTGGGCCAGGCTGTACTAAAAACACTATTTCAAACCACTGCAACAGATACCGTTGGTCGCCGCTAAGGTTGGAAACTGCTATATAGTCTATGCAGAAGTGTGTAATCTGCAGCTCATATGCCTCGAACGGAATATGCTACTTACCAGTATGCATCTGTTCTTGGCATGTAGAGCTGCAGATCTACACACGCCCACCCGCCTCCCCGGCTACCTGTATCTGTTCCAGTCTATCTTATTTAGATACAACACACATGGGTTTCTTCACTGTTATTACTACGCTCCATCTTTCCCTGTTGGCGAAAAACAATCTGAGGATGGAGCCGAAGCCAATGCGCAATACGATCCAAGGGAGGAGTCACCGACCTCTTGACTTCCAAAGACTTTCCAAGAGGAAAAACAAACTGCAAACATCCGGGCCCAACACCAGATGGCGATCTATATCTAAGTGTGTAGATCTGCAGCTCTACATGCCAAGAACAGATGCATACTGGTAAGTAGTATATATTATATATATATATATATATATATATATATTCACTGAAAAAACCATAGGTTTCACACATGTTATAGTTAGCGGAAATTTTACTGATAAAAAACCAGTGAAATTCCCCCGTTATAGTTAGTGCAGGCAACTATAACTCACGCGACCGCAATCCTCTGCTGATGCTAATACTGTATTTAGACACTTATTTGCCCATGTCTTCTTCCATACATTTTTAGCTATACATATATTACAAATATTTTTTTTCTCATAAAGACACATATGTCATCAGCAGAAGATTGCGGTCGCGTGAGTTATAGTTGCCTGCACTAACTATAACGGGGGAATTTCACTGGTTTTTTATCAGTAAAATTTCCGCTAACTATAACATGTGTGAAACCTATGGTTTTTTCAGTGAATTTGCAAGGTTTTTTAAATGCTAATTCCTAACTATAACGTGTGTGAAACCTATGGTTTTTTCAGTGAATTTGTACGGTTTTTTTAAATGCTAAGTTACTTTACGCCATTCGTGGCGTGCGCGCCCACTTAACGCAGTTCGTTCCGTGCGCACACAGTAAGCACGCGGTGTTTACTGTGCTTACGGTGCTTATAAGCCATGCACAAATGGTGCCCTTCGGGCACCATTTGCACACGGGGTGGAGAGAGTGTGGATAATTTTTTCTTTTATTATTTTTGTTAAAAATATTGTGGTTTTTCACACCACTGATAAGCCCTGCACATTTGGTGGCCAGCGGCCACCAAAAGCACAGGGGGTGGGGAGAGTGTGGATAGTGTTTTTTTTTATACATTTTTTACCGTATGCGTACGGTAAGCGTAATCGGCGAAATTAGCGAAAAAATAAAAATGGCATTTTTGGCCTTGGGGGGTCTTGGGGGACTCCCTCATCATGGCTATGTGTGTGTGAGCTGTCAAAACAGCTCCTTTACATGTGTATTGGTTTTATTTAACAACCTAACTCTCAGTGCGAGAGAGAAAATGGCGGCCGCAGCTTCCTGGTTTCGGCCGATTCGAATGTTTACTAAGATCTAAGAGCCAATCAGAATCGCGCTCGCGCACGCCACCGTACGCGTACGGTAAGCTTACGGTAAGCGTACCGTAAGCTGGCTCAGATATATATATTGATTTAAAGGCTATTTTCTCAGAATCTACTGAACAGATTTACACCAAACCTACAAAAGGCACTTCCTTGACCTGAGGACTACCTCTCTGCCAAATTTCAAGTAATTCTGTTCAGCCGTTCGGGCTGTAGCCCTGTCTAAAGGTCCTATGGAAAAATGCATGGGAAAAACGCGTTTTGGGACCCCCCTTTTATCTCAGCCCCCGCTTGACGAATCCTCCCGAGACTTTCTGGGTAGGAGCGGAGCGTAGCGCCCCACCTATTTTGAGAAATTTGCGAGGATTCGTCGACCGGCGCCAAAGTTATTCAAAATAGAATGTTGCGGATTTCCTATGGAAAAGGGGTCCTAACTATAACTACCTACTGGCGACCGCCAGTAGGTAATATATATATATATATATATATTATCTACTGGCAGTCGCCAGTAGATAGTTATAGTTACAACCTAGTTTCCATAGGAAATCTCAAAATTCTATTTTGAATAACTTTGGCGCCGGTTGACGAATCCTCGCGAAATTTTCAAAACTAATGGGGCGCTCCGCTCAGCTCCTACCCTGAAAGTCTCGGGGTGATTCGTCAAGCGGGGGCCGAGAAAAAAGGGAGGTCCCAAAACGCGTTTTCCCCATGTTATTTTCCATAGGACCTTTAGACACAGCTACAGCTTGAACGGCTGAACAGAATTACGTGAAATTTGGCAGAGAGGTAGCCATAAGGTCAAGGAAGTGCCTTTTGCAGGTCTGGTGTAAATCTGTTCAGTATTTCCTGAAAAAATAGCATTTAAAAGCATATCAATATCTATACGTGCGCAGCGTGCGCGCACTGTGCGCGCACCCTGCCGTGCACGAGCGCAATTCTGATTGGTTGTTAGATGTCGGTAAACATTCGAATCGGTCGAAACCAGGAAGTGTCGGCCGCCATTTTGTCTCTCGCAGTCTGAGGGGGTGAAAAACAAAGGTGGAGAACGTGAAAAGGGGGCAGAGTGGACAGTTCCTGACCCCCTAGCCTTGGTCAGGGGGTCACAGAATGACCCCCAAGGGAAAAAAAAAACAATTTTTTGTATTTTTCAAAATTGCGAGGTGCGCGCACCCTGCGCACACTGCGAACCGTGGGTACTCGGTGCGCGGAGCGCACCGAGCGCCCACAGTGCACGCATGGTGCGCTCCGCGATTTAAAAAATAAATAAAAATTTCACGGTGCGCCCACGGTGAAAAACCTGAAAAAAAAAATTTATAAATACATAACTTAGCATTTAAAAAAACGTACAAATTCACTGAAAAAACCATAGGTTTCACACACGTTATAGTTACGAATTAGCATTTAAAAAACCTTGCAAATTCACTTAAAAAACCATAGGTTTCACACATGTTATAGTTAGCTGGACATTTCCCTCGTAAAAAAACAATGAAATTCCCCCGTTATAGTTACTGCAGGCAACTATAACTCACGCGACCGCAATCCTCTGCTGATGACGTCAGATATTACATCACTGATGACATATGTGTCTTTATGAAAAATACATATTTATAATATATGTATAGCTAAAGATTAATGGAAGAAGACATGGGTAAATAAGTGTCTAAATACAGTGATGTAATATCTGACGTCATCAGCAGAGGATTGCGGTCGCGTGAGTTATAGTTGCCTGCAGTAACTATAACGGGGGAATTTCATTGGGTTTTTACGAGTGAAATGTCCAGCTAACTATAACATGTGTGAAACCTATGGTTTTTTAAGTGAATTTGCAAGGTTTTTTAAATGCTAATTCGTAACTATAACGTGTGTGAAACCTATGGTTTTTTCAGTGAATATATATATAGATACATTATCTTTGTATATAGGATGCGCTGAGACCGACTAGGACATTAAGTCCTATTTCTATGTCTGTGCCCCTCCCAGTTTTTCGTTCTAAAAAACTTGGTCACCCTAGGTTGTGGCCTATTTATAAAGTTGGGCATGCACTTTTAAGCTGTACATGTCTAGGTTGCGAAAAGCTCTTAAATTCATTTTTCACTGCTCCAAGGTCTACCTCTCCCATAGGTTAGCTTTGGGATTACCTTATTACATTTGATAAGTATAATTTTCAATTTGGGAAAAAATAGATATTTCGAGTTTGGTGTCTCTGGATTTACAGTTTAAAATCACATTTTATGGTAAAGTTGGATTTTAAGTTGCAAGTCTGAAAATCCCACTTTTAGAAAGTTGGCATTTTCTTACTTTAACCATTCAGGGGCCGATTCCGAGCCGGGTCGGAAAGCACTCCGACTGAGCCGGACTCGGAGTGTTTTCCAACCGAGCCGGAGGCCTGCAGTCTGACTGAGTGAATACGATGCGGCCGTATGCTGCCGGTGTCGGTTTGGTTGGACTCTCACAGGAGTCAATGGGAGCCGGTCGTACGACGCGTACATGGGCTCCCATTGACTGAATGGGTACGTCGCGGACATGTGCGCCCCCTACAGTGGGTATGCGTTGGTGGCATCCGCACCGTACATGCCTGTGTTGGGGAGACCCATGGGTCTCCCCCCGTGTCTGAGTCGTAGGGCTGCAGGTGTCAGGGGGTCCGACGCGGACCTCCAAAGGCAACCACCCGGACGTTTTGCGAGCCGGACACTCCGGCTTGCACAGGCTGTCCGACCCGTGCATCGTAGTGGCTTGGACTTTAATCGCATCCATTGCACGCCACGGTTAGCTTCCGACCGAGACGTACGGAGCGGTGCGGACCCGGAAACGACTCGGTCGGTGAATATCACATAGCTCGCATCGCTGTACGTGTCGGCCGGATATCACACGTGCGGCTCGTAGTTTTTCCGGCCGGATCGCGTTTGGTGCACTTCCGACTCGGATCAGAATCGACCCCTCTGTGCCTTCTGCCTGTCTCTGAATTAACGTCTGTCGTGGGTGACCGCAAAATAAAGATGTTGGGAGGATGATGAATGGATTCACTGCCAGATGAAGAAATAGACTAGCGCCATACTAGCCAAATATAAACATGTGAAACCTACTCTCTTGGGAAGAAGAGACACCAGCCTTGGCATTATTGAATGAACCAGGGCTTCTTTAAGATGAAACAAATCAATTTTAAAAGCTCAGAGATGGATGGTATGAGGAACGGAGTGGAAAAAAACTCGATATCCACTTCTTTTTCCTGAGGAGAACCCAGATTTGTGGTGTCCAAAACGCATCGACATTCTTCCTCTAGGGAGCTGATAAAAAGACTATGGAACACAGGGAACCCCTGACAGAATAATAGCCAACCCCTGTTTCAGATCCACAAAATACAGTGCCTCAACCCCTGGTGTCATTTTACTTTGGGAGTATGGGTAAAGGACACAAATAAGTTACTCCTTATGTCATGTTTTTGAGAACTGGGATATCGGCATTGATCACTGACTCACTGGTGCTTTTTTTAAAATGTTGTATATGTTTTTTCATCTTGTTTATGTTGGTTGATACAAGTAATATTCAATTGCTTGCATAGGCTTCGTTTCATAAATTGCAATTAAGAAGTGGGAGATTGAAATGCATTTTGATTGTTATTATTGATACAGTATTCCAAAGTATATGATATGATGTGTTAAAATAATCAATTCAAATCACGAGGGATTCACCATATATAATTAAAAGTGGTCATGGTAATTGAATTTAGTGATCATATTGATGAATAGAATATGCCAAGTGGTGCCAATCTAGTCCTGGGCCCTTGGAGGTGGGTTTTCTAGCTGTCGTCTGCTAAAATCCATGCATTGCCGTCGTTGCGCCTGTCGGAATTGACGCATCTTGCCATGACACAGAAGCATCAATGCCGAAGATGAGGACATTGCATCACTAGCTGCACGATTCGAAAATGACGCATTGCCTTCATCAAGAGGGGTTTAACTATGGCACCTCTCCGACTGTGCGAAATGGATCTGCCGAATTAACTGCATCTGAAGGATCAACACCGAAGCAGCGCCTCCTCCATTCCTTGCATTGGGTTTTCGACTTCAACACATTTCTTCCATCCAATGTGCTTTTGCAGCGTGACAAGTTTGGTCCCTGTATCTGACCTGCGCTCCATCGCAGTTGGACTGAACTTTCAGATTTGACACGGTCAAGTACGACCAGATAGCCTTGGTTGGCGCTTTGTTTCTAAACATTATATTTCACTTTTTTTTTTTTATTCATTATCCTGGTTGTACTTATTGTTTTTTTGTTGTTGTTTTTGTCTTGTTTTGTTCATTAAATTAAGCTCTATATTTCTAACCTGGTGTGGATTATTTTTATGTGGTGTTTTCACTGTTTTAAGTGTTGCACAAATACTTTACACATTGTCTCCTGAGTTAAGCCTGCCTACTCTGTGCAAGATACCAGAAGGTGAGCACAGGTTAATTTATGGCGTGCAACTGTCTTACCCTGACCAGGATTGTGGTCCATACTTGGACAGGGTACATACCTCTGCCAACTAGAGACCCTATTTCTAACACCCTGGAAATAATAATGCAATTGTATCCATTCAGACTTACTTGGACCTCTTTGGAGAATAAATGCAACAGATTAGAAAGGACTGCATCGCCAAAGAGATTGGGATTAGTGGAACTGGGAAGCTGGTTCCCTCCTTGCCCCTTGTCCCCACATTCTCTCTAACATTCTCTTTACCTAAGTTGACTCAAGTGCAAGAGTACATCAGCAGCATGAATATCACCTAACATCCCGGTGGCCCATATCCAATCTACCCTCATAGTAGAACTTTGCAATATGTTTTCACCAATGCTTATTGAAATCATTAATACCTCCATGGTGAAAGGAGTGTTCCAGTATGTTTGAAACATGCTTCAATAACTCTACAGTTCAAAGAGGCATCTCCGAGTCCACTGGACCCAGACAGTTTCCATCTTATAGCAGAGATTCCCTTTCTCTCTAAAATGTCAGAAAAGGTGGCTACCAAGTAATAGCCAAACTATCATTAGGACAATGTTATTTTGGAGTTCTGGATTTGGGAAAAATGGCTGTACCAAAACATTACTGATGGACATTAGAGGGAGGTTATGGGCAATCACATATGGACAAACAGCAGCCCTTTTGGTGTTGTTTGACCTTGTGGTTAATTTGATACCGTAAATCCCAGTATATAAAAATTGAGCATTTCCAGCAACCAGCAGGTGTGTCCTATTCACTTGAATTGTTCTGGTAATTTATGCCAGGCAGATTCCTGTAGAAATTAAAGAAGGTTGATAGTACCTGCCATTACATCAACTTGTGAAGTACAACAGAGAGCTTCCCTATGTACTGTGCTTTTCAATGTGCATATGAAATACCCACTAGAAGTTTGAAACTCAAGTTTAGCAGCAAAATTAGCCCTGATAATTTTACCTTAGTGTGCATTCCCTGACCAGTTTGGGTGAGGAGATTCATGACAGTGTGTGAGAGCTAGGTTGAGCTCAGTTCCAGCACACCCCATCTTTTGACGAAAGTATCACAATCTACCACCACCAAGCTGCACAAGTGTCTCAAAAATTGACATTTAAAAAACTCTGCCATCAGCCTGCTGCATTAGGTGAAAAACATGAGGTGAAAAACATAGACATGCCTTTCACAAGCTTGGTGAATAGTGTGTCAAGTCAACCAACTAATTAAAGCACGTTGTGCCTACATTTACCTTCTCTCCAAACTCCACCATTACCTTCCAGTGGAATGTAGAGCGATAATAGCTAGGGCTGTTGTCAGCTCAAGCCTCAATTGTATCAGTACTCCTATGCTGGCGCATTTCAGAAAATCCTGAGACATCTACAAAAACATAAACATTCTGCTGACCCAGTGGTGAGTCTCAGATAGTGAAACCATGTTTCCCCCACTCTGCAAAGACTGCTTTGTCTTGAAGATTGGGACATTTCAATCTGTAGCTATAATCCAGAAGATGTTGGTCCTGCAGCCTCTTATATGTTGTAGAACAAGGGTAAAGGTATTTTAGACATGTCATCCTTAGGGTGGTCTTTCCCTAGATTTTTTGCCTTTTACCACCGTTTTTTGATGATTCTTTTATTTTTGGCCTAAGGACTCTGAGCACTTTACCACTGCTGACCAGTGCTGACCAGTGCTAAAGTGCATGTGCTTCTCCCCTAAACATGATGACATTGGTGTATACCTGATTGGCATAGTTATTGTACTGGTAAGTCCCTTGTAAATTGGTATACCATATACCTAGGGTCTGTACTTCAAATGCTACACTCATTGTGCCACCCACAGAAGTAGCCTTTCAAACCTGTCTTAGGCTTGCCATTTCCGTGCCTGTGTGTTCAGTTTACTGCCACTTCGACTCCCCTTTTATTAAATATAAGACACCTCTAAGGTGCACCCTAAGTAACGCTAAGGGTAGAGTGCCATGGAGCTAAAATGTAGGAAATGTACTTTTATGTTTTGCATGTCCTGGTAGTGACAAACAGCCTATTTAATTTTTCACTACTGTGCAGCCTACCCCTCTCATAGGCCAGCATTGGTAATTCCTTAATATCCTTTTAAACTGCAATTCCTGATCAGAGAGGGGTAGCTTTTTCAGGTTTCATATCTTTGGAATGGAGGAGTTGGATTTAACATTTCTGTTCTAGAAATGCCACTTTTAGGAAGTGGACATTTCTCTGCACTTACTGCTCTTTGTGCCTGACAGCCTGCCTCTAATACACGTCTTAGGTGGGTGACATCTACACTTTGTGCATTCCCTCTAGACAACTACAAACATAGGAAGACAAGCCTCATCTGCATTTTGAGCATATCTGCATTCATCTGCAATCTGATAGGGCTTCCTGGGCAGGGAGGAATTGAAGGGGCTGACACACTTTAATAGGGGGTGTCCTGTCCACACACAAACCACTGATTTACCCCCCATAGATAGCCTGGCAGACAGGACTGTGTTGAAAGGGATCTTTGTGTACTTCAGAGAGTTGCTTTGAATTCACCCTCTACATCAAAGTCACTTTTGGGTATAAGTACTGGTTCTCTGACCCCCTAAACTCAGACACTTCTGGATCTTGACCTGAACCTGTGTCAGAAGGACTGCTGTTCTGCTTAAAGGACTCAACTGGACTGCTTTTCTGTTGGACTGATTTTCTGCTTGTTATGTAAATGTATGTGTATGTGTCTTGTAAAGCGCACTGCTGCCCTGAGGCGTCCTGACGCTGTAGACCGCTGGGGAACCCGTCCTGGCTATCCCTGTGAGATGGTCCCTCCTGGGTATCTCCAAGGTGAAACCAGGCATCCCCGGCGAATGTGGGGGGCCGTTGTGGAGATGAGGCAAGCTAATGCCCAGAGTCGGGATGTATGACGTTACAACGCACACTTTTACAACGCATGCACTTACAACGCATTTTTTACAACGCATAATCCATTACAACGCATGACATTACAACGCATGACACTACAACGCATTTTTAAAAAATACCTTTACAACGCATTTCCATTACAACGCATACTACCTTTACAACGCATACCATTACAACGCATAATATTAAATTACATTTAAGGTAAGTATTAGATAGTATAGGGGTAAAAGTTACTTTTCTAACTCCAGGGGGTGCAACAGTAGGGTAAGTGTTGGATAGTATAGGGGTAAAAATTACTATTCTAACTCCAGGGGGTGCAACAGTGGGGTAAGTGTTGGATAGTATAGGGGTAAAAATTACTATTCTAACTCCAGGGGGTGCAACAGTAGAGTAAGTGTTAGATAGTATAGGGGTAAAAATTACTATTCTAACTCCAGGGGGTGCAACAGTAGGGTAAGTGTTGGATAGTATAGGGGTAAAAATTACTATTCTAATTCCAGGGGGTGCAACAGTAGGGTAAGTGTTGGATAGTATAGGGGTAAAAATTACTATTCTAACTCCAGGGGGTGCAACAGTAGGGTAAGTGTTGGATAGTATAGGGGTAAAAATTACTATTCTAACTCCAGGGGGTGCAACAGTAAGGTAAGTGTTGGATAGTATAGGGGTAAAAATTACTATTCTAACTCCAGGGGGTGCAACAGTAAGGTAAGTGTTGGATAGTATAGGGGTAAAAATTACTATTCTAACTCCAGGGGGTGCAACAGTAGGGTAAGTGTTGGATAGTGTAGTGTAATATTATGCGTTGTAATGGTATGCGTTGTAATGGTAGTATGCGTTGTAATGGAATGCGTTGTAAAGGTAGTTTTTAAAAATGCGTTGTAGTGTCATGCGTTGTAATGTCATGCGTTGTAATGGATTCTGCGTTGTAAAAAATGCGTTGTAAAGGTAGTGCGTTGTAAAAGTTGCGTTGTAAAGGTTGTTCCCCCCAGAGTCGCCGAGTGTGATCCCTGGTTAGAGTAGGCACCGAAGCGAGAATTATCGAGTCCGCTGGCCCTGGTCCACGACCCTGCCGCGTCGGGGATTGAACCCTGGTCCCGGGCCGTCCTCTGCTTCTGGGTCTGCTTCCTCTAACCAGTGAGCCACACCTCTCCTGTTATCCTGCTGCTCCCTGACTCTGCTGAAGGAGAGCTGGACTCTGCCTTCCCTCCAAGTGATCTCCAAGGGCTAGCTGGCTTGACTCCTGTTTTCTGAAGTCCCAGAGACACAAAAGACTTCCTGAAATTCTGCTGGTGCTACTGGACTCTGCCGTATGTAAGTCCTACCCTTGCTTGAGGTGCCCTTTCCACTTCTGGGCCTCAGAATTGGTTTAGGCAGTTGGTTTGCTACAAAACCGACACATCATCACTTTTTTGCCAATCGGAACTGACACATGGCCTTCTGATGCTGATGCAGCGGCTGTTCGGCGACAATGGTTGTCCAGCAGGCATGGCCTGACGACGAAGCTCTTTGCGGTTCTACGATGATGCATTACCTTCATCTCAGCGAAAATCAATGACGCAGCGACCCGACTGCGTGGAAAAATCGACGCATCGTGCCCTCAGTGTCAACGCTTTGCTCTATCCAAGGTACTTTCTAAGCAGGCCCTGAATGGGTCCTGTTGCCAGCCTGCCCTCTATCGCGGTCAGTCTGAACTTTGGATTTGCACCATTCCCTTGCCACCTCAAGTATACTTTTGCCCACTAGTGACTTGTAAGCACTGTTTTTGCATTTAATCTTTAAGAATTCATATCTTGACTTCTACTAATTAGATTTTTATCATTTGGATCTTGTTTTACTCTCTATTTTTCAAAACCTGTGTGGAGTCTTTTCATGGTGTATTTATTATGTTACTGAGTGTGTGTGTTGCACAAATACTTTCCACATTGCCTCTTTAGATAAGCCTGACTGCCATGTGCCAAGCGACCAGAGGATGAGCACAGGTTATCTTTTAATGTGTATCTATCTTTCAATGTGTATCTAGCTTACTCTGACTAGAGTGAGGGTTCCTGCCTGGTTTGGGTGCATACTCAGCCAAACAGGAATCCCATTTCTAACAATGTGCATTTACCAAAAAGTCCAGAGCTGATGACTTTCGAACTGGGGAACCACGTTGAGTCCCAGCATCAGCTCAACATTCTGTGATTCAGTGCAAAGCACTTGATCTCCTTGTGCCAAAAAAACTAAAACAACCTGGCTATGTGTAATGGAATTTGGTGCTCATGTAAAGCTCTCAAATACCCTTGGCCCAAGTTTGTACATTATAAACTGCAAAAAACATAAAATTAAAATAAATTGCCTTTGATTCAACGTAGATTATAGGAAAACGGATAGTTAGACTTCCCTAGACGAACCTTAGGGGGGCAATGTCTTTAAGGCTAGACAGCTAAGTGGTAGAATCTTCGATTGAAATTGAGGAAATGGACGATCTTGAGCTGTTCAAGAAGAGACTAAAATAACTTATTTTTGGAGGAATCTTGCTGTACTGAGTAGGCGCCCCACCCCCTCCCCGCGCCTAGGGGAGGGGAGCCCTTAGTCGCGCCACGGAGCCGAGCCTCCTCTTCAAGGGGGCTGGTTGAGGAGGGAAATCATTGTCTCCAACCCGTAAATGAAACCGAAACTGTATATGAAGTGATATAAGGCAGCGTCCCAGGGATCTCGTCCCCTTTGTCTCCTTGGATCCCTGGGAAGCCGCAAGAGCGTCATAAGCGAGGCGGAGTGTGGCACAGGGGTTCAGGGAGGCCGTGGCGTAGCGGTGAAGGTTGTTCGCTCAGTTATGTACTCTCTCAATTCCCTTATGGGCAACGTTGCAGTTTTCTATTGTATTTCAATTCATTTGAAGGGTGCGGCGATGTCGGAGGGCGTACTCATCTGTGCACGTCCTTTTGAGACTGCAGTGAAACGTTGGGCTGCGAGCGGTTTTCATATCTGGCAGGCACATTTTTGCTGGTGTTATATGTCCCGCATAGCCGCTTTAATAGTCGCTGCAAGTAGCGGTGTAGGTTTGGGCGGGCCCGTAGGCGATTGGGGTGTGAGGCAGTATAGTCCTGGAGGCTGCAGAGAGGGCGGAGGGCGTACCCATGTGATTACGTCTTTTCAGAATGCAGAGCATGAAACGTTGGGCTGCGAGCTGTTTCATAACTGGCAGGCACATTGCTGGGGTAATATGTTCCGCATGTTTAACGTGCCAGTGTTGGGTCGTATCTATCAGTGTGGTGCACTGCGAGGAAACCTCTCCTGGGTGCAGGGGAGGGGTAGGGGCGGCAAGCAGCGCGTGTATGGTTTCAGTGGGGTGTGTGACACATGCTTGCACTGCTAATACCTGAGCTCTACTTGTACTGCGCATACACCTGTAAGAGACTTGTATTTTGTTTCCTAGGCAGTACTTACCTGTCGTCAAGGACGCCCGTACTACTCATGGTACAGTTTGCGCTCCATAGTGACTGAGGAAACTTGAACTGCTGATGTTCGTACAATGCCCGTTGTTTATGTCTATGTACTTACCGGTCTTCAAGGAGGCCCGTACTTCTCACTGTACAGTCTGCGCTCCATGCAACTGAGGAAAATTGAACTGCTGATGTTCGTGCTAGACCCGTTGTTTATGTCTATGTACTTACAGGTCTTCAAGGAGGCCCGTACTTCTCACTGTACAGTCTGCGTTCCATATGACTGAGGAAACTTGAACTGCTGATGTTCGTACTATATCCGTTGTTTATGTCTATGTGTGCCTCATTAAGTGACATATGGACTGAGTAGAATCTTGGGGAGGTTGCCTGTGGTCAGGTACCCCGGTGGGCCGGTGCACTATGCGGTTCCATGGATTTTTAAGTAATGAACTGTTTGCTTTAGTGCTTTGGGGCCTGCTGGCACAATGTACAGAGCTCACTGAGTTGGACAACTTCAAGCGATGTGGTGTCCTGTATTTCAAGTAAATGAACTGTTGGCTGTAGCGCGTAGGGGCCTGCCGGCACAATGTGCGCAGCTGAGCGGGTCAGCCAAGTCGGCCAAATTGACATGTGGATGTCGCTAAAAGTCTGAAGCTGTGAATAATGATATATCCAAGTAGAATGCTTTACTCTCCTAATATACAACTGTTTGCTGTAGCGCGTTGGGGCCTGCTGGCACAATGTGTGCAGCTGCGTGGGTTGGCCGAGTCGGCCAAATTCTAATTCTAGTGTAAAGCCAAGCTGAAGTTCAAATCTAATGTCATTGCTAATTTCCCTACTGCCTTGACAGGTTGATGTCGCTAAAGTCTGATGCTGTGAAATAACGAAATATATCCAAAGAGAATACTTTTACTCTTGTAATGGTTTGTGGTGAGTCACCTGATTTGATGTGAATAAAAGTCTACGCCTTGGACAACATAACCTGATTGCGAAAGTTCTTGGGCCCAGCGGGGTCAGAGAAAGGGGTTAGAAGTGAGGGAGGACTGAGTGTTACGTTGTGTGCATACTATGCGTTTTACTGCAGTGCTTCCGGTGCCACACCTAGGGGCTTGGCACCATGTACATTTATTTGATTGCATATATTGTTTCTTGTAATATCAATCTTGGTCAAATTCAAGATAAAATGCTTCCAAATGCCTTCACACACACTATTGTACACAGAACATTTTAGGACGCATTGTTAGAAAACTGTGAAAATTGCTTTTGATGTTTTTATATACGTTATATGTGATGTAAGGATCATACTAAACAGTCAATCATTACGTTACACTGAGCGCTAATATACCAGAATGTGAGACGGGAGAAATAGTAAAAAAGAACATTAAAATGGTTCGGTGTTTAAGACAGTATGAGCTCATGCGCCAGTCGAAATGGGGTTAAGGGTAGTAACTGGCAAAATCATATGAATCCTCAGACTTTGATTGGATACGCCAAGGGTGACGAAGGATGGTCTGCAATATAATGAGCTATTCCATAATTGGTTTTGCAATTTTTGATATGCTAAAACCTCACAAGGGGCATTCTGGGATTGAGAAGCAACTCTTGCTCACACAACCCCCACTTCCTTTGCTCACATATCCACTAGCTGACGCACGGACTTGCTCATTCATCCACTCACTGATTCACTCACTTGCTCATTCATCCACTCACTGATTCACTCACTTGCTCATTCTATTACTTGCTTACTTCAGCAGATAGAGGGAAGAGGAGGAATGCCCATGGGTGGAATGGGAGCCTCCTAAATGAATGAGCACGTTCCCAGCACTCATCACAGACTACAGAAGTGTGAGATGTACCCATACGTCCCGCCTTTATAAACCTCTCCTTTACTTTATTAAAACGGAGGTGGAATGTGGCCATTTCTAGACTGTGTGCTGATATTCCAATGGGCTCAACCAAGGACATTCCACTAATGCAGCTGAATATTTCCAATGCTGGAATCACAGTTGATGCTATGAACAATTCCTTTCGATGATAGGCATTTCCATTTTGTTTTCATAGGTGTTGATGATGCGTATCAGCATGGGCGAGGGGTGGCCCTAGCCGACTTCAATCGCGATGGGAAGGTGGACATTGTCTATGGAAACTGGAATGGACCACATCGGCTCTATCTACAGATGGGTGCAAACGGCAAAGCGCGCTTCCGGGTGAGGATGTGGTGCTGAAAAAAAGTAACTCCTACTAGTATTACAGTCTATCTCGCATCGAAATATGCGGTGACACAGTGGCTGGCACAAGGGACATAGCTGCCCGTTCTATTCCAATAATATTCCCTTGTAAAATAATGTTATGGCCGCTGGAGATCACTGGCACAAACCCACACCATAAATGTATTACAATAGAAGATTTATCCTGCATCTGTGATGGTTGTCGGTGTTCAACGCATGCATGTAAAACTGTTTATAGGTGATAGATGACAGCATCAGCAGAATAAAGCAGGCAGTGAAAAAGCCAATCAGCCTGCCCTTACGTTGAGGTGTGGAAAACATACAGTTTTGTTGAGCATGAAGGTCATCCCTAGATTACAACTGCCTTGTGGGGCTGGGAGGGGACAGGGCGTTTGTGTTTGTGTGGTTTTGTGATAGAATCTGCCTTCATCTGTTCTTGATCCGTTTCTGCGCAGAATTTTCTGATGCTCCAGCTTAAAAAAAATGATGAATAATTCCTCAGCAAAAAAAGGCTACTGTTGTGCCACAATGGCTAATTGTGTGGTAGATATCTGTACTCAGGGCACACGTCCTAAAAAACAGAAGTGGGGGGACTAACCAGGTTAGGCAGTATGCAGGTGAAATCATGATGCGTGCCATCATAGCGCATGATGTCATGACGCGTGACATTGCATGTGACATCACAGGAAGGGACCTCACTGAAAGTGACATCACAATAAGTGACATCAGATATTAAGACCTCACACATATGTTTATCTGGAATATCATGAGTACTTTTAAGTGCATTATGAGATTTAACAAATGAGATTTGGTGTTGGGTTGTGCCAAAAAAACGTGGCGCAATCCCGATGCAAAATCTGGACCTTAGCTAATACATTTATTTTCTTAAGCCCTGCCACAAAGAAACAAGTAGAATCATGGCAGTAGATCTGTTACGCTCAATTGGTTGCAAAGTCTACATTTTAAAATATTTGATTGGGTTAAGACATCTGCTGTAAAGGTGGCCAGTAAATCTCAGGGAAAAGTAATAATGGTGAGATAACTCTGGAGTTTAATGCATTTGTTGTAGAGATCTGTGTTATGTGAAGTTTCAGATTTGAATCACAGTTGTATAAGGTTAATGTGTCACCTGTAAAGCACATCACGTAACATGCAGATGACAGATTTTATTTTACGTAAATAGTAAAGTGGGTTACTGCTATTAACACAAAGATCCTTTTGTTCCCTGCAGTTCATAAATTGTAATCCTTGTAATATAGCACAGTGAGCTATGAAGCACATGTGACTCCTACACCTTGTAACCCTGTCTCATCTAACTCATCTTGTACATTGATTTACACATGTACATGATTTATTGTCAATGTGTAATGTGTATGTTACGTAAAGAGCTCTGATACCCTCATTGGGTTGCGTAGCGCTATAAAAGAAATAAAACAGTGCTATTAAAATCGTTATTTGTGTAAATACTGGGACAGACCATCACATCTGACATTCTTACAGTGCATGCATACCTCTTATATACAGGGACTGAACGAAATCAAAAGCTTGCCTGTGAAGAGATAACAAGCTGTGTGCCTTTGTTTCCCCTCCGTGGCATTTACATTTAAGTGTGAAGTTCCAGGCCGCCTCCAGTCAGGATATTCAAACTAAAGGAGGTCTGATGGCCCCTTAAATTTGGCCCAGCTGGAGGTGAATAAAGAAGCTTCCTTGCTTCCTGCATGTTGCTGAAAGCAGGCAACGTACAGACACAGCTGAGCGTGTCCTGGTGTCTTACACCAGGACAAGTTCAGCATATTTCTATCGGGCCCAACTTCTTGGAATGGGGGAAAGTTTCCACCCTGTGAAAATAGTGGGTGGCTACCGTGTACCTGCATGTACCCCAACTTGTTCTCTCTCCGTGCTCAATTCAAAACTTGTTTGGCAAGTGCAGCCCTGCTCCCTTCCCTGGCCCCTGCATGACTCCATACCAGCACAGGGGGAGTATGCATTGCTCCCCCTCCAAGCAACTTCCTCTCCTCTCTTACCTGGCCCTACATGAAGTCCTTCTGCACCAATGCATCGCTCACATTTATGACCTGCTGAGACAGTATTTGGTAAACGTGAATATTAATCTCCACGAAAATTGAAACTCCTTGTGGAATTCCACTCGGTAAAACCGGATTTGAGCAGTTATTACGCATTCTGTGGGGATTCACTCATAATTGCATTTGCTGTGAAGAGTTACTGCACAATACCGGTGTTTACAGCTGCAGAGTTACCACCCTGCCAGCACCATGCAACTTGTAAAGAGGGCCTTAGTAGGGAGGAAGAGGAGAGCTCTTCTTTGGCACTACTTATTGTACCGCAACGTAGTAATAGGAATAACAGGAGGGCAGTGGTATAACATAAGTCCCCGCAACCTCTGCGGTGTGGGGGTCCTGAGGTCCAGGGGGCACCCTCAGCATAGTACTCTTGCCTGAGACCTCTTGATTGAGTCCAGAGGGGGCCTCTCCACGTACCTTGCAGGGGGGGAGAGGGCCTCAAGTTTCGTTACGCCACTGCAGGAGCGCGTTCCTCTTTAAATTAGATTGAGACAAGTAAAAGTATCTATATTGTAAGTGTAGTTGTGAGTGGAGATCACACAGAGGATCATCAGAGCAGTGACTATTTAACTGCTGAAGGGGCGACCCGTAGGAGTTTCTTATGTATCATGGAGAGTATAAGACAGCATTCCTCTTAGCTTTCGAGCGTAGGTTTTAATTCTTTTTCCAGTATTTTGCAGTGGTGGCTCCTCTGCTGTGGTGGAGGAGCATCACCCCACTGCTTTTGAGCAGTGGAAAGGAAAGGAAATATACTTTTAAGTTATTATCTTATGTTTCCTTTGTGGGCGGGCTGGTGGGCGGGGCTGCTCTGCTCTGCTCCACTCACGGAGCAGGGCAGGAGTGGTTTGCCCATCCCGAAGTGCGCAATGACTATTGGGTCAGCCCTCTCGGGCAGCCCAAACCAGTCATTCGCACTTTCCCGGTTCTCCATGAAGGCTGGATTACAACCTGTGTGGAGAAAAAGCCCAGGCCCGCATTCCTTGGTTGAGTGTCAAACCAGGATCCTCAAAACCAATCACAATGCTGCAATGCAGTGTTGTGATTGGTCAGGGGAGCCTGGGTGCTAGCAAATCACAATGCTGCATTGCAGCGTTGTGATTGGTCAGGGGAGCCTGGCCGTTCCTGGCTTCCTGTCCCACGAGGAGAGCAGGAGCAAGGAGCAGAAACGCTGAACCTGACGCCGGCAGCAAGGTTAGTGTGTAATATATATATATTTTTATATTATTAAACCTCGTGCTCCCCAAGCACCCACACCCCGCACCTCACCCCTCACCCCTCCACGCGCCCGCACCACCCTGCCACCTGCGAGTCATGCCAGCCGCCTCTGGTTTTTTTATGTCTTTTTTTTGTTCTGTGGCAGGGCTCCTTTGAGAGAATCAATGACCACTATAACTTATTGGGGAGGGCTGAATTTCCGAGAGACCAAATGAGGGCCCCTTGAAAGTTTCATGATCTTTCATTTGCACAGGCTTGAAGAAGATTAGATTTTGGTTCTGGTTGAGGCAAAAGGATCTCTTTAGGATAATTCTGTTCAATCAGAGTCACAACTCCTGTGCACGTCCCCATAGGGGAATCCATGAGTCTGTCTCTAATGATGTTAAAAATACGCTGGAAGGTGGCAGAGGTTAAAGTGGCCTGCAGGAGAACAGACCTTGAAATGTAAGTTGTATCCTGCAATATAACAGTTTGCAAAACGCTCGAAATTGCTTTAGTTATAATTTTAATACATACGAATCTAGAGTTGTGCACTAGCTTGCTGCTCAATGAAGTGTCGGGGGGGTGCTTTTTGACCTCTTTAAATGAGCAGTGAAGGTAATTGATAAAAGCTGTGCGCTGTTTCTAGGTGACATAAAGACTGCACTGTATGATTAAGGTGTCGTTAAGCTGTCAACAAGACACAGCAGTGAGCTTTTACACAAAAAACATGGTAAATCATGTAATTGGTGCCTATTGTGTGTTAGTGTCATGCCTTGACACAGGAGATGTATCTTGTTCACGCAGAGTAGATATATAGCACAGGTGAAATCGTCTATTCAGGGAACTAACAGTATGACACTGTTGTTGAACAGCTTCCCTTATTGCCCACGTAAAAAGTGGCTAGAGCGAGTTTTTATCATCTAAAGTTATGAAGCAGCTTTGAACCCTCAATACGGCTGTCCAGAAGGTTCAAAGGATGAGCCTCTGAAGACACAGAGATCACCCTCAGTCCTGGTGGATCATTGAAGGTTTCTGAAGGAACTAGAGTATAAATTAGATAACAGGTAAATTATGTTTTTATGCATGCATGTTGATTTCCTGAGATGAAAGTGATAACGTGTTATTACAATATTTCAGTAAATTCGCTGCTAATTTAAGGACAATTATCCTTGAAGTTTGGGATGTATAGATAGCTAATTGGCAGGGAAGATATAGCTGCTCCTAAGACAAAACTGAGGGCGACATGATGATTTAGCTGCAGTCGATCATTTTAACGGCATCATTTAACAGTAATAATTTTTCATTTAAATGGAAGTCACTCTACAAAAATGATGGATCGAGGGCAGAAAGGCGGTAAGATTGCATAGACGCAGCACTGAATTTGTAGAAGAATAAGTGCCCATGCCCAAAGCTCTGACCAGAAGCCCGTGGCTGGCACCGGCACGCTGGATAGATTGTGGAGTCTGCAATCCACCTCATGCTCTTTAGTCCACTACCATACACTTCCTTCCCATTTACCTCACTCTTGTTCTCCTGCTTTTTAGGTCTCGCCCAGGTAGCTCATGCGCTGTCTCTTTCGAGAAATGGTGTATCTACTCTGTGGGCTTTCATTACGCCCATCACTTCTCATTTGTTCCTTTGTGTGTCTTTCTCAATGCCTTTCTTTTGATTGGTGAAAGGTTGGTGTTTGTCCCGCCTTCGGGTGTGTTCCCACCCAAGGAGACTACCCCTGTAACGTGTCCCCCTACTCCTTTGTTTATTTATGGTTTTATCAGAGCACTCTTTTCTTTTTTAGGCTTGGCTCGTGGTTTTGTCCAATGTTTAATATTGAATTGCTCCCATGCCGTTTATTGTTTTCTTCCTGGCCGGTCTCCTTCGTGTCCCACCCCCTGTGCTGTTTACTGTGAGCCTCCGGTCACCAGGTCAGTGGTGTGAAGTGAATTGCTCCAGCGACGTTTATTGCTTGTATTTTCAGTTCTGTGATCTACTGTTTAGCTGCTCTGGGAGCAGGCGGCATATTTGTTTCTCCTGTCTCTCTTCTTGATGGAGGGGGTGCGGCTCAGTCCACCATGTCAAAGGAGAGAACGCAGATGGGAATTGAAGAGGGGACGCTTAAGGTAAAATACATCGGAGCTCACTAAACCACGGATCTTCACGAGGCTGATAAACATAGCTTGTTGGTACTAACACTAAGTGCTGTGAGCATTTTCATGGTAGAGATAAATAAATTGTGAGTTTCAATATGACTCTTAGAGTGCTTTGGGGTGACAGTGCTTCGATGCTTATGATAGGGTGGTGTTGTAGCAGTTTTAAACAGTTTGCGCCGTTGCCCTCCTCTGCACAAGTGTTACTTATCTTCCCCAAAAGAAAATATGTCTACACTGAAAAGTCACCCTCATGCAGTGTAAAGCGTCCTGGATGTTTACATGTGGTGTGCAGCATGGAGTGTTAGAATGAGTTTTGTGGGGATCACATGTCTCTCACTCCTCCAAGTTACTGTTGCTATGACAACGGACCTCCGAAGGGAGCAGGTGACCTGCGCCTTTAGGAGATGCAGGGGCTGTGCTGGCATTTAATTATTTGGCATGGAGCCACTTTCCAGCTAGTTTTCCTCAGCCCTGGACCGCTGCCCTTCCTGTCACCAGGCTGTGGCCGTCCCAAGCACACTAATTTGTTTCTGTAACCGGGTCACTTGCCCCAGCAGTCTTCCAACATGGCCCCGTCCCAGAAAAATGAGGGCACATATTAGGTTAACTTGTGTACTTTGTTGAGTACTGTTTGTATTCAGACTGTGAATGAAGCCCAGTCTGTCTTTATTGGTTTTCCCTTGTAGTTTCTTGGTTGTGCCTTTTAGATAGTTCAGGCAATGAGTAGAGGCACCCCAGTTCTGCAGAGAAATATGTCAAAGTCTTCAACAGTGTTTTTCTTTTTACGGGATATGATTTGTGTGAAACCTAGAAATGTGTTGAAACTACAAAAATGTATATTGATAACTGTCCACGAAACACTACAAAATACAAGACGCACATTGGATTCTTTTCAGCTTTGCTGATAGTGTGGAGAACAAACAATTAGAAATAATTGGCTCTGTGTGCATGTTTTGGACCCATCCGCGCAGACACACTCATCCACATTCAGTCAAATGTAGGTGGACACAGAGGAAAGTCTCCGCTCGCTGCAGTTATGCTCTCAGGTGCTGTGCGACTTTGCTGCACCTCGGAGTGTGCTTCAGATCCTCCCATGGACAGGTTTAGGCTTGGTTTTTCAGTGGCAGGGTCACCATCCATGTCAGTCTGAGGGTCTGAAGTAAAATTATCGTTGTTTATAATATACATTTTTTGGGGGTGTTTTGTATGTTAGTATATGTGTTAAAAGTATAGCTTATTTTTCTAATGTATGTTTGAATTTTGTACAAGTAATTAATTTCATGTTAATTTTTGCGTATTTTAGTTCTGTAACGGGATGTGGGTTTATAGAGGAATAGGGTGGGAAGTAATTTAATTATAACATATTAATTAATATTTTTTAGAAGTTATTAATAATAAAAAAATATTGTGTTTTAGTTCCGTAGTGGGTTGTGGGTTTATAGGGGAATAGGGGGGGGAAGTAATTCAATTGAAATTAATTAATAATTGTAGTAATTAATAGCTTTGTATTTAATAATGTATATTGTTAATTGTGTTAATTAATTTGTTAATAATTAATTTTTTATTGGTTATTAATAATTGGTAAATATGTTAATTGTGCAATGTTTTTAGGAGTGGGTTGTGGGTTGCAAAGGAGTAGGGTGGGAAGTAATTTGATTTTAATAAAATGTTTACTATTGTTTTATATGTTATTTATTTAAAGTTATTTTATAGTTTTTTTTTTTATTTCAAAAGAATTTATTATTTTAAAGGAGTAAAAACACGCATAATATACAAGCAAGAATGATACAATTGATCTCAGCTAAAAAACACCCAATATGGTAGAATGAGAGTTAACAATAAAAATATCAGAGGAATAAGTTAAATAAAGAGGAAGCAATGGATAATTGGGAGAAGTGTTTATCAAAATTATCATCATCATATATTAATTTGGGGATGAAAGGAAAGAAAGGAAAGAAAGCAAAGACAGAAAAAAGATAGGAGAAAGAAGAAGAAAGACAAGACGAGGTGAAAGAAGAGAAGAGGATTTCCAAAGGATTCACCCAACCCCCACGACAACATTAACCAGACAAATCAAAAGGATATTGAGCCACCGACCCCTCTGAGGCCCTTTGCATGTACGTATCTAGAGCCAACCACACATCATTAGATATAGACGGAGAAAGATGAGCATGATCAACTGACGTATGAGCACTACGCAGAAAAGAAACCCATGCCCACCAAGTATGATAAGAAACTGAAGAAAAAGATTTCCACTCCATGAGAATTACTTTGACTGCAATAGTTAGTAAAAGATCCAACAGTTGTAATTCCATGGAATCTAAAGGCAACGGGACCGAGGCCGCCAGCGGACCTAAAAGAATTAGTGGAAAAGAGAGTTGAAACTTAATATTAAAGATAAGCATGAGGTGTTTGTGAACTAAACCCCAAAAGGGTTGGAGAAGAGAGCAGTCAAAGAACATATGCTGGAAATCACCTGGTACAAGACCACAACTCCAACATCGATCATCTTCTTTGAGATTTAACGCGTATAAACGAGTGGGAGTCCAGTGAAGAAGATTAATAGAGAAAAACTTAGATTGCATTAATGAGGGGGCGATTTTATTACGAAGAGAGAGCCTACCAATATCCTGCCAAGTGTCTGAAGAAATATGATCGGTAATACCATGCTCAAAATGACGTAGCCATTTTTGCTGTGCAACAGTTTGAGTAGGAAGTGTCGAGGACGACAAAAATGTATAAATCCTAGATGCTACATGACCAGACTTAATCCATAATTGAAAAAGCATAATCGTAGGGGAAGAAGGCTGAAGATGTACTCTAGCAAGTGCTACCTTTATCTTAAGAAAAGTATAAAAGTCTAAATTAGATAAAGAAAATTGCTGAGGGTAGAGAAAGGAAGAGGATAATTATTGGAATCATACAAATGTTTAACAAGTGAGATATCTTTCCCCGACCAATAAGACATCAAGTCTGGATCAATATTAATTTTAATTTTGGAATTTCGCCAAATAGATGACCATCTAGTTTTATGCAGTGGAAACGCCACTCTCTTATCAACCTTGCGAACCGCAGCAACAGTATCTAAAATAATAGATCTAGAGAATGGAATAGAAAGGGTATTCGTGGTTAAGAAAGAGGCAGTTGGAAGAGGAGAGGCCAATTCCTGTTCTATTAGCAACCAAGCTGGAACATGCATAAAGGGAGAGGAAAACCAGAGCGCACCCTGAGAGGCCAGAAAAGCAGACTGATATTTCCCCCAATCAGGAAGATTACATCCACCCAACTCGTAGGATTTCCTCAAGAATTTATAGGCAATTCTAGCCCTTTTATCATTCCATAAGAATTTGGAAGTAATTAAATCAAGTTTGTGAAAAAAGGCATCAGAGAACTTTACTGGAAGCATAGAAGAAACAAAATTAATAATAGGTGTTATCATCATTTTAAGAGTTTGAAGTCGGCCCCACCAAGAAATATGCTTCGGAGACCAATTTTCTAAAAGATGTCGCACCTTAAGAATAGTTTGAGATTCATTATAAGTAACCGTAGCATAAAGGGTGGAACAAAAATAAATACCCAGATATTTTAGTTGCTTAGATTGCCACTTAAAGCCCGCCGAACCCATATGAGAGGAGAAACAGTAAGCATTTAAGGGGAACATTTCTGTCTTATCTCTGTTCAGTGTATAACCTGAAACCTTTGAGAAAATGGAAATGGTATCAGAAATGGCAGGGATGGCACATGCAATATCATCTGAGAAAATGAGAACATCATTAGCATAAGCAGCTACCTTTAGCTGATGGGAACCAAAAGAAAAACCCTTAATGTCTGGATGTACGTCAATCAGTCTGAGAAGAGGATCAATGGACAGCAAAAATAAAAGAGGAGACAAAGGACACCCTTGTCTAGTACCCTGGCAAAGATTAAAAAAGGACGACGTAGCCCCATTCACTCTTATGTTAGCTCTAGGTCGGGAGTAAAGAGACATAACCATACTGATAAATGAATCACCAAGGTTATGCGCACATAAAACAGCTCGTAAAAAAGGCCGGGAAACCTTATCAAAGGCCTTTTCAGCATCAAGGGCCAAGGCCGCCGCCGGAAGATTGGATCGCTTGGCGGCACCGAGAATGTGACAGAAAGTACGGATATTATCACGTGCAAGACGACCCTTTACAAAGCCTGTTTGGGAAGGATGAACCAATTGAGGAATAAAGGATTCTAGGCATTTAGCTAAGATTTTAGCAAAGATCTTAGCTTCCATGTTAAGAAGGGAAATAGGACGAAAATTTTTGGGGTCTGAATGATCTTTTCCTTCTTTGGGGATTACTACAATAGTAGCATCGGCAGCAGAACCAGACACAGAGCCATCTTTGATAAAAGCATCAAAGACCGATTGAAGTTTCGGAACAATCACAGATAAAAAGGTCTTATAAAACAAAATAGGATACCCATCAGGACCCGGAGCCTTACCGGAGCGAGTAGCTTTAATCGCGGAAATAATCTCCTCAGAGGTAATCGGACAATTCAATGAATTATTATCTCCCTCCGATATAGCTTTCAAAGGAACTGTCTTCAAGAACTCCTGGCATTGTTCAAAAGAAGCCTGGATAGCGGGGGTATATAAATTATTATAGAAATCGCGAAAGACCTCAAGAATTTCTGCAGTCTGAAATTTTTTCTTACCAAGATGGTCAGTAATAGAAGAGATTTGGGAAGATTTATAGGAAGATTCCTGGAACTGTAATGTAGCTGCAAGAATCTTGCCCGCACAATTTTTTTAACAACACCTTGGATTTCTGAGCCTGAAGGCCAATATGAGCTCTCTTAGTGACAATAGTATTGTACTTATATTTTAAATTCTTAATAGATTGTAAGCATAACTTATCTTTAGACTGTCGAAAAAGAGATTCCTGACGTTTAATCTCATCTGCTAAGTCCGTGAGTTCCTTTTTAATGGCAGCATTCCTCCTTGACATACACTTCATGACCTGACCACGGAAAGTGCATTTAAAAGAGTCCCAGAGAACCACCGGGGAGCTTACTGATCCAGCATTCTCAAGGAAAAAGGTCTCAATATCGTTGGAAAACTCTCGAACCTGGGAATCATCATGTAAAACTTCCGTATTTAGTCTCCAAGATCGAGACCTTGCCCTAGGAGCAAAAGACAAAAGTGTGAACGACACCGCGGCATGATCTGAAATTAAGATAGGATGGATAAGCGGAGAAGCGGAAGATTGAACAAGAGAAGAGTGAACCAAAAGATAATCAATGCGTGAAAAAGACGAATGAGGGGAAGAAAAAAAGGAGAAATCACTGCCAGTGGGATTATGAAGACGCCAAACGTCCTGAAGATGGGTCAGAGAACACATATTAATCATTTGTTTATGTGCTTGAGGAGGACGAAAGTTAAAGGCAGAATTCCTATCCAAAATAGGATCCATTGGTAAATTAAAGTCTCCTCCTACAATAAGATTGCCCAAATGAGGTGTGTCATTTAGTTTTTTGGTGATTGTTTTCCAAAAAGACAGATCATCCTTGTTAGGGGCATAAATATTCAGTACAAAGAGAACAGCATTACCATCGGACACCTTAGATAGTAACCAACGTCCCTCTGTATCTTGTTCAGAGGAAACGATAGATAATCCAGAATGTTTAGAGAATAAAGTAATTACCCCATTTCTTTTACCACAAGCATCTGAACACGCAACATCAGAAACCCAATCTTTCTTCAGAAATAACGCCTCCTTGACAGAGACCTTTGTCTCTTGAAAAAGGACTAGATCAGAAGAAAGAGATTTGCAGTAGTCTAAAATCTTCGACCTTTTAACTGGGTGATTTAACCCTTTAACATTAAGGGAAAGTATATTCAAACCAGACATAGAGCTAGTAACAGGAGAAAAGGATATAGCCTATATGATATATGAATTACAACTTCCAGAAAAACACGCCTCCAGACACTAGACACCAACATGAAACAGGGAGAATCCAAGGAGGAAATCCGAAGAGAACAGGGGAAAGAAGAGGAAAAAAAAAGCAAGAAAATAGACAGAAAAAGAGAGAGAAGAGCCCACAAGGAAGGTCTGAAAAAGACCAAAATCATACCAGGGGGAACATGGGAAAAGAGCAAGGGGACCAACATGAGGAGTAAAACCCATCAGCAGAAATAGCCCCAAACCAGTACAAATCTGATTATGCCTAATTAGAAAGAAGAACCATCTAAAGGATATGAGCATGAAGTAATTATAGTATTCTAGAAACAGTACAGCATAAAGTTTATAAATGCGACATATGCAACAAGTTGATAAATAAGGAACCCCTATAAGGGATCATAAAAAATGGAAAGAGCAGAGAAGAGAGAGAGAACAAATGCAATCAATAAGAGCTGACGAAAAAGAAGCTAAAAGCTATCGACACTATTAGATAGACCAAACCAAAGCAGACATCACAAAGAGCAGAAAAGAATGAATAGAAAGAAATACATTACAGAGGAAACCATAAGGTACATTATAAAGAGAGTAAATGAAACATAGTATAGAACTGCATATAGTAAAGAACAATATACAATCAATGAAGCCCTAAGGCCGATAAATAAAAGAAATGAGACTATATATAAATATGTAAAACTCTATAAATAAGCTAATAAATAACTGTCCACAAATACATAGAACCCGTTGTACTTAATGTAACTAAAAGGGGCGAGAATATCTTAAATACATGAGCATGGAAATAAAGAAACATGAGCCCAACAGTTACAATACAACGTATAGGAATCTTACCTAGTCGAAAAAGACAGTTAATAATAATAAATGAACAAATCAATCAATGATATATCAGTGAAATAGATATAAGCACTAACTATACAGAAAAGAAAGATTAACCCTCATAATAGCAATTAAAAGCATCTAATAATCATCTATGAATCAAATACGTAACCAATCAACATACCAAAACAATAATAAACAATGGCGAACTCCATATATACGAAACAACCGAAGACGATGATCAGGCAGAAAGACCAAAAACAAAGAGAGAGAAGACCAAGCCACCTACACAAATTGAAGAGAATAACGAAGTCATATAATGGGAGAAGAGACGGACCCGGACCAACATATGGAAAGACAAATTGGGAAGGAAAAGAGTAATAAGGACGACAAGTGTACATGGGTGAAGTAAAACCACCAAGAAACACTACCATGAAATATTGGAAGGTTGATACATTAGAACGTACGACAATGAAAGACCACTACACTATAACGATAGGAAGGGAAAAACAAAAAATGACAACAGCACGTCAAGCACAATGGACACTAGGACACCCGCACAGATCTAAAAGAGATGAAACCTAATAGATCTGGCAAAGAAAAAAAACTCATTGCAGTATGTATATTCGCATCAGGTGCCAGAGGAACCAGGAACAAGCGAAGCCTCCATTTGAAGTTCCATCTGTGACTCCATCTGATTATCCAAAAACGAGGCCAATTCAGCAGGTTCATCAAAGATTCTGGAGCGAACTTTGAAAGTAATGCGGAATTTTGAAGGGCCGGCAAAAGAGAAGGGGATATTCATCTCAGCTAAACGCTTCCGGAGATTAAGAAAGCCCTTCCTCCTTATTACCGTGTCTCTGGCAAAGTCTTGAGAAATTGAAATGCGATGGCCATTCCAGGAGACAACTCTAACCTTCCGCATATGAGCGGGAATTTGTTCTGTATGCTGACGGAGCAGTGGCTTAAAAATTATCGCTCTAGGTTGCGTAGCAGACTTAGATCGAAAAGTGGGAACACGATGTGCACGTTCCAGCTCAAAATCTCTTTGGAAAGAAATTTGCAGTGTGGAAGGAATCCATTGATAAAGGAAATCAATCATAGAAGATGCATCTTTCTCAACATCCTCCGGGAGACCAAAAATGCGCAGGTTAGACCTGCGGTTACGATCTTCTTGCTCAGTAAGGTCTTTCCGCAATGCTGCCATTGAGCGCTCTAATTGTGAGAGAGATCTAGACTGCTTGTGCATGGATTCCTCTGCGCCACTAATACGTGCTTCCGTGTCCGAAACACGAAGAGACAGGGCCTTGAAATCATTCCTGATGGCTAACACCTCCACTTGCAATAAATCTGTGTTAGTCTTGGTAGACTGCGCAATTTCATAGACCTCATTAAGGCGCGTCAGGATGGTCTCAAGAGTGGAACTGGGGTCCTTTTGCGCAGATTCAGGTATAGGGGATATCTGTTTGGACCTTTTAAGAGACGCTTTAGAGTCCTTTGCGTCTTTAGCATTTGGTGACGGGCCCATATTCGCAGCCATAGAGCACACCACCTCATGCAGGAGCAAAATACACCACTCCAGACAGATTACGGAAAGAGAATGCCAGATGAAGTAGGAAAACTCAATATATCATAAGGAAACAAGCAAAAATGGAGAGCACGCTCTCAGCAAGAGAACAGGAAAATAATAAAGGCGGCTTCCAGGGTCAGGAAAGGGAACCACCACACAAAAATAACATTCCCTGCAGGTATCAAAAGGGCTCCTTCCAACAGTCAGAAACAACCAAGAAGCAGGGAAACATTAATCAAAGAGGCCCCACAAAAGGGCATTGGCGGTGCTCTGACGAGAGAAATAACAGCAGGAAACCAAAAAATATGATCAAAATAGGCAGCAAGGCAGCAGGAAGAACTAAAAATCAATATAAACTTAGGAAATGTGAGAAACGTCACCAGCTCTTGCCTATCCCCATTTCTGGCAATTCTGTAGTAGTGTCGGCGTCGTGCTGAGGAGAAAAACCTCTCCGCTCATGAGAAATCAAAATGGCGGCCGCTCGCGAAAGCACCGAGCGCCGTCTAAAGATTCCCGAAATGTGGTCGCCGGCAGCCTCAGAGATCAGGAAACCTCCTTCAAAACACACGTGGCAGATTCATATCCGTGAGGTCAACATCTGAAAAGACCGGGGCAGCCCGAAACGGCAGTTAAACCTCCGTCGGCTCCTGCTCAGCACAGAGCACAAGCGCAGACCACCATATCGCCGCGGCGCGCAAGCCACGCCCCTCGTTATTTTATAGTTTTAATTGTGTCAGATAATTTATTTTGGATGGTTTTTAAATTGCTTGTTACTTGTTAACTGTTAATAATTAATTAATTGTTAATTAATTTTGTTAATTGTGTATTTTTTTGCAATATGGATGGTGTTTATAGGGGAATATGGTGGGAGGTAAATTATTTTTGACTAATTAATTATTTCTTAATTAATGTTAATTAGTTTGCAGGAGTGGGAATACTAAATTATTCCCCTCCGCTATCCAACACTTTCCCTACTGTTGAATTTGCTGGATTGGGAATAGTCAATTTTTCTCCTATGCTATCCAACACTTTCCCTACTGTTGCACTTGTTGGAGTTGGAATAGTAATTTTTATCCACCCGCTATCCAATACTTTCCCTACTGTTTCATTCACTGGAGTGGTAAATAGTAATTTTTACCCCCCGCTATCCAATACTTTCCCTACTGCTGCAGTCGCTAGAGTGGGAATAGTAATTTTTACCCACCCGCTATCCAACACTTTCCCTACTGTTGCACTCCCTGGAGTGGGAATAGTAATTTTTACCCACCCGCTATCCAACACTGTCCCTACTGTTGCACTTACTGGAGTAGGAATAGTAAATTTCACCCCTCCACTATCCAACACTTTCCCTACTGTTACACTTGTTGGAGTGGGAATATTAATTTATACCTCTCCGCTATCCAAAACTTTCCCTACTGTTGCACTCACTGGAGTGGGAATAGTGATTTTTACCCACCTGCTATCCAACACTTTCCCTACTGTTGCATTTGCTGGAGTGGGAATAGTAATTTTTACCCACCTGCTATCCAACACTTTCCCTACTGTTGCAATTACTGGAGTGGGAATAGTAATTTTAAGCCCTCCACTATCCAACACTTTTGCTACTGTTACACTCCATGGAGTGGGAATAGTAAATTATTCCCCCCCGCTATCCAACACTTTCCCCACTGTTGCACTTGCTGGAGTGGGAATAGCAAATTATTCCCCTCCGCTATCCAACACTGTCCGACTGTTGCACTCTCTGGAGTGGGAATAGTAATTTTCTCCCCTACGCTATCCAACTTTTCCCTACTGTTATAGGTAATGTAGTGTAAAATATTTTTTGACAAATAAATATGAATTGTAATATTTTATTTTTTATATATTTATTTTATTATTGTATATATATTACAGGTTTATATATATATATATATATATCCTGGTTACCGCATTCGCCAGCCTCGGTAATCCTCCGGACTCACAAAGTAGGTACACGAACCAAGTTGTAGTGCAAAGTCAATTTTATTTGCCCAGAGCGACGGCCATAACATTTCGGCTCCTCAGAGCCTTGCTCACATGACAGCGTCTTAAACAAAGTGCCGGATTTTTAAAGTGCCAGTGCAGATTACCAATAACATCACGTGGGGGGGACTTCTTTGCCACTGAAAAAATACTATCACAACAAATGAAGTTGGACCACATAAATACATAGATGGCCCCACATAGTACATTTCACATTGTTATGACGTGTGCAATACAAAAATGCAATAATGGCGTAAATGCCCATTCAATCAACCTAGAGTAATTATAAAAATAACAATATGTATAACCTCAGGTTGCTGCTGATTAATAATGTTACCATCAATATGGCCATATATACAGCATGATCTCAATGACTAGTGGTAAAAAATAGTCCTCCCCTTATTTGATGAGACAAAGAGTTAACGTGCAGTTTTAAAGTGTGCTAGTGCTTGCATTGATAATTAAAAAAACAAGAAATATCAGAAATATGCATAATCTAGAAAATCTTATATTCTAGTGCATCACTCAGAATCTAAATAACTTGAAGACAATATCATTTCACTCATATTCATGAATTCAATGAAGTTTCAGGAGTCAGAGCTAGGTAGGGGGTCACTAATCCTCATAATGGTGTTAAATAAAGTATGTTACTAGGCTGCTAAAGGCGGAGTCATCACAATATACCCCAAGATCTAGTCAAGAGTGTAAGGGCGGATACAGATGTGCAAATGTGCAAACTTCATACATACAGTACAATTTTTCTGTAATAAATAGTATAATAAATAGCAAATAAATAACCATAAAATAGAAGATTAAATAGATTAAGACCAATGTCTAAAAGAATATAAATTGCTATATATACATCTGATCCTATTCCCTATTTACACAACTTAGATAAAATCATTTATGGAATACAAACATGGTCCTCATATAGCTGTTCTTCACATAATGAAACTCATACAGTAATATGGACATATAATTAGCCCAGACACGTGTGTAGGTCCTCTGTTATATTAAGACCAGATGGGGACTTAGTATTCAATTGTAAAATATAGCGTGTCTCCAGTCTACGCAGGCTAGACTCTCTGTCCCCACCCCTCCTGCTGGGCACCATAGTGTCAATGACATAATATCTAAGTCCCCTGATATCACTTTTGTGGGCTTCTCTGAAGTGTCTGGCAACAGGGTAGGTGTTATCCTGATTCGAGATTGCACGTAAATGTTGCAGTATACGCTTGTGTACAGCTAATTTCGTGCTGCCCACATAACTGAGATTACATGGACAGGTGAGGACGTAGACCGCATATTCGGTTTTGCATGTCAACAATTTACTGATTTTGTGTTGTCTGTTGCTAAAGGGGTCCCTAAATGTTTTAGTGTTAGTACCATGGGCACAAGCTTTGCAGGTCTTGCATTTATAGAAACCACTATTGAGTTGCAACCAAGAAGTTTTTTCTATCACCTCTGGGTTTGTATTGACCAAGGCATCTCTCATAGTGGGGGCCCTGCTGTAAGTTATCAAAGCACGCTGAGGAAGCAAAGGGCCGATGATGGGGTCACTCCGTACAATAGGCCAATTCCTATTGATAATTTTACGAAGATCAGCCTGTTGTCGACTGTAGCCCATGATAATTCTAAAGTCATTGAGGGGATTTTTACCACTTCTCACTGCATTATCCTGTGTTGCTGCGACCATAGCTACATTGGTGGTGGGCTGTAGTAGTTGTTCTCGATTGAGGTTGTTTGTTCTTGTAATAGCACCATTAATAATTTTAGTAGAATAACCTCTTTCCCTGAACCTCTGTTTGCTCAAGGTCTGTGCTATTTTTAAATCGATGTCATTGCTACACACTCTCTTAAGACGCAGCATCTCCCCATAGGGTATGCTTCTAATGAAATGGGGAGGAGGAGCGCTGGTTGCATGCAGGGTAGAATTACCAGCAGTCGGTTTACGGTACCGTCTAGTCTCAATGTTACCTGCATGTATATAGACTTCTGTATCTAAAAATGTGACACTAGTTTGGCTACATGATGCTGTAAAATGAAGATTAAGATTATTTACATTTAAAACATCAATAAAATTAGTTGCCTCATCCAATGTGCCGTTCCATATCACAAATAAGTTGTCAATAAAACGCAACCAGACAACTAAATTCTCTTTTAGGTATTTAGCATGATCATTCTTAAGTACCTTTTCCTCCCAAAAGCCCATATGAAGACAGGCGTAGCTAGGGGAAAAACTAGCCCCCATAGCTACGCCTCTCAGCTGACGATACAAGAGATTGTTGTACATAAAATTATTGTTGAGGAGGCAATATTCCAACATCTCAATTAGCATCTCGTTATGATCTCTGAACTGTACTGGTTTAAGTGAAAGATAATACTTTGTGGCCTGGATGCCGTCACCATGCCTGATACTAGTGTATAATGACGTCACATCCAGTGCCAACATCCAGTAACCGGTTTCCCATTTAATTTTGCTAATTTTACGCAAAAAATCCCCCGTATCTTGTACATAAGAGTCTAGGGATTTGACAAAGTCCTGTAAAAAAAAGTCAATATACTGTGATGTTTTCTCATACATCCCATTGCGGGCAGAAATAATTGGTCTGCCTGGAGGCCTGTTGTAGTCCTTATGTACCTTCGGGATAAAATATAGGGTGGGAATGACTGGATCATCCGTCTTCAAAAAACCATATTCGGCCTCTGAAATTAATTTATGTCTCTTCCAACCAGTCAATTTACAATGGAATTCATTAGTTGATGCTAGGGTAGCTGCTGCAGTTGTACGAGCATAGCAGTCTCTGTCGTTCAATTGTGTAAAGGCTTCTTGATCATATTGTTCTTTAGTCAACAGTACAATGTTTCCGCCTTTATCACTTTGGCGAACAATTATGTTTTTGTTACGCTTCAGTTTCGAAATGAGCTGTTCGTATTGCTGAGTTTGTCAGTTATACCAACGTTGTTTTTTCTGAGTCTCCTTGTGTAGCATTTTCCCCTCAGCTGTCACGTTCTCATTGAAAATATCGAGAGCATCATGGGGCATAATAGGATTATATGTAGCCTTGGGTCTGAATGGTGTTACAGGAACCAATGGATTAGTACCATCTTGGCAGTTAGGATTACCGTGATTACCCGTTCCCTCTGTGTCCCATAATTCCTGTATAGCATCCAATAGAGAAATTTCAGGTATATATATATGTATTTATACTTTTTATTATGTTTCAAACATTTTATAATTAAATTAAATAATTATTTATTAAGTTACTATATGCATATAAAAAATTTAATATGTATGTTTGTTGTTTTTTTATATTACATTTATTATTTATCTGTTTCAACTTTTTAAAATAATTCTAACTATGGGGTCTATTAATATGGCAGTTGGAAAATCTCCCCGACCTCCATGGTAGCGGGAAAAGACCGCCCGCAAGGACCGCTGCGTAACCGCCGGTCCAATTAGGATGCTCCGCAGTCAAAATCCGACCGCGGCGGTCGGATTCTGGAGATTACCATTGCCATTACCATTACCATTACCATTACTCTTACTTTGGTTTGAAAGCATACCTTTCTTGCATTTTCCTGCAGTCTGGAGCTGCTCAGTTAATCTGCAAATATAAAGGGTAATCTGTAGAAGTGAAGTATACTCACCAGTAGCACTTGAAGTAACAGTAGATGTTGCAGCACCCAGAATAATGTGCTGCATGGCTAAATACTTATAAGGTCCCAAAGGCGAGACCTACTGGCTATGCCAATGCTTGTTTCCTTTGTGATGGTTTTCCGCCGTTCTCTTCCTCTTTCGTTTCCCTTTGTGACTTCCCCTCTCTTGTTCCGGGGAAATGTCTGATGGGGAAATCAATGAAGGTCCCCAAAAAGGAGTGCTGGTGGCCCTCACTGGCTCAAATTAAGCCCTGCATCAACGGAAACGGCAAACAGCACAAAAAATAAGTGAATACAACTGTGTATATGGCAGAATAGACAATCACTAAAGGGGGGAAAAAGAAAACTTTCATAAGCAAATCAGGAAGGGGTGGAGGAGGTGTAATGCCAGGAGAGCACAACATATTTGCTCCTTATTGAGAGTATGAGGCAAAATCAAGACAACCACTGGCAAATCCAATAGTTCGTACCTTGTAAAAAGCATTAGGCTGAAATTTTGGTTTGTTGCTGATGCGGAACAGCATAAGCAAAAATGAAAACAAGCATTAGCAAAGTCATTTATTTTGGTATTGACTGCTGATCTTTTTGGCTTTGCTAATGGCTATTTTATTTGTAAATTGCATTTGTTTCAAGCCACACCTTGTATGAAAACAAGCATTGTTTAAAATCAAGAATATACATTTTTTTTATTAAAAAAACACACATTGAGCACATAGTTACTGGCACCCACCAAAAGTGACAATTAGAGCGGATGTGCACATTGGCAAGAACAGAATACGGTTACACATAGATAAACCAGTACCTGAAGTGGGCTGATCCAGTGCCCCATGTTGTCGTAGGCAGGAGTGTATATATAGTTATAGTTAGAACCTAGTTTCCATAGGAAAAGCATTTTTTGACTTGCCTATAACTTTGGCGTTGTTTGACCAGTCTTCATGAAATTTTCCCACAAAAGTGTAAAAGTAGGTTTTGTTTGTCATGGAAAGTTTGGGGGGATTTGTGAAGTGGGGACTGAGACATAGGGGCGCAAAATAAGGGTGAGTTTGTAGTGTTAATTTTCATAAGAACGCGTTGTCAAACCTGAACTGTTGGACGGAATTACACCAAATTTGGTAGGAAGGTAGATGTTGTTACGCAGATTGCGCTATTTGGTGCAAATCCGTTCAGTAGTTTTTCAGAAATGTAAGTTGAAAATTATAGTGATATCTCTGATCATGAAAAAGAGCTTGTGCAGGGAAAGGAACGGCTCTGATTGGCTGCCAACACTTCAACCAGGAAGTGTTGGCAGCCATTTTGGGATTTGGCTTCAGCCGAGTCCACCCAAAAAAAACCATAAAAAAAGGGGATAGGGTAGGAATACCCTGACCGCCAAGCCATGGTGTTAGGGGTGCCCATGAGACCCTGCCATACCATAAAAGCATTTAAAAAAACTATTTTTTGCTGCAAAATTGTGATAATGGCAACCTCGCGGCAAAAATTAAAAAGGCAAGCGCGTTTGTTTTAGACCAACCCCCTGGTGAGCCATATGCTAAATTTAGAAGGGGGCACAGGCCCCCCTCTTTGGGTTTATCAAAGTCCTGGGGACTGCCATCTCCCCAGGCACTTTCAATTATGAATGCGGGTGGGCCCACAAGGCTTGCCCCCAGCCCCGGG
The DNA here is from genome assembly GCF_964204655.1 of Triturus cristatus. Taxonomy (NCBI): domain Eukaryota; kingdom Metazoa; phylum Chordata; class Amphibia; order Caudata; family Salamandridae; genus Triturus; species Triturus cristatus. The sequence continues at coordinate 535,545,168 of NC_140580.1, forward strand.
GACCGCCACCTCCCAGGGGCAATCAAAGTTACAAATGCGAGAGGGCCTGTGCTGCCCTCCTGCAGCCCCGGGGACCACCACATCCACAGGGCAAATATTTAAGGAATTGCGAGGGCGCGCTCGATCGCCCTGCAGCACCAGGGACCACTAGCTCCCCGGGACTTTTAATTGCAGTAAGGGGATCTCTCAAAACCCCCCCCACCTCGAAGCCACGGGAACTGCCACTGCCATCAATGTTTCAAATGTGGGAGGGCCCGCTTGTCCCCCCACAGTCCTGGGGACCACTGCCTACCTGAGGCTGAGCAAATTTAATCGAGGGAGTCTATTGCGGACCCCCTGCTCCAGGGACCACTCCCCAGGGCTTACAGAAGATCGGAGGGGGACCACGCTGCTCTCCTTCTGGAGTCATAGGCGGCCCTGGAGACCGCCAACCCCCAGGACCAGCTCCTTCAATGTCCAGGGGTGCCCACCCCAGGGACACTGCTGTTTGCTTTGGCTTGGCTGGCCACCGATCCTGTAAAGCCATGGCAAACTGGCTCGCTTTCAACAAGCGAGAGCATACAAAATGCTCTCGCTTGTTGAATGCAAGCGCAATTGCTTTGACACAGAGGGAACTGCATATTAGCAGTTCCCTCTGTGTCAAAGCAATGCCAACTTCTGCAGGAGTTGGGGAGCCAGCCGGGACCGTGGGGGCCTTCAGGCTCCCACACGGTCTGCAACATTTTAAATATGGCTGTCCTCGTGGGACCAGGGCACGCACACTACAGGCTGGGCCTCGGGAATGGGGACCCCGGGGCTGAAATGAGCTTAGGAGGGGATTAGTGCAGCACCCTCCCGCTTTTAGAAAACAAATAATAAAAAAAATGGCAAGCCCCAGGGGATGGGGCCGTGCTGCCACCCCTCCCCTTTATTTATATTTAAAACAAAAAAAAATCAGCCCCAAGGGGATGTGTCCCCTGGGCCCGAAATGGTCCATGGAAGGGGAGCCACATGCCCCCCCTTTTCAAAATATAAAAAAGCACAAAAAAGCAAGCCAGAAACTCGCCGGAGGCCCCATTCTCTTTCTCCACTGCTCTGCAAATGCGTCCCCGGGAGCACTCCTGGTTGGGGAATGAAGTCCCTTTGGCTGCTGAGGGTCCTTAGGGGTCAAAAACACCTCCTGTTACCTCCAGTAAGCCCCACTTAGTGGGACTGCTGAGAGGTGGTCAGAGGCCGCGCCCCCTTTTTCCACCACTCTGCAAGCACACCTCTCCGTACACTGCTGGTGGGGAGAAGAGCTCCCCTTGCCTCCTGAGGGCCAGAGGACTAAAGTAGACTTCTTTCCCCAATGAGTAGCATGCTAGGAGGTGTGTTTGCAGAGTGGTGGAGAAAGGGGACATGGCCTCTGATAACCTCTCAGCAATCTGCCTGTGTGGGTTTTACTGGAGGTAACAGAAGGGCTTGTTGGCCCCAAGGACCCTCTAGAGCCAAGGGGGCTTCATTCCCCAATTAGTATTGCACCAGGAGGCGCGTTTGCAGAGTGGTGAAGATAGCTTGGCTTGGCCACCGAAAACCTCTTAGCAAACCCACTGTGTGGGATTTGCTTGAGGTAACAGGAGTGGTAGTTAGCTGAGCTAACTATAGCTTGCGCCCCCGCAATGCACTGCTTATGACCTCACATATTACGTCACTCATGACATGGTCAGTGACATCACTGATGAAATCACAAATGACCAGGTCACATTTTAATGGGGGTGGGGGACCACGCAGTTCCCCTCCCTGGGCTCATTTCAGCCCGTGGACACCATCCTCCAAGGCCTGGTCTTAAACAAATGCGGAGGGGGCTGTGTGTCCCCCCTCCCTCTGTCGATTTGGTCCTCTGGGACCCCATCTCCCAGGCCCTGGCATTAATTTAAATATATTCAAAAGGGCGAGGCGGGCTGCGTGGTCCCCCTTCCATGTTCTGATTTCTGACTCGGGCCACATCTCTTTTTCCCTGCCTGCTTGATAGTAGGCAGGAAAACCGACAAAATCTTCACTTCCAGCAAGCTGAGTGTTTGCTCTGACTTGGTGGGACGGTGGGAGCTTTTGTCAAAGCTCCCACCAGGTCACAGCAAACAGCTATGTTCCAGAAGTGGGCACCCCGGGACATGGCAAGAGTCAGCCCTGGGGGGTGGTGGTCCTTAGGGCCATTATTGGCTCCGGGACGGGCCCGCAAGGTTTCCCTCCTTTCAATTTTTGTGGGCCTACAAAAAAGAAAGCCCTTTGGAGGTGCTAGTCCCTGTGGCACAGGGGTTCCGCTCCATATTTAAGTGAGCCCCAGGGAGATGGTGGTCCCTGGGTCTCGGTGGGGTCCTTGCGGCCCACCACAAGCATTTTATTTTAAACCCTGGAGTGGTGGTAGTCCCCGGGGCTCAGTGGGGTACGCAAGGCCCCCCCAAGCATTTAATATGTAGCCCTAGGGAGGTGGTGATCCCGGGGCATTTCTAAGCCCTTTGAGGGGGGCCTGTGCCCCCATCTCCATTTTTTAAAATAATACCTGCATGCCCCTGGAACCTGAGAGGCTACAATTAAAACAAGCTGTTTTTAAAAAATACTTTTACTGTGAATTTTGCTGCAAATTCTTTTTTTAAAAAAATGCTTTTATGCCATGGCTGGGTGCCAAGGGAACACCAAGACCAAGGACTGGGGGTCAAGGTATTCCTACCCTGTCCTCTTTTCTTTTTTTTAATGTTTTTTTTGGGGGGACTTGGCTGAAGCTGAGTCCCAAAATGGCTAACACACTTCCTAGTTGAAATATTGGCAGCCAATCAGAGTTCTGCATTTTCCTGCATGAGCTCATTATTATTTGTGAATTTGCACATATCCTTATTTATTCCCTTAAATATCTCAACAACTACTGAACAGATTTTCACCAAATAGCAAAAAGCACAATTTGTATACCATAAACTTGCCTTCTGCCAAATTTGATATCATTTTGTCCAGTGGTTCGGGCTGCAGGCGTGTCTAAACACTCTATGGGAATTAACAATCATATCCACTTTTCTGAGCCCCCCATCTGATCAGTAGTACTAGAGTTATTAAAAGAAATCACAATTTGAATATGAAGGGATGTGGATCATTTGCGACGCCTACGTGGAGCTTCGCGAACCTACATGCTATGAGCTGAGCTGTGCTTGGCTGGCCGCAAACTGTGTAGAAAGATGCGGCCGCCATTTTATAAACCAGGACACAGTCCCGGTGGATGAAACTAAAAACTAGAAACTATGCAAGGGGTCAGGGTCGCAGTACCCTGACCCTATTGGTGCATTTTAGGTGTGTCTGAGGGACCCCTTATGAGTATCCAAATGCCCAAAACAGTGTGTTTTTTATGTGGTTGGAGTCGAGAATCCGTAGTGACACTCAGCACAGCAGCCCATGTAACATCATAGAGGAGTGAAGTACCTTGTTGAATTAAAACAAATATATACATTCACACACTCAGTCGCACATTATTGCATGCACTCACAGATTCACACAATCACACACTCAGTCATACACCCATTCATAGACTCATGCACCCACTGACTCACCCACTCAGAGACTCATGAACCCACTCAAAGACCCACTCATACACCCACTCACAGACCCAATCATATTCTCATGCACCCACTCACTGACCCACTCAGAGACTCATGCACACACTCACAGACCTACTCAGAGACTCATGCACCCACTCACAGACTCACTCCGATACTCATGCACTCACTCACAGACCCACTTGCAAACCCACACACATACCCACTCATATTCACATGCACCTACTCACACACCCACTCAGACACTCACACAACAACTCACAGACCCACTCAGAGACTCATGCACATACTCACAGACCTACTCAGAGATTCACACACCCACTCACAGACTTACTCATAGACTCATGCACCCATTCACAAATCCACTCACACACCTACTCACATTCCCACTCAGAGAGTCATGCACACACTCACAGACCCACTCAAACAATTTGAGACGCATTTGCAGGTGGGCAATTGTGCTTCAAGAGTTTGAACTAATCTAAGTACCTGGTGCAAGCAATTTCCATGGTTTTGAAGAGTTGGTTGAGCAAAAACAAGTGTGGAGAGCATGCATTAGTGTACTGCGAAATTTGTATAAATTAGTTATCTGTGGTGGATGGAATACTTTTGAAAGAGAACATACTCATGCCCCCTGTAGAGTGAAGAATTTTTTTGGGTTAAAAGTGCTCATGCTAGCCACATGGGCATCTCAAAAACAAAGGCAAGAGTGCTACTGGTGGCCATCAATGGAGTTAATGATAGAAAGGGAAGTACAAGACTGTATTAATTGTGCACGATGTGATAAAGTGTTAACGTGGAGGACGCACCCCATGGTGATTAGGAAACAGGCCTCTGGACCATGAGTGGACATTGCTTCAGACATACTCGGGCCTGTGAAAGTTAAGTTCACAGGATGAGTGTGTGATGGTATGTTTGGACATGTTTCACGCTGGCCAGAAATCAATTTTTTCTTATAGAAACTATTTGAGAGGTAGGGTTTTCGTTCCAGCATTCTTATGGACAGTAGAGTTCAAATGACCTCAGTGATGGTTGAAAAGTTTTTGGGAGTGAGAGGTGTGAAGCACAAGAAGGCCACACTATATCATCCTGAATCCAATGATGTCGTAGAACGCTTTATAAAGGTCTTGAAAGAATGTTTGCAACAGTCCCTTATGTGAGGTATGAAGTGGGACGAGAGTACCAGAAAGACAGTAAAAGAATACAGACTAACCCCACATTCAACAACAGGGGTGTCTCCATTTCGCCTGTTCAAATTAAGGACGCCAAGCTGTGAGGTCATCCTGGCTTGGGTCATTGAGAAAAGGGAGAAGGTGGATGAGCATGTTGGTGAATTAATAGGATGGAGAGAAAGATAGGAAAAAAAAATTTTGAAAGTGTTGTATGTCAAGAGAAAGGCTGTCAAAGACACAAGTGTGCAAGTGGGTGATAGGATAAAAATTAAGGGCCTGATTATGAGTTAAACACAACAGCTGGCTCTAAGCTGGCTCTGCTGCACCAAATCTGCGCAAGGAAAGCCAACCGTATCACAAGTTGAACTTGTATTACACGAGTTAAACTCGTGATAAGGTCGGCGGTCCTTTGCCTTTCCCATGTCGGTGCCTGGAAAACAGGCACCGCAATTGGAACGGCAAAAAAGTTCCAGCATGGCATGCACGTTGACGTTAATGCAGTGCTGGAACTTTTTTAAAATACAGACGGGGGCCCATGTTCTGCCCCACTGAATGCATCCTTATGGCGGGAGGGCCCCTTTGTTGCTCCACTATCAGCCTTTTCATGGCGCTGGCGGTGGACGAACTCGTTATATGCTAAACGGAACTGTACCAGTCCCCGCTCAGCATATTGTGTTGTTTCGCAGCTGCGCCACCGCCAGGGAATGACTGTTCCCTGGTGCAGCCAGCGGTCTACCGCAGATATGCCTTTGACAGTCATAATACGGTGGGTGGTGGATCACCACGAGTCTGGGGGTCTTCCGACTGCCAGACTTGTAATGAGGCCCTAAATCGCCAAGAAAAGATGGGAAAATTTCAAAATACAGTCAGCTTTGTAGAGTAAGGTGTTCAGGAATGCAGTGAAAACTGATGACAATACGTTTTGGAATCTTAATACGGTATCCAAATGCAGCTCTGTGCCAGGAAAAAGTGTAATTTCTCAGACAATGAGTTGCCAGAAGAACCTAAGAGCTGACCCCAACGTGTAAGGAAAAGACTGGCTCAATTTTGTGATTATGTGTGCGTTTGTTTCTATGCTTATGTGTGACTTTTGTTTCAATGCTCTGTATTAATTTTCATTTAAGTATTTGTAACATATTATATTCTCTTCTGTTTAGTTGAGGGGTCTCACAGTTCTGACATTGTTTTAGTGTAAATGAGGGAGGTGTTGTGGTGACCCAAGTTACAGAACCACTAGCATGTCAGGTTCAGCTGGACACATTTTCAGTTATAAAATAATTCTCAGTTATAAAATAAATGGAGTGTATCATTTAAATAAATATGTGAACACATAAGAAATACAATGTTATTCAAACTGCACAAATGTATATATCTGTGAGAACTGCAACTAGTTGTTGTAAAGAAAGCTATTATACACACTCAAACAAATGTTGAAATTACACAGTAGAGGCACTTTCTGTAGCTGTTCAAGTGCACTACATTACATTAATAAAGTTACATCACACGAGTATGAGGCCATAGGTGCACATATATGTGGACTAATTAAACATAAAAGGGTGGAGCCCAAATTAGGCTGCTCCAGTACCCATGAAATTATCCAGCCACTGAGAACTGAAAACTATTAAGGGACAAAGATCTTGTATATAAATAGCAGCCTGCAACATGCCATCTGCAGCAGCAGTGACTGTTCCATTACACAGTATTACACATTTGAGCCTTGGAATGGTTGATTGGCCCCAGAATGTATAACATAAGCATGATGCGCGGTGGAGGGCTTGTTGTTTACAGTGGAATTAACAAAAGGTGCGCAGCTCCATATCTTTCGCTAAATGTTTTACCAACACTTTTTTGCATGTAATTTAAGAGTTATAAATGTGCACAAAATAGTTAATGTGTAATAAAATATGCGTTGTATATCAATTATTAGTTGAAAATAAATAATAGCATTAAATGATGGACTCTTGAAATATAACATGCCACAATTTAAACAAATATGGTTTTCCTACTGTGTTGTTGCTTTAGATTTGTAATCCATATGTGGGATGGTAAAGCTTCTATTTCATTTTCGTGTTGGGACAGTGAAGAAACAGTGGAATGGGAGAAGATTTGAGTGACTATTCATCATGATAAGAGAAAAAGACGTGGCTTTTGAATGCAATGCACGGTATGCAGGTAACAGACACTACCTTAAGGTGTTTCGCTTATACCTGAACTGAAGTGGGAGGAGGCACGTCTACAGCTTTATCAGCTTAAATCACCTTGGATGTCTCTCTGCCCTCAGACAAGGATCGCCACTACTGGATGCACCGGAGAGACCTAACCTGCTGTGAAGAACAGTAAACAAACGCGACATGATAGACAGCCACAGTTTAACCTAGCAACCTGAGCAGAGGGGCTAACCTAGCTCCAGAGCATACTCGACCTATGGACTGTGTCATCCAAGGGGGGCGAGGCACAGTGCACTCAGACTCACTGAGGCAGAGTGACATTTCTGAAGATGAAACACAGTTATCTCCTGAGCTCAATCAGAGTCAGCTGATAGCACAGCGGGGGAGAAAGGGGCGGGGAACCGAGCTGGGGGCGGGTGGGGGGGGGGCAACAGGGAGAAGGGGGTCGATGGTGCGAGGGTGAAGAAATAGGACACATGGACGAGAAAGAAAACCGATTCACTTCAGGGGTGCTGAAATAACAAGCATTAGTATAGCCAATAGGTCTCACCTTTGGTACCTTATAAGTATTTAGTTATGCAGCACAATATCATTGGTACAACAACATCAACTGTTGCTTGGCTAAACACTTATAAGGTCCCAAGGGCGAGACCTATTGGATATGCCAATGCTTGTTTTGTTATGGGGGGGGGCATAAAGGTGAAGGTCTGTCAGTGAGTCAGTCAGTTAGTGAGAGTGAGTGAGAGAGTCAGTCGGTGAGAGAGTCAGTCAGTGAGAGAGTGAGAGTCAGTTAGTCAGTTAGTGAGAGTGAGAGAGTCAGTCAGTGAGAGAGTGAGAGTCAGTCAGTGAGAGAGTGAGAGTCAGTCAGTGAGAGAGTGAGAGTCAGTCAGTGAGAGTGAGAGTCAGTCAGTGAGAGTGAGAGAGTCAGTCAGTGAGAGTGAGAGAGTCAGTCAGTCAGTCAGTGAGAGAGTCAGTCAGTCAGTGAGAGTTTGAGAGTCAGTCAGTGAGAGTCAGTCAGTGAGAGTGAATGAGAGTGAGAGAGTGAGTCAGTTAGTCAGTGAGTGAAAGAGAGTGAGTCAGTGGGATAGTCAGTCAGTGAGAGTGAGTCAGTCTTTTAGCGAGAGTCAGTCAGTCTTTTAGCAAAAGTCAGTCAGTCTTTTAGAGAGAGTCAGTCAGTGAGAGAGAGTCAGTCAGTGAGAGAGAGTCAATCAGTGAGAGAGAGTCAATCAGTCAGTGAGAGTCAGTCAGTCAGTCAGTGAGAGAGAGAGAGTAGGAGAGTCAGTCAGTGAGAGAGTGAGAGAGTCAGTCAGTGAGAGTCTGTCAGTGAGAGTGAGCAAGTCAGTCAGTGTGAGAGAGTGGGTGAGTCTGTCAGTGAGAGTCTGTCAGTGAGAGTCTGTCAGTGAGAGTGAGTCAGTGAGAGTGAGTCAGTGAGAGTGAGTGAGTCAGTCAGTGAGAGAGAGTGGGAGAGTCAGTCAGTGGGAGTGAGTGAGTCAGTCAGTGAGAGAGAGTGGGAGAGTCAGTCAGTGAGAGAGAGTGGAAGAGTTAATCAGTCAGTGAGAGAGAGTGTCAGTCAGTCAGTGAGAGTGAGAGTCTGTCAGTGAGAATCTGTCAGTGAGTCAGTGAGAGTGAGTCAGTGAGTCTGTCAGTGAGAGTGAGTCAGTCAGTGAGAGAGAGTGGGAGAGTCTGTCAGTGAGAGTCTGTCAGTGAGAGTGAGTCAGTAAGAGTCAGTCAGTGAGAGAGAGTGGGAGAGTCTGTCAGTGAGTCTGTCAGTAAGAGTGAGTCAGAGAGAGTCAGTCAGTGAGAGAGAGTGGGAAAGTCTGTCAGTGAGAGTGAGTCAGAGAGAGTGAGTCTGTCAGTCAGTGAGAGTGAGTGGGAGAGTCTATCAGTGAGAGTCTGTCAGTTAGTGAGTGAGTCAGTGAGAGAGAGCCAGTCAGTCAGTGAGAAAGATTCTGTCAGTCAGTGAGAGAGAGTCTGTCAGTCAGTGAGAGTGAGTCAGTCAGTGAGAGAGAGTGGGAGAGTCTGTCAGTGAGTGAGAGTCTGTCAGTGAGATTGAGTCAGTCAGTGAGAGTCTGTCAGTGAGAGTGAGTCAGTCAGTGAGAGTCTGTTAGAGTGAGTCAGTCAGTCAATGAGAGTGAGTCAGTCAGTCAGTGAGAGAGAGTGAGAGTCAGTGAGAGTCTGTTAGTTAGTGAGAGTGAGTCTGTCAGTCAGTGAGAGTGAGTCTGTCAGTCGGTGAGAGTGAGTCAGTCAGTGAGAGCCTGTCAGTCAGTGAGAGTCTGTCAGTGAGAGTGAGTGAGTCAGTCAGTCAGTGCAAGAGAGTGGGTCAGTCAGTCAGTGAGAGAGAGTGAGAGAGTCAGTGAGAGTTTGTCAGTGAGAGTGAGTGAGTGAGTCAGTGAGTCAGTGAGAGAGAGTGAGAGAGTCAGTGAGAGTCTGTTAGTTAGTGAGAGTGAGTCTGTCAGTCAGTGAGAGTGAGTCTGTCAGTCGGTGAGAGTGAGTCAGTCAGTGAGAGTCTGTCAGTCAGTGAGAGTCTGTCAGTGAGAGTGAGAGTCAGTCAGTGAGAGTGAGAGTCAGTCAGTGAGAGTGAGAGAGTCAGTCAGTCAGTCAGTGAGAGAGTCAGTCAGTCAGTGAGAGTTTGAGAGTCAGTCAGTGAGAGTCAGTCAGTGAGAGTGAATGAGAGTGAGAGAGTGAGTCAGTTAGTCAGTGAGTGAAAGAGAGTGAGTCAGTGGGATAGTCAGTCAGTGAGAGTGAGTCAGTCTTTTAGCGAGAGTCAGTCAGTCTTTTAGCAAAAGTCAGTCAGTCTTTTAGCGAGAGTCAGTCAGTCAGTGAGAGAGAGTCAGTCAGTGAGAGAGAGTCAATCAGTGAGAGAGAGTCAATCAGTCAGTGAGAGTCAGTCAGTCAGTCAGTGAGAGAGAGAGAGTAGGAGAGTCAGTCAGTGAGAGAGTGAGAGAGTCAGTCAGTGAGAGTCTGTCAGTGAGAGTGAGCAAGTCAGTCAGTGAGAGAGAGTGGGTGAGTCTGTCAGTGAGAGTCTGTCAGTGAGAGTCTGTCAGTGAGAGTGAGTCAGTGAGAGTGAGTGAGTCAGTCAGTGAGAGAGAGTGGGAGAGTCAGTCAGTGAGAGTGAGTGAGTCAGTCAGTGAGAGAGAGTGGGAGAGTCAGTCAGTGAGAGAGAGTGGAAGAGTTAATCAGTGAGTGAGAGAGAGTGTCAGTCAGTCAGTGAGAGTGAGAGTCTGTCAGTGAGAATCTGTCAGTGAGTCAGTGAGAGTGAGTCAGTGAGTCTGTCAGTGAGAGTGAGTCAGTCAGTGAGAGAGAGTGGGAGAGTCTGTCAGTGAGAGTCTGTCAGTGAGAGTGAGTCAGTAAGAGTCAGTCAGTGAGAGAGAGTGGGAGAGTCTGTCAGTGAGTCTGTCATTGAGAGTGAGTCAGCGAGAGTCAGTCAGTGAGAGAGAGTGGGAAAGTCTGTCAGTGAGAGTGAGTCAGAGAGAGTGAGTTTGTCAGTCAGTGAGAGTGAGTGGGAGAGTCTATCAGTGAGAGTCTGTCAGTTAGTGAGTGAGTCAGTGAGAGAGAGTCAGTCAGTCAGTGAGAAAGATTCTGTCAGTCAGTGAGAGAGAGTCTGTCAGTCAGTGAGAGTGAGTCAGTCAGTGAGAGAGAGTGGGAGAGTGTCAGTGAGTCTGTCAGTCAGTGAGAGTCTGTCAGTGAGATTGAGTCAGTCAGTGAGAGTCTGTCAGTGAGAGTGAGTCAGTCAGTCAGTGAGAGAGTGGGAGAGTCAGTCAGTGAAAGAGTCTGTCAGTGAGAGTGAGTCAGTCAGTGAGAGTCTGTTAGAGTGAGTGAGTCAGTCAATGAGAGTGAGTCAGTCAGTCAGTGAGAGAGAGTGAGAGTCAGTGAGAGTCTGTTAGTTAGTGAGAGTGAGTCTGTCAGTCAGTGAGAGTGAGTCTGTCAGTCGGTGAGAGTGAGTCAGTCAGTGAGAGTCTGTCAGTCAGTGAGAGTCTGTCAGTGCAAGAGAGTGGGTCAGTCAGTCAGTGAGAGAGAGTGAGAGAGTCAGTGAGAGTTTGTTAGTTAGTGAGAGTGAGTCTGTCAGTCAGTGAGAGTGAGTCTGTCAGTCGGTGAGAGTGAGTCAGTCAGTGAGAGTCTGTCAGTCAGTGAGAGTCTGTCAGTGAGAGTGAGTGAGTCAGTCAGTCAGTGCAAGAGAGTGGGTCAGTCAGTCAGTGAGAGAGAGTGAGAGAGTCAGCGAGAGTTTGTCAGTGAGAGTGAGTGAGTGAGTGAGTCAGTGAGAGTGAGTCAGTCAGTGAGTGAGAGTGAGTCTGTCAGTCAGTGAGAGTGAGTCTGTCAGTCAGTGAGAGTGAGTCTGTCAGTCAGTGAGAGTGAGTCAGTCAGTGAGTAAGACAGAGTGGGAGAGTCTGTCAGTGAGAGTCTGTCAGTCAGTGAGAGTGTCAGTAAGAGTGAGTCAGTCAGTGAGAGTGGGAGAGTCTGTCAGTGAGAGAGTCTGTCAGTAAGAGTGAGTCAGTCAGTGAGAGTCTGTTAGTGAGAGTGAGTCAGTCAGTCAGTGAGAGTGAGTCAGTGAGTCAGTGAGAGTGAGTGAGTGAGTCAGTGAGAGTGAGCGAGTCAGTCAGTGAGACTGAGTGAGTCAGTAAGTCAGTGAGAGTGAGTGAGTCAGTCAGTGAGTGAGAGTGAGTGGGAGAGTCTGTCAGTGAGAGTCTATCAGTGAGAGTCTGTCAGTGAGAGTGAGTGAGTCAGTCAGTCAGTGAGAGAGAGTTTTGAGAGTCAGTTAGTGAGAGAGTGGAAGAGTCAGTCAGTGATAGTCTGTCAGTGAGAGTGAGTCAGTGAGAGCCTGTCAGTGAGAGTGAGTTAGTCAGTCTGTCAGTGAGAGTCTGTCAGTGATAGTCTGTCAGTGAGAGAGAGTGAGTCAGTCAGTGAGAGAGGGGGAGAGTCAGTGAGAGTGTCAGTGAGAGTGAGTCAGTGAGAGTCAGTAAGTCAGTGAGAGTGAGTCAGTCAGTGAGTGAGAGAGAGTGGGAGAGTCTGTCAGTGAGAGGCTATCAGTGAGATTCTGTCAGTGAGAGTGAGTCAGTCAGTCAGTGAGAGAGAGTGGAAGAGTCAGTTAGTGAGAGAGTGGGAGAGTCTGTCAGTAAGAGTGAGTGAGTCAGTCTGTCAGTGAGAGTCTTTCAGTGAGTCTGTCAGTGAGAGAGAAGTGAGTGAGTGAGACAGTGGGAGAGTCAGTCAGTGAGAGTGGGAGAGTCTGTCAGTGAGAGTGAGTGGGAGTGAGAGAGTCAGTAAGTCAGTGAGAGTGAGTCAGTGTGAGTGAGAGTCAGTGTGAGTGAGTGTCAGTGTCAGTGAGAGTGTCAGTGTCAGTGAGAGTGTGAGAGAGTGAGAGTCTGTGAGAGTGTGAGAGAGTGAGAGTTTCTGAGAGTGTCAGTGAGAGTGTGATAGTCAGTGAGAGTGAGTCAGCCATTTATGCAAGGCATTTGCAGTTCGGGTGAGTACTCTAAAGCTCAACTTTCATTGTGACAATGTTTTGAATATAAAAGCTGTACATGTTTGCAGAGTTTAACGATTTGTGGCTATTCCTAATGCTCTGAGGATACTACATTATTATATGCAAATAAATCACATGCAGAACAAATAAAAGAAACAATTATAGTGAAGACTTGAATCCGCATGTTCTGAAAACCTGTAATTTTTCCATCTTTCAAAAGAGCACAAGCAGCAGCTGTCTTAATACACTCATGCTTGTGCTGGTCATTGCTAATTTATTTTAATCGATTTCATTTTAAAGTAATTCAATTAAGATAGAGAGACAGTACATCGGGTAAGGATTACAACGCACCTGAGAAAACACTTTAAACTCTTATCTTATCAAGCCCGGGAGTGGTGCGTGCGAGCGCCCGCTTGCGCACAAAATTCACTTTTTCAAGCACTGCACTCGTGCTTGTGGCACGCCGCTGCGCGCTCCCGCAAGGTGGATGCTGCCACAAGCACAAGTGCAGTGCTTGAAAAAGTGAAGAACGACAGCTGAAGGCCCTCCTATGCAGCGCATGCGCGCTGCGTAGGAAAGACCTAAAAAGGAAAAAAGTACTTACCTGATGACAGCCATGGGAAGGTAAAAAAACATCCTATCAAAACAATGGTAAAGACGCTATGCTCCAAGGGAGACACAAACACAAGTGAAAGTAAAGTAATTGAGTAAGAAGCGAGCAAATGAAAGTGACAAGAAAGTATAGGACAAAGTAAGGAATAACTGTCTGACATACGGCAGTCTCACATGTATGCTCCCTAGTACCGGTTACAAATGAGCTGCGAGCAAATTAAAACACAGAGCTCTGGTGCCTGCTGGTGAAAAGGCACATGAACCAAGAACATGTCCTGTGTTCTTAAGTGTTTCTGAATGTGCCTCCCTCCAGGAGGATCAATGATGTTGTTGAGTCAGAACAACATTGAGGATCTAATTAATGTCCATTCTCACCAGAACTGTTACTTAATATATCCATAATTCCTGACGCTGCCAAAGACTTTAGACGGTGATATTAACATATAGATGAATATATCTATCAGCCTGATACTACTCACTCAGTGAATCCTGCCATGATTTTATTCTCTATAAAATCAGGCTGAATTCAAGTCGGACCAGAGATGTCCAGTGAAGTAATCAGTTTAATAAGTTCCCTGAGGGACCCCCCTGTGCAAAATAAATGCAGTTGTAGAAAAGCTTAGACCCGTGACCCATAAATCTCACAAAATAGAATATTTCCATCCAAACATTTCTTGCAAGAGAAAGAACAATTACATCTTTGGGGACAGAGACCTCAATCCCTAAACTCAACTGAAGTCTTTTTAAATCTTCTGTACCTGTGAGTCCAGTTTAATAAGCTATAGGTCTAGCTTTATATGTGAGAAGCAAACACCAATGAGAGTGTATGCAGGGGCAGCTTCAATCCCTGAAGAGACTATATGGACGAATGACAATACTTTATTATGTTTCCTATGTCTTCCTAAAAGCTGAAGAACATTCTGTGGAGAATTCATTGAATGGAAATTGAACATTAGGAAAAAAGGTTTCAAATGTTTTGAACACCTCATATCAGACACAACTGCTTCTTTTTGCCTGCTTAACCTTGACAAGTCCTATAGGAAAGCCCTCAAAGTCTCAAAAAAATATAAAGCACTCGACTGGCCCTAAGATGTGCTAATGTAATTGCAGGCCAAACCCTAATAGCAGGTCTTTGTATGACAAAAATTCACAGTCCATAATTGTCCAGCAATTTCTGAACAAGTAAAACACTGCAGTTTAAAAATCCAACCCCTGTGTGTGGCATGTGCAGCTTTAAAGCTATCCACACATTATTTGAGGCCGAGCCTCTGATCTCTTGTTAGAGAAAAGATACTATTTGATTAAAAAAAAGGGTAGGAGAGAAGCCATGTGCCTTTGTCTTTAAAAAAAACTCTATTCTCAGCCAGCAAGTTGCCCATATTGAGGATACGGCAGAAAGTTAGCTTTGTATGGTATGCCTGCAAGAAAGAGAACATAGAAGACCTACCACTGATAGTGAACCTATACAAAATTCCATAAGAAAGTCTCCCAAATCTTGGATGTACGGGCAACAATTCAGTCACTCACGCTGTCTTCCAGAGTCAAGATATGACTAAAAGGAACAAGGAAAAGGCTCACAATGTCAATACCTATATTGTCGCGGATTCAATCAGAGAAATAAAATGGAATTTTTCATCTACTCTCACTGACCTACCTAAAACAAGACTGCGCATCCAAGAATTTATAACGTTAATGAACCACAGAAATCAAAGTCATACAGCTGCTCAGGAACAGGGAGGCACCCTGATCACAATGGTCCCCTGACCAAAAGAAATCGATGTCTTACTCAGTGGGTAGGCATGGGGAAGATCTTTCAACATTCGCCCTTAAAATAAATAGGTCTATTCATACACAAATCAGCAAACAATGGCTACATGTCGCTGGGCTTGAGAATAATAACTTGTTTTTATGCAATGCATTAGAACCACCTTCTGCCATATTTAAGCTCTGTAAATGACAGGTGTCACACTATTAGCTAATTCAGTGGGACTCAAGCAGGGGCGTAACACAGGTTCCCGCAGCCCCCACGGTGCGGGGGGTGGGGCACTGTACTCAGGCCTGAGAGTTTCTGATTAAATCCGGACCGGGCCCCCCTCTGTGTACCTTGCAGGGAGGCCCCTTCAACTTTCGTCATGCCACTTTTTAGAGACCTTCTGTATAACAGAAATCTGAGGCAGCCTTGCTGGAATTCAGTCTTGTGTTCTCTCAGAGCTGAGCTAATGTCAATGAGCCATCCTGTCAACTTCCCTGAACCAAAATCATATGGCGATAGAGGCACTATTTAAATCTATGCCTGAAATGTCAGTGATCCTTAATGAAGAGAACAAAACTTACAATTACTACTGAGAGTACGCTTCTGCATGTAAAGAGGCCCGCACCCGTGGGGCGCACGGTGGGCCAAAATAAGAAGTTTAAATTTCACTCTAGCCACCATAGGCAGCCAGTGGAGAAAGTGCAGCTGTTGATGCACACTGTCCCTGGCCGACAGACCCAATAGGAGTCTGGCTGCGGTATGACCAAGATCAGACATTATGGACCACTTGGAAATCATTTCCTAGAACATTGCAAGGCCAGGTTGTAGAATGAATGATCCTGATCTTTAAACCTTTTTGGGAGAAGAAGGTATCATATGTTTCAAAGTAACCTGGCTTAAGTCTAAATCTGAGATTAAAGAGTAGATATCCGTTGTTATCATGTCTACTGGAAGGAAAGGCAGACACTCTGGTGGACTGTTAATTAGTTGCAGGGCAGGAAGAAATTGTAAGGATAAAGCAGACTCTGACATCTAATATTTCAGTAAGAAACAGAAAAAAAGAGCTGCAAGCCCAGGGGACAGTTAAAACATATATGTAGAATCACAAAGGGGCATATTATCAAGAAACGACGTTAAAGTTATCGCCGCTTTAGCGGCAGAAAACTGCCGCTAAAGCGACGATAATGGGCTTGTTAATATGCCACAGAGAATTCCCATAGAAGCCCATGTTGACATCTCCAGGGCATAATATCAAGCCCATTATCGCCGCTTTAGCGTCAGTTTTCTGCCGCTAAAGCGGCGATAATTTTAATGCCATCTGTTGATAATATGCCCCAAAGTGTCAAAGAATTTAGCAAATTACTATAAAACCTAAAGTAATAATTGTTTTATGTATGATAGTCAACGTGGAAGTGTGAAATCATGGACTTTATTTTGAAATCTATAGGTCACCCAGTGAGCTTCCTACGTGGTTGAACTCTCAGCAAGTAAAATGTGAAAGATACTTTTACACCTGCCACTTCCTACAGCATCTGCAAACCATGAATCTGCCTACGCCTAAACAAAGTTGAGCATCAGGCAAGGAGACCAATAATAAGATGGGGCTGGGCCTAGGCCCTGACAGGAGCCAAATGTCTAGAGTGAAAGGTAACACTCAGTCCGAGCGGGCCTGTTGATTCACAGAGATTAGATGTATAATCTAGGATTCACAGTACAGTGCTGAATCCCCGCAGCATCAGATAACACCAGAACCTAATGCGGCACACTTGTGGGAAGGGAATTGGATGATTCTCTGAATGTCAGCCTATAGGATTTGTCCAGATATGAATTGTACTGGTTATTTTTTGCAAGGCTAGCAGTGTCTCAAACACCACAATCTAACGGTATACTCCTTTTAAAAGAGTGCATTTAGAAGACAAGGCCAAGGCACCATAGTTAGAAATCTTACATCGTTTATATATGTTGTGTTGTACCTTTATACAATCAGAAATCTGATGGTTTACTTACATACAGCATATGGCTTGGTGTACCTGGAACCTCAACAGTGATTCAAGTGTTATTCTAGGAAAGTAAAGTCTCATTAAAGGGGACCTATTGTTGCTCTGATGGTCTGCCTATGTTTGGATAGTTGGTTGTTGGTTGTCCAGCTGAAGCACACTAGCTCTTCTCACATTATGTATTGTAACAGTTAATTAATTGTCTCAGATTGGTGCTGGAGAAAACAGTCATGGGTTGTTCTCTTTTTTATTTTTGCAGATATATCTGTGTCTCTCACACACCCAGATATAGGGGAGTTCTAAGATTTTCAAAAAAAACACTTCTTAATATTTAAAAAATGGACAAGTTTCCTTGCTGGCTGCACTAGAAGAACTCCCAAGCTTAATCTGGGTTTGTAGACAGAAATGGCACTTAGGTTAATATGATCTCGTTCTGGGGAAATATAAGCTCTGTTTACCAACATCTTGTGATTATTGGTTTGTTGGGTGAAAAGGAGAACTGTGTCACACCTTCCTCCACCTGGGACTTCCTCACAAGGTTCAAATTACCACCTCTCTTGTGCTATCTAAACTGGATTACAATAATGGTCACCTTTGTCAACTATGAGAAGATTACAGAGAATTCAGAACACTGCAGCTATATTCCTTCATATAAAGCCACAAGCTCACATCTCCCCTGCCTTGAGGGCCCTACACCGGTTACTAGTTGCCAGAAGTTCCACCTTCACACTGCTTTGTATAAAACACAAAGCAATACATGGCAGAGGACTACTCTACATCAGGAAGAAAATCACCAAATACATACAGTAAAGGATACTATGTTCAGGAATGAGTCCCTGCCTCAACTTTCCCACATAAAAGAAAATAAAACATGGGTGTAACATCTTTCTTTGTTCTTAGTCCACCCATTTGTATATCTCATCAGCACTTATTACATAGAATTTCGTGCCGTACGCTCATTCACCGGGGGATTTACATAATTAATCACCCTGTTTTTTTTTAACTCCCAAGAAGCCAGCTAGCTATTAAACACTGAGTAGTTAGTTTATGTTTTGTTTACTTATTAATTCTCAGGCGATTCAGATGCCTGACACGTTTGTTGCACTGTTCGCTTGTCAAAGCTTTCAGGCGCATGTATACCTCAAAAGCACTCACTACGTAGTATTCCGTGCCGTTCATTTGTTCACCGGGGGATTTACATCATTTATCACCCTGTTTTTTAACGTTTTCATTTCATACGCATCACACTTATTCACATTGATTTTAGGTCAGTTTCAGACCGCTAGTCATGAATGCTCTCACAGGCATTTTTTATCACGTTGGAGATTCACGGAAGCACGTATTATTTAGCACGTGGAGGATGCACATTACTTCATTTTTTACACCATTTTGTTTACATCTTCATTAGCACGTTGTATCATCTGTTAGCCTTTGCACCTTATGAGTGGTCTTACTCATGTTATCTTTAATCTTCAGACATATTCCCTGACGAAGGGCACTATGATGCCCGAAATGCATCGGAAGACATGCTGAGACCGATTTACATGCATGGATGTAATTGGATATACACAAAATCGATATGAAATACATAATATCATCGATGAAATAAACTAAGTTTTGGAAAACTTCAACAAGCTTTATTGCAGCTTTTTGTTCACAAGGACAAAAAGCTCATAGATCGTACACCAGTTCTGCTTTGGGTCAGCGCAGTGCTCTGAAGGATGCCCCCCAAGTTGGGAGATGCTTCCATTAAAATCTGACTTCTTCTTATGATATTTTGTTGGCAGAGGGAGATTGGCCCCCGCCTTTTGTTATAGCCGCTCCGCGGGGGGAGGAGGTTATACTTCCAAGTTTTTCACACACCGTCTCCAAGGAGCAAGCAAAGGCTTTTGCAGAAGAGTGGGCATTGGTGCTTGCACCGGCACTCTACCGTACTCAGTTGGGCTGGGATAAAGACTCTCCCCCGCATGAGATACCATTGTGGTCTATGCCACAGCCACAACCCCAGTATCCCCTCCGGCGGGAAGCAAAGGCTCCCTTTTTTGAGATTCTAGATCAATTAGAGTATCAGTGTCACTGATGAATAACCCACTTTTTACCATAACCAAATCCGATGGGTCGTACCGCTTAGTTTTGGATTACCGACATTTGAACTCTCATTGGCGCACCTTTGAGGTTCAGAATACCCATAGTTCTGCTCTAGTAGACAGTCTTATACGTAAAAAATATAAAACTATGCTTGATATTTCCAACGGCTTTTCCAGTCATAATCTGTCACGCATGAGCAGTCAATGGACCGCTTTTACAGCCGGCGTAAAACAAAAACAATTCCGGTGTTTGGCTATGGGCTATAAAAACAGCACAGGCGTATTCGCCGCCCATGTCGTCTCATTGTTAGACGGCATAGACCCTGATGCGTACTCATACGTTGATGATATTTATCTCACGGACGACGAATTATGGCCGCATCTTTGTCGCGTGGACCGCATCATAGTTTTGTTTGCGGACTACTGCTATACATTTAACTTTGCAACATCACATATTGCAGAGTACACAGTGTTGTTTCTGGGCTACGAGCTCAATAATGAAGGTAGAGGCTTAGCGCCTCACTTCTTGGAGAAATGCGCATGTTTGCGACCTCCTACAACCCAGAAAAAATTACAGTCTTTGCTGGGATTTTTGAACTTCGGTCGAACATACATTCCCGAATATGCCCAGCGTATCAAGCCACTGTCTGCTTTGATACAACCTAACTTTTCAAAAGCCTGCTGGCTTCCAGAACATTCAACTATCCTGCAATCTTTGCACTCTGATCTACTTGAATCTAAATACTTGTTGACGCGTGATAACCACACAAGCCTGGTGATACGAATAGTGCCAGGCGCAGTGGGTTTCACTTACTTGACATTTAATGAAGGTGACACAGTACCTATTGCTTACAAATCACATTTTTACACTTCAGCTGAACTGCGATTTTCAACTGTTGAAAAGGTCTTGACAGCGGTCCAGATGGCGATACTGAAGGAACGCGCACTGGCACAGGGGAAGCGCATATTGGTTGTGACACCATATCCTGCTCTTGAAGCAGTGACGAAAGCAAGTGTACCGAACTCAAAGGCTTTGCATCCGTGTTGGATACAATGGGCTACTTCGTTGACCTCTCCTGATGTCACGTTTATCTTCGACTCCTCGCTGCAAACTCAGGAGTTTTTACAGTAAGAATTTGTTCATCCTCCTCCTCTGTCAATGCTCCCACTTGAGGAGTACCATTGTATCATTTACACCGACGGTTCAGCACAACCGGCGACCGGGTCAAAGCATTCATATTCAGCAGCATGCGCTATTGTGGCAGGTACTATAGTGGACGGAGAGTTTAAATCCAGTGTTGTACACACGCAGGCACTAGGTGACTGTACCGCCCAATTAGCGGAACTGCACGCTCTGGTTCTTGCACTGGAGTTTGCTGATCCTAATGTGGCTACTTTAATTGTAAGTGACTCTTACTACTGTGTTCAGTCTTTGAATGACAACTTATTCTTTTGGTCTCAGAATGGCTATCGTGATTCTAAAGGCAGTGCAATTAAGCATAAAATGCTTTGGGTTCGATTCGCAGATCTTAAAGAACGTCTGCCTCTCACACATGTGATTCATACTCTTGGCCATCAGACGCGTAGGAGTACACGCGGTGGGCAATAGTTTGGTGAAACAGCTAAAACAGCAGTAGCCATGTGTTCATTTGCAGCAGTTACAAGATCCATGAATAAGATTGATAATGACATTTTGGCAGCAAAAGCTGCTACTGAGAAGAGAGGTAATTACCCGCAGGGCTTCCCTTCAAAATACTCTTATCATTTAAGTCCCGATTAAAGTTCCTTATGTGAGAATTCATGACGTTGGTGGCAGGTTGATTCCCAAAGCAGACCGCAGACTTTCTCTGATAACAGCCGCACACGAAGGCATGGCTTCAGCCCATGCTGGTGTTTCTGCTACTGTTTCTATCTTACAGCAGCGTTACTAGTGGCGTGGTTTTTATAAAGAAACCCGTAATTATGTGCTTTCTTGTGACATTTGTCAGCAGATTAAACCTTCAACAGTGACACGCCCACCACAAACACAGCTGTGCATTTCTAGATAACTGTTCGGATGTGTTTATCTAGATCACTGCTGTTCATTCTCTTCAGATACTGCCTATAAATTCATCTTAGTTGCAGTTGATTTGTGCACACGTTTTCTTTGGGTATAGCCACAACGCAGTGCTGAAGCGCGAGCTGTCATCAGGGATTTGCGTGTCTTTGTGGGAATTTTTGCGTGTGGCACCTTTTATTCAGATCAGGGTCCCGCGTTCGCCTCTAAGGTGTACAAGGATGCCATGAGGTCTTTGGGGGTGCAGGTCAAATGTTCGTCTCCATACAGGCCTGAGGGCATCTCAGTTGTGGAGCGAATTAATTGTGACTTAAAGCAATCCTTGACAGCTAGAGTCTTAGGTACTTTCAGGAACTGGTTCACCCATTTATATAGCGCACAATGTGCACTAAATAATCTCTCTAGAAGATTGAATGCTACGGTACTCTGCCCCTGGCCAAACTCAGCGTGGTTTATTGATTATCCTTTCGTTTTGCATACTACACTTGTGTGCAACCAGTCTTACCCTGCTTGGAATGTTCATTTGAATGGGCATTGGATCTTTGCCTCTCCAATACGGTGTCTCCTGCACCGGATTTCGACCTGCTATTTAGTCCCTTGGTGGCCCATGAGCAAGAATGTTCCGGTGTTGGGATTATGGCCTGCGCGGCTGCGCTTGGAGTTTTGGCGCAATGGGATATCTGTGTTGCTGCACAGGATTTCCTACAACTGAGTTATATCAGGCATCACGCAAGTTGTCCCATAATGGTGCTAGAGGCACCCATTGTTGAGGAACATGTATGTTCATTCTGTTTACTTGACTGGATGGCGTCTCTTTTTTCTGACGATAACAATGACTTCCTCTTGGAGGCTGTTGCAACTTACTGCTCATACACTCTGATGGATTAATTTGGCTGGCGCCCATCATCTGCCAGATATTTTTATATATATTTGTTACCTTTTTACAAAATATTTTTTTTTCTCTCAGACCCTTGTGCAAGATTACAAATTAACTCTCTTTGCCTGAATTTGAGGTCACATCCATATAGATGCTCTTGATTCTTGCTTGGACATCTTGAACTCTGTATTCACCAAAGACCACTGACCATTGGCTTGACCAGGGGAGGGTGTACTGAGGACATAGAGTTAACTACAGACATTGCTAAGTTAGCATAAGTTAGTATATGCTGGGCCGCCATTCCGCCGCTTTTGCACACAATACTACATGGCTCTGTTCTCGTAAATACTTAGCTTGCGCTTTTTCACATGAGAACTGTCTGCATTTCACACATCTAGCTGCACACCGTGCTCTTCGTCTGCACAGCGTGTTCAAGGTCGAAAAACAATGTACGCTGTTGATTCATTTTGGTCAGTCCCACCCCCATAGACATAACATAGCACACAGCTGCACTACTGAAACTCAGGTGCTTTTAATATGGCATTACATGCATGAAGAAGCACTTGGGGAAAATCATTCCAATGAGGAAGAGCTGTGTTTGTCCTGAGATGTAATTCATTGCATCTAACCTTGGAGGTATGGGGTCCCCCTGACAACGCCTAGAGGTCTTCTATAATTATAATAAACTAGCTCTTAGCACGGGGAGGGTGGTAAGGCGCTGTAGTCCTGTTTCCACTGACATTATAATATGATTTCCCCGTTTGTGCTTTATGGAAATGTAACAATGCTGATTATATTGTTCTTATGCATTTTGCTGTTAGAATTGGCTTGTGTACTGCATTACAGAGCACGTTAGTTAAAATAAACATTTTAAACTATACTGTGTCTCTGTTTACTCACGTTGTGGACAAGTAGGAGTGTTTGAACGAAAGAGTGTTCTTGTTTCCCACGATTCCTGAAAGGGCCGTAGTTGACATGTTCTAGGATGTCTAATCATTGGTAGCTTCGCTGTAGTACGGAAAGCGAATGAGACACTATAGCTAGTTGGATTGGGGTTCTGGGCACCGAGGTGGGTTTTTTGGTACACCACTACACACTGAGGTCCTGGTTTCCTGCGAATAGTTCTGTGTATGTGCAGAATCCCTGCAACACCGTTTTTTTTTGTATTTAGAGTGTTCTCCATGTAGGTGCCTCGATGCTGCTTAAATGTTGTGCTTGGCGCGTTATAATAACTCTGTATTCACATACCCCAATATCTCACCTAAATAACTCACTCATTCTTATTCACTGTCGTGCCTTCTCGCGACCCATCTCACCCATGCACTCATTCACTCACTTACTTTGGTGTTTATTTGACCCTTGCAAAACAAACAATGTAGCAAATTTTGGGCAGTGAACCGCGCTGGTGCTTCCATAATGTCCGAGCACCCCTGGGGCACCACCTGTAGGCTGCGCCAAATTACAATTAGAGGCCCTAAAATGTGAGGGGCAGATTTCCAAGCCCATTGCGCCGGCATTGCGTCACTTTTTTGAAGCAACAGTGGCGCAAACAGTGTGGGCAATTTACAACGTGACGCATCTAAGGAGATGCGTCATGTTGTAAAGCCCTGCGTCACATTATACCTGTGCCAGGCGTAATGTGTGCAGCCTAGGCGTTCCCACGCAAAAAGCCATGTAGAACTGATGCAGTGAAATTTATATTTCACTGCGTCACTCTACGCATTCACTGCGTCAATATCCCTACGCCTGCTCATACCAGGCGTAAGGAATGACACAGGGATTTTTGTATGGGACTCACCTATCTGTTGTGGCACATTGCTGGAGTTGCGTCACTTTCATGAGCAACTCCAGCGATGCGGTACTTTTGTGCCAACAGATACGTCAGAATTTCTGACGCATCTGTTAATCTTTGGGCCATGGAGCACTGTATTGTAAATACAGCGCATCCATGGTGGTGCATGGACATTTGGCGCTATCTATGCAGATGCGTCAGTTCCTTGTAAATCTGCCCCTTAATGCGGGGGTGCAGAAGGTGCTCCAGAGATAAAATACAATGTTATACCTAGTGTTAGAAAATCCTTGCACCGTTTCTACTATTGGAAACAATTCCAGGTGTTGTTTGGGTTTCTGAAACTCGCCTCGTGAGAATACAGGTCAGAGAGGGGTATATTATCAAGCCAGGCAATAAAATTATCGCCGCTTTAGCGGCAGAAAACTGCCGCTAAAATGGCGATAATGGGCTTGATAATATGCTCTATGGAATTCCAATTGAAGCCCATGTTAGATGTGAAGGACATCTCACATGGGCTTCAATTGGAATTCCATAGAGCATATTATCAAGCCCATTATCGCAGTTTTAGCGGCAGTTTTCTGCCGCTAAAGCGGCGATAATTTTATCGCCTGGCTTGAAAATATGCCCCTTGGCGGCATATCAACAACAACCAGCGATAATTATCGCTAAGCGCACTTAGCGCTAGGATAATTATCGCCGGCTAGCGTTGATTTTTATCGCTGAGATAGCGTGCTATTAGCAACGCTTATCTCAATAGCGATAAAAATCCTCACGCTAAGTGGCTAACGTGAGATTATCGCTGGAAACCCAGCGATATTCTCACGTTAGCTTGTTGATAGGGACAGACAAACTTAGCCATGATATCCTCCTTCCATAGGATATCATGGTTAATTCAGAAAAATACCAGACGTAAAAAAGCAGCGTTAACCGCGGTTAGCGCTGCTTTTTTTGTCTCTAACAGGGTTAGCGATATTCTTGACAATAGGAGAAATGTCGCTTAGCAACATTTCTCCTATTATTTTACTCTGGAACGCCCCCTTTGCATCTCATTAGAGATGCAAGGGGAAGTGTAGAGTAAAAGGGTGCTAACATGCAAATTTGCATGTTAGCACCCTGTTGTTGATAGGGCGCTAGTTTTATCTCTGCTTTTTTGGCTTTTAAAGCCAACAAAGCAGTGATAAAGCCCTTGTTGATATGCCCCTTGGTAAGTAAACCATGCGTAAGTGTCCTTATAGTCTGAGCTCGGGTGGGACAGGATCCACCTCGGAGAGGCTTATCTGTGCGTATAAAGACAGATATGTCCTCTCGCTCTCTTCCTGACAAAGTACAAGGTCAGGCCAGCAGCCCACCTTGTGTGCAAAGTGATGGATAGAAAGGGGGACAAAGGCAGTGGAGAGGAGAAAGGAAAGCTAGGGGGGCCGACAAGGCGCACCTCGGTCGGATAAAACAGAGAGAAGGATGTAAAACGGAAACAGAAACCTTCGTTCCCATCGCTCCTGCTTAGCTCTGCTGATGAGAATCCAGAGCGACTTTTCCGTACTCAGCAAAATGGCGAAGTCTTTTAAATCAAAAGACATTATAGAGCTGATGGGATGTGAAATAGTATAGCGTCCCGCAGCACCACCCAGCAGGATCTGCTTAACCTTCACACGGGCTGTTAACCGCCCTGGGAACGGGCAATTACCCAGCAGTGCTGAAATGGTTAATTAAATATGCTGAACGCAAGTATCTCTAAAGTGGAAGCAAAACACGCCAGGACCCGGCAATGTGTGCGGAATAATTGCGATGCTCCTCTCCCAGGTATTAGGGGGTAAATGAGGAGACGTGACCCGCGCATTATCGGCTATCGCTATCCTGACGAGGGCTCAGGGCTGCCTCGGAGGAAGAAAGGGCCTTGACTGTGATGGAGAGCTCTTGCGTTCGCGCAGGTTTAAATTGTATCTGTGAAGTATTGAAAGGAGGGCTTATGCAGTGAGCCGAGGATTGAAAAGCATTTGTTAATGTGTTAGAAAGGATCACAGGCAAAAGGCCTCCATTTTTTCATCTCTAGCGTGCGTCAGGACGGAGGGGGTGGAAGCGCACTTAAAATTCACACTGTGAGGCTCTCGGTTCCTGTGAAGACTTGAGGTGGCTCTGATCTCACAGACTCTGAAACTTCTAACACCTTCATAAGCCTGACAACTTTATGGCATCTCCGCACGTTTCTTAAATTGTACAGGGTAGAAAAGCCAGCATAGTCATGTTGGCGTGTCCGTGTTTGAGCCCTGTGCTCTTGGGTCTTTGGCTGGCCTTCAGTTGGCAAGGGCACGGCGTGTTTGCAGTGCTCAAGACAGACCGAATGGTGCTGCTATAGAGATTATGCATTTTTAAAGGGGCTAAAAATGGTTAAAGTGTGAGACGTCTGCATAAGTACAGCATTCTTTTTCTTCATCTATTTACTCACCATATCATTCTTTCAGTCGGGCAACAGCTCCCTAATTTAAAAATAGTAATATTTTTGGTAGACACACTTGGTGGGTATTCAGAGTTGGCCACAGAGCCCTGGGGCAACCCGTGCTCTGCACTATGGGGCAGATCTACAAGAAAGTGCAGCAGCGTGACACCGCAAGCCCTTTGGCTCCGACACGCTGCGGCACTTTCAGAGCACAGGAATGCAACATATTTACAATGAGATGTCACATTCCTGTGCTCTCCCCTGCGCTGGCGCACAAACAGCTGCCATGCGCCGGCGTAGGCACCCTTGCACCATGGTGCAAGATGCCTTGCGCAATGGAGAGATTGTTTTTGTGTTGGAAGGGGCACCTTACTGCACAACAACAATCATTAAAGGAATTTTCCTCTTTCAATGCGTGCTGTAGAATGCAGAACGCATTGAAAGAGGAAAAAACCTGGAGAAATGAAAACATTCCTCCTCGTTGCGCCTTGCTACGCCACCCATAGGGTGACGTAGCATACTGACACATTTCCAAGTTTACGAGTCCTTGTAAATCTGGAAATGTGGCTCGTTCCATGGGTTTTGCGTGGGAACACCCACAGCAACACCCATGGAGTGTCCCTTTCACACAAAGTGCTGCGTATAAAGGGGCCATATTTACAAGGACAGGAAAAGCCACGCAGGGTGGCTTTTCCTGCCCTGGCAAATATGGGGCAGGGAAATACGCTGCCATTGCGTCACAAAAAGTGACGTACTGGCAGTGCAAGGGGCTTGTAAATCTGCCCCTGTGTGTAGCAGCAATGGCGCTCCCGCAGAGGGATGCCCTCGAAGGATTGCGCACAGGATCAGTGCCCCTCCTTTCTGCTCATATTAGGAATGATAAAAAAAACTAAGGTTGGAGGGATGTCATATCAACAGTTGAAATGAGACTGGAACTAATGTGAAAAACATCAAAAATGCACAAGTTATAGTTCAGTTAATGAACTATAACTTGCCTCCCCATCATGTAGTGCTTATGACGTCACATATCACATCAATAATGGCGTATTGAACAACATCATTAACATCACTCATTAGATTTAAAGAACAATATTTTTCAGATGAGTAGCACCGTCCCCAAGGTAGTATGTGAGGTCATTAATCGACTAAACTATAAATGCCGTATTTCAGGTTTTTTTCCAGCTTTTCGTGTTAGTTCTTGTCTCATTTCAACACTTAACTGAAATATTACTTAAACCTTTATTTTTTTCCAGTAATAAAATCAAAGATCCATGTGCAATGGCAGGCCCTGAGCTCATCCCTTCCATGTGTGGCCAATCCCTTGAAGATGCGCATCGCCCACAGATATGAAAACAACATTTATTTTTAAATATTTTGTGGATACCACAGTTATTCCATGGTACCTGCCACTTAACTTTCAACCTCATGCTAACGAATTCCCATGCAAGCTACTCTGAGGAAGAAGCTTCCGCTGTATGGAGCACAATGGGAGTGAAGCTTGAGAAGCGGCTCAGGTACCACAGTACTGAAATTTCCAGCAGGAGACAAAGCTCCCTCGGCCTACCAGAGGGCCCTATTTTTTAGTACATGCATGACCCATTGACCCGACAGATATACCTAAAACCCATTCAACCCCAATCCAAGCGCCTCTTCAAAATCAATTTGTTTTAACAGAGTCGAAAAAGACGTACACTAAATCACAAGAAGCATGCTTTCTTAGTAAAGTTCAAATTTTTTGCCTAATTTGCTACAATTTCATTTTTTTTGTGACTGCGAGCAAAATTTCTAAGGGGAACTAACATAGGAAATCAATGTCTTGGCACGCCTCCCTCCTTTTTTCTGTGCCATTGTGTGAAGGATAGGTGTAAACCCTTCCAGGAAGGGACTGAGGTAAATTAACGTAATTTTTTTTGAGGGTGGGGAAAGATTTGTGCAAATTCGTCAAATGGTGCCAAAGTTGTAAGTAAAACAAAAAAACACTTTTCCTACAGAAAAGCTGACTTAACTGTAACTACACATTGGGGACTGTCACTGTGTAAGATATATATATCATTGGAGTACACTTATGTGTATTTCAAACCTGGAATGATAAGAGGAAGGAAAGTTTGTCATGGAACCGCTCATGTAGTAACCTCCCATCTGCTGAATCGCCGGTCAATACACTTGATCTGCCTGGGTTGGTTACTTTAAACAAAACCTCCCACAATCAGAGCTTTTGACTATTCTACTTAAAAAGTTTCTCCCAGTGCCTAATTTCTAAAAAACGTAAGTGTCGGGGCACTTTTCAGCAGGCCACTGCAGTTTGCACCGCACATTGCCGTGGTACGTACTCAACCACTAACCATCACACTGCTACAAGTGTGTCAATTCAGACTGTTCGAGGCCGCCAAAGCTTTGAAAATGGCTTGGGTGGCAGGTATTAGTTGTTTTGACTGTATATTGAATTGACAACAACTGTTTTTCTGCTCATCTCTATATTACACAAACAGTGCTACCATTTGGCAGCTGTCATAAGTAGAGGGTCCCGCAATTAAGTGCCAGTGCTAGCAATTAAGTGCCTGTGCCGAGCACTGGAAACCACTGGCTCAAATTAAGTATTGGTTGATCCCCTCATGGCTTAGCAGCAAGTAGTAGGAACATGAATCTGGCTGGATCGCTGCTTGCATCAGGCCATTTCCACAATGGACCTAGCTTGTAAACTAAAGCAGGTTCCCTACGATTATCAAACTTGGGGGCATATTATCAAGGTCTGGCGTTAAAATTATCGCCACTTTATCGGCAGAAAACTGCAGCTAAAGCGGCGATAATGGGCTTGATAATATGCTCCATGGAATTCCAATTGAAGCCCATGTTAGATGTCCTTCAAGTCATGCTCCAGTACTTACTTCTTTTTTTTTGGAATGTGTTTATTGGCATTTTCTTAATTGCAATACAAAAACAGTACGCATCTTCGGAGCACATGATTTCTTTCAGTGTTACATCAACAGCATATTTCACTAGCAGTGGTATACGGGCAAAAAGCAGTTCGGTATTCCTAGAGGGCACCATGAGCCCCTTCTCCGTCCCCCCACCCGTCACCCCACCCTGAGAGATCATTGTGAGTCAGTGAGCGTGAGTCCGTAGTGTGTGAGCCACGGCTTCCATATTTTCCAGAACGTTTTGGGACAGCCCCGTGCTGTATATGTCGTATTCTCTCCTACCATATACATATCCATACTCTTTCTCCATTCAGCCAGTGATGGGCTCGGTATAGCCCTCCATGCCTTAGCCAGGTCGAGTTTGGCCACCACTAATCCTAGATGAAGCAGTGCTAACTTCAGTCTGGGGAGGTCAATCTCTGTGTGTATTTCCAACAGAACAAACATGGGACTCAAGGGAATCGTCTCCTCTAAGATAGCTTCTAGCTCTTCCAGCAGCAGTACTTACTTCTTAAACTTATTGTAACTCACTCAAAACTCAATCTCAATCTCAAATCCATTGAGTCAAATCAGTAACATACTGGGGTGCAAAACATCACAAACATATTTTAATAAGGTTGGATTAATGCCTTTTTACATAACATGTTTTCTAATTTTCTATAATGCAATGTCTGATCAATTTCTGAAATTTCTTTGTATATTTAACAGGACACAAATCAGAAGGGTTCTCCTTATTAAGTACCTGCATCTGCACATAATCCCTACTACCAAGAACCTTCAAGTCAAAATGTTAAAATAATGGTTGTATGACACAACTCCGCATGCCTAAATCAAGCATGCCTTAACCATGCGGTCTTTACAACAACCGCCTTCTTTACCACGCATGCCTTTACAACAAATTTCGTAGTAAAGGCATGTTTGGAAAAGGGATATGCATGACATGTTTCCACCCTGTCTGATTAAAGCATCTCCTAAGGACACAGAAATGATTTGCTTAATTGAAAATTAGAAGTTAGTGTACGCAGTTAGAGACTTCATGATTTGTGGACCACCCAAAAGTACACAGTAAATAAATTCAGTTGAGTACCTTCACATTGGAACGCCACGAAAAACATGTTGAGATGTGAAAGAAAACACTGGATGAGGGCCAAAACTAGGTAGTATGGCTAATGGATGATTGTAATTTGAAGAAAAAGGCAAAAAAAACAGCTGATTTGTTTACTAAGCTTGATCTGTATGAATTTGCTGTTGGGCCTGGAGTGTCCGATTGATAGTGATAGTAGGAGTGTCTGAACGCATGAGAACCATGTAAGCAGTGTCATTTCACATCCTGGACAAGGATTCAAGAAGTATTTAAACTCCTACTAAAACCATCAATGGGTTCTTCAGGTCTCACTATTGTACCTCAGGAGGGACACGAGTCAATAACATACAGAAATCTCAAACAGTAGGACTACCTCTGTACTTTAGATAGAATGCTTCCATTTCCCTTTCAACAGTGCTTTCAGAAACAGATACCATATAAGGTGCTATTACAGCAATGAAACCAAGCCTAAAGGCCATGACTTTTATGATGGATGGGATAGGAAGCTACATAGTTATGGTTTGTAGAAGGATATTGACCCAGCAAGTGCTCAAAAAGTATTAAGTTCCTTCCAGAATTAAATCAGTCAAATTAAATCAGTGTGCATCAGTGAAAGCAATAATCATTGAGACTAGTACAGCACAGCTAGAAAACTATTGGGGAGCTGCAGATATCTAACTGATAGGCTTCTGTAATTTACCAATGCAGACTAGCCAACATCGGAGTCAACAGATTGCAGACTTCAAACACAAACAGCCAGGACTATCCAACACTGGAGAAGTAAAAAGGAAAGGTATAGTGCTGAGTGTACTGGAAAGGGAAGAAAGAGAAAAGAGAATTTACAGAGGTGCCACAAGAATGGACATTTAATACCAACAACAGAAGTCTCTTTGTCCAGGATTTGCATACTTAAATGTCAGTTTCATATCAAACTCTTGTTCTGAAATAGTCAGTGAGACAAGAAAATAAGAGTTTAACGGGGAAGGAAATGTCCCTTCACACTTAGTATGCAGGTGTGTTCTTCTGTCCCGAATGCCTGACTCCATATATATCTGGTATCACGACTTTTGTTTAGCTCTGGCATCAATCTGATTTAGTATGTACACTCAGAGGCCTTTTTATTGACTATGGAAAGTTCAGGACCTGTCCTGTGATCTGGAGGGGCACACCAAGAATACCCTTCTAGTGGATGGAGGACTACTCTCCCTGTCCTGGGTGTAGCACATAAGGTGCTGAGGGTAGCACAACATGATTTGTGATTGATAGTATGATCAATAGTGTGATCAGACTTTTTTATGTGTATCGGCGAGTGTGTCCTACCGGTATCCTCATATAAAGTTCTGCTGTTATGTGAATGCCCAGAATCGTGTTCTAACATATTTTGTGTATGTTGGCTAGATGTACATGTGTAGTAGTAGGAGTCTGTTTATATATATATGGTATTAAATTCGATGGGATCCATTTTGGAAGCCCCTAGTTTAATTGGGCATGGGTTTGAGAATGTGGACAGCAATTCCAAATGGTGGAATTGCATTGCCCTCCATTCTTGTGGCTAGAGATAGACTCTGAAGGGATGAGGATGGACACAGGGATACCTTTAGAAATTTAATGAAGACTTTAGCCCTAATTACGATGTCGGGCAGATCGTCACTGACAGGCTGTCAGTGGTGATCCATCCTGCATCAGAAACAGTGGTCCGACCTCCGCATTATGATGCGGTCGGTCAGACCGCTGCAGGCTAGGGGGAAAGACTGACACCTACGACAGGATAGGAGATGCGATCGGGGCTTCGGTTGGACAGATAATCCCTAAATGGTGGTGGTGCCTGCTCAGGCACCACCATCTGAATTATGATATCCGTTTCCCACATTCTTTCCCTGTCGGCCTTTCTGACATAGAAAGGCTGTCCGAAAGTGACTTTGGGGGTCCCTAGCTGGGCCCCCATGTGGCCTTTGTTATGAGGCCTGTGGTGCCCCCCCATACATCCATGTTCCATGCGGCAGGCATGGCATGGTGCCTGCCACACGAGGCATGGATGTTTTAAAAGTGTATGTTTTCTATTGAGGCTGGCTCTGCAGCACAAGCCTCTATAGAAATATACACTTTCTGACAGTGGTCGCATCATAATAATGGCAGCGGGACTGCCAACATCTTTTCAGGCTGTCCCATTTCCGCTACAATATAAATATGTAAACATATTCCAGATAGGGTCCATAAGCAGTCCTCGATAAGCCTTAAAGAACTCCAGCGGGAGACCTTTGGGACCCTGGGTCCTGCCCCGATGGAGCTGAGACAGAACCAATGCCAGCTCCTCGCAGGCTATGTCCTTTTCCTGCAAGTTTCATTCTAAGTTGTAAAGGGGCCATCTGGGCAATATCCTGCACACAAAACCCTGAAGGGCCTCAAAGTTCCCCCAGATGGTTGAGCGTAGAGTGATGTGTAATAGGCGGCAAAACACTGGTCGATGTCTGTTTTCCTGCATGCTTGACTCCCCTCCCATAAGGTATGTGTGCAATCTGGGTGCAATGTGCTGTGTTAGAGCAGAGCCAGTGCAGAGTCCTACTAGTCTTATCTCTCCACTGATAGATGCAGCTCTGTGTAGCAAGCCAGGCCATTCTAGCCTTGTCCATAAGCAATCGCCGCAATACCTCTTGTTGATGGAAGCAGTCTCTAAGGTCAGCGGAGGAGCCGAACAGGGCATAAACTGCCTCTAACTCTAACATACGGGTCAAGTCAGTCATCTTCTATCTGTGCATCTTGTGTCTTCCTCAGATGTAGCAAATAATGTTGCTCCTGACTATGGCCTTCACGGCCTCCCAGAGGGTCCCAGGGGCTCGACCATGCCAGTGTTGGTGTCCACTTATATTTGTATGGCAGTGTGAATCTGGGCCTTCGCCTCGACTTCATTCAGCAAGCAGGCATTCTGGTGCCTGCCTAATGGTGTATGTCATGGGCCGATTCACAAACGTAGCTCCAAAAGGGGAGTGACACGAGAGACCACAAGAATGTATGTGTGCGTCCTGTACCCTGTGGGATTCTGAAACCAGTATGAGGAAATACTCCGGCCAGGAGAAGACCTTGTGTCCCCTGGAGTAAAAGGTATAGCTCTGTTCTCCTGGGTGTGAAGATCGTCACATGTCCATCAAACTCGTGGCCCCAAGCATTCGGATGAGGGGGATAGCAAACGATCTGCACCCCCTGCTCTGGAGGTTCACTCCAGTCCCCAGTCTGCCACCCCATTGAAGTCTCCCTAAAGAACCCAGCGTCTGATCAGGGTTGTGTCACCAGGGCCCCCAGAGTCTGTAAAAACTCAGATGAAAGTGGTGGAGGAGCGTAGATGCTAGCCATCCCAATTGGGTGCCCTTGGAGAAGACTGAATACCGCTTTCTAGTGACCCTGGTTATCATGGCAAATCTTGTCAACTACTAGATGACAACATCATTGTATCAAAATGGCTGTCCCCCATGATCCCTGGACATAGCCTGCGTGGAATGCCTGTGTGTACCCTAAATGGGCAAGGAAGGGGCATGTGGTGCCCACCAAGTAGGTCTCTTGTAGAAGAAGCATGTCAGCTGAGTATTGTTTGGCCCCAACACCGCACCTCTCTTGACGGGATCCAAGATCCCTTTAACATTCCAGGTCAAACAATAAATACTGCCCGGGGAATCGGCATCAACCTGCTCAGTCTTTGGGTGTGTCAGAACCTTATCTGTAATCAAGTGGAAGGAACGATTTGGGCTCAAAGTCTAACCCATCCATGTGTAGCAATGTCTGCTGTAAGTGAGAGGAAAACAAAGAAACCAAACAGTAGCCAATTCTCCCCCTCCTCACCCCATACCTTGTGAACATGAAGTAATTGTCTTGGGATAAATTAGGAACCACTGCCAAGCCGGCCACCAAACCCGAACAGTGTCCCTCTGTATTATTCCCTAACCACCCCAGAAAAACACCCACAGAAGGAAAGAAGAGAACAGTCAGGAGACAGAGGGATTTGCATTTGGGGATGCAGTGCACGCAACGAAATTCGTTTTATTAATTTATATGTTAACTTACCTGTAAACCTCCGTAATCCATAGTTTACTACCCCCCACCCTGCCCCTCCCCACGTCACCGCCCTGCAGTTACTCCTACTACCGACCGCGGCTGTCCTACGGGTCTTGTGTACTCATCGATGTGGCCCTGGGAAGTCTGGGACTTGGGCTGGTTATCCTACTCCATAATGAGAGCAGAAAAGGCCGCGGGCTGCAAAGGTCCCAACAGCAGGAGAAGAAGTATGGCACAGCAGGACCCCACCCACCCACAATAAAGTCTAATGTCTAGCAAGCGTCCACTCTGCACCGAATCCCAAAAGAAGACAATGGACCAGCACACTGACTTCCCCGGAGACTCCAGTTAGGTAACCACCCCCTACCACTGCCGTCCTAGACCAGGGGAACACTTGCTTCTCCTGTCAAACTCATCTGGGACCCTCTCTTTAGGTGCCCGAATGTAGCAAGGGGCCAACACCCTAAACACCCTCAGGGCACATCGCAATCTGCACTGGTTCACCGGGGCGTAAAACTCCCCAAGGAGTAGGGTAGGCCATGTATGCCCATCCAATGCCGTCTCCCATCCAGTCGCCGGTGCCCGGTCACTCCACAACACCTCCCAGATGTGGTCTCACGATAGGAGCTATGGGGACAGCAACCACCACCACCTCAGGAGCACCACACAGCCCCAACAACCGGGCTCGCACTTACTGAGCCCTGGGTCTCCAGGGCGGTCAGTATCATCTCTGCCCCCCCCCCCCCGGGGCAGCCGTCTGAATGGCCCCAAGCGCCAACGCCTGCATGAACCATACGTCTAGCAGAGATCCCCCTCTTATCTCTGAGCCCCACAGCAGCACTGGGCTCTCGGTGTGGCAGGTCCAAACATGAGGCACATTGCCCCATTGCTCACCATCTTTGGGGTCAAACCTCTGAAGCAGGTGGCATCACTGATGTCCCTGAGGGGTCAGAACTGCCCCCCTGCATCACTTGCCTCCTATGCGGGTCACCCAGTGAACAAGTAATCTCTCCAGGGGGACTGCGGGCCTCCTGGTGCCCCAGTGCTGAACCCAGCTAGCACCACTTACCAGAGGGAGACCCCCGCATACCCATGCACCTGCAGGGGTCACCGACTCCACACCCCAACCAGGCTTCAAACTCAGGCCTCTGCCGATACCTCCTCCAGGTCTCCACTGAGTTTTTGTAATTTACAGCATGTATTCAGTAAGGAGATTATTTTAAATGAGATGTTAATTACTTTTTTAATGTCAGCCTTTCCTGTATCCGTCACACACACACCTGTGTTCCCACAATGATCATACACTGATCACCTTAAAATGGTCCTGTGCAGTTTTCCTGGGAGATCCCTAAGAGCGGATAGAGCTGAAGTATTGCATTTCTGATGGTGCACACGTAGGCGAGAAAAACCTGCTGCTGAAGCCCAAGAAGCTGCACACCGCCATGTTGAGTGACCAAATAACATGGGAGACAACTCAAAATCCTTCAGTTCATATACCTAGGATATTAGGATAGGAATCCAAAGGCTCAGAATAGTTGTAGCAGGTTTGAGAGGTTTTTAACTGGTCCAAAACTAACACATGGAGCTTTGCATGCCCTAAAATCCACAGTGTTGCGTTGTAAAATAACATTGACCTATCGACATAAAAGTCCTGCAAGTCAAAAAACGACAAGTCAGACACCGATGCATCGCTCAATGAGGGAACCACGCCCTCCTGCACCAAAATAACTTAAACAAGCCCATTGGTAAGACATTTAGCCCAGAACATAAAATAATAGCATCTGGAAGAATTTTTAAATAAAGGGCAGAACATACCAAGGATCCAAAGCCTCCTAGTATGGTTTAGGAGGAAATGGCTAGCAAAAAGACCACTTTGTAGAAAAGATTATCCAAACGGAATCTGATCTGAAGGGTTAAACGGTTGCCCTTGCATAGCTGCTAGCAGCAGGGGTAAATCCCATGGAGGCAAAAATAATCTTTTATGGAGGGTAAAGTATAAAAAAAATCCCTTTAATATTCTGGTGACCCAAGCCTCTCTCACGTTCGAACCTCCCCAAAGAGGTCTGAAGGCCTTCTGAAGGTAGAGTTGCACACTGTTAACTCGTCTGTTCCAGTCCTCCTAAGGCAATGCATCATGGTAAATGCAGTTCAAGGCTGTCCATACTCAGAGTGGGTTTGCCTTCACTTGAGTCTTAAAACACAGCCAATGTTGTAGTTCTTTTGACAACTGTGTTTTCCCTTGTGGGCTCATCAGAAGAGATTGCGTTTTGGGGAGGACACGACCTGCTGCTATGAAGATTAGTGCTGAATAGCTCACAAGTACTAACTACTGGCTCCCTCAAGAGGCAGGACCTTGTATAGCAGTATTTGAAGGTGGAGTTGCTCACTTTTCACACACTCGCTCAGTACTCCTCATTGCCTTCAGAGCTAACTTCAAGTTGGCTACAAGATGGTGGGAACGCATGTTGGAAAGAGGGACAAGACAACATGGCTTAGAACCCAAGGCGGTGCCTTTACTAGCTCCCTTAGCATGAAGAACCATCCCCTCCGAGGCCACTGAGGTGCATGCACTATGACCCAT
Organism: Triturus cristatus; assembly: GCF_964204655.1. Lineage (NCBI taxonomy): Eukaryota > Metazoa > Chordata > Amphibia > Caudata > Salamandridae > Triturus > Triturus cristatus. The sequence goes on from NC_140580.1 coordinate 535,581,758, forward strand.
GCCTTCTCCCTATGAATTGAAGGACTACAGAGATATTAGGAAATTAAGGAAAGGTGGGCAAGGAGTCCCAAGGCCACAGAGGCACCCAAACACCCCCTCCCGCCAGTGGATCTCGAATCCTGGGCATTAAAATAGTAACATTATCCAATTGAGCCTTGTGGCACACACATATACCACTGCCCTGCAGGAGCTGAACCTAGTGGAGGCATCTAGGCGCCCGTCCCTAGACGGGCTGCCTTCCTTGAACTTTCAAGGTACGCTTTTCGAAAGACAAAAAAGCAGGATGTGATCATGGCTCGTTGTCCAAAATTAAATGAAGGGAGGAGGAAGCCAGGCTCAATAAATGCAAAGAAAGGGAGGACTTCTATGGGCAACCCAAATGCTTCTGATGGTCTGTGAAAAATGGAAATGCATGAATAAGTCTATGCTTGCTAGATAAAGGATCTGATTTGCCTTTTAATTCAGTACTGTGTTTCACCCAGTGAGGCATTGATACTTTTTTTCAGTCTGTAGCTCATTTAACAATACTATGCTTTTGGCCATTTTGCCAGATTGGGCCCTGTAGCATTGCAGCGCATTTCTGCTACCCTTTAATCCACAGAGATTGGTGGACAGCCATAGATGATGACTCACTAAATCAAAGGTACCTTACAAGTCCCAAGGGGTCAGCCTGACTCGCCCCTCCGGGTGGCGCTTTGTGTCCCTTTTGTGGCATTCTCAGAAACGTTGTTTGGAGCCGTGCAGGCCTTGGAAATAATTGTATGGGATTCAGGTTATGATCCCATTTAACGGATTAACAAAAGAAATACTTACAGTACAAGAGAATGTGGAGCCACACACAGAGGCCCTTTACAGGCTCACAGATGTTCTGACATCTAACAAGGGGTCGTCTTTGCCCTGAAACCAGTGCAATGCACCATTGTACTGCCTTTGTCTGTGTAATAAAGGAGTTTGGAGTCTACAGGACACAGACGGGTTTTCAGACAACAGTCATCCAGTAACACATGATTACACACTAAAGAAACTCGTGCTTGGATCTGTGCCGACTCGTAGAAATACAATTATTGGTGCTTGCAGGGTGCGGTTTATGTCCCTGACGAGAAGACTACAATTCACAAAACTCAGCCTTTCCAATGAAGCAAAAATTGGTGAAGGCTGGAAACTGATTTGTGTTGCCATACTGGGTGGAAGAATAAACCATGGAGCTAGTTGGCTGGAACTCAACATTCTTAAACTTATATCAGAGAGAAATTGATTTGTATCTATTAATTGTGGGGTTTAGAGCAGTTCTAATGCTACTTCTCAGCTGGTCTGAGGAAGGTTAATTACACATTTGCATAACATATTTCACCCACAATGCATTTTTGCAGGGCTCTGTTTCCTGAATTACTACACTCCTTTTCACATTTGAGTGGCGTTACTTGTGACAAAATGTATTTATTTTAATTTAAGGTCTGCTTGCAGAAAAGAGAAATATTCAGTGTCAGTAAGACAATGTTGAGATGGCAGATGGGGGTTGCATTTGTGATTGCAGCGCATAAGCATTCATTATGCTTGACAAAGGAGCTCAGCGTCTTTCAGCTTCCACACGTCATGTCGTGAGCCTCCTGTCATGAGCTGAGAGGAGGTATGGACACCTTTATGCTTCAGAACTCTGCAGTGTTCCAGAACGATTATGTTTTCTTAGATATAAGCAGAAGTCAAGAACATTTCAATGGAAGGTAACAGGTGCTCCAACCCTTCTGACCAAAACCATGGCTTCAGATAATTGGCCTACCTCCCTGACCACCCCACTTCCAGACAATGCTCTTCCGATTGCGTACGGGCCATCAATGGCCCCACGCCTTTGCTTAAATATATCCCGCTGCTGAAGGGTTATATCAGCCTTAAATATCCCACTGATTCAGGGTTCTATCACCCTTATATACCCCATTGTTTAAGGGTTACAGCCCTTGACACCATACCTTCAAGGAGATGAACTCATAGCAAGGATAGTGGCTGCCGGTTACCTCATCACTTTTGATTTGTCTTGAGGGTATTCCTAAAATTGCTCTAATGGAGGGTGCCAAGGGGAAGTCTGCATTTTCCACTCCTTAGCACCAATGTCCAACCTAAGTGTATCCTCTTTGATTGGAAGAATGTCCATGCATCTTTTAGGAGTCTTGTTAATCCCTTAATTGGACATTGTTTGAAGAGCAACAGCCCAACAAGTACTCAATGAAGAGTTATCCATTTATAGCTCTCGGTTCCTTTCGAGGTAGGATTCCACATCTAAACATACCCCTCAGGGCCGGCTCTAGGCAGTGAGACCGGTGCCGCCGCACCGGGTGCTGACTCTTCCAGGGGTCGCCGCGTTTGGAAGTATTTTATGGTTTTAAAAGCAATTCTCATACAAAAATAAAAATGTCAAGATAGCACGGTGATTAATGTTCTCTCTGGAGAGAGGACTTTTGTCAAGTGGAAGTTTTAACTCATTTTAAGGTAGCACAGAGAGTTAATGTGCCTGCTGCAAATAATGTGTACCACGCAAATCACAAAGTGCATATAGTTTAAATAGGTCAGTGCTTTTGTCAGAGAGATCCTTTTTTACTAGCAGTGTAGATGTTAAAATCCTAACATGGAACAGTGTGCTAATATTTGTCATCAAAGAGCTGCATGCAACCTGCAAGGTATAGATTGGAGCATTATGATCTTTTCCTCCGTCTTTCATTATTCTAATGTTTCAAAAAGGGTTCATTTTGGTAAAAAAAAAATCCTTGTTATTAAATGTAACCCCAACCATGGGGTTATGTTTTAAATTCTGAGTCTGTGCTTCCCCAGACTAAGCACTCTTAAACTATACTGTCTACCAGATGACATGTGACTGACCTTGTAGTCTACTGGCTCATGTAACATTTGCTACACACTAATTTACACACATATGATTGATTGTCTATGTGTAATGTGTATGTGATGCAAAGTGCTTTGACACCCTACACTGGTATAGGTGGTGCTATATAACCAATTAAATACATCTGAGAGAGAGTGGTTATGGAGACTTGAGGGGGCACTGTTAAAGGGTGGCAGCTTGGGAGCCTGTGGGGGTGCCAACAAACATTGTTACACAGGGCGTCACCAGCGCTAAAGCTGGCCCTGATACCCCTACATAAAAACACCCATGCATACATCACCTTCTAGAAAGTACCTCAGACAATGTGAAAAGAAGACCTGCCTCACATGGGAAGCATGTAGTTTAGAACAGGGCTCTGCAGTTTAGCATTGTCCAGAATGATGTTTATGACCAGGGCATCAGGCACTATGGGCACTGAATGAGACAGGTAAGAATACACGTATGCTGTTCACCTATAGCATTTACTACCCTGGGGACAGAGGTGAATAGCTATTGAAAAGGACAGATTTCTGCTGTATGTGTTTTTAAGACACTAAGCTAAAGCCTGAGGTTTGGAATCACTTCATTGCCTATAACCCTAAGGTATATATGGCAAATTAATGGGTATCCTTAACATTTGTAGTGACATATATCCTTACAGGGTTTGAAATTTACAATGGAACAGTTTCATATTACTGACCAGGCTAATGCTGATGGGCTGTCCTTATTCTTTTATTTAAATGTGAAAATTCCTAATGGGGTTGATTATACTTGCGCCAATGCCTTGGGCTGGGTTTATGGGTTATGTAAGAAATTCCTTCTGCTCAATGCGTCCCCCAAGAATACTTTCTTTTATATACGGTGAATGTTTTTCATTGTTGCTGTGTCAGGCCTACTGATCAATCCTCCTCCATTTCTTTCACTCCAAGTGCAGCACCCATGAGAATACAACTGGTATAACATTACTCAATGTCAGTCATTAATATTCAGTACACAACATGTGGTTGCATGTACATTTTGACTATACAGCTGCTCATTGTTGAATATGTTGAGAGCATGTATTTTGGATAAGGCAGTTTGGGCCAGATGTACGACCATGACTATTTGCAAATCGCAAATTACGCTCAATTGCGAGTCGTAATTTGCAAGTCGCAAAATGCCATGTACATCAGTGTCTGAGTCTGAGAAACTGTTTGCGATTCCCGATGGGGTCTCAAATTGCATGCCTCATCAATATTCATGAGGCACTCGCAATTTGCGACCCCATTGGAAATGGCTGGCCCTCCCAGGGATGGTGGCCTGCTGGGCTCAGCAGACCTCCATGTCTGGCACTGCTTTTAAATAAAGCATTTTTTTTAAATGCAGCAGATGCATTAAAAAAAAAAATGAAACGTTTTTTAAGGGCAGGTAGTGGTCCCTGGGACCGCTGCCTGCCTCTAAAAAATATTTTCCCCTGCATTTGCAAAGGGGAAGGGGTCCCCTGGGGACCCCTTCCCATTTACGAGTGCTTTACCACCCTCTTGAAGAGGGCGGTAAATTGCGAGTGTTTTGCGACCACTATTGAGGTCGCAAACATTCATACATGGGGTAGAGAGTCGCTATTAGTAAGGGACGCCCTTGAAACGCCCCTTCCTAATTGCGAGTCGCAATTCCTATTTAGCGAGTGACAAAGAAATTGTGACTCGCCAAATAGGAATTATACACGGCCCTAATAGTTTTTGCATGTGCAAACGGGTCGCTAACCCGTTTGCGCATGCAATTTAGGGTCATACATCTGGCCCTTTGTTCCGTTTTAATTCTCAGGTAGGGCCTGTTGCTTCCTTCACTGTTCTAAGACTTCAGAACTGATAATTGGAACATAAGCTAGTGGAAAAACCAGACTGGAATCAATATGAGGCAAGGGTGCTGTTACAAATTGGTATGCCAAGATTATTTGCTTTTTGATCCCCCAGTGTTGGACCTTTATGACGGATGAGTCTCACTCTCAATAATTTTTAAGGTAAACAGGATTGCGTATGTTTACCACCAGCGTCCGCCTTTTAAGATAACGGCGCTGCGATGCAGCTACTGTAATGGTCGCTGGGCTCGTTGCATGCGAACACGTGCACACGAGTGAGCACGGATGACACTGCACGTGTGAGACTACAGTTCTGTGCAGCCTTGCAGCTGCACAAAGGTAACCTGCGTGTGGCAGTTTTTTAAACTGAAAATTTAACATGCCAAAATACCCATTTTGACAGGCCGAAACCTTTTTAAATGTTAAGAAGTGAAGGCTTATTGCCCATAAAGGTGGAGTGCAGATATGTAAAAGTAGGACATGTAGAAATTAATGTTAAAAATGTCCTTACAGTGAAATATCTCCAAAAACGACTTTCAGTGTAGCAAGGTTGGCTGCTGCCATATGGAATCATTGGGCTACATTGTTGCATTTAAAAATGCTAAATTCGGATTAGTAGCAGCTAGAAAACTACTTCTTACACTCTACTGAATTGTAATTTCAAGTTCTCTTTAATAGTGAGGTTGGGTTTTAAATTCTTTGAGAAATGCCTCTTTTAGATAGTTCGCATGTTTCTGCCTAAAGTTTCTGGGAGCTTCCAGATGCCTTGGCTGGTGATGGCTCTCCCATTGAGAAATGCATATTGGAACCAGGCAGTGCTCAAGAGGGCTTGGGTGTACAGGGCAGTGGATCTTCCTGGCAGGATGGCTTGAGAAGAGTTGGGCCCTGCCCTGTTTACACTTCAAACAGACTTTCTAGGGCAATCTCAGAGACCTGACACCAGCCTTTGTGTCACTATCCGGGCTGGAACCAAACCCTGGAAATGGGAAAGGATAGACAAAGTTGGAGTCCCCTACCCAACAGCTGGACTGGCTATAAAAGTGACACCCCAGACCATGAGAGAGAGCACGATGTTGGACCTGGACTACGACAGCGGTAAACATCATGGTCAGCTGGAAGGACTAACCCCCTGATGGACTGAGAACTCTGCCTGCAGCTGACACTAGGACTAGTGGATCGCTCCAAGGACCAGTGCTGCTTGCCCCCTTATGCCCCCTGAGGACCAGTTGGTGGAAGAGCCTGTACTTCTGAGCCCCTTCTGGAGGAGAAGGACACCAGTAGCCAGGCACAGGAGAAAGCTGATGCAGAGAACCAGTGATACCAGCTCCCTGCAGTGTGCCACTTTAGTGGCCAGGGCACCTGCTGAAATTGCACCTGGTTGCTAGAGGTCATCACGCCAAATGCAATGAGCCAAAGATCATTGGAATTGGCCCAATAGGACCCGAGTTATGGTCTCTTAAAGTATGTGACCTTTTGTGGGTCAGAGAGCTCGTGAGGCTCTGCTGCTCTGTTCTGGAGAGTACCTTTGGGACGGCGCAGTGCTCCATTAATTAGTAACGTCAAGGGAGGGGGTGTGCATGGGGCTTGCTCACCAGTGCTCTGAGAGACCCAGGGACCTACCCCTATAGCAAGCAAATGCAAGAATAGGACCTAAACCAGGCCGGAAGGCAAAGGACGGGTTCTGGGATCCCATCCCCGGGACGAGAAGACCAGTGTATTCAAGAATGAGGCCCGGGACTGCATCTCTGGGCCCCCGATGAGGAGAGAGGAAAGAGGGAGCACAGTCAAGACCCCTCTCCCCCACAATAGAGGTGGACATGCCCCCACTGCCTGTGCCTGTGCCTGTGTCTGGGGGGAGCGGGGCGCCCCCCACAGCCCCAACAGCCTGCCAACAGAGCTGGTCAGGTGGGGAACTGACTGGGCAGTTTGGGGGTAGGCTCCCAATGCTGCCCCAACAAAATACACATCAGGGTGTCCTGGGGGATTGGGCTGCTCCCCCCAACCCCCAAAAAAGGAACAGCTAAGAAAAAAGATGCATGGCATACAACTGAATTGAAATTAAGAATCGTCCACAGCCGCTGTTAGAATATTCACCACTCCACGATGGGAGCGCCCCTGTGGGTCTTATTTTGCATATCTTCTTTGACTCCTTGTCACCCCAGAATGGTCAGAGGCATCACCAATAGAGATTGTGAGGGCTTCAGTGAATGCCACCAATATAAAAGCTGACCCTATGTCTCTTAAAATGCATAAACTGGGAAGACTTCATCATTTTTAAGCACTTTTAAGGCTGGAACTATTGTTTTACAGCCTGGGAGTGCAGCAGCCTTTAGAGGTGTATGGCTGCCTTCTATGTGTCCTAAAGGTGTTAAAAATAGACTTTGACACGTGTTACGTTGGTTTTTAATGCTTCATTGACAGTATGTTGCTGACAGTGATTTTTATTTAACGTTGCAATGCTTGATTATCAATAATAACTGATTTTAAATGTGATTTTAAACATGTAGTTATTGGTCCTTTACTGTGGTGACCCCATGACAAAGTCAGCAGGCCTGCCTTGTATATTGATTTGGTGATCTTTGACAAAGCCAATGAGCTTGCCTTATATTATTGTTGTGATACATCTTGACAAAGCCAATGGCCTGCATTCTTTAAAGTATATATTGTGATACTCTAGTATGGCTGGGGAGTATTGTGATTTTTTGGGGTGATAACCCAGTAGGGGTCAAATGTTATTTCAGAATGTCACAAAAGGCATTTCTAGCTGCCTGGTGTACATATTTGTAAATTAATGCATGTGTGTAATGAATGTACGTTTCCTTTTCAAAGAAAAAGAACTGAATGGACAATCAGTTATTGAGTATTATTGCATGCCAATGGATGGTAGTTATTAGCCCACACTACCTCACCTGAGTAGGCCTTGCACTGCTCGGCTTTGCTACCGTAAGAGAGTCAAGTGCTACCATGAGGTGCTTGGTTCCCAGTAAGGAAAAACTGTGGACCTATTACTTGCACAGGCCTCCCATCATGCACAAGTAATAACCCAATTTCTTTCATGTGCCATGAGCCATAGTGCAAGGAAGGAAATTGAGCTCTCTGACCAGTGGTTGGATAGTAAAATACAGCAATATTCAGGGTTCAGTGGGCTTTTATGCTTCTGGCACCAGTGCCACTGTACCGTCTGCACCACTGATAACTATGCTGCTGAGCAGAATGCCAGTTTTTCTTAGAAGGAAAAAAATGAGAAATAACAGGCCAAACAGTAGCAGAATAGGCTAGACAGAAACAGAGGAGCAATAACCATCCAGTGTGAGCAGCTAGCTGGAACAAGAATTGTTGTTAAGCAGCAAGTACTCTCGCTGATCTCCATTTATATGGAAATGGGTAGATGGAAATGGAAGAATGAAATATAAAATAGGAAGCAACAATTCACCATCTTAGTTTGGGCATTCAGGGGCTTGTCTTTTCAAAATAGCTTCTCTAAGTAGTCTTATTCATATGGAACCCATTCCATTACTCAAGGAAAATATAACATCAAAAAATCTGGATTTGCACCATTCAGATGGTGCTCTTTCACTAGGTGGCACCACTCCTGCAGTATGAAACACACAGTTCCCCAAGAACCAGCAGACCAAGCACTGGCCACAAACACAGCTAGTGATAGGGTCTGCCATTTCCCCAATAGGGCAGAACCATTGAAAGATCCAAAGAACACTCATCATGAAAGTGTGAAATATGGATGAGAACATAGGGCATGTACACGGTGGGTGCAGCACACATTGCATAAATTAGTCCACCATGATGAGCTCTGTGCACAAAGCTGGCTGCGACAAAGGCGTTACTATTTTTCCCAACAGCAAAACTGTGTAGCATTTTTATTACTCAGGGAACTAAGCAGGCAATGGCTTCCAGCTTCATTGTCTGATAAAATAATATGTCAAGCAAATCAGGATCTATAGACTGGTGGTGGGTATTTGTATGCAGTTCGAGAGTTTCATTGTTTCTGGGCCAAATCCTGAACATAGACAGTCTAATTTCTATTATCTCATTCAAGCTAAGAAAAAAAAGGAACGACATTCATATTTCATGCAGTGATAGAAGGATTAATGTTTTAAATGAACTTTTGTATAAACAGAGAATCCCATTAGGCAATGAAATGAAGGACATTCTCAAAGGAGGACAGCTTTGGAGTATGACAAACACCACACATGAGAACAGAGTGCCATAGAAAACAATACAGGCAGGGAATTGGAACAGAGGGTAAATTAAATTAGTCCACATTAAAAATCCTATATATTTTTTGTGCTTAAACATAATTATTTCGAGGACATCCAGTCTTTAAACTTACAAAAATATATATTAAATATATATCACTTTTAACCAATCTTACAAATTATTAAATAAAAAAAACATACCAGTGAGGGTGGGTATTGTTTTTTTTAAAGAAATTATAAATGTAATTCGTTTATTTAAATTGTAAATATTTAATACACATCTAGAGGAATTGATGTGTTGCAATTTTGTTTTTCAGGTTAATAATAATTTGTATTTGCTTTTACATTGTAGATTAAAATAATTGTATTTTTTTTATAATAAACTTTTTAGTTTCCCTACACCTTCCTATAGGAATAGCTCTATCTCTGTGGAGGAGGTCACCGCTCTGGTAGTGAACATGTGCACTAATTAGGCTGAAGGTAACATATGGCTGTAACGTTGCTTGAAGTAACTTTAGGGTCATAAATGCTGTTGTAGGAGGCTACAACTATCATTGGCGAGGGTGAACATATGCTAGTCCGTTCGGAAATGGGGAATAGCAAACAAATCGGAGAGTTACACCTAGGTGTAGTAGTAAATATACATGTGTACAATTACCCTTGTGGGCTCCCTTTCTAATCTCTAAGGTCTACAGGCGTTATGTAAATATCTATCTCCCGTCTCCCTCAGCTTATTCTCTTCTTTTGTGTCTCATTCTGCTTTTATTTATGCATGTCATAAACTGTTTTTCTTTGTGCCACAGACTTCCAACCCTTTCCTCTTTCTCAGACTATCATAATTTATTATCCTTATCGCTCTGTTTTTTCATATGGTCCTGAACTTGCAGCATTATTTTCCTCATCATTTAGAACACTCCTTGTTTTCTACTTATTGATCTCTTCATCTATTTTTCCTAACCACAACCTATACTTTGTTTTTTCTTTTATTTCGTACTTCAGCTCGCATCTCACCTTCTACCACCTCTCTCTGCTGGAATTAAATGTGTCCATGGTTATCCTCCATCCTGTCTCTTCTCGCCGGTTACTGTTTGCGCATTTTCAAGTTCTTTACACTCCATCACTGCTGACTTGTTGATTATCGTTTTTTCTTAACAGCAGGTGAATTTAATGAAATTTGGAGTAATTTCACATACTTTTCATTACATTTTGCAAAAAAAGGAAAACAATGGCGGCCCTTAGACATACAGGTAATATGTAGGTCTGAAGCTCTCCACAAACGCAAGCCAGACAAAGGATTGCTAGAGAGTCTGATGGCCCCCCAGCGTTTCTAAGATGTCATAAATTCACACAAACTCCAAGGCACCAGGAGCTGCACGGGATCTCCTCGGGACACAAACTTCTCTGCCCACAAGTTCAGGAGATCTATGGTATTTTTCTGTAAAATGTGCAAGTCAGACATAAAGAAACAAATGTCATAAACCATTTTGCTCGGGCATGTTTACAAGCCTTACAGATATAAACGAATTATGTGAAGTGCGAATGCTTCTCATAAAAGTCAGGCCAGGTAAATGTACGAACATTTACCCATTTGGTCTTCCCATACTTTTTACTATAATTGGACTAGATTTGCTGCCATTTTTGGACCACTACATGTCTTCCGTTGCATGTTCTCTGACTCCATGAACATGGTGAAGAAATGGCTAGCCCCAAATGGCAAAGCCCATCTATAGGTATGGCTGCAGTAATCGCAGTCCACAAGGCCTGAGTACATACTAAGGAAAACGGAGGCATGCTAAGGCATGAAAAATATGGACTTAGCATGCCTCTGCAGTGTCAAAACTGAAAATGTTCTCTCACTGTATAGGCTGTAGTAGATTTTCTCCATTGTAAAGGCCACTTAGAAATAAGTCATATTGGGATGTAGGAAGGTCAAATAAAAAACATCCATGCACAGTTGTAATATTTATCAAAAATCTAAATAATTGTACATGGATTTTTGTAAATATACTCTGAAGAGGATTTTTACCAAAGGATGTGCACCTTTGCATGCCACCTGGACAAGCCATGGACTGAACCTTCCAGCTTTCTCCCAGCTTTTAACCCAGCAGGACATATTCGGGAAGTTACTCTAATCAGCGATAAAAGGGGAACTGCTTGCAAAAAGGTGGGGGAAGTTAATAACTGGATACCCATCCCTAGTCATCTCGCAAGCGCGAGACACATGTTGACACACATGCTGGACACCACAAAGGGCTGGCAGTAGTAACATGTTTATGGTAAACAGGGCTTTAGTGTTGAGTTTGCAATTGAAGGTGGCCTCCTCACGCAGACTAACTCCTGTCACACCAGGTGTTGCCAGACCTAGAACCACCCAGAGTTGGTTTTCTAAAAGTGGGAAGGGGAACTTCCGCAATATCATAGAACAGGCACTGGTTGGAAATTCAGAGTTCCACATAGTGGCACAGGGGTCCTGCTATCGTGGAAGAACTCAAGTATAGTGCCTTCTGGGATAGTTGTACCCCAAAACAGGAGAGATAGTGCAATATATAATTGTGGTCTAGTATTGAAACCTTTCAGGAATGCGCTCAGGGCCTTATACCGCCCACTTTTGAGGTCCATCTATTTTGTGAGGTGACAACCACCAACAACTCAGTACAGAACTGGACTTGGAGAAGATCAGAAGAAGAGGAATCAGCTGCCTCACTGCTTGTGAAGAAGACTGAGGACTAGATGGCTTTCCATGTACTCAAGAACTGAAACTGTGTCTCAATGCTCAGACCAATTAGACACCTGTGGGACTTGGAAGTTCAAGAAGGTTGCAAACACATGGGAACACTCCAGCCCAAACTGCCAGGCGAGGTCTTCCCCGGACCAGAAACAAGCATCCTGGGACCGGTTTCGGGTTAACACCCCTCATCAGCCAGGCTAGCTTGAATCCAGTGGCAAAGTGAGCAAGGGAAACATGTCTTGGCATATCCTGCCAATTTAGGGCAAACAAAGCAAACACAAGGTGATGATGGACGGAGCGCTAAAACATTTCAGACACTCACCCCAAGTCACAGATCTGGTTTTATCCATCATCGTTCTTTATCTCACTTCGCCACCCCAGTTCAGACCAAGCCATATGCAATTCAGTCTTGATCCTGTTCCTCATGGGAACCGTCCAACCCAAACTGCCTGGCATCCCAGGATGCTTGTTTCCGGCCCAGAGAAGACCTGGCTTGGCAGTTCAGGCTGGACTGTTCCCATGAAGAACAGGGTTAAGACTGATTTGCATATGGTTGGGTCTGAACTACTGGGCCAGTCAGAATTAATCGATAACTCATAATGATGCCTGTGTGAGAAGGTAACTTTACTTACCCAACTCGAGCTCTATCACAGCCAGAAAAAGTGCTTAGGATCAAGTCACCTGTTCTATAGATTTCCATTGGCACGTTAATGTTGCTCTATGCTTGTTTGAACATTAACATTGAAACTATTTCTTGATTAATTTATCAAATCTTTTCTTTTTTTTTTATCATTTTACCTACTGAGCTATTTTCTATTTTACTAAAGTGGTTTGGACTATTTACTGTTTGGTGCTGCCTAAATACTTTTGGGTATATTCACAAGACATTTCTGGACTATGTAAAAATGCACTTCTGTAGTACCCTTTTATGTACTCTTAAATCCCTGTTTAAATTAGCCCCAAAGCATCTAAACTGGGAGTAAGATGAGAATATTCAGGGAACATCCTTATACAATTGGAGAAGATGGCATGGCCTGACCCCTCCTTGCACTTTTACTAAGGGAGTTAAACATTTTGGGGCTGATTCACAAATACATGTAAGAGTACTGCAGAGTACGTGCAGTACTCCAAAATGCCTTCATAAATAGGCCTCTCCATGTGTCTTTTCTGAAGTAGACCCAGCGCTTGAGCCATAAGATATCAGAGTGATGCTCATTAAAGACTACTTTTACTTGACAAAGCCCTGGTAGGACTTTTGCTCCAGATGAATAGTTTAGCCACTTCAGTAAACATTTAAGCATCATAGTCAGTCTGGTACTATGTTAAGACATGGTTCCATGCTTGTATGGTCTTTATATTTAAAAAAAAGCAAGCTACTTGTACTTTCACACATTGTAGCAGAACTGGCTGTATATGCAAAGCTTGCCAAGGGTAGTCGCTTGATGCTCTCCATGACTGTGAAACAGCCTGTTAAATATTTATGACAATTATGGTTTTATCCTTGTGTACTTTGTGGATGCAATCGGCTTGCAGCACAAAGCTACTAACATATTGGACACTGTTATTAGGCAATGTACGGATGGACAGTTTTCATTTTGGCAATTGTTTATATTGACAATAAACTGGTCTGAAAGGCATCAGTGAGCCTTGCTGTCTAAACAGCTGGGGCTCAGGGCCCTGCTTGAGATTAGTTTGAACAAGTGCCAAACAGGTGTGGGTTACAGGAGTGTAAGGAATGTCAGAGGGGTGACATCCGGGATGAGAAGCACATGCATAGTAGGGCTGTCACAGGGCACGGACTCTTATGCGGGATTCTATGATATAATTAATGAACACTGGATTGATCAAACCGACAGGCTGACTTTTCCGTGATTCAGAGTCTATAATTAATGATTTGTGGTTTGTTCGGACAAAATCTCAAAATGTCTGTTCCAAAACATCTTAGACCTGTTGGTGTTTGTGAATGAAGTCCCATGGAATGTGATGTCATCGTATGTTATATAAGGAGAGGCTGAGGATATGTTTGGACATGTCCCACGGGTTTGTCAATAGGTAATGTAATGGGAAATGGTGAAAGCTAGAATTATTGATTTATGTTCTGTTCTGAGGTGTCGCAGGGCCAGGACTAGGATGACTGTAATCCGAGATGTTTGTTGACCACTCAGTTGGTTCAGCAAGAACCCTTATCTACTGGATTTTAGGAAAGGTATATTTTCTGACAAATTAATTGAATCATGGTAATGATCTGCAAAGGGTCTAACTTACTCTTGAAGGGGGTGTGGCCACATGTATCCCTTGTAGGGACGCCATTTGAAATATATCATTTGATGCTACTAATAAGGTAACATATTGCAAAGGTGTCAGTAGGAAAATGGGGTTCTGGTGCAGTACCCCCACGTTTTGCCTGGTATCTGATGCAACTCTGACTGAGTATGTACTGGGTCCCTGCTAAGAAGGCCCCAGTACCTGTGCTCTTTTCCCTGAATTGTATAATTGTTTTCACAATTGGCACACCTATGGCTCACATATAAGTCCCTTGTAATAGTTACCAGTGGTACCAAGGGCATTGTGTCCAGAGAGGGTATCTAAGGGCTGCAGCCTGTATTATGCCACCCTAAGAGACCACTCGCCTAACACATACACACTGCCATTGCAGACTGTGTGTTTAGGTGCAACTAAAACTGAAGAGTTGACAAGGCATACATCTCTGTGTGCCAAGCCTACAAACCGCTGCCTGTGGCATAGGTAAGTCACCGCTATAGCAGGCCTCACAGCCCTAAGGCAGGGTGCACTATACCACAGGTGAGGGCACAGCTGCATGATCAATATGCCCTTACAATTTGTAAATGCAGATAAGCCAATTGAGTTTGTCATTGCAAACTACACGTCTTCATGATGGCTTTACTGAATGCTAAGAAGTTTGATGTCAAAGTTCTCAGCACAATTTGTGGAGCGGATTAGTAATAACCCACTGGTGCAGGATCACCACTTCGTCCACGGGTTCTTAACAAGTAAGGAGGAATCGACACTGGAGCGAAGTACAAACCATAGGTCATTTATTAGCATTGATGAATGGGGGCCTCGTCCGACAAGCAACATGGAGATACTCAAGGAGAGAGCACACTGAACGATGGTTACATGGGTTTTTATAGCAAAGATCACAAGCAAGGGATGCCCAGAGGTAAATAGAGCTTTTGGAAGAACACACAAATGAGACAATCAGTAAGAATCAACAGCCTTGGTGCCTTGTGTAACTGTCGCGTCCTGAAGCTGCACAACAAGATAGGCCATCTGTGTAAACTTTATCTAAGGCTTTACTGTTGTTTAAAAAAACCCGTGCAGACGCAGCTGTTCTTTTGCGCTGACTCTGCATGTATACACAAACTACAATGCCCCATTCTAGATTCTTTACCAATGTTTATGCAGGTTCGGTGTCAAGGAGAGAGCCAGGCTGAAAGCAGGGCAGGGGTGAAAAATGGATGAGGCACAGCTTAATCAAAAAACAAGAGAATCAAATTTTACATTTCAACAGACCTTCCTTTTCAGCTATGCTGAATCCATTTTAATTATTAATTTATATATCAATCTTCATAAGTTCATCAATTTCAAGTTGTACCATCATTTCTCGATTCAGTTCATGAACATTGACTGGGGAATGTCTAATATTATTGCAAGTATTTATATGAATGGTGCATATCAAAGGGGCACATTGAATGCAGCAGCAGCAAGTGAGAAAGATGGCTCCTATAATCACTATTCCCGTTAATAATTTCCAACCCCAAGGGGAAATAAGTCCCTGTAAACATTCGGACCAGGACCATGTTCCTTGGTCTTGATGTATTTCTGCAGCTATTTTATGTAATTTGGAAATGGAGTCATAGACTGAAGGAGCGTGGTCAGGTATGAACACGCAACAGCTACTACCGATGATTCGACATGCTCCACCACGATCAGAGAGTACTACATCATGCACCATTCTGTTTTGAAGAGTTACAATCCTTATAATTTGGAGCTCTTCTGTAATATTTCCTAGAGCCATTGCTGTCTGATTAGTCACTGCTTCTACAACTCGGGTCAGGCGTCTAATCTTTCTACTATTTAAGGCTGCACCAACAAAGAAAAAGAGTCCCAAATTAAAATCAACATATTGCTGTAATGCTTATCAGTCTGATCTACTTCATCATTAATTTATAGTTCTTTTAAATCTATTCAAGAAAATGTAATTTAATAGTTTTTGGTCTTTGTGATAAGATGCAGGTGCCAAAAATACAGGAGGAAGTAAAAAGGACACATAGCAAATTCCGGACCATCCGATTGGTAGATGATAATAACCTTTGTCTCCACGAATGAAGTAAGTGTTATGGGAGGATAAAAAAAACTGCTATTGTTCGTTCCAGTAATGTTCAGTACTGTAGCACAGTCACTTTTTCCCACTGGGATACTGCCAATACTGCTCACACAAAAATCTGTTTGGGCTCTGGTCACAGAGATAACAGGAAGCCCATTACCCTTGGCTGTTCGAGTGTTGGGGAAGACATATCTTGTGGAGGCAGTTCCTTTGCGATACTCCTCTATTTCCCATACTGTTCCTTTGGCTTGTGGGAGGCCTTCATCATCAGGAAAGCACACTTTATTTAATTTCGCATTAAGTCCTCCTACATCAGCAAAAACAATTTGACTAATTTCAGAGGCCCACAACAATGCAAACCAGGCTCTACAGGAGCCATTATGTGATAATGGCAAGGGAAGTAAAGGCGTTCCTCCCTTTTTCTGATGGGCTGGCATCATTCCACATACCCAGCAGTTGGTAGTGTTCGTAGCATTACGAGTATGATGTAACATTTGGATGAAAGTGGTATTAAGGTAGGACACTCAGTGTTTCTGTTCATGGTAGGGAAGAGTGAAGTAATAATTTTCCATGGGGACAGGAGTAGTAGAGGGCAATAGGGTCCGAGCCGGAATCACTTTCTCTATTGTCCAAAAAACTGCTGTCAATATTATCAATAATAGGATCAGAGTCTCCAGACACAGAGTCTTGTCGTTGCTTAGCAACTTAGATCCCAATTTCTGCATCTCTCATTCTCGGTATCGATACAACCACAGGTCGGAGAGAGATCCAGGCACCACTGAACATGTATCACAATCCCCTCTGAACCTAGTTCAGCCGATTCATTGATCCTACCTTGTCACAGCCGAACCGTTCCACTAATTGAAACCGCTCCTCCGGTATCTCTATCTGCTCCTTCCCTTCCTTGGTCGTAAATCGTACCTTGTTGCTGAAGGCAAACAAAGGTGCCAATTACGATCCGGTAAAAAAAATTCCCGTACGACTCGTATCCGGTCTTTTTACCGTACGAATCGTACAAGTGCCGTACAAACTGGCAATCACGATTCGCATGGTAAAAAGTCCATACGAACCGCCTTGGGAATTATTCCCCACACGTCCTCGGGTCGGAAAATGTGTCCGACACGTCCTCGGACGATTTACCGTACAAACGTGAAAAGCGAAGTCCGACCGGGGAATCACGATCCGTCCCGGGCGTCCGAATGTACAACCGTATGGTTAAACGACCGTCCGCACCGAACTCCAATAGCAACCATGGAGACGTCCAAACAGGTGCCCGGTACGCGCCGTACCCCCCCCAGCCCCCGCATGTACGCACCATACCCCCCCCCAGCCCCCGCATGTACGCGCCGTACCCCCCCAGCCCCCGCATGTATGCGCCGTACCCCCCCCAGCCCCCGCATGTACGCGCCGTCCCCCCCCAGCCCCCGCATGTATGCGCCATACCCCCCCCAGCCCCCGCATGTACGCGCCGTACCCCCCCAGCCCCCGCATGTATGCGCCGTACCCCCCCAGCCCCCTCATGTACGCGCCGTCCCCCCCCAGCCCCCGCATGTACGCGCCGTACCCCCCCCAGCCCCCGCATGTACGCGCCGTCCCCCCCCAGCCCCCGCATGTACGCGCCGTCCCCCCAGCCCCCGCATGTACGCGCCATACCCCCCCCAGCCCCCGCATGTACGCGCCGTACCCCCCGTGTATGTACACCCGAGTACGTGTCGAACCCCCCGTGTATGTACACCCGTGTACGTTCGAGTCGTACCCCCACCCGTGTACACGGGGGGTTCGACACGTACTCGGGTGTACATACACGGGGGGGTTCGACTCGTACTCGGGTGTACATACACGGGGGGTTCGACACGTACTCGGGTGTACATACACGGGGGGTTCGACACGTACTCGGGTGTACATACATGGGGGTACGGCGCGTACATGCGGGGGCTGGGGGGGTACGGCGCGTACATGCGGGGGCTGGGGGGGGACGGCACGTACATGCGGGGGCTGGGGGGGCGGCGCGTACATGCGGGGGCTGGGGGGGGTACGGCGCGTACATGCGGGGGCTGGGGGGGGACGGCACGTACATGCGGGGGCTGGGGGGGGACGGCGCGTACATGCGGGGGCTGGGGGGGACGGCGCGTACATGCGGGGGCTGGGGGGGTACGGCGCGTACATGCGGGAGCTGGGGGGGGGACGGCGCGTACATGCGGGGGCTGGGGGGGTACGGCGCGTACCTGCGGGGGCTGGGGGGGGGTACGGCGCTTACCGGGCCACCTACTCTGGTCGTTTCGCGCCGTACTTCGCTTTTCCGGCACTTTTTGGGTGCCGTAAAAATATTGACGTCAGGACTGCTGTCGGTTCGTATCGTAATTCCTGGGTCGTGAAACGCGGCCTGAGAGCGTCCCGACGTCACGTCGGCGCATTCCCCGGATCCCATTTGTATGTATCTTTTCGTCAGTCGGTGTTTTGTACGACTCGTACGGAAATGGTTTTTCCGTGCGAATTGTACTTGCATGTTTGTGAAGTTTTACGACCGGGTACGAGTCGGACGGAAAAAAGCCTCCGTCCGACGGTTCGTACCCGGTTTTTGCCGGATCGTAATCGGCACCAAAGTATCTTCGTTCAAAGGAGCAACACTTTTTTGAATCTGTAAGATATCTTTCAGATCGTTTCTGCGTTTTTGCTGGAGAACAGTTGCTGGGATTCGCTTGCAATGCGCAGCATTTATCCAATGGCGTCTGTTGGTGAACCGTACAGCAGATCGGGTCGCAAGCAGGATCTGCTCCGGATTCTTCCAGTGAGGTTCCAAATTCTTAGAACGCTGACAGGTTTTCACTAAGACGAATTCACCCAGTTTGAGACCATGAGCCGGACCCTCTGATTTGTCTGGTATAGCTTCACACACCTGCTGATGAATCAGAGACTTTTTTCAGTCAAGTTTTTCAGGTAATCACTCAAAACAGGGTACTGTATTTCTTTAATTACATTCGGCCTTGGGGGTCCCAATACATTCATAGGCCTACCAAAGACAATCTCGTAAGGAGAAAGTCCAATCCTACTATGTGGGATGGAACGAACAGGTAATAATGCTAGAGGCAAGGCATCTGGCCAATTAAGGCCCATTGTTGCTTGTATCTTAGCTAGTTTCAACTTCAATGTGTCATTGTACCTTTCTACCAGACCAGCTGCCTGAGTATAATTAGCAATATTAATACTTGACAAGGGGAAACCCGTAAGGTAGGAAGGACCCAGGGTACTTACTAGTTTGAAAAACAAGAGGTCCTTCAAAAACAATGCAGCATGCGATAAATATAGACCAGAATCGGCTCTATATCATTTGTACAATGCCCAGCCGGACATTGAGGTTTTTAATGATCAATAGAAGTAATTTTTGACATACGTTAGGATGTAGAGTGGGACACAGTCCTGTGTCCTTACAAACTAAACAAAAAGTACAGACAATCAAACACAAGAAACATTCATCAGGCTGAAGAGTGAAGCTTGTAGCCAATACGAGATACAAGGGCAAGCTTTCTTAAGGGTACAGTGTCATGCACAATTTTTAACAAATGCGTTTAAAATGCATGTTTGTACATGGGGTCGACGACGTTTCGATCTATTCAAACAATACATAGATCATCATCAGGACTAGAGAGAGTGTAAGCCTGAATTTACAATTCCTGTAAGAATGGAAGTGGGAGAGAATAAGGGAGAAAGGAGAGGTACATTAAAACTTAACAATTTTGAGAAGAAACAATGATGCCAGTTGTCATGCACGGCATGCCATACGTGAGGAACAAACCAGAGAGGCTGGTTGTTGATGCGAAGGAATTGAATTTGTGAGAATTAACGGTGAATTAAACCGGAAGATCGAGGCAAGACCTCATAAACGGACTGTGAATTGACAGAGTACGCGTGAACATGTGCAAGGGGCTAAAATTGTTAAGTTTTAATGTACCTCTCCTTTCTCCCTTATTCTCTCCCACTTCCATTCTTACAGGAATTGTAAATTCAGGCTTACACTCTCTCTAGTCCTGATGATGATCTATGTATTGTTTGAATAGATCGAAACGTCGTCGACCCCATGTACAAACATGCATTTTAAACGCATTTGTTAAAAATTGTGCATGACACTGTACCCTTAAGAAAGCTTGCCCTTGTATCTCGTATTGGCTACAAGCTTCACTCTTCAGCCTGATGAATGTTTCTTGTGTTTGATTGTCTGTACTTTTTGTTTAGTTTGTAAGGACACAGGACTGTGTCCCACTCTACATCCTAACGTATGTCAAAAATTACTTCTATTGATCATTAAAAACCTCAATGTCCGGCTGGGCATTGTACAAATGATATAGAGCCGATTCTGGTCTATATTTATCGCATGCTGCATTGTTTTTGAAGGACCTCTTGTTTTTCAAACTAGTGAGTATAATTAGCAGCATGAAACTTCTGTTTTACCCCTAAACCCTTAATTAGGTACTCTATTATCTGGCCAGTGAAGTGGGGACCATTGTCATTCCATAGGACTCTACAAACCCCAAAACGGGGGAAGAACTCCTTTAACAGAATTTTGGCTGTTGTCAAGGCTGTGTTGTCTTTGGTGGGATAAGCCTCTACCCACTTACTAAAGGAACAAACCACTACTAGTACATACTATAAATTGTTACAGCGCTCTAACTGGATGTAGTCCATTTGGAGTGCTTCAAAGGGATCTGAGGTGGGGAAAATCCACCAGTAGGGGTTGATACTCCCTCTCCAGGATTGTGCTGTAGACATATCATGCAATTTTGATCCAAATTATCAGCCGTTTTCCGAATGTGCTTATTATTATAAACCTGTCCTAGTTGGGAGATGGTATTTTTGGCATTAACATGAGCAGGTCCATGAACCATAGTCACAAAAGGTAATAAATAGGCATAGGGCAATTTCCATTTTGACATATCTTTTGACCTCCAACATCCCTCATCATCTAACTCTCCTTCCTTTTGCCATTCTGCCCTGTTTTGTTCAGTGGCTAACTGCTGTATGTCTTTAATCTCTGTATACATGCTTTCCCATCTTTCAGCTTGGGATCATAGTACATTCATTTTACTCGTGAGAGCACTTGCAGTATCTCGTGCAACTTCGTCAGCGAAAGCATTTCCTTGTCCCACCTTGTCTGTAATTTGCTTGTGGGCACTACATTTGATAATGGCTACACTCTTTGGCAATGTCAAGGCAGTAAGAAGACTATTTACCAATTCGCCATGTTGTATTTTTGAACCATGGGAGGTTAGGAATTCCTGTTCCTTCCAAAGCTTGCCAAAATTGTGTGCCACACCAAATGCATACTGGCTATCCATATAAATATTTACTGATAATCCCTGACTGAGTTCGCAAGCCCTCAAAAGCGCAATGAGTTCAGCAGCTTGGGCAGATTTTTGTGGGATACAGGCTGTTTCCACCACTGTCTGTAATGTGGTTATGGCATAGGATGCAGAGGTGGTGCCATCAGGTAGTCTTAAACAAGAGCCATCCACCCATAAATCTCCCTCAGGATCTGACAAAGGTGTATCTTTAAGATCTATTATTCCTTTAGTTTGTTCTTCTGTTAGGAAAATACAGTCGTGCAAATCATGAGTTTGTTCAGCTGGCAAGGTAACAATGTAGCTGGGTTCAATGTCAAACATCTCTTGAGTGTGATGTGAGGTGCCAAAAGCGAAAGTTCGTATCCTGTAAGTCTAGCGCTAGTCAAGTGTTGTGTCTTAGTCTGATTCAGGAGTGCATCGACAGAATGTGGTACCATAACCATAAGTTTGTTACTCAACACGATCCCCTCAGATCGTCCTATAGAGATGGCGGTGGCAGCAACCGCTTTAAGACAACCTGGAAGTCATCTGGCCACTGGGTCTAATACAGCTGAGAAATAAGCACATGGACGATGCTTATTACCATATGGTTGTGTCAAAACTGACAATGCACATACTTCTCGCTCGTGTACATATAGTATAAAAGGTTTTGCATAGTCTGAAGTGCCTAACACTGGAGCAGAACAAAGGGATGCACGAAGGTGCTGATATGCTTCCTGACATTCAGATGTCCATGGTAGAGGAGAGGGAGTGTCTTTAGTAACAAGGGACAAAGAAGGTTTGATGATAAGTGAGAAGTTCAGGATCCACTGTCTACAGTAGGAAGTAATACCAATAAGTGCCCTGACTTCTTTTTGAGTACTTGGAATAGGAATTTTTAGGATAGTTTGAATCCTGTCTTTAGTCAGAGTGCGGCCTTCCTTAGACAAGAGGTGACCCAAATAAGTGACCTCAGACTGACAATATTGCAGCTTATTCTTAGAGACCTTGTGTCCCTTAACAGCAAGATGACGTAATAGGGAAAGAGTGGCCTCTTTACAAGGCTCAACTGTGTCTGCTGCTAACTAAATGTCATCAACATATTGCACAAGTGTAACTCCTGGTGGCAAAAGAAGTTCATTCAACTGCCGTTTAAGTGCCTGACTATAAATGCTAGGATTTTCTGTATAGCCATAGCCTTGTGGAGCCCTATAAAATCTAAATGAGCGGCCCCGTAATCAAAAGCCAAATGGATATCTACTGTTTTCATGTATAGGAATAGAGAAAAAGGCGTTCTTGAGGTCAATAACGGAAAATACTGTGGCTGTTGGTGGGATTAATGTCAACAAGGTCGTAATATCAGAAACAACAGGATATTGAGGAATCACTATTTTGTTGATTTTTCTTAAATCAATCACGAATCGGTAAATCTTATCTCCTGTTTCATCGCCCATTTTTAGGATGGGGGGAATGGGGCTATTGCATACATTAGAGGAAACTTCCTCAACAACTCCTGTACGTATCATGTCATCAATGATAGATATCAGCGCATCCTCACCTTCCTTTGATATTTTATACTGGGGGACCCTTGATAAGGAAGCATCCTCCCGAACCTGTATGTGTACTGGGGAAATGTCCATTCTTCCCACATCTGTGTCAGCAGTAGCCCAAACACATGAAGGGACAGAATCAAGATCCGAACATAAAGAAAAATTATATTGTTCAGGCGATGTCTTTTTCCCAAGAATGACATGTACTCCAGATGGGGAACAATGTATAGTAGCATGGAAATATTTCAAAAGATCAAGTCCCATCAGATTATCTGGAGCATGTGGGGGGAGTAAAAAGGGGGCTGTAGTGATGAAATTCTTAACCCACAAAGGTAGTTTTTGGGACACAGGGCTAGGAGTTGGTGTTCCATCAAATCGTATTGATGTAATTACTTGGCCAGACAAGGGTGTCCCAGGGACAAGTTTCTGAGATATCGCACTATGTGTCGCCCTTGTAGCCACAAAAAATTTCTGATCCTGCCCAAGTATGGTGGCTGTTATATAGGGTCCTGACTGGTCTACAGGTATCTCAACTGGTCCTCCTTGTCCTACGCTGTCCTAGGCAAAATGTGTCCCCACAGTTTCTTCTGATTCCCAATCCTCCATAGAATATTGATTATTTTGTTGATCAAAATCATTTCCTGACCTATGTCTCTCTGAAGCTTGAACCTGCTGTGGCTGCTGTCGGGTAGCTGAAGTCCCCTGGCTACCACTCACTTGTCCCCTTCCTCTCCCACCAGCAGCTAAAACAGGACATTCTGAACGCCAATATCCTTTCTCCTTACAATAAGCACATTGATCCAGTCCTTGTGGAGTTTGTCTACGCGGTGGCCCTACTGGAGGTTTTTGTCTAAAATTCTGACCATAGTTTTGGCCACGACCTCGACCTTGGGGTCCATAGGCCTGGGCTATCATTACCTTAGTTTTCAATTCTTTTAGTTTTCCTTCTTTTCGTTCTTGCTCAGTGGTCACCTGATTCTGATAATACTGAGCCATATCTAATATAGCTTTCAGGGTTACTGAAGCCCATGTACTCTCAGAATTCTTTCAGCGAACCGATATCTCAGGAAGTACATTTTCCACAAATCAATCTACAAATAAATGTGCACCCGTAGGTGTAGATGTATCTTGCCCACTAAAATCGTGGAACACTTCCTCAAAGCGAGTAAAGAAATTCGGGATGGCCTCTCCCTGTTTTTGTTTACAAGCAGTGAGGAGTGCCCAATCTATTTTTCTTGCCAGGACTATCGTTTTTATATAAGTGAGTATGTTTCCAGGAAGATCCAGTATGAGCTGACTAGGTTTCTTACCAAGCTTCCTATCCCTTACGGCTGCTACTATGGCAGCCCAGTCTCCTCCCAAATCAACAGCATGAGACTGTTTCCGGGTAAGTCGCCACATATCTGGTGGCAAGATCATACCAAAAAACATATCAATATCTGCTAGAGTCATGATACAAGAATCAATGGCTGCCTGTACATCATCATAAAATCCTCTAGGTTTTTTCTGTATGTCTGGCAAAGAGGCTTTTAAAGTGAGTACATCTATCCTTTTCCAGGGTGTATATATTCAATTGTACAAAAAATTGGCTCTAGCATTAGGACTATTAGGGTCATCATTATCTGCATTCCCTCTTCCAGGAATGAACTGTGGCGCGGCTTCTCTCGTAGGTCTTATTCGAGGAGAGGAAGAGAGTTCATTATGATATCCAATTATCGTTGCTATGGCAGTGTTAACTCTACTTACAGGGAAGGCTCCTATCTGACACTGTTTATTAATAGCACTAACATCATCAGGGCCATTTTGATCTGTAGTCATCTCCCATTGAACCATAAGTTGATGAGAAAGCTTATTTATGAGACAAAGAAGCTCACCCACAGAAAAATCCTGTATCTGATCTATAATTTCTCCTACTTCCATTTCTAAATCACTCAACCAATTTAATATCATCAACCTTATCGCATCCTGACGTGATTGAGATACAGAAGAACAAAGAATTTGAGGGGTCAGGACAGATACAGAAAGTACAGGATCATCAGTCATTTCTGGTGCAGTAGCCTGGAATGGGGGTGCAGTGGCCTGGGATTGAGGGGGAAAAGGATGTACTGGTTGGAAAATAGGGAGCTGGACAACCGCGGGCAAAGGAGGTGGAGCCGGAGATACAGGGGGAACGTCATTTGGTGGTCCAGGGGGAAGTGGTTTTAAAGGTACATATGGGGCGGGGGTCATTCAATCAATAATCCATCAATATCTGAATCTACATCTTCTGATTCCACAACTTTAAACGCTGCCTATCTGCAGTCATCCAGTGGATGAGGGACAACCACCTTAGATGCAACACCGACAAAACTGAAATCCTCCCCATAGGGAAAGATGTCGTATTCCAGCCTTGTAAATGGTGGCCTGAGGGAACATCACCCCCGCCTGACATAGTCAAGGTAGCCAAAAATTTAGGAGTACAATTTAACACTGTGCTCTCCTTCCTTCTACACGCTACGGCTGTAGCAGTGACCTGCTTTAGCCTCATCAAATCGCTAAAAAGATTCTTTGATCTTATTCCACTTACCGTAAGGAAATCAGTGGCAGAGGCCTTGATTCTCTCGCGGATAGACTATTGCAACAGCCTTTTAGCAGGAGCCAACAAATCAACACTAAATAAGCTACAAGCTGTCCAACACGCTGTGGCATGTTTAGTTCTACAACTCCCACGAAGATCCTCGGCATCTGCGGCATTAAAAGTTCTTCACTGGCTCCCGCTACACAAGAGAATTCTCTTTAAAATCCTCCTAATCACCTATAGAGCCAGGCTTAAATTGGGACCCAAGTATTTCTCGGCACAGTTCACTCCCTACATCACAGCCAGGACTCTCAGGTCCTCATCAGCCAACCTCCTTAAACCACCCATTTTGAATGTAAAACTAAAGGAGGTAAAACAGTGGCTCCTTGGGGACCAAAACCTGGAACCTGCTACCACCTCATTTAAGATTGCTAAAAACAGAAACACAATTCAGGAAGTCTCTGAAAACGTGGGTATTTAGCACCCCAGACGAATTATGCCTTTCTCTTATTTAGTATCCTTAGGGCCCCCTCTCACCTCCAACCGACCAGCGCCAGGATGCTCCTTGCGGAGTGGCAGTCAGCGCTTTACAAATACCACTTACATTACATTACGTTGGTGGACCTGGACTGCTACTGTTGGTCTAACTATATATTCCTTGGAAATTAATAATCTATGCTCTCTATCTAAACATTCCTTTTTCTCCTGAACTTCCTTATCATTAAATTCCTTATACTTCTGATACTCTGTCTTCCTTTCCTGTGTCCTTTGTACCTTCTCTGCCTTGAGCTGCCGCTCCTTCACTTCCTTCCTCCACATACGCAAACTGTCAAACATAGCTGGCCTAACTTTCTTTAAAAACAATTGTTTCTCTAAATACTCGAGTTTATGAGGGTCCATTGTTCCCTCTAATGGCCATTGCAACTGGGGATCCCCTTTTGTATATTTGTTCCACAATGCATTATACATAATGGGACAAATACCATATTTGATGTACATCTCAAAATTCGGCGTACCTTCTGGTGGCGCTGGCTGACTTGCTTCCAAAATGCTCTGCTTATCGCAGCAGCAGCAACAAAACTTCCAAAGAGTACAAACCACAGGCATGTTATATAAGATATAAAATACTTATAAACAGAGAGAAATAAAAAATATTCTCACATTACCTGTAAGTAAAAAATTTTAGTCAAAACAAATAGCAATTTCCAAAACAGATTCCAAATTCCGAACGGATACCAAAACAAATATCAAGCCAAGCAAATACAAATCCTAACCAAATGAACCGGTTCAATACAGATTTACCTTATGTGTAGTCTTCGACTCCCACCTATCGATCTTCGCTGATCCAAAAGAATGACCATCCAAAGGCACCAGTCAAGGCCAGCAGCCTCCAGGAAGATCAGAGTCAGAGAGCTGAAAAATCACCTTGGACCACGAGAAACACTAGTCTCTTCAGGTGGGGCGCCCCTCAGCAAAGTTCGCCTTACTGACCCGATCTCCTCCCCTGGTCCGACTGCAAGCCCTTGATAGGGCCCCACGTTTGGGCACCAATTTGTGGAGCGGATTATTAATAACCCACTGGTGCAGGGTCACCACTTCGTCCATGGGTTCTTAACAAGTAAGGAGGAATCGACACTGGAGCGAAGTACAAACCATAGGTCATTTATTACCATTCATGAATGGGGGCCTCGTCCGACAAGCACCATAGAGATACTCAAGGAGAGAGCACACTGAAAGATGGTTACATGGGTTTTTATATCAAAGATCACAAGCAAGGGACACCCAGATGTAAATAGAGATTTGGGAAGAACACACAAATGAGACAATCTGTAAGAATCAACAGCCTTGGTGCCTTGTGTATCTGTTGCGTCCTGAAGCTGCACAACAAGATAGGCTATCTGTGTAAACTTTATCTAAGGCTTTACCATTGTTTAAAAAACCTTGTGCAGACGCCAGCTGTTCTTTTGCGCTGACTCTGCATGTATACACAGCCTACAATGCCCCAATCTAGATTCTTTACCAATGTTTATGCAGGTGCGGTGTCAAGGAGAGAGCCAGGCTGAAAGCAGGGCAGGGGCACAGCTTAATCAAAAAAATTGAAGAATCAGATTTTACAGTTCAGCAATAAACCCACACTCATGCTAGTGTTGGATGTATTGTAAAATACACTCAGAGGGCATCTTAGAGATGCCCCTTTGAAAAATGAACATCTCTCTGGTGTGCAGCTAGCAGGAATGCACCAGTCTGCCACTTCAGACATGTTTTTGACTCCCTAAGGTTTGGGCCTTGTTCTCTTGTGGGTCAGAAACAAAGCCTGCTCCGGGTGGAGGTGCTTCACATCTACCCCCTAGCAGGAACAGCATTCAGGGCGGTGACTCAAAGGCTTCTTGCTCTTAGTTATTCTAACTGAGGCCTCTCCAGCTAGTAGAGATGCCCAACCCCCTGAGAAATCCCCACTTTTGGCGGTAAGGTCGGCAGGAAAATTAGTAATCAGGAGAGGTGTGTCTCCTCCCTGCCAGGACCATCCCTAAGGTGTACTAAGCTGAAGTGACACCCTCCTTTGAAAATCCTCCATATTGGATGGAAGGATTTTAGCCAATAGAGTAAGGGATGTGTTCACCACGCAAAGGGAGTAAACACGTAGCAGGTGTAGTTACCCTAAAGTAGGTAACCCATTGTCTACTACCTGTAACTCCTGGTAACACCCCTAAAGTTTAGCACTTTAAGGGCATCCCTGAACCAAGGATTTCAGATCTGCGAATTCCTAAGAAGAAAGAAGATATCCGTGAAGCCAACCCTGCATAGAAGCCTGCCTTGGCCCCCGCCCTACTGGCCTGTTTCCAGCTTTGAAGAGCCTGCAACAAAAAGGCAACCTGTCTTTCAGCCAGTGACCTCTGAAAGCCCTGGGAGGACTCCTGCCTTCGAAAACGACTCCTATATCCCGTGGACAGCAGACCTGTCCCGAAGAGATCAACTCCAATAACTCCCGTGCCATCTGGAACCGCAAGTCCTGCCCACTATGCACCCGACGCCCACAGCCCGAGTCTGAATGGCTCATCTGTCCAGTGAAGTCTCCCCAGCGATCCTGACCTCCACGATGGTGCTTCCAGTGTGAATCCGAAGAGTCCCCTCAACCAAGACAGCCGGTAACAAGAAATCCGACGTCTAAAAGCACCCCTGTACCTGCAGCCACTGGGCTTCGGAGAGCTTGAACAGCAGTGCCCCTGTGACCACCAACTTCCCAATTTGCCTGTGCTGTTGCTGGTTTTCTGCCTGCACCCACCGGTTTGACGCCTGCAGCCTGTGTCCACATTGAAGAATCACCATAGGATTGCATTGGACGCCTGGCACTGTGCTTGTACCCTGCAGGCGGCTGCCCCTGTGCCGCTGGTGGGGTAGCCTGTAGCCCCTCATGCTTGCCTAAACCCCTGGGGCCTGTGCCCTGAACTCACGTGTACTTACCTGCAACCAGCACCTCTCGTGTGTGCCCTCAGTCTCCATTGACTAACATTGCTCCCAGTGACCTCTGCACCCAGCTGCCCCAGTGCTGCTGCTGGTGCAGTACCTACCTTGGTCTTACACTTGCCCAGTGTTGATCTAAACCTCCGAAGACTGGATGTATAAGTCGAGTACTTACCTGTAAATATGCACTGTTTTTCTTCCATAGGATGGCATAGCATTTCTTCCTATTTGCAATGTCGATCTTTTACAATTGCTAAGTTCTGCTATTGTTGATTGACACCACAAAAGTATTTTCAGTACCGCTGTTAAGTATTTCTATTGCCTTTACAACACAACTTCTACTATACCTTAAAAGTATTGCAATTTGAAAACTGATACTTACCTGCAACTTGAGTTTCTCTTGGTCCTAAAATAAAAGTAACACATTAACCCCTTCGCCGCGGCACGAATTCCGCCGCGGCGCTGGGGGGGTTTGGGGGCAGTGCGGCGCCGCCGTGCTCGTGACGGAACCACTCCCTCATGAGTCACGGGCGAGCTGTGCTCATGACGGAGTGGTTCCATCACGACTCCGCCCACTGCGCTAATCGCCCGCACAGGCAGGGAATTAGCGCCGCGTGGGCGGAGCGGCCGCCAACGGCCGCAGCACGACGGAACCACTCTGTCATGAGCACACGGCGCCCGTGGCTCATGACGGAGTGGTTCCGTCATGAGCACGGAACGGGTTAATATTGTTTATACAAAGCAATTGGTCTTGGATTCATTCTTTGAGTGTGTGTAATCATTTCTTGCATGAGTGTACACAATAAATGCTTAAGACTGCCTCGTTATAAGCCTGACTGCTCAACCACACTACCACAAAAGAGAGTAAGGTATTATCTACTTTAACCTCTGTAAACCTTCTGGGGATCTACTAGACTCCGTGCACACTATACCTTACTTTGTTATATTATATACAAAGCCAGCATCCTACAGTATCTGCGTGAGTCTAGCATTAATTTTGTACTGGAAAGTTAACCTTCCAGGACAAAATACAATGATTAGGCTAACTTTAAAACTTTTCCCACTTTGAATATGTGTTGTGCAGTGCAGCACACATGCAATGTGGGAAAAGGTAGGAGAAATAAACACCGGCTTCAAAGTGGTGTTATTTTGGGTGCAAAACCGTAACTACTTTTGTTAGTAGATATAGGGTTTTGCGCCATAAACTATCGCTGGTTGAATGGGAACGCCCATGTACCACCCATAGAATGCCCACATGGCGCAAAGTAGCTCTTTGCGCTGCTGTGCTTTACTTTCAGGAAAGTCTCCAGTGCAAAACAAGTTTTGCGCTGGGAAGTATATCCAACCAAAAATATTTTGCGCAGGTTTACGTCAATTTTGAGAGGCAAACCCAGTGAAAAAGGCTGGTAAATCTGGCACACAATTTTTTTTGTATGGTGGCCATGCAAAATAACTTGAAAGAAATACTGCTTTTAGGATCTGTAGCAGCTTTTGAGAATATTGGATTAATTCCTGTACTTCTTTTCAGATAAATTGATGATGGAACGCTGTCACCATCATGTGATAAGGGTTTAAGTGACTTAAAGAGGTGTATGGGACCCAAAACCGCTATGATTACTCAAAATATGTTCGTAAATATAATTTATGCAATTAACACATAGTATCTACTGTTTTTTATGCAATACTCCCAAAGGTTTCTGGAAGTTCTTTGCTTTCTTATTTACTCATTGAAGACCTTGCTTACAGCACATTTGTTATGCATGTCTCTATAGTTTATTTAAGTTTATATATCTGATAACTCACTGCTGTGATATAGCTACAGTTGATAAGAAAACTTGTTACCCACTGTTGCTAGTCTTCCAGGTCGCGCTGCCAGGGCTCTCCTGAGAGCCCTGTCAGCGCAGCGCTGCTTATCTGCTTTGAATGAAAGCAGAAAACACAGCTGAGGAAGAGGGAAGGGAGGCATGGAAGGTGCTGGGGGGTTAGTCAAGCATGGCAGGTAAGGTATTTACTTTTTACCTTTGGAACAGGGATACATAACAGGCCATATTCCTCCCTCATTAGTCCCCTGCCACTGTGTAGCACTTGAAATCAGGGGTCTATACATAACATCAAAATATAGAGGGGTGAAAAGAGAATTACTGCGATGTTTTTCACGTCAACGTTTTGAGAGTCGCCTTGATGTCAATCAAAACCCCTCTGTGGAAAACATCCCCGTAATTTACTGTTACCCATCTGTAATTCTATATATAATTACGTCACTCATTAGTGTATATGTATGTGTGGTATTTACAGCCGTTTGTGCATTCACAGTCAAATGTTCAGATTCTTTTACATCCTTGTGCACATTAGGCATAGCTGCACGCAGTTCACAAATATAAGCACTCTACATCTGTTTCGCCACAATAGGGCCTTGATACAAGTTAGGCGTCATATTATGCAGAGATTACCAGCGGCTTGAATTGCCATTCCTGGTTAGTATCTCCCCATGGAATTCCACCTGATAGACCGCTTGGAATGGGGAATAGTTCTGTATGAACACATGCCAACAGACCCGATTCAGGCGGGAGGTCCTCGATTTTTTAAGACAAAATATTGACTATTTGACTGTCTCCCACCTGAAATTGCCTTTTCTTCAATAGAAGTAAATGGGGTGTTGGAAGGGCGTTCTCCGGGGGGCTTCAGAATACGTTCCTGACCACCCTTTGACCCACCTCTCCCAGAGTTAGGCCGAGCAATGGCGGGGAGGCCCTTCCTGGAAGGGTCTCGTTCCTAGGATCGTACATGCCGAGCTTACACTCTCTGACAAAGGGACACCACACAGTAGTTCTTAGTAGGACAGTATACTTTATCGAAAGTTCAGGGGATCTTTATGATCCGTGATACAGCTGTTGGATCAATGCCGCAAGTGGCGGCGGTTTCGGGATGGGGGTATTGGGGTAGCGGGACAGTCTTTAAGTTCAGTGTCTCTGCGGAGTATCCTTCGCACAGCTCTCAATCCTCGAGCTGGGGGATTTGGGTTCACTCGGCAATCTCCACCGATCCTTCTGGATAGGAGCGCCGCGAGTCTCTCAGCAGGCACAGGTGGTTTCAGATTCTCGGGAGCCGCGACGGCGTCAGCGGGGCTCAGATGGTTCAGAGTTCGGGGAGCCGCGACAGCGTCAGCAGGGCTCAGATGGTTCAGAGTTCGGGGAGCCGCAACACGTCAGCAGGGCTCCGATGGTTCAGAGTTCGGGGAGCCGCGACAGCGTCAGCAGGGCTCAGATGGTTCAGAGTTCGGGGAGCCGCGACAGCGTCAGCAGGGCTCAGATGGTTCAGAGTTCGGGGAGCCGCGACAGCATCAGCAGGGCTCTCGTAGGTCCAGGTCTTCTTCTCCGCCTGTCCCTTCAACACCCCTTGTTATACTCCCCCTCCTCTTTGAAGTCCGGAGTCCTCGCAGCGAGGGGTCTTGGTGCCTGGGGGCGGTGTGTGGGGATTTCCTGCCACTCGGCCCCTTTGATCTGTTCAGGTTGGTCTGGGAGGGACTCCAGACGCCTAGCATGCGAGGCGCCGGCTCACCGGGGGCCTGGTGGCCGATCGAAACCCTCCTTGGGGGGAGATCAGAGGTGTGACAGAGACGGCGCCTCCCGGTCTTGCTTGGGGGTTTTTCTCTCCCTCGGTCGGGCATGCGTGGTAGTGTCTTGGGTTTTTCTGGGGCCCCGGTCGGCCATCGGGTTTATTGGGCCATGGTGGCCGGAAGTCTGTGATACCGGGGATCAGGTGTGGTTGCAGGGTTGCTTATTGGTCGGGAGGGTCCACGCCACAAGGCCGGTCTTACATGGGGGAAATACATTCTCCTTATTATTTTTTTTAAACACTCCCCCCTTCCTCTTCTAAAATGTTGGCATGTATGTGCATGGCATTTCCTACTCTTATTTACCACCTAGTCTTAGCAGAGGTTAAATGGGACGAGTGGCAGCCCTGTGGGGCAATGGTGCAGCGAACGGGACAGGAGGTTAGGGTAAGAAAAGAAAGAATACTTTTGGTGGGGGAGTAATGCTCCCTCTTGCCAAAGAAACAGGTTATCGTGGACCTGCGGACGAGAATTGGCCGCTGTTGTAGCCAAAGCCTCATTGTTATTTTGCCCGCTGGAATTGCTTGGTGTGGGAAGATTGGTCCAGGCAGAGCACGAATCCATCCGGTAATCCCACTCAGCCTGACTCGTAATCCGAGTCTAGATGTGAGTAGTGTGCATAATTCTAGATTTACAAACAAAACACATTGCTCATTTTATTAACATTACTTTTCCCCAAAATAAGTGTTAGACTAATTCATGCATCCCTTTCTAAACATGTTCTGTAAAAATCAAGAGACTGACACCGATTTTTCTGCTAGCTACACCGCTTACATCTCAGTTATGTGAATGCCTTCATGTTTAGTGGGTGTTCCTTTACCTTTCATTACCTGTCCCTGGTACACTTGCATGTGGAACCACTAAAAAAAAAAAAAAAATCACAATATACCTATACTTTGCAAGCATTACGAACGCATCAAGAACACCTCCACATATGTAATGTGGTCCTGTCCATTACAAGAACTTTAGGAATGCGCAATTTCCAATTTCTTACTGGAATGATGCCGTTTTTATTAACGCTTGGAAAGGTTTGTGAATTTGACTTTATATCTATTTAAGGTATATGCTGAATCTTGTCTGGCCAGCATCACATATATGTTTTAGGCATGCATGTGTCTGCTAATTTCGACCTGTAGCTCTCTTTAAAAGATATTGTATTAGAAATTATCAATATCAGCCACGACCTATTGTGTTTAAAAGACTAAGTCGGTGTTTCACTGCAATCATGAATAAATGTACACATGCACCGTTCCAGGGAGTTGCACCACTGCTGCAGGACACTGGGGGGCACTGCACAGCACAAAGCTGCAGTGAGCTGGCCCTCCTCTGGGGCACTCGGCACAAGGGACACACACAGTACAACTCGGCACACCGTCAATGGAGCTGCAGGTCAGGTGCAGGCAACAGGGCCCAGAAGTGTGAGGGACCCACTGCACCCCATTTATGGCGGTTTTCACCATATAACCAGGAGGAATGAGGAGGAAATGTCCTACTGTCATGCATGCCAACATTTTAAAAGAGGAAAGTAGGAGATTTAAACAAGCATTGGCATAGCCAATAGGTCTCGCCTTTGGGACCTTATAAGTGTTTAGCCATGCAACAGTTGCATAACTAAATACTTATAAGGTCCCAAAAGCGAGACCTATTGGCTATGGAGAGTGGCCGTGCGGCGCGAAAGTGATCACGATCAACCATAATCTCGGTAAAGCGCGTCGCGTGCCCGCACACATGCACTATAGCTGGCCTGGTAGCACTTTTTGGAGCCCTCTCAATAAGTCTCGCCAGACCAGCGCATGCGCTGGGTCAGGCGAGACCTAAAAAACGAAACGGGGGGAATGTATTTTTCCCCCATTTACTTTTATTGAAACACACATGGGAGACAGCCAAAATAAATCCATTTTTTGCCTCAGAGATCGGGAGTCTCCCGCCTGAATCCGGTCTATTGGCATGCATATACTGTCTCCTATCTGAGGAAACGTGCACATATTGCATAAGGAGCTAGGGGGAGAAGCGAAAGGCTCTCGCGTAATGTAAATGACTACAGTACATGTTGCCCTGAGTTGCTGGCAACATATACATTTTTTTTTTTAAACCTGCAATCCCAAACGACATTTCCATAGCATTGTGGGTCCACAGAATTAATTGCTTGTGAATTACGATGTAATTTGAAAATGTAGAAAGTGGGCGATTTTTGCCAAAATGGCTTTGCATTGGAAACTTGCCTTAAGAGTGCTTTCCATTAAAAAGGGATTTTTAAGTTATGAAAATAGTGTGCGATTTATTTCTACCGGATAATCCCTCATGGCACCGGAAGAGATACATTTCCATGATAAGACTGCCTTTCCTGGGGAAAGTATATTTCACTGCTCTATGTTTTTTTTTACTAAACTGTTGAGAAGATTGCAAATGAGCCCTTCTGGCAGCACATAGAATCTCAGCTAAATCTATTGGATATGAAATGTTATGGAAAAGTAAAGTAGGCAGAGCAAGCTAAACACACTGGGGCCCTTTTGTGACGCAACAACAGCAGCGTAAACAATGCAGCCAATTTACAAAGTGGCGCATCTAGGGAAATGTGTCACGTCGTAAAGCCCTGTGTCACATTATACCTGTATCAGGTATAATGTATGCAGGGTGGGCGTTCCCACGCAGGAAAGCCTCGTAAAAGTGGCGCAGTGTAATATACAAGATTTCACTCTGCCACTTCTAGGACACCACTGCATCAAAACCTTACACCTGCTTGAAGGAGGCGTTAGGAGTGACACAGTACAATAAGTATAGGACTCAACATGCATTGCTGTAGTTGCGTGGTGCTTGCGACATGAAGCAATGCGTGACTTTTGGGCCAACAGATGGATCAGAATTTCTTACACATCTGTCAATCCTTGCGCCTTGGTGCGCCGAATTGTAAATACGGCACATCCATGGTGGCACAAGGGTATCCCAGGCTGGCGCAGAGAAACTGAAGCATCTCTACAGATGCCTCAGTTTCTTGTAAATCTGCCCCTCAGAGCACAATGTAAGTAAACTGGGAAGCCATGCCTTTAATTTGAATATTTCAACACGTATTAGCTGAGAGAATGTGTTTGTTTACTTCTTTTGATTACTCTTGACCATACTAATGTGACGCGTGATTTCCGCTTCCGCAGGACATCGCCACGCAGAAGTTCTCCATGCCCTCGCCAGTCCGCACTGTGATTGCTGCCGACTTCGACAATGACCAAGAACTTGAGGTCTTTTTCAATAACATCGCCTACAGGGGATCCTCGGCCAACCGTATGTTCCGGTAAGATATTTCTATAGAAAGGTTTAAAGCAGAAGAAATCTATTAAATCAATTTTAATGCCGGGGCTTACAGAGTGCTTCTTTGCCTATCTGTAGTCCCCTGTGAACCATTGAAACGAGCATGTTCCACTTAGCGTACAGGAAAACTGCACATAGCAAACAATTTTTAAAGTTATTATGCAAGTTATAAAATGCGTGAAAAAATACATCCTCTGTAGCAGGAAAGAGCCATTCTCGGTACCGGTACCGGTACACCTTATTATCTTCAGTCAGACCTCAGGGTACAGAACTTCCTCAAACAAAAAGCGGAATGCAAATAGCCCCGAGAACCGTGTAAAATATATAAAAATGAGTAAATATAAAAAATAACTGCAATTTGCCATTAACACACAAATTACTTTTCATTCTCTCACCTTCAGATACCATGACCAACTCCCTCGCCCTATTGCGCTTTTTCCTGAAAATTCTTTTCCCATCTACTTTTTCACCCATACTGTGCTGTAAAACAACACGTCTATGTTATCCTATTTTCGTGGCAACCTCCAAACTATGTTATGCATATTCAAACCAGTGATAACTCAGACCTCAAGTGCTGTTAATCACCTGATTTATAAAGCATCAGGGGTATCCATTATTTTCAGTGCTTCAGGCTTGATGCGTTATTATAAAATCTAAGCATTCATATGTTGACTTCTTATTACAAGTGCACCTGTCAACAACAGAATCTGTCAGAAACAGCCATTTCACCAAATGTATATATGAATGTGCTATTGGTATAACGCGCACCTAGCCAAAAAGACAGCGGTTCGCTATACAGTGTCAATGGCAAGCATACAGCCAGTGAGTGATAGATGTAGTTGGGTATTGGATTGTTACTGCATTGTGATGTAGTTCTCTTTAAAGAGCAGTGATTTAAATTATTTCCAAATTGGAGCAACGTTTGGGCAGTCCTTAATTACACAGGAATACTAAATGTTGATCCTCTCACTTGCCATCCATGGAAAGTAATCTGATTGAAAAGATCACAATTGCAAAGACCAAAAAATACATATATGCTCCATCATTCCATTATAGAAAGGTTTTGTTAAAAACAATCCTCTAGGGGGCGTGGCCTGACTGCGAGGCAAGATGGACGCCTAGTGCCTCGGCTCCGCCGACAACCTCCTCCCAATACACCATCCTGCAAGCTATCCTGACATCTGGCACCGGAAATAGACTCTCCGAGGCTGGCGATCCCTGCCGCTGCTTGGCGGAGCCTCGGCGCTGCCTCCGTCCCTGAGATACAACGCCCGCTGCTTTGGGCCCTGAGGCACTCCCGCGTCCGGGGACTGAGGTGGGCCCAGACATCGGCGCTGCGTGGCTGTGCGTGCGGCCGCGACTCACCGGAAGCGGCCGGAGCAACTCTTGGATCTCCTCTCGGGGGTGCGGGGCGCGCCGACAGTTCGCAGGACCCGAGCCTTGCTGAGGGGACGTCGCCCGCTACATCGAGGGGGTGCATTCTCCACTCACCACGCGTCTCGACAGCTGAGGACTGCTGGGGACCGCCGGAGCAAAGTGACGATCCCTGCACAGAGGTACAGCGTTGGTGTGCGACTGCGGGGGGATTGCGGACTGGGGCGCTCCCTCCTGTGCTCCCTGCTACCTATTGCGGGGTGCCTGTGTGCCCCGCACGAGATCTTGCGGAGGCGCGCCATCGTACTCGGCGCCGAGAGTGGCCCATTCCTGGAACTTTGGCAACACGGCTCCCTGGGGCTCTGGCGACCCGACGCGCTGCGACTCCCTGCTGGCCCTGAAATACAAGCAACGAGCACACAGAGACTGAGGGGTGGGCGAGCTCTCTGCCACCTGGCAATACCCTTCACGAACTCCTGCAAGTGTAGACGGCCACAACGTGGGCCTCTCCTGGTCGGGAGTGTGCGGCAGAGACACTTTACGGACGCCCTTTTTAGCCGCCATTCCCACGTGGGCGGAGTGGAGTGACCCCTGTGAGGCGCTCGCTCACCTCCAGCGGCACCCTGGTTACTAACTGCCTATCCACCTCCGTGGGGCTAGCTGGGGGCATCGAGATGTCTGGGGTTAAGGGGGCCAGGGCATCTCAGCAAAGCAAATTAGACCGCTACGCCTGCACAAAGACAGACCTACCCGACAAGAGGGCACAGGGAGACATGCCCAAGAGTGGCGCAGACCAGACGCCTTCTGAGCCCACCATGAAGGACCTCATGACAGCCATTACGGGCATTCGCACGTCCATAGACACTCTCTCCTCAGAGATGGCGCTCATCAGGGCCGACCTCGCCAATTATCGAGAGAAAGTGCAGCAGCTTGAAACCACCACCATAAGCCTCATGGGCGATACCTCTCGGCTTCAAACCGACGTTGCAGAGCCGCAGGCCTTCCGTAAATTCGCAGAGGACAAGCTCGACGATTATGAGGGAAGGATGAGGCGTAAT
Organism: Triturus cristatus; assembly: GCF_964204655.1. Taxonomy (NCBI): domain Eukaryota; kingdom Metazoa; phylum Chordata; class Amphibia; order Caudata; family Salamandridae; genus Triturus; species Triturus cristatus. Next base: position 535,619,986 of record NC_140580.1, read on the forward strand.
AACGTCCGCGTCCCAGGGGTGCCGGAAAAAATGGAAGGCCCTGCCGCTGACCTATTCATCGAGAACTTAATCACGACTAAACTGCAACTTAAGGGACTCTCCAAGCTCTTTGTCGTGGAGAGGGCGCACAGGGTACCGGGGGGCCGCCCGAGGCCAGGGGCGCCACCCCGCCCCATACTGGCCCGTCTGCTAAACTACCGCGACAGGGATACCATCCTCCAGACCGCCAGAGTGGCCCCCCCGCTCCGCCTGGATAATGCTACTATTACCTTCTTCCCTGACTTTACCCGCGGGGTGCAGATGCGTCGCCGCACGTTCCACGATGTCAAAAAACGCCTCTGGGCCGTCGACCTCAAATATGCCATGCTCTTTCCGGCGAGACTGCGGGTCGAGGCGGAGGGAGAAACACACTTTTTCGACCATCCTGAGGCCGCATCGGACTGGCTGGACAGCCGAGGAGACCGAGGGGGGAGCGGCCCCTCGGGCAGCTGAATGGCGGGCCGCAGGGGCGTTGAAACAATGCTGTGATCTTGATGTCGCTATTTCCCGGTGTGTGTGGTGTTGACCGGGGAGACTCCCCTGTGGCGGCTACTGCGGGAACATGTGCTTACTTGGGACGTTACAAGACATTGGTCAGTCTGGCTCTCCTGAACACTGGTTCCGATGTGATCACAATTGGGAGTGAGGATCGGGGAACGGTTGAAGCCTCCCCCCCCACGTTCTTTCTTTAGCTGGTTCTTTTCCTTTTTCTAACTTTGTTTAATGGGCGACAGGCACTCTGCATTTTTTATTCACATGGGCAGTTTGAGGCCCAGAGTGCAGGGAAGCGGGGAGGGGGGAAGTTGGGAGGGAATGTATTTTTTCTTGGTTAGTATTTATGTTTATGTGTTCGATGGCATGGTCTCTAACTGTACACCGCAAACATATGCACCACCAACACACAAATGGGTACGCAACGCAACAAGGAGGTCAAAATCTTAAGTTGGAACGTTAACGGGCTGGGAGACAAGATCAAGCGCAGTGTAGTGATCCAACACATCAAATGACTTTCCCCTGACATAGTTTTACTCCAAGAAACGCATCTGCTGGGTAACAAATGTGGGGCACGGAACAGGTGGGGATATTCGATGGCAGCACATGCGGGCTTCACGTTTGGCTCGAGAGGTGTGGGCCTCATGGTTAGAAAATCCTTCCCATTGTCGATTGTCTCCACATACACTGATGACCTTGGGCGATACGTGGGTGTAACAGGCACGTGGGAGGGCCATACCATAACCTTTCTCTCTGTTTATGCACCCCCCGGGTTGCAATCGACGACTTTTACCGACCTTAGTGCTTTACTCCTCACACTGCCAGTGGGTCACCTTGTCCTGGGCGGGGACTTTAACTCTGTCGTCTCCGGCGAGTTGGAAAGGCACCCGCCGCGCCTCTTGCCTGCAGCGGCACACTCGCTCTCTAGCTTTCTGGACGCACTGGGTCTAATAGATGTATGGCGAGCTTACCACCCGGATAAAATACAACACACCTTTTATTCTCATGCTCATCGCAGCCTCTCCCGCTTAGACTATATTCTGGCCCCGCATCCCAGATTGCCAATGTTCACGAGATCAGACATCTGCCCAGGGGTATCTCTGATCACTCCCCCCTCTGGACTCATATAGTCCTGGACCACGCGCAAGTCGGACGCAGAGCCCCCCTCAATCCATGGCACTTAAAAAACCCCAAGATACGACGGGATCTGATCAAATCCATCGATGACTACTTCACAGAAAACGAGCATACGGTTGACTCCCCCCAAACACTCTGGGAAGCGTTCAAAACTGTTGTCCGAGGGCAGGCCCTCTCCCTAATTGCGGGTGCAAAGAAAGACAGACGGAAAGACATATCCGATGTCGAGCATAGGGTACACCGCCTGGAGCAGATTGTCAACTCAAACCCCACACCCGATGCACTACACGAACTAAGACTCTGCACAGACGAGTATAGAGCCCTAGTCACAGAGCGTGCCAAAATAATGGGACAAGAAAAGCTGGGCCGTATATACGACTGGGGTGACAAGGCGGGGAAACTGCTAGCCTGGCTAGACAAGAGAGAGCGTGCTAGTCGTCTGGTGCCTGAACTCCAAGGGACCGACGGAAACCCTGTGACAGACCCCCAAGCCATAGCTTCCCAATTTGCAGCCCATTACCAACAGGTGTATACTTCGGTGGCCCCTTACACACTTGAGGATTCTATCGACCTACTCAGAGACATCTCCCTCCCTACCCTGCCGGACACGAGTCGCCAATTTCTAGATAGCTCCCTCTCTACGGACGAAATCGCGCTTGCAATTCGTACGCTTCGACCTGGTAAAGCTCTTGGCCCCAATGGTATCCCTATTGAGCTTTACAAGGTCCGCCCTGACAAACTGGGACATTATCTCCAATCCATGTATAACTCCAGCCTTGAGACGGGCATACTACCGTTAGACCAATGCCTGGCCACCATCGTCACCATATACAAAGAAGGGAAACCCAAAACTGATTGCTCCTCCTATAGGCCCATCTCCCTACTGAACGCCGAGCCTAAAATCCTAGCTAAAGTACTCTCTAACAGACTGATCAAGGTCATAGGGGACCTGGTCCATCCAGATCAATCCGGATTCATGCCTCGGCGCAATACTGCACTTAACCTCCGCAGGGCGCACGGGGTACTGGGCAGGGCCCCAACCATAAGTGAGGACGCCATTATCGCGTCCTTAGACGCTACTATGGCTTTTGACACCATCGAATGGAACTACCTGTTTGCCGTGCTAGCAAAACTTGGATTTGGCCCGGTCTTTATCAGCTGGGTGAAACTCCTCTACGCCCACCCCATGGCACAGGTGGTCGTCAATAACAGAAAATCCGCCCCCTTTGTGCTGGGTCGTGGCACCAGACAGGGCTGCCCCCTCTCCCCTCTCCTATTCGCTCTGGCCCTCGAACCCCTAGCAGAGTGGATACGCAACGACGTGGTCATTCGCGGACTGCAATGGGCGCCGGGATGGGAGGACCGTATTTCTCTCTACGCAGACGATCTCCTCCTGTATCTCGCCTCCCCTAAGAGGTCCCTTATTGTACTGCTTGACATTCTAAACATCTTCGGGCGATACTCTGGGTTCCGGATCAATTGGCAGAAGTCTCTCATATACGTTCTAAGTGGGGACTCCCCTCAGTTGCCTCGAAACTGCCCGATACCAGTGGCCACAGACGGTTTCACGTACCTGGGCATATTTATCTCCCTGGATCCGACACTCCGATATTCCCGCAATTTGGGCCCACCCTTGCAACGTCTTAAAAACGACATTATACACTGGAAAACACTCCCTATCTCCTTATTGGGTAAGGCAGCATTATTCAAAATGATGTCCCTACCACGCTTTCTATATGCACTTCAGAACGCCGCGGATCCTGTGCCCAATTCATACTTTGGGGAGATAGAGGGCCTACAGAGGGACCTACTCTGGGGTGGACGGCCTCGTATAGCCTTAACAAAGCTCACGCTTGGGTGGTACGACGGTGGAATTGGGCTGCCTGACATTAAAAAATACTATTGGGCGGCTCATCTCGCTGCCATTAACCATGGCACTTATGGCCCCCCTGATGCCCCTGGCTTCCGTAAGGACCGCTGGCTACTCCCCGGCGGGACATACAACCGAGCACTATACTCCTCACCTGGTAAGATCCCGCTGACGGGGCCCACCAACCACACGGTTAAGATATGGCACGCTGCGACAAAATCACTGGGCTGGGCCAACAAACTAACGCTAGCTACCCCGCTCTGGGACTCACAAAAGTTAGGATACCTGGGCGCCTCAAAAGGTTTTGATAAGTGGGACCTCATCGGTATTTCCACTATCGGAGATCTTTGGACGGCGGAGGGAGTGAAGTCGTTTAGCACGCTCCAGATGCAACACTCAATGGCTGACTCAGAGTTGTTCAGATACCTTCAGGTCCGCCACGCACTTCAGGCCGCATTGCCAAGGGGCACCTCCCTACCAGCTAACTCCCCGCTAGAAGACAGACTCCTTGATGGCTACCTCCCGGAGCGTGCCATATCCCTGACGTATAGGAAGATAATAAATAACATGCATGACCCCTTGACCCTGCTGCGGGAAAAATGGACAGAGGACGGAATTGAACTAGATGACGAAGGGTGGCAGACGGCGATTTCCTCCCCCAAAACAGTAGCAATTTCGGCCCGGCTCCGCCTGGTGCAACTAAAAATCCTACACAGAACATATTTAACGGGGCCCCAATTGGTACACATGGGGAGGCACACGGATGGGTCCTGTAGACGTGGGTACTCCCAACCAGGCATTTTCATACACATCCTCTGGCACTGCAGGTTCATTCAGGAGTACTGGCACAAGATCCATGCCATCATGAGTGAAACCCTTGAACTTGACATCCGTCCGGAAGCCCCTAGATGCCTCCTAAATATCTGGGAGCCCACGGACCTCAATGCCTATGCCATACACTGAGTGACACTTGCCTGCATGATTGCTAAGAGGAACATTGCGCAGCACTGGGGGGCATCACAGGCACCTGCAGTGAAAGACTGGAAAAAGGACCATGATTGGTGCATACAACGAGAAAAATCTGTCTACATTGCAAGGGGCTGCCCCCGCAAATGGTCCAAAATTTGGACTCCCTGGAACTTATACCGAGGCGAAATATGTACCCCCCCCAGACTTTACGACGCAGATGTCTCCCCGTCCCCGTAACTCCAACTGTACAAATATGTTATGCATTACTGAATCTTTGTGCTTGCAACTACCTATGCGGTGTTCCTACGAAACTATGCCTTGTAGTCGATGTTTCTTTAATAAAAAGAGTTGTAAAAAAAAAAAAAATCCTCTAGTGGCCATATCCAATGTTTCTTCCACCTCTGTGGGTTTCATCTTCATTACATGACCACCAGCCATGTAGTTCCTTTAAAATTAGCTTTATTAATCTGGTGCAATATTGCCCAAGCGGAAGTACTTAAAACTGTAACTCCATTTGCAACCATTACTAAATCCTGACCAATATAGAAAGAAGTGCATAGTTCAAACATGAATCAGACATTCAGTTCATATTTATTTATTTTAAAAGTTTTATATAGCGTGAACTAGACCCATGCGGGTATCAGAGGGCTTTACACGATGAGGAGACCAATGACCAATAAAACATTTAAACATAATAAAGGTACATACAGTGTAGCAGAAAACAACTAACAAAGCGGAGGAGAGAGTTGAGGTTCTAAGCCAGGAGGTTTAATATGTTTAATGGAAATGGTTTATGTCTTTTGCTGTAAGAAATATATTTAATTAGTAGGACAATTACATATATCACTGGCCTCGAAAGGTAAACCAATACAATGTTGTCACTAAAATGAATAACTTCATATCCCATCATATTACACCTTTAGCATTGCACACAAGTACTCAGTCTACCTAATCAAGGGTGCGTAATAATCTTTGTGGGAATCATGTAACTCAATTATTAATCTACTCAACATTAAATCATGTGACTCCTAGTGATGCACAAAATTGTATATTCCCAATAATTTATAAAATAATGACAATACTTAAATCTCATTTGAAAGCATCCTGTGTACGTCAATTCAAAAAAAGTTTGTATCCACTTTTGTAATCCTAAAAATTGGTGCCATCCTTTTTCATTGTGCAAGTCAAGTAGTTTTAGTGTAGACAATTTGATTATGACCTTAGATTCTAATTGGTTCAATCTGTGTTCACCACAATGATAAACTCCAGTTCTAGAAATACCTGAACGTTTCAGAAAATTTGCATTACTGTCAATGCAATCTATTAAATGGATTGCAACTTGGAATTTAGTGTTTCTCACCTTGACATCAGCTATCATATAACTATTATTGTCTAACGATAGTACTAGCATACAATGGTCCACATGGACAGGTGAGTACATAAACCACACATGTGGTCAGTAAGTTAATACAAATATTTACATACATTGACTGCTACATGAACCCTCAATCATCAAGGTTTTATTTTTACATTCTGTACTGAGATTGGAACCCCCCTACCCTAATCCGTGGAAACCTTTATATTCCAGTCAAGATTTCTTAATATAGTTTTCAGGGTCACACATGCTCCTCAATAATATTTCCTGGAGGTTTTCGTGGCGTGAGACTGTCACAGTAGTGTTCTTGTCCAGACCCTGATGCTAAATATTGTCATCAGTTAGTCAACACCTCTGTCTCTGAACAGTTCTCCTCACTCTAAGAGCTTTTAATGGAATACTTAGTTACAAATCTCAGTTGTGCTGGTTTCACTTGTTCCTCCTTCTTTGTACTCAATGATCCCTTAACAATAAATTCCCTGTCCATACTTTCCCCAATAGTCAACGCTAAAGTCAGTTCTAATTTTTTGTATCCCATCTGTAAGAATTTCTCTGTCATATTAGCTATATATTGACATTATTCATTAAGTGTACAGTTTAGTTTAGCCCGTACAAATTCAGCTTAGGGGAAGCTTATTAGCCATACATTACAGATGTCAACTATGGGCATGGAGAGTAAAGCTAGTAGCATTCTCTTTTCTAAAAAATAAAAATAAAAAAATAGACTTGCAATTTCCTATCACTTACATGTCTTCATAGATCTAAGTTTTTCAACTGATATTTATTGCAAGTATATTGAAATGTTACCTTCCAAGAATTGTTATTTAGTTTGTCAATAAACCATACAAATTGATTCTTCAATTGATTTCATAGTACAATAAGATGATCCATATAATGGACCCATAATTGCATCATAAAATTCTCATTAGCCTGTCCCCATGCAAATTCCTTATTGAAATGGGTCATAACTAATTTGCGACCAAAAATGGAATAATCAATTTCAGTTCACATATGTTGTACAAAGTATTCTGCATCAAACGGAAAAAGTTATTCTAAAGAATGAATTTGGTCATTTTAGAGTACTTTAATGTGTGTTTTGAGTATACTTAATATCCTACAGGACATCTGCATGTCCAATCAACATATACATAACACAAACATCCAATGTTACCATAAAAACGACCCTGCTCTACTGGCAACCCTTCCAATTTAGGAATGGCATCTCCTGAATCTTTGACCCTTTCACTGCCAGGCCTTTCCCCCCGTGTCATGCCCTTTATTTTTTACTATTTGGGGTAGGCCCCCATAATTTTTGTCCAAATAAGGTATCCACACCAAATTTGCATCCTTTCCTTCCAACATCTTTAGGATTCTAAAGATACAATGGGTTTGTGGATTCCCTTGGAGGGGACTGAGAAATTAGGCAAAATACAACAACATTTGTTTTTTGAGGGAAAAATTGGATAAAATGCTGGAGAAGAAAGCATCTCGTTTCTTCCCTGCAAATGGTATAAACAGAGGGTTTATGGTGCTAAACTTACCACCTTCCCAGCTTTCAGGAACAGGCAGACTTGTATCAGAAAACCAAATGGGTATGAAACTAATAATGGATGCCAGAAAGCAACACATTTCTGAAAAGTAGACCAAATTCTGAATTCAGCAAGGGGTCATTTGTGTAGATCCTTCAAGGTTTTCCTATGGAAAGTAACAGTTGAAATAAAAGAATATTGACATTTAGCTGAAAAAACAGCCATTTGTGGCTACATTTTCACCTGTAACTTTTTCTAACTATGGTAGATTTTTTAAAGCTTTATACCGTTACCTCGGTGGGACCCTTCTGGTCGCGGGGTTGTATGAGGCTTGTAGGTGCACCAAGAACCCGAGGTACCCAGAGCCAATAACTGAGTTGCACCTTGCAATGCTTTTTCATTGTGTACCGGGTATACAGTAATTCATTTGGTAAAATATAAAGAGTGAAAAATCAGTATCAAGTAAACCTATGTATTTCTGAAATTAGAACAAAATATGGAGTTCAGTAGCAGTGGTTATTTGTGCATCTCTGAATTTGTGGGTACCCATATGAGCATGTGAATTAGAGGGTATAATAAATAATGTGTGGGACGAATACTTTTTGATGAATATAGTTGTGACCTATAAATTAACGATATTGCGCTTAAAACGAATTAATAGAAATGTTTAGAAGTGTGACAGTTAGTGTAGTTTATTTATACCACATTTTCGTGAAGCCACTATTTTATTAAAATGGATGCAGTTTCTAGTGTTTGTTCATTCTAACCCTACACATTCCCCCTCCCAATCAGTATTCCTCTGCAAGCCTTCTCTCCCCACTGTTTCCATGGAATACAGTACAACGTGATGTAACTGATTAGTTATTTTAGAGAGCATGTATTGTAAATGAAACTTTTCATCATGTTCATGATGTAACTTTTTGACGGACACTTCCGCTGGAAGTTCCGTTGTCAGTCAGCTACACATTACAATGTATTTGTTTTTGGTAAAGAATGTTTCATATTCTGTTTTGGCATCCCCGGGGTTCTTTTGCTTGGAAGGTAATGGAAGATTCTTGGTTATTCTTAGAAGTGGGCTATTGTAATAAACTTTATTGTGATCCATTTTCTGAGTCATCTAAAATGTACTGTTGATAATCATTCTATGCTGAATCTTTAGTTTTTCATATTTGTTTATACATAAAACATGTATAAAAGCCCCTGGTTTTATGTGGTTGGGGAGAGGCTTTGATTTTTCTGCACAGAACTCTGTCCATTTGGACTTTCACTTTTCATTTTGAATAGCTTTATTCGACAGCATATATCATAAAAGCTTCAAGTAACATGTTTACAGTAAAACAATATTTGATAAAAAATCTTGCAGAACAGTGCAGATGGGTGCAAAAAAAATCTTAACATAAAGGAAAATCAGCATATATGATTAAAAAGACATCAAACCAATTTCATAAAAGACTTAAATCTGGGACACTATATACATAGAATGGCATAATCCATCGCAATAAACAATGTATAAAGTGCAAGTGCTATCTATGCGATTAACAGTGTTCAGAAATTGTGAAACATTCCAAAATGGTAAATGATTTTAATCACAAGTAATGGGTCACAAATATCTATAGTAAGGTCACACCTTGTTGGGCTCTAATCCTAATTTGCCAAGTTTGGCCTAAAAATTTGGCCACTCCACAGGAAAATAGGACACTGGGATCGGATTTTAAAATACATATAGCAGACCGGTGATCGCGGGTGCCCATGCCACTACATATTGGTTTTAACCATTTGCTCCTAGCTTTATTGTAGGCAGGGCAGGCACACAGGACATGGGCAACACACTCCACCGGAGCTCCACAGCATGGGCAGCTCTCTGTTGTGTCCTCCGCTTTACGCCATTTTGCCATTCGAATGTTAACGGGGAGCGTGCCGTATCTAAACTGGAAGTATACAGTCCTGTCTCGTGGGACCTGGATCACATCTATATAGCGCTCCAAGCTTCTAGTGTGTTTGAACAGGAAGAACTTCTCTGTCAATCTGCCCAACATTGGCTTGCAAATTTCTTGCCTGCCAATCCAATCCCAATAGTATCTCTTGAGTTCCGCTTTACTAGGGGGAACCTGACTATCCCATGCATCTCTAAGACCAAGTTGCATCATAACTTTCTTTACATACGATAACCAATTGACCTTGTAGTTTACGTCCAAATTCATTACCTCCGTTAGAGCTGCAGCATAGTTGGTAAGCTCTTCAGTGCGCCGAAGGCGAGCCCAAAAGAGCAATGGTCATAACCTGGCAATAGCTCTAAACGGACGCCTACCCATGTCATACATTTGCGGTGTTAAAGGGGTGTTGCGCGGAAGCGTCACCAATTCCCTCAATAGTTTGTGCTCAGACCTACTTATTTCATCCACATTTTCGAACCCCCATAGCTCGGCTCCATACATGGTTGAACTAACTGCCTTTGCATAAATTGCTAGCGCAGGGGCAACTGGCCTACTGTACGAGGAGCGATGTTCTTTGCTTAGTGCCCCAGTTACGCATTTATGATTCAGAAGCATTTTGGATATATGGGGCCTCAACAGCATTTTGTCTGAGAGGCATATGCCGAGATATTCAAAGTTCCCAACTCTTTCCAGAGGGGTACCATTTAATGTAAAATTATTCCTAAAGGATTTCGGAGGGTTAAAAACCATAATCTTGGTCTTCGTAGTATTAATAACTAGGCCCCGTGCATCACAAAAGGATTGATATCTGAACAACAATTTTTGAAGCCCAACTGGAGTTTTGGACACCAACAGGGTGTCATCAGCGAAAAGGAGCGTTGGCACTTTGTCACCCACTAAAATAGGCGCATCCGCTGGGTCCTCCTGTAGAAACTTCACCACCCGTTCACATACAAGGAGAACAGGGTGGGAGCCATTACGCAACCCTGGCGCACTCCCTTGTCAACAGAAATCCGCTTCGTTAGCTGACCCTGGGTGCCCTATCTCACCTGAGCATAATTACCATCATGAAGACGGATTAGCAAATTAAGAATTAGCGGAGGAATGCCCATATCATTTAAAATCCGCCACAAATTATCCCTCGGTACCAGATCAAAAGCTGTTTTTAAATCAATGAATGCCATATAAAGGCTACCTTTCCCGATTAAAACCACTTTCCAGTATATGAGCATTAGTCTAAAAACCTGATCGATCGTCCCAGTGTTAGCCCTAAACACCGCCTGGTACTGTGAGAGAATATGTTCATCATCACACCATGATTGTATTCTCTGCAGGAGAACCCTACCAAGCACCTTTTGCATTACATCAGTCAAGCTTATGGGCCTGTAATTTGAAGGGTCTTCCCTATCACCTTTTTTGTAGATGGGAACTACTTCTGCGCCTTTCCAGGAGTCTGGTACTGGGCATCCTACAACAATGGCATTAAAGAACAAGTAAAAATAACTTGACCACCCTCTAGAGTTAAACAAAAATAAATCTCCTGGCAGACCATCCGGTCCGGGGGCCTTAGCAGGGACTAATTTTAAAATCGCAGACTATTTCAACCCACAAGAAGGGGTCTCTGTCATTCCCCAAAGGAGGAACGTCTGGGGTGCCGCATAGCTCCGCCAGACATCCGTCCTCAATGAAGGAATATAACTTTGTAAAATTATTGTGCCAATCATATCCAGTGATATGATTGGGTACAATATTTAAGTCCCTGTTGGCTCCACGACTCACTAAAGACCAGAAGAGATTCTTGTTCTTTTCCTGACTAGCGTCTTTCAGCTATGACCAGTGTCGCTCATCCCACTCAATCTTCGGTTTATGTAAAGATACATTGTAATCTTTTCTAGCCATTATAACCCTAGAACAATTTTTTGTTGTAACTGCTAGGATCAGAGATTGTCTTTTAAGCGTACAATCTAAAGTGTACTATAACTTTTCCCTTTGTTTGTGACCACACAAAATCCCATCCTTACGTGGAGCCTGGAAATACGAACTTAGTGTCTCCACAGTATTAGCATGAGCTTTTGGGATCATATCACCCTTAGATTTATCAGTGGTCATAACACAGAGTTCCGCTGTCTTCTCAGACAAAAATTTGCGAATGGCTAGCAAATTTTCTTCACGCAAGGAGACCTTTTCCCACTTAAGATGCCTCTTACAATTGGAGGGGATGGTATTCATAATGCAAGTTGCTGCCTTACTAATCATGGGACTTAAAACAGGCCACGGGTTTGTCATGGTCATACACAAAGGATTGTGATCACTGTCAGTCGTGGTACCTACAAACATATCGGTCTTCTCATCCCACAGATTTACATCCAGTAAAATATAATGAATTCGCGAGGGACAGCCAATGGTAAACAACCTTTACAACGAAACTTTTACAACGCGATGCCATTACATCGCGGTCTTTACAACGCAAGTCGTTACAACGACTTGCGCTAGATGGCGCTCTAGGACAAGGAATAGTATAATTTACTATTCAACACCTTCCCTACTGTACGTAGACTGGAGTTGGAATAGTAAATTATACTACTCCTAAGTCCAGCGCCCTCCAACGCAAGTCGTTGTAACGACTTGCGTTGTAAAAACCGCGTTGTAATGTACCGCGATGTAAATGTATGCGTTGTAACGTCATACATCCACAGCCAACTCTATTAAAAGTATTTGCCCCCTGTGTGTCAGAGGGAGTTCTTCCATTGGTTGCCCTAAGATCAATCTCTGTGGTCAGCGCATTGAGTTGGATAGTAAGCTTGTCCATTTTTAGATGGGGGATAAGTTAAGATGAGGCACTATCCATTTACCATCAGCCCTGTCATGCTCCAGCAAATCATCTGAGCTCAAGGGCTCAAAAGTGCAATTTAAGTCGCCGGCAACCATAATACGATTACCTGGCGAACAGCTGGAAATGGCCCGCTCTAAAAGCGTGATGGTAGGTGATTGATTGCCCCCCTTAGTTCCTCTGCTATAGAAGTTAAAGAAATCTAAGATGTCCCCGCCTTTTGGGCCACTAATAGTTAGTCTCATGATATCATAACTTAAGAAAGGATGCATGAGAACACGACAGCCTAGGGCAATATTTACCCAGACAATCAAACCTCCCGAGGGACGCCCTCTCCCCACAGTAGTAGCTTGAATACAATAACACGCATATCCTATTTTGTGTAATGGTGCCAGGCTCCAGGTCTCTTGAAAGATACATACATCAAATCCCTCAATAAATTCATTAAAATGAGGGAGTAAGAGTTTATTTTGTAAGCCTGCGACGTTCCACGATATACTCCTAAGTTTACTGGACGTGGAAGTCAAAATCGGTATATCATTTATCGTTTGGAGCAGGTTCAACTGTGCCTGAGAACCAGACACTTCAGGACAAGCTCGAGAATTGCCTGGCCCAGTCTCATGTATGCCCTGGTCAGCCTCAGTGTCAGTACTTAAACCCCCATTCCCATCATTATCCAGTACATTATCTTGTGTGTCTGGACTTAATAGGGAGTTTTGTGTAATATCTAATGCCTTTAGATTTAATAAAAGGATTTGTGAATTATCCTTAGAGCCACAAGTAGTGGAATTTGGAGGCATATTAAGTAAACAGGTGGGCTCTAGTCAGTCAACTGCTTCCAGAGATGTCCCTTGCTCCGGAGTACCAATCGTCCACCCCCTATTCTGCGAGTGAATGCTCCTAAATTGTATAGATGAAGCAGATGGGGAGCAAGTTCTAAATTCTAAAGCAAGAAGATTCTCAGCCAACTCAATGGAACAAAGTGTAAGTTCTATACAACCCCTTGTGTGTCGAATCCAATGTGTCACTTTGTTTGTTAAGGAATCAGGACTTTTGCGAGCTGCATTGGGGTTAAGTTTGGGGACGTTAGTCATGTGAATCATTTGACCTGGTAGGTGCAGGGCAGCAGATGAATAATCGAGTCTGCTGGTGGAAGTTAACAACAGAATTTCTGCCCAAGGGTATACCACTAGATATTACTTGCTCTCGTGGTGAAATAGGCAGAGATATATTAAGGCTTTCTCTCGATGTGATACCCTTTAGGGCAGAATGGCATTTTGGTACAGTGTGATTTCTAATACTGTTAGGATTCTGACTTATAGGGACTGAGTTAATAGGAAGTTTAGGGTCTGAACTAACGAGTCCGCTAGTTTTAACCCTTACAGTAGGAGGTATCATATCCACTGAATCCTTCATTCCCTTAAAATGAACCAGGTTACCTAATTGCTGTGGAGGGGGTGTAGCCAGGGGTAATAGGGTTTTAACCAATGCAGTGAGTTGTTCAATCATTTGCCTCATTGATGTTATTTCTCCCTTAAATGAATTGATGGTCATATAGATATCCTGCAGTTCTACACTACCTTTCACCAGTGGTTGTGTTTGTACTGTACTTATTGATTGTTTGTCTATAGTTAAGTTTGTATCAGGCATAGCTAACACAGTAAACCTGTTAGAACAAGGAACTGTTGGATAGGAAACACATTCTACGGTACTAGTAAAATAACCTAGGTTTTTGATTACCTCATCTTGTGGCCCTTTAGGTATTACAGGTGGTGTTATACTGCCAATGACAGAATCTCCCTTTCTAGAGACTTTCTGAAACATTGCGGGGATGGTTACTGGTCAGGGCGGGCTAGCATGTGTAAGGGGGGAATGGCCATTACTATGCGGAAGTAAGGGTTCTGAGGCCAGGATGTCCTCGCACTCAGTGATAAGAGTGTCAATTCTATCAATGACACAATTTCCCGCTGCCTGCTTCTTGTTTCTCTTAGCCTTTTTTCCCTTGTCTACACCACCATTAATATTACTGCCCGCCTATATGCTCTCCATAGTTTTCCGTTTCCCCATAGTCAACCAAGGAAAATGCAGTCCCCAGACAATAGCCTGCTACAAGGAGATTGAAGGGTCACCAATGCCCAACAACAGTGACTAGATGAACACAAGCTCAAGGTATTAAGTGCCTGCGCCAGATGGCCCAACAAACAGTACATTCAGTTCGCCAGCCCCATATCCAGATGTAATTTTAACACAGTACCTTATCCAGATTGAGTAGGGCCTTGATGGGTAACCCTCAGTCCAGCTTGGAAAAAAGGGGTGGCCCTGCCCTGCCTCTTCCTGGCTATGACGGGCAAGGACAGGCCCGCCCTTGGCCCGGGCTACGCCCGGGCACTACCCGCGCGCGTCCCGCGCTGCGTTAGTGCAGCGGCGCTTTTCAAAGGGCTATGGGCGCATAGATGACGCTTACTCCTTGCGCCTGATTGAGGGCTGCTGGGAAATGTAGGCGATGGTAGGCAGTGATCGATAAAAGCCATTCCCCTCATGGCGGAAGAATAAACAGCCAAGCCGTTCCCCTCACGGCGGAAGATTAGACTGCCAAGCCGTGCCCCTCACGGCAGGAAAATGATCCAAAGGAGCGCGTCCCGCGCTGCGGTAGTGCAGCAGCGCTTTTCAAAGGGCTATGGGCGCATAGATGATACTTACTCCTTGCGCCTGATTGAGGGCTGCTGGGAAATGTAGGCGATGGTAGGCAGTGATCGATAGAAGCCGTTCCCCTCACGGCGGAAGAATAAACAGCCAAGCCGTTCCCTTCACGGTGGAAGATTAAACAGCCAAGTCGTTTCCCTCACGGCGGAAGATTAGACTGCCAAGCCGTTCCCCTCATGGCAGAAGAATGTTCCAACTAAGCGTGTCCCGCGCTGCGATAATGCAGCGGCGCTTTTCAAAGGGCTATGGGGCAATAGATGGCGCTTACTCCTTGCGCCTGATTGAGGGCTGCTGGGAAATGTAGGCGATGGTAGGCAGTGATCGATAGAAGCCATACCCCTCACGGCGGAAGAACAAATAGCCAAGCCGTTCCCCTCACGGCGGAAGATTAAAC
Source organism: Triturus cristatus (assembly GCF_964204655.1). NCBI lineage: Eukaryota > Metazoa > Chordata > Amphibia > Caudata > Salamandridae > Triturus > Triturus cristatus. The sequence continues at coordinate 535,635,258 of NC_140580.1, forward strand.
AGCCAAGCCGTTCCCCTCACGGCGGAAGATTAGACTGCCAAGCCGTTCCTCTCACGGCAGAAGAATGTTCCAAACGAGCGCGTCCCTTTTCACATTAAACTATGTCCGATTATTGAGAGAATTATTAATTATGAGTGATTATTTCCTGTTAGAAATGCTGTTGATGTTGTTTGTGTACCTGACAATTATAGATATTCAAATTATTTTCTGATTTCTGACTTTATACTCTGTATGTGTGCATTATCGCATATACTGAATTACTCTGCATTGCCTATTCTAATATTTTTGTAATAAAAATCTCTGACTTTTATTGATCTAGAACTCTGTGCTTTGGTGGTCCAAGGCACTATTTTGATTTACTGTGCCAGTTTGTTGGCCCTGATATCGGGAAGAGTGGTGTCTCTTATTACTAGATCAACGATGTGGAGCCGCATCACCAAAAGTACATTTTTGGGTTATCAAAATATTGGGGTTTAGTATATTGTGGGGGTTCGGGTTCCCACACTCCGACTTTCAAAAATGTTTCCTTACTTCTGTTCGACTAGCTTGAAAGAAGCTGCATGCAAAATGTTTATGAAAAGCACAAAGGTGTGAGGTTATTTTCTATTTTGCCAGTACTAAAATGCAGATGCTTGAGAATCCACCATTATTTTATGTGCACTTTGCCCTTTAAAAAAATCCTCTTGATTCAAATAACTCAAAATCTTCTATGTAATCAAAAAATGATGCTCAGATGTACAAAGATCTTTACAAATCGAGCATGGAGCGAACAATGTATCTAGTGGTTTTGCAGATAAAAAAACCTGCCAGCAAATTTACAGTTTGTGCGACTTGAAAAACCTTAGTAGCTAAGTAAAAAATACATATTACAAGTTGCAAACGTCTTTGCTACAATGCAAACCACTACACAAGGAAGAGAGGGCATGAGATGGGTGTCCACCCTCCTTACCAATTCTAGTAAGTTGTTTCAGGGTTTTATGGTTGCAGTTGCGGTTGGAATCCATTGATGACATATCGGCTTCTCATAGGGATGGTATTGCATTTGCAAAGGTGATGCTGCCAATAAGGGTCCTCTTCTACTTGGGAATGTGTGCTCAGGAAGTGGGGCGGGAGGACACAGTGGGCCAGAGGACTGTTGTATGCTCCAACCAATGGCCTTTGCTTCATTCCCATTTTAGGTCTCGCCTGACCCAGCGCATGCGCTGGTCTGGCAAGACTTATTGAGAGGGCTCCAAAAAATGCTACCAGGCCAGCCTAGAGCTACAGTGCATGTGCGCGGGCGCGTGCGCCGTGCTTTACCACGAATACTTTCACTTTCGCGGCTGCTTTGATGTTTGACCGCGATCGCGGTCACTTTCACTTTCGTGGCCGCTTGGCATAGCCAATAGGTCTCGCTTTTGGGACCTTATAAGTATTTAGTTATGCAACTGTTGCATGGCTAAACACTTATAAGGTCCCAAAGGCGAGACCTATTGGCTATGCCAATGCTTGTTTCCATATTACAGGGCTGAAAGAAAAATAAAGCAAAAGTATGCAACTACAAGGATTTAAATGTGCTCTATCTCACTGGACTCCATCCTTTCATTCTCTGGCAGGCATTATCGCTTTCTCTATAATATAACCAGGCGGCACGAGTTTTGGGGTGGCACCCCCACCCACTCTTACCTGCGGCCGTAGCAGGGCAGCAAACGCAGCGATCACCAGCACCCCCCTTTACCTGCGGCTGTCGCTGGGCTGCAAACTCAGGGACCGCCACAGGCGGCAAAAGGTCTAGCTACGCCACTGGCAATTGGGTTTGCGTATTCTACCAAAATGCCATTTGTGCTCTGTGACGGGTTAGCATGTGTTGCAGTGTAAAAATAATCTGAGGTCGCAGGCAGATGCTTTACTAAAATCGCATCTGCGACACAGGTTTAGTAAATAAGGTCCTATGTTGCTAAAGTAATTCGAAACAGGAACTGCATGTGCTTCAATAATGCCCCTTCACTTTCAGCATCTAAGCATGCTGTAGAGATGTAAAGGGAGCAGTTCTGCTCGCTTATGAATCAAGTAAGGCTGACAATGTCCATGAAGTGGCAAACATAAAACTTTTAATTCTTAAAAGTTGCTTTGGCAAACCATGACATCTCTGAAAGCGAGAATGCAGAAGATGTTCTAATTAATTGCGGTCGTTGTAATTATGCATTACTTAATATGCTGTATAATTTCTTAAGTACACTGCGGGCTACAATGTACAGGCCATAAAAAATTAAAGAGAAGGAAAATAGACTAGAGGGAACTGAAATAGTCTTTACAGAAAGAGCAATTAGCACGAATCAAACTAACTAGCAAGACAGGCCTAATGTCAATATTTATGAAAGTGAAAGAACAGCTATTTTTAAGTATTTTTCTCCATTTAATCGTTTTTACCCAAAGAAGAAAGTGGTAAACAAACTCTCCCTTTTTTGTTTATTTATTAAAGGCTTTGCAACATGGAACGGTGTTGCTGCTTCATTATCATCTTGTTCTTTGCACATACGGTGCATAATATTTGTAATTTAAATGTCATGAGGTATGGTCAATCTTTAGGACAAACAATACTGGGCCATATGTACTATTTACTGGTCGCAAAACACTGTGTCTGCCCAGTATATATGACCAGCACTTTTGCGACCAGTAAAGATTTTTAAGAGGGAACCTATATACTATAGGTAAGAACTTAAAAATCTGACTTTCAGTGGGTCGGAATCCGACCTACCTCATGCATATTAATGAAGTAGGTCTCAAATTGTGACTCAATACAATTAGACGCCATCACATGGATGGTTACCTTTATTTCAGATATATGAGCCTGCTTTCCATAAACGAAACATGGCTGCATTTGAAAGGAAATGTTTTTTTAAATGTTATTATTTTAGGAGGAGGCAGTGGTCTTGCATTTTTTCCATTTACAACACCCCTTTTCCAGATACCGAATCAGTATCTATTCAGAATCCCATTTTAGGAGTCAAGAAAACATTACTCACTCCTAAAATGGAATTAGTAAAAAGGGAAACACATTTTAACCTTATAGCCCGCTGCCGAGGGTTATATTGGTTGTTAAAGGCACTGAATACAGTTTGGCTTGGGCCTATAATGAGGGAGAGGGCCTTTAACAAGCGGTATAGCCCGAGGCAGAAGGGCTTTATGGGTATTAGAATATTCAACCCACTAAGGTTAGGATGTTCTAAATTAAAAGGGAGAAACATGAAAACAGACGTTGGAATGTTGGAGCTCCAGGCTTATACCAGCCAATATAAGCCCGGAGCTACTCCATTATCTGCAATGGAGCTCTCAACATTCCAGTGTTCTAATGTGGCTTCCTACATTTAGAGTCAAAAAGAGGACCAACGTGCTGGATCTCACAACTGGGGTTTAAGAGAAAATGGTAATATTGTCTCTCAGATAATTAGGATCATACATGTGGCACTAACAGATATCCACATTCAAATATGTGTGAAGTACATACTGTATCTGCTGTACCTGGGCACATGGATGTTCCGCGGGTTAATGGGGTCTTACCAGCAGGCATACAGAAAGAAACTAAAAATGCTTCCTATAGGGCAGATGTGAACCGGCCCATCTGTAGGTACTAGTGCACTGCCATGGAAAAAGAAGTGTGTGTGCTGCTTTCAATGTGCAATGACCCACCTGCCTTTGTGGGGCAGGAAGTTGCAAACACTTCTAATACTTTGCAGTTTCTGAATGTACCGCCTGACCTGGGCTCCTGTACCCATCAGGCCCCACTCAAAACAGCCTTCTTCTACACATTTGAAGATCAGTCAGTTGCAGTTCTAAAGTCATTGCTGTTTCAGGGGCCTAATGCAGCAGCAAACACCTTGTAATCCTGTGTAAAATACATATTTTGATGGGTTCCATACTGAGGTCAAGAGAGGTGCAGACTGTGGGTGCCCCCCCCCCCCCCCCGCAAGTTTGCTACACTTCTTGTGGCACTCTACTAATGTAACTAGCAGTTTATATGTACTTGCCACATCTGTAATTGCACCCAAGGTCAAAATTATTTCGACATAAAACAGGGTTGTGTTGCCTTACATGTTTTTTTCAGTTTAAGTCACTGGCAGATAAAAAGAAATACCCATTTTTATGAATATGAAGGTGCGCTGGTACTTACACTTTAATCTTTTTGCAACATCAAAGGTATTTCACCATTGGTCGTATGGGACTTTGTTAGTTGAGTTGAAGCGCTGTGAGGGAGATAACCTTAGAAATATATTTCCAACTTGTGAAGTCAATGCGACTGCACAGTATGAACCAGGAGCAATAACTATGATTAAATGGGTTTATTTTAGAATATTTATCAATCCGGCATATCAACAGAATAAAAATAATTTTACAAGATATAATTAAATGACTTGCAGATAGAACGTTCACAATAGGTTGAGCCATCACAATATGAGAAACAGAATGGTGACAGATGTGATGAAAAAAAACAATTGTCGCAAACAAGTGTTCCATTAAGAAACTTCCATTTACTATTCTAAACATAGATAGAGATCAGAAGTCCTAAAGGGAAGTTCTATTCAGGGAGCATAGATGTGTCAGCATGGAGTCAAACTTCGGTAGAAGTTCAGGAAATGAAAGAGTGTTCGGCATGAAACTTTACACTTAGGGTAAACCCAGCAAGAGAGATCTGCTCTCTCTCAGAGTCAGGGAAGGTCTGCCTAACTAACTATGAAAACACCAATTAGATATAACAGTTGCTTAAAAAACATCCTTATCTCTCCTTACACCACCAGAAACAAACCATATTGTTGGCTATGAAGAGCATCAGCACACACCCTTACGTTTCCCATCTCAATCAAACTGGGACTGCAGCAGTGAGCCTCGAACATGCCACCATCCTGGTACATGATAAACAGAAGGCCTCCTTTGACCATTAGTTCTAGGGAGTTTTCTGCCAGTTTCCTCCCCTCAGGCCTCACTATCAGTCTTCTAATACAAACAACGAGTCTTTCTCTAAATTACCTGCAAAAGGAAAGAAACATCTTACTGGCAAAGTTAAACACTTTTTCAGTTAGGACCTAAAGTCAGGCTAAGATAACTCAATAGTCAACCTGAACTTTGGTTACATGGTAATACATACACACATATATACTGAGAATACATGGGATACATGAATATAAAGAAAACATAGTTACTTAGAACAATGAATCAAGTGGATTCTCTAATGCATGAGTTCTGGATGACTACACTTGTTACATTTCATGAATTAAATGCATCACACATTGAATTAAATGCATCACACATGTTAATAACGTTAAGTCACACATTGAATTCAAATGTGGTATATGAATATATATGTGTATGATTGTAATGTATAAAAGGTGGAGCCTAAATAATTCTGCTCCAAATATACTGTGAGTCACTGTTAACTGAACTGATTGCTAGGAGTGATACTAATAAATAATTCAGTGAGATAACCGTTCCTGCGAGAGTTGCGTTTGGAGGACCAAAGACTGACTAAAAAGCCATATGGATGACCAGTGGGCTCGATATTATCCTCATTAATAATTTATTACTTATTTGAAAACATTTTGAGAATATTTAACTCCTGTTTTAATGCTTGGCTTCTTTTCTTCTAAATATAATCTGAACTGCATGGTTCTTGAGAGTCTCAGATATATCTGAAAGCCTGTCTGTTTGTCTCATGTAGGGCTATCTCCACATAATCATCTTGAAACATGCATTTTCCCAGAAGCCTAACATGATTGTTACCTTGTTATGTATATTTTTACTGCCCCATGTTCCATATTCTGGATAATGCAGGCATCTAGTCAAAGGAGATTTTATCAGCACCATTGGAGACATTCTCCATAGCAAGTGCAAGCAGTTCATCAGTAGAATTAACAGCTTTGAGATAGATGCACTGGGTTTCTTAACCCTCAGTATTGAGGGCAGGTTGCCCCATGCATTAACCGCAGTTAGTTTCGATTGTTCACCCATCATATCTCACTACGCAATGCTTTGTCTGAACCTGCAGTAGCTTGTTTTGTACCACATGATATGATCACTAAAGGCCTTATTGCGAGTTTGGCAAAGGGGATACTCTGTCATGAAAGGTGGCAGATGCCCCATTCTCCATATTTCTAGTGCATGATATACACTATATGTAATTCGGTGGATGGCATTTCCATCACAAATTTGATGGGCTATCCGGTCTGCCAAGCTGTAAAAAAAGGCTTTTAGTCTGATAACCTTCCATCAGTTTGCTGGATGTTTTGGCCACAAGACCACGAATCCCACGCGCCTCATGTGGAGTACGTAAATGATTTATAAAACATTCATGAACTAGGATAAAAGCCATGTTTTTCTTTTGGTGTGTGGCATAGTCTAGCTGCCCAGCGTTGTATCAACTGGAGATGCTTGACCAACATTTTGAGAAAAATAAATTTGATTTTAACTGGGAAAAGGACGCCCACTGGATGGTTTACATGCATGGAGATGCCTTGCTAACGTAATTGCCCTGATTGCAATCAAAAGAAAACACTTCCGTGTGGATTGCCATGGGAAGTGGGAAAGTGGTAAATGGGTTGTTGTCCAGGCCCAAATAAGAATCTTAATCTTACTGAACTTAAGACACAGCTTGCTACTTGTAATAAAGTCTTGTTGTCTTCTTTTTTTGTTATATAAATTACATACTTTATCTAATACGGATTAACATTTTGTGGCACATCATAGGACTGGTAAAAATGTATTGGCCACCAACAAAATATAAGATCATAGAAGGAGGTTAGAAATCAAAGTGTGACATGGCAGTGAGATTGAGATAAAATTGGCCCATCATGGTGTACCATGTAGTTCGTCTCTGGTGATGTGAGCCTTGGGATTCAGAGTAATGAACAAACATTTGCCTTCCACGCCTCTAAACGTAGAAATAAAGTCATCAGATGTAGTCAACAGGTAGAACTATAAAGGTGAGCTTCATGCAGTAGCCGCACCCAGAGAGGCATCATTACCTGCAAAAGTGTAGTTTGTGAGGCCATGGGAAGGTCCTGTGCACACAGGCAGTTGTAAGAGTCAAATGAGAATCGAAGGGAGACAGTGGTGAAAGTGGAGGACATTGTCAATGGTTAGAGTGTAGACTTAAGTTTAGAATTAGTGATTGTCCACTTTAGGTTGGCTCAAGTTTCAGGCTTTTGCCATCATGTAGTAAGACAGGCAGAGGAAGCACGTACAGTTGAGCTTCCCAGCCAACATATCCAGTATACAATGTCATGAAACATTGATGATGACCTTTTAAGAGGCTTGACTAAGAACTTGAGATAGGGTTTTTGTGAGAAAAAAAGCACCGTCTTTGAAATAAACACAATAACCAAAACCTTAGCAGGAAGAGGCTGTCTACTCACATTCTTCAGACTAGAGGCTTATCAGCGGAACCAAGCACAGCGCTAGCAGGTGTTAAAATCTATAACTCAACAAACATGAGCAGTGTTGGGATAGGCATCATGACTGCTTGAGGCATGAGACATGAGGGGCAGGGAAAATGATAGAGATAAAAGAGAATAAACCAAAATAAATTGCCAAGAGATGAAAGGTAGGTAAAATAATACCAGGAGAAGAAAACATGTACAAGGCTTTAGAGAATGGCTGTAGAGATGACGATGTGACACGGGCATGGAAAAATGGGTTTGAGAAGACAAGTTCAAGCTGGAACAGTTATATAAGTCAGAAACAGGAGAGAAATGTTAATTCCACTCTCAACCTAGTGCAGTTACATCCCCATATAAACACAAGCTCATTAGCAGAGCATTGATTTCCAATTATCTGCATAGCAGAAATTTACTATGACTTTTGCTCAATTCCTACATTTTTGTCCTTTAAAGTATTTTTATTTGTATACATTGCATTATACATTGAAGTATTTTTTCAGTATAAAGCAACCTGCATGCACTAACTGAAACGTATTACATAGCAATGTGTATTTAACAGAGAGTAGGAATGGGGGAGGGGAAAAAGTCCATGTGCATCAAAACTTTACTTGTTTCTCGGTTGACCAATTAAACATCTAGACTGTTGTTGAATTTATCACTAGAATTCTTTAGCTTACAGAATAATATTTCCATTGAAGGAAAATGAGGTATTTCTTGTAGCCAACCCAGTTAATTTCAAGTTAAAGTTATTCTTTCTTTCCAATCACTACAGCTTTCTAAATGAATATCCTCAAAACAATCAAATGGCCTCTAGATGCAATATTTCACTATTGCAGAGATGTGGAATTCCTATAGCCCGACGCTTAGGACATATTGTTTGACGTCAAGGGCAACAATGTTTTCATGTGTATTTTGGACAAGTAGGCCCAACCCCCCTGGGGAACAAATCCTATAGCTCCCAGTTTGCAGTACCACATTATGGATCAGGGAAGGGGACTGTCTGCAGTCAGTTAAGGTCATGTTTTTGTCCATATATTAATGCAGTTCAAACTTTTATTTATGGTTCATTAATTGAAAGCCTTTATTATTAGGGTGAGCACTCTAAGTAAATGTTGTAAGCTCTGATTACACTACTGACAGTGGTTCCTGTATAAAAATGTGTACCCACGTTTTCAGCAATATGAGGCTATGTATAATGCTCCCAGAATGCTCTCTGATTTGATACAAATATTTGCAGAAGCTTGAAAGCAAAATTGATGATTATTTCCTTTCAAAATAAAATGTCCATAAAAAAATGACAACAGGATTTTTTTTTTGCTAAACTACTGTGAAATTTCAGGTACCATTTTTTTGCAGCATAATTTAATTGCATTTGTTGATGCATGCCAATATATAAATATTTTTTAAATTTTTTTGATTAACAAACATAAACATGTTGGTCACGTCACAGTTTCCGATCATTGAAGTTACAGTGGTACAGCCTGGGACCCATAGACATTTTTGCAACTTAATATGGTACAGCAGAGCAGGAACAGACAATATCATCATTTTATTGGGTCAACATTTCCTCAAGGGGGGAGAGGCTGGGGGGCTCACAGATGTTACCGCGGTATGTATTCCAGGGAGACCAGACCGCTACCCATTTTCCGGGACACCCTCTCGAAACATATACTATCTTTTCCTGCAGCATACACCAGTCTATGTCTTTCTTCCATGCACCAAGCAATGGGGGCGCTTCCGCCCCCCCCCATAGGCGCGCTATGTTATGCTTTGCAATCACCAGCCCCAGTGTCGCCCACAATTTGCCTTTTACCGATAGGTCCGTGGGCTCCCAAATGTTTAGGAGGTATCGTTTAGCTTTGGGCCGTAATTTTACCCCCCAAACCGTGCCCATACAGTCATGTATCTTCGCCCAGTATGTTTGAATTTGTGGGCACTCCCATAATGTATGAAGAAATGTCCCCCTCTCCCTGCAACGCCGGCAACAGAGCCCATCCGTACTCCTCCCCATCAACACTAGCCTGGTGACCGAGACATACACCCGATGTAGTATTTTGAGTTGTATCAGCTGCAACTTTGCCGATATCGCCACTTCTCTGGGGGAGGAGAGCACCTCCCTCCATTCCTCATCATCGATTTCCAGGCCGTCCGCCTCCCACTTCTCCCTGAGGGAGCCCAGTAGATCCGGGGAGTGATGTATGAGTTTCTTATATGTGAGGGACATCGCCCTTTCCGGTAAGTAGCCGTCAAGTAGTCTATCCTCTAGGGGGGAGGATTCCGGGAGCGTTGTCCCTGGTGGAATGTTAGATTGAAGAGAGTGCCGGACCTGCATGTAACGGAAGAATTCCGTGTGTGCCAACTCGTGTGACTGCTGTAGGGAGGCAAAGGGCACCATTCCCCCCACAGGTCCCCTATACGGGATATACCGATCAGATCCCAATTGCGGAATCCCTTAGTGCGTCCCAATGACCCGAGCCTTTCCGACACCCAGGGCGGGGTTGCCTTCGTAAGTTTGCCAGCCCACCCTAGCTTCCGGTTCACAACATGCCACAGTTGGACCGAGTTTTTTTTAGGCCCCCTGAGGTGGAACTTATTAGGTCGCGAGTAGAGTGCAGCCTCAAAATTCCCTCCGCGGAGGAGCCATCTATCCATCGCATACCCGGGGTTGTCCCCACTACCATACGTGCCCTGATTAATCACCGAGATATGCGCTGCCCAGTAATATTTGCGGATGTCCAGCAGTGCTATGCCCCCATCGTACCACCCCAAAGTAAGTTTCGGGAGAGCCATGCGCGGTGAGCCACTCCACAGCACGTCTCGCTGAGTGGCCTCAATATCTGCAAAATATTTGTGTGGAGCGCATATAAAAACCGCAGCAGCGCCATCATTTTGAAGAGGGCCGCACGACCCAGCAGTGACAACGGGAGCCTCTTCCAGGTTGCTGTGTCTCTCTGGAACCTCTGTAGAGGTGGCCTGAGGTTATTTTCAAAGCGAGTTTTTGTATCTCCGGAGATGTAGATTCCGAGATATCTGAACCCTTCCGTGGCTATCTGGATCGGGCAACCACGCGGAACAGGAGGAGGGGCCCCATGCAGCACATAAAGCAATGACTTTCCCCAATTGATGCTATAACCGGAGTTTTTCCCAAAACTTGTGAGGATGTCTAGGGCCACCCGAAGTGATTTAGAGGGGGAGGCAAGGTATAGCAGGACATTGTCTGCATATAACGAGATCCTGTCCTCCCACCTCCCGTCCATCTCAGCCCTCGTATCGAGGGATCCTGTCTTATCCAGGCTGCCAGAGGCTCCAGGCAGTGCAAACAGTAAGGGTGAGAGGGGGCAGCCCTGTCTTGTCCCCCTCTCGAGTTCAAAAACCTCGGAGCTTTTATTATTTACCACCACCTGGGCCAAAGGCTCGGTATATAGGAGGCGCACCCATCCAACGAAGTTGGGACCAAATCCCAATCTTGCAAGGACCGCCATCACATAGGGCCATTCCAGCGTATCAAATGCCATAGCGGCATCAAGTGATGCCACCACCGCGTCTTCCTGGAACGTATGGCGGCGTCCCATCACGCCATGGAGCCGTCACAGATTAAGGGCTGTATTTCGATGCGGCATGAAGCCCGATTGGTTGGGATGGACCAATTTAGTGATTATTGGTTTGACCCGGTTCGCAAGGAGCTTAGCCAGTATCTTAGGCTCAGCATTCAATAATGATATTGGCCTGTATGAGGAGCAGCGGTCCCTGGGTTTCCCATCTTTGGGGATAGCCACCAGGGTGGCGATGCGTTGGTCTCTCGGTAGTTTCCCCAACGCCTTGCTGTCTTCAAACATACTTTTGAGATGTGTACCCAGGCAGTCAGGCCGGAGCTTGTACAGCTCAATAGGTAGGCCGTTCGGGCCCAAGGCCTTCCCAGTCCACAGGTCCGTAATTGCTTTGGCAAGTTCGGCGACGGTGAGGTCGCCATCTAGAGTTTCGCGATCCTCATCAGAGAGCACAGGTAACCTGATGTCCTTCAGGAGCGCAGCAGAGTCCTCTTCTGACCGGTCCGTGCCTCTGCTGTACACTTCTTTGAAATGCGCAGCAAATTCGCCTATTATCTCCTGCGGTTCGGTCAGGGGAACGTCCCCTGCAGAGCGGATTTCGGCCACCACCCTCTGTGCCCTTTGTTTTTTATCCAACCAGGCGATTAATTTACCCGCCTTGTCCCCTTGGTCGTATAGCTGACCTCCTTTGTGTCTTGCTAGCGTCTTCACAGCCTCCGTGGCTAGGGCCTTATACTCAGCAGCTTTCAACTGCATTTGATGCTGGGCCTTTACGGTCCCACGCACCTGCGCCTCTCTCTCCAGTGCGAGAAGATCCTGCTCCACTGCGTGCATCTGCGCTTCCCTTTCCTTACGCTGCCCGGCGATTTTTGAGAGGGCCTCCCCCCTCACTACAGACTTAAATGCCTCCCAGAGGGTAGTAGGGGCTTCCACTGTCCCAATATTTTCAGTGAAATAGTGATCTATTGACTGCATGAGTGCCTACTTAATTTCGGGGTTACGCATCAACCAGGGGTTTATGGGCGCCACGCATCCCACCCTCTGCTCCCCGATTGTTAGATGCGTCCACAGCGGAGAGTGGTCTGATATACCCCTTGCCAAGTGTTGGACGTCCTGAACCACGGTGTCATGCTGCAGGAGAGTAAGAAGGTAGTCTATCCCGGAGAATGTATGGTGCGGTCCCGAGAAGAATGTATATTGTAGCTGAGTGGGGTGACGTAGGCGCCAGAGGTCCACCAGCCCATACGCTTCCAGTAAGTTGGAGAGCCACATTTGCCCCGCCGCAATGTTACACGGCGGGTGTCTATCCAAGTCCCCAGACACTACTGCATTAAAGTCTCCCCCAACTAAGAGTTTCCCTTCGGGAAGAGAGAGAAGGAGTTCCCCCAGATCTTGATAAGATTGAGTCTGGAGACCAGGTGGAATATACACCGTCACCAGGTTAAGTGTGCGGCCCTCCCATTTTCCCGTGAGCACTGCATAGCGGCCCAGCGGGTCCGTTTTCATGTGTTGAATTACCATTGAAAAGTTATGGCGCACCAGAATGCCCACCCCTCGGAATCCCGATGTGAAGCCGGCATGCGTGGCCAGAGTGTACCCCCATCTGTTGAGTGCCTGACATGTGTTCCCGATGAGGTGCGTCTCCTGCAGTAGGACAATATCTGGGAGGTGTCTTTTGACGAATTGGAGTACTATACTTCTCTTAAGCTTGTCCCCCAATCCGTTTACATTCCAACTAAGCACTTTGATACTCTTATCCCACTTCATAGCCATTCCCAGAGATGATGTCAAGCTGTCGTCCACATGGCATGCAACACCGCTCCATCGCACAAGGATTGTTCTCACGTGACCAACTGAAACTCCTGCCTCCCCTATAAATATCCCTAATAACCCCGCGACCCCCCTGAAACTGTAGCCCCCCCGCCTCCCGTCCCTCCCTGCTACCCTGCCGTGTAGGTTTACAACTACCCACATCCCCCAACTAGCAGAGCGCCTTTCGCCCTAAACAAAAAGAGAGAGAGAAAGTCCCTCCCCTCTACAAACTTAGTGGTGAGGCGTGCGCTATCACCAGCTCCAGCCGGTGGGCGCCTCCCCCCATTGTGTTTTTAAGTCTTCTCCGGTCCTAGCGAGCCTGTCACCACATTAGTTTCAGTGTCCCCTGCTGTATTGCCCCGCCCCTCCTTTGATTGTTGTGTTCAATGTCATCAGCAAGTGGGGCACGTCACCCACACCAAGCAGGCATGTAAGTCTCCAACCCCTCCCAAGATGAGGCCCCTCTCCACATACCCCGAGAGGGTGGCCCCCACACCCGCAGCACCTTCCCAGGCATACCCACCCTGCAATATCTTAGAGTAAAATTATACATTACAGGTCAGTGTTTAATCGTCCCTGGGGGGGAGGGGGACATACTCTCATCAGTGCCTGCGCCCCTGTGGTCTTTAGATGCCAGCCAGGTCCGGACTGCGGGATCTTAAACGCCAGGAGCATTGACTTAATTTATCCACCTCCGACCCGCTGACCCAGGGGGCCCGCGAGCCGGTCCGAGCCCCACCCCCGTCGTCCCTTGTCGCGCCGGCCGACGGCCGCGAAGCTCCCCTGTCCAGCCAGTCCTGTACCTCTGACGGCATAGTGAAGAAGAGGGATCTGCTGCCATCTAGGACTTTGAGCTTCGCTGGGAAGAACATCATGTACTTGATGCCCCTCTCCCGCAAAGTTGCTTTCACCCCTTCAAACGATCGTCGCTCCAGTTGCACCTTCAGCCTGAAGTCGGGAAAGAATCTCACCGTCGCGTTTTCGTACTGTAGGTCTCCCTTCTGTCTAGCGGCCTGCAGGATGGCGTCCCGATCTCCGTAGTTGAGGATCCATGCGATAATGGTTCACGGGGTTTAGGCCTAGGGACCGGTGCGCGGTGAGCCCTCTCAACAGAGAACATAGCAGAGAGTCGCTTCAGTTTCAGGCTGTTGAGGATCAGGTCCTCGAGTAACAGGTCCACGCTAGGCCCCTCCGAACCCTCCGGAACCCCCACCACGCGGACGTTGTTCCTTCGGGCCCTCCCTTCCTGATCCTCAAGCTTCAGGGCCACCTGGTGGTGCTGGTGGACAAGCTCGTTTACCCTCTGTTCAAGTTTCTTGGAGGAGGCCTTAAGTTCCGCGATGTCAGTCTCATTAGTTCTGGCCTTGTCCGAAGTTTTATTGAGGTCTGTACGCAACAGGTTCATTTCAATGGACATTTTGTCGATTTTAGTCTCAAGGGTAGTCCCCAGGGTCTGTATGGCGGACATAACGGCTGTCAAGGAGGACTCCGCCAGCGTCTCCCACTCCCCCGTTGTCCCCTCGGTCTGAGGGGCCGGCCTCGGGACTGCGTACTTATCCAGTTTATTTGTTTGGGCCGCCGCCGCTCCTTTGGGCCTCATGGTGAGTTCCACGCGAAGCCACCGGTCCCCAGAGCGAGTCGTGATTCAGGCCACCTCTCTAGCAGCGCTCCGCAGGCCAGCCGCTACCGCACCCTGTCGAACGGGGCACCTCCGTCAGAATTTGCGATACCTCCTTGCCCCGCAGCACCGACCGCCACCCGGCCGCCAGCGGATCCCTGCAGACAGGATAGTCGGACTGCTGTGTGTCAGCCAGATCTTCCTCGCCACTCAGCCGTCCCCGGACCAGCCTGAAGATAGGGGGGGGCCCCAGGACCAGAAGCCCACTACATGGGTCTCCCCCGCCGATAGGCCCAGTTTCGACCGCTCGAAGGCGGACCAACAGGCGCAGTGCGATGGTATCCCCCCGCCGGCCGCCTCGCCACCGCACCCGGCCCCACGGCCCGGGGGCAGCAAGGATCAATACCCGGGTGTCTGGCTCCCTCCTCGGGGCCCCGCGGGATGGATGCTCCCCCTCAAGGTGCGTTCAAATGGGGACCCGCTGGGGAGAGGCCCAGGCAGCTCACGGGGCAGTTCAGCTCAGCCCCTACTGCAGCTCTGAGGGCCCACCGCGCCGGTCCTCCGCCGCGCTCCGCCACTCACACGTCGGCCGGGCGTGCAGAACCAATGCTCCAGGGGTAACTGTACAACTCCGGTGATGAACTCCTCTCTGGGCGCCCCCTAATGTCCACCGACTCAGCCGCCTCACCTCCGCATCTCTGAGCCTGCCGCTGTTGTGGTGAGACCCGCTGGGCCGTTGCTCCGAACGCCACGGGGAGGGCGGCGCTCCGCCCCCCAGAGCCGGTACCGGCCTCCGACCCCCACAGGCGCCGCGCCCGCCTCCGATGCAGGTCAACCGGAACTCCCAGTGCTGGCTGCAGACCTCCGGATAGGCCACCGCGCCGGGGCGTTGCGTTGGCTTCTCTGCCCGCCTCCGCACTGCTCCCAGGTGCCACCCGGCTCATCCGCTGTAATTTCACGGTGGAGGCGTCTCCAGCTCCCGGAGTCTCAGGATTTAGGAGAGCAGGTCACCAGCAGTATTCTGGCACAGCGTGACCGCTCTGCATGGGCGATGTTGGGCGGATTTTTCCGGGGAAAGACGCCGCTCCGACGGAGCTCGAAACTAAACGGCCATCTTCGCTGTCGCTTAGCCACGCCCCGATGCATGCCAATATTCCCCAAAAATATTCAGAATGGAAAATCAGTGTAAGCAGTTTCAATAACATTATGGGAAACAAAAATAAACAAGCATTGGCAAAGCCAGTAGGTTTGAAATTGGTGGTCAGCTTTTTAGTTTTGTCAATAAGTGACTTGTTTTGGCATGGTTTTAGAAAACCTTATTAGTGGTGGAGCTTCCGGGCCATCACCATTATGACAAACATTGACAAAAGCACACACTGCAAAAGAATGCTGTCACTTACAGCGAAACCAGCCAATACAGCAGGGGTCTTCAAACTGTGGGGCGCGACCCCCAGGGGGGCCGTGGAGTGATGCAAAGGGGGTCGCGCCTTCCCAGTCACACTTCTGCCCAGGCCCAAGGGCTTCAGCATCCCCCCACACTTCCCCCCCCCCCCCCGTCCTGTGTCTCAGCCCGGGCTGATGCAGTGAAACTTGAGATGCTGGGGGCTCAGCTGGGCAGTGTCTGGATTCCTATCTCTGGCACCCCCGTGTTTTTTCACAGGTCTTTAAAGACCATTTGCATTTTAACATGCCTTTGTAAACTGCTTACAGAGGCTTAGGTTTTTTTGCTGGTTCCAGTACCCCCTGGGTCCCCACTGTGCCTATTCCTTACATTTGGATTTTACATTCACTGCCGTAGTGTGAGAATGCATTTCATGGAAAGGAAGACAAAGTTGGCTTCCTGGGGGCGCCGTGTGTGAACGTTTATTGTGCTTTTGAAGCACCTGCTGCAGCGTTTCTTTCCCGGCAATTGCCAGGCCTCACATAAATGTCAAGATAACTGGTGTGATTAATTATCTTCCTGGAGAGAGATGAGCATTGTGTGTAGTTGAGGTTTTGACTTAGGTGAAGTTAGTGCAGAGGGTTAATATGCCTGCTGCAAAGAACGTGTACCAAGTAGATTACAGAGGGCGTAGGATGTAAACAGATCAGCAGATTACTGCTTTCAAAAGAGACATCCTTTTGTTACTTGCAATTTATAACTTAAAGTCCTAATATAGAATAGTGAGCTATTAACTTTCATCCTAGAACAGCATGCACACTGCAAAGAGTACATTATTAGACCATTGATTAATGTTGCAAAAAGGGTTAATTTGGCTAGAAATCAATTCTTATTATTAAAGGAAACTCCCAACTATGCTGTTTCTTTTTCGACTCTGAGTTTGTGCTTCTCCACACCAAGCACTCTTGAACTATACTGCCTACCAGTATGGATGATATGTGACTCCTATACTTTTAGTCCTTTGGCTTATGTAACATTTCCTATACACTGATTTACACACTTATGATTGATTGTCTCTGTGTAATGTGTGTGTGATGCAAAGTGCTCGGACACCCTACACTGGTATGAGTGGCACTATATAACTAATTCAATGCATCTGAGAGTGTGGGGTTATGGAGAATTGGTCACTGTTAAAGGGTGCTAGTGAGAGAATCCGTGGTGGGGTGGTTATTGGGGGGGCACCAACAAACATTGTCGCACAGGGCACCACCAGCACTAAAGCCGGCCCTGGGAAGTATGCACAGATAAGCGCTGAAAATACCGCTTTAGGTGACTGCTTTTTTTTGTACCGACTGGGCCATCAAAATAATCTGCTGGTAACCCTAACCATAGGACTGGAAGTTTGTTGCAGGATCAGCACATTATTTATTTCCTTCACCCTCGATCCCCGATTAATGCCGCAATAGTTTAACTTAGATCTTAAAGTCTACGCCCCGTCAATAACATGCTGAGATACTTCATGGGTCTGGGAATGCACCCTGCATTCAGACAACTCATTCCTCATTCTCGCCCTTTATTGTCACGCTCACCTTGCACTCACAGTGATCACAATGCACTCACACTGATCACCATGCACTTGCACCATTCACCCTCTCACCTTGCACTCACAGTGATCACTCTGCACTCAAAATGCACTTATCCTGCTCACACTATACCTCAACCTGCAGCCACACGAGTACACTACTCATCCTGCACTCATGTGACACTTCACTCACCTGTCCCCCTCACTACTCAATATGCAACTCACTCAAACAAGCCCATCAGTAATCATACATTCATTCATCCCATTCTGAACTTGCATCCGCACCCAAAATGAGAGAGGACAGCAAGGGAGTGAGAGAATTTGATTGAAGAGGTCAGGGATGAGGAGAAATGTGAATTGCCGAAGAGAAGTGTGGACACGCAAGAAGTGAGTGTGATCCAAAGGTGAGGGCTTCTGTTAGAACAAAGGGGAGATGTGAAAGAGGAATGGGGGGACTGAAGAGGTGTAAGATACAAATAGACAAAAATTTGAATGAAGAGACGAGGTGAATGAGAAGTGCTGAGGGGCACGGGAGGTGACAGGCCCAGAGAGGCCATGAGATAAATGTGAGAGACTGTTAAGAGATGAGGGCAGTGAAAGGACAGAATGGCAAGAGGTGATTAAAGGTGAAGTGAGAGGTTGAATGGGGAGAGTTCAGAAGTTGTAAAAAGGGGTGAAAGAAAATGACCTGCAAAGTGAGACAGGGATCCGGGGTTAGGAGAGGAGAGAGGGATGGAAGGGAGGGGGTGAGAGGAAAGCTGCATGGGTAAACGGCTTAACTCTACACAAAACCGCCAGGGTTTTAAGGGACCCCTGCTTCTTCCGGTCAGGGCCAGGTGAGCTTCTAATGTGGCAGCACGTATTGCTGCAGAGTGGAAGGCCCTTCACAAAGGTTGACTTGAAATCTTTCTGATGATAATTGCTGTATTTTGGTTATAAATGGGTACTGATTGGGTGAAATCTTTCCTCAGCGTTACTGTGTGTAACAAATATCAAAATAATGAAGCAATGCTATCCCAAAATACGCGGCATCACATAACCTCATTTACATTTTCATCCCACGCAATTTAGTCAACAGGTATAGACATTTTTGTCAGGAGGGGGTCCTTACGCCTCAAAATGTTGACAGGGGGGTCTCGGCATCCAAAAGTTTGAAGACCTCTGCAATACAGGGAGGACAGAATTTTAACAAACACAAAAAGTCACAGTCAACGCCAGACCAAATTAAGGGGCCCAATTATCAAAGAAAGTCTCAAAAGTGCACCCATGGGTATGTCCTTGTATTAAGTGCATCCATGCGGCTTTTGGGAATTCCTAAGAATTTACAGAAGTAGGACAAGAAATAGTACTCCTAGAAAATATTTGTGAACTGCATTTTAGAATGAGCAAATATGCATGTGCAGATTTGCTCATGAGAAACTCTGAGCGTTTACAAGTTCACTTTCCCTTCAACCACTTTTTTCCCAACTCTGAAAGAAGGTTTACATCTGCCATTGGAGAAGTGTGGCTCAATGATTAGAGAGGCAGACCCTGATGCAGAGGTCTAGCCCGGGACCAGGGTTCAATTCCCTGCCTTGGCGGGTCTTGGGCTCAAAAATTCCACGGACCTGATAATTCTCGCCTCGGTGCCTATTCCAATCATGGAGTCCCACTCTGCAACTCTGGGCAATAGCTTGCTTAATCTCCACAACAGCCCCCACAATGCTAAGGATGCCTGGCCTCCACCTTGGGGGTGCCCAGGAGTGGACGCCTCACAGGAAAAGCCAGGATGGGTTCCACAGCGGTATTCGTACAAGCGCCTTGAGACCCTTACGGGTGTCGCGTGGCTCCTCGAGACTGCTCCTCAGGATGACGCTGATGCTATAGGGGGTCCCCCTCCCATCCGTCCCCAACCCGGTTTCGTATAACAGACCCTCGGGTTTGGGAGACAGGTGGGTGAGGGAAGGAAGGGAGGAGACCGCAGGGAAAGGGTCCTGAAACGAGAGAAGGAGAGGGTTAGGAACGATACTGTCTCTCTCTGAGCTGGAATACGTTCCACGGAGCTTCCTCTAATCACCTGTCTCTTTCTCCTCCCTAGACGAGGTAGGGGGTGTCTGTTTCTTCGTTGCCTGGCAGGGCCGCAAAGTCCGATCTCCTTCTTGGCCAGAGAGATTGATGGGGCCGCGAACACCGGCTACGAGCGCTTCCAGCCCAATGAGTTTATTGAAGCTGCGCCCTAGTCGGAATGGTAGAACGCTCCAGACCCAGGAATCCTTGGGGCCTGGGCGCACCACGTAGGGATGAGATCTGGAAGAACTGGTACTGATAGCAAGGAATAACCACCAGCGCTTCGACTCCGAGCCCAGGTATCCGTGGGGCTGGGGAGCGCGGGAAGGCGGTTTTGTAGTACAGAAACGGAAGGAGAGTAACTGGTGCCCGCGCTTCTACTCCAAGCCCAGGAATCCTTGGGGCTGGGGAGCGCTGCGGTACCGGTTCCGAAGGAGCAAGTATAACGGAGGTAGAAGGTGATGAGAGGGAGAGACCCTCCAGGGACTTATCACCTGTAACCCAGCGGGTCTTGAGGAAGGAGGGCGTGACGGTTCACTCACCCGGACCGCTGCCTTCGACGACGATCTGGGAGGGGTTCAGAAGGTTGGCGTGCAGGTTTCCCCGGACAGAAGCACGGGCAGAGGAACGCTGGGGTTTTCGTAGCTGAGACGAACACAGAGCTGCCGCCGGCCGTTGACTGGAAACTCAGGTAGTTTTCGGAATCATTGGCACCGCCCCGTTGCAGACGGTCGTCTTTTATGTTGTTTGCTCCCTTGTACCTGGCGGGAACTTGGCGCGTTGCTTTCTGGGCAATGTAGTGTTTTGTTCTACGTCCGTTGCCAGATTGCGCGCTGCTTCTTCCCTGTCCGTCTGGATGTTCATGACAACGGGTGAGTAGTGCGCTATACAAGTATCAATTTACATTGTCAGGAGTAAATTTCCAACATTTCTCAGTATGGAACAAGATTAGAGAAGAGTTGTTGAAAACCTTTTAAAACATTCAATTAGTAGGTTTGCACAGACTCAAAAGGGCATTGTAACTATTGCTTACCACTACCTTTAGCCCCAGTATGTAGCTCTGCAGAAATGTTGCAACATAAGGGGATTGCAAGTATTCAAACACTACTATGGTATTAACCATGGCATAATCAGAGAAGCTATATCAGAGCTCATATAGAATGAGATTGCTGCCAAATTATCTCCGCACTACATGGCACCAAAGGGACAATTGGATTTCGTTACAGAACAAGTAGATTTATGAAGCAACCTGCCCCATGGACAAGTAGATATTTTATTAAATTACACACCCCTGCTATTGATATCAACCTATCACCCAGCCTTTGATCATATTTACTAACAGTTTCAACTCTGGTAAAACCCTACCTCTGGATTGTTTGTACTACTGGAAATGAAAACATTAGTATAACAAAATGTATCGATCAGTTGCACAGTTCCAACAGTCATAACTACCAGCATGCCCTAATTACTTGAACCTCACAGAGAAACACTAAATCCTCCACAGTGTAATCTAGATGTAACTTCATTTTGACATCCGGACCAATCTTAATAATTCCAGAATTATGGTGTTTCCACAAATTTTCTGAATGTAAGATCTGATCTAAAGGCTCCAGTTAGTTCTCAGTTCCAGCAATAATATTTATAGCATTATTTTACTCTGCTGCTGGTAGAAAGAGAAAGCCTTTTAAATATGTTCTAAAAATGGCCCTGCTCAACAAGAAATCGTCCTTCATACCACTCTCTAATCCAGAATCTAACAAGTCCAATAGGCAAACCAAGACAAGCAGTAGTTATCATATCCTTAAATATGCAACCTGAACTCTCATCTAAGACCTTGATTTTCAAGCACTCTACTGTTTATTTCTAAACCTTCCTTACTGAGTATATCTCTGCAGACCTTCAATGAAACATTTCTCATTGCATTTTATCCGATGAATATTTTATAGAGAAGAATGAATAGATAAATTAAGTACAGATTTTCTCTTCCTTGACTGTTTTTTGACTACTTCTTTCAAAATACTGAAGGATCTAAATCTAGTTTAGCTCATATATAAGAAGTGTGGTCTCACTGTGAAAGAAATCTGCGGAGCCAGTGATATGATGCAGGATGAATGTCTGATGATATTTTTGCATGTTGGGAAAACCAAAACTAGCTCTGCAGTGGAGACCTGTAATCTCTCTAGAGATACCTTGGGCTATGCTTTTCTCCCTCACACTAAAGATCTGAAGAAGCCTACCTGTTAGATTAAATCATAAAAATTGACATTTGATGGCCAAGTTGTTAAATATGAAAAGAAATGTGGGGATATTCACAATGTTTAAAATATTATTCCACTGCAATAAGGTCAAGTTTTGCTTTTACCATCTCCCACAGTCCTTATTTGTTTCCGCAATGGAGATCTAAAGTCAGGGGCCAAATATGATTTACATCTCCATAAACATAGATATTTAAAATAGGGGTGGGTGAAAAACTCCACTTCGCCGGCGGAGTTCACAGAGTTTTGCAACTCCGCACTCCGCTCGGAGTTCAGTAAAAACTCTGCCTCCGCCGCGTGGCAGAGTATTAGTGGTGCCCAACCTTTGTGCAGTTGTGTGAATGCTAACACAGCCTCCCAGTCCTTGTCACTTACCTCGCTATCCATTTTCCCAATTGTTTCCTAGTACACTGAGGTCTCTTTTTGACTGCATAACCAGGCTGTGATAGAGTACTGTTACTTGTCTCTTTCCACTCCGTATCGCAAATAGCGTTTTAATTGAAGGCAGCCACATGTATCTCGCACTAGGTTAGTCAATGTATACAAGGAAGCAGCCCTTTGCATAACTTCCCCATTGTGTCTGTATTGCCTCGGGACATGGCAACAGGAGCTGTGAGGTCTCACCAGCGGCATCCAAGCACTATGCAAGTGACAAGTGGCAAATTTCATGAAACCAGTAGTTATGAATATTGGAATGGCCAAAAGCTTCGCTTGCAACACTCATCTCCTCTTCACACTCATACAGATACACACACATCAATCATGCATCCGCCCCCAACACACACACAAACAACAATTCTGTATGTTTCTTATGTGCTAATAAATAATAATATTTACTTGTTTGTTTGGCACACTTTGACATCTGGTATGTTGTGCGCACCCTTTCCCATCCCCTCTAGGAGCCTGAGTTGTAGAAGCAACACTCTATGAGAGTTTAGAGAAGGGGGTGCGTACAGATGTCCTAGCAGGGGCAAGTAATCAGACCTCTATGACCACCACAGCCCAAGAAGGGAAAAGGAGGGCGGAAGCCAGAAGGGGTGGGTCACCAGGACTTATGAGGGTGAGGGGACAGAGCCCTGGTGTAATTTAATGACGCGGATTCTCTGTTTTTTTTAAGACGCAAATGAGTCATCCGTTTCGTGTCCAAGACGTAACTAATCAGGTAGCAGGACACTTATTCAAGTACGCCATGGGGGGGGGGGGGGTAATGCATGCTTGGAATGGTTGAGCGTGCACGGTACCCATTGGTTACTGCCAGCAATGAGTGAAGCCCGAGCTACGGGCAGTCCGGCCCTGATTGTCATCAGCATATAAGATCCTTTCTACTTTATGCTCCAAAGTCTAGTCTAAATATCTAGTGTATGAGAATCTAATTCAGGTAATTATAAGGATAGAGAACAAACCCAATTTGCTCATTGGCCAACGTAAATGAATAAGAAAGTATCCCAATGGTACAGGCAGTGAATGAATCGTGCATCCACTATGTGTGCCTCAAAAAGTAATAATCTTCTATACACCACAGAAACTCCCAAATGATGGATCATTTATATCCGGGTGGAGAGTTCAGTGGTCTGCCAGGGGGTAGAAGCCGTGGCCTCTGCCACCCTGGTGGAGGGCTATCCACCCTATTTAGAAAACTCCATGTGCCTGGCAGGGATCTCTGTGCTGTGAAGAGAGCAACCGCCATGGCAGCACAATTCACAGAACTGAAGCTTTGTCTAGCGGGCGCCATGTTTAACCCCTTCAGTGCCCATGACGAGCTGGACTCGTCATGGGCTGCGGTGGCGCTGTGCCCATGACGAGTCCAGCTCGTCATGAACTCCGCCCGCTAATACAAAGCGCGGCACTGGGCGGGGAAAGGGGCGGGCATGCAAGGGGTTAAAGTACCTGCTCTAGGTTATTTACTGTTTAGAGAAAACAAAGTCCCAAAGTGAGATGTAAGTTTTTCTAAATAAAAACAAATTGTCCTGAGGCACAAAGAGTTTTCCCCCTGCATGTGTGGTCATTCTGTGTTTTCCCTGCCTGTGTTCAGCAAGCATTGCATGGATGAAACTGGCAGTAAGAAGGATTGATGGTCATCCTGCTCTCAGTACAGCAGTGTGGCCATCAATATGAAGTGTCTGACCCTTGGCAGACGGATTGCCAGGTCACTTTTGCACTAGCAAAGCCAGATGAGGTAAACCTGGCACCCCCCTGACTCTAATTAGAATGACAAAATGTAATTTGCCTCTAACTCTGTGAAAGTGGGAAGAACAAAAGCAATATTCAATTTCGGGTGCCATTTGTTTAGGAAACAGCTGCTGCAATACATATGCACTTCCAACTGCTATCTATGTACACTTTCAAGATGACTCAAATGATCTCAAGATTGGGGTTATCCGCATTTCATACTTGTGCCTGCCTAAAGTATTTTGCTGCTTTTCGTCATTCTAACTCCTGCTTCTTCTGTATTGTAAATATAGGTTCTGTTTTAATTTCAAAGTGACCCAAAAGCTTCATTTTGAATTTGCAGAAACTATTAATAATTTGATATTTTTTATGGGTTTTTAGTGTTGGAGCTTCATCAATTGCCTTCAAATTGGGCACTATTATCCCTCTCCTTAGACTCTATTCCTGCTTCAGATATGATTTTACCTGGATACCACAATTCCCGATGGAATGAATCTTGCAAACATTTACATTCATTCATTTCTAAATACCTTCTTGTGCAAACCCAAATGCACCTTAAAACAAAATTTTATCCTGGAAAATCTTAACAAAGCCCTCCATATCTCAGATTAAATTGATCATGGTAGTCTTAAATACTGAAGTGACCAACTCCAAAGGCATTTGATGTGAGAGATACAATCTGCACACTGATAAAAGCTGGTAGCTCCCTGGATTCCATATGTAGTTAAATCTGAATGTAAAGTTGGGAACATACATATCGCATTTAGAATCACAGCATGTTTAAGAATTGATGTTGCATACACATCATACAGAACTGAGGTAGTCCAGTTTTATACACATCCTTGGACTGCTATCCCACCCCTTGCACAAAACCACAGTGTAAATTCTATATGATGATTGATCTCCCTTATTTATGTTTTTAGCACATAACTGTTGCATTATACTTTTCATTCTGTTCTTACAGCTTCTGGTACAACTGTGAGCTTACAAACTTGTTAACAGGCCCTTTCATCTTCCCCTTCTCACTTTAAATTCTTGCAAGTACTTGGTCAATAGTATCTAAGATCACTGAACCTGAAATTGCAATCCCTTTTTGATGCCGCATGATTTTAATTTCGATCATGTGTGCTTAAACTCACAGATTCAGACCATTCAAAGACATATTTTTTATGCCCCTTAAATGCACTTCAGCTTATATCCAGTTCAGGCATAGTAACTTGAATAACAAATTGCTCTTTTTGTATACATTTTCAAGGATGAAGATATAAAGTGATCAGGAATATTTCATTCTATGGTATTTGTATTTCGTATCTGTAGAGCGCAAACATTCATCCTCACTGGGGTATCTTGGCACTGAAAGAGTTCAAATAGCGAATGACCACAATCACTTAGATAAATAACCCAGTAATTGAATGTGAGGGAATAAACCTAATCTTCAAGCATTTCTTGATTATTATTTTTTCATATATTTTTATTTTATATTTCCAAAACATTGCAGTAATGGCAGGTAAAGACACCATACAGCAAATCTGGCATTCAATCCCAATGTCCTCCTGGCACTTACAACAAACATTAACAACCCGCTTTCCCTCTCCCCCCTCCCCCCCAAGTATTTCTTGATTTAGGAGATCTGGTTCACCCCTAAGCGAGTGTGGAATTAGGGTCCAGCTTTGGGTGACCATACGGAAATGGCACAACCGCCAACAGTCTTGCAACAAAACTTAGGCATCACCAGGCTACACTGGGAAGCTGATATCAGTGTATGAGAAGAAAGGTACTGAAAAGGCTCCTATCAGGGGAGCAGACCACCTTATGGACCAAGCAGAGGACAGTAAACTAAATTCTCTCCTTTACCAGTAGCCAATGAAGTTGAGACAAGATGGGAGAAATGTGAGAGCTGCGATGGACACCACGGACTAACCTAGCTATAAAGATCTGGATTAATTGTAGTTTTCTCCCAGGACCCTAGGGAAGAGACAATAAATGGCATTACAATAATACAACTGTGAAGAAATTATTGCTTTGAGAATTGAAACCTTTTGTATGGGAGTGAACAGTTAAAGCACACATTTTAAACAGTGTAGCTGATACAGACAGAATTTGACTACAGAAGACACTTTTGATTGCCCGAAGCAACGATGCAGCAATACTGACACCCAGATTTTTAACCCTAGATACCACGGAGGGGATAGGTACCAGACAAGATGGTAAAAGTGCGTATAGGGTCCAGGAATCTCTGTCTTGGAACTATTCTATTTGAGATGGTGGGAATACATCCAGTAATGAACACTGGTTGGGCAAGCATGCAGATTAATGAAGTCTTGACGACATAACAATCAAATCTAGCAATGATGGTAGGTTCATCGGTATAAAGAAAAACATCTCTGTTCAACTGATTCAATAAGGTGGGCTAAAGGGGTTAACTATTCATTAAAACGGAGTAGTGAGAGAACAGGTCCCGGAGGGACACAGCCTGCAGATTGATTCAAAATGGGCCAGTCGGATGCGAAAGAATCTGTTTATGAAAAAGCCTTTAAACCAGTGTAAGGCTGGGCCATGAATTCCAAACTCAACAAGCCTTGTAAAATGAATTGCGTGGTTCACAGTGCCTAAAGTTACAGT
The DNA here is from genome assembly GCF_964204655.1 of Triturus cristatus. Taxonomy (NCBI): domain Eukaryota; kingdom Metazoa; phylum Chordata; class Amphibia; order Caudata; family Salamandridae; genus Triturus; species Triturus cristatus. Next base: position 535,661,700 of record NC_140580.1, read on the forward strand.
TAAAACCAAAAGGATTAATGCGATAGGAATGTCTGAGTTTGTCTCAAATCACCCAGCCCTAATACAATTGTAAATTCAGCACTGTGGCCAGGGTGGAAGTCCATCTGGGCTGGATGGAGACGGCTATTAAAGACTGAGTCAGAGAATTGTTGAAACTCTGCGTTCTCCAGCATTCCACCAAAGAAAGGTGACTGGGAGACAGGAATGTCGTTGGATAAAACTTCAGGGTTCTAATCAGGCTTCTTCAGCAACGAAGAATCCAAGGACATTTTAAAAATCTCTAGAATGCAACCATCCATCAAACAAACAGGGACTGCAGGATAATGTAGACGAGAAAAAACATATTTCGCCTTCATAGTCTGTTAACAAATAAACCACCAGGAAATCGCAGACATTTAAAGCTCGTTTAAGGATCTTGTGATGACGCGTTTGGAGCAGTGTGGTGGGGGGGCGGGGTGTGTACTTTTCACCTAGGCACTAAACACGCTAGGACCATCGCGGAGGCATCGGCATAAGGAATAAAGGGCCAATAAACCCGTTTCCGAGCACTGTAATGAGCAGCCGAGGGATTATTTGATATTAGAACGACTGTCACCAGCCGCCGTGCGCTTTGTGTCATTAAGCCTCTGGTGTGCCTTTTTACTAGCCCGTGAATAACGGTCGATGGAGTAGTGCAATGTGTATTACGTACATGGCCAAGCTCTTCACATAAACAAGACTCATTATTTCCGAGGGCATTAATGAAAAGAAATATACACGAAGGAGCTTCAAATGCCGAGAAGCAACTGGGTGCTTACGTGTCATGCAATTTCCTCACTAGTAATCAATGGCGCCGCAGTCAGACAATCGTGCCATAAAGGTTACTAATGGTAACACGCAAATTAGTAATCGTCAATTTTTGATCGAGAGTCGAGCGACAAAAACAAATATGCTATTTTTTCTGTTCATGAATAACAAATAAAGGAGCCAGGTTCTGTTGCTTTTCCTCCGACATAGTGCTGCAAACATGCAATTGTACAGTGTTCGCTGTACATTCAGAGTACCCCTATAATGCATTTGTCACCTGTCTTGCTTTTGTCTCTTATTTCGACCCGTCTTGATGCCTGATTGTGCAGTGCAGTGGGAAGTGAGGAGTGGACGGGGTGTAACCAGCAGTTCAGTACTGGTGATTACCAATTAGGGTAATGCTTGTCAGAACGCCACTAATTATGGGTCAGTATACTGTCTTCTTTTCCCATATTGGCCCTTATATGTTGATGTTGACCTCCGACCTGCATGGGAAAGGTAATAACAAAACGTGCTTTATAAAAGGTTTTGTTTGTGCAGACAAATGTAGTAGGTACCACGCCTCATGCAACCGTTTATTGTCCTCTTATAAGAATGTAAGGAAGGTTTATTTGTAAAGTTTTTACATGTGGTTGAGGGCAAACCTGACGCGGATGAGAAACCTTCATCGCCATGTGCATCCGATAGTATAATATTTAAATGCTGTAAATATTTTAGACTTCGTACTCTACACCTCGGTAAAGTGTGTAAGGTGTGATATGCGTGGTTATAAGATGGTGGATTTATTGATTATTGTAAATCTGTGATAGCTAAGCGATAAAAGATTTTCAGTTGATTTGATTGCTGATTATTATAAAAAAAATGTAAGCGCAACTGCAACCCCATATGTATACTGGCATTGCAGGACTTAAGCCTGGCCATCCCTAGGGGAGACTTATGCCTGTAGATCCACGTTTTCACGAGTTTCCTGAGTGATAAATGGCCCTGAGTCAGTCAAATGTGTGTTGGTATACTATTCCACAGGTGGGTCCCTGAACTGAGTAGGCTCTCCCTCTGGCTCTTGCTTTCTTGTATCCATGAATCTGGAGTTCAGTCACAGAGGCTGATCTGAGCAATCTGCCTGGTTGGAATGGAGTAATCCGATTGGTCAGTATGAGAGGTGCCTGCTGGGAGATCATATTGTGCATCAAGCGCACTACTTTAAAATACAGATTATTTTTTTTACTGGCAACCAGTGCAAGGAACCAAGGAATTTAGAGGCGGATGAACTCCATTTCTGTCCAAGCACCAGTTTGACAGCTGCAGCTTGGATTCGTGAAAAACACTTTGGCGGATATGTACTAGGAAGTGGTGTAGCGTGTCGTTAGCCTCTTTGGCTTAATGACACGCTCCGCCACTTCTGAAACGCAAGGCCGCTCCATATTTACAAGAATGTGGTGCAGCCTTGCGTTTCCCCCTGCGATGGCGCTGAGTTAACAACTTAGCGCCAACGCAGGCACCCTTGCACCAGAGGTGTCTGTGTGCAGGGGAGGATTGGTTATGTGTAGGAAGGTGTCCCTTCCTTCAGTTAAACAATCCTAAAATGCCATTTTGTAACTTTCATGTGTGCTGCATGAAGCAGCACTCATGAAAGTTACAAAATGGCATTTTTTTTTATTGTTTGTTTATGTACAGGAAGGGACACCTTCCTGTATATTAACAAACCACAGCATTTTGCTTTTTCTATGTGTGCTGCACAAGTTAGCACACATGGAAAAAGCAAAAACGAGGAGAAATAATACATTTCTCCTCATTTCGCCAACTTAAGACCAGGATTTTCCTGGTCTTAATTTTGGCGGTGCCTCCTATGTACGCCACCCTTGTACATCGGGGGCAGCGTCAAATACAATGGGTGTTGCGGTGGAACGCCCACCACAACACCCACTGCACACCCTTTTGACGCTAACAAAAGGGTTCCTTATGTACAAGGCAGCGTTAAGCCACGTTAAGTGGCTTAAGGCTGCCTTGTATATAAGGCGCAGCCCCTATCGCCACCACAACGTCCGTAAAAGTGATGTTGTGGTGGCGATAGGGGCTTGTACGTATGCCCCACTTTGTCTTCTTAGGTGCGCCTATGAGAAGGGCATTACAATAATCATTATGATTGTAATGTGGGTATGCAAGAGTGCTAGCTTGTCTGGAAGAAGTGGGAGGATTTTACATAAAGCTCTCATAAGAGCAAATCAGTTATTGGATCTTTTCTTTGCATGGTCTACTGATGAGAGGGTGGAGTCTAGTTGTACCTCCAGATCTCGTATGGAGTCTGCCCATACAGGACCCGACCCTTCTTCACCCGTTGACCAGATACCATTTAGATGATTGGCGCCTGCCCTCCCCACCTGGCAGACCATGGTCTCTGTCTTGCCATCATTAAACTGCAGCAAGTTGTTTCTAAGCCAGTCACCTTTTCTCTTCATGCACTAGTAAAAAGAGTCCAAAGACCCCATAGAGGAATGAAACCGTCAGCTTGCGTGCCATCCACATAATTATTGCAGTTTATTCCCAGCCCACATATGAGTTTAATGAGAGTCTGGATGTATACATTAAAAATGGTGGAACTGAGAGAAGAGCCATGCGGAGCTCCCTGCTTTAGTGCGTCAAAGCTGGAGCAAAAAGGAGGGAATTGTTCTGCCTGTTCGCGGTCAGATAGATATGCAGCGCACCAGTCCAAGGCTTTTCCCGCTATACCAGCTTCCTCCAATTTCTTTAGCAGGATGGAGGGATCCACAGTATCAAATGCTGTGGGAAGGTCCAGAACCACTTGCTGAACCTTGCCCACAGCCAACAAGATATAGTCAGTGTTCGCCACCAGAGCTACCTCGGTCCCATGATGAGGCCTTAATCAACACTGAGCCATGGCGAGCTATTTACTGGACTCAATATGGGCTGAAATAATTTTATTGATATGCCTTTCCAATACTTTTATCGGAAAAGACAGTAAGAAAGTGGGACTAAAATTAGCAAAGCCTTTAGGGCTTGTAGACGGTTTCTGTAATAAGGGCATAACTAACACCATTCTTCCAGGCTTTGGAAACCTTGGCAGTGGCCAGGGAAAGATTACAGATGTATCTTAAAGGCTTGGCCAGCTGTGGTGCAAGTACCTTGTAGTATTGTGGAGAGAGGTGGTCGAGCAGAGAGCCTGAAGTAATGGCTCCTGCCATCTCCAGGAAGTCTTCTTCCGTAATTGGAGGGATGACCTCAAGCCTTTGATTCCGGTTATTCCCCTCTTGTAAGATGGATTCTGGATTCAGAACGTGTTCATGTGCTAGAGGGCTTACTGTGTCATTTTTATTTTTTATTTTATTCTCTTGAAAAGAATCAATCCCATTACACAGTTCTTGCCTGGTACGATTTTTTGTGTGGCGCAAATACGGCAATTGCAATGTGTATACTAAGGAGAATGCCTGATATTCTTAGTCATGTTCTCATTTGCCATCAAGAAGATAGCTTGGGGATTTTCCATCTACATCTTCCATCTGAAGTGTCCCCTTCAACCTATTTAAAAAAAATTTTTTAACAGAGTTTTATATAGCGCAAACTTGACCCGAAGGTATTGGGTATCAGAGCGCTTTACACAAGAACCAGTTGCTTTACATGAGGAAACATTCATTTTTGTTAGGCACAGGGAGAATAAGTCATTTGTCCAGAATCACAGGATGTTGCACGTCCTTGCCAAGACCCGAACCCGGTATCGCCCGGCTTTGATGTTGAGCACCCTTGCCGTTAGGCCAACTCCTCTCCCCAAATGCTCTTGCTATGTAGACAAGGAGGGTCTATATGTGGTACTGGCTGGCAGTTTAGCTGACCATGATGTACTGCTTGGGAATGTCTATGCCCCTAACATTGACGACCCTACCTTCTTTCACGTCCTCTCTTTAGTCATGGGCCGATTTGACACCATTACCTTTCTGCTGGGAGGAGGGAGCAGAACCCACTGCTTGACTCCACAGGAGCCCATACTGTCACCAAACCACGAGCCTCCCAAATTCTCCAAGAACATATGGACACTTATACTTTAAAACATACTTGGTGACATGTGCACCCCAACACACAAGCATATACCTTTTTTCTGCACCACATGCAGTTTGGACATGTTTCGGTTATTGGCTCTTATCAGTTGATGCAGTTCTTTTGCTGGGGAATATACAACATCTACCACATACACTCTCAGATCACTCCCCTATATTACTAACTCTTAATATTCCATTTGGTTGAGGATTTAAGAGAAGATGGTGCTCTTATGGATACAGTATTCCGCTCTGAGCCTCAAGATGCCATATTGGAGTATTTTGAATTAAAGGGTGGTTTGGTCATGCCAGGCCATTCTATGGGACGCTTTTAAAGCATATATCCGGGGCATATGTATCTCGAAGCATGCTGGTGTCCTCCACTACATGGTGCAGAAGCATTACTTGTGTGGAGAATTAGCTGAAAGACTAAACATTTACGGCGTGTGGCAATCTAGGGGTACCAATTCGCATCATCGATCAGTATTGATGGACGAGTTTCGCTCCCTGGCAGAGAGGGAAGGGCCTTACTTGGGGAAATTTACCCAAGCTCGCCAATATAGAGATGGTGAATATCCAGGACAAACTCTGGCATGCCGTCCTCACCGCGGCCCTGACTATATACCAGAATTAATATTGGATGATAATAGTCGGGTTACTAGTAGTGGTGCAATCACTAGTACCCTACTTCACGATCACAAACAATTATACTCCACTAAACTTACAGGGGACGATCATGCCAGAGCAGAATGCCTGAGTGACATCACAATGGTGTGGTTTTTAAGAAAGACTTTTTCTGCTGAGTAAGCTTCGATGGCCATTGATGCACAAGATTGCACCAAGGCCCCCGGCCTTGACCGTATCATGGGTAATTTTTATAAAACATATAAATCCATTCTCATGCCACATCTTTTGGATATGTGTGCGGAAGCCCTAGAGGTTGGAGATCTGCCTCCCACATTACGTTAAGCAGTGATCATACTTTTATTAACACCCGGCATAGACCCCATCTGTGCACCTCATATAGACCCCTTCATTATTACATTTTGACAACAAAATTGTGGCTCAGATGATATCCACAAGGTTGGCACTAATGATGGACTAGATCATTTCCCTGACCCAATTGGGGTTCGTCCCTCACAGATCCATGTCCCACACTCTTCACACAGTGTTTGTACTACTTGCTAGAGTCTCACCAGAGGCCCCTTCGATTGTCGTCCTGCTCGATGCTGATAAAGCATTCGACTCCTTGGAGTGGCCTTTCCTTTGGGCGAAGCTGCAGACGCTGAAGCTCCCTAAGGGTTTCATAGGGTTGATTAAGCTCCTATACTCCCAATCAACTGCATGACTACAGGTAAATGGATCACTCATTCGTCCGTTCACGACCGCTAGGGGTACCCAACAAGGATGCCCTCTGTCGCAGTTACTTTTTATCATTGCCATTAATCCTTTAGTATATAATTTGCAAGAAAATCATATGCACCATGGCCTCTGTTTCAAACTGGATCCCCTCTTTATCTCCATTTATACAGATGATACCTGTTATTACTCCGTAAACCCACTCTTAATCTTGCTCTTGTTGTTCGGGAAATTATCTGGTTTGGGGGATGCTCGGACTTCCATGTTAATTGTGCGAAATCTGAACTGGTCCCTCTAACTGACAACACTACAGCGGTACCATGTAAATACATGCTACAATGGTGCGACAAGACTATAAATATCTTGGTTTATACTTCACAGGGATAAGGAACAGGTGATCCATTTGAATTATGGGCCTGATTTGACAAGCTGAATGTTGAATGGTGGATCCGACTCCCACTCTCCATGGCTGGTCGGATAGCCATAATTAAAATGGTAGTGCTTCCCCGCTTTCTGTATCTTCTTTTAAATATTTCAATTCCCTTACCAAACTAATTGCTTCTCACACTTCAGGGTCTTCTGCTGTGACTTATTTGGGCAGACTGGCTGACATGTATTAGATGGGACACACTTGCTCTTACTTATAACAGGGGCGGTTTTCCTGTCCCCGATTTCCAAATCTATTTTCTAGCATAGCGACGCAGGGGCAGTTTGCCTCATATTGTTTTCACCCAGATGCCGGACTTCCTTAGTCTATACCTGTAAAAGATCAAGCAGAGGCCATACCACTGTCAGACATTTTACTGAACGGAATCCAGCGTGCTCCCCAAGATATCCAGATGCTGTCCACCACAAGCTGGACATAGAAGAAGCTTAACCGCTTACTTGGAAGAGGCCCCCTATATTCTCCATTACTCCCATTCACGACCAACCCATGGATCCCACCCACCCGTGAACATGTGATGCAAAGCATGCTTAACACATTTGAAATACACACAATGGGAGATGTTTTCCCTAATGGTCATGCCCTCTCACATACTGACGACGGCAGATTTTCCCAGGCAACGCAAATGGATTTCTTCCTCATGTGCCGCTTACACCCCACTCTTTGCGCCTGTATCCCTTCTTATTCCATAGTTCCTGATGATTTTTCCCCATTTATTCTATTGATATAAACCTCAAAGCGGGCAGAACTGATTGCCAAACTTTATAAGGTATGTATGGCACTGAAACCTGCCTACAATGACAAAAACAAGCATTTGCAATGCAATACGTCTTGCCTTCCTGAAAGTTTCAGCTATCCGTGTTGCAAATGATAATGTTTGTTAGATTTTATTTTGTTAAAAAATATCCCAGCAGTAGCATAAGTAATAGAAGAAATTCCACGAAGCAAGAAAATTGTGCAGTATCACAGGCAGTTACTAGGTGTCTTTGTGGAGTTATAAAGGGGCCTCTATTAGCCATATAAGGTACCACACCCTTACTTAGGCTACTGCTGGGATATTTTTTAACAAAAAATGCAATCGGTCTCGCATTAGTTTGAGCTAGAGATATTGGCATTGTAAATGGCAATGTCTTTTACCTGTGTGTTATGGAGTGTATGTATGTGGGGTGAAGTGGGTATGTGGGTTGTACTGGATTCATTAGTTGTGTAACTGTGTGGCGTGGAATTGTGTGATGTGGATTGGATTTGTGTAGTGGAATTATGTGGCATGGCGTACTGTGGAATTATGTGGATAGTAATGATGTGGTATTTAGTGTACTGGAATCATGTGGAGAGGGATTCTGTGTTACGGAGTCTAATTATGTGGAATTGGTATTTTGTGTTGTATTATGTAGAGGAGTTTAATTATGTGGTGCCCTGTTGAATTTTGTGCCAAGATGTGGAATTGTGTGGTGTGGATTGTATATATGTGGTGTGTTGTGTTACTGTGTTGTGAGTTGTAGTGGAATTGTGTTGTGGAATAAAGTGGTTTGTTGTTGAATTAAGTGGTGTGGATTGGAAATGTGTGGAATCGAATTGTGTGGCGTGGAACTGTGTGGATAGCGTTGAGTTTTTGGTGACAAACAAGAACAAATAGGTAGGAGCTAAGCTCCAGATCTGTGTGTTTGGGTGTTAAAAAAAAAAGAAAGAGTGTTTGAGATATTGGTGTTGGAAATGTAAATATCTTACCTATGTGTTATGGACTGGAGTGGATGTATATGGTGTGTAGTGGGATTATGTGGGTTGGATTGGAATTGTTAGTTGAGGCATTGTTGTGTGGCGTGGATTTGTGTAGTGGGATTATGTGGCATGGTGTGCAGTTGTATTATGTGAATAATAATTTGGTGTTTTATACTGTATTGGAATTGTGTGGAATGGCATTTTGCTTTGTGGACTGTTATGTAGTGTAGTTTAAATATGTGGTGTGCTGTTGAATTTTGTGATATGATGTTGAATTCTGTGTTCTAAATTTAATATATGTGGTGTGTAGTGGAATTGTGCCGTGGAGTGGAATGTGGATTGGTGTTGAATTATGTGGTTTGGAATGGATTTGTGTGGAGATGAATAGTGTGGCATGGAACAGTGTGGTGTTGACGGAAAATATGTTGAATGGAATTAAGTGGCTTGGTGGGGAGTGTATTTATGTGGATTGTTACGTTGGCATAGAATGGATTTGTGTGGAGTGTATTTATGTGGTATTGAGTAGCATGCAATTAGGTGGTGTTGAATTGTGTGGTGTTGAGTGGTAATGTAGATTGTAATTATGTTGTGTGGTGTGGAATTGTGCGGCTCTGAATTGTCTGTTGTGGAATTGTGTTGCATTGTGTTGATTTATGTGGCGCTGAATGCTTGTTGTCCATCTACAGCAGTGCTGGCTGAGTACATAAAAAAAGCCTTCCCTTTAAAAACAGTGTAAAAATCATGCAAAAGCTTCAGAGAAACAATGATAACATTCCTAAAATTTCTAGAAAGAAAGCTGCCCTGTTTAAAGTTCCTGAATGAGCAGACATTTTTTTTACTTCAGTAAAGGAGGTGTCCTATTGTGGAAACCTGTGGGTTATGGTAGTTCGCTTATAACAAATAGCCCATATATATTGGTTCCATTTAATATGCTCTGTTTACAGGTCTTGATTCCCCTTGGATTTTGAATTATATTGTAGGCACTTTAGAAAATATAGGGTTTAAAAAAGAAACATTTTTACAAAAGCAGCACACTATCCCATATTAAAGAACAAAAGGCCTTTGAAGATATCACAAATATTTTTTATGATAGGCTAGTAGTGTTGTGAGTATCGCGTAAATGTTTGTTAAAAATAACAAGAAATTGATGATTTCAATGAAAATTCCACGCAATATCATATCATGGTACCAGAAAAGCAGCAAATTAAAAAAAAACAGACATAGCCTTTGATTGCTGATCCTTGTCATATCAGGGCTGTCTCCTTCATGGAGCACTCATAAAAAGGTGTGTGAGTAGCGTGAACACTTAGCAAAAAACTCTACTTAAGAATAACAAAAGACTGGCACTCACAGAGCAGTGACCTTTTCATTTTCTAACGCTTTGTGTTCTAGCAACTGAAATCTGCGTTAAAGAAAAACACTCCCTTTGCATTAAAGCCAGAAAACTGCATTAAGTGACAGTAAATGAAAGTTGCAAGGGGCTAATACTGCACATATAATAAGCATAACAAGATTGTTTATAAATTGCCCACGCTCCTCCTAAGTCCGCAGAAACAGTGTGTTTTGGACACAATGGGCCATATTCTCAAGGAGTTATCGCCGAGTTAACGGCACTGTAGCGCAGCCAAAGTTGCGATACATTTATCACCCCATTCACAAGCTGGTGCCAACAGCCCATAGCACCAGTTTACCTGCGATAGCAGCCGCAAAAAACATCGCCACAGATGACCCCGGCAACTATCGCTAATGAGATGCAGAGTAGGCGTTCCCGAGCAAAAAGCCGTGACTACACCACTTCGCAACATTCTCAACGACCAGCCACATCAGTGATATACGACCACAAAACATGCGATAAGGCTTGTTAGCAGCAGGAAATTAACACCGGCTCTGACCTGGTGTAAAGTCGGACGGCAGCCACACCTGAAGAACAACAGATGCCATGGAGCTACTCATCATGCAGCTCGGAGCCCCAACAGGCCCACAACACCCACTGCCACCACCCCCAGGACCGCCACCACCCCTTGGACCCTCCCAAACCACCCCCCCGTACCACCACAGAGGCATTCCAGACACAGACCGCGGACCTTCAGAAAACGCACCAGCCTCACAGACATGACACTAGAGTATGTCATTGCCCACTACAGGCTCAAAAGGACAACCATCCTCCTCATCCTGAACATCATTGCCCACAGGCTGACGGTACCAAACACAGCGGATAACCAACATCCCACCTCAGACAAAGCTGCTGGCGGTGCTGCACCTGTTGACCTCTGGGACATTCCAACCAACAACCGCCAGAGTCGAAGGGGTCTCATAGCCAGCCTTATCAAAGTTCCTCAAACCTGTACTGGATGCCATCATCAGCTTGGTACCCCAGTACCTATACTTCCCACACACTGCGCAGGAACAGCTGGAGACCAAGCAAGGCTTCTATGCCATAGCTGCATTCCCGAACGTGTTGGGGGCAATAGACTGCACACATGTCCTACTTGTGCCCCCTGCCGGCACTGCACACAACTACCGCAACATAAAGCACACGCATTCCATCAATGTGCAGGCAATAGTGGACCACCGGGGACCCTTCACTGATGTCGTCGCCAACTACCCAGGCAGCGTGCATGATTCCTACATCTTCCGACAGTCCATCATCAACTGGCGCTTTCAGGATGGCGCCTACGGAAATGCTCTGCTCGTTGGTAAATACCAAATGAACACACCACACACCTCAACTCCACAATCGTGCAACTCACAACTCTGGCAATGCACACGTTACAAACTCTCATACAACATGCCCACCTACCAGACATGACAGCATAACTTACTGTGGGAACCTGGGCTAGCCATGTGCACAAGCTATCCACGGCATGGCACCTCAGCCACACAATAGCAGATTGTGGGGAGAGGGGGGAACTAGGCATGTGCGAAGGAGGCAAGTGACCCATTAATAAGCATGTACACAATGCCAAGTGTGGCGTGGATGTGATGGCCAGACTGCAGTATGCAGACAACACACATACCCATGTTGTCACACGCCGCTGGTGTATGGAGTGTAGTGGACAGTGGACGCAACCATGTCACCCCAGCCAGTGGGGAAGATTGCGGAAATGTATCTTGTCACGTCCCCCCTGTAAGCGTGAGCGGAGTGGGCTAGCATGGCATACACCAGGCCCGCGTAGGGGTGTGAATAAAAAGCAAGTAGCTCTGGGCGTGGTCCTCTTCCAGAATGCAGAACGTCTCTTACAGAGCGGCGCCTCCACGCCCCGCAACGAGGCCTACGCCGTCGCCATGAGCCTGCGATCCTGTGAGCCTGATGCACCCCAGGCAGCTGGTCCCCGAAACAGTCTTGCCCGCTCCTGCGCACCCAGCCCTCAATGCCATGCTGCCGACACCAGCGTGTGTCGAAGAGGGCCCACCACATGCAGGTGCAAGCTCCAAGCCCGAGGCCCGTGACCTTCGCAACCTCCTCAGACCATCACGGCCTCCGCGACACAGGCCCGCAGTACTCCTTTCTTGTTGACGTACTCCACCGGCATACACAGCGGACTAGTAGGTCACATATTTGGAATTGAGTCATGCCCTCTACATGGCAGAGTCCATGTCATTGTACAGGCCTCATCGCATACTACATCCCCTTCCAGCTCTGTTGCCCCTGAGTGTGTGCCCTGAAATTCATGGTCGATATCTGTCTGTACGTCTGTGGCGTCTGGGCCCATGGGCTGGAGGTTGTCTTCCTCTACATGTAGCTGATACTGACAAGGTGGAAAAGTGGAGTCTGTAGAATTCAACTCTGCAATTTGCCTGTTCCTGCTTGTTCTGCCCTCTGCATCATGCCCTGGAGGGACACCTTACACTGTCCCCCGCAACCCTCTGCAACATTCCCCTTGGACATCGACAAGTACATGCTCAGCTCGCATGGCCCTACCTCATTGCACCGCAAGTCGCCGTCCAGTGGGGGTGTGCCTGTGCCGGCCTCTGTGCATCGGGGCAACAAACTCTGTGCTGCTCAAGTCAGGGACCCATGATGTCCGTACCTTGTACTGCTGATTGTCTGCTCACTGTTGTGGCTTTTGCCAGCACCAACCAACCAATGAGTGGTGGCTTACACTACCCAACACCCATCCAGCACAGGCGTCACTGGAGATGTGACTCTGGCAATAAAAGGGGCTGGGCGCACACGTGCCTGTAGCCAGTCCCATAAACTCACTCAGTGTGTCCGTGTGGTCATTATATATGCATGTGGGACCGGGGCCATTCCACAGTACATTGTGCTGTGTACAGCGTGCACAACTATGTCACTGCAGGCAGTGGTGTAGACCTGGGACATGTAACCGTGTCTTATCTTCATGTGAGTGTAAGTGGGGTGGACAGGCATACGACAGTACTTCGTAGGGGTGTGGGTCCTCCACACGTGGATCTGGGTGTGGTTCAGTGTGGGCCTTGCCAAGGATGTGGCTGATGCGTGTGTCTCTGTTGTAGTGTCTGCGCCACCCGTCACGCAATCAACAATGTTGCTATGTGGCATGTCCCCAGTGTATGTGGTCGGTTGAAGGGGTACATGGGGGAGGGAATGCCCGCTCGGGGTCAGGGATCACACATGCCAACTGTTGTGTGTGTAGCTATTAGCGCAGCATGAGCCAAAGATGTACCCTCAACGGCATGTCGAGTTCAGCCAGGCAGGTGCTCTACATCTGTGTCAGCACTGTCCTCACAATGGGCCTACACACACGCTGCCGGCCACATTCTGTGCAGCATCCACACTGTGTCGTACTCTGGCTTGTAGACATGTGCAGACTGGCATGTCAATGGTGTGCCGTAGGGGTGCATGTGATGTAATCGCGCTGCGTACACTAGTGAATGTACAAATTCTTTTGTGCTCTGATATGTGCTGCCATGATGCAGGGATGCACCCTGTGACTCAAGTCCCACGACATAGACAACATGTGCGTAAGGGGGAGTCACTGCCCCTACATTAGTCCGTACTTTCATTCTTGTTTGGTCATGGACATGGGACGTCGGTGTGCAGGGGGTGTTGTTTGTCCCTCTGCAATGTGAGGGGGAGATGCAGTTTCACAGTGTGTACCATGTTTGTTTCCGCATTGGCGCAGGTTACATACTGAATGCATGTCTATGTGCATTGTGGCTGTTTGTGGGGAAATGCCTATCTGATTTGGACAATGGTCATTTGTTCTGCATCACAGCTGTGGGGTTGAGCTCACAGGTCATCATCTCACCGTTTGTTTACTCTGCATTTATGTTGCATTTTCCCGCCAGACGCGTGGGAGTTGTAGGCCGGTCGCTGGTTTTCGGGCCTTTTTTTACCGCGATTGGCCTCATCGCAGGATTTATTGCGTTCGTGTTTCGCATTTTTGCAGCGTGGCGTTGATTTTATAGCGGTCAGTTGACGCGTTATCTGGTGACTATTGCATGGTACTGCCGTGTTGTGAATACCTGGTTAACGCGGCGTAAAATTCCCGTGATGGACTGCGATGTAGGTTGCGTTAATTTACTTTTGCGATGGTTATCACACGTTTGTGAGAATATACCCCAATGTGTCTTTAATGCATTGCTAAACTCTCTTTGCAGACATGGGGGAGGATGGGCACTTCATAAATATTATGACAACTAACAAAAATGATTGTGCTGTTTTACTTTTTAACCCCTTCAGTGCCCATGACGAGCTGGACTCGTCATGGGCTGCGGTGGCGCTGTGCCCATGACGAGTCCAGCTCGTCATGAACTCCGCCCGCTAATGGAAGGCGCGGCACTGGGCGGGGAAAGGGGCGGGCATGCAAGGGGTTAAGAAAAAATGAAAAAGCTTTGTAAAAATGCATTTTATGTCAGTAGATGGAATGCATTTTTTCAAAGCTTTTCATTTGTACTTAAAAAGCTTAACAGCAATCCTTCCTGTTAGTTTAGGTTTAGAAATAAAAAAATCCTGTGGGGTGAAGGTGTTCAGAAAGCACCCTGAATGTTGCTTTAACAAGATTACTTATAAAGTGCCCTCCCTCCTCACATGTCCTCAGAGACAGCGCGTTTTGTACACAATGTGTCTTTAATGCATTGCTAAACTGTCTTCGGACATAGGAAGAGGGAGGGCACTTCATAAATAATTTTGTTCTTTGAAAGGTGCCACACTGCACCTTTGTGGAAGTTGTTTTTAACATCAGAATGGCTGAAAAACTTTCAATTTGAAAAAGAAAAGGTGACTGTCGGGAAAACTATATTTAATGTGGGTTTGACAAAAAAGGTGCTTTTTCCAAGTTTAATCTTTCTCTGCCCCCATGCATTACTAAACCCTCAGTTTACAACTCGCATTTCTGCAGGGCAATTTAAACAAGCAACAAGAGGGAGAGATGTTGGTGCTAATTAGAGCTGGGTGGGGGTGTCAATGTAAAACTAGCAGCAGACAGCATCCATTAATGAATCAGGAGGGAGGAGAAAGCAGCCGAGGAGAGGGAGCCGAAGAGAGGGAGGGAGCCTCTGTCAGTAGTAAATTGTAAACAATCAGTTTCAGATTGCAGGAAAGCATGTTGTGCCTTTGATAGGAGAAAGACATTTAAGAAAGTAGTGCCCACAGACAGTAAATAAAACATACTGCATAACACCACAGTAAGAGGGACAGTCCTCATGGGAGGTTACAAAGAGAGACAAGGAGGTACTAAGGAGGGACTACCAAGCCTACTGACAAATCAAAAGCCATCATTTCCAAAGGAAAGGAAGAGGAGCCAATTGTAAAGATGGGTGGAACACAGGCGCAGCTTAATGCACATATCCTGAATACTGCATGTCTCGAAGAGACATCGCAATCGCTGCTCTAAGCAAGACCTAAAAAGAGATAATGGGGAAGAGACCTGGGTCGGAAACTAACTGAAAGAATACGGGTGTTACTGCTGTGCACAGATTGTGCTTATTTCTCCTAATTATCGGCACAAGCTACTCCTATGTAAGCCCTAGTACGCTTGCTAAAATAGACCCCACCGGGGCCTCCAACTGCTCGAAGTGTAACACACTCGAAGCCTACTTTGCCCACCTCACTGGGATTTGCCCACACATTGGATTATGTTTGAGTGCAATATTTGACTTCCTCTCCTTAATGATTCACATCACGCTTCACCCAAATCCCCTCCTGGCACTCCTGGGCTGTGTAGCAGATATCCCTAAATCAATCCGAAGGTATACAGCTATTGGGCAACTGCTAGCCAAAAAGGAAAGTGGTGTTACACTGGGGAAGTGGAAGTCGCCAAACTATTAAGGCGTTACTCAATAGCATTGTATATTGTGACTCCACTTGTGAAGTATACGCCTCTCTACAACTCCATCCTTAAGGCCGAAGGATATTTGGCAACCCCTGAAGGACTATCTGTTAACCATAGACAACGATTCACATTGATATCCTACCCTACTGTGTCTTAGCTCTGACACCACACTATTACGCACCCACGAATGTTCCTTTAGATGATAATGTTATGATTACAATATATGCTCCGGTGTTGAACGGTATAAACTGTTTATTACATGCTGTATATTACATGCTGCACTGCAAAGGCACTTCACCTCTGAGATCTCAACAGATGTGAATTGCCTGTATATACGGGCTCTTGCTCTTTGTATCTCCTTGAAAGCTTATAAATAAAGTTAAAAAAAGAAGATAGCTTGGGGCATAGGCATACTTTGGTATATTTCTACAATTTCTGCTGGTTTTCTGTGACCCAGATTTAGAAGGTAATTACATTACAGAGAGCACTGGCAAAAAAAAGGATGCAGTGCAGGCTTCATCAGGAAGAGATGGGTCAGTCTTTGTCTCGACGTGGGTGATTGAGAACAAAATCAGATGCCAGAATCAGAGCCCTATACAACTGCGAGCTCTGTGGATAGGTACTCTTTTAGATAACGCTGTTTTATTTCTAAAAGACAAAGATGGCTTACATTTCATTTCATTTCATAGTGGCAGTGATGTATTCTCTTCTAATCACTCATTAGCCGATGAGCTGCAGCAAGCTGTACCTGCTTGAGTAACGATCTAGTAGAGATGACAGAACCACTGACATCTTGGAGAGGAAACGAAACAGCTGATTGTAACGACACTTCGCACACAATCCATATCTATGTGTCTTTATTAAAGAATTCAACACATCCATAAAAGAAGCCCAGGTCGCACAGGAACAAGCGTACGTCTGGGGAGCCCGGTAATCAGCTGTCAACTGTCATCAACTGACATCTGGAAACATTTCAGAATGCCAGCTGATAACGCGTAACCACACAGGTGCTACGGTGTCCTAGGGCGGACACAAGGCAAGTAAATTAAATCACAACACATCTTCCCTCTTACAACATAATAACAGAAGAGAAAAAGAGAACAATAAATAATGGGGCGGCAAATAAAAACTATGTACATATGCAAAATAATGAGAAATTGTTGTCACATAGGAAATGATAAGGCTGAAAATAAATCCTAGGGATATAACCATTGCAATCTTTGGTTGTGTACATACGAATACCTATAAAAGGAATTGTGAGCAAGAATTTGAACATTCCCAAGATAAATCACTGGAAACGTGAAACACTTACTCACATATGTAATCAGATAACTTCTTAGGCAACACGACAGGACGCCACACTCTACTGGTATTGGAGCTTGTAGAAGCTCCTACTCCCACAGGAGTACGGACAATCGACTCTTGAAAAGATTGCTGACCTCAGACTCCATCTCACCAGTATGCTCACACTCATCCTCCAACATTTGTTCAGCAAGGCTGGACTTCCACCATTCACGTTGACAGTAAAGAAACATATATATGGATTGTCTGTGAAGTGTCGTTACAAAGTGGCGATGAGGATGGGACACAAACCCATGCGCGCACACTCCCGCTAATCCATTGTGCTTTGCACGTGTGGGTTCGCATCCCATCCTCGTCGCCACTTTGTAACAATACTTCGCACACAATCCATATATATGTGTCTTTATTAAAGAATTCAACAAATCCATAAAAGAAGGCCAGATGGCACAGGAACAAGCGCACGTCCGGGGAGCCCGGTAATCAACTGTCATCAACTGACATCTGGAAACATTCCAGATTTCCAGCTGATAATGCGTGACCACACAGGTGCTACAGTGTCCTAAGGCGGACACAAGGCAAGTAAATTAAATCACAACACTGACTTAAAGTGTTCCTGCTTCCACTCACAGAGCTTTTGCCATTTTTCATTAAAAAGGAAACTGCAGTTTACTGATATGAGCCTAGAAGTCACAACAGCACGTTTCCAGGGGACTATTTGACTGAGGCGGAGTGAGACTCTGTTCTTCAAACTTCCTTCACCATTGTGAACTGGTCTGCCCATGGAGCAGGCATCACGCTGCCTACTCTTTTCTCAAGCATTAGCTTTCAAAACACTTTAGGTTATTTGAAGGCATAGGGCCGGATTTGTTGTTGGTTGGTAACAAAACCCCCTCCAATCTGTAGGAAAATGCAAATTCAGGAGGAGGATACACTTTTGAATTTCCTCCGCAGTACTCCTGTGGTCAAAGGAATGCCTCTGGTGGATTCTCCTCAGATTTTAGCACTTCCTTCTTGAAATCAGCAGGTTTAGCAGGCACCTGTAAGTCATGCCGATGCCAGTCTGTGGCTCCTCCTCCATGCTTCGTAGGAAGAGATTCACAACCTCGTCCTGGCAGTACCAATTGCCCTCTAAGTGCTCACTATAGTAGCATCTTACATTCTATATAAGATTTGTCTGTTTCCAAAAACACATCACAAAAACATCTGTAAACGAAAACTTGCATAGCTTCATAATGTGAGTCTGGCTAATTTTCAAACCTCTGCGACTCACACATGTGTAAATTACACTTGATGGGCCAGATTCACCACTGAATTGTCATCCCTAAATGAGCTTTTACCCCTGAATATACCTTCAGTTATGCCTGGTAGAAATTAACAAAATAATTCCTGGTTGGCTTAAATAGTACAACTGTGTATTTCTCCACCACAAGTGCGGAGAAATGCACAATAGTAAAACCCACTCAGGGGTTAGGAAGTTGGCCTCGTAAGTTTGTGAATTCCCACAAACGTACATTTGAGGGCATTTACAAACTCTAATCAAACTCCTTCCCACTTTAGAAATGATATCCTTTAACCAAGGGCTGAAGCGATTCACCTTACAGGGTGGATATAGGAACAGAGATGTAGGTGGAAAGGGCTTCTCCACGGTGAAAACATTTTTTTCCTTGGAGAAGAAAATAGTTCTGTTGGACTTGGCCCTTTCTGCATGGTCATCCCTAAACTTTTTGCCTTTACCCTCCTGTTTTCTAAACCCGATTTTGTTGGCCTTTAGGACTCTGTGCACTTTACCACTGCTAACCAGTGCTAAAGTACTTGTGCTCTATTCTCTAAACATGGTAGAGATGGCTTACACCCAATTAGCATATTTAATTTACTTGTAAGTCCCTAGTAAATTGGTACTACGTGTACTAAGGGCCTGTAAATTAAATGCTACTAATGGGCCTGCAGCACTGATTGTGCCACTCAATTAAGTAGCCCTTTAAACATGTCTCATGCCTCCCATGCAGCCTCCGTGTGCAGTTTTAAACTGCCATTTGACTTGATAAAATAAACCTTTTGCCAGGCACAAACCTTCCTTTTTAAAACATATGTCACCCTTAGGGCTCTAAACAGCCCACAGGGCAGGGTGAAATGTATTTAAAAAGTAGAACATGTACTTTTAAAGTTTTAAATGTCCTGATAGTGAAAAACTCTTTTGTTTTTCACTATTGAAAGACCTCCCTCTCCCATAGGATAACATTGTGGTAACATTGAGGTTACCTAAGTGATATCTTTCAACAAAGACCAGATAGACAGATTGAGTTTGGTGTCCATAGAATTGTATTAAAAGCCCTCTTTAATGGTCAAGTCTGATTTTTCATCACAATTCTGAAAATGCCACTTTTAGAAAGTTTGCATTTTCCTGTCACACCCATTTGGTGCCTGCAGCCTGCATCTTGGGTCACCTTACTAGGTGGAATTGACAGTTGGTGTTTGTGCATTGCTCCTAGACAGTGAGACAAAGGGAAGCTAGGTATTGGCTGGATTGGTCAGTCCGAGATAACGAGAGAGAGGAGCTGTCACTTACCACACTTACACTTCACAAAGGCTCTGCCTGAGTATTCTCACAAAGGGGTTGTCACTGGTCTTTTGTGACCCCAGACAAGCTGGGGCCAGGACAGAGAGGAAGGGGGATGCCTGACATCTCGGGGGTACAAACCTATAGACACTTACTCTACTTCAAAGTGGGCATGAAGGATAAATATTGGACATCAGCCCCCAACTCTTCAGGGCAATTCTAGACCTGTGGAAGACTCAGCCAGGAAAAAGGACTGCTGAGCTGCTGAATGGACTGCCACTTTGCTGACCTGCTGCCCTGCTGTGCTGTTCTGGCCTGCTGCATTCATGCCTGGGTGAGACTGACTGGACCTGCAACCTGTACCCAGGACCACGAGAGTGACTTCAAGGGCTAGTCTCGTACCCAGTACCTGGACCCTGAAACTGTGAGTCCTACCCTGTCAAGTGGGTGGAGCCCCAGTCCTAGATCCATGGAAGAGGGCCTGAAGGTGCTCAGCCAGCCTATCTGTGGACCCAGCAGAACTGATGCATCTCCTCTGCTGTGCAGCGCATCCCCGAGCAGAACAGACGCATCGCCTCTGTTGTATAGACTTTTGAGACACAAGGACTTCGCATCGCCTTTGCAGCCCTAAGCCAAACTGCTGCTGTGTGGCTCATCCCAGACGTAGGCCCTCGGATTGAAAGCCTCTCCTTGAGGGCAGCCTCAACAACGTCACTGTACTCTCCAACATAAGCCCCACAGCTTTTTATTTGAACCAGCTTGTGCCGACGTATTCTTGATGCAGGACTTTGCATCACAAGCCCTCAGGTCGTCGGCTCCCTTGACAATGACGTAGGACCTCACATCACAGCTTGTTGGAACCAATTCTGGGTGACACATCTCCAACCAGGGCCTTACATCGTCTCAGTGGCGTGACGAATCCTCAACGTGGGACTCAGCAACTCTTTGTAACCAGGATTTAGGGTACTCCTATTTAACGGGCCTATTTGGGTCCCTGTAGCGGGCCCACGCTCCATCGTGGTCGACCTGAATTTGTGACTTTGTCCCACTCCGGGGCGCCTAGATATCAACAGTTGGCACTTTGTGCCTTTTGGTGCTATTTTCACTAAAACTTTAAAATTACATATCCCTGGTTCTACTGATTGGATTTTTGGTCTTGATTTAAATATTTAAAAAACATATTTGAAACTGTTATGGGATCATTTTGTGGTGTGCTTTCACTGTGTTACTGTTTGAAATGCTGCACAAATACTTTATACATTGCCTTTAAGTTAAGACTGCCTGCTCAGTGCCAAGCTCCCCGGGGGTTGAGCACAGGCTAATTTAGGGTTTGCTTGTGCCTTACACTGTCTAGGATTGTGGTTACTTCTTGACCAGGGCTCACACTCCAGTCAATCAACAAATCAATGTCTTAGATACAAAAGACAAAAGAGCTAAGACACGCACAACCAAGGTGTTCCAAAGTTGTGCCGATGCAGCGTGCTACTGGGGATTCACTTTCTAATCCTCAAAGTGTGTAATGTGTGAAACAATCAAGTTGCACCTCCTGGTTAGGAGATGTCCCCCCGTGCACAGCTCTGCCTCCCAACTCGTGGGTGAAAGTTTAAAACAGAAGTAATTTTTTTCCAGTGGGCTGGGTTGAAAATTGATGTTTATTCACATCAATCAATAAAGTTATAAGTTTTCATTGACGTCTGTTAATGATTCACAGTTCCATTTGGAAATATACATATTTTTACATCAATCCCGATGCATTTCGGGCAATGGAGGGCCCTTCGTCAGGGAAAATCATCTGAAAAATGAAACCAGAAAAAGAGATCTTACAAGAAGTAATGATCCGAAGACGGGTGTATAATACTGTCATGTTAGTGACAAAAAACCTTGTATCCCACATATGTGAAAATCGACCAGGTCTGACGGTAAAAAGGATGAGGGCGACGTGCTGTGGTGAGATATACCCACGTTTGATAGTGAGAAATGTGACAAAAATGGTGAAGCGTCTAGAAACTGGTATAAACGTGTGGTGATCCCGAAATGAGCATTTTACGACATTTCTACTTCTTACACCTACACCATTCACAAACAATTACCCGTGGTGATGAGAATGGAATGCATCACTTTTCCTACAAAATCTTGATTAAAAATGCAAAAAAATTAGGTAGATCGGATAGTTATGTCTTAACAATTATAAAACTCACTGTTCAGGGTAATTGGTTGCTTTTCTCTCAGATTGCACACAGGCCTTAATCAATCTATTGATGGCTTTAATTAAAACCCACTAAAAGCTTAATTTTGAATGCCACACTAAGAAACTCGTTTAGAGGTTGGTGGATGTTGGATGTTTGCGAAAAAATATGGTGGATGCCCCCACACCATTTAGAATTGGGGAAAACAAATGGTATCCTCTAAGGTAGCCTCAGCTAGCACTATCATGGGAAAATCTTGACATGGGGGCCCATTAGCCACTAGACCGTCAGCTCACCGTGACTGTCATGGCAGTCCAGGCAGGGAAAATAAACAATGGTCTTAATGTGCAGGGAGACAACTTCCTGCACGACATGGCCAGTGTGTATTTTTGTGTATCTAAAACAAACTCCCAATTTGGGAGGCATAAATATCTCAATAAAAATGAATGCTGAACAAAAATAAGCACATAACCCACGCAACTTGCATCTGCCCAACTGGCAAATGACTGAAGGAACAGAGATCCCTGCCAGCCAAACAAGGACTTCTAACTACAGCACCTGGTTGACAAGAGAGCAGAGACCAGGACCTCCGCTGACCTGGTGGTCTGGCAGACCATTCGCCACACCCTAAATCAATCAATCAATCAATCAGGGGGTTTGTAAAGCGAGCCACTCACCCACGAGGGTCTCAAGGCGCTGGGGGGTGGGGGAGTGAGCTGCTCTGCTCAGTGGAAGAGTCAGGTCTTGAGTGTCTTCCTGAAGATGTTCAGAGAGGGGGCTCGTTCCAGGTCTTGGCCGCGATGTAGGAGAAGGATCTTCCACCTGTTCTGTCTCTGCGGATGCGAGGTATGCAGATCGAAGGTTTCTCTTGGGTATGTGGAAGGAGATTCTTTCTTTGAGGTATTGGGGTTTGGTGTTGTGGAGGCATTTGTAGGAGTGGGTGAGTATCTTGAAAGTTCTTCTCTTCTCAACGGGGAGCCAGTGGAGGTTCCCCAGGTGTTGGGTGATGTGTTCGTGTTGAGGGATGCAGAGGACGAGTCTGGTTGCAGTGTTCTGTATGGTCTGGAGTTTGATGAGCAGTGACTTGTTGATCTTGGCGTAGAGGGTGTTTCTGTAGTCCAGTCTGCTGGTTATGAGTGCGTGGGTGACGGTCTTTCTCACTTCAGGGGATCCATTTGAAGGTCTTTCGGAGGATGCAGAGGGTGTTGAAGCAGCTGGAGGTACGGTGTTGAGCTGTTGGGTCATGGAGAAGGAGGAGTTGAGTATGATGCCGAGGTTGTGGTCATGGTCCGGGGGGGTAGCTGCCGAGGGCGGTGGGCCACCAGGTGTTGTCCCATGCTGAGGCGGAGGGTCCGAGGACGAGGATCTCTGTCTTCTCTGAGTTGAGCTTTAGGCAGCTGCTGCTCATCCAGGATGTGACGTTCTTCATTTCTTCTTGGAAGTTGAGTCTTGTGATGGGGTCCATGGTGAGGGAGAGGATGAGCTAGGTGTTGTCGGCGTAGAATACTATACTGAGTCCGTGCTGTCTGACGATGGCGGCGAGGGGGGCCATGTAGATGTTGAAAAGCGTGCGATCCTTGGGGTACTCCGAAGTTGATTTCCGTGGGTTCGGAGAGGAAGGGTGGTAGTCTGATTCTTTGGGTTCTGCCGGTGAGGAAGGAGCAGAGCCAGTCGAGGGCAGTTCCTCGTATGTGAGTGTCGTGGAGTCTGGCGGTGAGTGTGTGGTGGGAGATGGTGTTGAATGCTCCAGAGAGGTTGAGTAGGATCAGGGCCGTGGTGTGCCCTTGATCGAGGAGGGTGGCACCGAGTAGGGTGGTCTACGCTGTGGTTGCTGCAGAATCTGGATTGGGAGGGGTCGAGGATGGAGTTGACTTTGATTAATTTTGTTTGTTGGGTGTTGACGGTCTTCTCTGTGACTTTGGCCACCAAGGCGAGGAGGGAGCTTGGTCGGTAGTTCTTGAGGCCGTGGGATCTCTGCTGAGGACTTCTTGAGTTGGGGTCTAAGTTCTGCGCGTTTCCAGTCATCGGGAAAGATGCCAGTCTTGAAGGTGGCGTTGAAGGTGCATTTTAGTCTCGGAGCGATGGCGGTGGCGGCTCTGTGGAAGATGTGCGGGGAACCCTGGGGGCTCCTGAGTAGATGCCTTTCATGGTCGAGGTGGTGTCGTTGGTGGTGACTGGGGTCCAGGAGGAGTTGGTGTCTGGTCATCGAAATTGTCATAGAGGCTCTTGATTTTCAGATGGAAAGAGGAGCCGAGTTTGTTGCAGAGGTCGTGAGATGGGGTGATGTCCATGGTCTCACAGGGGGGCTTGGTGAATTGCTGGATGACGCTGAAAAGTTATTTGGAGTTGCTGGAGTTGGCGAGGATCTTGTTCCGAATGAAGGTCTTTTAGGTGAATCTGATGCGTTGGTGGTATTCCGTCATCGCGTTCTTGTAGGTGATGCGATCTTCTGGCGTTTTGTTGTTTCTCCAATTCTTCTCGACATCTGCTGGTGCGTCTGGATTCTTGGAGGTCGGTGGTGAACCAGGTGGCCTTCCTGGGGCGATGTCTGTCGGGGTTACGTAGGGGTGCGAGCTCGTCTGCGCAGTTGGAGATCCATCTGTGGAGTTCTTTCGCTGCAAGGTTGGCTTTGGTCGAGGTGGTGTTGGAGGGAACTTTATTAAGGGTCAAGAGGGCAGGGGGCTGAGTACAGAGCTCTTGGAGCCTTCACAGAGTGATCGAGGGAGTGAGTTAGGGACAAAAGGGGCACCTTACTTTGAGCCGGGGTGTTTGGGTACGCCCGCTCTAAAAATGAAGGAAACAGACATGTGAGCCATGAAAACTGAGACTGAAAGATTTGGCAGTTTTATTAAGAAGGTGCAACTTCAAAAACTGCAAGACAAAGACATAAAAATACAAAATACAAATATAGTGACCTCGTATGAATCAGAAGGCATTGTACTCGTTTGGAGAGAGACACCTCAGAAAACCTCAAAGACACATTTAGAAATGCATTATGAAAAACATAGATTACATCAAGGAAAAAGTTCTCAGAATGCAAAACACACTTGATCTAAAATACTGAGAATACTCACGTACCTACCTAAAACCTAAAAGAAAGCAACTTTGCAAATGTAATATAAGTATGAAATGCTAATAAGAAAACACCAATTTAGGGACAAAATAGCATAGCAAAATAGCATACATAGCATATACAGCAAATAGATTGGCAAGTTAAATTGTATCTTAAAAAACAAAAAACAAAAGCTTTTGGGGAGCACCCAAACCCGCCTGCCATCTACTAACAGACGGGTGGGGTAGTCCAATGATGTCTCTGTGGTCTCCCTTCTTATACTCTTTAAGGCGGTTAGGAGTGCCTACAGTATCGTCATCTCACGCCACGTCTACCTCGTCACTTATGGTATGGTTCTCATATTTTACCATACATGGTGACGCCTTTTCCAGTAACTGTGGTACGTGAGCTAGGTGAAAGTTCATATCTCAGACCAGGCGCTTGTCGTAAATTGGATGGGCAAGCAGAAAAATGTGTATTGTAAAGGGATTCTGTAAATACATATATAAATCTTCACGTCCTGCGTTGACACATTCTCACCTTAGCTTGACACATCTGTGGTAGCAACTTCCCTAAAGGTATGTACCAGCCCAGGATGCAGTCTGCTGTATGTCGAAAGAACAGGGGGATGTTGAACTTTGAGACAGTGAACTTCGCACACGAGTAGGGTGGGGGCTCTTTAGTTTGGAGCAGGAGGCCTCACAGAGAGAGGAGCTGGATATGATTTGGATCAGACCTGCCTTCAGCCTGTTGTACAGGAAAATGGCAGAACTATGGTCAATTTAACAAAGAGGCCTACATATTGAACAGAAGGGCCTGCATAGGGGTTTCATGCTGGCTGAGTCGTAGGGATGTCCCAGGGTATTTGTTATATGGGAAAATCGGTCCCTCTCTCAGTGGTGGGGGTATCACGGTTTAGGGTGGAGTTGAGCTGCTCTTCAGTGTCTTTGCTCCAGTTTCTTTGTGGAGGGTGGGGTGCTGGTTTGGGCGGCGTGGGTTTGTTGACGAGGAAGTGTACGCAGTGGTGGTCTGTCTATGGGGGTTACGTGGTGTGGCTGAAGAGTACGTTTTTTCCACTTGCGAAGATGGGGTCGAGGGTGTGTCCTGCCTTGTGGGTAGGCGTGGTGATGAGCTGGTTCAGTCTGATGTTGGCGAGGTTGTCCAGGAGGGTGGTGGAGTTGGGGTTGCTGGGGTTGCCGAATTGGAAATTCAGGTCTCCGATGAGTATGTAGTCCATGGAGGCGATGGTGTGGGGTGCGATGAGGTCGGCGATGGTAGTGGCGAAAGAAGCGCGAGGTCCTGTAGGCGAGGTTGCCGTGTAGTGTGGTTCTAAGACTGGTCTGGATCTGGAAGTGAAGGTGTTCGGTGGTGGAGACGGAGTCTGTCTTGGTGGAGGTGGAGAGTCGAAGGCAGCTCTTGTATGCGATGGCGAGTCCTCCTCCTGGGTGTTTGGGGTGGTCCTTCCTCTGGATTTTGTATCCGTCAGGGATGGCAGTGGCGATGTCAGGGACGGAGGAGGCATTGGTCCAGGTTTCCGTGAAGAAGGTGACCTCTGGCGAGAGGGTGTTGAGGAGGTCCCAGATCTGTACGACCTGACTGTGCACTTCAGGGCTTCGGTGGTGTTGGTGTCTGACATGGGGGCAGTGCCCATGGGGATGCGGCGGGTGGTGATGGTCTGGCAGCAGTGGTGACAGTAGAATTGGCCGTGGGTGGTGTTCTGCATGGACAGCTAGCAGTGGATGTTTCTTCCGGGGTTGAGTGTGAGGAGGGCAGCTGAGTCATAGTAGTGGGTGGTAGGAGGGTCCCTGGCACTGGTTGCGGTCGGGTCACAGACGGGCGCAGACAGGCTTGCCTTTGGCACACCTTCAGCGGCCAGCAGCGCGGCCACACAGCGGCTGCCATTAAATAGGGGAGGGGGAGGGAAAATGCAGCTGGGAGGCGGGAGCAGGAACCGGCGGGGGTGAAGGGCCGCAGGGGCGGCAGCGGTGGTAAAGAGCAGCAAGCAGGCATGGAGTGAAAACAATAGGTGCAAAAAAGTAGAATGCAGGAAAAAAAACCAGAAATCAACAAGAGAACAGAACGGGCATCGTCACAGGGGCACAATCAGATACAGGAACCAAAAGCAGCAGGAGAAACAGAATGGCACAATCACAGGGGCACAATCAGATACAGGAACCAAAACCACCAGGAGAAACAGAATGGGCACAATCACAGGGGAAGACTCGAACCTATGAGCGGTGGTGTAGCGGGCCATCGGCAGCGGCACAACAGCAGAGCTGCGGAGGAGAGAGCAGGTCCCTGACCAGGAGTGGGGGGGAGACATAATACTTATGTGTTGTGCGGTATTCTGAAGTTGCCTATGAACAAAGCTTTCCATTTGTAATTGAATGTGCAGTTGACCACTGCACTGCCCCAAACTAAATAGATCAGGGCCCCTATGATGTCTGTTCCCGGTCGGGACAATGCACCTCCTCCTGCGAGGTGGGTGCTTGGAACGCAGGGTGCTGAAGCCCTTCAGACATGTACATATAGTAGGAGGTTTTGCATAAGAATTTGGGGGAGGAGCTTGTTAATATTTTGTTTTTGACTATTGCCTATGTGAAGTAACACTGTTCAGGGATGAGTGTACAGGTTTACAAATGTTTACCCAGAGGGACGGTTGGGATTTGTTTACATAGGTTATTCTAGATGGCGGAGTTAATGTGACACATGAAAATTAGGGGTGAGCGTAATTTGCGTAATCGCGTTACGCAAATCTCCGCGAAACGGTAAAACATCTCCGCGAACATGCAGAAATTCCGCGAACACGCGGAATTGCTTGTTCGCGATGCTTTTTTCCTGTTCACAGTTGCTGTTTGCGTGCTCGGGAAGAAACATCTCGCAAACACGCATTTTGAGAACGCGAACAAGAAAAAATTTCGCAAAGTCGCGGAAAGCAGAATTTTGGGCAATTTCGCGTTCTCCGCGGAACGCGAAATTACTGAAATTCCGCAAATTCCGCGAGCGGAACGGAATTTACCGCCCAGGCCTAATGAAAATTGTAATTATCTGGGAGCATAGGACACAAACACTGCACGGGGTGATGATCATGGCTACACCACTGAGCAGGATGCTGGGATGGTTGGAGGCCCCACACCCCATAGTAAGAAATGTTGAATGGCACACTCAAATAGAAGCTTGTTGTGGATTGCCACGTGGAAGGTGTGGGGCCCAAATGAGCATGTTAAGAGACTGGGTGCTCACATCCCCTAAAAGGCAGGCTAAGGGTGGCTTTCGTGCAGTGAACACATTTAACAGATGTGTAGGCGGGCAAGCTGTGCTGGAAATGGAGGGGTTGAATTTACTCTTCCATATATTTGCCCTACGCACGAGGATAGCTCCAGGAGTGTCTCTGTGGATAGCTCCAGGAGTGTCTCTTTGGATAGCTCCAGGAGTGTCTCTTTTGGTTAGCTCCATGAGTGTCTCTTTGGATAGCTCCAGGAGTGTCTCTTTGGATAGCTCCAGGAGTGTCTCTTTGGATAGCTCCAGGAGTGTCTCTTTGGATAGCTCCAGGAGTGTCTCTTTGGATAGCTCCAGGAGTGTCTCTGTGGATAGCTCCAGGAGTGTCTCTGTGGATAGCTCCAGGAGTGTGTCTTTGGATAGCTCCAGGAGTGTCTCTGTGGATAGCTCAAGGAGTGTCTCTGTGGATATCTCGAGGAGTGTCTCTTTGGATAGCTCCAGGAATGTCTCTGTGGATAGCTCCAGGAGTGTCTCTGTGGATAGCTCCAGGAGTACCCTTCCAGCACCGAGGCTCGAAGGCAGATATAATTAGAGGCATATACTGGTGCATGGCCTGTTAGATGAGCAGGAGATCTGTTTTGTTAATGTTTACGCACTGAACATGGATGACGGGCAGTTTTTATGGGGAATACTAGAGCTGGTTGCTCCTCACATAACTATTGCGATAATATGGGCCCGGGATCTTAACTGTGTGCTGGATGGTGAACGGAACCGTCACCCTCCCCACCTTCGCACAAAACCCAGCATGACGCGTAGCTTGAGGGAGGTGGTGGACAGCCTGGCTTGTTTCGCTATATGGAAGGTTCTACACCCAGGAGGGAGGGAGTACTCATGCCACTTAACAACTCACAACACATACCGCAAACTAGACTGCATACCGATCACTGACATAGTGGCACACTGAGTTGAAAAGGGGCAGGACCACTATAGATATCTGTCTGATCATTCACCACTGATCATTGACTACACAGAGACGAGGAGTAGGCCCCAGGTACCCATATGGAGGTTGAGGCCTGAGAGATTATAGATCACTGAGCTTAGATGAAAAATGAAGGTGTGTCTGACAGTATATTTCGAGCAATAGTGGGGTAAGACAGACTCTAGGACTATAGAGTGGGAAGACTTTAAGTGTGTGGTCAGGAGAGAGTGGATTGGAAAATCGGTGGAAATACAGCAATAGCTCCGGAAAGACCTGCTGCGGCAGGAGGAGACAGTGGTGGCTTTGCAGAGGGGGAGCCGCTGGTCCCCACAGGAAGCCTAGGCGTGCTAGCAGCAAGCAGGGAATTCCATGCCATATGGGCCGAATAGGACAGATCTATGCTGCAATAGTACCGGCAACAGTTGCACAGAGAGGAGGATAAATCTGGTAGACTCCTTGCGTGGCTCCTGCGCCGCGAGGCATCACACTTGCAGATCCTCTCCCTCATGAAGCCGGACTGTATGCAGGTTAGCATGCAGACGGGCATTACAGAAGCATTGGGTCACTGCCTGTCCAATATAAATAAGAACCTGCAGGAAGCGAGGAATACCTACAGGGATGCCCACTGCCTCTGATCTCTGCGGTGCAACAAGAGCGATTAAAGGGAGCGCTCACACAGGAAGAGTTGGCAGAGGTAGTCAAGGAGATGCCACACAATAAGATGGCCTGTCTCCCGCGTTTTATAAAAATCTTCTCACCTCTGGTCACTGATAAATTATTAGAAGTGTATCACGAGGCTAACACTACATCTAACCTCCCACCCACGATGAGGGAGGCGGTGATAGTGATGGTCCACAAACCTGAGAAGGACCCAGCGCAACTAGGATCCTATAGCCCCCTTTCTATGATAAATGCAGATTCTGAAATATTGGCCAAGAGTTTGGCCAATGGGCTACGGCCAATGGTTAATACAGTGTTGCATGAGGATCAGTGTGGTTTAATCCCCAGGAAGAGCACCACATATAATATTGGTAAACTTACACATGTACTTCACTCCACGGAAGGTATGGATATAAAAGAGGTCCTAGAGGCCTAGATATAGAATGAGCCTTCGAAACGGTGAGATGGGGCAATATGTTCAAATCACTGTGGAGCATGGGCCTTGACGCACGTTTTAGAGGGTGGGGGTGACTGTTATACACAATGGCCACAGCGAGGGTATGGATGGAGGCATGGTATCTGAGTCTTGGAATGTGTAAAGGGGAACCCAACAGGGATGCCCTCTATCACCCTTGCTGTTTGCGCTGGGCCTGGAACTGCTTGAGATAAAGCTACGAAGGATACTGGCCCATCGGGGGATAGAGTTCGGTAGCGTGTATCACATTGTATCACTGTATGTGCACAGTATGCTGGTTTACATGAGGGACCCTCACGTCTCGATGCCCCATCTGCTGCTGAATGCATTGGAGCACTTGGGTAGGGTCGCAGGGCTGCGCATTAATATCACGAAGTCACTCGCCATCCCACTGGTGCTACTGGTGAACACTCCCACGGCCTGCCTACTCAACATAGGATTCTGCTTGGAGATGCAGCAATTTAGATACATGGGAGTGATAGTGTTGCATCAGAGGGAGAGGCAATATGTGCTTAACATGTGCAAGACTGTAGAGGGACTAAAAAAATCTGTAGCCTTCTCCAATACTTTACCACTGTTGCTGGTCGGACGACTGGCTCAGGCAAAGATGGGTTTGCTGCCACTGTGCCTCTACCATCTTCAGAACGCAGTCTGTGAAATCCCTAGAACCACTTTAAGAGAACTGGACTCCATGTTGGTAACACTGGTCTGGGCTGATAGATGCAGTAGAGTAGCACTGACAACCTTAAAGCTGGACAGGTAAGAGGGAGACTCAGAATTATATCACTATGTGGCACACCTACAGCATGCCGATAGCTGGTTCACCACGATAGCCGACTGGGAGAAATGGCTGATTGATGGATGCTATGACAATCATTCACTACAAAAGGTCTAGTAGCTTAACAAACTAATGTGTCCACTGTAGTTGCTGGTGTTCAACTTCATGATCACAGGTTCAAATCCCGGTGAGTCCTCTCCACCTTTCATCCTCCTGAGGTCGATAAAATGAGTACCATTGAGTTTGATAAAAATAAACATCTGTTATTCAGTGCCAAGATAACCTTGGGTTAACGTGCACTTTACAAATACATATATTATGTTATGTTACTGATGATAGGGAAAGAAGTACCCCCACACCTCCCATATGTGATACGGCACACAGCGAAGATATGGGAAGATGTGATAATCAGATGTTTCCCTTTTCTAGAGTGCTGGGGCTAAAATGGCTACAGCCTTTCTTGGAGATAGCAAAGGACATGCACTTGGTACATTGATTGGAATGCAGGGGGCTGTGCAACAATGGGGCACTTGTTTCCAGGTGAACAGCTTCTGACATTTGTAGAGGTGCAAGATCAGTTTGGGGGAGACTGGGACAATTTTTACAGTATTCAAGGCTGACCAAGGTGATAAGGGAGATCTGGCCGGGAGTTCCTGCACCCCTCAGTTTCAAGACCCTTAGCGATACTGCACAGGAGTCGGGTAAGGTCGTCCTTGGAGTTTCCAGATTATACAGGACACTGAAGGCTGAGAGGTGGAAGCTGAAACTACCAGCCCACAAACAACAGGATAGAGCGAGCCCCATACCGCTAACAGACACAGAGTGGGGCCGTGCTTGTGTGCATGTCAAAACAATAACTAGCAATGCCAAAATCCAGCTAACATTTAACTTTCTCCACTTAACCTATTACGCACCTCTGAAACTTGCAAGAATCTACCTGACCAGACACTCCCAGATTGTATGTAGCAGTGTACCTTTCTGTCCACAACCCCTCAAACAAAGGTCTGTATCAGTCCTCCCCGTCCGCAAACAGTCTGGTTCAAGTAAAATAGTACCAGTGGAGCAATTTCAATTGGATTCGATGAAACCCAGCCCATATGGCCAACTCCCAGGGGTATCAGCAGGCAGCCCCCAATTCGTCGTCTTCCAGCTGGCCTAGGTCTTTTTCCCACTTTTCCCTGAGGCTGTCCCGGGAGGGGATGCTGTTAAGTAGCAGAGTGAAGTATAGGCGGGACACCGTGTGCTGATGAAGGGAGCTCCCAAGGCCCTGTGTTTGAAAGGCAACTCCTCCAGGGCATCCCGTAAGGCCTCAGTGTGATCTTACTAGAGGTACACCAGTTGCCGGTATCACAGGTACTGGGCCCCAGACAGCTCATACTTACCCTGCAATTCCTCAAAGAGTATTACATCGTTATCTCACCAGATGTTGCCAACCTTAGAAATTCCCACTAAGTCCCACTTTCTCTGGTCTTCTATAAGGTGCAGACTCTTCAGGACCTCAGAGTCCCATAGTGGGGTTCTAGTGTTAGTTTGCCCTTCCAACCAAGAGACTTGGTTACGATTTGCCATATCTTGATGACCACAGCCATGGGGGCCTGCAGATGTGGCATCCCTTCCTCTCCATATAAATGAGGATGTACCTCTCCCCGTCCATAGACCGTGTGTCTGCCATCACCGAGGGTTCTTGCTGAGAGACGAAGGCCCAGTCTTTTATCACTTGCTGCTGTGTCGCCCAATAATAGAGACATAAGTTGGTAAGGGTGATCCCTCTCTCAAAGGGCATCCTATTGATGGACAACCATGCTATCCTCAGTGTTCCACCCTCCCATAAAGAAACCCCACATAACATTGGCAACTGCCCTAAAGAAGCCACCTGGGACCTCAAACTGGGTGTTCTGCAGAACATAAAGGCATTTTGACAGAAATATCATTTTGTACAGGCGGCCCTGTCCATAAGGGATACTTATAGTCACTTCTATCCCTCTACATCCACTTTATAGGAATCGAGGACCTTCCGCAGATTTTCCTTCACAAATGGATCCTGGTCCCTTGTGAAAAAAATCCCTAAATATTTGAAAAAAACATTTTTTTAGATTATTTTTTAAAATCTAATGTTCTTATCCTTCACTCTGATGAAACAGATCCCACATGGGGGCTAATTCTATTACCCTTCGCCTTTTTAACCATCCCTGCTTCACACTCATGTTGTTTTTCTTGTTTCATGTGAAGTGCTCTGTTGCTCATGTAGCTATATTTGCGTTAGACAGATACGCCTAAAAAATAAATAAACTAACGACTATTCCCATTTTGCTATTTGGACATCATTTACGCGAGTCAAGCTGTGCGAAATTCCGTTCGCTCCACTCTCAAGTGATGCTGTCTGAAGAAGGCTAATTAAGTGAAATTGGTCCATATGTTGGCGCCCAAACTTGTCCATTCATTATCTCGCATACTACGGCTGCTCTCTCTCTTGCCATGGACCCTCCACAGCCCCCCAGTCCTTCATTAGCAAAACATGCTCAGCTGTGACTAATGCGCTTTTAAAATATAATTAGTAACACGCATCCATCTCAAACTGGGATTCCTGGACATAATTGCTGCCCAAAGCTAGAGTGATTTGGCTAATTATCTATTTTACGTGTAACTGACTCGCAGCTTTCAAATTAATTGGAAAGGATCAATTACTTGTTAGCTTAGCTTTCTCACCCAATCTAATGAAACATGGGTGCGGATTCCTTCCAGGCACTACTGATTGAGACATGAGACGCTGCATCTGCTATGTGTTGCTCGGCGCGCTGAAAATTTTACTTGCACCAGGGAATGAATATTTAGGATACAGATGACATTAGCCTGCAAACCTGTTGCCAGTCACACATAGGGACAGGTCTGTGTTTTTATATAAAAATATGTGGGTATTATCTGCTACTACTTTTGCACATAAAAGTATATAATTTAGATTCACACATTTTCCATTTTCACAAGCAGTACCGAAGAAAGGCGCGCATACATGTAGCTATCAGTGGAGCTGGTGCAGTGGCACCAGGGCCCAACCATGGCAGGCCTTCCTGCGCTGTGTGCAGTTATCTCATGACCCGCGTGCTCAGATGTATTTTCTTTTGTGAGTGCCTGCCTGTGTTTCGGCTCTGTTTTCTCTTCTTCCTGCAGCTGGGATCAGGGAGAGAGTGACACACTGGTGTGGTCAGCGAAGCAGCCGGTGTTGGGAGGCTGCCTTAGATGAGCTGCTGCTCGTCACGGTCTAAGATTGAAAATATGTTTCAGTTGGCCTGCTCCAATTTCTGCAGCAGATTTGTGAGACTTTATGAATTCACACAGGATTATTTGAGCACTCACAGAAATGTACACTCGTCCATGAAAGTACAGTAGTTCTGCACTGCGTAAAATGCAGTCTTTTTTTCTACAGTCTTAAAAACAGCATGCAAAAATGTGATGCAAAAGTACATTGGCACATGTGACTTTTTTTCTTAATGATGTTAGTATTTTAAGTGTGTAGAAATGTCTTGCCTTAACCCTCCTCATTATATATTTTGGGGCAGATTTACAAGCCCCTTGCGTCATTTTTGCGCCGCTGTTGTGTCACTTTTTGTGACGCAGCAGCAGCGTAAATATGCGGCCCATTTACAACGTGACGCATCTAGGGAGATGCGTCACGTTGTAAAGCCCTGCGTCACATTATACCTGCGTCAGGTATAAAGTATGCATGGTGGGCGTTCCAATGCAAAAAAGCCTCGTAGAAGTAACGCAGTGAAATCTAGAAGAGTTCACTGCGCCACTTCTAGGACGCCACTGTGTCAAATTCCTACGCCTGTGTGAAGCAGGCATAACGAGTGACGCAGCACAATGAGGATAGGCCTCCCCTACTTTTCTAGAGTTGCGTCGTGCTTGCGACACGACTCCAGCAATGCGTGACTTTTGCATCAACAGATGCATCAGAATTTCCGACGCATCTATCAATCCTTGCACCATGGTGCGCCGTATTGTAAATACGGCGCATCCATAGTGGCGCAAGGGTGTCTCAGGGTGGCGCAGGGAAAGTGACGCATCTTTACAGATGCGTCACTTTCTTGTACATCTGCCCCTTTATATTTATTTATTAGGATTTTTAAAGCACAACTTTCACCCAGACTGGGTATCTCTGCGCTATAAGTAATCCTCCCAATGCATCGACACAGACACCAAAGAGCACAGCCTAGTGGGTGGGAGGATTGATAGCTTTGCAGTGGCATGAAGAAACCACGTTTTCAGGAGTTATCAAAACCTAAGCAAATGGGACTCTGATCTGCTGTGGGGGTGAGTGTGGGCAGAATGTTCTCATGAAGCACTGACAAATTTTGTTTAGCAGATATTTTAATGGTCCCCACTTTCCAGATATGGGCATATTTCCACCCTGTGACTACCAGGTAAACATATTTTTAGGTTTCACCTGAGACAGTGCTTAAGATTTCACTTGGAAGATATTTTGTTTACTTACCAGGAGCATAGAGCCCACCGATTGCTTGGCTTCATAGTCACTCTCATTTCCTTGCTTCTCTTTGGTCACAGCGTGCCAGCTTCACTTCCTCTTCATGTGTTTGTCCCTACTCAAAGCATGACCAAAGTACTGTTTCCTTGCCCAGTGTCCTTCCGCTGCTTGAGCTTTTCAAGCTACTTTTTGTCTTTGTTGCAGCACTCCTTAAGAGTACAAGTGTTTGCAGATAGACTCTCAATGGCCCCTCCTAACCTCCCATCCTTCACCATGTTGTTGCATGCTTGCTCCTACCCTCATTGTGCTGTTGCTTGCACCCTCCCTCCGATTCTATGTTGTTGCTTGTCCGTTCCCTCCTCCTGCCCCGCCCTGTCCTGCATTGTTTCTTGCCCCCTACCACATTGTTGCTTTCCACTTTTGTGTTTTTGCTTTCTCCCTCTCGTCCTGTCAGAAGAAAACATATTTTCCTTTGTCAGTTTGTTTTTTTAGCCTTGTTGTACATCTGCGCGCTGCTGTGCTTCATGGCTGCAAGTAAAAAAAAAAAAAAAAGCATGTTGTTCCTTGACACTGAGTTCTAGGAAAGTTGGAATTATGGGGGATTGATTCACTGTGCTGTTACTGCTTAAAGGAATAAAAGGAATTTACCTCCATTGGCATTTCCGTCTTCATTTCACTGGTGACAAGCGGGAATAGTGACCTACAGTGTTCCTATACTGTTGGTACCGCTAGCCTCCCAGCGTGTACACAGTCACTGTATGCTGGTTTACTGAACTACTGAACCACTCTGCTTGCTTATTTTCTTTTTAGCATTATACATTTTTTTCAAGGCCTGCTGTGTGATGGAGCAGTTGATCTTGACAATTGTGGGACAGGTTAGTAGAGTCCTCCTCTCCCGGATGGTAATGGCGACAGCTAGGTTTGTGATCACGCAGAATGACACGTCATATGTGCTGCCTTCTTCAAAGCAGGCTAACCTTTGAAGCATGCTATTCCTTGCGCCTTGCTTGTCCACCATATTAGCAGCAGGCGACTCTGATAGGATATTGCATGGGTCCTACATAAGTGCCATTTTTGAGTCAGGTGTTTTGTTTTCAGTGCAACTGCATTATTTTCTGTGTGTTATTTGTATTCCACCTTTCTCTTCAGTTTTTTTTATTGAACTGTACTTTGGTGCGGTAGGGGTATCCCGTCCTCAACCTTTCCTATCTACTCCGGGAAATCCTCCTTTTGGATGGGCAAGATGGAAAGATCTATCTTGACCCTACATGCCTATTTTAGGAGTAAAAAGAAAAACTCCTTGCCAGTCCAAAATATAGGTCTGATGGGCAGGGCAATCTTGAAAACAATACCCATTGTCGAGGTGATTTAGACAGTCACCAAGAAGAAGTGAGAGAGCTTACTTATGTAGTGGATGAGTATGCCACTGGGCTATAGGCACCAGATAAAAGGTTTCGCCATATAGAAATGTTGTCTTAGAAAGACATAAGTTACTACAAAGGTCTCAACACCCAGGTGAGTCTGTAAATCACTTTGTATCAGCCTTAATAATCCTGGCCATCACGTGTAACTATTGCGACATGCACAACAAGATCATCCATGATCAATTAACCGAAAAAACTTCCAACAGGAAAATTCAAGAGCGTCTACTTTCGACTGACAATCCGGATTTGGAAACAGTAGCAGGCATTGCAATAGCCAGGGTGAATTCCAATGCTTACTTTCAGGAGTTGTCACCCCCTAACAACTCAGTACAATGCAGTGAATTATTGCATCGCAGTCATAAGAATTCAGAGAAAATTGATAGATGCATTCCAGAGACTAGTCAAATCAAAATGAACAACATGATGTTGCTTGTAAGAAAAGGGTTGGTATGTGTTTTAGGCGTGGTAGCAAAACTCATGCAGCATCAGCAAAACATTGTCTGGACCTGTCTCAAGTATGTTTCAAGTGTAATAAAAAAAGACACTTGGCTAAGGTATGCCGCTTGTCTCCAAAATCGCAGGTATTAACTGATAATAATTCACAGAAATAAGTGGCAAATAAACTCGATAAAGATGAGAGGTGTAAGCAAGTTGTAGGTCATTTCAGGAGGAAAACTTCTTCCTGAACTATCTGCCTTAACGGTGTCAATGTTCCAGTAATGGCAGATTCAGGGTCACTATTCAGTATAATTGATTTAGAAAGGTTTAAAAAATATCAGCCTATATCTCTAAAACCTTCAATTATCAAGATTTTGCCAACGGTGGTACAAAGATTGAGGTCAAGGGTGAGTTTGAGCTCAACTTGACTTTCAGAATTAGCCTACTAGGTCTGTAGTTTATGTAGCCAAATACAAATCCAATCTGTTGGGGTGAGATGAGCAAGGTGAGCTGCACATCATTTTGGATCCTAAACCATCCTGATCGTGTCATATCCACTGATTGGTGGGTACAATAATTTCCTGAAGTTTTGTGGCTAAATAATGAAAACAGACTGGTTTTCAGCACACGTTTGTGCTCCTCAAAGATGGAGCCAAACTAGTGGCCTATAAGGTTCACAAGATTCCTCTAAAATTGCGGGGGGTGTTGCAAAAGGAAATGGATCGGTTGTACGAATTTAGATTTATTGAACCCATTGAAGAATCTGACTGGTCGGCGCCTATTGTCCTTGCCCGCAAAGGTGATCAGTCATTGAGGTTGGCTGTTGATTTGGATGATCTCAATCCTAATATATGAGTGAATCGCCAACCACTACCCAATACCAGTGAGATGCTGGGTACCTTGAAGGGGGCAATCGTTTTTACAACCCTAGACATGTCGGCTGCCTGCCACCAGGTAGACTGGACATGATGGCTACCTACCATCAGGTAGTCTTGACTAAAGAATCCAGAGCCCTTAATTTTTTATCTCTCCCATGAGAGTATATTGTTACAAACAAAAGTTTTTTTGTCTGGCATTGGCTTTAATGGTTTATCAGTGACTGATGAGGTTGCTGTTCCAAGGGTTGGCTGGTATATTGAACTTCCATGATGACATCTTGGTGTTTGTGGGTAATCTGGCTGAGCATCCTAAAAGTTGGAATGAAGTATTGACTAGATTGAGAAAGAGCGAACTTACGTTGCATTTTAAATAGTGCAACTTTGAGGCAAATTGTGTGGATTGTTTAGTTCACAATACAGGTGCTAAATGATTGGAGCCCAAATTGAGGATTTTGAAAGCAATTGTGGATGTTCTCTGTCCTTCCTGAAAATAAGGAATAATTGAAGTCTTTCCTAGATCTGATTGCGCTTTACTTCAAGTTCCTTCCTCCTTTTGCACAGAAGACAGTGTCCCTAGAAATTTGCTGAAAAAAAAAATGTGCTTATGTCTGGAGTGAAGAGTGCTAGCATGTGGTTGAGATAATCAAGTGAGGCATTGCATCTTCCTTTCCTTTGAAACCGTTGAACCCTTGTGATGCTAATGTAATTGTCACTGATGTCAGCAATAATGGCCTTGGTGCTGTATTATTGCAAAAAAGAGGTGACGGGTGGGAGGAGGTAATTGCGTTTGCATCCAGAGAATTAAGGGGCTCAGAGTTGACTTAATCCACCATTTAAAAGTAAGGCTATGGCACAGTGGTGGTTTACCCAACATTTTAGAACATTTGTTTGGGGAATTACAATTGTGTTACCCACAAACCATAAACCACTGGTTGATTTGTATAGCACCAAAGGAGGGGGGAAGTGCTACTCCTAGAGTAACTAAAAAGCAGTATCGCTTGCAAGAGTTTCCTTACTGTGTCAAATATGTACCTGGCAAACAGAAAGTTGTGTCAGAATATTTATCCAGAATGCCGCTAGCTAATAGTTGGAAAGATGTAAGTGAGGAATACATTTTGGTGTTTGAGACTAGCCAGATATTTGGTTTTCCTCATGGTGCAGTCTCTGAACAAGAGTAGAGAGAAGCACTTGAAAAGGATATTGTATTGTCTAAGGTCAAAGGTTGGTTAGAGTGTGGTTGCCCTAATGTGAGGAATGGGAGCACACAGTTTGTTCCTAATGTGCATGCGACTAAGAAGTTAACCTGGCTGAAAGGTCTGGTACGCAGGATTGAACAATTAGGTGTACTTATTAGTCTGAGGGACATAGATCTTGTTTTGGCACATAAAGGACATTTGGAGATTCAGGCCATGAAGCAGAGGGTAAGAGAGGATTTTTGTGGCCATGAGTTGATAAAGTTGTTGAATGTTCTGTACATGATCGTGAACATTGTATTATGAGTGAAAAAACCAAAGTTACCACTCAGTCGCCGGTAACTCCAGTAGAGATGGTTATGGCACCATGGTCCAAGCTAGCTTTAGATATTTCTGGTCCCATTAAAATTAGAAGAGAAGTTCCTAGGTATGTGTTGGTTTTGTTGGTCAACATGTCTACGGTGGCCAGAAGTCGCATTTGTGAAAATTTTTGATACGCATGCTCTGGCACAACTCTTAGAGTGAGTTCTTAATCCTAACAAAAGTGTGATGCAATTGGTTTAGGATTAAATGAATTAGTTTTTTTAGCAAACATGGCATCAATCACACACAGACCTCATAATACCATCCTAGATGTCATGGGGTGGTAAAAAGTATCAACTGTACATTGAAGGATCAGTTGTTATTGCCGTTAATCAATCATCTGGGTTGGGAACAGTTGGTTGAAAAAATGTTGTGGGCCGTGCGGACTACACCACATGTGTCTATGGGGGTAAGGCCTTTTTAACTTGTTGAGGGGGCATGTCCTTGGTTCCAAAATGAATAGAGGTTTGATTGGTCACCAAGCTGTTGATGCTTTTCACTTTGGCAAGGTTGAGAATGTCAGGGTTAAGGTTCAAGTTGGTTGTATAACCAAGAAGGGTTGTGAGAGAAAGGTGCATGTGAAAGAGGGGTGTTGGATGAGGATAAGGAAGCATAGCCATGTTGTGAAAAATGAGTCAATGTATTCCTTTCCTGTCCAAGGAAGTCCAAGTGTTGCTTCATGCCATGCGCATGAGTGATGGGCATTTGTGGAATAACAATAGAGTGGTGGTGATTCCCAAGGATACAGTAAAATGGTTTTCGAGTCGCATGGGATGCAATGATGGTGCATTAAGTGGTGAGTTTCTATGACCTACTTGGTCGGCATTCCTAAAGTGTGTACATGATCGCTTTAAGGATTATATAATGGTTCATATAAACTGAAACAATTTGTTCCCTTGTATTATTTAGTCACATTTGCATTTATATGTTCCACTTGTTAAAAGTTTAAGTTTACAGCCTACTTCACTGTTTTAGAATTATCTTTTGTTAACTTTTGTTCTGTTTTTCTCAGTAATGTTTTTCCATTGTTAAAGGGGTGTGATATGTTTTGCCTTGGCACTGCGTTCCTTGAAGTGGGGAACGTACAGGGTTCAATGATGGGGGTAAAGGTAAAAGTGTTGCGTGAGCTGGTGCCTTTTGATGGTCGCTGTACTAAGTTGCTGCTTTAAGGAATAAAGGAACTTGTCTCTAGCGGCGGCTCTCTCTTCATTTCAAAGCATTATAATGCAGAGCGGGTAGCACACACTCCCTTTGCAAAGTCGCTTGGCAACTCTTGAGCACCATTCCCGGGTAATCTGCCATCTTTTCCATGCATTTTTGTGTCTAATGAATTTAACTATCTCTCGGAAACTATTTTGCCGTTCGTAACTTTTTACTTTCTTTATTTCAGCTTTTGCTGTTCATTATGAAAAAGTAATTAGCATGTACTGGGATAAATTTCACATCATCGTGTAAATAGACTCGCCAAATGTATGAGTGTGATGCTGTGAAGAATGTTGCCTTTTCTCTTACTGTTCAGTCATGGGACCATGCTGAGCACACTTATAGAATATTTTCCAGTACTGTGTTTTAGATCTGCCAACAGTGACAGTGCCAGCACTGTGGCATCACAGCACTTTTTTTTTGCTGGTGGGAAGCATCTTCACCCTCCTTGTTGCGCATCCACCCTTCTTCCATCTAGATGCCTCCCACCAGCAAATGCTTTTCAGCCATGCGGCACAGCACTTGCACTGCTGTGCAATATGACTAAAAACATTTACAATGTCAATAGCTTGCTTAGGATGAGACCTATTGACTTTGACAATGCTTGTTTTTACCAATGCTTATTTTCCAGTACATTGGCAGGTATTTCCACAGTAAAATCTAACAAAGTACTCAGCACCCAATACTTGTAATAGTTTCTAGTAATACGCAAAGCAGTTGAGAAAGTCAAAGAGTAAATGCAAACACGTCACGTAATGCACAGACTCAATAATGTTTTTTTCTTTAAAAGATGATTTCTTTATTCATAATCTTCTCTTTGTTTTTAAAACTTCTTTTATTTGTCGTAGCCAACACGTTTCATACTGTCCGGGACTTCTTCAGGGCTACAAAATACACATAATATATACAATCTTTAAAATCCTCATACAAAACATTTAGAACAGTACAAAACACCACAAGAAGCATACACTAAATCATCTGGTCAGATTAAATATATACAATGGCAGGAATTCTATTTCTAGCAAGGTACCAAATCCCTAAGAATCGGATAACATACGCTGTGCATATACATCTCATTCATGAACTATCATTAAGTGGTATTTATCTGCATTCAGATAACCATGAGATTTTTGGTATAACATTGCTAAAGGGTCTGAGTGCATTCAAGTAGGGAGACAATCTAAATGCAATGGATGTACATGTTAATACTCATCTGTACCTGTGCTGGTAATGTGGCGATCTATTCACAAATTACCTTTGAGCTCATCCAAAGTATAGGGGGCACAGGTATGCCTTAAGTTTACTGTTCAAAATCACAACAAAAAGGAGTACACTTTGTGTTGATATTCTGTTTGTGTGTTGCGGTAGCTGAATTGATTTTCCCAACGAGAAAAAAATGCAAAACACCATGGAACGAGAATAAATATAGGTTGTTTCTTAGTGGCTCCTGGTGCATAAATCTTCCATCCATTGGTGAATGAGACACTTTATGGTGCTAAAAACATGCATGGAAACAGAGTTTCAACATACAGGTTATATTGCAAGTGAATAGTTCCTATTATGGATTATATCCAATGAAGATAATACCTACACGAAAGACTGCCCAATCAAAACATAACAGGCCCAACATGGTGGACATGTTGTATAGTAGAAAGCGCGTGTGAGAAAGTGGGTTTCTGTTGCAGTAAACCCCCCCCCCCCTTTTTGCCTAATAGCTGATGCACTTTTCCTTGTTGTGCCCTGGGCTCCTGCCAATCAGGTGCCCAGGGCCTGTGTTCCTTCCCTAAAATACAAACTCCCAATTGGCAAACCCTG
The DNA here is from genome assembly GCF_964204655.1 of Triturus cristatus. Classification (NCBI taxonomy): domain Eukaryota; kingdom Metazoa; phylum Chordata; class Amphibia; order Caudata; family Salamandridae; genus Triturus; species Triturus cristatus. The sequence goes on from NC_140580.1 coordinate 535,704,313, forward strand.
GCCACATGTCAGCCCCTAGTAAATGGTACCCTAGGTACCCAGGGCCTTGTGACCAGGGAAGGCCTCTAAGGGCTGCAGCACTCATTGTGCCACCCTTAGAGGCCCTGTACCCTTACACACACACACTGCCTTTGCAGGCTGAGTGTCTTGGCGCAGGACAAAACAAAGAGTCGACATGGCACACATCTCTGTGTGCCATGCCCATCACCTACACTGCCAAGGCATATGTCAGCCACCCCTCTGGCTGGGTGCCTTATGCCTATGGTGTGGGCACAGGAGCAGGAGCCCTGTGCCCCTACAGTACCCAGGTCCATTCCTGGGCACTGTAAGTACAGTGCTGCCATTTACAAGTACATGGTGCTGAGAGCTTGTCAAACACGAGCTCCACAGCACCATAATGGCAACACTGAAGACTGGGAAGTTTGGTATCAAACTTCTCAGCACATTAAACCCACACTGATGCCAGTGTGGGATTTAATGTACTAAGCACCCCAGAGGGCATCTTAGAGATGCCCCCTTACAGCTAACCTACAATCCACGTCTGCTCTGAGGCTGCCCAGGCTGCCACACCGCAGACACGTTGCTGGACCCCTGGGTGGGAGAGCCCCTGCTCTCCCGGGCCTGCAACAATGCACGTCCTGGGTGAGGTGATAAATCTCCTCCCCCAGGATGAGCCAAGGGAAGCTTCAAAGGCATGCCGCCTCTTGGAGATTCCCCAGGCCTCTGCAACCCCCCACTCTGGAGGGAAGCTTGGCCGGAAACCCCATACAAGGACAGGGAATGTGCCAGCCTGCCCACCCCACCCCTCAGGTGGGGGAGGCGAGGTGAAGCACATCTCCGGGCTATCGCCATCTTGAAGATGGGGGGCCCTACCCTATCAGGATTAGGCTACTGCCCCCCTCCCACAGGAGAGAGGCAGGATAGGGGGTGTACCCACCCCAGGACAAGGACCCATTAGTCCCTGGCCTTCACCTACCTGTAACGCCCCTAAATCTAGTATTTAGGGGCACCCTGAACCTTCCTTCGACAGATCCCAGATTTGAAACTACAAGAAGAGCAAGAAGAACAAAGACCTGCCCTGCAGCTGCTAAAAAGAGGAAGACACCAACTGCTTTGGCCCCAGCCCTACCGGCCTGTCGACCCTCGAACCTGCTCCTGCTCCAGCGCGGCATCTCTTGTGGCCAGCAACCTCAAAAACCCCGGAGGACCTGGCTACCTTTGAACTCTGATTCCCTGGGACTCCCATGAGTAGAGGCTCTACTCAGAAACCTATCTCTAACCCCTGGCAGCAGCCCGGAACCGCGAACCCAGCACACTCTGCACCAGCCAAGCCTGGCCAGTGCCGGAGTGAACAAAGACCCTGAGGACGACCCCACGGCGACTGTGACCCCGAGTCCGGCACCCAAGGACCCCCCTCGACATTCCTGAAGAAGCCTGCAGCCTCAGAACCAGGTGCCCCCCCCAACCGCGATCAACAGAGGGTTAGATTTCCCGACACCAAAAGGCACCCCTGCACGCGGCGCCCTGCGGCCCCCTGTGCCCAATCCCGGGGTACCCACCTAACCTACAACTACCCAACTGACTGACTGACTGACTGACAACTACCCAACTTACCTCTCGAAGTGGTGGTGGCACCTGAAGCATCCTCGTCCCCGAGCTTGCAGCCTTTTTCTTAACCGGAACATTCCCATTGATTTCCATTGAGCGCCCGAAGGCTCAAAAGCACCCTGCACCCAGCCGCCCGAGTGGCCCTGGCAGTGCACTCTCTACACTAACCTACTGCCCCACTTGCCCTGAGTAAGTGACCAGGAGCCCAGCTCCCACAGCCGCGTGGCTTGCCAGACAGCAGCCACCAACCAAGGCCCCCCTATCCCTCATAGGATAACATTGGGCCTAACTCTCTCTGCACCCGGCCGTCCTGAAACCGCTGAGGGTGAACCAACTGTACCTACCTGACACTGGGGGACCCCTGAGTCTATGCCCGGAATTTCAACTCTGCCAGTCGAGTACTTACCCTTAAACCGCTAACTTCATTTTCCTCATAGGGTAACACATTGACTGACTTTTTCTTCAGAAATCTTCTAAGTGTGAACTTTTCAAAACTGCAAATATTCACCAAAATCAGCCAAGTGACAAAAACGAATTTACTCACCTGCTCCTAGGTGAGCTCCCAGTGCTGGATCTTGGTGCCCAGCCCTGACTCTGAAAAGTGTCCACAACTATACTTACCTCTAACTCATTTTTCTCCCATAGGAAACCATTGTCTGCTTTTCTGTGAAATTTTTTCTAAGTGTCTACTTTTGCAAACTTGAAATATTCTTTTAAAATCGTACCATTTCTGCAAACGAAATTACTTACCTGTTTTTGATAAGGACCCCAGTCTTGGGTCTAGGTGCCCAGTCCTGGATTACTAAAGTAACGATAAAGTACTCTACCTGCAATTTGAATTTCTTGCCATAAAGATCCATTGAATGTTTTCCTTGAAATATTTTCTAAGTGCTAACTTTTGAAATAGCTAAATATTATTTAAAAATCATTACAGTTATTAAGTCGACTTTCATCACTTGATTCTGAATACTGACCCAGTGCTGGATCTAGGAGCCAGACCTGGAATTCCAAAAGTAATCTGAAAAGTAATTTATTACAAATAACCTGAATTTACCATTGAGCTCAATGCATTGTTATGTTTAGGAAATAGGATTGTTTATTGCAACCAACTGTGACTGCTTATAACAATTTATTGCTCAAGACACAAGTATTTGTATTCAACCTCTCATTCTGAGAAAGTATATTTTTATCCCCTTTGTGGTTCTAAAAATAATACAAGCATATATTTTATATATATGAACCATTGGCCTAGAGTTCAGTTATTGGGTGTGTGAAACCATTTGCTGACTGAGTGTGTACAATAAATGCTTTACACTGTCCTCTGGTACTGCCTTACTGCTCGACCAAGCTACCACTTTTGAGAGTAAGGTCATACCTAACTTTGACCTCTATCAGCCTCTGGGGGACTGTGGACTCTGTACACCCTGTACCTATTAGGGAACAGTATATACAGAGCCACTTTCTCACATTGGTGGATCAGCGGTGGGATACAAACTTGCATTTGTTGGACTACTTGGTTACCATCTGATCACACGACAGAACTCTTAAAAATTGCCTTTAGAATTCTGATTGGTTTTTCCAAAATTACTAAAAGTCTTGCTAGGGCCTTGCTTAAGTCCCATTAGAATTTTAGAAAAATAAAAGTCACTATAGTCAGGGTAGAGGGTTAGAACTGTCAGGTTAGAATGTGAGGTCCTTATGTAAACTCAAAAATTTACAAATGGGTCTGCATCCAACCAAACAAGGGCTCCAGGAGCTCCTGGCTGAGTATGCTAAAGACCACCCATCCGAACATGGTGATGACCAGTCAGATGAGGAAAGGGAAACAGGGGAGGTGGACAACAGCCTCCCCATACTATTCCCTAGGGAGGAGATGGCACCCATACCCTCCCACTCAAGAATTAGCATCTGGGCACCTAGAGACTACACAGGTGGCTCTGGTCCCAGAGACAACACTGGGGGACCCCCCAGTGAAGAGGAGAGCCTTGTGAGGCTGGCCAAAAGATTAGATCTAGAGTCCAGGCTCCTGGCTCTAGAAAAGGAAAGGAGAGAGATGGGTTTAGCACCCATCAATGGTGGCAGCAATAATAAAAATAAGGATAGGGAGGAAACTTCTGACCTTAAAATCCCCAAAGGGATTGTCCCTAAATTTGAGGAAGGTGATGATATCACCAAATGGTTCACAGCCTTTGAGAGGGCTTGTGATATCAGAAAAGTAAAGAAACCTCTCTGGGGGGCACTCCTGTGGGAACTGTTCTCTGGTAACTGCAGAGACAGGCTTCTGACCCTCTCTGGGCCAGAAGCAGGATCCTATGACCTCATGAAGGAAGCTCTGATTGAGGGATTTGGATTCACCACTGAGGAGTATAGAATTAGATTCAGGGGGGCTCACAAAACCCAGACCCAGTCCTGGATTGATTTTGTAGATTTCTCAGTGAAGACACTGGATGGTTGGTTAGCTGGACATGGTGTGCAGGATTTTACTGGATCGTACAATTTATTCATGAAGGAACATATTTTGAGTAACTGCACAAATGAAAAGTTGCATCAGCATTTGGTAGGCCTAGGTCTAAAATCCCCCCAAGAATTGGGAAAAAAGGCAGACCACTGGGTCAAGACTAGGGTGACTAGGACGTCCACTGGGAGGGACCAAAACCAAGGGGTCCCAAAGCCTCCCCAGAAGAAAGAGAGTGAACCCCTTGTGGATAAAAGAAAGGAGTCCCAGGTAGCCCCCCAAAAACCTGACCAGGAGGGTGAGCTCAAAGACACCTCACAAACTAAACCAGGGTACCAAGGTAAGAATTGGGATCCCAACAGAATATGGTGTTTCAACTGTCAGAAGGCTGGACACCACACCCAGGACTCTAGCTGTCCTAAAAATAAGGTTCCTAGTACAGCTCCAGGGGTGACTAGTGTAGCCCCAGGGGTTGCCAGTGTAGCTTGGGAGGGAGGGTCCTCAGATGAGGAAGTCCTCCTAGCTTTCAACTGGGGAATGGGCCCAAGAAGCAAGCTGGAGATCCCAGGAGGAAGTAGACACTTCCACCACCTACTGGTGAATGGAATCCCAGCCACTGCCCTGAGAGATACCTGTGCCAGTCACACTGTGGTACATGACAGGTTGGTTTTCCCACACCAATATGTCCCAGGGGAAACAAGAAGGGTAAGAACTGTCCCAGGGGGAGTCACTGTTAGACCTGTGGCTATAGTGCCCCTAGCCACAGCTGGGTCCCTTAGATGGAGAAAAGTGATAGTCAGTAAAAACCTCCCCCTTGATTGTCTCTTGGGGAATGATCACTTAGATGTGGAACTGAGACAAAGAGAGGTGCTGGCCCAATGCCAGGCCTCGCCCAAAGAACCTGTGGGGGCTCAACCTGCAGTCAGTGCAGCTGAGTCCCAAAAGAGTGAGAAGAAACATGGTAGGAAAGGTGGGCAACTGTTAGCCACAGTTCCAGAGAGCCAGGGAGATTCTATCCCAGTAAGGGAAAACTCCCACAATGGCACTGGTAAAGCCCCCCCTAGCCAACAACAAGACCTGACTAGTCAGGCAACTGTCCAGCCTGAATTAGTGGCTCCTCAGGTGGCAGAACAAAGGGTGGAGAAGGGGTGTTCCCTACCAAGAGTAGGGACCCCCTATCCTCAAACAGACCAACAGCCAGGACCCAAAGAGAATTATAAAATAGCTCCCTCACTTGCCAGTCAGGAGCTAAAGGTGTGGTTCTGGGGAATGACAGCTGTCAGCAGCCTCTGCTGGGTGTTAGCCTTCATGGCAGCCCTAACCTTGGCATGGTGGCCTAACCCCCTGCCAAATAGCAAGTCAGGCCCCCTGACCTTATTGGTCATGGTGGGGTTGCTCAAGCTGTGGGTAGCCTCTGTGGGTAAGCTGGGCCTAGCCCTGGCTAAGTTAGAAACTACCGAGGTATACACCTCTAAACCCAAAATAGAAAGATGGGACAAGGACAGTAAAAGACAAGGAGAGGAGCCTTGGGAGTTAGGTCCTGAAACTAATAAGACAGGCCTGCTCCCCAAAGGGACTGACCTAGGCAGAAGGATGTAAGGCAGAGTAGGCCTTGCAACTTTCAAACCACTTCCCCAACTCTTCCTCGCCTGAAAGACTAGGTAGACTCTCCCAGCTTTGGCAGAAGTCTCCTGGCCTTTGGGCTGGGGGGGGCTTGTGTGAGAAAGTGGGTTTCTGTTGCAGTAACCCCCCCCCCCTTTTTGCCTAATAGCTGATGCACTTTTCCTTGTTGTGCCCTGGGCTCCTGCCAATCAGGTGCCCAGGGCCTGTGTTCCTTCCCTAAAATACAAACTCCCAATTGGCAAACCCTGGCCACATGTCAGCCCCTAGTAAATGGTACCCTAGGTACCCAGGGCCTTGTGACCAGGGAAGGCCTCTAAAGGCTGCAGCACTCATTGTGCCACCCTTAGAGGCCCTGTACCCTTACACACACACACTGCCTTTGCAGGCTGAGTGTCTGGGCGCAGGACAAAACAAAGAGTCGACATGGCACACATCTCTGTGTGCCATGCCCATCACCTACACTGCCAAGGCATATGTCAGCCACCCCTCTGGCTGGGTGCCTTATGCCTATGGTGTGGGCACAGGAGCAGGAGCCTTGTGCCCCTACAGTACCCAGGTCCATTCCTGGGCACTGTAAGTACAGTGCTGCCATTTACAAGTACATGGTGCTGAGAGCTCGTCAAACACGAGCTCCACAGCACCATAATGGCAACACTGAAGACTGGGAAGTTTGGTATCAAACTTCTCAGCACATTAAACCCACACTGATGCCAGTGTGGGATTTAATGTACTAAGCACCCCAGAGGGCATCTTAGAGATGCCCCCTTACAGCTAACCTACAATCCACGTCTGCTCTGAGGCTGCCCAGGCTGCCACACCGCAGACACGTTGCTGGACCCCTGGGTGGGAGAGCCCCTGCTCTCCCGGGCCTGCAACAATGCACGTCCTGGGTGAGGTGATAAATCTCCTCCCCCAGGATGAGCCAAGGGAAGCTTCAAAGGCATGCCGCCTCTTGGAGATTCCCCAGGCCTCTGCAACCCCCCACTCTGGAGGGAAGCTTGGCCGGAAACCCCATACAAGGACAGGGAATGTGCCAGCCTGCCCACCCCACCCCTCAGGTGGGGGAGGCGAGGTGAAGCACATCTCCGGGCTATCGCCATCTTGAAGATGGGGGGCCCTACCCTATCAGGATTAGGCTACTGCCCCCCTCCCACAGGAGAGAGGCAGGATAGGGGGTGTACCCACCCCAGGACAAGGACCCATTGGTCCCTGGCCTTCACCTACCTGTAACGCCCCTAAATCTAGTATTTAGGGGCACCCTGAACCTTCCTTCGACAGATCCCAGATTTGAAACTACAAGAAGAGCAAGAAGAACAAAGACCTGCCCTGCAGCTGCTAAAAAGAGGAAGACACTAACTGCTTTGGCCCCAGCCCTACCGGCCTGTCGACCCTCGAACCTGCTCCTGCTCCAGCGCGGCATCTCTTGTGGCCAGCAACCTCAAAAACCCCGGAGGACCTGGCTACCTTTGAACTCTGATTCCCTGGGACTCCCATGAGTAGAGGCTCTACTCAGAAACCTATCTCTAACCCCTGGCAGCAGCCCGGAACTGCGAACCCAGCACACTCTGCACCAGCCAAGCCTGGCCAGTGCCGGAGTGAACAAAGACCCTGAGGATGACCCCACGGCGACTGTGACCCCGAGTCCGGCACCCAAGGACCCCCCTCGACATTCCTGAAGAAGCCTGCAGCCTCAGAACCAGGTGCCCCCCCCCAACCGCGATCAACAGAGGGTAAGATTTCCCGACACCAAAAGGCACCCCTACACGCGGCGCCCTGCGGCCCCCTGTGCCCAATCCCGGGGTACCCACCTAACCTACAACTACCCAACTTACCTCTCGAAGTGGTGGTGGCACCTGAAGCATCCTCGTCCCCGAGCTTGCAGCCTTTTTCCTAACCGGAACATTCCCATTGATTTCCATTGAGCGCCCGAAGGCTCAAAAGCACCCTGCACCCAGCCGCCCGAGTGGCCCTGGCAGTGCACTCTCTACACTAACCTACTGCCCCACTTGCCCTGAGTAAGTGACCAGGAGCCCAGCTCCCACAGCCGCGTGGCTTGCCAGACAGCAGCCACCAACCAAGGCCCCCCTATCCCTCATAGGATAACATTGGGCCTAACTCTCTCTGCACCCGGCCGTCCTGAAACTGCTGAGGGTGAACCAACTGTACCTACCTGACACTGGGGGACCCCTGAGTCTATGCCCGGAATTTCAACTCTGCCAGTCGAGTACTTACCCTTAAACCGCTAACTTCATTTTCCTCATAGGGTAACATTGACTGGCTTTTTCTTCAGAAATCTTCTAAGTGTGAACTTTTCAAAACTGCAAATATTCACCAAAAATCAGCCAAGTGACAAAAACGAATTTACTCACCTGCTCCTAGGTGAGCTCCCAGTGCTGGATCTTGGTGCCCAGCCCTGACTCTGAAAAGTGTCCACAACTATACTTACCTCTAACTCATTTTTCTCCCATAGGAAACCATTGTCTGCTTTTCTGTGAAATTTCTTCTAAGTGTCTACTTTTGCAAACTTGAAATATTCTTTTAAAATCGTACCATTTCTGCAAACGAAATTACTTACCTGTTTTTGATAAGGACCCCAGTCTTGGGTCTAGGTGCCCAGTCCTGGATTACTAAAGTAACGATAAAGTACTCTACCTGCAATTTGAATTTCTTGCCATAGAGATCCATTGAATGTTTTCCTTGAAATATTTTCTAAGTGCTAACTTTTGAAATAGCTAAATATTATTTAAAAATCATTACAGTTATTAAGTCGACTTTCATCACTTGATTCTGAATACTGACCCAGTGCTGGATCTAGGAGCCAGACCTGGAATTCCAAAAGTAATCTGAAAAGTAATTTATTACAAATAACCTGAATTTACCATTGAGCTCAATGCATTGTTATGTTTAGGAAATAGGATTGTTTATTGCAACCAACTGTGACTGCTTATAACAATTTATTGCTCAAGACACAAGTATTTGTATTCAACCTCTCATTCTGAGAAAGTATATTTTTATCCCCTTTGTGGTTCTAAAAATAAAACAAGCATATATTTTATATATATAAACCATTGGCCTAGAGTTCAGTTATTGGGTGTGTGAAACCATTTGCTGACTGAGTGTGTACAATAAATGCTTTACACTGTCCTCTGGTACTGCCTTACTGCTCGACCAAGCTACCACTTTTGAGAGTAAGGTCATACCTAACTTTGACCTCTATCAGCCTCTGGGGGACTGTGGACTCTGTACACCCTGTACCTATTAGGGAACAGTATATACAGAGCCACTTTCTCACAGCGCGTGTCAAAACAAACTCACTCCCTGGTCCATTCTAATAAAACCTTCCAAACACCATCCATGTCTCGGTACATGCAGAAAGTGATGTCTAAAAGTAAGTGCCTTTAAGTTACAAGAGAATTACCCTGAATGTGACTTATTTCAGTTTCACTACAATACCTTTCGAAAAATACGTTAGAAACACCGCTTCTGAACAATATGGGATTGATCGTTAACCATAATATAGCGTTCCTAATATTGTAATTGGGCTGTTTTGGGGAATGCTAGTAGTGAAACAAACGGAATAATTAAGAAGTCCATTCTTATATCCTACATTCCATATAGTGAGACTATGAGCTCTAATAAGATGCCGTCACAATATGCGTAGAAGGCAAAATCTTTCTACATGTGTCTTCAAGCTATACAGCATTCAAGTCGCACTGGATAGTATATATTAAATGGTGTCTTAAAAAAAAAAACGAATTCGCAAAAGCATGAAGCCAAAGTAAAAGATAAAGGGGCGCCATATGGAAATCAATCTGCTTTACATTGCAATGCGTAGCATACTCTATTAAGGAACATCTAAATGGCAATGTCACGTACACATTGTGGGGTGCAGCATATGTGTTACATATAAAAAGGAGAGTACTCTTAGTCACAATATCCTTGTATTGTCCGTTTTCATATCGATCAGGTTATTTATAGATATATTGCAACGGTATAACACTGGCAAGTGACTAGGGTAGGAGGGCAAAGGCTTCATCTTAAACTGTATTAGAAGATTGGAATGTCGAGCGCTCCATTGTAGACAATGGATGGCTCTGGGCATCTACTGGCTGGTAGGAGCCCGGAGAGCAACATTCCAATGTTATTTTCATTTCACAGCTATTGCGGTGAAAAAAGGCCTTTCGGATAATGAGGGGATTTAAACCTTCTTGGGCTCCGAGAGGCATTTGTTTTTACAAATCAGAACATTCTGCCCTCTAGGGGCAGAATATTCTATAGCATTAGAGCCCTCCGTAGTGGGCTCTACCGGCCATTAAAGGCCCGCTCCTTTGTTAAAGACCGGAGCCAAAAGCACTGGGCCTTTAGATAGATCCCGCTACGTCAGGCTCTAAGGCTATAGCAGAAAAGGGAATAGTCCAGCTATATTAAATGCGTTTTCATATTGCAATGCAATGAATAGCTGCATTATTGAAATTTCTCAAAGATAATGTCACATACAAAGTGTGAACAAAAACATGTTAATACATACAAAAATGAAGAGAATGGAATGCTGTATCCTGAGATGCAGTGGCCCTCAGTCCACCTACTAAAACAATGCTGGAACGCAGTGTGTGCTTCGTCAGCAGGCCCAAAGCCCACGCCAGGAACCACTGCATCCAACCAAGGCGATCCGCTGACAGCTCCTCAGGATTCCAGAGATGCCGACCGATGCACTTACATTTCTACCTGGGAAATACCAACCAGGTTTTCAAATGCCGAGTCAACGACAAACGTCCCAGTCACTCAACAGCAGGCTCAGGCCAAAGAAAAAAACACATGAACCAATGTTGAGGTGGCAAAAGTCTCATATCCAGCGCTCCTCGCCAAATGTGATTTTGTAAATCACCACACAAGACACCAGGTTCAAGAAGGAATAAGTCCTTTATTTTCACCTCATCGATCGGGTTCCCTCTGGTATCTGACACCGCCTTTCAAACACTAAAATTCTCTTCCACAGTGAAGTTCCACATTCACAATCTACCTTAACATTCTACTTCACTGTAGGGTTTCCTTCAGAGACTAACCATCTCACATGCTGTGCCACAAGACTCTCGCTGTACCTCACTGATGAGGCCAAAGTGTGCCAAAATAGTCTGGGGTTTCTTGTATTTCTGTCTTGAGTGGACCTGGCCAGGCAATTCTGACTGGGCTGTTCCTTTTGGAACAGAAACCAGTTGCGGCCAGCATGACCAATGGGCAGGGGGGGGGGGGCGCGCGGGGGATGGGGGATTTAATTTAAAATTTACTTTTTTTTACTTACCTTGGCCTCTGGCCCCACGTTGTGTCTCCTTCTCTCTCTGCTCTCTAAGTCCCACGAAGCAGGTAGCCTCCCTTTTCTCCCCTAAGCCTATCACAATGCTGCAATGGCAATGGTGTGATTGGCTGGGATGCCGACCACACAGACGTCTGTGGGGAGGCCGTTTTCTCCATGCAGGCTGTGTGCAGCCTACATGGAGAATACGGGAGAGTGCGTATGACTGGTTTGGTCGACCAAACAGTCAGCACCCACAACAGTGGGCAAGCCACTCCTCCCCTGCCCTGACCTGCAGCAGGCCCGAACTAAGCAAACCCTTCTTTCTGCTTTCTCACAGTGCGAGAAGCAGAAACATAAAATGGTATTAAAAATAAAATTTTATGTTTATGCTTCTCAGACTGCCATACCATACCATTTCATGTTTCTGCTTCTCGCATTGTGAGAAAGCAGTGTGCTACGCTCCTCCGCCCACATGGAGGAGCCGTCCCTGACAGAAACTAGACTAATTTGCATGTGACTGATCTCTGTACAGTGTTTATTTTCAACAAGGGAACCCATAGGGTGAGGAGGAGCTTGGGTAGTTACTATTTACGAAAAACAATTGGTCCTTCAAACATAAATAAGTAAGAGAGCAATGAATATAGACCAGAATCAGTACTATATTAGGTAGAGATGTCCATACGGACATGTAGATTTAATATTTTAGCCGTGGTTATTCAAAATCAAACAGAACGTAATAGAGTGGGACACAGTCCTGTATCCTTCAACAAACAACACATAAGGACAATCACATATATGTAGACATTTTTTCAGGCAAAACAAACAAGCTTATCGCCAATTCAGATAATAGGGGCAAGCTTTTAGGAAGTAAACAGCAATGCACTAGCTTTAACAAATGAGTTTAACGTGCATGCTGTTTAAAGAGTCGACGACGTTTTGATCTATAACAAGATACATAGATCATCATCAGGATGAGAGTTAAAACAAGCCTGAAACCACACTTCCTGCGAAAAGAATTGAAAAAACGGGGAGGGAGGCAGGAAGAACAACATTAGCATCTTTACAAGAAGTGAGCGAAAATTGACACATAATCTACTAAGGTCGAGATAACCAGTAAGATGTAAATCACACGCAGTGAGGGTCCATAAATAAACAGAGAACATATCATTTCCAAGGGATGCATCATGTAAGGGTGAATGATAATTTAGAGAGTCCACACAATTAGAAGATCGTGATAAAAGACGGCAGAGTGAGCCTGTCCATGGACAGAGGAAAGGTAAGCAAGAATCCTGTGCGGAGGGCTTAGTATTAAATTGCTTAAGAGCTGAGTATCGCTGATGACAACCCGTAGTGAGGGCGCGGGAGGTACGTGATAGAATTGGAACCACGCTAGCCTAGTGAGTGAAAAAAATCGTGAATTGGAAGGAGGTGAGATGGATGAGAAACATGCCGTAATTGTGGCGCTCCGCGGTAGCTAGAAGGTTGGAGTGGTTGGCGGTGCGGTCAGGGAGATGGCCAGGTGAAGTGCCGGCGCTCCGGAGTAGCTATATACCGGGTGAAATCATTACTTTCGAGAAAATGGTGTTAAAAGACCTTAGTGTACTTGAAAACAAAAAACAATTCATCCCATACAATATAGTATGTTATGTGTCAATTTTCGCTCACTTCTTGTAAAGATGCTAATGTTGTTCTTCCTGCCTCCCTCTCCGTTTTTTTTCTTCTTTTCGCAGGCAGTGTGGGTTCAGGCTTGTTTTAACTCTCGTCCTGATGATGATCTATGTATCTTGTTATAGATCGAAACGTCGTCGACTCTTTAAACAGCATGCACGTTAAACTCATTAGTTAAAGCTAGTGCATTACTGTTTACTTCCTAAAAGCTTGCCCTATTATATGAATTGGCGATAAGCTTGTTTGTTTTGCCTGAAAAAATGTCTACATATATGTGATTTTCCTTATGTGTTGTTTGTTGAGGGATACAGGACTGTGTCCCACTCTATTACGTTCTGTTTGATTTTGAATAACCACGGCTAAAATATTAAATCTAAATGTCCGGATGGACATCTCTACCTAATATAGTACTGATTCTGGTCTATATTCATTGCTCTCTTACTTATTTATGTTTGAAGGACCAATTGTTTTTCGTTAATGATCTCCACTCCGGCTCACCATTCGACCCCTGCCCTCATCACATCTTCAATAAAGCGAGCTCCATCATCGCACCCCAACACAGGAAGACCATCAACAGCTCTTTCGAGACCGCCACCTTCCCGGAAATCTGGAAGCACGCCGAGATCAACGCCCTTCTCAAGAAACCCAAGGCGGACCCAAAGGACCTCAAGAACTTCCTCCGGCCCATCTCCCTGCTCCCTTTCCTGGCGAAAGTCATTGAGAAGATCGTCAACAAACAACTGGCCCACTTTCTCGAGGAGAACAACACCCTGGACCCGTCCCAATCCGGGTTCCACTACATCCACAGCACCGAAACCGCCCTCATCGCTGCCACCAACGACATCAGGACCATGCTGGATAATGGCGAAACTGCTGCCCTCACCCTCTTGGACCTCTCGGCCGCCTTCAACACCGTCTGCCAACCCACCCTACGTATACGCCTCCACGATGCAGGAATCCGCGACAAAGCCCTGGATTGGACCACCTTCTTCCTCACCGACAGAACCCAGAGGGTCCACCTTCCTCCATTCCGGTCTGAAGCCACGAAGATCACCTGCGGCATACCCCAGGGATCTTCACTCAGCCCATCCCTTTTCAACGTCTACATGGCACCGCTTGCCAACATCGTCCGAGCACACGCACTCAATATCGTCTCTTACGCTGTCGACACCCAGCTGTTCCTCTCCCTCACCAAGAACCCCGCCACCGCCAAAACCAACCTCCACGAAGGAATGAAGGCCGTCGCCGAATGGATGATGAACAGCTGCCTGAAACTGAACTCGGACAAGACAGAGGTCCTCATCCTCGGCTCCACCCCCTCGGCCTGGGACGATTCTTGGTGGCCGACCACACTGGGAGCCGCACCAACACCTACCACCCACACACCCAACCTGGGGTTCATCCTGGACTAATCACTCTCAATGACCCAGCAAGTCAACGCCGTATCCTCTTCCTGCTTCAACACCCTCCGCATGCTTCGCAAGATCTTCAGTTGGATCCCCACTGAAGCCAGAAGGACAGTCACCCAGGCCCTTGTCAGCAGCAGACTGGACTACGGCAATGCCCTCTACGCAGGAACCACGGCCGAACTCCAGAAAAGACTACAACGCATACACAACGCCTCCGCACGACTCATCCTCGACATCCCCCACCGCACTCACATCACAGCTCACCTGAGAGACCTGCACTGGCTCCCAGTCAACAAGAGGATCACCTTCAAGCTCCTCATCCACGCTCACAAAGCACTCCACGACACTGGACCAGTATACCTCAACAAACGACTCCCCTTCTACACCCTGAACCACCAGCTTCGCTCCGTTGACCGCACCCTCGCCAACATTCCACGCACCCACAGGACGACCACCGCCAGCAGATCTTTCTCCTACCTCACCGCCAAGACATGGAACACCCTCCCCACCCACCTGCGACAGACGCAGGACCTGCTGACCTTCAGGAGACGTCTCAGGATCTGACTGTTCGAGCAGTAGCTGCACCCCCCTCCCCATAGCTCCTTGAGACCCTTATGGGTGATTAGTGCGCTCTACAAATGCTTGATTAATTGATGTTTCTCCATGCGATTTGTGTTTAGTTTGTACAAGTTCAATGCTGGTGAAAAACATAAATATTTTCTACGATTGATGCATAAATGCTGCATCTCTATTAGGGTGTTATTGCATCACTCAAAATCAACTTACGGGCAAAAAAATGCAGTGGCCTATCACAAAATGATGGCCTCCATGCAAAAAGTGATGAGGGGCCCCTTATTGTCCCATATCTCACAGTGTTAAGTCCCTGGGCACATGAGGTCACTATTAATGTTTGCACGCCCCAACGCCTGCCTGGAAGGGCAGTGGCGCAAATGTAGATGTGTTGCACACAGACGCGCGCAGTTGGGTGCTTCTATAGTGCACCATGAAAGTATATATTCTAATGCAGGTAAGAGAGCTCACGCAGAAATCTGTAGCTGAACGGTTTGAATCCCAATGATTTGTTTCAACCTTTCATATTTCTTAAGTAGATGCAATG
This sequence comes from Triturus cristatus, assembly GCF_964204655.1. Lineage (NCBI taxonomy): Eukaryota > Metazoa > Chordata > Amphibia > Caudata > Salamandridae > Triturus > Triturus cristatus. The sequence goes on from NC_140580.1 coordinate 535,719,486, forward strand.
ACAGTCAATGTGCTTAGTGACATCACCTCTCTGCTCCTGATCCCTCCTTCCTGCACAGGCCTCTGGGATACTTCAAGATGGCATCGCCCAGTGGTCTCATGCCACATGGTCTCTGAAAAGCCCCCTTCCCCCCTGCTGACTTCACAGCCCAGGCCCGGCCTGGTGCCTGGCACCGTGCGACAGCTGCTGATTCATGCCCTGCAGCTTCACCCCATCTCTCCCTCTTGGAGAGAAGAGCTAGTCCTCTGATGCTACAGCTTGGGGAGGAAGGTAATTAATCAAGCCTGGTAGGGTCACACCCTGCCGGGCCCTGATTTTGAGCTGAGTCAGATGACTATGACATATTTGGATGACCCATAAGCAGTACAGATATGGCTATGGACATAGCAGAATGGTTCTTTTTACACCACTTACTGGTGTACTTTGGTGCGTGTCTAGAGTTTGTAGGCCCTAGGGACCTGAAACTACCCTATTTGGTCCCTTTCTCCAGAGGAGAATAATGGAGTGTTCCCTACAGTGAAACAGTAAAGCACACTGACTATCTCTTACGTGTGAATCCCAACATTATAAGGCATATTCTATGTCACATCCCAACTCTGCATAGTCCCTTCCTCCCCATTCTGTCTGCAAGCTCCTAGGCTGCGCACAACAGTTATCTCCCCCGCTCGGCCCTTACATTGGTGCACACACATGTGCACATGTGTCCACCTGTAACCAGTCCAGTGCCCCTCACCCTGGCTGCAGCGCAGCGGCCTTATCTCACAAGGCGGACACCGGTGAAACTCACATGCAGTCCATTTTATGAGTTTACCGTGGGCTGAGTCCCAGCTTTTGAGGCTCTCCCAAAAAGCTCAAAAATCAGGTATTCAAAAAGTGAAAAATCCGGGCATCTCAGATGGTCAGAACCACCTTCTCACAATGCTGTACAGCATTTATTTACAGACTAGCTCTTGCAACCCAGATCATTAATTAGGCATATAAATGGGTGTAACCAGTGACACATGTTAGAATACAAGGGGTAAACCACAATGTGCCATGTGGCTTGTGAACATTGACTGCTAGGAATATGTACAAAGAGTACAAACAGAGATCCAGATTTATTCCCGACTTAAGGGTGGTGGGAGTGATTCAAATGTTTAGGTTTGCATGAAGTCTGGTCTGTCCAGAACACATCATGCTTCACAGGGGCAAACCCTCCCTCGCGCACTCAACAGTATCTATAAACCTTTAATCAGAGTTCACAAATCACTGGTGCTACATTTCTTTGGTGCGCCAAGATTAATGGTCAAGGTTTGTGTAACTGAGCAACCCATATGAATTGAAACACTGAAGATCTACAACTGGCTGCCTCCTCCTTCCTCGGGAAATGAGACCTGCACTCAATGCCACACGGTACATGACATTGAAACCTGTGGAATCCACACAAACCCATCATTAACAGCAAGATCAGCATGCAGCCTTGCAAAGTTAATATTTACTAAGTACATGGGCATGAAAGTACCTCTCTCTATTTTGTATCTAATCTGTACAGAACACATCATGCTTCACATGTGCAAACCCTCCTTCGTGTACGCAACAGTATCTATAACACTTTAATCAGAGCTCCCAGCACAGTATCTATAGTGCCTCGTGCACTGCGTTCACAGATTTACTGGTCTCTTTCTCCAGGCGTAAAGTGTACACCATCCCTCTAGCTCGTGATGTACAGTATTTTTTTTAATCTACGAGTGACCCGCATTCCATGCCATCTGTTTGTAAAGTGCTCTCTGTCTAAAGTGCCTCATGCACTTTGTTTGTGGATTAACCTTTACTATTCTCCTGTAAAGTGTACACTGTCCCTCTAGCTCATAATGTACAGCATTTTCGATCTATGCATAGTGATGCTTTCCTTGCCATCTCTTCGTAACAAGTACGACAAGAAAGATGTATATTAATCAGATGGGCGAAAACAAATGCATTTACCAATGCTTGGTTTTTCTTAAGATCTGGCGCTAGACAAGATCTTTTATTTTTACTAAAATTATGTGTAGAAAATAATTACTTACAGGGGCTTTATGGTACACTTCTTCCTCTACTGTTCTGTTATTGTGTCCTTTACATTTTTCTTTTACCCACTATAGCACACAGCATGGGGCAGTGGTTCAGCCTACTTAAGTAAGTGTCTGACTTCACTGTGAGTGATAGTATTTTGCCCATTCACACGGAGCACATCCGCACGCAATGTATTCCCTTAAATGCCAGAGGCTGCTGTGGCAATGTTTACTTCTTTAAACATAAAAGTATGTTTGCTTTTATGGTCTGTGTTCTTTTAAATTTTTAGATGATTGAGGGCCCAGCAGCTTCCCAACAATAACGTTTTGCAAAATCCATGACAAAAGAAAACAAAGATTGACAATGCAAAAACACTGGCAGCCAGTGCCAGACTTATTGGCTTTACCAATGCTTGCTTCTTTCTTGCAATAGATTTCAGGGCACCCTTGCCATGCCACTGTCTATGCCTAAAGCAACATATCTAGAGAAGGTCCAAAAGCAAATTTAATTCTGTTCAGATAAGTTTATATTCATCTTATTCAAATTTCCAACTAGCTGTGCATTTTGAAATAGGCGAAAGGAGCAGAAAGACCCTCCAGTAAATGCCTCTGGCTTAGCCCAGCGGCCTTTTGTTTCTTTCTGAATGATCACACTTGGCTGGAAGGGATGGCCAGGCCCACATGGAGCACACTGGGGTACTGACCAGTGAGTGCAAGGAATGGTGTAGCCATTAGTTGGAGTTGTGGAAAACGTGACACTGTTTTGCTGCTCACCTTAGCATCAGCATTGACACCGGTGGACGGGTTTTCATGGACTTTAGCAGGGGACGCTTCTAGTTGTGGGCATAGACTGCAGGTTATGGCGACCCTTGGGGACTGAGTCCATCAAGCATTCATGAATAAGGCTTCATTAATCTGGCCTGACCTGCCAGAGGCATAGAGGGACACCTCTGTAATGTGTGTGACAAAAAGGAAGGCAAAAGAAAAGAAAATACTTTTACCTTCAGGCTCCCTTCCTGAATGAACTTGGAAGGGTGCTTGGTAGACTGCATGCCAATCAGCTGCAAGGGATATACGTGCCTGGCTCCAGTTGAAAGCCATCCTAGCCACTTATCAGAGTGCTATCATTATCATTTTAAACAAATATGCTAAGATATTTTTTTTACTTATTAAATGCATTCCTTTTTAAGTCAGGCCTTGACAGTGTTTGCTCTGTCTGGAAGATCTGTTGTATGTACTTTGTGGGATCTGGTGATCAGCCCTAGGACTCGTCTGCTTTCGCCTTTCCTTAGTGACTTTTTTTTCTGTTCAACTGCCTCTATTTAACTGTCTTGATAGAAAACACCCAGTTGAGGTCAGTAAAATACCAGAACTGCTTTCTGCTTGTTGAAGTGCCTCTAATTAATTGTCTTGATAGAAAACAACCAGTAGAGGTCAGTAAAATACCAGAATTGGTTTCTGCTTAGGGACTTTCTTTTTTTTATTTTTCTGGCAACTGCCTCTATTTAACTTTGGTGACAGAAAACAACCAGCAGAGGTCAGTAAAATACCAGAATCACTTTAGCATTCCCTAGATTCCAGGTCATAGAAACTTGTATTCAAAGAGCATCCATTGACAATAATATTTTTTTCAAATCTTGTATTTTCAGTGATGTGACCACAGAAGGGGCTAATTTTATATTAAAAGCAGAGCTTTGGACAATACAATTTCCTGCTGATAGGCAGTATTTCTCTCCATCTGTTCCCATACCTGGCATGTTCCGCAGTTTGGTGCTTACTTTACCTCCATTTTAATGAACAGTAGATGTTTCAGCACCCAGGCTAATGTGCTGCATAGCTTAATACATATAAGGTCCCAAAGGCGAGACCAATTGCATTGCAAATGCTTGTTAAATGTACCAACCACTCTTACCTCTTTATTTTGTTTTAAAATCGTTTCACTTAAAAACTCAACTACCCCTTAATATGTGCAAAAGATACATGTGACTTCTCAATACGCAAACATATTTTTAAGTTATCTTAATACTATGTGAATCTAATGTGTTTGTTGTTTTAAAACAGCGCCCACACGATCTTCAGAACACTTATATAAACTGAATCTGATCATATACCTCTGAGATTCCTCAATGGAAGGCTGGACTCATGCCCCATGGGACAGCCATTTCAACATAGCACAAATTAATGCATTTGCCATGACACAATGGTAATTATGTAACGACATCCATACATAAAGAACGATAGATTGTGTTCCTTGCTTTCTAAAGCAACATTTCCATACTTTAAAGCCTGTTTTATTGCACGCACGGTATAAAAGAATATTTCTAAATGCATACCTAGTTTTTACTGTAGGGTCCTGCATCGCCTTCCAAATTCACTGTTGTTTTGCAGTGAAAGATAGAATAGTAGCTGGACCAGTTCCCTTCCAAGGTAAATGACAGACAAGGTTGTGATAGTTATTTTTGTGACAGACCAACATCATTCCATATTGTTTGGAATTAATAAGCCCAGTCTGTAATAAGGACTTGCTCCCCAATGATAGGATTTAAGGTTAGGCCTTGGATGCTCAACAAAATGAATAAATACATGATGCATGCGTCATGTGACTGGGGAGCGTGGTCAATGCTGGGTCTTTTCAATTGGAAATCAGACCCATGGGTCAGGGATCCACACGGGCTACTCAGGAAATCTGGCCTCAGTGCAGCTCATATGATCTGAGTGAATCTGTCCTCAGCTGAGCTCATCTGGCCTGGCATGGCCTCCATCAACAATGTGGCTGTGCTGCTTCCTTCATCATTTGACAGCCTGCCTCTCATTTACTACGATCTCACGCCACCTTTGCTTGCATTACATGCATTATTTTATAGAGTCACCATTACACAAATGTCTGTAATTCTCTCGAGTGGATGGAGGGAAGGGTGATCTGAGAGCAGGGTTGGCCTGCAGTCCTTCATAACCATGGTTGCACTAGACGATAGGATGTGAGGGGCTGTGCAGGGCTGTAGTTTATTACCAGTTTTAGTTTTCTGGTGGCGTTTAATGTTACACTCTGCTGTGAAGGCCAAGCGTAAGGTCTGATTAGGGTTATAAGATAAATATGAGTGTGTTTATAAATGTAACACTGGTATAATATATGACGAGCATTAGCTCAATAAAATTCCTGTAATATATTTTCCTATTGCAGATGCCTTCTGATAGCACATTTCTCCTGTTATGTAAAAGTTTTGTCACAATCGCATTTAATAACTTACTACCAGGGACCTTACAGGGCCCAGTGCTTAAGGGTTTCATAGAGCTAGTCGCCCTTTATTCACAGAAATTGGTAGAGAAAAGGTGAGAAAGGCCTGGGTACTCTTGGTGCTAGAAGCCGGAAGCACTAACCTATCTGTGAATAAGGGCACTTCCTTCTCACCGACAGCAGTTTCAATGCCCGAAGCAGTAACATGACATATTGATCTGAAAGTGTAAGAACTTAGGGCTTGATTAAGAGTTTGATCGTGCGGGAGTGAGATCACCACACCGCCGCCCCACTGCTGCACCGCCAAACCCGAGTGATCAAGATTGTACTAGATGATGGGTTTTTTTGTCACTGGTAGGCGTTCTTTGGCAGTCCCACGGCAGTGCCTACGAAATAGGCACCGCAGTGGCAACGTCAAAGGCAGTACCTGCAAGGCATGGACTGGTGCAGTCCATGCTGTGGAAGTACTGGGGTGTATGCACACAGGGGGCACATCAAGTGCCTCCCTACATGAACCTCCATAGCCCTAAGGCTACAGGGGTGCCTGTAGAGCCCCTTTTGCTTCCTCTCAGCCACGGTTTTCATGGGGTAGGAGCTGCCATGAAAATCGTGGCGGAGTAGAATCTCCTAATATGCTTGGCGGAACCGCAGCGGTCACGCCAAGCATATTGTGGCCTCATGACCGCCACTCCACAGCCATTGCACTGCTACAACCACCAGGGATCAGAGATCCCTGGTGGTTGTAGCAGTGCAATGCAATGGCTGTCCTATTGGTAATAGGATGGTCGGAAGACCGCCACCACCGCGTCACCATGAGCCTAGCGGCCCGTGGACTGCCAGACTCATAATCGGGCCCTTAAATTGGTAAACACCACCTCTTCCAATGAACAAATATATCCGAATGGATGCCCTTAACAACGTTCGGATCCCATCAAAAAGTTTACAATGTAATACATTATTTCAATGATTTAATGACTTTTTCCCAACTGTGAACCTTTTTTTAAATCTCGATAAGGGATTTGCATTTTTTATGGTCATGCAAACCCTCTGTTCCATTCCGTGAGTGCAATCTTTTGATTCAACAGCATGTTGCATTCTGGGACTTGTAGCTTAGATTTTCACATTGTAAATTCCACCTCTGAAAGTACTCTTGGCCTAAAATTCATGAGTGACTGAAGGTTTCAAACATGACAGCCCTCGTGGCAGTTATGATGGTAGTAAGGTAAGAGGGCAGCTGGCGAGTTTCACGAGCCTGCCAATACAAGGATTAAAATACCCCCAACCATACATGTAAAAGATTTTACAAGTCAACCTGGATTTTCATAATCCTTCTATAGCCACACTGCTTTTGGCCACATGCTTCTATATTGTCTCGGGACTCCTTGTTGACTGGCAATATCTTTTTAATGTATAGTTGGGGATAGTTTATCCCTTCTGTCGTTACTATTTTGCAATAACAGAAATGTAATGCAATTGACACTGACTCCAGAGGCACAGGGTCATAGGTACCTAGATTATGTTATGTTATGTTATGTTATGTTAAACAGGGATTTGTAGAGCGCACAGCTACTCAACAGAGTGTCCCGGCGCTATGACAGTAAAGACAGAGGTAAAAGCTATGCACCCAAAACTATTGAAAGAGTGGGGAAGCAGATTAGCTGTTGGAACATCCAAGTTTTTTATTGTTTTCTAAACTCCAAAAGGGAGATAGTCTGTCTTAGGTGGAGCGGCAGAGTATTCCAGGCACGGGCCACTTGTACCTGGAAAGACCGTCCTCCACAGCGTGCTCTGCAGAACCTTGGCGCTGAGATCAAATATTGTTGGAGTGATCTAAGAGATCTATACGGGGTGTAGTAAAGAACTCTTTTACGCAAGTAATGAGCCCCTAACCCGTGCAAAGCTTTAAAAGCAAGGGTCAGTGCTTTAAAAAGAATCTTACAGCGAAGCGGGAGCCAGTGTAATTTCTTCAAAGAGCTGAAATGATACAAATGAGATCTTGAAAAAAATATGCCAAGGAATGACGTTTATCAGTGGTCAGAGGGAGACAATGTCTCCTGTGCAGGCCAGACCAAACAAACCCAGAGCGAAATACCGCTTTCTTCAAATAAAAACGTTTCACCACAGCATCGCTGATATCCAGTTATTGCATTTTGCTCCTTCTAAGAGAAAGCAGCGCTGCTGGTATTTTCTTCATCGGGAGCCTGTCAAGGTAAATGTTTAAATACAGAAAGAATTTCTTAGGGCTATATTTCTAATATCTTTCTTATGGGATTATTCGCTTTTTAACTGCAGGAGCAAAAATTACAAATGCAGATTCTCAATAGAGTGTTATTTGTTCAGAAATCTCCTGTGTATAACCAGAACTGCATTTTTGTTTTCACTGAGCATGTCTTGTATTATTACATTACCTTGAAGTAGAGATGTACATCATTACACGTGGTAGGTATGGCGTGTTACCACAATATTGAATTTTTCAGACTTGTCTGCAACAATTCGGGCTCAGAATATCTTTAAGGCACCTCGATGTGGAGTTGCAAATGCACACTTACCTATATGTTACTGCCTTAGTGATATAGTTGAGGCCAACATATCGGGCTCTGCATCTCTGCAGGAAAATAGGTATACTCACTGGGACCAGGGCTGGACTAACAATAGCGGCATCTGGCGTTTCCATGGGAGGCTCGAAGGGTGGGGGGTGGTTTAGCATCGGTGGGGGCCTATTTTGCAGGAATATAGCTGATGACATTCCATGCGTTTACAATGCATGCGATTACAACTCAGTTGTTACAATGAACGCGTTGTTACATCGCAGTACCATTACAACGCAAGTCATTACAAAGACTTGCTCTAGGGGGCGCGCTGGACTTAGGAATAGTATAATTTACTATTCCAACTCCAGTGTGTGCAACAAGAGGGAAGGTGTTGGAATAGTAAATTATACTTTTCCTTAGCATAGAGTGCCCCCTAGAGCAAGTCGTTGTAATGACTTGCATTGTAATGGTACTGCGATTTTACAACTCAGTCATTGTAACGACCACGTTGAAATTGCATGCTTTGTAATGCATGCGATGTGATGGCTGTATCCCGTTTTGCAGCAGTGCTGCAATATAGACCCCTGAAACAAAAGCATAAGTGCTACACTCTTGCACCCCCACACCCGGGGGTGGGGGGGCGCTGCTCTGACAAAATTACCATGGCTGCTTTGGGTTCTCAGATCAGTCCTGATAGTGTCATGCAGCCCATGCTACAGAAGCATTAGTTTGTGGTGGGGCCTCTACAGCGCGCCCACTCCTTTAAATAAACAGTTCCTTGAGAAAAATCATTGGCTTTTAAAAAGGTAAAATATGCATCTGTTTGGATTAATAAATGTGAAATTATTCCGCTGACCACAAAAACCACTAAGCCTGACATCAGTGATTGATGTAATCAAAAGTACAATCACTCGGTTCAAATGAGTTGTGTCATTGGAACCTCATACACGCTGCCTGCGATATTGACTTATGATGTACCCTAAATCCCCTAGGATTGAATGGGTTTAGTGATTTTTGATGTCACTAAAAACCCAAAATGGAATTGTTTCATTGTCAATGTATTGCTTTACAGCATTTATACATTGCTTCATAGGCAGGTGTGTGGTGCCAAACGCATAATCAGATGGACAGTTGGGAAGTGCATGTTTGGCAGGGTGTTTTATTTGTTGTGGTCCTCTGTGCAAAGAGTTTTGATGTTGCGCCTGAGTTACTGGAAATGTGCTCTTATGTCTCTTTGTGGTGAAGAAGCAGAAATGAGAGAGAGGCTTTGTCATGTAATTGCAGTTATCTGGTGGTTAAAATTGACTGACCAGGTCCTCTGGTATGTTTCATGGTGCCTTTTGTGCTTCCAGCTCACATCCGATATGACTGCAGCAGTATGGGGCAAGTGATGGGAGGAGGACATAGGGAAGAGGCAGTGGGCTACCTGGATGTTGTGAGCCATAGGAGTCTGGTTGAGCAGGAGAAAGGGGGGCTATGACATCAATGCAGCGCCACAGCACTAACGTAGCTAGAGGAGCAGCATTGTTTTTTGGGGGGAGGGGGAGTTTTACATCGTGCAAACTCGACCCGAAGGTATCAGAGCACTTTACATGAGCACCAGTTGCGTTACTAATGGACACATCCACACGGGGAGAATATGTGATTTGCCCAGAATCAAAGGATGTTGAGCATCCCTGCCGAGAATCGAACGCCATTCCCCAGCTTCGAGGTCGATGCTCTGTCCATTAGGCCACATCATGTGTGTGTACACCATAAAAAGGGAGGGATCAGAGACTATGCCGTAATCCATATGGCAGGATGCACAAGGCAGAGATGCTGTCAACTGAGTACAACAATGCCAAATGGGCAAGAATAGAAGCGGTTGGCGTGAAGTAGTTGTGCACCTTTTTAAATGCAGGGACACTGCCTGCTGCTTTCTAAATTCACCTCATGAGCAAGGAGAGAAGTGGAAGATAAATCAAGGCTGGCAACCTGAACAGAAACTGAACAATCTTTAAACGCCCAGATTTCACCTATATCCTCTAGAAAAAAGGCCGCAACTATGAGCAGGCATTCACATACCAAGGGGCAGATTTACAATTCCTGGCGCATCCCTGCAAATCAGCAGCGATGCGCCAGGAAACCTGCGACATGCATTACAATCCTTGCACCTCCACGGATGTTCCGCATTACAATGCGGCGTGCCATGGCGCAACGAAATGCAGATGCGTGTCGCATCTGCTGGCATAAGGTTGGCGCAGTGCTGGAGTCGTGGCGCGGGCGCGATGCAACTCCAGCACTGTTCCAACACAGCCAATCTGCAACTCGGTGCTTCAAGCCTTACGCCTGCTTCAAGCAGGTGTAAGGTTTTGACGCAGCGGCGTCGGAAAAGTGACTGAGTGAAAACTTGTAGATTTCACTCAGGCAGTTTTCGGAGGCGTTCCTGCGACGGAACGCTCACCCTGCGCTGGAACGCCCACCCTCCGCCGGAACGCCCACATGAAACCTGACGCAGGTTTCATGTGGCGCAGGGCTTTACAACGTGACGCATCTCCCCAGATGCGTCACGTTGTAATTCCGTCGCAGCATGGCGCTAGCTTTATGCCGCCGCTGCGTCACAGACGTGACACAACGGCGGTGCAAAAGTGGTGCAAGGGGCTTGTAAATCTGCCCCTAAGTCCCTCTCCTCACGCTCTCGCAGGCTCGGTAAGGCAGTTGAGTGAGTGTCATGGCTCAACCCTGCCCAGACTGACAACCTGCACATGTAATGGTGAGCAATAAAGCGCTTGGTAGGTTGCTGCCATGACAGAACCATAACAATTCAGCCCTCCCGGTGTTACTTGTCTGCCCTTGCCTCCTCCCTGGAAACCCAACACTTTCATAGATCTCAGAGGTCCTTGCCCTTTTAAGTTTACATGAGGAGATATCCTACTTTCCTTCTCAAATGTTTGCTCTGACGACTACTATTTTCATTCCTAGTAGGAAATTATATTTCAGGGTAAAGAAGAGTCTATTTGCTACAAGGAGACGCACCATGCTTCCATTGTTTCGGCTAGAGCAGCATCGTGGCACAGATTAGGTAGGCCTAGTTTTATTCACTTTTAGGCCAGTTCTTCTCTGACCTGTGGGTATTGTGACCCACTCTTTTGCTGCGTCCACAAATTAACTTACTCAGATCATCTCTTCCTGGTCGTGGACTCCACACTGCACTCTTTCGCACAGAGAAGCCTATCATTGTAGTATTTGACTGTATTGTAGTATTCACGTAGTGCTTTTTATCCTATCATTTTGTACAGAGCAAATACAGCGAACAGAAAGAAAACCTATATAGATACGTTCCTTTATTTTATTTAATTTAAGATGGGTTAGAGAGCTTTTTTGTTCCTCCTCTTTAAATACAAATTATCTTCTTCTGTTATTTACCAAGTTAATTCTATTGATAATATACGTTAATTGTTATGTCTTGTATGGCTTTAGCACTTGCTCTGTTTTCTCTTTCCCTTATCACCTGGAGAGCTCAGTACTCATTTGTCAAGATATTCTAAAGCAGCGCTGAAGGATCCTAGCTTCACTGCTTCTTATTAAGTTACTTGGGCAATCAATAATTTAAATGAATACAAAATGGAGCTCAGACGGTGAAAGGAGGGAAGACCCAGCGTTTGAGAACATCATTCTCACACATTCACCTTTCCTACTGTTAACTGGAATTCTTAAATGCTGGCTGGTTCTTTAGCAGAAAAAAAAATTATGTTTAAAAAGGGCCAAAACAACCACAATCAATTTTCTTTCGTTACCACCTTGTCTAGTAAGAGACGCCATGTTCCGGCTGTGCGGTCTCTCACCGCAGGCCGCGCTGAGCGGTGAGCACAGGAGGCGGCTGACGCGTGCGCTGCTCGCTCAAACAGAAGCCAAATTGCTTCTGGAGTGCTGTTAGTCAGCGGGCATCTCAGACTGGCTCTGTAGCTGCTAAGTGGCTCTGTTGGCTGATTCACCTCTCTTAATAATTTATAATTCATTTTATTATGGCTGCACGGTGATTTATAAGCATTGTTGAAAATCTAAATGAGCACAGGGTAAGTAACCTCAATGGGTAAATATTGTATATGAGTGAAAGCTAAGCTTCTTTCTTAAAGAGAGCAAAGGGTTGAATATCTGAGAAACTGGCATGAAACACAACCGAATAGATGTGTAAAATTTGCCATTTAAAAAAAAAAAAATGATCAAAGTTTTTATAACAGTTGATGTGCTATTTGTCGGGGCAGATAGTATTTCTCTACACATAGGAGACGTCTCAGAGCGCGAATCTCTATGGTCCAAAAGCAGGTTGTACACCCTATCCTTGTATTATCCTGATCATTTCTACCTGGCTCCACTGAGGCACATGTCAAAAATGTGTGAGCCTGGCAGAAGGAGGCATTGTGCTGCCCCCACCCTGCACAGGGTGCTATTGTGGCCCTCCCTGTGGGATCTCTTCATATTGTTGTGGATCTCAGATCCACTATTGCCCTCCATGCGCACAGCCCAATTAGACAAGAGCAAAATGGTGGAATAAATCGCAGGGAAATGTACTTTACCAACCCAGCCTGAGGATATCAACTTAATTTTTAGGACAAGCAGTGGAAGGGACACATTTTCTGGAGCCAACCCTAATGAAAATGTGTTAGTGTCTTCCCCATGGATTTGACTGGTGTCATTCGCCAGCAGCTGACCCTGTCAGTGGCTGTCAAATGTCATCCTGAAGCGCATATTCTCAGATGTAGTAGCACTCCTGTAGCTGTTCTCTCACCTACCTGTGAGTGAAAGCTACCACCCATTACTGTAAAGTCAGCCAAAGTCTTATCTTGTGTCACAAACCGCCCATTGGCTGTTACAGTTCACGCATAATAGAAGCAAATGCGCGTCTGATGTGTGAGTACATTGTGCACTATTGCCTCTATCGTATCTGTGGCACAGCCTAGAGCGAGCTATTTCCTTCCATAGCACATACTCAAACCTGAACCGGTTGTGGGTACTTGAGATGAGATGTTTGTGAAAGGTGCCTCATGAATGGATCGAAACACATAACGTGACCCAAAGAGGCAGCGGTGGAAGCACTCGCCCGTCTCCATGGAGCAGCTCTTCCCAAAGCTCCTATTCAAAGCTAAAGGATACTTCAGGAGATTAAATGCCAGTCTCAATTTCTTCTCCCTATTATCCTCCTGAGTGCTTTGTGTTTTAATTTACAGACTTCAGAGAGAGGGAAATCATAACTAAGAAGTTGCCTTTGAACAAGGAACCTAGGGGGGAAAGCAATTCTGGCCCCTATGAGAGGGCCCTTTCTTTCTTCATCCTGACCTCCATCATTCAGGGATGGCATGGCTGTGTGGAGGGTGCATTCCTTAAAGGGCTCAGCATTGCTCCAATCAACATTAATGATCCTCTGATACCCCAATAGCACCTCGCTATTACGTTGATACTTGAATTCCAATGAGGAGTTACTTGTAAGTTTCTTGATTATCATTTTCTTACTTCTCAGTGCTTCACGGTAAGACCAGTTGGACCCTAGAATTCTTTTCTATGCTTTTAATATTTTGTCACCTCTGCACTTCTCCATATGTTCTAAAAACAAAAGTGTCACCATGTCTAACACAAATGATACAATAGGACAGGCATGGTTGGTGCTGAAAATAGTGAAAAATCATTCGTAGTCAAACATGTTCTGTTCGAAATGCATTTGAATGCCCATTTTTATTGTCAGCATTTGTATTGATTCTGTGCAGTAGTTTGCAATCTAAAAGGTATATTTGAGCACATTGTTTATTTTTAGTAATAGTTAGTAATAAAATCATGACCTCCGCAGCAGTTGGATAAACCTTGAGTGTTGGGATTCAGTGTCAATCACAGCATTATGTTAGGCCATGTGGAGCCACTCACAGAGAGCTGTTCCTGAGAAACGAATCACTGAGGACTGGTGCGGAAACGGAAACATTTTCACCATGCGTGGTTACCATTTTGTAGAGTGTAAGGAGTTGCACAGGACAGGCACAATGGCGTAATGTGTTGGCCAGCATCCATCTTGCTTTGGGATATCTTTAAGGAGAAACAATGTGCTTTACCACATCTTGCACGTTTTCAACTCCCTGTGAATTGTTCACTCCCATGTGAGACAGAGAGAGTATAAAAGGCCACGAGGTAAATCTCGCTTTACCTGTCAACATTGCAAATTGATGTGTTTTCCTCAGATGTGCTAAAGTGTTGATCCGCGGTCCCTGTGTTGCTTTCCTTTCTCTCTCTCCTCTCTACGTTCCTGAAATGTCCTGATTAATTTTTTATGTCATCAGAGCTCCTTCTCAGATGGCAGTTTCCATCTGGACTTTGGAGAGTGAGTTTATCATTCATATTCTTTTTGCTACACTCCTCACCACTATATTTACTATAAGTTCTATTAATTTACTGTCATCATTTTTGTAAGGAGAAATGTTTTCCACTGGAAAGAGTTATGCAAACCTTATCTTGCCTTGCTCAATATCAATAGAAGGTTCCTGCAGAACATATCTTGCTTAATGTCAAAAGAAGGTTCCTGCAGAATTGCCTCCTCCCTAGCACACCTTTGCAAATGTCTTTAATAATTGTGTCATTGATCCAGACCCTCGGACCAAGATTCTGCAAGGAGAAATGTGCGCCTTAACAGTCCAGTAAGAAGCAGAATTGAGGAAAGACATGCAGAAAAACTTAGCCAAAAACTTCATCAGACATTCAGTCTCACCAGCTGGGTCTCCCACTTTGTTCCTGAAACCATGGTGAACATCAACCTTATGTGGACTACTGTACACTGAATGCCTTTACAATTAAATCTGGTATCTCTACCCCTAATCTCGGTTCTTCTGGCTCACTTACGCAATGCTACTGTCTTTCCTAAACTGGATCTTAAGAGAGCTTACAAGCTTGTTCGGATAAGAGAAGGTGACGAATGGAACACTGCTGAGGTTTTAAAAAAAAATGTTTTAATTGGGTGTTTTCAAGATATACAACTCAGACCTCAGTCCTATTACAAAACAGCATATACCAGCAAGGAAGACTGCCTTAAATACAAAGTGTGGCTGCTATGACTATATTGTCTGAACTGGGGTGGCAGAGTGAGCTAAAGAATGATGATGGATTAAACCCAGATCAGTTGACTGGGGGTGATTGCTTGCAATGTTCAACACTCCGTCCATCATCCCCTTTGGTTTCGCTATGACTATATAGTGAAGCCATTCTGTCTCTGTGATGCTTCTGCTGTATTACAGCATCTGATAAATTAAGTATTCAGTGATCAATTAGATATCTACATCATTGTCTATCTGGACGCGATATTGATTTATTTTTTACAAGACCACAGTGGAACATCAATAATATCACTTCAGAATCATCTTAATCCCATACTTGTAAGATGCACACCTGACGTCCATATTGCAAACTTCTTATGAATTGTGATATTAAAATGTTTGCAATACAATGAAATAGAAAATACAAAGACTATATTGGAATGGCTACAACCTAAAACCATGAAAGAAGTTCAGAGATTTCTTGGTTTCTGAAGTTTCTATAGATACTTCATCCACTCCATTCTAACATCATATCAGCTATTGCATAGTTGACGAAGAAAAAACTGCCCTTCATGTGGGTCCAGAGCAAGCAAGGCCTTTGAGACTTTAAATAAAGCTTTCATTTAATAATATATTTTGAGACATCCCAGTGTTAAGCTCCCTTTCATCATGGAAACCGATGCCTCATTCACTGCAATTTGTGATATATTGTCTCAAAAGGACCTGATACCCAGGCTATACATCTAGTTTCATTCTACTCTCGAGACTTATCTGAACCTGAGTATCACTATACAGTCTATTATAGTGAATTGTTGGCTATCCAAGATGCTTTTCTTCATTTTGGACATTATGTTAAAGGGGCAAAATGTCAAGTGTGTCTACTGACCGATAATAAGAACATGGGTCTTTATAAATGAATGCAATGTTCCTATCACAGGCATGCTAGGTGGATGCTATTCTTCTCAAGTCTTCATTCTTTGGTAAATTAAAGACCTGGAAAAAGACATGGCAAAGATGATGCCTTATCCCAACTCTCAGAGCCTCAAGATTCAGTTGCTCCTTATGTATTTGTCACTCAGCAATATGTATTATCTTTACTTGAAAAGCAATTAAAAGCTCTAAACAACAAGACTGTACATAATGGCTTGTGCAAGAACGTATTAAACAAAACCATCTAAAATAGGGTCCAAGGGATATATATTTTTTAAAGACCCACACCTGATTTTATCCCCAGCACCAACTGAATGTATAACACACAAAACACAGGGGGTCTAACAGCCAAATTTGAGAGGCTACACTGTCGATACTGAGTCAACAAGATCTCAAAATATCTTTATCGCACACACATAACGTATTAATAAAGATAAAGAAGGAAAAAAGGCTAACACTACATGCATAGAGGAGACCGGTACATCATCGATTATTCGCAAAATGGCTGATTAATCCACAACAGATTGTAAAGGGTTTCCATCAAATTAGACTCCATGATCAGTCCTATCATTTGGCCAAACCCATGTGCAAATGAGGCTGGTCCCCTGATCAGTGGGACACTCAGCTCCGCACCTTATTGTTGTATCAGGATTTGGTCCACCAAATACACAAACCGTCCATGATGACTGATCTTTTGATGGTAAAGTAAGAAGAAATGGTGCAACGAACAAAAAAGTGATTTAAAATAGGATGGAATGTCCTCCTTCTAAATACTTTATTCTACGGACTGGACACGCCTCCTAATTAAAAAATAGAACAGTGCAAAAGAAGACAGTGACAATTATCTGTCTACATAAGGCCAACATGTTTCTGCCTAACGGGTATTTAATCCCTTGGCATTCGTCAGGGCCTCTGCTCGTATAATAGTTGCACTCCTAATAGTGAAATATAGAATTCACCACCATCACCAAAAACAAATTATAATAAAACTGGTTTGAAATGGTACAACCTGTAACAACCATGGACATTAACCCTCCGATTCACAATGATTACTGTGAATTCTGTGAAGGAAAACGTTATATCATTAGTACTGTATTCGATGCATCAGTCTCATGTGCATAGTGTGTCACCAAACCAACCAATAATGTGTGTCAGAAAATTAATTTTTATGCTTACCCTTTGTGGTAGGGCAATAGACCTCACCTCACCTGGACACTGCTCAGGTACTAAGAGGCCCCGCACTACAAAGATATAGGGAAAACAAAAGAATGTGGCAAAGTACTATAAAGAATTTTTTTTTGCTTTATACCCTGCCTATGATCATTCCTATAACCAAATGCCCTATATCTAGAGGCAAAACATGTGAGGTAGATAAACACCCCAAACTCAGTGTACTAAGCCTCAAAATGACCCAGAAACTCGACTAAGACACCAAACTTTAAGGAAGATTAAAACTCCCTTGTGTGCTCATTCAGGAATTTTACAACATACTGATCTACAAAACCTGTGATTTGCTAAAGTTTACAACATAGTATAGCTAAAAATATTCTAAAAATATTCTGTGGTAGCTGCTCACCTTTCCGTCGGTACCTCAAGCTCCCATCTGAGACTTGGGGGAGGCACCGATCTGTAGGAGATGCTTGTATAAATAGTCTAGTGAGGGTTTGTTAGTGAAGTATCCCTCCACCTTTAGGATGTATACTAGATAGTGGCGATCTTATCATGTGTCCCTTCAATTGGTATATATTAATGGCAAGGACACTATTATCAGACATTTATTGTGAAGTAAGCCTTATTGGTCTTTATTTTCAAAAGAAAACTAAGGGCACTACTTTATGCTCGAAATCTCGCAAGATCTCGCGAGAGGAAGTGCTCAGAACTACCATATGATGTCATATCGGCCATCTTTGTAGTTCCTAACACTATGATCTGGTAATCATTAAACAGTCATTATTCCTCACGTGCATATGATGTTAGAATGCCCCCAGTGTTGTGAGTCACTGCCTATTTTTCTCCATAATAAGCCTGCTTGAGCTTGTTTTCTTAGGAACAAGAGCGCACGACTTAGCGCTCGAAATCACGCGGGAAGATGCGCTCAGAACTACCCGATGACAACATATCGGCCATCTTTGTAGTTCTGAAGGCTCCAACCTGTATATCATAGAATCACGATTGACCATGTGTTGTTTTTGAAAAAGTACCAGTCATTGGGCAATGACAGCTGCCCAATGATTTATCACAAGATTTGTTTGGCACGTGCACAGCTCCTTTTAAAACAGTTTAACAGATAGTGTTAACTTTTAAATTTTTTAGAATGTTTTGTCCGTGCTTCCAGGGTGTCACTCCTCTGATGTGAGTGCCTCGAATGAATCCTAGTGTAGCAAACCCTAGGTTTAGGGTGTGTCCCCCGGGCACTGGTTGAATAAATGAATCATTTGCATTGTTTAGACCAATAAACGACTGATTGTTAATTTTCAATAAAGTTACACTGTTGTCAATTGATTTGAACGTTCGTTTATTTCATCACGACGTTTTTTGTAGCGAAGATGCAGTGATTAACAAATTCTACATGTCTCACATATCCCAATGCATTTCGGCTTAGAAATGTAGCCTTCGTCAGGTGTTTATTAGTGAGTCTGCGTAGTGTAGTTCAAGCAGAGATCCGTGAGTGTGTGTCGGTAGCTGAACGCTCTCCTTTCGTGTCCGTGATTGGATTGAAGATTCCCTCCAATGACCCCTGACGAAGGCTACATTTCTAAGCCGAAATGCATTGGTTATTCAACCAGTGCCCGGGGGACACACCCTAAACCTAGGGTTTGCTACACTAAGCTGCCCAATGATGTCATTTCGGACATCTTTGTAGTGCAATGACTGCAACCTATTGGTCCGTGATATTCCAATGTTGTTTTTGGGAACACAAATGCTCTAGGTAGTAAGCCAAGAGTGGCCTCAGAGTGTATTCACCATTTGCCATTTTGCGAATAATCGATGATGTACCGGTCTCCTCTATGCATGTAGTGTTAGCCTTTTTTCCTTCTTTATCTTTATTAATACGTTATGTGTGTGCGATAAAGATATTTTGAGATCTTGTTGACTCAGTATCGACAGTGTAGCCTCTCAAATTTGGCTGTTAGACCCCCTGTGTTTTGTGTGTTATACATTCAGTTTGTGCAAGAACGTGTCATTTTTCATAAGGTCGATAATCTTCTCTATAGCAATTAACAACTTTTTGCACCCGTTAAATCGTTACAAGAGAAGATATTATAATAGTGCTATGATACTCATTCAGGTGGCCTTTTAGGATAATAAACAAACATTAGGCTTCACTACACTACAAGTTTGATGGCCAAAGCTTCAACATGCTGTGAAGATTCGTTTTCAATCTGTTTTCATCTGCTGTCAAGCTAAATTAAGCCATGCAAAACCCATGGGGTTACTCGTGCCATTGCCTACGCCATCCTACTCCTGGCCCAGAATGTCAAAGGATTGTTTTGTTGATTTACCCATCTCTGCCTCCAGAACAGTGTTATTGGTTGTATTGGGTTTTTTCTCAAAGATGGCTCAGTTTATATTCATGCATGTTTACCATCAGCTCCAAAACTAGAAACAGCATTCTTAAAACATAGACTTTAAGTCATAGTCACAGACAGGAGCTATCAATTTGTCTGCTTATGGTCTTCTCTTTTAAGCACTTTAGGGATTGATGGTCGTAAATCCAGTAGATACCATCCCCAAACAGCTGACCAGATAAAAGGAGTAAATCAAGCAAATGAACAGTACTTAGAATGTGTCCTCATATAATCCAAACTGATTGGGTCCAATGGATTCTCATTGCAGAATTTGTTTATAATTAAAGCTCCAAGCTTTCAGTTTTTACTGATTTTTACAGATAAATACCGACAGAAAACAATATGTTTCCTGTCTGTATTTATTTTTAAAAGTGGAGAAATACTGAAAATTGTGCTTTCTGTGACAGACTCTCCATGCTGTCCTTAATGAATTTCACGCAAAAGCAGAGCAGATAGACAGCTTGGTGGGGTTAAAAACAAGATGAGATTTCCTTAAATACAGGCATATGTTAACATATGTTCGAGGCATGTGGGCTGCTGAATTCATATCTGTGCATAGATCGCCGCCTAGTGTTGGGTCCGGATGATTGCACATTGTTGTCCTGGAAGAGTCTTCGAAGTATCACGAGATAGGTGGCTCCTCCCCTGGACTACAGTGCGCATGGGCATCTTCTCCATCCTCAGATTGTTTTTTTCCGCCATTGGGTTCGGATGTGCTTATCTTAGCTCAAGTTAGGAAAACTATATTTAGACTTTGTCGGTATCGTTTGCGTTCGGTATCGATAATTTCTTCTTTCACCTCATCGGATGGAGTTCGGACCGAACTTCAATCGACGATCGAACATGGAATCGAGGACTCCCTTCAAGAGATGTCCTCTATGTCACGCCAAATATCCCCACATCGACGTCCACCCGGTGTGTAACAAATGTTTGTCACCGGATCACGATGAATCCAAGTGTATGGCCTGCGCCCGATTCCGGTCAAATAAGACACTTCGGAATCGACGTGCAGCTCGCTTGGAGGCCAACAAATCGGCGCCTACCCCGGTCAACATATTCGGGACCGAGGATGAAGATGTCGAGAGCGTCGAGGAAGCGGAATCTGATTCTGCTTCGGAACCTGACTCCGACTATGAAGCCGAAGACGAGGGGATATTCCAGGACGAAGAAGTCGTCGACGAGGTAGGAGATGACACTGTGGCCCTTGGGGCCGAAGAAGATAGCTCAGGCGAGGAGCTAGGCCAGTCCGTCGATACGGAGGCCCAGAGACAAACTGTCAATATGGCTCGGGTCGCGGGGTCGCCTACGGGCCTCACCCAAGACCAGTCACTGCGTTCTACAGCCCCACCTCCGGGCTCGGCTTCGAACATTTCCAACGAGCCGGAACTTTGTAAAACCTCTCGAGTCGATCCCTCAAAATCGAAACTGAAAGCTACACAGGTGAAACCGAAACTAAAAGTGCAACTTTTCCTCGTCGGATCGAAGGCTTCCAACCCTTCACATCCGCAAACACAAAAGAAGGACGTCGGAACCGAACAGCCTAAAGGCACTGTCGGTGCCGAAGAAACACACAGGGTTTTCGGCGCCGAGAAACACAAAAAGGCCCTCGGTCCCCCGAAGCCGCAGATGCCTTTAACAACCAAAGTTGGGGCGCGAACGCCTACAGCCCCGCTGACCGATCATGCATCGACTGCACAGGGTGCCGACGGTGCGAGGATCCCCGCTCCACAGGGCGTCGACCCGAAAATTCGACTCGAAATGCCTAAGTCGGGAAAGGGACCTGGAACGGCTTCCAAGCCGGTCCCCGAAGAGCACGTCGGTCCCATTGCCCCGTCGCCATCCCTGGTGAAGCAGGTGTCTGAGTCCCTGACGCGCATCAGGGAACGGGACACACCCGACCCGAAACAGGGCCCCGAGCTGAAGAAGGTCGCGAAGGCTACATCGACGCCGGCGCCGATCACTTTTGGATTGCCGCCGTCGGGGACACCTAAAATGTTCGCACTCCGGAAGGGCTTCGCACCCGCAAAACCTGCGCCTGCAGATCCACCTGTCGACGACTCACAGGAGCGGGTCATCGACCTCGAAACCGGTAAACTGGTGTTTCGGAAGAGAAAAATTGTCCCGGTGAACACTTTGGAGTCCTATAAAATCCCGCTCAAGAAGAAAATGGATTCCGGCTCCACTCCACTGCCCGTGGAACCTTATCAAACTTATACCCACCACACACTTGATTTTTCGCCAACACCTTCGGAGACGGATGCAGGTGACACCTATTATGAGGATACCTCTTATCCTCTACATCATGACCAGGATGAACCACAGGATGACCCAGGTGACATCCACAATGCTCCTGACACCCCTGTCTACAATATAAAACCATCCCCTGCGGAGGACACTGCTGCTTTTAACGCCCTCATTGAACGGGCGGATGACAATCACGGGGTTAAACTTCATTCAGACTCTGTTGAAGAGGATTTCTTAGTGGACACGTTCTCCACGGCAGAAAAAACGGTTAAGACACTACCATTGCTAAAAGGCGTTCTTAAACATGCTAAGGACATCTTTAAGGAGCCAACAAGAACACGAGTGTTAAACCCCAGGATTGAAAAAAAGTATAGACCAGCCCCAGGAGACCCTACGTACATTAAGGGTCAATTGCCATTGGACTCCCTGGTTGTTTCTAACGCCCGCAAACGAGCGAACTCTCAAACTACTGGTGATGCTCCTCCTCCGGACAAAGAGTCCAAGGTGTTCGAAAACTCTAGGAAAAGGGTGGCAGCTCAAGCATCAAACATCTGGCGCATTGCCAACACCCAGGCACTTCTAGCCAGATACAGCAGGTCCCACTACGATACCCTGGAACCCCTAATACAACACCTACCAGATGAGTACAAGGAGGGGGCGGAGCTCCTCATTAGAGAGGGGCAACTCGTTACCAATGCGTCCATCAAATGCGCACTAGATGCAGCAGACACAGCAGCCAGGGCCATCAACACTAGTGTGATGTTACGGAGGCATGCATGGTTAAGAATATCGTGCTTTAAACCAGACATTCAAACAAATATCTTGCATCAGCCAGTCAACCCAGACTTCTTATTTGGCCCTGAAGTTGACACCACACTCGAAAAGATTAAAAAAGACACTGAGACTGCTAAATCTATGGGGGCTCTGCAATCGCAGCAGTTTCGTGGTGGCTCCTTTCGTTGCCCCAGAAGTTCAGGAGCAGCTAGAGGTCAGGGCTCCAGCAGCAGTACAATAAAGGAGGGTCACAAACTCCTTATAATAAAAACAGTAGGGGTGGATACCGTGGCTCCAGCACCAAGGGCAGGGGCAGAGGAAACAACAATACCAGATCCTCTGCCAATAACAAACAGTGACATCTTGTCACTGCCCCCCCGTCCACATAACACCGGTCGGGGGGAGATTACAACAGTTCCTGCCAGTCTGGAGTTCCATCACCACAGACAGGTGGGTCTTAGACATTGTCCAGTACGGCTATTGTCTAGAATTAACATCCATTCCACCCAACATACCACCAAGACGACGTCCTATGTCCGTAGAGCACTTGACATTATTGCAGCAGGAAGTACTAAGCATGCTGCAAAAAGGAGCCATAGAGCCCGTGCCTATCCAACAGCACGGTTTAGGGGTGTACTCTCTGTACTTCTTAATCCCCAAAAAGGACGGCTCTCTCAGGCCTATACTGGACCTAAGACCTCTCAACATGTACATTCTGTCGGAACATTTTCATATGATCACCCTCCAGCAGGTTCTGCCGTTATTCAGGGAGACTTCCTAGCAACACTAGATTTAAAGGATGCGTATTTCCACGTTCCCATACACCCATCCCACAGAAAATATCTCAGGTTCACTATTCAAAATCAACATTATCAGTTCAAGGTACTCCCTTTCGGAGTAACAACAGCTCCCAGGGTCTTTACCAAGTGCCTAGCGACGGTGGCTGCTCACTTGCGAAGACAACGTATTCACGTCTTCCCTTACCTGAACGACTGGCTTGTTCAGGCAAAGTCAGCCCAGCAATGCGCCAGCCACATGTCCCACACCATTCACCTTCTTCACAGTCTGGGATTCTCCCTAAATTATCCCAAATCACACCTTCAACCAGCCCACGTACAACAGTACCTAGGCGCGACCATAGACACTCTGGCAGCCAAAGCTCAGCCAACCTTAGTGAGAATCAACAGCATACAACTGCTTATAGCAAAGTTCAGACCTCAACACTCCCTTCCAGCCCGAGTGTTCATGCAGTTGATAGGCATGATGGCCTCCTGCATCTTCATAGTCCCGCACGCGAGACTACATATGCGCCCGCTTCAAGAGTGCTTAGCACGTCAATGGAATCAGGCTCAAGGACAGTTAAAAGACCTAGTGTTGGTGAGCGGTCGGGCATACAACTCTCTGCATTGGTGGAATCCACAAAACCTTTGCAAGGGCCGACCGTTCCAAGAGCCTGTTCTACAAATAATACTGACAGCGGACGCGTCTCTCCAGGGATGGGGAGCTCATGTACTCAATTATACAGTGCAGGGACTATGGACGACACAGCAGAAAAAGATGCACATCAACATTCTGGAACTGATGGCAATCTTCCTAGCCATGAAGGCGTTCAAAGTACACTTGTGCAACAAAGTCGTGTTGATCCGGACGGACAACATGACTGCCATGTACTACATTCAGAAGCAGGGAGGAACACACTCTCCGCAGTTGTCTCATCTGGCTCAGAGCATGTGGAAGTGGGCCATTCAGAGGAACATCTTCCTCATGGAGGAACACCTCCCGGGCAAAGACAACCAGATGGCAGATCTGCTCAGCAGACACAGCCAACAAATGCACGAGTGGGAGCTACATCCATCAGATCAGTACTCCAACCGTACTTCCAGCAGTGGGGTCATCCAGAGATAGACCTATTCGCCACAAGGGAAAACGCAAAATGCCAAAGCTTTGCCGCCAGGTTCCCACATCCACAGTCGCAGGGCAATGTGATATGGATGAACTGGTCAGGCAGATTTGCGTACGCTTTTCCCCCAGCGCCATTAATACCGCTAGTGGCACGCAAACTGAGGCAACACTCAATGACACTCATCCTGGTTGCTCCAACGTGGGCACGCCAACCATGGTACACCACGTTTCTAGAACTTTCCGTGGTGCCACATCAAACGCTGCGACTAACGCCCAACCTTTTAACCCAGAACCATGGCGCAATTCAGCACCCAGATCCGCAACAGCTGCACCTGGCGATCTGGCTCCTGAAGTCTTAGAGTTTGGATACTTAAACCTGCCTCCAGATTGTATGAACATCATCAAAGAGGCCAGGAGACCCACCACAAGAGCTTGCTATGCGGCGAAATGGAAGAGGTTTGTCATCTACTGTCAACACAATGACATCAACCCGCTAGATGCATCTACTCAAAATATCATCTGTTACCTGCTGCACTTATACCAATGCAGTCTAGCATACACTTCCATACGCATACATCTCACCGCAATAGCAGCCTATCTTCAAAACAGGCAACACCTCTCATTATTCAGAGTGCCTGCCATCAAAGCATTCTTGGAGGGACTTAAACGAGTAATTCCTCAACGGCACCCACCGGCGCCGGTGTGGAACCTAAATGTGGTCCTCACTAGATTGATGGGTCCACCTTTTGAACCTCTACGTTCCTGTGAGATTCAATTCTTCACCTGGAAAGTAGCCTTCCTGGTGGCAATCACTTCGCTGAGACGAGTTAGTGAACTCCAGGCACTAACCATTCAGGAGCCATTCATACAGGTTCATGCGAACAGAGTTGTACTACGTACCAACCCCACCTTCATGCCTAAAGTAATATCACAGTTCCACATGAATCAAACTATTGAACTACCTGTTTTCTTTCAAAATCCGGAAACTGTCGCAGAGAGAATGCTCCATACACTAGACGTAAAGAGAGCCCTCATGTACTATATAGACAGGACCAAGGATTTTAGGAAAACAAAACAACTATTCGTTGCCTTTTCTCCACAACATAAGGGCAACGCCATTTCCAAAGCAGGGATAGCCAGATGGATAGTTAAATGTATTCAAATTTGTTATGAAAAAGCTAAACGCACGTTAACTATTCCTCCGAGAGCCCACTCAACACGAAAGTTAGGGGCGTCCATGGCATTCCTGGGAAACATTCCATTAGAAGCAATATGTAGAGCAGCCACATGGTCCACTATACATACATTTACCAAACACTACTGTGTAGATGTACACTCAAAACAGCAAGCAGCTGTAGGACAGGCTGTTCTCAAGACTCTTTTTCAGACTGCTGCAGCTGGCACGGGCAGCCGCCGCTAATCGAGGGACTGCTATATATTCTATGCACAGATATGAATTCAGCAGCCCACATGCCTCGAACCGAATATGCTACTTACTAGTATGCATCTGTTCTTGGCATGTAGGGCTGCTGACATTCATATCGCCCACCCTCCTCCCCGGCGCCTGTAGCAGCTGCAGCACTCAGAATTACTGTATAGCATGGTCATCACTTACTGTATCTACTCCATCACTGCCACAATGGCGAAAAACAATCTGAGGATGGAGAGGATGCCCATGCGCACTGTAGTCCAGGGGAGGAGCCACCTATCTCGTGATACTTCGAAGACTCTTCCAGGACAACAATGTGCAATCATCCGGACCCAACACTAGGCGGCGATCTATGCACAGATATGAATGTCAGCAGCCCTACATGCCAAGAACAGATGCATACTGGTAAGTAGCATATTCGATTTTATAACGCTAATATGTGCCTGTGGGTGTTGTGTTTTGGTATATATGCCTGATTAATTTGCCAAAACGCAACAGGCATCTACGTATGAGTGATAGTATGAGTGATAGTCTTAGGGGCCGATTCCGATGCACTTAGGAAGGCCTCCTAACGGCATTTAGTCCGTCCGAATAGGATCGGGAACGTGTCTTTCCGACCGAATCAGAAAGGTTTCCGACCGACCGAGTATGATGAGAGTTAGGCGTTAGGGATATCCCAATCTGAACCCATGGCATTTGGAATGACCGGGCCATACGGAGCAGAATCATATGTCTCTATGGGCCGTATTTCCAAACAACCGAGTATGATGCTGGATTCGGACATCCTTTCCGAATCATGCCATCCGATTCGAATCAGCAGTCAGAATCAGACGTTGGGGGCCCATAGCAGGCTCCCCTGCACCCGAACCTTCCCAATTGGGCCCGTGGGGGTAACCATGTGTCCCCTCTTACCAGCCATGCACAGTTTGGCAGGCACCAGGGTGTGCCCCCCACAGGGTGTCCAATTTTCCTCAGCCACCCCTTTCTTCAATGGGAGCCTATGCATTCGGTCAGAATAAAGGCTCCCTTTGAAGTCAATGGGAGTCCGACCGAATCGTATCTAGAAGCATCCGGATGCATCGTACTTGGTCGGTCGGACTCTCCCGATCCGAGTCAGTTGGAAACCATTCCTCACCGATTCGGTCAGGAAGATTTCCATACCTGGAATCGGGCCCTAAGAGTTAAATAAATGTGTAGATATATGCCATTTTACAAATTCATTCATTCTCAAAATACAAAATACATATGGATAAATGCCAATAAGACGGCCCAAATAAAATATGGATAAATAAGGACGAAAATGTAAAAAAAAAAAATACCAGAAAACCTGGAGCCCTATTTATTATAAGTGAAATGAAATAAAGAATTTATATAGCGCTACATATACCCGGAGATGTCTAGGCGCTTTAGCATTAAAAGGCGGGCAAAGGTGAAGATGGAGAGTCGTTAGTAGAGCCAGGTTTTTAAGTGGTTTCTAAATTTGAGCAAATTGGATTCTTGTTTTAGAGATCTTGGCAGGGAATTCAAAAGTTTGGAGGTGGTGTATGCAAAGCATTTTCTTACCTATTTAACTTTCTGTGCCTTGGGGACGATCAGGTTGCCGCTGTCTGATGATCTCAGTGATCTTGCCGGGATGTAAGGAATAAAAAGTTGCGACAATTTCCAAGGACCCAGTCCATGTGTAGCCTTGAACGCAATGCATAATGCTTTAAACTGAATGCGTTTGGTGATAGGTAGCCAGTGTAGGTCTACGAAGGCCTTAGATGCCGAGTCATAGCATGTGAGCCCAAGCAGAACTCTAGCTGTAGCATTCTGCGTCATCTGTAGTTTATGAATGCTGCGCTTGCTTGCACTGGTAAGCAGAGCGTTGCAGTAGTCCAGCCTGGAGGCAATGAGTGCTGTGACTACTGTTTTTCTTAGCTCAAGAGGGATAAATGGGAGAAATGTTTTCAAGATTTTAAGAATGAAATAGCAGGCCAATGTAGTGTGGTTAATCTGGGTTTCAAAGTACAATTTGGTATCAAAGAAAACTCCAAGATTGTTCACTTTGTTTGCGGGTTTCGGAGGGAAAGCCATATGATTCGGCCACC
Source organism: Triturus cristatus (assembly GCF_964204655.1). Lineage (NCBI taxonomy): Eukaryota > Metazoa > Chordata > Amphibia > Caudata > Salamandridae > Triturus > Triturus cristatus. The sequence continues at coordinate 535,747,269 of NC_140580.1, forward strand.
ATCTGACTGACCAGTTGACTGGCGTATTGCCGAAGAGCATGACTTCTGTTTTAGATGTATTAAGCTTTAAACAATTGTCTTGCGTCCACATCCCAATGTGGCTCATGCAGTCTTTGAATTGAGCTGCGGTGTCAGTGGACTTGCTGTTGATGGACACTATTATTTGTGTATTATCCACGTAAGACACTAGTGTGAAGCCAAAGCTTCTTATGATCCTGGCAGGGGGGATGACGTACAGGTTAAAAAGAGTGGGACCCCACAGGGAGGTGAGAAAGCCGGGGAGACAAATGCATTGTGTGCCACCGATTGGGACCTGTTGGACAGGAAAGAGATGAGAAGGAGGAGTGCTTTATCCCTAATTCCCAACAAAGCGAGATGCTCAACCAATACATTGTGTTTGACCATGTCAAATGCCGCTGAGACGTCTAATAGGATAAGAGCAGCACTCCCCCCTCTGAAAAGTGTTTGTCTCAACTCATCAGTGGGCGTGATTAGTGCCAATTCAGTACTGTGCTGGGCCCGAAACCCATATTGTGAAGGTCCAGGATGTCACCCTCCGCTAGGACAGTGGAAATTTCTTCATTAGGATAGTTTTTCATAACCTTAGCCGGGAACGGCAGACTTGATATGGGTCTATAGCTGGAGGGATCCTCAGAGTCCAAATTGGGTTTCTTCAAAAGGGTCAGGATGGAAGCTTTTTTCCATTCCGTGGGAAAATGCCCTTAGGAAATCATAAGATTAAAGATGGGACAAAGTATGGATGTGATAGGTCTCGCGGACCAGATGGAGAGTTGTTGGCAGGCATGGGTCTGACGGAGAATCAGATTTAACCAACAAAATGAATTTGGTGGTTCTTTCAAATGTAATAGCCGGGAAGACTGAGAGTGTAAGAGAGGTGGATCTATCTGCCTTGGCGGGCGGCACTGGGCTGTCGCTCGGGGGCTTGTGAGATGATGCAGAGAGGTTTGATCAAGGAACAAAAGCATTGAAGACTCATTTAACTTTTTGCTGAAAGGAGTCTGCTAACTTATTGCTGAATTGCTGGCTACTTTCGTGATTTGAGGATTGAGGGAGCTTGGATAGTTGTTTGACTGTGGTAAATATCCTTTTGGTGTAGCCCTGTCCTGCTTCAATTTTTTCTTTGAAGTAGGCTGACTATGCCTTCAAAATAAGATTTTTGTACGGCTAGTCTATAGTCTGATTTAATCTGGGCGTAGTTTTTTAACCTCCATTTTCTTTCTAGTCTTCTACATATTTGTTTCTGTGCCTTCAGTGGCTCGTTAAACCATGGTTCAGAGGGTGACTGTCTGACTGTTGTCCGCCTGGTCAGTGGAGCGAGCTGCTGCCCGGCGGTGACAATCCAGGAGTGATAGTTCCTCAGTGCCTCATTCAGTTCTGCGGGGGCGGGGGGACAAGAGGAGGTGAGCATCTTATTTAACTCTTCACCCTTTACCTTATTCCAAGGTTGGGAGCTAAGGACTTGCTTGCATATGTTATTAGGCCTTTTGGGTGGCAGGGCAACCTCAAATATGACTGCCTTATGATTGGACCAGACGAGTGGCAGTACTCTATTCCATACTAAATTGGGGTGGTCCGAAAAGATCCCGTCTAGACAATGTCCTGTTGAATGTGTGGTCTCCTTAACCCGCTGAGTAAGACCTGTACTAGCCATGTGGTCTATAATAGTTTTGGGGTCAGCATCGGCAGTGCAGTGCAGTTACAGTGCACTTCACTTCTCACCTTTCTTCTATACCTATGGATTATTTAATCCTCAAATGCTGCCCTCTGGTTCATCAACTTCAGTACCTTCAGTGATTTATCTTCTGATCAAATTACAATCTGTCTATCAAAATGTCATCATACTTTTCAATGCTGCAGAAGCTGCTTTCAAAATGTATACAAACAGTCCTCATAGTTCTGCTCCTCACTATCAGGTTGTTGACAATGTTTTATTTTGTTACATGTTACTTATGGCTATGAGGGTATCATCCAAAGTTCGCTCCACACTTTGAGGTCATTTTTCCATCTCCCAGATAGTCAATCTAGAGGTTGTCCAACTGACTCTTCCTCCAGGCTGGCGTATCCATACTGTTTTTCATGTTTCTTCTCTAAAACTGGCTCATGCGACTCCTTTGAAGGCAGTGCTCTACCTTTCCATGTGGTGGTGGTGGTGTTGGGGAATGATGAAATTGAATGATGTTGATGCCGTCCTGGACTCAGGCATCCATAGGAGAAAGCTAGTGGTTTTGAAGTCTTGGAATGTATATATGGCCCATCTTAAAGCTCAATGGATCCTTATTCTTTTTTAATGCTCCCAAGCTGGTCTTTTCATTATTCTGTCCTTTTCTATAAACACCTGTTGGCCCTCCTGAGACGGCGGTATTGTTGGGATTCATAATTAATTAAAGCTTCGTGCTAGGTCGAGTGAGCCAACTTTGTTAAAGAGCGCTGTTCCTGAGAAAAAAACTCAGTTAGGTTGGAGCAATAGAATCTGTGGAAACCGCACATTGCCTTGCAGCATGTCTTGCATGCCTTGCAGTAGGTAAGCTTAGAAGAACACTTTTCTGTGCATTTGGTTGCCATAGTGGGAAGAAAATTGTGTTGTACAGAATGGGCATGATGTGTTGGCCAGCAGTCATCTTGCTATGGCATATTTTTCATGGGGAACAATGAGCTTTGCTACTTCCTGTGATGGTGTCACTTCCAGGTGATGAGAGACCAAGACATTACAAACGGTTACAAGCTAAATCACTATTTGACACTATTACAAGTTGGTGGGTTTTGCTTGATGTAAAGTTCTCTCCTGAATTCACTGTGTTGCGGACCTTTGTTGTTTTTGCTGTTTCCTTTGCTATTGGACTTCCTGTTTCTTTGTTTGTGCTCTCGCTTCTCCCTTTCTCTATATTTCCTGAAGTGTCCTGGTACATTTTGGAAGTCTTGCAAGAGCCTCCTCAGACCTCTTGCTTTGGAGCGTGAGCTTTTATTTCATTTTCTTTGTGCTACGTTCTTCACCAATATATTCGCTATTCTTTACGTATTCCTTGTTTTACTTTTCCCAACATTTGGAGTCCTCTGTGAGACTTTCTACAGACTCAACCAATTCCCCTCTTCCCTTGTTTTGTTCCAGTTTCCCTCACGCTTTGTGTATGAGCACAACATCCATTGCTCTGCTGGCCATTCAGATCTTGGAGAGACTAAGGGTTTTGCAGTGGTTCTAATCTGTATACATGTCTCGGTAACTTATTGATGTTGAGGCTCACTGTAGTCCAATGAGGCATGAGGATTTTGTCTATAGATCTGATTATAAGACACAGTTTAGGGTAATCAATAACATAGATCTTATATATTGAAAAAACTAAACTGGGCAGCCAGGCTGGATTTTGATGTGTCACCTTCTTATACTTTCTGTAACTTGGTCATCTCAATTTGCGACTACTTGAGACAGGTGTTTTGAACTGCAATAGGTGAAGAGTTCTGCATATCCCCAACAGTGATCGGAAGAACTGTGACAGGAGTGTGGTACAATCTTCTGGTATCCCTTTGCAGGCCACAATCTCAGCAAACAGTGGTATCATCAATAGGCCCGTTCGAATCTCCTGTGCTTCAATCAGCCTTATTAGGTTTATAGGCCCTAGTCTTCTGTCCAACTGGGTGATCTCCCAAGAGATTACACTAGCCTGAATCAAATTAGAAACTACCACAAAATGTGCTTAGGGCACCCTTTCCCAAAGTGTGGGTCGCAAGCAAATTTATGGTGGGTCACGAACGTCTGTGTCGATGTTTAAGTAATATTTCAAATGATTAGCCCTGTTTGTGCACCAGTGCAAAGGTGCTGAACAATGTCCTTAAGTCAAGTCTTAAAAGAAACCCTTGCACTTATTCCCAAGCACGACTTCGATTGAACCTTCCAGAATTTGTTGGTGATTTTTATTTCACACATCCATTTAAGCAGAGACTGTCCTAACTATACTTGATCTTACACAATCATGCCACTTGTGTGTGACTTACACACATAACTTGAGACATATGGATGCTGCCTAATGGCCAGAACTGTCAACTTTGGATATGAGGAACCAGATTTGAGTCCTGGTGCTGGCTCATCATCCTTTGATTCTGAGTAAATCACTTAATGTCCTGTGTTTATAATAAAATGAATCTGACCTTGTGTAATGTTTTCTGGTGCTCGAGTAAAGTGCTCCAATGCCCTTTGGCTGTATTTGCGATATAGTGCAAAATGCATCATTGGGCCTCTTTTTAGCACAAAAATGGAGATGAGGCCTTACCGCATACTCTGCTGTAGAAGGGGTTTCTCAAATTTTCTAAAATCCCTGGTATCAACTGCAAGATTTTTCAGAAGGCTTGTGATTTTACGGTTGCCACAGGCCATCACTCCACTCTGAAAAGCGTTCCAGCTCCACACTCCAGTGTAGTCCACCATATGCTACTTTTATGGTCAGATCAATATCTTGCTCACAGTCCAATATCAAAGGGTGTGGTCAAGTTTGTGACATTTACGAACAATTGCTGTTGTTACTTTAAGAACTCTGCCCCACTTCATGTCTATTAAAGCTAGGTGGGATGTAAAAGTTTGCCATTTTAAAAATAGGTTGTGGTTCTAAAACATTTGGGAAGCACTGGTCTAGGGGCAGCGAAAAGCCTTTCAATAATCAGCCTTACATTCCTGAAATTGATTCATTTAAATGAGATCTCTGAAGAAATATTTTTGTGTCGCCACCACCTTCAAGCTTCTGCAGTTTCCTGCTTGCTGTCCATATTTTTCGCCATTGATTATTTGACATGTGTATGCCTGGATGTGCTGAGCTCTTCAGTTTCTGCTCTGAGGATACAATACTGCATACACCGCATGGTGTGGGGGTGAGAAGCGGATATTTCACTTGGGTTAATCTAGTGCTTGCTCTGGCATGACAGCCTAGTGTCAAGGGACTGATTACCACTATATTTATCTGATGGCTTGCCATCAGATTTGAAAGAGTCTTAAATTGAAAAGTGACAGTTCCTAACTTCTTCAGCTACTGGCAAATAAATTAGGTGAAGTGCCACTCTTAAGGATGAAAGTTCTAAAAAACATGTTTTCGCACAGCCCCTTATTAAACTACATTGGCTCAGACCACCTAATGTCCACATTGTATTTGGATACGCAATAGGGCTCAATAAATGATACGTAATATGTGAAATTCAGTAATGCAGTTTTTTTAAACGCCTCTAACATGCAAAAGGTAGAACTGAGGAGGATTAGGTTTCTGCAATAACTGAAAATCTAAAAAGTAAAAAATTGTATTTGGAAAAGAAACACTAGAAATATGATTAAGGTTAAAGTCTTCAGTGAGATGAAAACAAAACGCACGGATACACGTGTAGACACCTTGAAATAGAATAAACAAACACACACCCAAGCTCTTTCTCTGGCTAGCCGAGATACATTGTAACTGTAAAGCTAGACAAGGTAAATCATTGCAACAAAATAAAAGAAAAAAGGCAAAGGGGTACTTGAATAAAACATACGTGTCCACACAAAGGAAGGATAGACATCATTTTCCAGAGACAAGCGGAAGTTTGTCCAACAAGAGTAGGTGCTAGGTAAAAATAGCTTATGCTGCCATTTCCTGAGGCAACCCAAAACGAACGAACACATGATGACGTCTGGAGAAGCGTTTTTTGGATCTCATAGCAATCACCACACATCAGAAAGAAGCAGTCATTGAACCTCATAGCAATCATTACAACTCAACATGAAGCTGGCATTGGATCTCATAGCAATCACCACACATCAGAAAGAAACAGTCATTGAACCTCAGCAATCACCACACATCCGAAAGAAACAGCCTTTGAACCTCAGCAATCACCACACATCCGAAAGAAACAGTCTTTGAACCTCATAGCACTCACCACACATCAGAAAGAAGCGGCCATTGGATCGCATAGCAATCACCACACAGCAGAAAGAAACAGTCGTTGATCCTCAGCAATCACCACACATCCTAAAGAAATAGTCTTTGAACCTCATAGCACTCACCACACATCAGAAAGAAGCAGTCATTGGATCGCATAGCAATCACCACACAGCAGAAAGAAACAGTCATTGAACCTCAGCAATCACCACACATCCGAAAGAAACAGTCTTTGAACCTAATAGCACTCACCACACATCAGAAAGAAGCGGGCATTGGATCGCATAGCAATCACCACACAGCAGAAAGACAACAGTCATTGAACCACAGCAATCACCACACATCCGAAAGAAAGTCTTTGAACCTCATAGCACTCACCACACATCAGAAAGAAGCGGTCATTGGATCGCATAGCAATCACCACACAGCAGAAAGAAACAGTCATTGAACCACAGCAATCACCACACATCCGAAAGAAACAGTCTTTGAACCTCATAACACTCACCACATATCAGAAAGAAGCGGTCATTGGATCGCATCGCAATCACCACACAGCAGAAAGAAACAGTCATTGAACCTCAGCAATCACCACACATCCGAAAGAAACAGTCATTGAACCTCATAGCACTCACCACACATCAGAAAGAAGCGGTCACTGGATTTCATAGCATTCCACACGCATCAGAAAGAAGCAGTCATTGAACCTCATAGCAAACACCACACACCAGAAAAAACTGGTCATTGGATCTCATAGCAGTCACCATACATCAGAAAGAAGCAGTCATTGAACCTCACAGCAAACACCACATGGTGTTACTATTTATTCTTCCAGGAATGTGGATTGTTCTGTTTGCCCTTTCTGTAATGTGTTCAGTTTTTATTTCTAGCTGAAATGCAATGTTACAAAGTATCACTGGAACCAAACAGTTGGCTCATAATTCAGTTCTCCATAACTTGTTCTCTTTCTCCTAGTATTGGGCGCAGAGAGCACGCGGACCCCCTCATTGAGGAGCTGAACCCAGGAGACGCATCGGAGCCTGAGGGAAGAGGCACAGGTATGAATCTTACACAGTCGTTCATGCTGTGCTGCTTTCTAAATTCATCAATTCACCAGTGTAGTCGCTTGCAGAAGCACACAGCAGTGGAGCTGTGTTACAGTTGCAAACAGGCAATGGTCTGGAAAGTGATATATTGTTTAATATTCTGTTGTGCCTACACAATAAAATTAACATACATAAGTTTCATTGTATACAAAAATACACCTTATTTTTTCAAAGGAGAGGAAAAGTTATCATAGCTATTTAAATTTCTAAACAAACTATCTTTAAAAAAAAAACTCATTTTGCAAGAAGGTGGTACACCATCTAGCTCGTTAATCTATTAGACCTCCAATCAATCAACTTGGATTTGTAGAGCAGGGTTGAACACCCACACGGGCATCCAGGAGCTAGGGTCTAGCTGGGATCAGTCAAAGAGCTAGCTCTTGCGTCCCTTTCTGAATTACAGTAGGAAGAATGATGTACGGAGGTAAAGGGGAAGTTCGTTTCCAGTACATGGCGGCAACTAGGCTTTCAAGTAGGTTTACTCAAATCACTTTATTTAGCATGATGAACTGACTCCTTGCTTTCTGTCTGTTGAAATGTGAGATCTGAAAACCAAACTAAACAAACCAGTTGCACACTGGCCTCTTTTATGTATCTTTTGATCGCTTAATTAATTATCCAAATGGTTGAAAGCATGAGTGTAGCAAAGTGTTTCTTTCAGTCATGGAGGGCAGATGTAGATTTAATGGAGCATTGTTTCTACCTTGACTCCACAGAGCCTGCAATATTTCTACATACATTTATCAACCTTTTTTTCATCCAGCCCTTATGTCCTTTATCAGGAGACGATGAAAAAAGAGAGGACCGTACATTTTTGTCTTGCCCTCATTTTGAATATTTTATATCCTGGAAGATTATCCTAATCTGGGAATATTTCCCAATTACGTATGATTCTAATGTGATTGTTGAATCCATACAACTGTTTAGGTGAAGCTTGTTTTTTCATATTTTTCAAGATTATAGATTTTAGAGACCATTCTTGGGAGGACTGGAGGTGGCAACAGTAATTTATAATCTGCATGTCCAGAGTGTAGCCATATTTAAGAGACCAGGTTTGAGTCTTAATTCACCCTACAGGACTGGAATCGGGAAGATAAAAAATAAATCCTACAGGGGTGTTCATGATTTGTTCCCTGTCTCATTCTCAGTTTATTCCCAAATGAATGAAGTAACACAGGATCACCACTGGTAGGAATCTGGATGAAAACTCTATGGGATTGAATTGGCTGTTGGACTATACAGATTGCAGAAGAACCTCCGAAATTGGAACTGTAGGTGACATGCGCTATGTTTGCCGGCTTTAAGGTCACAATGCTGACCGGCCCTCCAATATTGCCAAACTTCTGGGTACTGATATGAAGGGGTCTTATCGATGTTATTGCCCACAATACTCCAACTATGTTTGCCAGGTTTTTACTCTATAGGTGAGTATTTTAGTTTTGTTGATATTCACCATCTGTTTGTTGTTGATATAGTCATGTAAGACCTCAAGAGTGTTGAAGGCTGGTAGGGGGTGTTATCTAATATAACTGTGCCATCGGCATATTGAAGCAATGGAACGTGAAGATGATCCAATTTTGGAGGAATGCTTCTGATTGTACTTAGGCCCTTTAACATATTGACTGTATATATATATTGAATAGTAACAGTGCCAAAACACTCTCTTGCATGAGACCACAGTTAGGAGATATTTCCTGTTTATCCTATTTTGATCCTCCCCCATGTGCCCCAGTGATGTTGCTGAATGGCTTTTAGGAGAGTGCGAGAATAGCCCAATTTGAAAGTTTCTCCCAAACTACTTCTCCCTTAACTAGGTCGAACTCCATATTCTAACAAAAAGCAGACATAAATTGACACCCCTGTGTTGACTACTTTCTGGGCTAGAGTGTTTAAAGTCTTTACATTATCTATAGCCTTGCAGCCTTTTCTGAACCCCGTTTAGAATATTGGGAGTAAATTAGCTCGAGTGACCCATTCCTCCAATTCAATTAGCAGAACTTTTATTAACGTCGTTTGACCCTTGAATCCAATAAGATTATTGGTCTATAGTTTTTTGGATTATCTCTGTTACCTTTTTTGTCTGTTGGGTGGAGATTCTGGTAAATCTTCTAGTTTAAGGCAAGTAGCAAAGAGTGTTAAGGGGCAAGACCAAGGGCCAGATGTATGAATATACCATTTTGCGAGTTCCTAATTGCGAATCACAAGGATTCGCAGTTAGGAAATTGCAAGATGGCATGTATGAAGGTGTGTAGTACACTTATTGCGATGCCTAGGGGTCGCAAATGACCTACTTCATGAATATTAATGAGGTAGGTTGCAATATGCAACCCCCTAGATATGGCAAAAACCACAGGGAGTAGATCAACATGTCTGTGATTGCTTTTAACTAAAGCAATCTTTTTTTTTGTAAAGCAGCCCGTTTTTCTTAAAGGAAAACGAGATGCTTCAAAAAAGAAAAATTCAAAATTTTCTTTTAATTTTTTAAGAGCAGGTAGTGGTCCGTGAGACCACTGCCTGCTTTTAAAAATGGTTTTACAAACATTTGCGAATGGGTTACCACCTACTCCAATGGGTTACCTCCTACTTGAAGTAGGTGGTAACATGCAAATGTTTAGCGACCGCATTAACGGTCACAAAACATTCATACATACCGATGCAATTCGATATTAGGAAGGGACGCCCTAAACACTCCCCTTTCTAATACCGAATCACAAACCCATTTTGCGATTACTGAATCGCAAAATTGGGTTTGCTACAACGGAAAAGCATTTTTTGCATTCGCAAACTAGCAGATTCTGCGAATCTGCCCGTTGCGAACGCAAAAAGGCTTGATACATCTTCCCCACAAAGACTGTGTCGCCCTTTAAAACGTTGATTTAAATTCCATTGGGGTCGGGAGCAGAGCAGTTCTTAGCCACATGATAACGTCATCCCACCTTTTGTTTCAAGCAGATTTTTGCTTGCAAACCCTAATCTTGCACAGGCGCTTGAATGTAGCCAGCTTTTTTATTGGGTCCTTATCTTTAGGAATATTCTGCTTTTGTCTGGATAACAAGTTGATTCGTGTCTTCATGAGCCTAAGGTCCGGAGTGTATCAATATTTTCTGGGATGCACTTGTGCACTTTCAGAAGTGCTCAATTCAAAATATTTGATGACGAGATCGCATTCAAAAGTGTTGTAAGTACACTTTCTCAAGCTAGCGCCATCTTTAATTAACAAAGTGATCAAGCTGACTTAATCACCTGAATCTAAATATAGCTGTACCATGGGTCTCTGAAATAGGTGTGTCTACGCTAATGAGGCACCAGTTTCTCGTGTGCCTCGTCTGACTGTGACCTCGACTAAACTCTCATGAGAGCACCTTCTTCAAGCCTAGCGCACTCTCCGCGCAGGCACGCATATCTCTATCTGTGAAGCAGATGGACAAGGTCCCGTCGACAGCTAGGGCCTGCTAACCCCTTTTTTTTCCGAACTTGATGTTGTCACGTGTACCATGTGTAGCTCCGTGACCCTTCATCAGTGTAATTTATTTTTCTCTCTACATTACGTCTAGTGTGAGTCATGTGTAATTGCTTTAAAAATATAATTCATTAGAGTATTTTGGAAAAACAAGACAACTGTATTTGAAAAGAGGCAAACCAGTGACATCGAATAAATACCGTTGTCAATATTTACCTTAACAATATTATTAGAAAAATCTAGATATTTTTGCAAGCCCTTTGTAAAAAAGTGAACTTTGATACTGATAGAGGTTTCTATTAGTACATTTCTCACCTTTCACCCTTTGTTTACTCCCCAGGCATCAGACTGGATCCAGAAACCTTTGAGCAGTACCTCTGTATGCTGGTAGGTGACGCCATGCAGCTCCACCCTGATGTTGCTCTGAGAATGATGTGTGGGGCCTATATAACCACCACTCCAACGTGCTGACATCAGTTCCTTTCCTTTCACAACCAGATGTGGATCCAGAACTACTCATCTCTGAGACAGTTTTTTGGGCAAAATTCTTTCAGTTTTCAAGGGAAATATAATCTCCCAAAATGACCAGATTCGAAACCTGTAAGGACTGTCATAAGCAAATATCTGTGACAGATCATTATCTTGTTTACCTGTGGTGCCTGGGATTGAGCCACTGCTCTAAGACCTGCTGTGATTGCGCGTTGATGAACCTGAAGCCTCTAAGGTATCACAAGGTGCAGATCTACATCACCGAACATTGGAAGATCTGGCGTCATGACTGGTCCAAGTGCAAGATTTGGCCTCATTCTGGGTCATGGCCTAGGGGCAACAGGAGTGACTCTTAAGGTTGATCATTTTGGCACCCTAAACCTTCTTGTAAGTCAAAGAAGAAGCACAAAAAATCCAAACAGGACTCTGCTCCCTCCCACCACTCTTGAACTCCTGAGAGGGTGCATAGAGTGTCTCATGCCTCTTGATCTCGCTTGTAAAGTCGGTGGATGTCAGAACCCATTCCTCAGCTTGCCAAGAGTTTCTGGGACCGTCTGTGACACCAAGGCAGATCCAAGAGTTCCACAAGGCCTTGCTCTGACTCTTCGACTTCCTTCTGCCCCCCATCTGGCATACCATCGAGCCCCATGGAGCCGCTAAGCCCTTCATCTTGGTTACTGCTGGCAGGTTCACCTTAGTAGCCAGTAAGAACCTATGAACCTGTTTCATAGGTCCCCTTATCAAATCCACCTCTGGCTCAACCACCCACACAGGTACAACAAGGTTTTGCTTTGGGCACAAGCAAAGGGTACCTTTTGGCTCTTTTGACCTTTTACCATTACCGGACCAGCCTTCATTATTTAAATCACCAGCGTTTTTTGAAAGGACCACTCCACTTGTTTCTTTCCTCTCCTTTTGTCCATCCATAGTTGGACCTTAACTTGGTCCTCACATATTTGATGTGCAATCCCTATGAGCCACTTTACAGCTGTCCCTTGTGGCTTCTTACCCTAAAGATGGTGCTTGTTGTCACCATCACATCGGGGCAGCGAGTGAGTGAGCTTCAGGCTCTCTTTATTAACTCGCCGTACACCACCTTCTTCCCTGACAACCTGGTTCTGCGACCACTAGAATCATTCTTGCTGAAGGTGGGTATCCTGTTACAAATCAGTCAAACCATTACCCTGCCCATGCTCTGTGCTCTACCTCATCCCTCTAAAGCGGAGGAGAAGCTCTATGGTTTGTACCCCAAATGAGCACTGAGATTTTTACATCAATTGCACCAGAGGTCACCGAAGAGATGATCAGTTCTTTGTGGGGTATACTGGAGTGAAAAACAGGCAAGGCCATGCTGAAGATGACTGTTACCCACAGGATCATCCTCTGCATTATGTTCTGCTATGCACTGGCCAGAAAACAGCCTAGGAAGGGACCGCAAACTCATTTTCCTGAGGGCCAAATCTGCTCCCACCCCATTGGCATATGGAGTTCCAGCTACGTGGGCGTCACTCCATACTTTCATGAAGCACTACTGTCTGGACAGCCAGGTTCACCAGGAGGGGCATTTCGCCTGCTAGGTCCTCCAGGACTTTTTGGTTTCAACCAATTTACAGACCGAACTCCTAAAAAGGTACTGCTCTGGTATCAATTCAAAAGGTGAGGAATCTGGAGTTAGAAGTCTCTATCAGAAGAAATGTGACTTACATTTAGTGCTCTTTTACTGGTAGTGACTCTAGCCACAGATTCCTCACAACCCCTCTCCCCTTCAGCCCCCCTCCCTGATCTGTGGATTGGGCTGTGCCCATTATTAGAATCCAAAGTCTAAGAATCTGCACATTGGTCAAAGGCATTTTGTTGTTGGAGCCTTGAGTCTGGTGGCTGGGACTGCCTTGAAAGCATCTGATGTCAGTGCACAAGAATGGTGCCTGTATGGGCTCGAACATCATTTCTGGAGTGGAATGGAGTCAGTGTTGATCAGAGGTACTGCTCAAAAGTTGCCGGACGTCTGGCGCCTGAAGAATATTCAAAAGTTGAGGAATCTGCAGTTAGACTCTACCAGTAAGAGCGCTCCTGAAGGTAAGTAATTTGCTCATTTGGTTAGATATAGAATTATAAGAACATTGCATTTAGAGTTGCTGAAAGGCATGTTCATTCAAACAAGAGAATGCTATATTTTTTCATTCAATTTTTTTCAGTTAATGGCATAAAGTCTCAATAGTTAAACGAGAATTGTCTATATGTCTGGATATAAATTGTCATAATAGTCATTAATGGAGAAGGATGCAACATAAAGTAGGTGATTCATCTTCACTTTATCATATTACACTCACTGTAAATGTTGATAAATGATTATATGTTTAGCTGTGATGCAAATCTACAAAAAGTAGCAGTTGCTCATATAAATTGAGAAAAATGTAGTTGAACTGGTCACTTTTGAAACTTTATGTTATGCGGAGGTTGTTATGTTATTCAGTTATGGTTGTTTGTGTTTTAGCTGTAGTGAATATGTGCATGTTTTTTGTGGGAAGTATTTCTTCTATTTCAAACTGAACCTCCCATGTTGAGTTACATATTTAAAATATTGTTGCAGTGATGACTAGCACACAGGCCAATGCAGATGGCTGCACATTTGAACGATGCGTGTGGGATCCTCAAGTACACTCTTAACGTGCAAATCATGATAGGACAAAAGAGAAATTCTATTACCTTAATACCATTCAAATAAATTGTAATATGCGGAAGGGGTTGAATGTCCCGCAGGTGTTCATCCTCTTTCAATGGAATGTTTTGCTTTGAAACAGATGAACCCCTAACCCATTGAGAAAAGAACTGAAGTTAGGTTGGGGCAGAGAGCTGGTAAAGGGATTTTAAGGTACAATCCTCTATCCTAATGGATAGCCAATATGAATAGAGCACAAGTCTTAGCAGGACACAGTCCAATTTATCGATCCAAATGGTTTTGGTAGAAGTGCAAAACAAAGAAAGTGCAGCCAACGCGTGTTTCGCCCCCTTTGGCGTGCAGGCCTAGGGCTTTTTCGAGGCTGGAAATAATAAATAATCATAAGGCCAAACACCAAAACAATCCTTGCCTATAGCCAAACCTGTTTATATTCATTTAAATTGTTTTTTGTTTAGCAGGTTAAGCAGTTCAAAGGCATTTTCTTGTATGTAAAGGGAATAATTAAATAATAAAAACGTAGGTAGTATCTACAGTGACCTGTTTTATGTAACACAATTTGTGCAATGTTGATTGTTAGTTCAGCGCATGGTGCCTCTTCACACAACCCTCTAAGCATAGAGAATTTTTCTTTATTTGAGATGTGTGCCAAAGCTTTAGCTAGCTTTAATGAAGGCAGTCTCCATAACAGTCTGCCATTTGACTCTATATTAGACCTCACCTTTCCTTTCTTTTATATTGAGCAGCCTCCATATCAGAGATTTGTCTCACTCATACTTAAAGTATGCTTGATTCTAGCTATTAATTTATTCTGGAGGTTTAGCTTATGTTGAAACCTCCATTATGATTTATTGAATTACTCGATTAACTATCTCCTTGCCTTCTGTATAGAATAACCTTCTTGGTTTTGACTTTGAAGATTGTTCTGCCAAGAGTTTCCTTATTTGCCTTGGGCCCCTGTACTCTGGGATTCTCGCAGCCCTGTTCATGCCAATTGAACTTATTGGTAAAAAAGGGCCAACATTTCCTACACAACGGAGGCTTACAGAAGGGGAATTAAGGGGTTGCCCTGGACGGTGTAAAAAAAGTCGCTTATATTTTCACAGTTTATTTAGAACTGAAACTCTTTGAAAGCTTTTAGCTGTACATTTATTCTGAAGCTTTCTGGCATTGTGTATTTGACAGGCTCCTTGTCCGTTATTGTGTGTGTTGTCTAACCAATCTAGCTTGTCTGTATTTATTTGTCAGCTGTAAAGTTTGTAATGCTCAAAGTAAATTAAAAATAAAGTCTGCATACCTTGCAAAAGGGAATAATAGGAGCTACCACAAGTCACATGCCTATGACAAAAACAGCTGCACAGTAGTGAAGTGTTTATATATTTACATAGATGCACATCAATCTGCAGTAGGTCTCAATCCTCAATGAAGATTTTTTTTTTAAAGTGAGGATATAGTCAAACACAACATATGAGATAATAGACAGATGGCATCCATCAGAGCAATAATAGTAATAACTTTGCATATAAGTGTTCATCCCTCCCACTTGGCGTTTCTTAGTGCTGTAAATACCCAGTGCTGTAATGGTATTCTATTTATGGATTTTGGAACTATTTAAGTCTGGATTACCTAGCAGTGTTTGAACTTGTGATCAGTACCCCACCGCAGATGCCCACAGTGAGTGTTTGTACGGATGTGTGACGGAACCACTCATGGCATTACCACGCATGCCTTTACACCTTTCCCATTACCACGCATATATGCCTTTACCATTCACGCCTTTACCATGCAAACTTTTATCACACATGCCTTTACTACAGGGCCGGACTGGGAGCCGAAATCAGTCATGGCAAAGAGCTCGGCCAACCGAATGGGGGGGGTGGGGGTGCTAGCAGAAGGCTTTGTGCCGCTTTTGTCGCTAGGACCAATATTGCTACAAAACTGGCATCTGGTAACAAAAATGGCCCCCTGGGGTCTAAAACTGGTTCTCACCCTGGCGGGGAAACGCCCGATGCCACTACGTCCAGTCAGGCCCTGCCTTACAACTAAAATGTAAGTATTTTGCAGGTAATTATAATTCTATCTATCTATCTATCTATCTATCTATCTATCTATCTATCTATCTATCTATCTATCTATCTATCTATCTATCTATCTATCTATCTATCTATCTATCTATCTATCTATCTATCTATCTATCTATCTATCTATCTATCTATCTATCTATCTATCTATCTATCTATATATATATATATATATTCACTGAAAAAACCATAGGTTTCAGGGGTGTTATAGTTAGCTGGACTTTTCACTTGTACAAAACCATTGAAATTCCCCCGTTATAGTTAGTTCAGCTAACTATAACTCGCGCGCCCGCAATGCACTGCTGATGACGTCACATATTACATCACTCATGACATGGTCAGTGACATCACTCATGACATCACTGATGACATCTCAAATGACATCACTGAAGACATCACTGATGACATCATCCAGTGAATGTGTGTTTTTCTGAAAATTACATATGTTTTATATATGTATATCTCAAGGTCGATGGAAGAATAAATGGGTATATAAGTGTCTAAATGGATGATTTGTTTTTGAAAAATTGATTGTATAACTGACTGATTAAGTGTATCTTAGTGAATACATGGCTTAGTGAGTAATGTTTAAATATGTAAATATCTGTATCAGTCTCTCACTTTGTGTATAAGTGGCTGCATGGGTTGGTGAGTAGCTACATGAGTGTCTATATAGGTTATTAGTTGGTTTTTTGAGTATCAGTATAAGTGTCTGATGTCTGTATGGTTCGGTGGGGGGTATTACATAGTGCATAGGTGCATGAATGAGTGACTCACTGTTTGTATGTGTTGAAGACAGCATGTGTGCAGGACTGTATGGGTGGATGAGTGTGTGCATGGGTGTGTTAGTGAGTGAATGACTGTCTCAATAGTGTCTCTATGAGTAACTACATATGTTTTAAACTAGTATATGTGACTATTGGTGTATATAAGTGAGTATATGTGAGAGTGAGAGATTGAAAGAGTTCCTGTATGAATAAGTATGTGTTTCTATAAGTGATTGTTAAAAAGACTAAGTATGTGTAAGTTTCCGTAGAAGTAAGTGTGGTGGTGTGTGTATAACTGTGTATGCAGGTAAATGTATGTTTGATTCTTTATTAGCATCAGTGACTATGTGTGTGAGTAACTCTATGGATGAGTAGCATTGTGTAACAGGATGTATAGGTGTATGAGTACATATGATGAGTGAGTACATGTATGAGTGACTGTATAGGACTGTTGGTGAATGAGTGGATGTGTATGTGGATCTTAGAATTACTGAAGAGGTTGTTGTAACTGGTATTGGTATGTCCATTGTTTTGAAAAGTTTAGTCTCTATTTTTGAATGTGTGTATCAAAGGTTATATTAGGGTGAGAGGAGGTCTGCCACTCTATCACAAGTATGATGTCATCAGTGATGTCATTTGAAATGTCATCAGTGATGTCATGAGTGATGTCACTGACCATGTCATGAGTGATGTAATATGTGACGTCATCAGCAGTGCATTGCCGGCGCGCGAGTTATAGTTAGCTGAACTAACTATAACGGGGGAATTTCAATGGTTTTGTACAAGTGAAAAGTCCAGCTAACTATAACACCCCTGAAACCTATGGTTTTTTCAGTGAATTTCTGAGGTTTTTTAAATGCTAATTCCTAACTATAACGTGCCTGAAACCTATGTTTTTTTCTGTGAATTTCAAAGGTTTTTTAAATGCTAATTTCTAACTATGCCTACAGAGATAGGACATGTGAAGAAAGAAGAAAAAATGCACAGAAAGAAAAAAAAGAAGTGCAGAAAGAAGCAACAGAAGTCCTCAAAGACGAAGAAAAGTGCAGGAAGAAGGATAACGTGCAGAAATAACAAAAAGAAGAGCAGAAAGAAGCCTTGTTGCAAAATCATCCTGTACCCTCAACTTTTTCAGACGGATACTGGTGGTAACTGAGTCTGACTAACCAGTCCTAGAGCCAGTGCTATGTTAAAAGACACTTAGACTACAGTGAAAACACCTACATACACTAGGGAACATTATGTGTTGGGGTTACCCTGTGATTAGCATGACCTCCTCTGTAAGCCCCTAGTATATAATAGGGCAGGGGGATTAAAACTACCTCTTAAAACAGGCCACAGGGCGTTTTTGCACACGTTAACTCAGGCCCCGTCCCCTCCCTTCACCACTGTGTAAACACGCCCTGTGTCCGTTTTTAGTTGGGAGATTAAGTTCATTTGAATCCTGAGGGTCCCTAGGGTCCAACTAGCCCACTAGGTACCTCCAGTAAGTGCCACAGAGCTGCGTTGCAGAGAGGTGTAAAAAGTGGCACGGCCTGGACCACCTCTCTGCAATGCAGCTCAGTGGCGCTTACTGGAAGCACTTGGTGGGCTAGTTAGCCCCCAGGGGCCCTCAGTATTGAAGGAAAATTATATCCCCAATTTAAAACGTGCCATAGTGCGTGTTTGCACACGTCACCTCAGGCCCCGTCCCCTCCCTTCACCACTGTGTAAACGCGCCCTGTGGCTGTTCTATGTTGAGAGATTAAGTCCCCTTGAATCCTAAGGGTCCCTAGGGTCAAACTAGACCACTAGGTACCTCCAGTAAGTGCCACAGAGCTGCGTTGCAGAGAGGTGTAAAAAGGGGCTTGGCCTCAGAACACCTGTCTGCAGCGCAGCTCCCTGGTGCATACTGGAGATGCCTGTTGGGCTAGTTGGCCCTCAGGGACCCTCAGTATTGAAGAGGAATTCATTCCCCAACTTACAACTCGCCAGGGGGCACGTTTGCAGAGTGCTGCAAGGAGGGGGCGTGGCCTCCGGCACAATGCCAGTCTTTTATTTATTTTAATTTTTTAAGAAGGGGGGCTGTGTGGTTCCCCTTCTTATTCTAATTTATTGGCCCTGATGACCCCATCCCCCAGGGCCTGTCTCCTAATTATATTTTTTTGACCCCAATCCCCAGGGCCGGCCACTGTTTTTTATTATTTTTAAAAAACATATATTTATATACACACCTAGGACATGCTGGACAAACCGTACATACCTATCACCATGACGATTTGCGTGATATTCATTAAAAGGCGACTATGCATACAATGAATCCACGTGGAATGTATTTACACCACTAGTGAAGCTCTGACATGTCTGATGCCCTACCGTGCCTAATCCCGGTAGACACCCTTGTCGTTTATTTATACAAACATGGGTAGCTATTGACGGGCACATTTAATACACATGCACACCAAGCCATTCAAAGGGGATTCGACAAAAATTCGACCTAAACTATGCAAGAAACCCCCCTCACGGTTAATAAAACACACATCCACTGCCGGATGTGTAATACTTTTTATTTTACTCTCTGGAAAGGGGACGAACATCACTTGAGAGTCACAGCGCGCTCCTGGCAGAGCCCAATGCTGTGTTACACCCACCATTGCCTGCTGAGTGCCACACACCTCTGTGTTGTATTCCACTAGCTAGTGCATA
Source organism: Triturus cristatus (assembly GCF_964204655.1). Classification (NCBI taxonomy): domain Eukaryota; kingdom Metazoa; phylum Chordata; class Amphibia; order Caudata; family Salamandridae; genus Triturus; species Triturus cristatus. The sequence continues at coordinate 535,766,440 of NC_140580.1, forward strand.
TGCTATGACACTCTCTAGCCCATGTGCACTGTAACACCACCCCGTGAATATGTCATGCCACACTTGTCTTCGCACGGGTTATATTGCCCCATCTAACGTGCCTTCCTCGATGCCTATGTTATAACGCACAGTGCTATGCCATATATATTACAATCTGGGATGCATATCTTTGTCACAGTGCATATGCAACGTTACACTCCCCAGCACATATTTTATATTACAACTTTAGAGACTAGTTAGGTTACACAACACTGCCCTGTCCATATTACACTCCAAGGCGCATACCGCATAGCACACGCTAGTGCCTGTGCTATCTCGCGCTCTCCAATGAATCTGTCATTGCGCACAATGTATTGCATATTATATTTCACGCCCGGTTCATCTTATATCACACTTTTTGGTGCATAGTTTATACCATACACTATATCTAGTTTTCATTTTCAATCATGCTCTCAGGACTATGTTCTATATAACACTGTGTTCACCTACCCTTTTCACGGGCATTACATTTTGCGATAGGGGGTGGAGGGTCAGGGGGTGTTTCTGCCAAGTGAGCCCGGAGTCACAGTCACAAACGTCCTCTTCTTCCTGAATAAAAGTGAGATTATGCTGCATACTTGTTCATATTTTAAGTAGTTCGCACAGACACACGTTTTAAAAACAATAAAGTTCCTAATACCCGCCTTCTCTGAACAGTTAGCTTGCTGCCCCATCCCCCTCCTCCCTATCCTCTGTTGTGTGAATCCATGGACTAGCCTCCTCCCTCCTGCCATGCATGGTCTGATGTGCTGCCACTGCCCTCAATTTAGTATGATGTACCAGTCCACTCCTCCTGCCCTCCATTGCCCAATTCTATGCCCCATTGCATTGACCTCCTGCTTAAACTCTGTGCTTAGCTTGGTGCCCCTATTCTCCTTCCCCCTGCCCTCCGATGACTTTGTGTATGCCCCTGCTCCATCCTTTTTGCCCACCATGTTCCATGGACCTGCCACTCCTATCTACTAAGAGTGTTCTGTTGAGCTGCCACTCCCCTCCCACCTGCCTAGCATTGTCAGATGACTGTAACCTGTCCCTGCCACCACCACCCTGCCTGTCCACATGCCATGCCCCTATCCTCTTCCTCCTGTCCTACATGGTCCATTGTACTGCCACACCCTTCTGCCCTCCCTGGTCTGTTGTGCTGCAACTGCTCCTCCTGCCTGCCCCGTGCGGTCTGTTGTGAGGCCCCTTCCCCTGAACTTTCTTGTCTGTGCACAGGTCCTGACCCTCCCTTCTATCCTACATCGTCCTTTGTGCATGCCCCTGCACCCTCCTTCCTGCCCATCATAGCCATTGTGCTACCCCTAACCCTCCCACTTGCCATGCATGGTCTTCTGTGCTGCCATGCCCCCTCCCACCTTCCCTGTGTGGTCAGTTAGCTGCCCCTGAACCCCTCCCACCTTCCCTCCATGGTCTGTGTGTATGCCATCACAGTCTCACTGTTGCTCTTCATGGTGTGTCTTGCTTCTAGTGCCCATCCTGCCTGACCTCCATGGCTATCTTGCTGCTCCTGCCCTGCCCCCTTGCCCCCAGCCCTCTGTTTACATGTGCAGACCCCTACTCCCTCCCTCCTGGCTTCTCTGTTCCATTGTAATGCCCCTGATCCATCCCTCCTGCCCTTTATGGTCTGTTATGCTGCAGCTTTCTCTCCTGTCTGTCCATTATAGTCCTGCCTCTTGCCCCCCTGTTCTCTGTTGTCCATGTGCATGGTCCTGTCCCCACCCTCTTGCTTTCTATGGATTGTTGTGCTTCACTCCCGTCCCGCATGCCCTGTGTGGTGTATTGTGCTGCTGCAAACCCTGATGCCTGCCCTGCAGGGTCAGTTTAGTGCACCTCTCCATGTCCCTCCTATCCTCTGTTATCCAAGTCCATGTCCCTACCCCATTTCCTTCCATGATCCAATGTACCATACTTGCGAACATTTTGAACTTGGTAAGAGGGAGATTTTGAAAAAAAAATGGGGTATTGATTTTCCCCTTTGAGTTACATTGAAAAAGAGGAGATTGTAGACAGGAGACAGATAAAATAAAGCCCATTTGAGCTTAAAAACATTGGACGTTTCCTGGCTGAATCGGGTCTGTTGGCATGTATGGTTGTACTACCATTGCCTCTTCCTTCTGCCCACAATGGTCTATTACATTGCCACAGCCTCTCTTGCAAGTCCTGTATTGTTGGTTTGTTGCCCATGCCCCCCTTTCCACTGCCCTCCATAGTCTGTTGTGCTGCCACGGCCCTTCCTGCCTGCTCAGTGTGGTTAAATTGTTGCCTTTGCACCCTCCTACCTGCCTTCAATTTTCAGAGTCCGTGCCCCTGGCCTCTGCCTCTCAACAGTATCCTAATGAACAACTAGATTGCTAACATTCTATATTTATTACAAAAGTGTGGAACGCCTGACGTCATCTTGATGTAATCAAAACTGTAATACCTAGAGCATTTCCTTTAGAAATTACATATATGAGAGGGTCTTATTGGCATCAAAATTATGGTTAGTGCTCTAAAAGACTAAAATAAGGACATATTTTCTGAGTTTTCAAATAGCGAGAAAGCACTTTTAAATTATTTGTTACCTTTATGTTTTTTTATCCAGTTGACCACTTGATTAAATGTTGCACTTAGGGGAGAGGATGTGGTGTTACTTCCAGAACTGCAGACTTTGCAACTGGGGAACCAGGTTGGAGTTTCTGCTTCAGCTCGACATTCTGTGATTCTGGTCAAATCACTTAGTCTCCCCATGTCTACAACCAAAATGAATTTGTTCTTGTGTGATGTAACCAATGCTCATGTAAAGCACTCCAATACCTGACAAGTCTGCACTATATAACACTGCAAAAACACAAAATAATAAGTGTTTTGCACTCTTCTGTCATTGGGCTATATTTGGGCTACATCTGGGTGATTTTGGGCTACATTTGTGCTCTTTTGTCTCCGGTGGCCATCTTGGGAGATTTATTTGTTATGAAGTTTCCTAATTTCCTCATGTACTGCAGTCTCCTCAGTAGGACATGCTTTCAGTTTTTTACTTTGATTCCATCATGAAGGTAGTCAGATATGTCACACATTTGCCATAAAATCTGAATGTTAGCACTCTAGTTGCTCATTAGATCACTGTAGTAAAACTACTGTTCACCATGGAAGTCTGCTCCTGGTATTAAAAGTGTATGTTTCAGTCTGCATGTCAGAATTTTTTAATGAAATAGAAGAGGATTTGAGAAGTCACTCAAAATGTGCCCTCATTTTCTTTCTTCAGCATTAATCATAATTTCTATGGCAAAATGAACCCCCTCATTGTGTTCCTTTTTAAATTAAATGTTTTAAGTGTTACCAGTTTATTCCAATCAAGATGGCTTCAGGTGTGCCATACTTTTGTCATAATGAAGACAGTAAGCGCTCTAGTTGTTTTTAAGAACACTCTGGGACATTCTGTCATTGGGCTATACTTGGGCTACATCTGGGTGATATTTGGGCTACATTTGGGCTCTTTTGTCTCTGGTGGCCATCTTGGCAGACTTATTTGTTATGAAGTTTCCTAATTTCCTCATTTACTGCAGTCTCCTCAGTAGGAAATACTTTCAGTTTTTTACTTTGATTCCAAAGGCATTCAGATGTGTCACACAGTTGCCATAAATTCAGAATGTTAGCACTCTTTTTGCTCATTAGATCACTGTAGTAAAGCTACTGCTCACCAGGGAAAACTGCTGCTGGTATTGAAAGTGCATGTTTGAGTCTGCATGTCAGAATTTTTTAATGAAGTAGAAGAGGATTTGAGAAGTCACTCAAAATGTGCCCTAATTTTTCTTTCTGCAGCACTAATCATACTTTTATGGAAAAATGAACCCCCTCATTTTGTTCCTTTTTAAAATAAATGTTTTAAGAGTTACCACTTTAATCCAAGCAAGATGGCTTCAGGTGTGCCATACGTTTATCATAAGTAGGACTGTTAGCGCTCTAGTTGTTCTTTGGGACACTCTGGGAAGCTGCAGTAGAACACAAAGGAATCAACTGACAGTCTCTGCCCTTGTTGGATGTACATGTTTTACTGAGAATGTCAGACTTCATTCTCACATGACTGAAAAAGATAATGTGAATTTACAGAAAATAAGCTCTCAGTTTAGCTTATAGATCACCTTCCAAACCTCTGTGGGAAAAGCATGAGAAAATATTTTTCTCTCAATCATGATATCCCAGCAGAAGGCTTTTTCACATGGTGAAATCACCTTAGAACATACCACAATTCCTAAAATGAGTATGGTACCATATAATGTAACTAAAGTCTTAAAACCTTCTATTAACTGCAATGCTTTTAAATGAGGTGCTATCATGTATATTGGTCCCAAGATGGCTGCCAACACTTCTTGGATGAAGTGCTGACAGCCAATCAGCTCTCAGGATGAGATGTGTGGTTAGGCTCCGCCCACATATATATATATATGAATTTACTTTTGATTTTCTCAGGAACTACCGAACAGATTGACACCAGACCTGCAGAAGGCACATCCCTGACCTGAGGACTACCTCTCTGCCAAATTTCAAGTAATTCTGTTCAGCCGTTCGGGCTGTACCTTGGACTAAAGGTCCCTATGGAAAATTGCATGGGGAAAACGCGTTTTGGGACCCCCCTTTTTTCTCAGCCCTCGCTTGACGAATCCCCCTGAGACTTTCAGGGTAGGAGCGGAGCGGAGCGCCCCACCTATTTTGAAAATTTCGAGAGGATTCGTCAACCGGCGCCAAAGTTATTCCAAATAGAATGTTGCGGATTTCCTATGGAAACACGGTCCTAACTATAACTATCTACTGGACCGCCAGTAGATAATGTACACATATATATATGTACACACACACACACACACGTATATATATATATATATATATATATATATATTCACTGAAAAAACCATAGGTTTCACACACGTTATAGTTAGGAATTAGCATTTAAAAAACCTTGCAAATTCTCTTAAAAAACCATAGGTTTCACACATGTTATAGTTAGGTGGATATTTCACTCGTAAAAAACCAATGAAATTCCCCCGTTATAGTTAGTTTAGATAACTATAACTCGCTTTTAAATGCTATTTTCTCAGGAAATACTGAACAGATTTACACCAGACCAGCAAAGGCACTTCCTTGACCTTATGGCTACCTCTCTGCCAAATTTCACGTAATTCTGTTCAGCCGTTCGGGCTGTAGCTGCGACTAAAGGTCCTATGGAAAAATGCATGGGGAAAACGCGTTTTGGGACCCCCCCTTTTTCTCGGCCCCCGCTTGACGAATCACCCCGAGACTTTCAGGGTAGGAGCTGAGCGGAGCACCCCATTAGTTTTGAAAATTTCGCGAGGATTCGTCAACTGGCGCCAAAGTTATTCAACTAGGAAACTAGGTTGTAACTATAACTATCTACTGGCGACCGCCAGTAGATAATATATATATATATATATATATCCGACAAAGATTGCTCAACGCTTGAGGCCGCACCCACTGTAGGAGAAGGAACATCCTTTATTCATAAAAACAGGCAGCTTTGGATCCCGTATTATTCACCCTACGCCTGACGCGTTTCAGAGAATCTGTCTCTTTCCTCAGAGGCTCGTGGTACAAACGGTAATTTTTCAGCTCTCAGCAAATATTCACGTGTGCTTTTAAATTGTTCCCCAAATGGAATCCGGTGTGTCTTAGTTCCACCCATTACGCATTGCACACTGGTTTTTGCAGTCCTTTAGAGCTCAGTTACACCCTCCAGTGGGTCCGCTCGTGCCAGTTCATTTCAGGGTGCCATTTAAAGCCCTCCATTAGGCCCCCGGATCCAATTTTGCCTGTTTAATTTAAATACCTGCAGCGCCATTCACAGATCAAAGTCCAACCTGTGTGGTTCCCTTCTGCTCGGGCGGCGCGATCCCTCTGTGGCTGGAGCCGCCACAATATATCCGACAAAGATTGCTCAACGCTTGAGGCCGCACCCACTGTAGGAGAAGGAACATCCTTTATTCATAAAAACAGGCAGCTTTGGATCCCGTATTATTCACCCTACGCCTGACGCGTTTCAGAGAATCTGTCTCTTTCCTCAGAGGCTCGTGGTACAAACGGTAATTTTTCAGCTCTCAGCAAATATTCACGTGTGCTTTTAAATTGTTCCCCAAATGGAATCCGGTGTGTCTTAGTTCCACCCATTACGCATTGCACACTGGTTTTTGCAGTCCTTTAGAGCTCAGTTACACCCTCCAGTGGGTCCGCTCGTGCCAGTTCATTTCAGGGTGCCATTTAAAGCCCTCCATTAGGCCCCCGGATCCAATTTTGCCTGTTTAATTTAAATACCTGCAGCGCCATTCACAGATCAAAGTCCAACCTGTGTGGTTCCCTTCTGCTCGGGCGGCGCGATCCCTCTGTGGCTGGAGCCGCCACAATATATCCGACAAAGATTGCTCAACGCTTGAGGCCGCACCCACTGTAGGAGAAGGAACATCCTTTATTCATAAAAACAGGCAGCTTTGGATCCCGTATTATTCACCCTACGCCTGACGAGTTTCAGAGAATCTGTCTCTTTCCTCAGAGGCTCGTGGTACAAACGGTAATTTTTCAGCTCTTAGCAAATATTCACGTGTGCTTTTAAATTGTTCCCCAAATGGAATCCGGTGTGTCTTAGTTCCACCCATTACGCATTGCACACTGGTTTTTGCAGTCCTTTAGAGCTCAGTTACACCCTCCAGTGGGTCCGCTCGTGCCAGTTCATTTCAGGGTGCCATTTAAAGCCCTCCATTAGGCCCCCGGATCCAATTTTGCCTGTTTAATTTAAATACCTGCAGCGTCATTCACAGATCAAAGTCCAACCTGTGTGGTTCCCTTCTGCTCGGGCGGCGCGATCCCTCTGTGGCTGGAGCCGCCACAATATATCCGACAAAGATTGCTCAACGCTTGAGGCCACACCCACTGTAGGAGAAGGAACATCCTTTATTCATAAAAACAGGCAGCTTTGGATCCCCTATTATTCACCCTACGCCTGACGCGTTTCAGAGAATCTGTCTCTTTCCTCAGAGGCTCGTGGTACAAACGGTAATTTTTCAGCTCTCAGCAAATATTCACGTGTGCTTTTAAATTGTTCCCCAAATGGAATCCGGTGTGTCTTAGTTCCACCCATTACGCATTGCACACTGGTTTTTGCAGTCCTTTAGAGCTCAGTTACACCCTCCAGTGGGTCCGCTCGTGCCAGTTCATTTCAGGGTGCCATTTAAAGCCCTCCATTAGGCCCCCGGATCCAATTTTGCCTGTTTAATTTAAATACCTGCAGCGCCATTCACAGATCAAAGTCCAACCTGTGTGGTTCCCTTCTGCTCGGGCGGCGCGATCCCTCTGTGGCTGGAGCCGCCACAATATATCCGACAAAGATTGCTCAACGCTTGAGGCCGCACCCACTGTAGGAGAAGGAACATCCTTTATTCATAAAAACAGGCAGCTTTGGATCCCGTATTATTCACCTGACGCGTTTCAGAGAATCTGTCTCTTTCCTCAGAGGCTCGTGGTACAAACGGTAATTTTTCAGCTCTCAGCAAATATTCACGTGTGCTTTTAAATTGTTCCCCAAATGGAATCCGGTGTGTCTTAGTTCCACCCATTACGCATTGCACACTGGTTTTTGCAGTCCTTTAGAGCTCAGTTACACCCTCCAGTGGGTCCGCTCGTGCCAGTTCATTTCAGGGTGCCATTTAAAGCCCTCCATTAGGCCCCCGGATCCAATTTTGCCTGTTTAATTTAAATACCTGCAGCGCCATTCACAGATCAAAGTCCAACCTGTGTGGTTCCCTTCTGCTCGGGCGGCGCGATCCCTCTGTGGCTGGAGCCGCCACAATATATCCGACAAAGATTGCTCAACGCTTGAGGCCGCACCCACTGTAGGAGAAGGAACATCCTTTATTCATAAAAACAGGCAGCTTAGGATCCCGTATTATTCACCCTACGCCTGACGCGTTTCAGAGAATCTGTCTCTTTCCTCAGAGGCTCGTGGTACAAACGGTAATTTTCCAGCTCTCAGCAAATATTCACGTGTGCTTTTAAATTGTTCCCCAAATGGAATCCGGTGTGTCTTAGTTCCACCCATTACGCATTGCACACTGGTTTTTGCAGTCCTTTAGAGCTCAGTTACACCCTCCAGTGGGTCCGCTCGTGCCAGTTCATTTCAGGGTGCCATTTAAAGCCCTCCATTAGGCCCCCGGATCCAATTTTGCCTGTTTAATTTAAATACCTGCAGCGCCATTCACAGATCAAAGTCCAACCTGTGTGGTTCCCTTCTGCTCGGGCGGCGCGATCCCTCTGTGGCTGGAGCCGCCACAATATATCCGACAAAGATTGCTCAACGCTTGAGGCCGCACCCACTGTAGGAGAAGGAACATCCTTTATTCATAAAAACAGGCAGCTTAGGATCCCGTATTATTCACCCTACGCCTGACGCGTTTCAGAGAATCTGTCTCTTTCCTCAGAGGCTCGTGGTACAAACGGTAATTTTCCAGCTCTCAGCAAATATTCACGTGTGCTTTTAAATTGTTCCCCAAATGGAATCCGGTGTGTCTTAGTTCCACCCATTACGCATTGCACACTGGTTTTTGCAGTCCTTTAGAGCTCAGTTACACCCTCCAGTGGGTCCGCTCGTGCCAGTTCATTTCAGGGTGCCATTTAAAGCCCTCCATTAGGCCCCCGGATCCAATTTTGCCTGTTTAATTTAAATACTTGCAGCGCCATTCACAGATCAAAGTCCAACCTGTGTGGTTCCCTTCTGCTCGGGCGGCGCGATCCTTCTGTGGCTGGAGCCGCCACAATATATCCGACAAAGATTGCTCAACGCTTGAGGCCGCACCCACTGTAGGAGAAGGAACATCCTTTATATATATATATATGTGCCATACACACAAAGGTTGCCCTCGTTGAATGCGCCTGCACACCTTGAAGCGAACCTCCTTTACTGTGGCCAGCAATGATAAGTGCTCTCAATTGAAAGAGTACGCCATACGCGTTTCGGGCTCAGAACGCCCTTGTTCACTGGCTGAGCACTTGTAGATCTTGGCAGCGTGTGAGGAACACTTTTATACTTAATGGACACGCCTCAGTGGGCTTCCCCTGCCCCGTTGCATCTTGGTTCTTGTGGTTCCTTCATTACCATCAGTGGGTGCCGCCAGAAACACAATGTGCAAAAATAAATCCCAAGTGGGTTCTCCTCAATGGAAACATCGTTGTCACTGCCAAATCAAACCCCACAATATTCGGGCTTCAATGTCCTCGCAGCAATATTTAATGTCAGTGCTGCAGGTCCGCTGACATCTGCGGCGGGGCATATTCGCGACGAGGCGCGCCGCTATATTTGCCATACACACAAAGGTTGCCCTCATTGAATACGCCTGCACACCTTGAAGCGAACCTCCTTTACTGTGGCCAGCAATGATAAGTGCTCTCAATTGAAAGAGTACGCCATACGCGTTTCGGGCTCAGAACGCCCTTGTTCACTGGCTGAGCACTTGTAGATCTTGGCAGCGTGTGAGGAACACTTTTATACTTAATGGACACGCCTCAGTGGGCTTCCCCTGCCCCGTTGCATCTTGGTTCTTGTGGTTCCTTCATTACCATCAGTGGGTGCCGCCAGAAACACAATGTGCAAAAATAAATCCCAAGTGGGTTCTCCTCAATGGAAACATCGTTGTCACTGCCAAATCAAACCCCACAATATTCGGGCTTCAAGGTCCTCGCAGCAATATTTAATGTCAGTGCTGCAGGTCCGCTGACATCTGCGGCGGGGCATATTCGCGGCGAGGCGCGCCGCTATATTTGCCATACACACAAAGGTTGCCCTCGTTGAATACGCCTGCACACCTTGAAGCGAACCTCCTTTACTGTGGCCAGCAATGATAAGTGCTCTCAATTGAAAGAGTACGCCATACGCGTTTCGGGCTCAGAACGCCCTTGTTCACTGGCTGAGCACTTGTAGATCTTGGCAGCGAGTGAGGAACACTTTTATACTTAAGGGACACGCCTCAGTGGGCTTCCCCTGCCCCGTTGCATCTTGGTTCTTGTGGTTCCTTCATTACCATCAGTGGGTGCCGCCAGAAACACAATGTGCAAAAATAAATCCCAAGTGGGTTCTCCTCAATGGAAACATCGTTGTCACTGCCAAATCAAACCCCACAATATTCGGGCTTCAAGGTCCTCGCAGCAATATTTAATGTCAGTGCTGCAGGTCCGCTGACATCTGCGGCGGGGCATATTCGCAGCGAGGCGCGCCGCTATATTTGCCATACACACAAAGGTTGCCCTCGTTGAATACGCCTGCACACCTTGAAGCGAACCTCCTTTACTGTGGCCAGCAATGATAAGTGCTCTCAATTGAAAGAGTACGCCATACGCGTTTCGGGCTCAGAACGCCCTTGTTCACTGGCTGAGCACTTGTAGATCTTGGCAGCGTGTGAGGAACACTTTTATACTTAATGGACATGCCTCAGTGGGCTTCCCCTGCCCCGTTGCATCTTGGTTCTTGTGGTTCCTTCATTACCATCAGTGGGTGCCGCCAGAAACACAATGTGCAAAAATAAATCCCAATTGGGTTCTCCTCAATGGAAACATCGTTGTCACTGCCAAATCAAACCCCACAATATTCGGGCTTCAAGGTCCTCGCAGCAATATTTAATGTCAGTGCTGCAGGTCCGCTGACATTTGCGGCGGGGCATTTTCGCGGCGAGGCGCGCCGCTATATTTGACATACACACAAAGGTTTCCCTCGTTGAATACGCCTGCACACCTTGAAGCGAACCTCCTTTACTGTGGCCAGCAATGATAAGTGCTCTCAATTGAAAGAGTACGCCATACGCGTTTCGGGCTCAGAACGCCCTTGTTCACTGGCTGAGCACTTGTAGATCTTGGCAGCGTGTGAGGAACACTTTTATACTTAATGGACACGCCTCAGTGGGCTTCCCCTGCCCCGTTGCATCTTGGTTCTTGTGGTTCCTTCATTACCATCAGTGGGTGCCGCCAGAAACACAATGTGCAAAAATAAATCCCAAGTGGGTTCTCCTCAATGGAAACATCGTTGTCACTGCCAAATCAAACCCCACAATATTCGGGCTTCAATGTCCTCGCAGCAATATTTAATGTCAGTGCTGCAGGTCCGCTGACATCTGCGGCGGGGTATATTCGCGGCGAGGCGCGCCGCTATATTTGCCATACACACAAAGGTTGCCCTCGTTGAATACGCCTGCACACCTTGAAGCGAACTTCCTTTACTGTGGCCAGCAATGATAAGTGCTCTCAATTGAAAGAGTACGCCATACGCGTTTCGGGCTCAGAATTCCCTTGTTCACTGGCTGAGCACTTGTAGATCTTGGCAGCGTGTGAGGAACACTTTTATACTTAATGGACACGCCTCAGTGGGCTTCCCCTGCCCCGTTGCATCTTGGTTCTTGTGGTTCCTTCATTACCATCAGTGGGTGCCGCCAGAAACACAATGTGCAAAAATAAATCCCAAGTGGGTTCTCCTCAATGGAAACATCGTTGTCACTGCCAAATCAAACCCCACAATATTCGGGCTTCAAGGTCCTCGCAGCAATATTTAATGTCAGTGCTGCAGGTCCGCTGACATCTGCGGCGGGGCATATTCGCGGCGAGGCGCGCCGCTATATTTGCCATACACACAAAGGTTGCCCTCGTTGAATACGCCTGCACACCTTGAAGCGAACCTCCTTTACTGTGGCCAGCAATGATAAGTGCTCTCAATTGAAAGAGTACGCCATACGCGTTTCAGGCTCAGAACGCCCTTGTTCACTGGCTGAGTACTTGTAGATCTTGGCAGCGTGTGAGGAACACTTTTATACTTAATGGACACGCCTCAGTGGGCTTCCCCTGCCCCGTTGCATCTTGGTTCTTGTGGTTCCTTCATTACCATCAGTGGGTGCCGCCAGAAACACAATGTGCAAAAATAAATCCCAAGTGGGTTCTCCTCAATGGAAACATCGTTGTCACTGCCAAATCAAACCCCACAATATTCGGGCTTCAAGGTCCTCGCAGCAATATTTAATGTCAGTGCTGCAGGTCCGCTGACATCTGCGGCGGGGCATATTCGCAGCGAGGCGCGCCGCTATATTTGCCATACACACAAAGGTTGCCCTCGTTGAATACGCCTGCACACCTTGAAGCGAACCTCCTTTACTGTGGCCAGCAATGATAAGTGCTCTCAATTGAAAGAGTACGCCATACGCGTTTCGGGCTCAGAACGCCCTTGTTCACTGGCTGAGCACTTGTAGATCTTGGCAGCGTGTGAGGAACACTTTTATACTTAATGGACATGCCTCAGTGGGGTTCCCCTGCCCCGTTGCATCTTGGTTCTTGTGGTTCCTTCATTACCATCAGTGGGTGCCGCCAGAAACACAATGTGCAAAAATAAATCCCAATTGGGTTCTCCTCAATGGAAACATCGTTGTCACTGCCAAATCGAACCCCACAATATTCGGGCTTCAAGGTCCTCGCAGCAATATTTAATGTCAGTGCTGCAGGTCAGCTGACATTTGCGGCAGGGCATTTTCGCGGCGAGGCGCGCCGCTATATTTGCCATACACACAAAGGTTTCCCTCGTTGAATACGCCTGCACACCTTGAAGCGAACCTCCTTTACTGTGGCCAGCAATGATAAGTGCTCTCAATTGAAAGAGTACGCCATACGCGTTTCGGGCTCAGAACGCCCTTGTTCACTGGCTGAGCACTTGTAGATCTTGGCAGCGTGTGAGGAACACTTTTATACTTAATGGACATGCCTCAGTGGGCTTCCCCTGCCCCGTTGCATCTTGGTTCTTGTGGTTCCTTCATTACCATCAGTGGGTGCCGCCAGAAACACAATGTGCAAAAATAAATCCCAAGTGGGTTCTCCTCAATGGAAACATCGTTGTCACTGCCAAATCAAACCCCACAATATTCGGGCTTCAAGGTCCTCGCAGCAATATTTAATGTCAGTGCTGCAGGTCCGCTGACATTTGCGGCGGGGCATTTTCGCGGCGAGGCGCGCCGCTATATTTGCCATACACACAAAGGTTTCCCTCGTTGAATACGCCTGCACACCTTGAAGCGAACCTCCTTTACTGTGGCCAGCAATGATAAGTGCTCTCAATTGAAAGAGTACGCCATACGCGTTTCGGGCTCAGAACGCCCTTGTTCACTGGCTGAGTACTTGTAGATCTTGGCAGCGTGTGAGGAACACTTTTATACTTAATGGACACGCCTCAGTGGGCTTCCCCTGCCCCGTTGCATCTTGGTTCTTGTGGTTCCTTCATTACCATCAGTGGGTGCCGCCAGAAACACAATGTGCATTATTCAACGAGGGCAACCTTTGTGTGTATGATATATATATATATATATATATATATATATATATATATATATATATATATATATATTACCTACTGGCGGTCGCCAGTAGGTAGTTATAGTTAGGACCACGTTTCCATAGGAAATCCGCAACATTCTATTTTGAATAACTTTGGCGCCGGTCGACGAATCCTCGCGAATTTTTCAAAATAGGTGGGGCGCTATGCTCCGCTCCTACCCTGAAAGTCTCGGGGGGATTCGTCAAGCGGGGGCTGAGATAAAAGGGGGTCCCAAAACGCGTTTTTCCCATGCATTTTTCCATAGGACCTTTAGACAGGGCTACAGCCCGAACGGCTGAACAGAATTACTAGAAATTTGGCAGAGAGGTATTCCTCAGGTCAAGGAAGTGCCTTTTGTAGGTTTGGTGTAAATCTGTTCAGTAGATTCTGAGAAAATAGCCTTTAAATCAATATATATATCTGAGCCAGCTTACGGTGCGCTTACGGTACGCTTACCGTACGCGTACGGTGGCATGCGCGAGCGCGATTCTGATTGGCTCTTAGATCTTAGTAAACATTCGAATCGGCCGAAACCAGGAAGCGGCGGCCGCCATTTTCTCTCTCGCACTGAGAGTGATGTTTAAAATATAAAGCACAAAAACATGTAAAGGGGCTGTTTAGACAGCTCCCACACACATAGCAATGTTGAGGGAGTCCCCAAAGATCCCCCAAGGCCAAAAACGGAATTTTTATTTTTTTGCTAATTTCGCCGATTACGCTTACCGTACGCGTACGGTAAAAAATTATAAAAAAAAAAAAATTATCCACACTCTCCCCACCCCGTGTGCAATTGGTGCCCGATGGGCACCAATTGTGCATGGCTTATTAAAGATGAGTTAAACTAAAATATTTAAAAAAAAAATAATAAAAAAAAAAATTATCCACACTCTCTCCACCCCGTGTGTAAATGGTGCCCGAAGGGCACCATTTGTGCCTGGCTTATAACATATACGAAAAATTAAAATATTACCTTTCAAAACGAAGTGCATCATATGTCCTCCATGTGCGCACGGTGCGCGATGCGCATCGTGCGTACATGGCCCATCTAGCGTAACGTGAGCACGCGGTGCGCGTAGCGCACCGCGTGCCCACCGTGCGTGCACGCACTAACTGCGTAAAGTGGGCGCGTGGTGCGCGAAGCGCACCGCGTGCTCACTGTGTGCGCACGGAACGAACTGCGTTAAGTGGGCGCGCACGCCACGAATGGCGTAAAGTAACTTAGCATTTAAAAAAACCGTACAAATTCACTGAAAAAACCATAGGTTTCACACACGTTATAGTTAGGAATTAGCATTTAAAAAACCTTGCAAATTCACTGAAAAAACCATAGGTTTCACACATGTTATAGTTAGCGGAAATTTTACTGATAAAAAACCAATGAAATTCCCCCGTTATAGTTAGTGCAGGCAACTATAACTCACGCGACCGCAATCTTCTGCTGATGACATATGTGTCTTTATGAAAAAAAAATATTTGTAATATATGTATAGCTAAAAATGTATGGAAGAAGACATGGGCAAATAAGTGTCTAAATACAGTATTAGCATCAGCAGAGGATTGCGGTCGCGTGAGTTATAGTTGCCTGCACTAACTATAACGGGGGAATTTCATTGGTTTTTTATCAGTAAAATTTCCGCTAACTATAACATGTGTGAAACCTATGGTTTTTTCAGTGAATATATATATATATATATATATATATATAGATACACACATATATATGTACCATATAAATACATATATATTGCCTTATTGACCTCGAGACCTAACCACAACCACCCGTAAACCCTAAATGTACCCTTACCACCCAATACCCCATCCTCTCTGAGTCCAAAGAAGACCCCTTGTTACTCTTACCCACCCAAAACCCTAAAAACACCCTTGCCACGCAAATTCCCTTACTCACCCAAAACCCTTAAATTACCCTTGCCACCCAAATACCCTTGCCCACCCTAAACCCTAAAAATACCCTTGCCAGTCAAATACCTTTACCCATTTTAAACCCTAAAAATACCATTGCCACCCAAATACCTTTAACCACCCTAACACCTAAAAATACCCTTGCCACCCAAATACCCTTACACACCCTAAACCCTAAAATTGCCCTCACCACCAAAACACCCACCCTAAACCCTAAAAATACCCTAGCCACCCAATACCCTCACCCACCCCTAAACCCTAAAAAAAATCAATTACCATGCATATGCCTTTACCATGCATGTCTTTACCAAGCATACACCTTTACCACACATGCCTTTACAAAGGAAATGTGAATATTTTGCAGGTAAACAAATACACACACACACACACACACACACACGAGTGTGGTTATAAAATGTAAATATTTTGCAGGTAAACAAACAAACACACACAAACACACACATGAGAGTGTGTTTATTTACCTGCAAAATACTCATATTTTCGTTGTAAAGGCATGCATGGTAAAGGTATATGCTTGGTAATTGATGTCTGGTAAAGGTATTGCAATGGTAATGACCGTGCTGTAAAGGTTTTGCATGGTAATGACAGTGTTGTAAAGGCTGTTTCCCATTTATACCACTGATGCATTTGTGTGCAGCTATAAATTTAAATGGACCCCAATTCTTAAAACCTTATTTCAAATTTTCGATTGGGCAGTAATGATTGTCTCTATCCCTGTAGGTTTATTCATCTGTTCCTTAAATATTTTATCGGTATCGTAGTAATTATTTTTCACTTTTTCATCTTTCCATTTACCTAGCAATTGCACTATTTATCTTTTAACTGTTTTCGTTGTGTGTTGTACTTCCTAACTACTCTATCACACTTTATATTGTAACTCATTAAGCTCTGCCACAGCAAAAAGAGAAAAAGCATTGGCAAAGCTAATTGCTCTGGTGTATAACTGAAAGTGCCTGGATGCTTCTATCCATGGAGTCACTCATCCATCCATGCAATCAATAACTCATCCTTTCTTTCATTCATCTGTTCATGCATTCAGTTATTCATTCATGCGTTCACCCACCTGCCCATCCACAATACCCCCACAAGCCATGCCTGTAGGCTTTGATGTTTGAGTGATAAATACCAAATCTTGGTTAGTAAAACATTTACAGAAAAGACTTTGAAAGGACTAAAAAAACACAATTCCTCTTGGCATTTTACCTTTGTCCTAAATAGGCCTAAAATACAATTATCAATATAATCCCCAAAGGACACTAGATAGCAACATAGTAATGCAGGGCAAAATGCACAGGTTAAGAAGCAAACATAAAAGAACAGCGTTTAGAGAACTGTCTTGTCAAACCAAAAACATATTTCATACATGCAGTCACTAGGCATCAAGTCTGGATCTTAAAAATACAAACCTTTGTGTCCTTCTGCAACTGATAAGTACTTGATGCACAGAATGATATATTCATATACAATATGCAGAGCCATGTGCGCTTTATAGGCCACATTTTGTGTGGGATATTAAATATTGTGAAATATTGCTACATTTCAGAAAAGAGTCAAAATCCCAGCATGCTGAAAAAAAAGAGTAAGCATCTGGGCCAAAGACCTCTGATCTGTCAAACTAACTCTAATAGGGCCATATTATCAAGGAACGGCGATAACATTATCGCCGCTTTAGCGACAGGAAACTGCCGCTAAAGCGGCGATAATGGGCTTGATAATATGCCCTAGAGAATTCCTGTAAATGCAACAATATCTCAGCAGGATATACTGAAATTATTTAAGAGGTATGTACAAGACATTACAAGGAAAAAAGAGAGGAAACTCAAAGTTATTTTTTCAGAAGCGCCAATTGGCGTCATATATTATAAATAGATCAGCAGAGCACAACAAGGTATAAAATACTCTGGCAACCCTCGTGAAAAAAGTGTACAAAGTGCTCGTGTAAGTGAAATAACGGCGCTAGTGACAACGTGGAAAAAACATCAACAGCCGGCGCAGGGAGGCAATTTGTGCAATACAAGGTTCAATTAACAATTTTCTGAATAGTGAGATTGGTAATTTCTCTTTTTCAAATGAACCAAGTTCGTGTGCGCCAAGAGTGTTTAGGCTGATGGGTAAAGCGCGGGAGTAAGGATTAGAGGAGCCAATTACATGTGCACCATCTAGGTCGATTGGTCACTAATCGACCTAGATGGTGCACATGTAATTGGCTCCTCTAATCCTTACTCCCGCGCTGGATTCACTCCGGTCTGACTTGGGATCGCTGACTCGCACACGCGACCAGAACCTCGACTGCTGTTCCACTCAGCCTCAGGCCGCCGCCTGATCTTCGCCCCACATCGGTTGCTTTTTCCTGCGAAGTTCTAATTACCTCGCTTCACGAGGAATTTTTCCTCCCCGCACTCTGTACCCCACCATTCACTGGTTGAGGTACAACTAGCCCTCTCCCCTGGCACAAGAGCACTCCCAAAGTAAGCAACCCAGGTCCTGATGATGATCCTCAAATTGGCAGGATCGAAACGCCGTTGACCATTACCCATCAGCCTAAACACTCTTGGCGCACACGAACTTGGTTCATTTGAAAAAGAGAAATTACCAATCTCACTATTCAGAAAATTGTTAATTGAACCTTGTATTGCACAAATTGCCTCCCTGCGCCGGCTGTTGATGTTTTTTCCACGTTGTCACTAGCGCCGTTATTTCACTTACACGAGCACTTTGTACACTTTTTTCACGAGGGTTGCCAGAGTATTTTATACCTTGTTGTGCTCTGCTGATCTATTTATAATATATGACGCCAATTGGCGCTTCTGAAAAAATAACTTTGAGTTTCCTCTCTTTTTTCCTTGTAATGTCTTGTACATACCTCTTAAATAATTTCAGTATATCCTGCTGAGATATTGTTGCATTTACAAGTATTTACCCAATCTCAGTTGGGTCTATGGGTATAACTCCTGTGATTATTCTAGAGAATTCCTGGGCTTCTATTGGAATTCTCTGCGGCATATTACCAAGCCCCTTATCGCCGCTTTAGCGGCAGTTTCCTGCTGCTACAGCGGCGATAATGTTATCGCTGTTCCTTGATAATATGGCCCTTAGTATCTACTTCCACCCATCGCTAGGCATGTGTTTAGCAACGCTCACATTTAATAACAAAGGTGGTCTGTTTAGATATTTTTAACCTATTTCATGAAAGGTTTAAAATGTATTTTTAGTTTTGTATAGCAGTTCGCGCTTTTCTTAGCCCGCATTTCCTTTACCTTGTTAAGTCTGAAATCATATTGCAATGTACCTACAACATAAAAATATTCATTTCAAATTTTAGTACAGTTTGTGCGTGAAAGCGACACAAATGATTGACGCTCTGCATCATGAGGCTGCGTGCATACACATATTAAATACTTGCAGTAGGTAAGCATTATTAAATTCATAGCAGAGCACCCAAGTCACAAAAAGTAATATGTTGCACCATAAAAATGGGATATAGTTGCAACGCGCAGTAATCCAGTTGGTCCAGCGGAGTGGAGAGGAAGGAAAGCACGACTCGCTGTCACAGCTTAGCAATTCACAGAAGACTGCTCCGATGCAGAGAGAGGGCGCTTGGATGAGGATATGGCATCTGCACAACTAAAGCTGGGAGAAGCCAGCGGCTGCATTCAAGCACACACTCGCACAAAGCAGAGACGTGTTTTGGTGCTGCACACATTGAACTGTGACTGGAACTTGCAGGTTATAGATTCAACTTTTAAGGCAGCTTCTAATTACTCGGCCGCCAGGTAAATAGTGAATATTTTCTGCTATTTTCTCAGCCGAAGGCTTAATAGTAGAAATTATTTTCTATTTGACCAACGGCCTTGAAAATAGCAGAACAACTTCACTATTTACCCGGCTACTGACTAAATGATAGAGATTCTGCATTGTTTGGCCGATGGCAGTGAAAATAGCAGAAAAAATTCACTATTTACCAGGCGGCTGGCGAAGTAGTGGAGATTCTGCACTGATCGGCTGGCAGTCATGCAAATAGCAGAAAAACTTCAATATTTACCCAGCTGCTGGCTAAATTGTAGAGATTCTACACTGTTTGGCCAGCGGCCGTGCAAATAACATAAAAACATCACTATTTACAAGGCTGCTGGCTAAACAGTAGAGATTCTGAACTGTTCTGCTGGAGGCCATGCAAATAGCAGAAACACTTTGTTTTTTATCAGGCCGCTGGCTAAATAGTAGTGATTCTGCAGTGTTTGGTCGGCAGCCGTGCAAATAGCAGAAAAAGTAAGATATCTCCTTCTCCGCTGGCTAAATAGTACAGATTTTTTACTGTTTAGCTAGCAGCCACGCAAATAGCAGAAAAAGTCACGATTTACCGGTCTGCTGGCTAAACAGTTGTGATTCGGAATTGTTCTGCTGGTGTCCGTGCAAATAGCAGTAAAAAATCACGTTTAACCTGGCCACTGGTTAAATAATAGGAATTCTGCAATGTTCGTCCGGCAACTGTGCAAATAACAGGGAAAACTTCAATATTTACCTCGCTGCTGGCTGAATAGTAGAGATTCTGCGCTTATCAGCCGGCAGCCAGGCAAATAGCAGAACAACTTCACTATTTACATGGTCACTGTCCAAATAGTAGAGATTCTGCACTGTTTGGCTGGGTTTTGGAAGCCCCCACATTTGGCTGCCAATATCCTGACCTATGGGGACACCTTCCCCTTTTCAAATTAGTTACCACCCCAACTCAAAAGTCGTTAGCTTATCAGTGGTTTGCAACACCACTTACAGTCAGAAACTATCAATAAATTCCTTTCCGAATTGGAAAAGGGAGTGTGAGAAGTTGGCCTGGTATATGATGTTCACTAGTTAAAGTGACCACCTTGTACCATGCCAAGCAACCCTTATGGTGTGGTTGTAAGTCAACCTTTTCGGACTAGCTGCCCTAGTGGTAGCGTAGGCTAAGCAGTCTTTGAGGCTAAACTCGTGAAACGTGTTAAGCAGGCTGTTTTACCAAATGTAACCCCCTTTTATACCAATGAAAGGACACCACACAGATATATATTGAAAATATATATGTATTTATTCCTCAAAGTATCCCCTAGACTCTTTATGAGCACAGGAGCACAAATCGTTAAACAAGAATACGTTAGAATACACAGAAGTTGCACTTTATATGGATAGGCCCTGGTGGCCACTCGAACCATATACTAAAATAGTGGTATAAGTACCACGAACAGAAAAGGGAAAAGGCCTAGGGCCTCTAGAATCGCTGGGCCTACAAGGAGCTAACTTTAGTTAGTGACCAGGAGGTCCACGGGTTGCGTGTGCAGAGCAAATAGTCACACGCGAGCTCCCATAGGTTTTCAATGGGTGCGTAAAAGTTACAAAGTTACTGCAAAAAGGATCTTCCGGATGGACTATGAACTCAAGATTGGAAACACAGACACTAGAGATATTACTCTACACTTGGGCACCGGAGTGCCAGCTTTACCTCACCCACAGGAAGCGGGTGCATAGGTCTCGAAGTGTGTCGGGTTTCTTCTATATGTTCAATGGAGCCTGAAGACAAAGATGCTGCAGGCGGTCGGTCCGGAAGGGATGCGGTGGATCCAAGGGTGGATCGGAGTTGTAGAAGACCTTTAAGCAGAGGGGACAGTGTTCACAGTCACTAGCCAGTGACCAGCGTGGCACCAGGTGGGTACCAGGCGATGTCGGGTGCAAACAGGAGGAAAGGTGCAGCTTGTCTCTACAGCCACGTGGTCCCTGAAGGTCGACAACGCCCAGGAGTCGGTTCACGAGCTGTCCCACGCAGGCTCTTGCTGTCGGCGGTGTTGGCAACTTGGTCAAAGCAAACAAGCCTTGGCAAAAGCAATTGTTGTGGAAAACGAAATAAGCTGATGGTTCTGACCAGCAAGGTCAGAGGGACTGCTCCTTTGGAGGGGAGCAAGGGCCAGTCTGGAGCAACCAGACCAGTGGCGTAGTTCTTGAAGTTCGTCGCCAAGATGGCCACTAGCCAACGGGCCAGCAACCGGTTAGGCGCGTCGAGTGGCAAAATGCAGAAGGGCCCCACGCAGATCGTGGAGATGCTGGAGGGCTCACCTTTGGTGCAGATGCTGCTCGAGGATTGGGCTTCTCAGATCCAAAGCACAACTTGGAGGGAGCCTCGGTTGTTGTGCTTGCAGCTTGTCGTGGTCTTTTCAAGATGGCTGGCTCCACGTGTCTTGGTGCCTCCACGGGTTCCTTCTTTTCAGGGACTGTGGATCGGGCGGTGAGAGGTCTGGAGGTCCAGGTCTTGTCAGTCTCTGGGCTCGGGCTCCGGCGGGAGGCGGCGGCAAAGCAGACGTTGATTCGCTGGATGGTGCTTGCGTTAGCAAGGTGGTCACTCCCTGACCACAGGGGAGATTGGCTTCAGTCCTCTGTGCGGCAGAGCGTCGAAGTTCCCGTCTTCTTCTTGTAGTTAAGTTGATTCCAGGATGTCTGAAGTCTTAGGACACAGCTCCTACCTTTAAGCGGATTCTTGGGGCCGGACTACCTGCTAGGTCCCTCCCTAACGGTGGGACCAGTAAGGGGGGTGGTTACACCCCCAATCCTTTGTCCAGCTCGCCCCAGGTCCAGGGCTGGTGTGCCCCAGGACCGGTTTGAACTGGCATATGCACCGAGGCTCCTTGTGAGCCTCAGGCATGTCTGGTTTCTTTCAAGCCCTACCTGACCAATACACAAAATCCTGTCTGGGGTCGTGCACGCACCTCCCCTGGCAGGAAACCCTTTGTCCACACCTCCCAAGCTGGAAGGACTCCCAGCAGCAGGAGGGCAGACTTGTGTCTGTGGTGGCAGCATCCATTTTGTGGAGCTGAGGCTATGTCTGATTCTACCCGGGTTTCAGGTACTGTACATGTCGTGTCCCTCTAGAAGGGTGGAATGCTAACCCCGTCGCCAGAATTGGCGAGGGGTTAGTATTCCAATTCGTATGACACCTTACTCGACATGTTTTGATAAAGCCAAACCAAAGATAGCATTTAACCGCGAGGTTCATAATGCACTTAAGAGTATATGGTATGACGATATCTGGAAACAGTAGAAGGAAGTGGTTCCGACCACTGCAGACAGGCTCAGCTCATGCCAGAGCACCATCTCACATGGAACCAAGCACTCTGCCTTCAGGGTTGTTAAGGCCTGCCATAGGAGTGACTTATAGGTTAACATGTGTCCCATTTAAGGTTAGGTGTAGGTATACTACACCTAAGTAAGAGGTGGTTACACCAACTTACCCCAGCTGAGTGATCAGCCAGTTGTGTCAAATTTGTTAGGCCAGGCCAGGGGTGGCATAATACCTGCTTCAGCCCCTGGTAGGCCTTAGATACACCAATGCCCTGGGTACCTAGTGTACACTGGTACAGGGGCTCACAGGGTGATCCAACCAATTGGGTACGTACCTAGGGTACATGGAGTCCATTTTAAAGAGAGAACAGCCAGGCTGAGATCCTGAATGGCAGGATCTCAGGCCAACTAAGTCGAAAAACCAGCTAGACACTAGGCAAAAATTTGGGGGTAACCATAGTCAGATATCCACCTTCCCACAGGGAGGGAGGAAACCCCTTTCATAAACCCTCCTATTCAGAATTCAGAAAATATGGCAATAGTCCTTTTACTATTTTAAAGAAATTTCCAACTCATAAGAAGGGTTCTGTACATAATGATAAGTACTTTTTCTGTCACAAACATTGTGATTTTGCAACATGAGGCCCTTAGTGTTAAAACTGGCTTGGATGCAGGCACTAGCTTATAGGTCTAAGGGTCCCAAATGTTTGAATGTTTCCAAGTTATTTTGACAGGCATGACACAGAATGCCAAATTTCACTGTGGGCAAGACTTAGGAGGCCCTTTATGGAACTGTCTCCTGCTCCACAAAGGCTCCTACTCCTTTACATTTACATGGAGATGTGACTACTAATAAAGATGATTAGAACCTTTGCAAGATTTGTTAAAGCCGGTTACTCTTCTAAAGTTATTTACTCGCTCCAATTCTCAATCCATGGGAAAGTACAAGGGCCAGATATAGGTTTACCAAAATGCTCCATGTCATGAGAACACTTCATTTTCTGCAGAAAATTAGTGCATTCTGAAATTATTAATTCTTGTTCAGTTAAATTAAATAAATCAGACTAAAACACCTGAAAACAATGATTTGTAAAAGCAGAAATGGAAATGTTGTATTTCAGCAACACAGATCCATCTAATATTTAAGGTGATTTTATCAAAATAGAAACAATTGCATAGGGCCCTTTATGAAGTGACCAACACAGTATAATTGAGGGGCTTAATTCCAATTTCATGACAGAAGTAAGAAAACAGCATAGACCTGATGAAGAGTTTCGAGGATGGAGTTAACTCCGTTAGGATGGTGAAGGACAATACCTCTGACTTCTTGAGGGACCACAGCCTGCCACATTTAGAGCTGTCCACTGGCCCTGTGGACAAGTCTCTACATTGACAGGAACTGCTGTCTTGGTGGTTCCTGTCTATTCATGCAGCATTTGAAGGGCCGTACAGTCAGACATGATTGCCAGCTGGCAAACTTTCAAAAAATATTTTGCTTTTTTAAAAAAAACTCCCAAAGCCAGAGTTTGTTTTTGGAAAAAACAGAAAACTGTTGGTCTTACATGCTGGGAGTTTCATCTCAGGGTGATATAGTCATTATGTTTTTCCTGTGCATTACAGCCAGGTTTTACTCTCAATAGGGTAGATGGTATAAAGTCCTTCTTTTGACAGCCCGTACTTAGTCAGGCCATCAGAGGAAGTATTCTGTCAAGAAGTCAAAAGCGAAGGAAGGGGGCTATAATTACTTCAACTGAATGTCATTGGATTATGAATGAATTTTCCTATTAAATCCGAGAAAGACATGTAAGGCATCAAGCACACAGAAGAAAAGAAACTCACATAGATTTTCATTCATTGACTTTATTACAAATATTGTAAGAAATAGTTCACTGAATAATCAGAGATATTTTGTTACTGCCATTATTCTGACCTACTGATCGATTATTTCACTGTTCCACTTTATTACTTATTCTCCACACAGGGGATGTGGATCCATTACTAAGGTTTCAGATCTGATTTGGGGGTTTTCTCTTTCAAATATAATTTTCTGGCAGTCGCTCAAACACAGACTTTGAGCTAGGTGATGTCTCTCACGCAGCAGCAATAGTGCTGGCTCCAAGCAGCAGTATCCAAAGCAAGGTCACATTGAAGCATGATATCTCAGCACCTAGCTATCATCTGCTTTTCAGAGTAGCTATCAGGCACAGGCAAAAGGGGAGCCCTGATTAAAATCTATGACACCGTTTACAAGAGAAACCTTTGACATACCCCTTACTTCTGCCATCTACCCTATATCGTCACTCAAGAAGAACATATCAACAGCCCTTTGCTAAAAAGGACCTAACAGAATATATTGGGTAGCATTTTCTCCATTCTCCCTCACTTTAATTCTGGGTCTCCATCCTCTATCCACAAGTATTCAGCCAATACACTCCCACTTGAGGAGGGAAACTGTATCTACTCTCTATCACGTCATGCAAAATGCATCCCAGTGGGCCATGCGCATTAATCACACAATGAGTCTTACTACTGTGCACTTAGTGGCAGATTTTTAAGGGCTTGAGTTGCCCTTCCGTCAAGCAAGGTGATGCAAGGCAACAAAACCCTTAAATGGGATTTATGCAATGTGACTTTGCTGGCTTAGTAAATCCAGAGTAACGCTAGCCAACATTTGACAGCATGTGTCAAGGCCATCACTGCATGCTGCTTCCATACTCTGAAGCTGCTGAGGAAAATCTTCAAATGGTTCCCCAGCAGCATTAGAAAAACTGTCACTCATGCCCTAGTCAGCAGCAAGTTGGACAACAGCATGACCATCTATGCCTGGATCACCAATAAACTCACTAGATAACAGCAAACCGTTCAGAACTCAGCACCCAGACTCATCCTTAACTTGCCACAAAAAACTCACATCACACCACACCTCAGGGAGCTCCACTGGCTCCTGATTAACAAATCTGCCCATTTCAAACTCCTCACACACACATTCAATGCACTAGACAACTTAGGTGTCACCTACCTGAACAGTTGCATTTCCTTCCACCAACCACCCAAACAACTCTTTTGTTCCCATCATCCATCAGCACAGGAAGATACATCAATGCATCTCCCATCATCCACCTACACAGAAAGTGACATCACTGAATTTCCCATCATCCACCTGGACAGGAAGTGACATTGCTGGTTTTCCTGCCGAAACTGTCTTTAAAAGAAGCCTAGCAGGAGGAATTCATTTCCCATCGGCCATCAGCTCAGGAAGAGACAGCACGGCACCCTGCACTCCTCTGCTCTCCTCCCCCTCCCAGGACCTACTTAATGGCAGCTGCAACACAGACAAGTATTGGACACACTAAAGGCGAGACCGTCTCTGCCCATCCGCAACTGGACTGCACCCATGTCCAGGAACCCTGGTCTGATCACCAGACAGGGATACTCCACAGTACTACTTAGGTTGCCTGACCCTGGACCCTGTTCCCCCAACTGCTGTTGTGCCGCGTCTCACACCACAGTAGGAGTTTTCATGCATGCACTGACGGTTCTCCAGCAGGCACCCAGCCATATCCCCCATGCAAATCCTAGCAATGCCCTCAACACCCCCTTCCAACTCACGCCATGAAAGCATCAACAACCCAACACCCCCTCCATGCAATACATGCCACAGCAAACTCGCAACCATGCTTCTCAACACACAATCACTCAGCAAACACACAAACAAAATATGGGGCCTCCTGAATAGTAATGCACCTGTCTTTAATCACAGATACCAGGCTCAACACCTCATTGCCTCCCGTTATTGCCACGGCATTCCAGTGGGCTACAAGATTGCTCGACAGGACTGCTTTCACAAGCCAGGAGGAGTACTCGCTACCATCTACAAGGAATCCATCAAATGCACAGCATCCACACAGAATGCCACCCCATTCACGGAACACCTGCACTTCAAGCTGCAAATCTCTGAAAACTTCACCCTGAACAGAACCGTCACCTATCCACCCGGACCACAAGCCACCATTACCAACCTCATCACCAACTTTGTTGCTCCACTCACCATCAACTCCAGAGCCTAAATTTTCCTTGGTGACCTCAACTTTCACCTGGAAGATCAAAACGACCCCTTCTCCACAGCACTCCTCGAAATCTTGAGCAGCAATCGGACTCGCCCAACTCGATATTAGAATCATTCTAGACCGAGGAGAAAGAGTGGCCTTCATCCAGCTTGACCTCTTCACGGCCTCCAACTCTGTTTCCCATAATAGCCCCATCAGAGATTGGCATACAAGGATCTGCTCTCAAATGGATGTGTTCCTTCTTCACGGGAAGAACCCAAAGGGTCAGGCTGCCACCCTTCCCATCAGAAACCAAGAGATTGATATGCAGAGTCCCAAAGGGATCGTCCTTCAACCCCACCCTTTTCGACATATACATGACAGCGCTCGCCAACATCATCCAATCACAAGACCTTCCTGTTCTCTTCTACGCCAATGACACCCCGCTCATTCACTGACGGATGAGCAACCATTACTAGGACCAACCTCACCATCTGCATGACCATGGTAACAGACAGGATGCAAACCAACTACCTGCGGCTCAACTCCGACAAGTCGGACGTGCTGGTCTTCAACAAGACCTCTCGATGGGACTCCATCTGGTGGCTGTCATAGCTAGGACCAACACCCACACCCACAGACCACTAACAAAATCTGAGATCATCCTAGACAACAAGCTCAACATGATGACTCAAGTCAATGCAGTGTGTATCTCCTGCCTCCACATCCTATGCATGCCTCGAAAGATCTTCAAATGGTTGCCTCAGAACACCAGACGGACAGTCACACAAGCACTCATCACCAGGAGGCTGGACTATGGCAATACTCTCTATGATGGAATACTCCAAACAACTCCTACACAGACTTCAAACCATCCAGAACACCTCTGCTAGACTCATACTCAACCTCCCACACTGCACCCACATCACACCGCACCTCAAGAAGCTTCACTGCCTCCTCATTCACAAATGCAGCCAACTCAGCCTTCTCATGCACACATACAAAGCCCTACAAAACGTAGGGCCAGAATACCTGAACAGCTGCATACACTTTAACCAACCCACCAGACACCTATGGTCTACTTCGTTCTCACTCGCACACATTCCCTACATCTGCAAAAGCAAAACTGGAGGTCGCTCATTTTCCCACATCCCACCCAAGACATGGAACAGTCTCTTTCAATACTTCCGACCCTCCTCCTCACTTCTTGAGTTCCGTAAGAAGCTGAAAACCTGGCTCTTCATATAAGCATTTTAGGGCCCACACACTTACACACCTGCCCAAGTGCCTGAATGCCATCTCGGATGACTAGTACACTATACAAATTAGTATAACGTAATACAATTTGCTGCCTTGGGTTAACTTGTGTTGAGAAGGTTTTCCATTGGTGCAGCATGGGCATTCTCATGCATCTACCCATGGATTTAGATGCAATCCCAGATTTAGTAATATGAGTAAACTGGTATTGCGTCAAAATGGTATGCCTTCCCAAGTGAGGCGTAATGAGGAGGAATATCTGTATTGTTCCCCATTACTTCCTCTTTCGGTGCATGCTGCATTCAGTAGCAAATATAGTCCTTCCTTTGAGACATTTTACTTTTTCTGTTTTTGTGCATGAGGGTGCCCCTTTCTGTGCAAAAACAATCATACTTGTAATGCAGGCACCCTTGCACCATTATGCAAGAGTGCCTGTGTTGGTGATAGGCAACACATAGTACGCCAGCACAGGGAGAGAGCAGAAATACACTAGATCTTAGTAGATATGGTGCATTTCTGCTCTCCCCTTGCCATGCAACACAGCACAGCTAGTTGTCTTGCTGCCTTGCATTGCTTGACTTCTTAGCAAATATGCCCCTTGCTACATACCCACCTCACATAAACACACATGGAATGTCAGCAAAAAGATCTGGGGGTCACACAGAATCCCTCTTTGGGCCATAGAGATCATCTATCTGGAGCCTCCATCACCCCCTCTCCTGCTCATCAGAGCCAACTTGAGATCTTGAGCTTCCATTTGCTGGTTACCATATCCCTTTGACCACTTTGTTAGCCATTAACCATTTTTCCTGATTTCATCCATCTTAGTTTCTCAAAGCCTTTCTTCCATCCTTCACAGGCCAAAGTCATTTTCACCCATCCACCTTTAAACTCCTCTGCCAGGTTTCAGTGCCTATGCCCTCTGATCCACCTTCAAACTACTGTGCCAGCATCAGACCATGTCTTCTACACTCAGAGGTCACTGTATAACAGTCCCAGCTTTTTATTCACTTTGCAACTCTAATATTACGACAAATACTTACCTGTTCTATACATGGACTGAAGAGGTGAGTGTTTCTAGGGGCTGGCAGCATAAGACGCTTGAATAAGAACTATTTATAAAAGGGATATCCTAATGCATGTGGCCTAGACTTACATAGGTGTCCTCCTGCTACTGGTCCTCTTCTTTCACTTCCAGATTCTTCTGTGCCTTGATGCTTTGGTCCTCCTCCTAGTCCTGTTCCAATCCTCCTTCTCTGGGTTATTTTGCTTCTCCGGACCCTCATCAGTGCTAGTTCTGGCCATCTTGGAACTGGTTTCCAGAATCTGGGGGTCCTGGATGTAGTCCTTCCTGAACCTGGTCTTCCTGGCCATGCTCCTGGCTTATTGTTGTATTAGCCCTTCCTGGGCCTCCTACTCCTGGATCTACTGATCCTCATTCTGATCCTGCTGGTCTTTTGGGTCCTTATCCACCTACCCCCTCTCTATTGTCCTGGTTCTCCATGGCATGGCACTTCTAGTTTTCCTGGTTTGGGCCATCCTGCCCGGGTCCTTGTGGTCCACCAGGTACTGCCTCCACTGGTCCTGGTCCTATTGGGCACGGTCTGGTGATTTCAGGTCCTTGCCTGGTCTCATTGATCCTTGTGGCTCTGGTTGTTCTGCCTCCCCTGACCCTCACCAGCCTGGTCCTAATACCCCAGTTCCTAGTCCTCCTGCTTCATTTGGAACTTCAGGTACTAGTCCCTTGGTTCTGACCTCTCTGGTCTTCCTGCTTATTGTGATCCTTCACGTCCACCTAATCCTCCCCAATCTGGTCCTTGCCTTAATGGCCCTAGTCCTGACCTCACTTGTTCTCTGTGTCCTCCTCCAAAATGTCATGAAACTCTTGGCCCCGGTCCTCGTGCTGGGTGTCATCTTGGACTAATATGTCAACTTTATACTGATCCTCCTTGTTTAGGTAATCTGTACCACCCAGCTTGGTCATCATGGCTCCTGCCATCCTGGCCTTCCTTGTCCTGGTACTCCTTTTCCTCCTCATCCTGGTCATGCTTGTCCTGGTGTGCAAGGTACTGATTATCTTGGCCTCTGTGTGTTGAGTTTCTTTTCCCCTTCCACTGGTTCTCATTGCCACGGTCCTCTTAGTTTTTGGGCTCTGGTTGCCTTTTTACATCTCCTTTCTATTCTTCAGGTCATGTTCTCCTAGTCGTCCTCACTCTGTCTTATTTCCCTTCCTATTTCTGATCCTCAGAGTCTGTGTTCTCTTCCTGCTTTAGTGCCCACCAAACTTGATTATTTTGTTTCTGGTCTTCCTTGTTTGGGTTGTTGTATGCCTAATCTTCTTGGTTCTGGTCCTTCTGGCCATCCTGGTCCTTTCAGGCGCCCCCTTCTCCTAGTTCATTCTTTTTGTTCCTGACCCGCGTCCATTTAGTATGGTGCTTCTGATCCTTCTCGCCCTTCTCATCTGATTCCCAGTACATCCGTTCCTGGTGCTGCTGGTTGCCTTGGTCTACCTGGCCTCTTGTGTCCTGGCACTCTTAGGCCTTGTTCTGTTAACTCTTGTCATCCTGCTTTGGATCATCCTTGTCCTCGGGCCCTGTGCTTTGTCCTCGTAGTCCTTCTGGCACTCCACCCAATGGTCTGGGCATGGCCATCCTGTTCCTAACCTTGTGGTATGGACCTCCAGGCTGTGATCATCCTGTTTCTGATCCTCCTGTTTCTTCTCACCCTGGTTCTCCTGGTCCTGATAGTCAATGCCCTCATTCTGTTTCCTCTGGTCTTCCTAATCCTCTTAGTCCTTTGTTTCCTGGTCCTCTTAGAACCGTTCCTTCTTACACTGTCTGCCTGTGTCCCTAGTCTCAGCTGCCTGGCACTCCTGACCAAGGTCATGCTATTCTTGTCCTTCTCGATTTCTCTGCCCATTGATTGTCCCAGATCATGTTATTCCTGTTCCTTATAGTTTGGGTTCTCTTGGAGCTGACCCACCTGCTATCTTGAACTTGGTCTCCTCAGTCCTGGTCCTTCTTGTCCTATTGTGCTTGTTATTGTAAACTTTGCCTTTTGGCCATCATGGCCCTTGCTTGTTCCCTCAGTCTAGGAACACCTGGCCCTGTCCCTTTGTTGTCCTCTTGGCCCTAGTCACCTTGTACTTGTTCTCCTTACTGTCAACCTCCTAACCCTGGTACCACAGGTCCTGTTGCTTTTTGCTCTTGTGCCCTGGCACTCCTATTATTTGTCCTCCTGGTGTGGGTTGTCCTTGTTCTCCTCAATCTGTTCCTTATCCATTTAGTCCTACTGGTACAACAGCCATTGATCCAGGCCCTCTTGCCAGGTTTTCCTTGTTCGGGTATTCCTGAACCTGGTCATTTTAATTCTGCCCACCACTGTCCGCTCCAGTTGGTCTTCCAGATGCTGGTTGGCCTTCTTATCTCAGATCATCCTTACCCTGGTCCTGCTACTTGTAATGATTTCTCTGCCCCACGTGGCAATCCAAGACCTGGTTCCCTAGGTCCTGATCTTCATGACCCTCTTAGCCCTGTTTCTAGTCTTCCTGGTCATGATCCTTTTAGTTTACCTGGTCCTCTTGCTCTGGTCTTCTGGGTGCTCTTGGTTTTGCCCCCTCCCCTGTCTACCTAATCCCTGTTCTGCCTATCCTAGTATCCTGGACATATTGGCCATTGCCCTTCAGGTCCTGATCTTCTTAGTCCTCTACAATCTGGTCTTGATGCTTTTGGCCCTCGTCTTGCTGCCCCTTACCCACATGACTCTGCAATAACCTGCCCTTCACAGATCATCTTAGCCTTTCCTAGTTCTGCTGTTCCTTGACCTCCGGTTCATGCTAGTCTGAGAACTTCCTTTAATACCTGGTCTTGGTTTGACTGGCCCTCATTCTCATGTTCTCCTGCCCCTAGTTGTTTAGATCCTGGGTCTCCTGCTTGACAGGTTCCCAGTCCTGGACCTTTTCATTCTCCTCACCCTAATTCTTGTTACATCAGTCCTCCTGGTCCGGCTACCTTGCTTTATCTAGGCCCCTCGTTTGCCTGTTCCTAATTCTTCAGATCCTGGGCAACTTGGTCCTTGTAGTCGTGGTCTCAGTTCTGATACTCCTATATCTGGCCCTCATGTATTGGATCTTCTGATGCATGATATGCTTCCAAATGGAAGAGCAGTATGAAAACTGTGGTTTGCTCATTGCTAGGTCTAGCTTTGAATGCTACAGGTCAGAGTAGAGAGGCATTTTATGAGCTCTCTCTGCACATACAATTAGTGCACGTGCATGTCCAAATATAAAAAATGGTCCAAACTCTACAGTTCTTTTAGCATTGGTGATGGCTGTCACGAAGAAGGACGTATTGGGCATATCGGGTCTGTTGACATGTATGATTATGTAGCTCTGGCAACCAATGCACCATAGCTTGCCACTCGGAAACCTCAACCAGCTCTGCCAATGCACCAAAATACAGGCCGGCAGTGTGCTATTCCAGTACTTGTACCACCAACACAGATCAATTAAAGCACCCCATATATTCTGGAGAATTTTGGGAATTGTCTATGTGTCGATTTTGATAAGACAAGTTGTGTACATGTGAGAAAAGAGGCTAATTTATTTAATTTTCTTATGAATCGCGCCAATTCAATACATTTTGTAATTAAAATGCAGCACACGTGCTATTAAAACATACTGCATTTAAACTGGAAATATGTCAAGAATGCGCAAACCCGTCTTCCCAACTATCGTCGGTTTAGAGAACTAGGTGCACCGCCCACCCCCACTATATCGTCCTTGACCAGGTACCAGCAGAATTTGAGAGAAAATCCTTCTTAATCTGCATTCAAATTCAAGTAATTATATCTCCATCTTTTTCTAACTTCCAAATCCAATGGTCCATTGATTTTTCGTTCAGAGCTGGACACTAACTAGAGTTAGTATAAAAATGTGCGAAATGTGGATCTCTTAGCTTAGTTTGTGACAGTTTGTCACATAAAGGGGCATTTTCAATGCATCGAACCTAGAATTGTCGTCAAGTAGTCATTCTGGCTTTTGGCCTCTGGGTGGCGCCAAAACATTCTTTACAGACATTCGCATGCCGTAAGTAACTAGTACCTTTCAACCATAGTGGAGGTATGTAAAATATTCTCAGCATCTCCTGGCTAATAATAATGCAGCATACATGCAAATGTGAAATACAAAGCGTGCACAACTCAAAGTTCTCCCTTACAATATAGTGACAGGTCTCGGATTTCTTCACTTCTCAAGCCAACACACCTTTCCTGCTGTGCACATCCAGCCGCATGGATTTTAATTTGAGAAATAATTCATGGCTTGCAGTTTCATCACAGCATTACATTATTAAGAATCAGACATTTCCTACTATGTATCATATGTCGGAAAACTATGAATATAGATTCATTGTATCTTTTTTATGCAATTTTTTTTAATAAAACAGTGATTACCAACTTGAGGTAGGCTCGGACCCCGTTCTGCTGGCACACAGGAAGAGTGAATGAATACGCTTGAAGTTAATTTGTTGAGGGTTGGTTTGTTCACAAAAGAATCTCTTTTTGTACAAGTTGTATAAGATAAACAGATATTGATGCAAAAGTTACATCTAATAAATAAAATCAGGCAAACTGGTCGTCGGATAGCAGCTTATCTACTAGTCTAAACCCCAAGGCAAACCGAGTGCCCCCCTGTGGTGCACAGTGGTCGAAGTGGGCGGGATCGGCAGGGCACGGCGAGCCCCTACTTTTTTAATTCTATACAGTCCGTTCCCCTACTTTTTTATTTTGAATATGCGTCCCTGGACCTCAGAAATATCCACGGCCTCAGAGAAGGCTCGGCATTAGTGGCTGTTCTGGGACGGGCGGGAGCAGGGAAGGAAAAGATCTCCGTCTCTTGCTTCCTGCCCAGACGAGACAAGGAAGGTGTCCGCTTCTGCTCTGCTGCTGGCAGCTGCCCCCCCCCCCCCCCCCTTCTTTCTTACTCCTATTCCCTCTCTGTCTGTCTAACTCCTCATCACTTACCGAAAACCGTGACTCAAGAAATGGTTCTCACCCTCTCTTTCTTCCTGTCGTTCATTTGTTCCCTGTGAAATGGATGCAAAAAAGAAAAACACTTTTGCTGGAAATGCCGGTTTTGACATTTTTCTATTCCAAAGTGCAGCCTCCGAAATAAACGGTTCAAAATATGAAAATAAATAACTAAAAGCAAGACAGAGTGTTCTTAAAGAGGCCAGATTGGTTTTATTCACACCCAAACACATTAGTGTCCCTTTACAGAGTATGCCAGTGAAGCGCTACTTTTGTTTATTTGTCTTTCTTTGAACAGCATTGTTTTTTCCCAGTGGGGAAGTGCACCATTCCTGGAGGTACTGCAATACCTGCTTGATGGGAGGATTGGAAAACAAAATGTGTACGGCGGCTTTGTGTTCACTAATTTGGGGGCATATTATCAAGATCAGTGTTAAAATTATGTCCGCTTTAGCGGCAGGAAACTGCCGCTAAAAGCGGCGATAATGGGGTTGATAATATGCCGCAGAGAATTCCCATAGAAGCCCATGTTCTGGTGTGTACTTGGGCTTCTATTGGAATTCTCTGCGGCATACTATCAAGCCCATTATCGCCGCTTTAGCAGCAGTTTCCTGCCGCTAAAGCGGCGATAATTTTAACGCCATGCTTGATAATATGCCCCCCTGGTCTTTTCAAACCATGCTGCTAACGTTTTGTAAGCATATGAGCAGTGGACATTGAAATGGGTCCTTTCTGGGCCCTGTAGTTACGTACTCAACTTTTCAGGCAAAAATACTCGTTGATTTCTGAATAATGACTGTAAAAGCGTTAAGTTCATCATGTTGTTCCTGCTTACATTTCACATGCTTTATTTAATCTTTAACCCGTTAGGTGCGCACGTCAGCCAACAGCCGGGCGAGCACTACCTGGCTAGTGCTGTGCACGTCCATTGGCTGATGCGGCCCCGCCCACTAATTAAAACTCCCGCACTGCAGCGGAATTTGCGCCACGGTTAACGGGTTAATACCCTATGAGTGTTTGCTTTTTCCAGGATGTTGTTACTTTTTCTTTTAGGCAGCATATTGCTCTTGCCTAGTGCATAAATTGAATTGAGTTGCATCCAGTTGTTTATAGCAGGTGAAATTGGATTGTAGTTGAAGGCAGTGTGAATTTCTCTCAGTGGGGCAGTATGGTGTTCAGTGAGGGAGCGGATGTAGCACTGTGGTCAGAGCTGCCAAATTTAGAACTGGGGGAACCAGGTTCAGCCTTCATGACCAGTCCCCCAGACCATTCTCCTGAGGGAGCACATTCCCATGCTAGACCTTAGAAGGCCCCGCAAAACCGGAGAAGCCCTGGTGTCCTAGCCCTAGCAGGTGGACCCGAGCAGTGGCAAATGTGGGTTCACCTTGAAGGCTTGCCCACCACAATCCGTACTGAAGTTCACCTCCAGTCTTGCAGGCAGGCCTACGAAGGAGCAGACCCTAGAGCAAAAGTGACTCTGACACTGAGGTCACAGGACCCTTGAGAAGAGCTGGCTCTAGGGTGGTGTGACTGGTGTGACCGCAACGGGCGCTGACTTAGAGTGGGGGCGTCGTATATTATGGTTTCAAAAGCACTTGCTGGCTCCTTCCTGGCCTCCAGCAATTTTCGGCAATAATAAAATTGTCATGATAACTCCGGTGATTAAACTTCTTCTTAGAGCGAGATCGGAGTTTTGTCTAGTGGAAGTTTTGACTCATGGAAAGATAGCACAGAGGGTTAATGTGCCTGCTGCAAAGAAAATGTACTATGCCCATCACAAAGTGCACATAATGTAAATAGGTCAGTGGGTTACTGCTTTTGTCAGTGAGATCCTTATGTTACTTGCAGTTTATAAGTTAAAATCCTAACAAAGAACATTGAGCTATTGACTGTCATCTAGGAGCTGCATACAAACTGCAATGTATAAACTAGAGCGCTATGGTTTTTTCCCTCAGCCTTCGTTTATCCTAAGGTTGCAAAAAGTGATCATTTGGATAGAAACCAATAATGATTATTAAAGAGACCCCCAATCATGGAATTAAGTTTTAAATTCTGAGTTTGTGTTTCTCCAGATCAATCACTATTAAACTATACTGCCTACAAGTATGGTTGTCCTGTGACTCCTACACCTTGTAGTCCTTTGTCTTAGGTAACATTTCCTATACAGTGATTTACACACGTAAAATTGATTGTCTCTGTGTATATTGCTGACGACAGAAACTCCATGGCTCGGAAACAAATGGCCTGTGCTTCCAGTTTTAAGCATATTTGGGACATTCTGTGATTAGAAACATATCCCACTTTGTGAATTTATTTTAATGTCAATAACTCATATTAATCGTTAAATAATCATGGGAATCCATTGCTTGAATTAAATAATATAATAAGCTGTAACTGGTCAGTGAAATACCTACTAAA
Organism: Triturus cristatus; assembly: GCF_964204655.1. Taxonomy (NCBI): domain Eukaryota; kingdom Metazoa; phylum Chordata; class Amphibia; order Caudata; family Salamandridae; genus Triturus; species Triturus cristatus. The sequence goes on from NC_140580.1 coordinate 535,802,626, forward strand.
GATTGGGATGTTTTGCTAATCCTGGCCACACCTCTAACTCCACCCACTGATCCAATCCTCAGGTTATTCCCGCCCCCCCCCCCGATTCTCCGCCCACAGTTCCCCTACTTTTTTCACCCCACTTCGACCACTAGTGGTGCATCGAGGAAGTCATGGGCCACCGTGCTGGCGAGCAAACAAGGCTCTGTCTGTTCGTTGGGTAGTAAAATACAGCCATGACAGGAGTTCAGTGGCCCCCTAACTCCTCTGGGCCCCGGTGCTGCTGCGCTACTGTTGGCTACACCCCTGCTGTGGCGGTGTTCAATGTGTACTAAATCAAGTGGCAATGCTACATATATTACCACATTTTAAGCACCCCCTTTTCCCTAATATTTACATGGAGATATATCACAGAGGACCTACATAATTTGAGAATATTTTTCATGGGTTTAGCACAAACTGTGAATGCGTGTGCTAACCTGTTACTTTAGTGCGATGGATTCTAGCAACCGGAAGTGTCACGAAAGTCTGAATGTTTGTGTTGCAGATTTTAGTGAAAAAACAACAATTGATGGACAGAATGCAGAACAATGTCATACATTCACCCCAGTACAGAGATCTGGGCCTAAATCCATCGTTTTTTTGCTCACCATGCCGTTCCAGTTTGAACCCAGCCATATGCAAATCAGTCTTGACCCTGTGCCTCATGGGAACAGTCCAGCCCGAACTGCCAAGCCAGGTCCTCCCTGGACTGGAAACAAGCAACTCGGTTTCGGGGTTTCACCCCTCTTCAGCCAGGATAGCTTGATTCCAGTGGCATGGAGAGCAAGGGACCCACGTCTGGGCATACCCTTCCCACTCAGGGTGACAAATGCAAAAACAACAATTGATGGACAGAATGCAGAACATTGTCATACATTCACCCCAGTACAGAGATCTGGGCCTAAATCCATCGTTTTTTTGCTCACCATGCTGTTCCAGTTTGAACCCAGCCATATGCAAATCAGTCTTGACCCTGTGCCTCATGGGAACAGTCCAGGCCGAACTGCCAAGCCAGGTCCTCCCTGGACTGGAAACAAGCATCCTAGGACTGGTTTCGGGGTTTCACCCCTCTTCAGCCAGGATAGCTTGATTCCAGTGGCATGGAGAGCAAGGGACCCACGTCTGGGCATACCCTTCCCCCTACTTTTTTCCCCCCACTTCGACCACTGGTGGTGCATCGAGGAAGTCATGGGCCACCGTGCTGGCGAGCAAACAAGGCACTGTCTGTTCGTTGGGTAGTAAAATACAGCCATGACAGGAGTTCAGTGGCCCCCTAACTCCTCTGGGCCCCGGTGCTGCTGCGCTACTGTTGGCTACACCCCTGCTGTGGCGGTGTTCAATGTGTACTAAATCAAGTGGCAATGCTACATATATTACCACATTTTAAGCACCCCCTTTTCCCTAATATTTACATGGAGATATATCACAGAGGACCTACATAATTTGAGAATATTTTTCATGGGTTTAGCACAAACTGTGAATGCATGTGCTAACCTGTTACTTTAGTGCGATGGATTCTAGCAACCGGAAGTGTCACGAAAGTCTGAATGTTTGTGTTGCAGATTTTAGTGAAAAAACTAAAATTGATGGACAGAATGCAGAACAATGTCATACATTCACCCCAGTACAGAGTTCTGGGCCTAAATCCATCGTTTTTTTGCTCACCATGCCGTTCCAGTTTGAACCCAGCCATATGCAAATCAGTCTTGACCCTGTGCCTCATGGGAACAGTCCAGCCCGAACTACCAAGCCAGGTCCTCCCTGGCCTGGATACAAGCATCCTAGGACCGGTTTCGGGGTTTCACCCCTCTTCAGCCAGGATGGCTTGACTCCAGTGGCATGGAGAGCAAGGGACCCACGTCTGGGCATACCCTTCCCACTCAGGGTGACAAATGCAAAAACAACAATTGATGGACAGAATGCAGAACAATGTCATACATTCACCCCAGTACAGAGATCTGGTCTGTGATGTTCAGGAACAGAACGTAGTTAGAAAAACAGTGAGCACATAAAAGTGCTGGGTGAGTTTAATTTAGCTTGAATACTGCATGCTGACTGGGGAGGTAAACCTCGTGCCTTACGGCTATTCTTTTCATTTATGACCTTGGGAGACGCAGGTGCGCTCCATGGCGTAACAGAAAATGGTGGGGCCACTCTGCAAAAGGTGACGAGGGGCCTGAGACTCCCAGATCTCCCCAAATATTAATATGCTTTAAACTGAAAAGGAGGGTGGGGGGCTGACCCTCTTCTGGGGTTGCAGGCCCCGTGTGCGCTGCTGGGGGCACCAACAGAAGTAAGCTGTGAGGAATGGGATGTACGAATCATTAAGGCGACATTTCAGCATGAACTCCCTGCAAGTGCAATGCGGGCCTGGTTCACTGGTGGGTCTGAGTTGAAAGAATTGTTCCCTGTTATAGGTCAGCTCACTCCTGAGATACTCTTGTCTTTCTCATTGTGAAACCAGAACAGCCTGTCCCACTCATAAAGATCTTCACTCCTGTCTACCATCGTGCCTGTAGTGTCCTGCTGGACACGTTCTAGTGTTCGGGAGTGTGATATTATACACTGTGCACCCATCACTGGCATCACTGGTCAGTTGACCCTGCTAATAAATAGAACCGGGCGCACGTTCCCTGGGCTAGTACCGTAGTCACTGTATCCATTTGCTTTATTCATGAGCATGTGGGCCTAGCGGCCCATACATTATAGTGGCGACGAGCGGGTTGACCCGCGTGTATGCTGGTTGCCGCTATGCGGTGCCTCCTGGGGGGGAAGTCTGACTAGAGCAACGCAGCGGCAACTACCAGTATGACAGTGTTGATGGCAGAACAGGGCAAGACCACGGCCACCAAGAGTGTGAGTCCAAGGGTCCACAGGCGAGAGATGCATCTGCAGCAGTTCCACAACGGACACCCGCCGTACTGAACAGCCTGAGGTGAGAGTGAAAGAACTGTTCACCCACAACAGTCCGATGCCCCTCTGCCGTCCACCTGTCAAGTAGCTCAATGAATCGGCGGACAGTGTTAAAATTTAAGGAGGGGTCCGCGCCAACAAGAAAACGTGCCCCACTCCTCCTCTTAAGGTACGGCAGTGCTCATGACTGTATATGCCCCCTACCTGCTGAGACACCTGCGAGTTGCCTCGGCCTGCCTCTATCTGTTCCGGTAGGGAGGGAGTGCCTTCCCAATGAGCCGCACGCCAGTGAGGTCAGCACAGAAGGAGCGGCACCATCCAGATTGTCTTCAGGCTTTAAGTAGCTGCACCCCGCTGGCAGGGTAGAAGGCCGCAGCTGCACCCGCTCTCAGTGCCACCCCACACACACACATGTCCTTGCAACATGGCCCGCAGCGTCGGAAGGCTGCTGTGGCCTCTTGAAGTGGCCGCAGCGCCACATGGGGATAAGTGGCAGCACTGCATCAAAAGGAGGGTCATAGGGGAGCAGCTCCATTTGAAAGAGAAATGATCAAAATAAAGTAAGCCACCCTGCTGTACCGACATTACCCCCAGCCCTGCTCTACACGCTGTTTCCACTGTAGAATGAGCAAAGGTGCTGCGGTGTCCTAAGGCAGTGGGCCGGTACCGAGTGTCCTTACCTTCCAATGAGGGGGCCCTCCCTCCTTTTATCCTGCCGCCTCAGCAATTATCAGCAGCCGTAGCTAGACCCATGAGAAGTGGAGTGCCCAAGACAGCACAGCAGGGGCCTCGCCACGAGGTTCCGAAACAGTCGGAGTGCAGGGGCCTGCCACAAGTGATGGTGGTGGCTGCGGTGCCACCTGGTGGCAGCCCAGTGCATGACCTTGCAATTGCATTTACAGCCTGCAGTGGAGAACGCCTGCCTGAAAAGCACTGCAAGTGCTCCGACGACACTGGTTTTGGAACTGGAAGGGCTCGCAGACTCAGAAGAGCTGCCCTGGCCTAAGTCACCTAGTAGCCATTTTCCCAAATCTCATGTCAGGCATCTGAAGCAGAGCAGGTGATGTAGAAACTGTCCCTGCAAAAGGCCAGCCCTGGGGGGAAAGTGTGCATGGCATGAGAGCCTCTGCTGCACTAGACAGAGCAAAGGAAGGCATGACCTGCAGCGCCCCTGTTTGAACTGCCCTGCTATAGGACAAGGGAAGAGACTGTTCAACCTCCTCCAGTGAGCCATAAGAAGCCCAAAACTGTCCCAGCCAAGATGGTGACACCAATGGCAGCTGAATCTAAGCAGCAACGTCTAAGGAAAAGGAGTGCCCAAGGAGAAAAGGAGTACAACAGCCTGAGCCACGATTGGCTAAAGAAGGCTCAAGGACATTTAGCCTGAGAGAAGAGGCCACAACAGCCAGAGACTGTAAACTCCAGCAGAGAGCGTTCAAGTAGCCCAAAGCTGCCCCAGCCAAGAAAGCTGCCAGGAGTCCAGCTGGAGCCAAGGACGGAAAGCATCAAGCAGCCAAGTCGACAAACGGCAATCCCCACGAAGGGCTTGAGAATGTGAGCTGTGGGCCCCCTTCCCCCCAGTGGCTTTCTAATGCCACTACAAGCAAAGAGATTGCATCACATGCCCTCAGTGGTGAACGGGCACCACCGCAAGCCAGGAGAACGGGCATGCAAAGCGTCAGCCAAGGGCGCTCATGAAGGAGATACGAAAGCACGAAGTCAGAGGTGCACAGAGGGCCACACCAGTAAGCCTGACAGCACGGACCGGAGCCTGGGAGAGAAAGACTTCTCTGCAGATAAGGAGCAATGCTGAACAGGAAGATGCTGCGCCAGCCGGATGTCCAATGCGCAGAATGGCCACAGCCGGCCCAGCACTGAAAATGTCACACGAAGTGACCGACCCTGCCAAGCATGCCTGAACAGAAGCAGGAGCATGCGCCACAAAGACGCAGGCTGGAGGTGCAAGCACTACGCCCTCAAGCGAAAAAGGTGGAAAAAGGTGACCTCCATCCAGGAAGAGGAGCACCACAAAGATCCCTGAGGAGGGGTGGAGCCTGCGAGACGTCCATGAGAAGGAGAAGCATATCCTACCAACAGGACTGACCTGAAATAGGGCCACAGCAAAGAAACAACACACTCCTAAGAACCGGATGCGACCAGCGAGATGTCCATGTGGTGCAAGCATGAGACTTGTGTCATGACACCAGATATGAATTAGAAACCTGATCAGAAATAGAGAAGAGAGAGGGAGGACGCCCCATCGTGAAGGGGGAGAACGCCCCATCGTGAAGGGGGAGAAGAGCGATAAGACCGAAGACTCATGCCACTACCATAGAGGGCATCCATCAACGCAAGCCAGCCATCGGGGTGCAGAGATGTCACTGGAGACAGCCTTGCAGGAGGACAACCTGTAAGCTGCCTGCAAGTGCGACCTGCCTCCAGGCCCCACACTTCACAGTTCGACCGTCCAGTCACTTGTCACCTGCTGCTTGTCATTGATGGTATCCCGGTTACCAAAAGACAACCACAAGTGGCCACGAAGTCCCTCCAGTCCTCCTCACTCCAAGATATTGCTGTAAGCAAGATATCCCCACCTGTAGCCCAAGTGTAAGGTGATCTTCTTCATTACCCAAGTGCATCATCAGAAACACCTAACGAGCATCGCACCATCAGAGTGAATCCAAACACCTGAAAACGTCTGGAGACCAACAAGACATTCCTGGCACAATGGGAGGCTGGCACCCAGAAACCTTCTGTGTGCCTCCCTGAACCTGAGGCCTGCCGAACAAAGCCCACTCGACCATTGGACCATCCACCCTAGGGGTTGCACAAGGCTTGGCCGTGGCCCTGTTGGGAGTTCTGCAGTAACCCCTTTGCGCAGCCTACGAGAGACCCCGCACAGCTTACACAGTCACGTGGCAATCCAGGGGCAAGGACCTCAAGGGAATTCTGGTGAGAGGGGAATCTCAACAAGAGAGATGTGTCTGCAGCAGTTCCACAACAGGCACCAGGAAGCAAGGAGGTCACGGACAGAGACTGGTTACCCAAAGACTATCTGATAAAGGCATGTGAACCTGAGTCCTGATGGCCAGAGCCAACAGACCCTGAGAGAAACACCCTTTTGCGGCTGCAAGAGTGACTTGGTTATGGTCCTCTTGGCTGCTCCTCAGCAACATTCATAAAACGCACAACTGCTCCTCGTCGAACCCCTACTTTCAAGCATGAGCAATAGCTGAACAGATCTTTCTCCATAAGCGCCACAAGAATCTGGAACTGCCTTCCGCCGAGCCTACATCTGACTACGTCATACCACCTTAAAAAAATACCCTTTGAATAACACCTGGCCTAAACTGATCTTTCCTCCTCATGCTCCCTCCCATCACATGCCAACCTCAACCTGCACGATCGATTGTTGAACCTTACATATCACCTTCTCTTCATTGCTATGTCCTGCTATAATTGTGTGAACTGCTCTACCTCTCTGAAGAGGGTAACGTGGTGTTTACTCCTCTTTTCCCTCTTTTAATGTACTTGTATATTTCTGTTTTATTACTAATATGTTCTGGCTTTGTTGTAAAGTGATCTAATGCCTAGGGCCATGTTCTTGCTATATAAAATCACAAAAAGAAATAAAAACAGCATACAGTGCAGTGCTTTTCTGCACATGCCCACAGGTGACCGGCCGGTCTGGGTGGACCAAATACGGGTCAATTCTAATGCAGCTGGTTTTGTGCCTCTTGTGCAAGTACAAGAGTGGCCAGATAGCAATGTTTATTCTCCCTGGGTCAGTCATGGCCCGGCTAAGCATGCAGTGACCAGCTGCATTCACACTGGCTTCAGCTACAGCAGCTGAGACTCGCGGCTTGAGTCTTTCTGTGCACGTAGCATCTGTCCAGTCCATAGGGTTCACTCAGGTTTGATTGCACCAATACCTGACAAAAGTCTCCTGGAATAAACCAATACCATCACCAACCGGATTGCTGATTAACTAACTGCAGCTGGTGCAGGAGAGGCTGGGCCGCCAATCTCTCTTGGCCCTAGTTCAATCTTACTTCCTGCACTATTGTTAGCTATGCCTCTGCATTAAAGTGATATCTCTTCTGATGACCACAAATGTTCCTTATGCATTGTATGTAAACACTGTATGGTGAGAATGTGGGCCCCGTGCCAACGTGAGGAATCCCTCAGTGGAGGATGGCAGACGTAGGCCCAGGAGTTCAACGTAGTGCTGGAAGTAAGGCAAAGGTGGGGACCAGTAGTGCTGGTGCCAAAAATGAAAAGACATTCAATGTTATGGTGGGAGAAGAGAGTGGGAAGAGCCGCAAATCATAGCCCTGGGACTCATGGAGTGGTGCAAGGTGGAGAGAAGCAGCAGTTGTCGCAAGGAAGAGCAATGATGAGGGAAAGAATTGAGTTGGCGTTTCATTTTCAAGTAATTTCAGAGTCTGGTCGGATTCAAGGGATATGTGTTTGGAGAAGAATTGCCAATTAGCGACACAGAGGTTAATGCGGGCAATGAATAGAGGGTAGCTAGGTTCAGGAAGAAACAGAAAGCAAAGAAAATAGTACGGGAAATAGCGCAGAGGGCAGTGGAAAGCATCAGAGCATTAGAAGGATAAGTATGATCCTGTAGGGGTGGGGTAGAAGGGGTTTACCACTTCACCTGGGGTGAAGCTGTCATATGAACATAGTGGCACCTTTATGGGGACACCTGCTGACAAGTACAAAATATGTAGCTTGCGGATATTTTGATATATTCATAGTACCACACAGAGAGGCGTAGTACACAGAGTTCAAACGCTGAAAAAAGGGAGCTCGCAAAGACTCTGAGTGTGCCCTTTAATATAGACCCATGTCCAGTGTATTCCCAATATAAACCCGCATTTGTTTGGGCAGTTGGGTAGAAATACCCAGCGAGTCACTAAGCTCTTTTCAAATGTCTAGAGATGACACAACTCACTCAAATAAGCTTTCGGTGTTGGCATAGTTGAGGTATGACAAAGAGTTCAATGGACGGAGGGGATTAGACCCATCAAAATCTTGTGGTGAGTTGGCTGCAGCTAATAATTCCAACCAAGCCCATTCCAGCAGTGCACAGAGCATGTGGACCCCACATATCATTGCTAAGCCACTCCGACTGGCAGGGGTTACGGTGAAAGTGGGGAAGCAGACAAAGAGCGCAGTGGTCGAAGCATGCTGGAACCTCAATAAAGGAGCATGTTTTGGATCACCATGAAAGTCCTGCTATGAGGGTTCCAAGGAAATCACATGGGTTTGAAGGTGTTTTATTTTAGTGGCAGAGGGCATGGGAGAAAGGCTCTAGGCAAGTAACAGTATATTTGGAGACAATGGAGCCATGGTTGAAAATAAAAACCGATAGAAAGAGGGGCAGAGTTTTGGGGTTGAGACAGATTGAGATTATCCAATGAAGGACCATGGCTAAGTGCTTGGGTTAAATATTTATGACCTGTAAACGACATCACAGACATGGTTCTTGCTAAACTGATAAAAGAAGTGCAAGCAGGAGGAATGATAGGGGTTTCTTTCAGGTGATTCTGCTTCCAGACCTTGCCATATCATCCTCAGGTGTAGTCTCAAAGAAGCTGAAAGAAGAATTCAGATTAGTTCACCACTTTTCATGGCCAAAAGGTGGGTAAATGAATCCCTGCATTGAACAGAGTGAGTGCTTGGTTTAAAAATCTAGCATTGACAAAGCCAATGCTGTAGTTCAGAATTATAGGATAGGGGACAAGATGGAAAAGGAGACACAAAGACAGTGTTCTGGTGATTAGCGGTTCATCTGCATGATTTTCACCATGTTAGGGATTCAACTTGGAGGGCAGCTATTTGTCAACAAATCTTTACAAGTGTCTGGTCTTTTGCATGTGCAGATTTTGAGAGGTTCTTTTAATTCTTGGAATGGGTGGCAAAGACATCCCCGGGTCTGAGCAGACATGCGCTACTTTAAGGTTTTCTCTTACTATCTAGGAAAGGTGGACTTGGAGACTGCAGTTATTTAATGAGGACATTGGAATGCGTGGCTACGGCACTGGAAGTGTCGCTGCCCCAGAGAAAACTGAAGGACTCGCTCTGACCTTCACATCTGTGGGTATTGAACTGGATTCAGTGGCTATGGTGTCACATTTGCTGGGTTAAAATGTGGAGTTGAGCGGGGTGTAAGTGACAAAAAAGTGCAAGCTGAAGATGCTGCAACACATTCTGGGTCAACTGAACTTCCAATGTGAAGTGGTTTCTCTGAGCAGGACTTTCTGCTGTAAGTGGACCTTCTTAAACCACATCATAGGATTAGGATTTTGGATGAGGCAAGACAGGCTGACGTGGCTCAGACTCCTAGACAGCTATGATATCTGATGATGTGGTTGCAGATAAACCCGATTACCTGCATGTTGGTCGTGCCAGGTGCTAGTTGGTTGCTGCCATATTTGAAAACTACACTGATGTGCAGAGCATGAGCTAGAAGAATGCAGGAAGCAAAAGCACATCATAGTGTTTTGGGAATTCTTTCTGATCATCCTGGCGATGAAACTGAGTAGTTTGAAATATGGAGAACAAAAAGGTGACTTTTGTACCTGACAATGGAACAGAAAGCTGGTTGCTAGTGACTGTCGGATTCTGCAGCTGCTACCGATATGTTTACAAGGAACCATTGTTTTGAGCTCTACACCTTCCGGGTCTTGTCAATGAGGCAGCCGGTGCCTCACTTTCAAGGGTTGGCACTAGCCACAGTCCAGATAACAGTACTGGAAGAGGTGCAGAGTCTAGGCTGGTGAATGCACCTGAGCTGGCAGAGGGCTCATTGCCACTTACCATCAGGCATTGGAAGAATTTGTCAGGAGGCGGCACAGTGCTGGTGCCGACAAAGCATTAAAGCAAATGGAGTGAACTTTGTGATGACAATCATTGACCGGAATTTGTCCCTTCTGACAATTTAGGACCTACTGTGAGGGATAATGTTCTATGGGAAGTGTTTCCGAGGGTAGGTACCATGTATTGGTGAATTTTAGAAGTATGTAGTGTACGGCTACGCCATGAAGAAGAGTCTGTTAGAAGGTTTGGCATTAGAGTATTAGTGGCTGCCGTTGGCTTTGGAAATGTAACTTCAATGTGGCAAAGCCAGTAGCAGCGAGTGATGGCCGTTGGCAACGGCCAGGAAGAGAGAGGTGGAGGAAAGTAAAGAGAGAGGCACTGACCTTTAACATTGCTCAAGGCTGGGGTGAAGCGAGAACTGAGTCTGGCTTGGGGGTGGGGGGTAAAGGAGTTTGCACTGAAAAAAGTGCAGCACCTGGTGTTCTACAGGCCATCTTGTTATGGAATGATAAAACCGGGTACTGTATAACCGCTGCATCATTTGTAATGTATTTGCTGGGCATAGCCCACTTTGTACCTTTGAAAATGAATACAATTTGTTGTTAACACAAATGTGCAGCACGAGGCAGAGAGCTAGACAGACAGAGAAAGGGAGAGTGAGGAAGACAGAACTGTGCAGAGAAAGAGAGGACATGAACTAGCATCTATCAGTAAATCTCAACTGCCACCCAAAAAAAGACAAGCATTAAAAATGCAATAGGTCTCGCCTTTCATTAAGTTGAAGCCATTTGCTTTGCTATACAATACCATTAGCAAAGCAAATGGCTTTAACTTAATCAAAGGCGAGACCTATTGCATTTTCAATGCTTGTTGAGTTAGAGTTATTGGCGTTGTGAATGGCAATGTCTACCAGCTCCTGGGGACATCTGCTATGAGTCTTAATAGGCACAAGGGTGTGTATTGCAAAAATGTGCGGGCTATGTCCAAAACTTCAAAAAACAGATTAGAAGCTGTCCAGTTCAGGTGTCAACGCAGCCTTAACTCCCACCCCATCCAATGGGTTTGAGTAAAATAATTAGAAAGTGTGAGTGTAGTAGTTAACAAGGTTTTACAGTGAAATAACCATGGACCTGGGGATATAAATTTGAAGAAAGGAACAAAGGTCCCTAATTTAACCAAATACTAACGGATATTTTTTAGAATATGTAATGTAAGAAATAAATCAGAGGGTGCATATGCCTAACTAGATACCCATAGGGCCGTAGCTGTCTTTCATCCTTCCGATTTGACGAACAAAAACACTGGTTATTAATAGTGTGTGTTGTGGTGTGGGGAAAGCTAAATTATCGTTTTAGTTTCCATTGGAGAGAAAATATTGTTGTGAGGCAGGACCTTTAGGAATGTTTCACAAAACACGTAAGCTCTAGGTTATTTACACACCCTGGAATCAGAGACAGAGAGGCCAACGCCACAGATGTAGAATGGGGGAGTAGGTCAGGGTGTCCCATGACAGAGTAAGGCATTGAAAGTTAGATTATGAGGAAGAACTGGAGCAGCTGCCTGGCCTCAGTAGGCTCTTTGTGATATCTGAAGCAAAAAAACAGCACAGTGACAATATTATTAACATACTGTTGCCTAACTACAGAGGTGCGAGGAAAAGGCTCTCTGTTGTATTGCACTGCCACAAACCATAAATTGAGAGAAAAAGAGAGAGAAACCCAGCAGAGGCAAGCGAGGGAAAAGACAACCGAGTAAGGAGAAATAGCACCGGAGAGGATGAGGAAATTACAGAGACACCAGAGACAGCACGTGATTACAAAGAATGTGACTGTGGTGCTGCAGAAAGACACAAGCGTAAAAGGAAAGATGACTTGCTGCTGAGAGCAGTGAACTAACAGAGAGCGCAATGGACAGAGACAAGAGAAGAAAGATAAAACTTCTGAAGTATGTGAAGAATCAGATTCTTTCCATTATTTCGTCCTTCACAGTGAACTGATTGCATAGCATGGCCTTTGATGCGGCTTCTTGTGGCCTAAACCCGCCCTTTAAAGAAGCAGGGCACCGAAAGCTACACACAGCTACATTCTCTATACCTGACCTCCGGTGTCCGTAGAGAGAGCTGCGCGGCGAATGGAGGAAGCCTTAACTGTGTGATTACAGTGGGCTGAGACCTCCCACCTACCCATTGCTGCGAGCTGTAACCCCCGCCTAAACACAGCAATTAAGTCATGTAGAAATAAGATCAGATGGGACGTGAACGGCTCTTTACAGGGCGGACAGAAGATGTACATGCGGGGACTGGCTTTGCTGGCTGCGGTTAAAAAAAAGTCTCCAGAGTATCACGCCGCCAGTAAACCATCCAGTCTCTGCGTGCACATCTTCTGTCTCTTCTGTCTCCCCGCGTGCACGCTGTGGAATCCGTATCGATTCCAAAAGGCCCTTGCCATGGCGAGAGCAACGCATGCGCTGCTCACGCCAGGCCGAGACCTAATGAAAAAACATAGTCCAGGCATTACCAGTAGAAGGATGCACTGAACCAATCAAAAACAAGAGCGAAACCTAATTTCTTAAAGGATGGGACAGATACAAGAACATGGAGGAAAGCCATCCAATCAGGAGAATGGAGCAGACCGAAAAATTACAATAAGTATATGTTAAAATATTGTGTATAATCCATTCTCTGACAGATAGCTAGACCTAAAGCTGTCTGTAAGGGGAATGGCAATCATATTGTACCAATGCTTTTGGAGCTAATTAGGAAATCTGGGCCTTCAAGAGGAGAGTGTACTAATTGCTGCTGGGTGGTGGAAAATATATGGCTTGAGGGACAGAGTGCACTTGTTTTTAGACACAATAGACACAATATGAATAAGAGATTTACTAGGAATGAAACCTTGACTGCTGGCACAATTGTTGTTGGGCTCAGTAAGGGTTGTGATTATCGTGGGAAATGGGACTACCGTGCATTATAGTTCAATGCAATTACATTTAACGGATCAGAAGAGTAGGACTGGTCACCTTTATTGAGTACAGTAGGTGTTAGCGAGAATAGGCTGCCTTTTATTTATTTTAAATATGAATCAAATATTATGGAGAAGCAATGTACTTGCGCTGTAGAATTTGTGTACTGGAAACAAGATGTCTCATGTGTTGGATTCCATAAAGGAAGATTGATTCTGACCCAACTTAGTGGATCTAGCAGACACCACCTCCTTTCTCACTTTTGTAACTTGTCTGTGTTGTTAATGCAGGAGGGGCTGTGACTGACTTTGATGGAGACGGCATGCTGGACCTCATCCTTTCTCATGGGGAGTCTATGGCTCAGCCACTCTCTGTCTTCAGAGGAAACCAGGTAAATTAACATTGATTGTCAATTCGCTTTTCTAACATTCTGCTTCGGCAAAGCATAGAGAGCGCGGCTTAATCCTTTGAATTTGAAGCATAGCCCGTGGCTCAAGCAGTCATTCATATGGTCACCTTCCATATTAACTCTTCAACCGAGAAATACCATATTTCTTTCATGGAGACATCATGCAAACGTAGTTTAGGCCATGTTTTCCAGTCGCACGCAACTAAGCCAGTATCCCCCATGTGTATCTCCATGTTATATCCTTACACACACACACACACACACGCACGCACACACACACACACACACACACACACACACATCTGCATTGTCTGTTCACCTTCTCACGCCCAGAAATGAGAGTCTTAGTTACATTTTTAATGATTTACTACATTTACCTGCAGTGTACCCATTGATCTCTGTTCACAGCCTTTGGCCAGGCAATGCTCCCAACCCAGTTCATCTGTGTGTAGTGGCGGTGGGTCACTGTTCCTGCCTGGCCTTGTACCCGGCTTAATTTGCTAGATGCCAAATTTCATGCAGATTTATCAAACAGCCCAAAAGTTATTATGGAATAAAGTTTCTGTTGCACCCTTTCCCTTTCAGTTGACACTTCTTTGACCTCCCTGTGGAATCTGTATCTTTCTTAATGGTTCTGCATGAAATTGAGAGAACCAAGAATAGGCTAAACATGCTAAGTCTTAACCAAATTCCATGCAGATCCCATAAAATATTTTTCATTTTGCGTCAAACCTATCAAGATCTGCCAATTCCCGCTTATCTGAACACCTAGGGTCCAGATATCTCTAACTTTTTACCAATGTTAACCACTTCATGCCCACCCTGAGCACCTTTTTAAATGGGAATTTATAGAAAATGGCTGAATAGAAAAAAGCACACTTTCTGAGTAAAGTTCTAACTTTTTGCGAAATTTGGTTTTATTCCAGTCAGCAGTTTTTTTCTGTATAGGAGAGCAAATTCTCTTATGGAAATTAAAATGGGAAATCACACTTTTGGGACCCCCCCCCCCCTTCCTTTCTCTTCTGCTCCCACTTAATGGATCAGAGCAAAGCTTAACATTAGGGAGCCAAAGTAGATGAATTTTTTTGAGGCAAAGTCTCATGCATTCGTCAGTCGACGCCAAAGTTATTAAAGAAACAAAATGTCTTTGCTATGGAAAGCCTGAGCTCATTATGACTACACTAACACCAGACCAGGAAAACAATGCTTTGCTCCCGCTGGGGGGACCCAAGAAAAAGACTGCTCCTGCCTGGCGAGGGAGCACAACAATCGTTGCTGGCTTCCTCATGGCACTATTGGCCAGGGGTTGCCTGTGGGGAGCTGGCCCAGTTGCGGGGGCCTCAACAATGAAACAAAAATGGTTGTCTTGGGTGGGACCAAACACAGATTAAATAAGTCGGGGGAATAAAAGAATAATAAATGAGTGGCTGGAGCCGCTCATTTATTGTTCACTTCTCCCGGCCAGGAGTGCCCCATTATGCCCTCCATGGGCACATTTTCATAACTGTTCCTGCTTTATACTGCCCCAGTCTGCCCAGAGGCACCACCAACATGTTACAAAAGTGTAGTGGAGAGCTGCATGGAATGCTGCAGCCCAGTAGAAATAATGTATTTATTAAATGTAACCCTGTGCTTCTGGGGTGTATGGAATGTGATCCCAGGAGAGGATTATGGTGTTTGTAAGTGTTCCCTTTGCTCTCGAGCTGAGGATTGCAGAGGTCTCTTGTGTTGGACTTATGGCTACATTATTTGGTCTGAGGAGTGCAAAAGAAAGACTCTGATAATGTTTACTGGTATTAACAAAGCCAGTAGGCTTGCCTTTTATATATTTATGTTGTGATCCCTTGACAAAGCCAGTAGGCCTGTTTTGTATAATAATGTGGTTACTCCTTGATAAAGTCAATAGTCTTGTCTTCACAAAATGATGGAGTGACTCCTTGAGGAAGCCGATAGGCTTGTCATCTATATTGATGTGGTCACCCATTGATTGAGAAAATTGTGTATTGAGGTCACCTCTGGATAAAACCAATAGGTCTGCCTTTTATATATTGATGTGTTGACCCCTTGAGAAAGTCAGTATACCTGCATTATTTAAAATGGCACCTCTCTATATTGTGATGAGAACTCTCATTCGCTGAGCATGTGTGAGGAGGTTTGTCTCCCCCATTTGGGTTGGGTGCAAGGCTTGTCTGGCACAGGTCAGTGTTGTTATAGTTAGGTATGGTAGTAAGATCATACTTTGTATTGAAAAAAACCTACAAATTCACTGGAAAAAACCAAAGGTTAAATTGACGTTCTAGTTAGGTCTGATAATATGTTAAAGAACCCTCAGATATTTACTGAAAATAATAAAGGTTAAAGTGACATTATAGTTAGGTGAAAATGTCACTTAAAACATACCTTTTTAAACTCCAAAAAACACTTAAATTCACATGTTACGTGAGCTAACTATAACTTGTGCCCCGGTCATGCACTGCTCATGACCTCACATATTACATCACTCATGACATGTTCAGTGACGTCATTGATGAGCTGACTGATGATAATGACACCATCCACCAAATTGCTGTTCAATATACTGTACAAACCAGTACAGCCTTTTAAATATGTAAATAAATACTAAATGGCACATAATCATGTAAAGCATAAATTACATAAACATATGTGTTTATATAAAATGCTTAGACTGGAGTCCAGAGGTTCTAGACACAGAAGCCCCATTAGTTAGCCAAGCCTCGACTACGCACGTCCTTTGCAAAATGCACAAATGTATGCGGAAAGCCCACTACCTCCATAGACCTAAGCCCCATAGGGTGGTCAAACTCCTACTATGTACAGACTTCGCCATGTTCAGAGCTGTTTACTGGGAGCCCACTCCCTCCAAGTCCTATTAGGTGTAAGCCTGGGCAAAGCACTACGCTACGCTCGCGTAGTTTGCGAAGTTCGCGCTACTTCGCACTACGCGAATTGCACGTAGCACAGTGCGAACACGCGCAGCGTAGTGTTGCGTAGTGCTGCGGTCATCTTTTCCTTGCTTGCGGTCCTCAAGTGCAAGTTGGCGACCGCGAGCAAGCAAAATGACATCCCTGCGAGACTTTTTCCTTGTTCGCGATCAGCAACATCAAGTTGGCGATCGCGAGCATGGAAAATAAACCTCCCGGCGAGATTCCCAATGCGAGGAGGTCAGGTTTCTCATTGCGAGTGGTCGCGTATGCTCGCGACCGCTCGCGATGAGAAACTACCAGTTCGTGTTGAGAAAGCTGCCGCTCGAGTAAAAATCTACTCGAGCAGCAGAAAACTACAGCTCGCACTGTGCAAGATGCCGTTTTCAATGATTGCACAGTGCCGGTTGCTTGTCTGCACTGTGCAATCATTGAAAACGACATCTGGCACAGTGCGAACAAGGTACTACGCAGTTCGCGAAGTGCTACGCGTAGCTCGCGTAGTGCGAACTGCACTTTGCGTAGCTTCGCGAAGTGCTACTTCGCGAACTACGCGCAGGGTTAAAATGTAGGTGGTCATGTCCCTCATACACATAGCATTCATCCTGTGCACAGTTCTTCACAGAGAGCACACTCCCTCCAGACATCCAAGCCTCGTTAGGTGGGTAAGCATCTACTATGGACAGCTTTGATCATGTTCACAATGCTTTATGGGGAGACCCCTTCATCCAGATACCCAATCCCTTTTAGGTTACCAAGTCCCTACTACGCTTAGCCGTAGCCCTGTGCACAATGTTACACAGAGAATCCACTACATACAAACTCACAAACCCTGTTAGATAGTGGAGCCTTTACTATGCCAGGCTTCGTCTTACGAAGATTTCTTCACGGAGAGCACTCACCCTCCACAGACGTGAGCCTCATTAGGAGGCTAAGCATGTTGCAAAAGCTTGCACTCATTAGAAGTACAGAGGCTACAATGTTTGCTCTAGATGTAGCTCACTAAATACCTTGTAGTGTCAAAAGCGTACAGCAAACTGTCACACTCATTGTATTATGTTATCAGTGATATCAATTATGTAACTTGAGATGCTATCAGTAATGTAATCTTCTAGATCATCTGCAGAACCTTCGCTTTTCACACTATGGATCTAAGTAATTCGATTTTGCTGTGGTTCTGGGTGAATACTTATGATTATAATTAACAAACATAAATGAACAGCATAGTACAAACTACATGCAAAGAATGTTATGAGGTGCAGAATTTCCTTCTCAATGCTTTGCCTCTAATGAATCATGGCCCCTTCCCACACTAAGCTATTGTGTAAATAGAATATGGAACTCTACACAGCTTTATATATTCTATTTATTGGGTTTCTTGGATCTTTGGTTCTGTTTGCCAGTCTGTATAAAGCTTTCCATTCAAATAGCTTAAATCCCAAAGATTCATCATTATAAGTGTCATGCAGATTCGTCCCATGGGAGAAAAATAAAGGAAGAGATGGGGTAAAAAAGTTGCATCTTTTTAACTGCCATAGGAGTGTTTGCTTTCTGCTACAGCAAAACTACTGAGCAGAATTTAAAAAAAGCTTTGCTTGAAGCTAAAACTTTACTCAGGGATGTCTGCTTGCTGGGTTGGATGTAAATCAGTTCCTTAGGTTTGAGAAACGTGCATTACAAACCGATTCCACGGTCTTCAATTGGTTTATAGAGAAAATACCTTTGTATGTCTTGACCATTTAATTATGGGTCCCTCAGGGATCCAGATCCTCAAATCCTCTGAGGATAGTTGATATGAAAAAGAAATAACTCACAGTTCCTTGGAGGATTAGAGAATCAGGACTCCACTAAAAAAGTGACAGAGGTGAAGTAAGTAAGGGAGCCAGTGTAACATCTCCTATACCCAGAGAAAGTGTGGAGGGTACGAGGGGGTCGCAACTGCCCCCCCATAGTTAAATAACTGACTCCAGATTTCGTGGATCTCCAAAAGTGCAAAACTGCAGGTAGATCTGCTCGTTTTTTAAAAAACATCTTAGCATTTTATTTTCTTGCAAATCCTGATAAAAATGAAAACAACAAAAAGAAAGTCAGAGTGCCACTATGCATGGGAGAGTGCACAGTGAGCTCTGTGAATCAAAGGGTTTGTGCAGTGGGGCTAGGTTAGCCTGCTGGAGAGGGTTGGGAACATTACCTCATGTAGACCAAGTCCTATGGAGAACCTCTTCAATGCTTGGCCAAAGGCCCTGCTGACGAGGGGTAATCGCACACTTAGAGGTGGGCACATAGACTGATCAAATGCCTCTGTGCATGGCCATTTTAGTGCTTGATGTGGTATTTTATATTAAAAAAACATACCACGTTCACTGAAATGTTTGTGTAGGGTACCCTACGTTTTTTTCTTTTCAGAAGACCTTAATGTATGGTGAGGACGACTTAAGGAATTCCCTAAAAAATACAGTGAAAGATAAGCTATGGTTATGAAATAAAACTAAAAGCGCGTGAAATTAGCCTTAACTTGCACCGCTGCCATAAAAACAATACCTCCCTCACAAAGTGCACTACTTCTAACCTCACAATGTTGATACCAGTAAGAAACAGAAACAAACAACCTAATCTACTAATAACACACAAGCAAACAAAGAAAGGATCCTGTATCCACAGTGATTGCATACCTAATGTCAATTGTGCGGTAATATGCAATAAAACTAGTGTTACGATTAATATAATTTGTGATGTCATCCGTCACATGATGATAGGACATAGGCAGACCACCAGTTCAATGAATTTCGACTATAAAAAACCTATTTTGTTCTTTTGTCCTTCTTTGGATAGATGCTTTAGGTCTTCTACATTTCAGCCTGGGCTCAGGACGAGGGTTGTCGAGAGCTGGATGTACAATTTGAAGAAATGACTCTGTTTTCCACTTGCAGGGTTCCAGTAACAACTGGCTGCGTGTCGTACCCCACACCAAGTTTGGAGCCTTTGCCCGTGGGGCGAAGGTGGTCCTGTACACAAAGAAGAGCGGCGCGCACCTAAGGATTATTGATGGCGGCTCTGGGTACCTTTGCGAGATGGAGCCAGTGGCTCACTTTGGACTGGGTAAGTTCAGGTTTTCAGCTTTTTCTTTGAGATTGGAGGCTAGCAATTGACATCACTGTTACTAAACCACTGTTGTATTTATCATAATCCAATTTAGTGATTTCAGTATAAGTCTGTTGAGTAAAGTGTACTATGCACGACAAGTGTTCCTGCTATAGTGAATTTCAGCTATCTGCCTCTTCAATTGACATGTCTGCAATTTAAAATGTAGTACCACTGATAACTATTTATCTACTCAGCTCTCATGGGCTTCTGCATACTGATAGAGCATTTCATGCGAGTGTAATCCACCCCGATAAAATGAGTGACCCGGTGCCAGTCCAGCCGGATGCTCAGTCCACGGGGATAGTGACTTTAAAGAAGGTACACCGTTAATTTTGTTACTAATACTTAGGCTAACAGTTTCTGCCAGCCTTCTACAACTTCTAATAGTGTGGGGGTTGAAAGTATTTTTGTATCATTTGCTTCAACTGCCTGTAAGCAGCTGTTGTTAGTATGTGTACACACACATACACAAAAAAACACGAACACACACATATAAGTAAAGGTGTATAAGTGAATTGAAGTGGGGGTGAATTAAAGAAAAACATGTTGGTAAGAGGTAGTCCAAGGTAACACAGGGAGCCGGAAGTAGAGAGACCCAATGTGGAACACAGCACCTACTAACACATTGAGTTGAAGCTCGATAAAGATGCATTCAGCATTAAAAAAAAATCCATGGTGTACCAGATAAAGCTGTTACAGCATTAATGCTACAGGAGAAGAGGGGTGAATCACTCAAGATTTCCAGAGGGTAAGATTAAAGGTCAGTATGTTCCTAGCCTGTAATTGCTGTCGCAGGACCAGATTCAGTAAGGGATTGCACTGGAAAGGCACTAAGCGGTGGTTGATAATGAGGAAATGTGGGACCAGGGGTGACCCGCATCATAACTAGACGTCATTGTGTTAAGGAGGTTTGAGACTACTAAATACCCCAAAACTCTGTAGTGTACATTGGCCCTTGCACCCTTTTCAAAATGCCTTCTGAGAGACTGTAATGAAAGTAAATTGGTGTTAAATTTTAAAGTAAGATAAGGCCCCCAATTTGATTTGTTTTCCATTTTTATTGGTTTTAGGCATTACAGGCACCATTCAATACAGTGTTAGTAGTAAAAGGCAGAAAAAGGCAGAGATAAATCATGGTACAATCTGAGCTATTATCAGTAGGTGAAAACATCCAAGAGCTGGTTAGCTTACTGGTTCCAATGAGTAAATAAGGTAAGTGATTGAAAAGCGTCTAGACAAGCGTGATAGACTAAGGATAGTGGGAGCAGGCTACAGCGATTTGGCATCTGACTTAGGTTTCATTTTGAGCAAAATGGAGTCCCAGTCAATAAATGTAATTGCTTTCTTCATACTGTGATTTAAGCGCTGAATAACAGAGAATTCGGTCTGTGCCATTCATAGAGCTCAGAACTACATTTGGCTATTTCCGGCTCATCGAGGAGCTTCCAACAGGTTGCGATGGCTCCCTTAGCCACCAGACTTGCCAAATTGATGAATATGCAGTTCACGTTACTAGCCTTGGGTCTAGGTAGTAAACATAGGCAACAAATCTTTGATTCCATCAAATGTAATTTGCCTGTATTACTCGGAACCAGGATAGTTACATTGCCCCAAATATTTTGATAGCTAGACATGTCCATGGTAGATGATAGAATGTAGCCTTGGCGTTATGACCTTTTGAGCAAATGCCTGTGACAGTGGGATACACTTTATGCAATTTAGATGGGGTGAGGTAAGTATGATGTGTGTAGTTGAAATGTAAAAACTTTGGCTCACATTCCTGGTGTTTTCCCCTACATCTCAGACATTCAGGGGCAGATTTATAATAACAGGCGCATCCCTGCATATCAGCAGGGATGCGCCAGTTATTATGCGCCACAGCTGCGCCACCATGGATGCGCCGCATTTAAAATCCGGCGCACCATGGGGCAAAAACGGCACAGATGCGTGACGCATCTGTACCGTAAAAGTGGCGCATTGCTGGAGTTGCGTCGCAAGCGCGATGCAGCTCCAGCGCTCTGGGGGGCCCTATCTTTACAATGCTGCGTCAATCCTTACGCCTGCCTCAAGCAGGCGCAGGGTTTTGACGCAGCATGGGCCTAAAAGTGACTGAGTGAAATCTTGTAGATTTCACTCGGCCACTTTTAGGAGGCGTTCCTGCGCCGGAATGCCCCCACCTGCCCTGGAACGCCTACATGTGGCGCAGGGCTTTACAACGTGACGCATCTCCCAGATGCGTCACTTTGTAAATACCCCGCAACATGGCGCAGGATTTGCGCCGCTGCTGCGTCACAAAAGTGATGCAACGGCGGCGCAAAAGTGGCGCAAGTGCAACATAAATCTGCCCCTCAGTGTCTGTGAGATCTGCCAGAGGTCAGTCTCCCCGCAGTTTTTATGTAATTTAGGGTCATATTATCAAACACGGCGTTAGAATTATCGCCGCTTTAGCGGCAGAAAACTGCCACTAAAGCGGCGATAATGGGCTTGATAATATGCCCTTGAGAATTCCAATAGAAGCCCATGTTCTGATGTCAACATGGGCTTCTATTGGAATTCTCAAGGGCATATTATCAAGCCCATTATCGCCGCTTTCGCTGCAGTTTTCTGCCGTTAAAGCGGCGATCTTTTTAACGCCGTTTCTTGATAATATGCCCCTGAGCTTCATATTCAAAATGGATCTACTAAATTTATGAATGTTGGAGACCATATGGCGTCCGCCTACCGATGTCAGTAATATTTGCATAGTGCAATCTATTGTAGGTTCCTCAAGAGATGGGCCCCCTAGAGGTCTAACTGCTCTTTTAGTGGGTGTTAAAAATTGACCCATTGATATAGTGTCTTGCAACTCTGTAAAGGACATACAGCTCTCAGAGTTATGGAGCTAGCAAAGATGGGTAACAGTGGCCTACGTCCAGATAGTCAGGTTAGTCCGAACCTTGATTTGGTAAAATCAACTTGCAACCCAGAGAGGCAATTCTGTGGCATATGCAGTTTGTCGTCTAGTTCTTTAAAGATATGCCAACAGTGCCTGGCCACTACCAAAAGACAAGGTGTACCAATGGGAAGCCATATTTCCCTAAAAAGCAGGTCGGGTAGGTTAACCATCTCAATGCGAATCATATATACTGTAATTCAGAGCTCACGTTCATTTTATCCAGGAAACAAACAACCCATTACAGTTGCGCAGCAATATATTATGTCTCGAGATGGGGGCACTGAGGCCTCCTTCATCAATAGGGAGACATAGTTTGGGCAAGGCTTTTCTGTCTACCACTTCCCCAAATCAGATCTCCTAGCACCGTTTAAGCATCATAACAGAAATGGAATGTGAGTACAGCGGGTATAGTGGAAAAGTAAAACATAACAGATGGAGGCAAAGGATACTCTTTGTGATGGTATTCTACCCAGGGGCGAGTGTAGAAGCTTCTTTTGAAAGCCTAAGGATGATCTGGTAGCTGCTAAGGCTCTGTCCAAATTCCTGAGATTGTCAGTCTGCCTGCTATCGATATTGATCCCTAAATATTTTATTGTGTGTAAAGCAAGCGTATCGTCGGCCGTAACTATTGCGATGAGCCCTTTGAGCCCTAGGTCTGTTATGGGAAAGATGCAGGATTCATGTATTTTCATTTTTGATCCTGGCACCCTGCAAAACTTATTTAATGTATGCAAGGCCACTGGGATGCTGGAGCAGACATCCTGGAGAATCATCAATACATCACCTGCATATATGGGATAGTATTACTAAGCGGATCCGGTCTCCCAGCCGTCACGTGTGACTTGCAGAAGGCTCCATTGCCAAAGAGAACAACAAAGGTGATGAGTGGCAGCCTTGCCAAGTCCCTTCTCTAATTTGTATTGGAGCCGAGAGGATCTTATCTGTTTTCATTTGTGCTGTGGTATTGCAATAAAGGAAGTTGATCCAGGAAATGATCCCTTCGTCACATCCCATTGTCTTCAAGACCATATCCAGATATGTCCAGTCAAGGGTATCAGATGCTTTCTACATATCTATGGAGGTGTCCGCTGCAAAAGCGGATCTCATCTGGGATCTGGTCTATGATATGAAAAGACTCTATGCAAATTGGTTGCTATATTTCTTTTTGGAGAAACACCATTTTGACCCTCATGGACAAGTTGTGGAAGAACCACTTGTAGCCTTTTAGCTAATGCCTTATCTTCATTTTTGTTATCTAGATTTAATATGGATAATGGTCTGTTCAATGTTTGGTCCAGGTGATCTTCATTATAACCCCCCCGCCCTCCAGTATATTTAATGTTAGTATTTTTTGTGTTTTCTGGAAGTGAAAGTGAGAGTGAAATATACTGTGCATGCATTGATTAATTAAATACCTTTGTAATGGCTGGTAGAAGGCAACATATAAATATTTTCTTTTGGCCTACCAAAAGATCCACATTAATTAAGGAGACTCCACTTTCAAATAGTTGGTGTTGAGGTACTACATGGTAAGATAGGTCAGTCAGCGCCGGCATGCCCTAGGTGATTGAGATGAAATAGTATTTTTTCATTATGATTTTTTTGTCCCCTCTACTTACACCTCACATTACAGGAAAGGACGAAGCTAGCAGTTTGGAGGTGACTTGGCCGGATGGCAGATTTGTAAGCCGAACAGTAGCCCAAGATGAGATGAACTCTGTGCTGCACATCCCCTATCCGACAGGCGAGAGCAAACCGATGGAGCGGTCAGATCTAGAGGTTTGGAGAGTGTACTTGAATGTTATTTATTAACATTACAATCCATTGCAAATGAGAGTATAAAGAACTGGTTAACCAAGTTATAGATTATTTAAACATTCACATCCTGAATTATAGACCTGTTGTGCATCGATTTGTGGTCGATAAAAGTATGCTTTTGTGGGGCATCATAACCTTTAAGGTACATAGTCCAAATTTGTGTTGTGGATTAACAAAAAGGAATGGGTGATGTGAACATTTACATACACAGACATTTTTGGTGTGGGTTGTGTGTCACTGGGACAACACCTTGTTGACAGCAACAGGTGAAGAGTGAAGGTAAGTGAAACTCACCTGCACCGACATGTAATGCTGCAAGCAAGTCCTCACACACAGCCACATCTCATTTACACCCTCCACAGATGATTGTGGGGATGGGACTCACTCAGACTAAGGGGCATATTTACAACAGACGGCGATAAATATCACAAAGCGCGATTAGTGCTTTTATATTTATCAGCGTCTATCGCTGGAATTTATCGCCATGCTTGCGCTGTATTTACAACGCATAGCACAATGGCGATATAAATTCCAGCGATAGCGGAGTAATCGCTGTTTTAAAGGGAACATCGCTGGTTTTCCAGCGATGTTCCCTGCAAGACGGCGATAGGCTTGTTGATACGACCATGTGGTCGTAACACAAGAATCCACCCGCCATGTTAGGTATGGGTTAGTCATGATTTTAGCAGACGTTAGTTTTTGGCGAAAACTGTGGTTTTCGCCCAAAACTAATGTATGCTAAAAGGCGTGGGCCACCTTGTAAATATTGCGATGTGCACATCAGCGATATTTACAAGGTTGTACTGCCCAGTGACGCATACTTTGCATTGCATTAGAGATGCAGAGCGAGGCGTCGGAAAAAAGGGTGCTAACATGCGCTAATGCATGTTAGCACCCTCTTGTAAATAGGCCGATATTTTTATCTCCGCTTTTTTGGCTTTAAAAGCCAAAAATCTGAGCTATGGCCCTTGTAAATATGCCCCTACATTCGCATGGCAGCTGTGAGCTGCCCCATCTGCTATGAACCCCAATATGCTGTGGGTCACAAAGAGCCAAAGAGGATGGGGGTCACAGGGAGTTGCCCCTGTGTTCTCTTCACAGTTGTAAACAGTGTGCCAGGCAGCTGTGTGCTGCTTGGTCCTCCGCGGCCTTCTGCCTGTTGAGGGCCACAGGTGACCGGGTTAGCTATCGTTGTGCTATCTTCACAAATACCAAGATGGCACTCACGCACCCATTAAGTGCCTGGAGCTACTGTATTTAAATCCCTTCCTCGCCTTTGGGTAAAGCAGGTATTCCCCCTGCTGGCCTTGAGAAAAGCAGATGATTAAGCACATGAACCCCCAAAATTTGCCAACGCAGGGGGGCAAATCAGATACTAGCCCTTCTGTCCTTTGCCAAGGCATGGAGCAGTGTACAATGGCATGGCACTGGGGTAGATTTGATCTGCTCTGGTGTCAAATTGTAATCCTCCTCCTGTCCTTGGACAGTGATAAGGAGCATGATGAATCATTCCTGACCCTTAGGCAAGGCCATGCGGTTATAAGAAATAAACATCCATAAATTTGCTCCCAGGACCTTGGAGAGGCCAGGAAGTGCTCATGTTATTGTCACATCCTTACCTGATAAAGCTGCAGTGCATTTCTTACACTACATTCCTGCTCACACCAGCCATTATTGCACATTTCATCAAAGCCCCCCACCCCCACACATGAACATTGGGACTGGTATGGGTGCAGAGAATCCACTGCGCCTACACTTAAATGATACATGTAGATTTATTGCATTTTTATTGTTTGTGAAAGGGTTCACCATCATTTTTCACACATCATGAACTTGTATTGGTTATAGTCCATGGTGTAAGCGCACTGGATGCTCACGTTTTAAGTTATATTTGCAAAACTGCTGGATAAAGGAAGCCACGACATTATTAGGGCGCTATACCTCACAAATTACATCAGAATTTAATTGGTGGACACTAGAGTTATTTAAAACAGTCACATAAATATTTATGGAGTTATTCATATTGCAGTTTTCTAAATTGTTCAAATAGGTGATATCGATAGATATGTGATGTGAGTAATTTGAGTAATTTGGCCATTTCTGATGTCATAGGTCACAAGTAGCACATGGCAACGGTGGATGTTCAACTTAAAGGGGGTTTTAGGTTTTGCATTGCAACCATAAGGTCTCATAGACTGATGTATGTGTGTTTTATACATTTGTTTCAGTAAAAAGAAGCACATCTTTAGTTTAACAAAACTTTCCATTATACTCACGCACTTATATTTCACTTCAAAGCACAATTAAAAAAATGAGCTATGATTGAGTCTCAAAGGCAGATAAACACTGAAATTAGCCAGTTAAGTTTAAGAACGTACACAGCTTTTTACATAACCCACCGTCATCTGCCATGCTGTTTTCGAGTTAAAACTACGCTTGGGCAAAATGTAAATAGAATTACGCCAGTATCGATTGCGTAATTTGGGGGACTTGGCATTGCACTTGTCACATGAAATTCCTGAAATTATATCATACGCCACTTCACATAATTATCTGCAATTCGTTATAATAATTGAAAGAAAATGTATGTGAACTACAGAACATGGGCAGCCGTTGTTTGCTGTACTTTTATTTTTTGTGCACTTTTCTATTTTAGCGAGAAATGCACCCTTGCATCAGAAATTGCTGCGGGCTCATTTTGCACTAAAATATAGTGCAAAATGACAACTTTGCATCATGCCTAATTAGGCATAATTTCACATCATTTTCCCAAAATTTTGCATAATTACAGGAAAGCAAATTTCAAGACTTTTGAACTTGTTTTGTGCATCTGTCACGTTTCCAATTAGTTTTGTTCATGGCAGTCAACTGTCAGTTATATTGTGTGCTGTGTGCATTCTTAATCATAACTGGCTAGTTTCAGCGGTTTTGTGCGCAGACTGAAGCCATAACTTGCGGCATCTGCTATGCTCAAAACACCAATTTGCCAATGAGACAGACATAAAGAAAAACAGTTATGTGAGCAACATGGTGGGCTGCACAAGTCATATGGCTTTTGTTCTGTGTGTATGTAAAAGACCTATGCGCAGCAAACCTTGTGGAATTGCCATACACTTTTCCCACCTATAGCGCGCCACATTTGGTGCTGATTGGTCACATATTGTAAACGTTATAAAGGAAGCTCTCAAATATTGTCACTTTTTCTGTGGCATGGTTTTCTCATAGAGGAGTTTGGGCGCAAATAACTCCGAAACTGCCAGTGCTTAATTTGTAAACAAATAAGTGCCAGGGCCCTCGTCAGGAGGCCACTGCAGCTTGCACCACTTATTGTCCCTGCCAGTGACAATACCAACACAACTACCATCACACTCCCTAAAGTGTGACAAGTCAGACTATACGAAGCCCCCAAAGCTATAAGTGTGGCTTGGGCAGTAGTCAATAGTCATATTAGCAGTACAACCATGTGGCACACTGGTACAAGCTCCAATGTTGACAATTAAGTGCTGGTGCTGAGAGCCGGAAACCACTGCTCAAATTAAGCACTGGAAACCGCTGAACAACAGTCCACCAAATATATAAACATGAGCAGTGCACGGCAAGGATTAGAGCCAGGCGTGTGGAACTTGCCCACATTTTGCCCACATTTGTTTTTCTGCCATTAGAGACTACTAGACATAGCTAAAGAGCCCAGGGACCCCCAGAGGGAGCGGGCGTTTGGTACAATGCCTTCTTGAGAGTCAGGAATAGCGGACAGTGTACACTGGGCACAGTGGCTCTACCCAAGTACTGACCCGCAGGAGACTGGCAAAGTCTGAAGATCATGTCCTGCATTTCATGGGCAATGGGTGCTGAGCACAGCGCATCCAGAGTCCCCCCATACACCAGCTACCTGTTCCATGAATGGATAGAGGATTTCATTTTGCATTCTAGAGGAAGGCATCACCGACAAAGATGAATAGATCACTGGGCATGGATCCATTGTTTAATTAAATGTTGGTGGACAAAATACTCCATTCCCAACCAATCGACATCTTGAAAGATAATCATTTCCTGAAGGGAACAGAGTGTGTGTCAGCAGTGAAACCGGTGATGCAACTGAAGATTAATATCTGGTCGTCTGTCCTACTCCTGCAAATCAGTTTTGCTTTTTTTGTGTGTCTTTTTTATGCAGTGCGGCGAAGGATTTTCTCTGAATGAAAATGGACGTTGTGCAGGTGAGCTAAAAAACCACATTCACTGTGCAGTCTTGTGTATCTATAAGTCACGTGGTGATTTTCTGGGTCCAGCACATGTCCCTATATTTTCTTCCTGTGATACAACCCCTACTGCACATTAATATTTAATAGTTATAGTACCTTCTGTTATGCATTATAAGGATATTGCAAGTCACAGAGTCCTGTGATCCTATAGAGGAATGAGGCTGAAGGCATGTTCCCTTTATAGGGCCATGGAACTCTGATATCATTTATTATACAGCAGAGGATATTTTATTCCTTATAGTTACACCACCCCCTTCCCACAAATTGCTTCAATCATTGGTGTTTTGCTTTTTGATATTTTTGCACATATAAAGAATAAAGAGTAGAATCTGCACTTCAAAATCAAACACAAAAAACTGTAATTTGTTGCAAAAAAGATATCAGAATCAAATTAATGTAAATCAGGTGATGAAAATGGTGTAACCCAGAATGTGTAGGAATGTGCAGAGTCTATCTTTACTTTCTTGACCATGTTGTCGGAAAATAAATATTTTGCCTTAAATATCCTTTCTGTTGATAACTGTTCGGTTTTAGAAAGGCAAATCAGAAGGAAGACAAGCCAGTTCTAGTTTTTGTTGCTTAAATTGCAGATGCAGTGATGTTCTGTGACCTTTCACCTTGGCTGCTGGCTCTAGCAGCAGGCAATATGAAAGTCACAACTCGATTAAAATAAGGAAATTAGAGACAGACTTTATACAGGGATAGCAGACTCCCATGTGTTACAATGTTTTACAAGTAATAAGAAAATTAGAGACAGCCTTTATACAGGGATAGCAGACTCCCGTGTATTACAATGTTTTACAAGTAATAAGAAAATTAGAGACAGCCTTTATACAGGGATAGCAGACTCCCGTGTATTACAATGTTTTACAAGTAATAAGAAAATTAGAGACAGCCTTTATACAGGGATAGCAGACTCCCATGTGTTACAGTGTTTTACAAGTGATAAGAAAATTAGAGGTAGCCTTTATACAGGGATAGTGGGCTCCCATGTATGTTTTACAATTCAGGCTGAAATGTGAGTCCATGCCCTCAATACCCCAATGTATGTAAACCCACTCCTGCCCAATTCAACTTCATATCCTGATCTAGCTAATATTGGGGACATGAACAGGGGTGGTGCGACTGGTGCCACCGCACCAGATGCTGAGTTCAGGTGAGCGAGGGGGGAGGGGCTCCGTGCTTGCAAGCATATCATGGTTTTAAAAGCACCTGCTACGGCCTTTTGCAATTTTCTGGCAACAAAAAAAAGGCAAGATAAGATAACTCCGGTGATTAATGTTCTTCCTAGAGAGGGATCAGAGTTTTGTCTAGTGAAAGTTTTGTCTCATCATAAGGTAGTGTTGAGGGTTAACGTGCCTGCTGCAAAGAACGTGTACCATGCAGATCACAAAGTGCATATAATGTAAATAGCTCAGTGGGTTACTGCTTTTGTCAGAGAGATCCTTTGTTACTTGCAGTTTATAAGTTAAAATTCTGGCATAGAACAGTGAGCTATTAACTGTCATCAAAGAGCTGTAGGTAAACTGCAAGGTATATATTAGAGCATTATAATCTTTCCCCAGTTTGTCATTATCCTAATGATGCAAGATGGGTTCACTTGAGCAGAAATAAATTCTTATTATTAAAGAGAACCCTCAACCATGATGTTACGTTTTAACTTCTGAGTTTGTGCTTTTCCAGACCAAACTATCCCGCCTCCCAGTATGGATGGCATGTTCCTCCTACACCTTGTAGTCCTCTGTCTTATGTAACATTTTCTATGCACTGATTCACACACACATGATTCTCTGTCTCTGTGTAATGTAAAGTGCTCTGATAACCTACACTGGTATGAGTGGCACTATAAAGCAGAAGAAATGCATGTGAGAGAGAAAGTGGTTATGGAGACGTAATGGGCACTTTTAAGGGTGGTAGTGAGGGAATCCGTAGCTAAGACGGTCGTTGGGGCGACAACAAACACTGTCGCACTGGGCACCACCAGCGCTAAATCCGGGCCAGCACATGAAAATGATTATCATGCTACCTCCCTTTATTGTAGGAGTACTTTTTAAGTGGTTGTGTTCAAATAAACTTGCCTCATTATAAGCATTATGTAAAATCATTCCTATGTCAGAACGAAGTGGCAAAAAAACAGCACCGCTATAATTCAATGTGTTGACATTAATAGAACATAGATGTAACTGGAGACCAACAGATGGTTGTACATCGATTGTGGATTCATAATTTTACATATTTTATCCTACTTATTTACAAATTTAAGCACCGAAGATTAAGAAATGTCTTCAGACTCGTGTCTTTTTTGTCCAGAGCCAGATTCGAACCAGTGTCCCTCTGTTGGTATTTGGAGGCTTTTCCACTATTGGACATCTCTAAACTCTGTTTATTAGTTGTGTCTTTTCTTTGCATGAATGCTAATGTGAGCTTCCTCTATCCTACATGAAAGGACTTTAACGCGTGGCTCATCGTAGCTGCCCTTTCAGCTCCGATAACAAACCGGTCCTAAATCCACCCCCGACCTTGAGTCCAACCTTGCGGCCGCAGTCGGTTCCTGCAGCCGCGCCGCATTCAATCAGCCGTCAGAGAGGGTGACTGCCGGGTGATTTAGTGGCGGTTGCCTTTGCTCACTGATTATGGTGTGGTCGCAGTTGTAGTAGAGCGGACAGGTTGTCAGGGCCGAGGAAATAAAGTGTGACAGAGTGCGGCTGCCGCGGCGCTGTGTGTTATATAGTAGCCGAAAGTAACTGATTGGTTGTAACGTGACATCGATAAATAAAGTGTTTCTTTAATGCATCAGGTGCCTCTATCTAACAGAGCACCTGAGACCCTTTAGCCGAGCCAAACATGTATTTTAAACCCCTGGCAACTTGTCAGGCATTAGTAGCTGCAAGACTGCCGCAGGCATTCAGTGGGGTTGGGGTTTATCTGCACAGTGGGGCCCCGCCAGGCCTTTGTCGCATGATCCCATTAAATGTGGAGCTTGGGGAGTCAAAGGTCTGCACAGCACGTGTGTTTAGAAAGGAGACCCCAGCAGTGAACAGTAATGGCTACTTTGACTTTGCAGTTTGAAATTGTTAGTGTGAGGTGTGGCTGGTCTCGTTCTTGGAAATATGTCCTGTCTTGTCCAGTGCTCCTGAGTGAGCCTATGGTCGCTTAGTCAATTAGCATGGGCTTTTACACTTGTAGTTTGCAGCAGTCGTTTCCCAAGTAATGCTCTCGGAGGTAGTCTAAGATAAGAAATATGACATTCATTTGAATAAAACTCATGCCTACTTGCTGGATTTTTATTTGAATAATTGAGAACACAGAGACTAGGTTTTTGGTTGGGGGGGGGGTCTTTCGTGTGTCACTAGTGTGAGGTTGCTAGTCTTACAAACCAAGAAAATATTAAAAGCTATTTCTTTGATGCAACCCAAAGGGCAAGTTAGTTTTCAATGACCAGGAGTGTGCATTTAAGTACCCAGCTTTCCTGTGGGCAAAGGTCATCTTAGTATTCAGTCTGGTTAGGTTTTTTTTTTGATTTGCAGTTTAGTGCAAACTCGACCGAAGGTATTGGAGCGCTTTACATGAGCACCAGTTACTTCACACAAGGACAAATTCATTTGTGGTGGGCACTGGAGATTAAGTGGTTTGCCCAGAATCACAGGATGTGGAGCCGACGCCGAGACTCAAACCTGGTTTCACACTTCCAAAGTTGACAACTCGTGCCACATCTTCTCGCCTGTCATGTAACGAACAGACCTGACCTGTCTCTGTCTATAGTGGGTAAGGTTTGTATAGCACCTTACAGTTCCATGTCAGAAACTGAGGGCAGAAATATCACCCTACAAAAATATTGTGCGTAAATTATAGACTACCAAAATATTGTGAAGCTAAGTATACGAGATACGTTTATGTACATAACCATTGATTTGCTATTCCTGAATCAGCATCCATGTACTTTGAAAATAATCTATCCCCAAGGTACACACATGAGGAGTTAAGTACAGCACACCTGTACCTACATATCTATGTTCTTCCCATTATAATATTTTGGTAGTGAAAATGTAGGTAACGGCAGGTTTGGAGTACGATATTTGGTTTTTAATTTCCTGGTACTATCAGCCGCAGTCCGTGCAGGTAACATCGGTGGGGCGGTGGTGCGGTGCAAGGAAGAATTTCGAGGGACAATGCAGAGGGAAAATTAATTATTTATTTAATTTTCCCTCTCCATCGTCCCTCAAAATTTCCCCTTTCCGGGCCCCACCGCCCCACCACTGTTACCTGCATGGACTGTGGCTGGGTACTATATCCACACTTTGGCATTCATGAGAAAAGAGATGCCATGTTTTCTTCCTGAAAGAGACCATGGTGCCAATTACGATCCGGTAAAAAATTTCCCCGTCCGACTCGTATCCGGTCTTTTTACCGTACGAATCGTACAAGTGCCGTACAAACTGCCAATCACGATTCGCATGGTAAAAAGTCCATACGAATCGCATTGGGAATACTTCTCCACACGTCCTCGGGTCGGAAAAAGTGTCCGACACGTCCCCGGACGATTTACCGTACAAATGTGAAAAGTGAAGTCCGACCGCGGAATCACGATCCATCCCGTGCGTCCGATGACACAACCGTATGGAAAAAACACCGTCCGCACCGAACTCCCATAGCAACCATGGAGACATGTGCCCGCATACGCGCCCAACACCCCCCCCAGCCCCCGTGAGTACGCGCTGACCCCCCCGTGTATGTACGCGCCGACCCCCCGTGTATGTACGCGCTGACCCCCCCGTGTATGTACACGCCGACCCCCCCGTGTATGTACGGTGCGTACCCCCCGTGTATGTATGGTGCGTACCCCCGTGTATGTATGGAGCGTACCCCCGTGTATGTATGGAGCGTACCCCCGTGTACGTACGAGTCGTACCCCCGTGTATGTACGGTGTGTACCCCCGTGTATGTATGGAGCGTACCCCTGTGTATGTATGGAGCGTACCCCCCGTGTATGTACGAGTCGTACCCCCGTGTATGTACGGTGCGTACCCCCATGTATGTACGGTGCGTACCCCCCCGTGTATGTACGGTGCGTACCCCCGTGTATGTATGGAGCGTACCCCCCGTGTATGTACGGTGCGTACCCCCCGTGTATGTATGGAGCGTACCCCCCGTGTATGTATGGAGCGTACCCCCCGTGTACGTACGAGTCGTACCCCCGTGTATGTACGGTGCGTACCCCCGTGTATGTACGGTGCGTACCCCCCGTGTATGTACGGTGCGTACCCCCGTGTATGTATGGAGCGTACCCCCGTGTATGTACGGTGCGTACCCCCGTGTATGTATGGAGCGTACCCCCCGTGTATGTATGGAGCGTACCCCCCGTGTACGTACGAGTCGTACCCCCGTGTATGTACAGTGCGTACCCCCCGTGTATGTATGGTGCGTACCCCCGTGTATGTATGGAGCGTACCCCCGTGTATGTATGGAGCGTACCCCCGTGTACGTACGAGTCGTACCCCCGTGTATGTACGGTGCGTACCCCCCGTGTATGTATGGAGCGTACCCCCGAGTATGTATGGAGCGTACCCCCCGTGTACGTATGAGTCGTACCCCCGTGCATGTACGGTGCGTACCCCCATGCACAGGGGTACGACTCGTACGTACACGGGGGGTACGCTCCATACATACATGGGGGTACGCTCCATACATACACGGGGGGTACGCTCCATACATACACGGGGGGTACGCACCGTACATACACAGGGGTACGACTCGTACGTACACGGGGGTACGCTCCATACATACACGGGGGGTACGCACCGTACATACACGGGGGTACGACTCGTACGTACACGGGGGTACGCTCCATACATACACGGGGGTACGCACCGTACATACACGGGGGTACGCACCGTACATACACGGGGGGGTCGGCGCGTACATACACGGGGGGGTCGGCGCGTACTCACGGGGGCTGGGGGGGTTCGGCGCGTACTCACGGGGGCTGGGGGGGTTCGGCGCATACTCACGGGGGCTGGGGGGGTACGGCGCGTACTCACGGGGGCTGGGGGGGGTACGGCGCATACCGGGGCCCCAATTCCACTCGCATCGCGGCGTACTTCGCTTTTCCGGCACTTTTTGGGTGCTGTAAAAATATTGCCGTCCGGACCACTGTCGGTTCGAATCGTACTTCCTGGTTCGTGAAACGCTGCCTGAGAGCGTCCCGGCGTCACGTCAGCGCTTTCCCCGGATCACATTTGTATGTATCTTTTCGTCGGTCGGTGTTTTGTACGACTCGTACGGAAATGGTGTTTCCGTGCGAATCGTACTTGCATGTTCGTGAAGTTTTACAACCGGGTACGAGTCGGACGGAAAAAAGCCTCCGTCCGACGGTTCGTACCCGGTTTTTACCGGATCGTGATCGGCACCGATGTGTTCGACAAAAACCTCTATTTTTCAGAGGCAATCCCCAGCATAATGTGTCAGACTTGTTCCAGAGAGAACCAGCCTGGTATACTCGGCACTGGTGGAAGAGCTCTTGCTTCTCAGAATCTTGTTTAGTCCTCATGTCACCCTTTTGAATCACAGCAGGGAATATCCAGGATTGAGAGATAAGAGTAATTGTTAAATGCCAAGATATATGTCAGTGTGTGCTACAGCTGCATAAATGTTATATATATATATATATGTTTTATTTTCATATATTATACACTATGAGCCCAGTCACAGCGATGACAGTGTTACACTGTGAATGGGCTAGGTAAGCAGATTTAACATGGGGTCTGTGGTGAAATGCACAATTGTGTAAGCACAAATCATTAGTTCTCAATAGCTTTTTATCATCATAATCTAGTTCCAAGAGAGTTAATTTGAAATCACAAACTGAAAGATGACAATGCATTTTAAATTTTCAATTTCCAGATACAGATGAGTGTATCCAGTTCCCATTTGTTTGCCCGCGGGATAAACCGATCTGCATCAACACCTATGGAGGATACCGATGCCGCCCGAACCGCCGGTGCGGCCGTGGGTTTGAGCCCAGTGAGGATGGTACGGCGTGCATTGGTGAGTTACTTTGCTGATGGTGTGGGTGACTCTGTCTTGCACTGATTTCCGTCATGATCTTGTGATAGACCGACAGCTTACTAACTTTGCTTTCACCACACTTTGACACCTGACTCCGTCCAATGAATATTAAACCATAAAATTTGATGGAGTTTGGATGAGAGTTGGTGAGCTGTCAGTGACTGATTCAAATTTTATATCTATATTATTTAGGAACACCTTGCATTCTGCATCTTCTAAAAACAAAGCTGAAAGGCCACAAGTGCCCTTCTTTCCCCTTCAGTGACCAGACATCCTATTTATACTAGTGTTTGACCTAGTGTCCTTAGTATGGTTTCCCCTGACTTTTTGCTTTCAGATCTTTTGTTTTTGATGGAATGCTGGACTTCATTTTTGCTGGTTTAGAGTCTCTGCACACTTTTTTCACTACTATTCGGTACTAAGGTGCAAGTGCTCCTACTGTAAATTGTGTTGTGATTGGTTTGCCATGATTAGTATAGTTGATTTACTAGTAAGTCCCTAGTACAATGCATGTATGTGCCCAGGGCCTGAAAATCAAATGCTACTAGTGGGCTTGCAGCACTGGTTGTGCCTCCCACACAAGTAGCCCCTCAAAGGTTTCTCAGACCTGCCACTGCAGTGTCTGCACACAGTTTTTACTGCCATGTCGACCTGTCAAATGCACCCACTTGCCAGGCCTTAGCCTTTCCTTTTCTTTTATGTAAGTCACCCCTAAGGTAGTCCCAAGGTAGCCCCATGGGCAGGGTGCAGTGTATGTGAAAGGAAGGACATGTGGTAGTGTGTTTTACATGCCCTTATAGTGAAATACTATGCATTTTGTATTTCACTATCGAAAGGCTGTTTGTCTCATAGGTTAACATGGGAGCTGCCTTGTAACATCTTACAAGTGTAACTTTCCATTGGGACAAGATGGAGAAAATGAGTTTAGGCTCTCTGAACTCAGAATTTAGTAACACATATTTTAAGAAAGGAGGTTTTTAAATTGTGTGTTTGAAAATGCCACTTTTAGAAAGTGGGCATTTTCTTACATAACCATCCTGTGTGCCTCTGCCTGTTTGAGTATTCACCGTCTGGTTTTGGAGTGACAGAAGCTGGGAATATGCATTCACACTAGACAGTCACAAGGGGGTTGAGGTGTGTCCTGCCTTTCCTGGGTGACTCATAACCATTTAGAGTGGTGGGAGGAGTTTTCACTAGCATCTGAATATACTGTGTCTGCTCTGCACAATGCTGCCTCCACCTCCTGTAGTGAAGCTGGACCAGGGAGGACAGAACTGGTTTTCACCAGACTCAGAGACTTTCTGCCTATAACTTCAAAGGGAAAAGTAGTATAAATATTGGGGCGACCCCATAACTTTAGAACTCGTTTGGACTAAGGAACCTACCAAGAAGAAGAGTTGGAGAAGCTGTGAGGAGGAACCACCACTTTGCTGTATACTTTGCTGTGTTGGCCTGCAGTGACTGCTTCTGTCTTGGGCAGTGAAAGGACTGGACTTTCTGCAACATATTTTCCTCAGTTTTTCCAAGGGCTTGAGCTAGAG
This sequence comes from Triturus cristatus, assembly GCF_964204655.1. NCBI lineage: Eukaryota > Metazoa > Chordata > Amphibia > Caudata > Salamandridae > Triturus > Triturus cristatus. Next base: position 535,839,462 of record NC_140580.1, read on the forward strand.
CTTACACCCTGTTCAAGAAGTCTCAGGAACAGCAAAGACTTCAAGATCATCTGCTTCCAGCACTGGGAACTGTGTGTTTTGTGCTACAACAGAAAAAAAGCAACCCAACGCCATCAACAATGCCACTGCTGGCTCAGTGACCTGTTTGCACCGCAGAAGGGACCACTCCGCTTCGCACTGCAAACCTGGTCTCACTGACGAAGCCACCTAATGCCGCCACCGAGCCGGTGCTTGCACCGTGACCTGAGGACACCGCACTTCACAACGTCTCACTTCACATCGCCACCCTGGTATCCCAGATGATGACACTCCACACTGGCATCATCACAGCTGTCTGCAGCATTGTCTGGGGGCACCGCTCATAATTTACTTGACGCATAACCCCGTACCACACCGCAGCCTTTGTCCACTGAAGCTGGCACCATCTACTCCAGATCGTCTGCCGATGACAGCACTTCAGCAACGAAGACGCCACTGCTTGTACCATGATCTGCCAGCACCACAACGAGCCCCGCCCCGCTTCCCACCACAGCCCTGCTTCACTGATGCCGCTGGACGCCATCACCGAGCTGCTGCCTGCATCACGACCTGAGGGCACAGCTCCACTTCACACCACAGTCCCGATGCCTGTTGATACCAGTGCTCCTGACTTCAACCTCACAGTGTTCGATCCACAACACACCGGCCTCTGGGGCCGACGCCTGCTGACGCTATATTTTGTATTTTGATTACTATATGTTGTATTTTTATCGTTTTGGTCTTTTTTACACAGATAAATATTGGCTATTTTTCAAAAACTAGTGTGATGTCCTTCTGTGTCCCTGCCAGGTAATGAAGCTGCTTTTACCAGTTCAATACCTGCTCCCTGGCTACATACAGTGCCAAGACCCCTCTGCATTTGTGCGCTCTACAAGTCTATTACCTACTTACTTACTTACTGTAGTGTTTTCACTGGATTACTGTGTGTTATGTGCAAATGCTTTACACATTGCCCTTGAGATATGCCTGACTGCTTGTGTCAGGGAACCAAGGGGGTGAGCAGGGGTTATTTTAGAAGTGTAATCCCCTTACCCTGAGTAGAAGGGAGGGTCCCTACTTGGACACGGTACGTACATCTGCCAACTAGAGAGCCCCACTTCTAACATTAGTGTTCCGCAATTTCCACATTCTGCTATATCTGAAGTTCTTGTCACACTCTAGGAAGTTTTTGAGCCCATTCAATGAGGCACATTTCCAACGAGTACAGGTTGAAAGTTCAAAACCTTGATTCAGAAAATCTAAAGTCTGAATCAAAAAGTGAAAATCCTATAGTTCGAAAATGAACAAAGTCAATTTATTGGAAATTAGATTGAAAGCCTATATTTTTCCCATTTAATGTAATGCATTTTGTTTTCAGATGTAGCCCGTCATGTTATACCATAACCCTACCACCTACTGACCATAACGAAAGCCTTATTACCTACTAAATTTTACGTACTCTTCCCTTAATCCACTCCATCTGACTGAAATGCTACTCCCATCAATTCTCCCCAACCCTGAGCATAACACTAGGCCGAAACTTAACCCACACTTTCACCCTGAAGCTAACCTTAGCCCCAGACCAAGACTTCATCCTAATCCTACCCTAACTTTGTCTCTGATGATTACCATAAACTTTACCAACACCCGAGGTCTAAAACACATTCAGTTATATAATGTTCACAGAGATTTGTATTACCATCCTTACTTTTACCCTAACCCTTACCCTACCCCTTACCATGCTCGTACCCCGGAGCTAACCTTAACCTTTCACTTACACTAACATCTTCATAACTCCCATCTGAACTCTAAACTTCGCCCTAATTTTTCCCCTTTCCCTAAATTAGACAAATGATGCCAAAACAAAATGTAAATGTAAATGTCTTCACTCTTTGTGGACTCAAATTTAAACACACAAGTGTTTGCTTTTCATAACTTTTTAACTAATACCAGTCCCAGAATCCTCCTTGTTTCATACTTTAACCCGGTGTCTGAAAATGCACACTTTGAAAAACATTCCAGGTAATTGTTGGACTACAGATTATATTATATTGCACTGACACACCACTTATTGCCTAAAGGAACATGCTTCACATTTCTGCTTGAATGAGGATGGTCTTGTTAACAAAACACTCTGAACTGAGTACTATATATACGCCCTAAATAATAGAATAGTGTCCAATAAATCTTGTGAAATGTTAGACCAGCTTTAAAATATTTGACCTTTCTTTGCATAGTGTGTACCCGGTGGAGGTGGGAGGGGGGATCATTTTAAATTACCCTGGAGGGTGGTCCAACAAGGTCACGTGGATGGCCGGGGCTCTACCTACTCTGCCTCCTCCCCCCAATGGCATACCATCTGCCCTGCTTTGGTAGTGAGCCGCGTTATGGTGTGTTCTGGAATCCAGATTTTGAAGGCAGCCTAACACAGTGTAGGACTTTCTGCGAGGCTGCCCTGGTCTCAGGTGACCTCACCCTCGTGCATTGCCTCCCATTGGGATAGACTGCAGTGGGATACAGTGTCCTACGGGGGTGGGTGTCTCAGGGCCTCACCTTTTCGAAGCTTGCAGTCTTGCCTCTGCAGGAGATCTCCCAGCTCCTCGCCCTCTTGTGCATTATCCGCATGTACAAGAGAGATGGATTGATGTCCGGCGCAATGGACATCTGTACAAAGGCCGGTTGGAACCAGCCCAGGAGGGTGTTCTTTTGTCCATGGCCATTGCATGAGCTGATCAGGCAGAGATGTCATTGGATGTGCCTGTACAAGCTTCAGCAGCGCTGGATTGCAGAATCCCTCGTGACCAAGAAAGGTGCTGCGCGCCAGTTCAGCGGAGTCTTGATTCCAGGGCCTAGGTCTGCCTGACTGTTCTCACTGCCACACTAGGACCAAGTCTGGTGCCCCCATACCTGATTCTGATGGGAGGCCACTGAGAGTACATGTCAAAGAAGAGCGCCCTGCCTACTGTGAGTCAATGTTGGACTGCACCCTACGCAGGAGGAGACCCCGCCTGGAAGAACGGGCTTGTGAGCCCAAATGTCTGTCATCACTAACTAGGATGTAGCTCGAGAGTTCTGTTATCATTTGTATAAACACTCTTTTACTTATATTATACGTATAATATTTGGGTATGTGTTCATTAGCATAATTTGTTTTGTTGGAAATTCAAGCTCTGACCGAAATGGTAGCTTTATTGAGTTATGTATGTGTGTTTTGTTGAGTTCCTTTTGTTGGTACCTTCCTCCCCCCACACTTGAGTACTAAAAGAATGTAGTTGGTAATCCATTCTGGGCCCGATAACATATTGAGCCCAATGTCCCAGTGATAAATTACTCCACTTATTACAAGTAAAACGTAGTAACCCCTCCATGTCTGTGGACCATCCACAGGTCCCATCTGAACCATTGCCCCCCCCCCCTCCCCCCATACACTCGAAAACCAGCGCTAAACCAAGTGCACGGTCATTAAGGAAAGTGATAAATATATTATTAGAAAGCTAATCACTGCTTTCAGCTGGGACCTCAGTAAATATGTCTCACAATACATCCTCTTAAAACTAATGTTGCCTCATTCGAATTACACTATTACTTACACAATTATTAAAAATGTAAATTCCCTTCACAAATGACAACATGAGCTGCATTACACAAGGAGCCCCGGGGATGCCACGTGCGTGTGTGCCTGATTCTCTCCACAGCCCTTTCTGTAATAGGCAATTTCAAAGGAGGTTTCTGAAGGAATATTTTGCCTATGTGCCTGCGTGGTATTATAGATGCGGGTGCAGAGGCAAAGGAGCCGTCAGGAGGCACACTGTGTACCACAGGAAAGGTGGCGGCCAGTTAGTGCATTAGTTAAGGGTGTCCCTTAGAAGGGGGAAAAAGGATCTCATGGACCCCCATACCATCTCCATGCAGGTGGTTGCAGTAACTAACGGCACCCATCCGCAGGGGATCTCTGCCCTGCTTTGCAACTGAGACCAGTTTGCTGCCTGTGTAGTGAAATGCGGACTGGCAGCTTCAAACTGACATTCAGCCTTTCACCAATGCACAGCCCCAAAGGAAGACCCTTGATTGTTACTGGGCTCTGGGCAGCATATTAACTGTAACACGGTGCACCGACCTGGTCTGTTGCCAGCACACCCAGTTAAAGGTGCACTGCAGACAGGCCGGAGCAGTGAATCCAATGCATAACATGAGCCCATATGTTTCAAGTGCCAACTCCTAATTAGAAAGCTACCCTATGTCTTATAATATTAATAAACAAGCGGAGGCAACAGGATTTTCATGAGAAGGCAGGCAGCGATCTGTATAGTGATAAATGAGTATTGGCAAAACTTTTTTGAGAGACAACTTGAACATCTTTGAAATTCTCAGTATCTTATCATTCGTTCCCTGGGTGTTTTTCTCTACTTTGCAGCTGAAAAAACTTTGTTGTCGAGTCGTTCCGTTTTTAGTTGTGTCTTTTGTCCACTTCCTTTAAAACGGTGGTAAAAATATTGATTAATATTTTGCTGTTAATTAATGAGCGGTGGGTTGTCTTATACTTCCAGAAATAGGACATTATTTGCCATTTTCCATTCTTGAGTATTTAAACGAATAACATATGAACATTTCATGAGATAAAAAAAATGTTTTGTAAACTTTGTTGTTCAATCATTTTTCCAGATTTTTATTTTTATGTAAACCAGGTGAAAAGCAGAATAAAAGTATTTGACTCACAAGTCTACCATTATCCTTGCTGGAGCTCTTCCTTACACCAGTAAACCCAAACCTCATAACTTCACTGTCATCACCCTAGGATGCCCTGGGGATGTACACTCAATGCACCTCTTAGTCTCCACATTTCCGGGAACCATAAACTTACTGTGATAAAGCGCATTGACTGCACATAAAACTGTGTAATATTGTCTTATATAAAATTGTCAAAATGAGGGGTAAATTGGCCAAGATGGCGGTTGCGCTTTAGACTGACTCCTGTCTGGATAGCTACAATCATCCTGCCTGACAGTGCTTTTTGTCCCGCCCCCCCCCCCCCCCCCCCCCCCCCGCAGCACTGCACGCAGCGGGTGCTTTCAGGGGTTCTGCCCGTGTCTCGCAGCAACGAGGGTGCCAGGACTCTGCAGGCAAAGAGCCAGGAACGAGATGGCAGCCACTTGACAACTGTGAGGCTGAGTGCGGTGCGTCATTTGTCCATACCTGCGGCACCCCCCGCCCTGAGCTCGCACTGTTGGAAGTGGGCATTTGGGGCTTGGTGTAACCCGGCAGTGATTGCGGGTGGGACTTCTCAGCCCCCTTGAACTGTGGCAGTGAGGGAGGAGCCGAATCAAAGATGCCAGCCATCCTCTTCTTGGGACTGGTGCCATGACAAGACTGTTGCCAAGGGCAGTGATTCTGATCATCTCAGGGTCCATGCGGTGATGACCGTGGGCAGGAGGCAGCACGGAAGACAGCCCCCAGGTGAGGCCTCTGTTGTGGGACTCTCTCAGCTTGATGTGCAGAAGGGGGGCCACCCGGGTGGCTGCAGCAGGCTCCCTGGGATGGAGTGCGACATGCCCTGTAGCTATGGGTTCCCCCCCGGGATGGCAGTAGCCCTCTGGGGTGCGGTGCAGGGACCAGATGCAGGGTTAGATGCCAGTAGTGAAGTGGTGGTGCCCCCCCCCAAGATCTTCCCACATGGAGAGGCTTATCAATTTGCTGCCAGTTCATTGAAGGATGGTTGTGGAGGCCATCTCTCTCCTCCCCCTTCCTGGTGAAGACTTGTGATGTCCTGTGTTTTGGGGTGAAGGATTCCCCCCACCTGGACTGAGTGCTGGAGGGCTGCTGCTATGCAGCGTGCCCTATCCTAGTCGGCATTGCGGGAGAAGGAGGCTGGTGGTGTGGACCGGTATACTCTGGAGAACTCCCGTCCAGATCAGTGGCAGGGGGGTACTTATGGACCGGGAGTGACCATAGGTCTGGAGCCAGTGAGGCAGTAGGGAAGTGAACCAATTGAGGCAATACCTATTCTCCACTGAGCTGCTGTGGACTTGCGCTCAGGATGTTTGTCTGGTGTGAGCAGGGGCATCGGCGGGAAGGTGGAGACCCCTACCTGGACCCTGATCTCCCCTCAATCAGACTCCTGAGCCACAGTGGCACCTCCCCAGAACGGACTGCGCAATGACCATGCTGGATGTTTGTGCTGTCTTGGGGCAAGCGGGCCAGCTGGAGTGTGCCTCTGCTCTCCCAGAACTATAGCAACTTTTTAGGTAGGGATGAGGCATGACAAGCCACACCCTGGTGAAACCAGCCCATACCAAAATCGCCCAATGCACCAAACCTACTCTGAATACTCAGGGGAGACGTGGAGGCAACTCCTCCCGCCTCCATTGGCTCACAGCATGCATACCTGGCAGTAATCCTTAAAGCGATTCAGTACTCCAGGGATGCGGTAGAGGCTGAAGTGGTTGGTGTCTCAGTTGATATCTCCTTGCTACGCCAGGACCATCACAAGGTGCCGGAGAGGGTGAAGGAGGTAGAGGCCCAAGTCTCTACGGTCAAGGGTAACATGGTGACCCTCAAGCGACAGGTCTCCAGGTTGATGTCCATGACGGCTACCCGGGAGGACCAAGCAGCTAATGCTGAGAACATGTCCAGGAGAAACAATCCGTGCCTCTCTGGGTTGCCAGAGGGGGTGGAGGCCTCTGTGATGGATGGCTTACTGGAGCAGTGGTTCCAGTCCTGAGTCTCGCTGGATAATCTGTCCCTTTGATTAGTGGTGGCAGAAGCACATTGAGCCCTAAAGAAAAGACCTCCTTTGGGGGCTTCTCCCCTCCCCATGATATCTCATATACTCAACTACCGGCGATCGAGACGTCATCCTTCAAGAGGCTTGTAGTCAACAGGAGCTGCATTACCTCAATACTAAGATCATGATCTTCTCGGACTACTCCTGGTTGGTCCAACAGCTGCACCACTCATTCGAAGACATTAAGCAGAAACTCTGGGCACTTAAGAGCCAATACATGCTTTTCTTCCCTGTTTCCCTAAAAGCAATCTTTAACTCATCCACATATTTGTTTGACACTCCAGAACAAGCATGGGAATGGGGAGCAGAGCAGCGGCCACTCCAGATGACTGGAAATAGGGGTTTAGAGGAGTAAGGGCAGTGTAGCATTCTCTGGGCCCCCTGCTCAAGTGCCACGTGAGGAAAAGATGCCCTTCTTAGAGGGGCCCACTGTACCAGTGCAGAAGACAGGGATTACTGAGCCCATCTTGTACAGGGAGAGCCCCGGGATGCCTGGACCCTGAGGTATCACTCTCTGATAACCGGGCTATCTTACAGACTCAGGCTATTGAAACTGACACGCTCGCTTGAGCCCCAATGAGCACTGCACTGTGCAATTAACTAGTTATGGATATCCGACATCCGCTGTGGACATACTTCTCAATGGTGGTGCAGTATCTACAAATGCTCTGTTGCGGGGTGGGTGGGAGGGGGATTACGGAATGTTTTTATAGAGTTTGTGTGTGATTCTGCTGATTCCTTGCATTTATCAGATTTTGCTGTCAGACATCAGAATCCTTCCAATGGGCGAATGGGAGCCTCAATCGGATTTCAAAACCTGTCTACTAGTTGATCAATGTTTACTTATTGGGCGATTGATGCTTCAGGGTTGGAAGTATGGGGTGGAGGGGTGTTGGGGGAGGGGTTATTGTTTTCTTTTCGTTTGTTGTTCTCTGTTTCCTTTTTAGTCTCTCACCGCGAATGTCATTGACCACAGACATTCACCTACACACACTAGGCTCCATGAGGCCATTGAACGTCTTCTTCCCTGGACCTAGAGCAGATTCACTACTTTCCAGTTCTGCCCACTAATGGTTAAGGTTGTTTCCTGGAATATGAACTGTCTACTTGACCATATCAAAAGATTGGCGTTGCAGCCAATAAAGTGGTATTGGCCAAACATGGTCATGCTTGGCAGTTCGGACTGGACTGTTCCCATGAGACACAGGGTCAAGACTGATTTGCTTATAGCTGGGTCTGAACTGAGGTGGCAAAGTGAGCTTTAGAATGATGAATTCAACCCAGATCTGTGACTGGGGGTGAGTGTCTGAAAAGTTTCAGCGCTCCGTCCAACATCTCCTTGTGTTTGCTTTGTTCGCCCTAAGTTGGCAGGGTATGCACAGACATGGGTCCCTTGCTCACTTTTCCACTGGATTCAAGCTAGCCTGGCTGATGAAAGGTGTTACCCAGAAACCAGTCCCAGGAAGCTTCTTTCCGGTTCAGGGAAGACCTGGCTTGGCAGTTCGGGCTGGACTGTTCCCATGAGGCAAAGGGTCAAGACTGATTTGCATATAGCTGGGTCTGAACTGAGGTGGCAAAGTGAGCTAAAGAATGATGATGGATTCAACCCAGGTCTGTGACTGGGGGTGAGTGTCTGAAAAGTTTCAGCGCTCCATCCATCATCTCCTTGTGTTTGGCATGCTCCAGAAGACACACTTTTTAGGTTCACACTGCGCTTTCCTTGGCTGGTTTGGGTATGATCAAATCTTTCACGTCAGCTTCTCTAAAGGTTCAAGGGGAGGGGGAGTCGAGATCCTGCTGCACAAGTCCTTCCTATTAGCAGTGTCCTCCTCCCACTTTGACTCACAGCGAAGATTCCTAGGGATTGAGGGCCATCTGGAAGCTAAGCACTATAATTTCTTATCATACGTCGCCCAGCAGATGTTACACTCACCATTACAGGCACTTCGAACTCTTGTGGTGGTCCTTGCCCCGGAAACCACCCTGATGGGTGTATTTTAATATAGTCCCAGACCCAACATGAGACATTTCTGAGGCCCCTTGGCTGTGCCGGACGCTGCACTTCACCCAGCTAACTTCATGGGTGGGCTCCATGGTCCTGTGTGACCCGTGGAGATCGTGGATCCCCTCATAGAGGTCCTATAACCATGCTTCTGCAGCACACAAAACAGAGTCCAGAATAGATCAGATCTGGCTCCCAGCGGGTGATCTCCTCACACTGCAGTCCATCAGGTCTTGCCATATGGTGTTTCTGATCACCCTTCCTCTTAGATTTGGGAATCAATCGGGGTTCACTTAGCCCAATGTGGCACCTTATTGCATGCCATTTGATGGACCAAGACTACGCCGACTTTATTGAGGAGGAACTTTTTTGAAACTAAATTGTATATTGGTGTACTCTGCAGAGACCCAGTGAGAGGTAAGCAAACCCATCTTGAGGGATCTGATCAAAGGGTACGTGTGGAGGAAGGAGTCACGCCACTTGGAGCAAATAATGGAGTTGGAAGCTCAGATCCTCGATTTGGAGTGGCGGGCCCATGGTCATGCCCCTGAAAAAACACTGAACGGCAGCTGGCGCTGGCTAGAACTAACGTGCAACAGGTTTCCCTAGAAGAGGCACGGTAGTGCTGGAGATCATTGATCCAACGGGTCTATGAGTATGGAGATAAGTCCAGTAAACTACTTTAGAGGCTGGTGATCCATGAGGTCTCAAATAGGATGATGCCGGCCATTTGTGACCCTTACGGAGCCCTCTAAGAGGGTATGCTAGTCTTCGTGGCTTACTATCGAAGCTTATATGGGGCGATCCCTGTACCCCCGCAGGAGGGCGCATCCCCACTGCTATGGGATGTCACTCTGATTCCTCGTTCCTTAGCCAGAGACCCTGACAAAGCACTCACAGCAGAGGAGATATGCATGCCCTCTCTGATCTCAAGTCTGCAAGTCCCCCACCGTTTAGAGTCCACACTGATGAAGAAAAACTGAACGCTTTATGCATTATCTATCCCACAAAGTTGCTAATCCAGTCCCAGGTGCAGCCAACAATACTAACATCCTTCAGACAATCAAAAAGAATCTGTTGGTTCATGGTATCCTAGCAGCAGAAATATCCAGCAAAAATAATGTTGCTTGAAGGCTGGCAACTGCACATTTAAGTAGTTCAACCAGGGCTTACACCACTACTACTTCAGTGCTGCCACGTGCCCTGAACCCACCTTGGGTGGAACGTAGAAGATTGGTATGCTACACAAAGGCAGTCACGAGATGGAAAAGTGCAAATAACAATACTACCACATGGACTTAAGTAAAATAGAGCTAAAGGGATGGTCTTATGCTTGTGAGGCTCTTCATCAGTTCATGTTCTTTGACCAGATTCCCTTCAAGGTCAACTAACCCCAATACATTTGATCCAGCGTAAGCGGTATAAGTATTTCAAATTCAACTTCCACTTCACTTCTCACTCATCTATCGCTCTTACTGCACTGGGCCCACTACTGTTAAATGGATTTCAGCATTACCTTTACCACAGAGGTGAATAGTCCTCCGATGGAACTTTCTCCGCCAATAGGAGGGTTGGGTATTAGTTTATCCAAAATATCAAGGTTAGCCACCCAATGAGGACCATTAATTGGGACCCAACTCTCAAGTTTGAAACTAGATTCAAATAAACTACTCCCAGGACCACACTGTAAAAACAAAGTATCTCAATAAGGAAACCCAACCTCCTAAAGAAATTAAGTCTAACCAAAATGATCCAAACTAAAAGCTCTGCTACTGCGACACAAAGTAAAAGAAATTAACCTTGATATTTGGAAAAGATTCGCTGACTTCACCTTCAACGCATTTAGATTAAGTGAGTAATTCAGTACAGTTTCAATTAAATATGCACAGGACACAATGATAGACAGGCAATTTAGATAGTTTGCTATTGTATTAATGTTCCAAAATGTATACAAATAAGCAGCTTCTTATGCATTTCAGTCAAGAATATTTAAGCATGTAGTACGAGACCGCACATTTAGTAAGAAGTTCACATCAAAAGGATATTGTAAATAAACATCATTATATGAGATTACAGGCTTTTCTTTTATAGTCCTTATAACACCTTAATGATGTGGTATCAATCCACTAGTCAGTCCATCGTATAATTAGTATGTGTGTAGTCACAAAATACACTTAGTTACTCCTACATTCTTTCCCAAGCATTTCATGAGAACTACTTGGCTTTTCTGGCCTCAAACGTTTGTCAATGGTAAGAAAATATCAAATGTAACAGTCTCTGGCACTGGGTGAGAGTTGACTTTCTCACCAAGCCATTGCACTAAGAACTTTGAAAGAATGTCCTTTGTATGTATACTGAAACATGCACAGAACAAATAAAGCAAAATTTGCAAAAATGTCAATTAATTTTTATGCTTGCTAAGGGAAAATTGCAGCTAAAAAACATAACACTTCTAAAGTTTAAAAATGCATACATCAACTCTAAATGAATTAAACTGAATTGGAATCAAATATAATGCATCAAATAATTATTTCAAAATAAAAGAAGAGTAATAAAGGTTTCACCAATGTATTATTACATGAAATAGATTAACATTGGCTATGGTTTACTGCCACAAATTTGTCAACAATCACACATGTAAATTATTCTTAAAAAACGTTTTACCAAAATAGTTTCTTCATTATTAAAAAATCATTAAGGTCTCTACTATCATCAATGTAAGTTTCAACTTCATAGCTAATTTTATCCTAAAATTGCAACAAGGGTGATTTATAATGTTTTTGCAATGAAAGGCAATAGAACTGTTGGAAGTCATCATTAAATCCATTAGTTGTCATCAGTAATAATAAAACATCATTTCATGAGAAATCTTGTTATGAAAATCTATTAATAAGCATACTAACTATTTAGAAATATATTTTCATTTTTTAACTCTTACAGTACTGTTACTTCGTTTGTCTCTTTTATTGTATCACTTCGTCTATATTGTGTAATGTGCACTCTCAGGTTTTTGTGTCTAAATCAGTAATGTGTCATGTAATCTGAATTTGAAATATTAGCTTTATTACATTGATGGAATGCGATAGAGCAGGTGTACTCCCTGAAAAGATGTTATTCATATAAAACACTCTTCTCACAATTGGTACCTTGAGAGTTATCTGCCATTATTGATTTTGCAAGAAGGAGTGAGTGTTATAGTCCGTTTTGTTCTAAAAACTATACATTCATTCATACAACCTACTGGACAGACGTATGTCTAATTCCAAAAAAAGAACCTCTAAATATCAACTGTACATACGTCAGGCAGATATTGTGTCATTCAGCCCATATTCTTATGGATTCTTTGGACCTCAGTGCCTCAGTTCGCCTACACAATGTGATCAGAACAGTACAGCTGTTCATTTGACAATACTACTGTTCATTGCCCCAGAATGGTCATAAAGGAGACTTGCCTCTCAAGAGTTCTTGAAGAGACAGAGAATAGCAGCAGTCTTTAGAACCCTGAACGGTCCTATCTTTAAATGTGGTGAAATGTGGAACAAGTCTCCCTGGGTTTCTTCCACCCTGCTCCCATTTACTTTGATTTGCTGCACCTAGCCACAGGCTCCCAGGTGCCCTACCTGCTCCCTGCCTCCTGACCTACAGAAATCCTCTTGCGCCCAAGTGGGAGTGGAATCTGGGCCTAAACTTCAGACGAGAATAGGAATCCTCATACAAATTTTACACATTAAAACTGGGCCTGTGTGTTATTCCCCATTCTTGGCAAATAGCTCCTAGTAGTATGATTTAGATAGGTGTCTCTGAATGCAGACAGCCCTCGGTGCAAATACTGTGCCTACACACATCCCAGAAATTATGTAAGTTTGAATAAAATTTCTTAAAATGTTCACAGTGAGTTTTAGGGCATTTCCTGTTCTGGGGCATATTCCCTTTCAGACAAGTGGGGCACCAATTTCATTGGGAGAAGTATGGGAATGCCAGGCAGTAGGACATCTGTTGTTCCCCAATCAGAGAAAATATATTAATTTCAGCAAAGCTTTAAGTTTGAAAGACATTTAGGAACAGAAACTCTAGTGGGATCCATGCACACCATACCATCCAGGAATTCCCTATGTGTTTATTTGCAAAATGTCTGGAGTTGGGAGACACTGGCTTATCCCAAATACAGTAGTTACTCACATTCCAGGGAGGATTAGAATTAAAAGCAAATAAAATCTTGATGTTTCCACAGTTTATTTTGGGGTCTTTCCAGGGCCGTTTCTAGGTGTTTTGCCGCCCTAGGCGAGAATTGAAAAATGCCGCCCCCTCCCTTTTACTACCATCACTCTCTCCCCCTGTCATCCAGGCTAGAAGAATTAATGCATTAGATATACAAAAACTCATGTTTTTTGCTGCCCTCCTCCTTTTGCCGCCCTAGGCGGCCGCCTAGTCTTGCCTAATGGTAGAAACGGTCCTGGGTCTTTCTTATCCCGAATATAGGCACACCCACATAAGTAGGGTACTGTTTTTATTGAGTGAAGTGTGGAAATACGATTAGGTAAGACTTTTGTTGTACACTTGACAATCCAGAACATCTCTCACATGAATATGAGGAGATTCTGTGATTACACCACATGTTTGACATTTTTAGAGCATTCTGGGTAGAAAAAAGATCCTACAATCCCTGCAAGCCACACCGCTCTGAACTCCTCCTGGTGTCTAGTTTTTAGGAGTGCCTGGATTTGATAGGTTTCTTAGGGTGCAAGCAGACCACATGCTGTAATGCTGCAGGCAACCACCACCTGAAAAGTCTGTCTTATCCTAACACCAACGTCTCTCTTCACATGGGCACATTTTGGTTTTCAGTTGCATGTCAGTGTGCACAAAGACATTTTTTGAAAAATATCCCCAGAATAACCTGGTAGCATGAGTAATCCTACCTTACCTCTGATTCTTCCCCCTTCATCTCCCATATTCTCATCCCAAACCCTCTCCTACTATGAACTAAAAAAAAAAAAGTTCTAGACCATTCCCGCTTCTATCCCTCCTCCCCACGTCTATCCCTTCACTATTCCTTTTCAATCCAAAAAACAGAATAACATGTCCACCACTCAAATTAATTTCATATTTCCTTATACCAACCCCCTTCACCTCCCCTTTACTCACCCCATACCTCCTCCTAGGGCTATAAACTACCCAAAAAATAATTCTATACCCTTCCCTCTTTTATCCCCGGAGTGAAATAAAAAATTATTGAACGCTTAGAATAAATAGATGGCTCTGGGTATCATCGGTTTTAGGACAACCATCAAAATCTAAGATACCTGCAACTGGAATTGGCAGACTGAAATAGTGCTACATTACTTTTGTAGATTGGCCTTCAGAGCAAAAACCTTCATATGAAAAACCTTGTCGCCTATTGCTCCTTTTCTCCTGCTCATTTCCACTTTTTTTATTTTGGTGTTTAGTTTCATTATGAAAACGAAAGTGATCTATTCAATTGACCCCTTGCTAATTTCACAATTTTTAACAAAAAAATGTATAGCTTCCAGGTTCACCAAAGGGTGTCACAGCTCTTTCCTTCACAAGTAGGTAGAAATCACAATAATCAGAAATATTAACGGCCTCTAGAAGACTGCAAAACTGTAGTTGTTTCCCTGGAAACTGGGAAAAAGACAATGGTAGCACAACATGTCTTTCATTGATGCCGTTTTTAGGGCAAAAACACGCTTTATCGCACAGCATAATTTAAATAAATTGTACAATTTGGCTCTTTTTCCAAGGTGTAATGGCAAAAACCACAAACCTAGGGTAGCTATACAATCTTGAACATGTGAAGGAAAACGAGGCAAAGCTCAAATTTGCCCTGGATATCGTTTGGCAGAAAATAATTGATTTATTTGTTCTCGAATGGCATTTCTTCAAAGAAATCCTTTTCTGTGCAGGTTTTTTTTAATGCGTTCTTGCCTCGGGACATTGCATGTATTTCAGGTACAAGCTACTTTCAAATTAAAAAGATCTTCAAATTGTTGTATTTGCGATGAGTCTAAATATTTAACTCCTATTTAACTGAAGACAGATGGTTCTTTCCAGATGTTCTATTTTGTCATCTGTAGTGGGTTTGGTTTTAGAAGCTGACGTTGTTTACATGTCACTAACACTGCAATTTTCTTTTCCTCTTTCTTATTTTAACACCTCTCTATTTTCCTTTCTCATCTGCTCCTCCTGTTGTTTTACTTTTTCCATTCCACACTTTTCTTGTCTAAAATGCCTTTTTTTTGTTCCACTTCGTTTTCCCCTGTGCTCTATTGTCTCTCTTTCTGTGTCTAACAAATGTGTTCTCTCAAACTCCATAATCATTCTCTCGGTCTCACTTTCTCTTTGTTTGACTGTCTCTTTCGCCTGCCTTACTTTCCTTCTCCTGCTTCTCATCTTTCTCTTCTCTCCTTGCCTCTACAGCCCAGGTCGCTTACTTCGGGGGGTACCCGTCCTCTGCCGCCATGTCTCGCCTTCGTCTCTTTTCTGAGTCTGCTTTCGTGCTAAGCCTTGGACTGTGCTTTCAGTTCTATGCCTTCTGAATCGTGCCAACATTGAAAATGCCAACCTTTATGGAAAACAAAAGCTCCTGTCCCCTGCTTGTTTCTATCACTTGGACCCAGAATTGACTGTCACCCATGGCTTCCTAGGCAAGGGATGACCATCTGTACCAGGGGGAAGAGCTCTGATCAAAGCTTGAAGTCGATAGTGATATTTTCGTAAACCAAGTTGTTTGTTTATTATGTCATGCATGTTTTCTGAGAAAACGGAAGGGAACTCCACCTTGCAATCAAAGACTCTCCTGTCTGATCTATTATTGCTGGTCCCAGAATTCATTGCCAATTACAAAACTTTCTTTTCACCCAAGACCAAGATGGCGGATCCAGGATGGTTGTTTGCAAGCAGGTTGGATGAATAGTTTATTTAGCAGTGTGACTGATGGGGCGCCTGTGACTTCTGTGCTTTGCCTGCACATAGTTTCTGTACTGGAAGAAGCAGTTTTTTTTTAACTTGTGCAGTCTTCCAACCATCCATCAGAAAAAAAGTGTTATAAATAAATACTGTATATAAGGACACTATCGTTTAATCACATTATTGTAAAAAACGTCAATTTTTTTTTTTTATATTACTGGGCTTGTAAACCGACGTTGTCACTCGTGCCTCGTTTGGCACTACCATTGCTAAATGAAAATAGATGTCACTGAGTAATGACTTTGCCAAGCAAGAGATCACCTCATCTATAGTGGTAAAAACACATGTCCAAGACTAATTCAAGAAACTGCGTACAGAAAGGATTGACTCATTTCACCTGAAATTACAAGGGAAGACTAGAAAAAACTAATTAACTTTCTGTGAAAGTATAGTGTCTTTTGTATAGTCTTTGTTAATTAAATTTGTTGTTGGCGTATCATTGGACAGAATGTGCCCGACTTTTCCCTAATACCTTTCCATTGCTTTGACAACCAGGTAATATCAAAAAGCAAGATTCCAGGTTCTTTCCACTAACCAGGACACTGGGTACTAGGTCTTTGATGGAAAGTGGGCGAACCGCCAAGGATGAGCTCAACCAAGATGTTTTGAGGGTTAGGAGTAGATACAGTTATCACACTTGCAATAGGGATAGCGTGGCCAGCCAGTGTTATTTGAACAACATGGACTATATATTTATTAATATAATATGTGTCATATAAAAATCTGAACGACATCATCAAAATCACACACATCCAATAAGCATTGTAGTTGCAACAGTGGACACTATTGAATTTTCCACAGTAAATAGAAAACAAAAGTGTAAAGAGTGCAATTGAGAATAAGGCAGAGTGAGAGTCTCCTACCAAAATGGTAGGCCCTAAAATGCTGTTTATGATGATCTCTAACTAGGAGAATTTTGAAGTGTCTCCAATAACAATGGTACCACTTATACGGACTGAGGCTTAAATGGTAAAATCAGTTGTCTCAGTGTTCCAAAGCCATTCGCAGGTGCTGATGACACTGGCATAATGCCTATAAATTGTGGGTGAACAGATCTTGGTACTTCAGGGAGCGGGGTGGCGGAAGGAGTCTGACCGTACGGCGCAAACAGGATGAGCGCAACAAAAGGCCACAAAGGACATATTTGAGCTTTGGAATCATGTTATTGTGCTAGCCAGTCAGAGATCGGTGGTGATCGAGGAATCCCAAATGTGGCTTGGGGGCACGTTCTCCATCAGCCAGGCCACAGACGGAGCAGATGGTCTTGCAGCTAGATGGTTCTTGGTCAGCCTACCCTCAGTTTGAGCAGTCTTCTCGGTGCTCTATTTCTGGGCCGCTGGACTACTTGAGAAGTTTGGGGGCTTCCACAAAGGGAAGAACACCAGCAGGACCGAGAAGCTAAATGTTAGGAGGTCATCAGGTTTCATGCTAGTCACAAGGAAATTTAAAAAATGCCGCTCCACTTTTAGTGAGCACTGCTATGGTATCCTCAGATGTCTGAGTAGATGAAATCTCCATTGCTGGAGGGGAGCTTATGTGTGCTATCCTTGGCAAATGGGAAACCTCTGCCAATTCATCCTGTAATGTTCAAAGGGGAGTAAGTTGGAGAAGAGTTTCTTTCCTCAGAGATAACGCTGGGGAAAACATGGGATAATCTGAGGTGTTCCCTCCTTTCCTTTCAGGCCATGGAAGACAAAGAAAGGAAGGAGGGGAAAGGAGTGAATGATGTGTCGCCCTTGATGTTTCTCTGTAGGTGGAAGCCACCGATCATCCTACACGTTTCATTCATACCAAAAGATATTTACAATAGCCCTAATTAAACCACACAGGGACCCCCTTTACCCAAGGCTACAGGACTTACTTACCACGAGGAAGTAAACCACTACAGACAAAGCGATTTTAAAATGCACAGTTAGTTGAAATCCAGTCAAGGCCGACCACAGGGACACCATATAAAACATTATATCACTTTTAAATGAAGAAGGTATCATGAACCTTCTGGATGCAGGAATGGTGTCAGGGTCTTTGGAATGTTAGGTAAAATAAAATGTTACCTCTAGAGCGCTCCTCATACAATGTCATGGTACCTCAAACCTGCAGCCTTACCTTGCCTTATTGATTCATTGGCTCTATTGGTATGGTAATCCGAGGCGGTGGCCTTTTTGAGCGGAGGGGAGCACCACCACACAGTCCCTCAAAAAATGAATGTGTTGTGACCACTGTCTGACTGTATCCAATGTTTCTTCCATCCACTGGCTTATAATTCGCCCTGTGTAACTCACACGATTTACCACTTGGTGATGTATTCAAGCTAGTGAGTGAATATCAGTTATTAAGAGTAAGCCCCCACCTAGACACCTGTACAATATCCTGAATCTAAAAGATGCTGATTTTCTTGGGGGTTGGGGGGGCTAGAAGGTGATGTGCAGAGAGGCAAAGGTCTGGTCTAGATCAAGTGTATAGTTTTCTTGTATCATGGTTGTGATTAATTGTGTATCTGATGCAGGTATACCCCCCTCGCCCCTCAACAATGTACCACATACAAGTTCTAAATGACATGTTGATCCGGTAATGTCATTTCAAAGGCTCTGAACCTATACATATATCCTGAGAGATTGCTCCCATCATATTGATATTTGAACTGAAAAATGTTGACATGAGATGAGTCTGATACCTTGAGTACCCTCACATTTGAACGCTGCTTCAAAGTCCCTACTTTGCCCCCACAATCTCTTCTCCCAAATCATCATTTTTAAAAACTCCTGTTCGTAAGCGGTGCCATTGGATTTCTACTCCTACCTGTAGTATAGTAGTTCAGTCCCGCTGCAGGACCTTCACTCTATCCGTAACTATTCTCTAGTGCTGCTTCCACTCATAGAGAACATATTGACCAATCGAATCTCTAACTTCAATTTACTACTAATGCCAGTTCACGCAACATTGTATGCCCTTGAAGTCCTCCCCACTGGAATCCTCTCACCCATACTCCCCCTTTCTTGAGCTCTCAACCTAGACCCGACCCTTCGTCCCCATGTGATGGAAAACATTCCCAACCGAGCAACTCTTCTGTGACGCGGCTCTGTTCATTTCAGTGTGCACTATAATGAATTGGAAGATCAGCGAGAAGGGAGCTTGTGAGAGCAGCTGATGAAATGAAATCAAATGAGCCATTTTTAAAGCTCAGCAATCACCCCAGAAATGGGGCATCTCGACACTGGAACCATAGGAACTAGGTAAAAGCCACATCTCACTTCCCATTAATGGCAGCCTAAGTAAGGGTCGAGAAAAGAAGTGTTTAAAAAGATTTTCTAGAGTGACATCATTTTCTGGTTATCTTAAAGAAAGAGAAAGCTTGTTCCAGGACTTTGCCCTCAGTATCTTCCTCCTCGAGTCTGTAGCCTGAAGTTAGGAATTTGTGGCAATATCTTATTAGCTAAACTTAAAGTTCTGTGGGGGCAGTAAGGCATAAAGAGGTTAGATGGGCAGCTATTCTGGAGCCAGCAGCTCAGCTCTCTTCCTCGGGTGCTATAAGGCAGGACCTGATCATGTTATCAAAACATGTCAAAAAATGTTTTCCGCTTCTTTTCTCTTATCAATTGTTGACATATTTCCATACCTCTGTTGCTGTTTCCCTCGGCTCTTCTACTCCGTCCTCGTATTCTTTTCAAGTGCGTGAACTGAGCAAATTTACAGTAATTGCCTTTATCATTAATATATGTCTTATTTCTTTTCTCAGCCGAGAAGGTCCTTTAACCAAGTACTTTTGCTGATAGCTAGAAGGATGCACCTGTCCATCACAATATGGCCGCCAAGGAAATTGCTGAATTGGAGCAATAGTGGAAACTAGTCACTTGAAGCAACTGCATCCTTCTTTTAAAAACAGAGAATCAAAACATTGATATGATGAACCGCCGATTATTAATTAATGTCATGTGAACAAACATTATGTGGGCATACTTCCATTGATATGTTTTGTAAATATTTTCAAAAGACATTACATTTCTATCAGTAGTAACTTTAAATGTTAATAAACATATAATGAACATATTAGTAACTGGATTATGCACTGATTTACTAGATTACTGTTGTGATTTGCATATAACACACTGCAGTCAGTTTGCTGTCTTCCCGGATAACTAAATGGCTAATTAATTAAACTAATTCAGGAGCGAGTGGTTGTTGCGGATCACAGATAGCCTCTTGTGGAGTAGCCCACGTTGCTCGTGATGGAGATGTCTGATACTGAATACAAATGAAGTCCTTTGCTCAATTCTTGCTATATGATAATAAGCATCCCTTCCCAGAATGTCTCCATCAGCCTGTATCCCAACTCGTCCTACCAGCATCCCTTGCCTTTGGTGCTCCCTGATGCTTGTCGCCGCCACCCCCAAACACTATGGAGGTGATTAAAAATACAATTGGGAAAAAAAAATAACCACTGGTGATGCGCATTTTATACTTTGCTTAATTGTGCCCCAGGCACCATCTTTTATTTCTCTTAAAAAGCAATAGCTGATCATTTCCAGCAGGTAAGTAAAGATGCCCTTATGATGAGAAAGGGTAAGTTCTTTATTCTTACAATGTACTAGTAGCATGCCCTGAAAGGCTACAGTCTCCTAGAAACGTTCTTGGTATGCTTAGCATAATTATGATGATCTCTAAAATGAGTCTATAGACAAGAATGTAACCAGGTAATGCACTAATATTTTTTCTTTGTCGGGACCTTGGGTTGTATGTGGTTCTGGAGAGAAATGTACTTAGCGAAATCTGTTCTAGAAACTCCTTCTCCACAAATCTGTTTCCTCAGTCAAAATAAATTACATTTCCAATGTGTCCAATTCATTCCAGTTCTTTGCCTTTTTGACAAGAACGCCTTTTTTTGTTGGCTCGCATGTGTCACTTGTTTTCCTTTGCAGGTGAGAAGAACTCCCCTTCATCCTTCTTACTCCCTCTATGTCATCACCTTTTTCTTTCTTCCTCTCATTTGCCATCTTTCTGTACCTGCTGATTCCTCAACCTTCTAATTAATGTATGGTTTTACACCTTATACCCTTGTCAGACGCCACTGCCTATTTCCAAGTCCCTATTCACCATGCAGTACAATAGTAACCCTGCCTAAATTCCATTACTTCGACCCCTACCTACCCTTGTTCCTCTACATATATCCTACTATCTGATCTTCTGCCTGTATCACAACCCCTACATAAATCCAAGCACCTTTGCCACAAATTATATATCAGAAGTCAATTACATCTACCTATATCGCGCTACCTCTGCCCAGATCTTAGTGTCTTTACTCCTGCCTATACCATAGTAGCTTTGTCCCCCCTTTTACCATTGCAACCAATATTGCCTATGCTCTAGTAACCTCTACTGCTACTTATAACCTGGGACCTCTACCTATACCTTTTTACCTCCACCCCTCCACCCCTATACCTTGAGCAGACTGGTCCCAAATGTCCTGACACAAATCCTCATTTCAGTAGGTATGCATCTTCTTTTCATTAAGAGATCCCTCTGTGAGATCACAGTTTGTCTGTAACGCTGGAATGCCCTTCCATTGGCCCCTCACTTTACTTTTGGCTACTCACGATATTGCCGAGCTTTGATGATGTACTCATTTTGTTGAGAGCTGTATATGCCTGTATCTTAGCCGTTTGTGGTACCTGGTGCTGATCAGCCCCAAGATACCTCAGGGTGAGCATGCATTCAAGACCTAAGTAAATAAATCATAAATACCCTATTACACCCTAGTACCAATATCCCTATTGATACCAAGCACCTTCACTCTTACATACTCCCTACTACCTCAATTCATATAACATCCTTCCCATACCCAGTCTAGACACTCTAATCTACCAATTCCCTAGTACCTCTACCCATGCCTATACCGTACTACCTCTGCCCTTTCATATACCTGAGTACCTTCTTCTCATGTGTTTTCTATTGCTATTTTTCAGTACCTGTGTCTCCTGACCCTTTTTTTCATTCCCCACATGATTTTGGGAAAGAGCTTTCCTTATCTTTGAAACATCACCCAAAAAGAGTTCCACTAGCCTAGGGTTGACAGAATGGTATTCTACATTTTGTTTTTCTCTGAGAAGGTAGTGCCCCCTCCACCTCCCCAATGTCTCAAAGAACCTGAGGCAGCACAATATTGTGCCAACTCATTTCTGCTCTGGAAGCGATGCCAGAGCCACATACAAGTGTCACCGCTGCCCACTGACATCAGTTCCTTTCTTTCCATGCCTTTGGATGAGGATCCAGAGCTCACTCCCAAGGAAATTACCTTGTCTGTGACAATCTTTTTCTTTTCAAAATTCTTTTTCCAGAGTGCACTAGAAATGTCCACACCAAAGACGACAGGTTTTAAACCTTGTAGGGACTGTCGCATGCAGATGTCGGTCACATAACCCATAAGGTAAGGCTGCGGTGTCTCGGGTCTCTGCATGACTCCAAGTCTTGCGAGGCCTGTACTTGGCTGACACCTAAAGCTATCCAGGACACCAAAGCCATACTCTTCATGGATGCAAATAGTTGGAAGGAGCATAAAAACATTTCTAGGACGAAGTTGAGGTCTGGTTCCCACAAAAGATCTTTTTGCACACTCTAAATTGTACAGTAAGTCCAAGTGGAAGAAAAAGCATAAGACAACAAATCAGGATTTGTCCGGATCTGCCACTCTCAACCAGAGAAGCCAAGGCACCCCATGGTCTAGGTCTCCTAGTGAGGAATGGATTCTCCAGCATGCACCCAGAGTTTTCAGGTCCATCAGTGATACCGCAACAACTAGAGACTTTCAAGTGGCCATGTTATAGATTTTTGGCAGCCTTCTGGCTTCCTCTGATTTGACTTTTGGCCACCAAGGATCCAAGGATGCCACCAGTCAGATTACCTTCTGCAGATCCTTCCTCCATACCATCTGTGCCTATCCCCTGGTGGAGTCGACTCTGACTCTGGGGCTGATGCCCAATCCAAGGCTATGACCCATGCTATTTCCTACCCTGTTGATCCTGACGCCGGGGAAGGGTCCGAATATTTTGTCTGAATCAGGCATGACCTCAACAACGGCTACATCTGCCCTAACCTATGGCACAGTCATTCCAGTCACATTCTGACTCTGATAGAATGCTGCCATTGCTCAGTAGTCTGCCACAAGTTTTTCAGAACCTAATTCCTCAGACTGAACAAAGCCAGCAGGGTCAAGGTGATGACAAAAGAGATTACCAGAATGATGCATCCTTTACTATGATGATAACTTTTATATGAACCTACAAGACCCCAGATATTTGGTTTGAGTTCCACCCTCCCGGCTCTTTCACAGAAGAATCAGCCCCTTATCTGAAAGAGACACGTTAGAGATAGATTCCTTACCTTAGAATTACCCCCAGGTGTCAGACTGGATCCGGAAAGTTTTCGTCAGCAGTACCCCTGCACGTCGGTAGGCGTTGTCGTGCGGCTCCGCGTACATCGATGGTGTCGTAGTGGCCGAGGTGAGGTCGCTGGAGCTACTTAGAAGTGCCCACGCGCGCTGGCATCAGTTCATTCTTTTTCTGGGGGACTTTTTGTCTCTGTTCTTTTGAGTCTGTGACTCCTGGTGTATAGGGATACCTGGTTTTAAGTATTGCGAGGATTGTCCCCACATGATGTCGGTGACGGACCCGCACCGCGAGTGTCTCTACTGCCTGGGCGTGACCACAACCCCTCGTCGTGCCCCGACTGCCGGGCCATGGCTCCGAAAACTTTGTAGGAGCGGTCCCGAAAGTTGCTTGAGGCCTGGGAGTCGGATCCGCACCGTTCAAGGTCCTGGTCCCGTGGGAGGTCGAGGGACCGGTCGCAGCGCCGCCACAATCGTTCGGCGAAGTCTTCACACTCGGGATCAGGTAAGACGAAGCACAAGAAGTTGAAGAAGCGGCGTCGCTCTTTGCCTTGCCCTAGCCTGTTGTGCGACACGGCTGAGGGTGCGGGTGGTGCCACCCCCACGTCTCCAGAGGAACCTAGGCAGTTGCCGATGGCCTACCCGCCTTTCCCGGGTCCGTCGGCGACTCCGGCCCAGCTGCTATGGCCTGCCTATTTGGCTGGTCAGGCCCCGCCGGCGTGCCTTCGGGACCCACAGGCCCGACTGGGGGTCCTCGCCTGCCTTCGTCGCCGGCTCCGGCCCCAACATCATCGACGGCTCTGGCCTCGGCGCCGCAAGACCCCTATTGATCCATGCCTGGATCACAGCCGATGCCAGTTGGCCTCATAAGACCTCCACCATCATTGATGCCTATGGCGCCGCCGGCACCGGCCGGCCCCCGGCTGATGCCGTCCCCGGCTTCCACCCCGATGTGGAGATGGTGCCGGACCGGTGTCGGCCAACGACGATCCCGACGCCGATGGGGTATTTCTATCCCTTTATCCACCCACCTTCTTTCCCACCTGCTCCGCAGGTTGCGGAGGACGGGGAGGCCTGGGAGGGGTCTAACGACCCTATCGCAGCCCAATGCGAGTTAGAACCAGACTGGGAAGAGGATTTGGAGGACGCAGGTAGCCTGGATTTTTCTCCAGTCTCCACTGTGGCTATGGAGGAGGGTGGTACTTATTCGGAGGTGTTACATAGGGCAGCTCTTCACCTCGAGCTCCCTACAGTGGCCGTCAGGAATAACCTCCTGACAGAAGTGCTTCTGCCGGTGTCTTCCTCTACGGAGCCGCTGCTACCGTTCAACAATGCATTTTCAGACGCACGACGACTCCTACCGACACGCAGGGGTACTGCTGACAAAAACTTTCCGAATCCAGTCTGATGCCTGGGGGTAATTCTAAGGTAAAGAATCTATCACTAACTAATGTCTCTTACAGATATATCGTTACCGAAGGTAAGTAACTTGTTCTTCTAGTGGTCATCTGGCGTGCTGCTGAAGTGTTAGAACTGCAACAGCCTTCGATTGAGTTCAAGACCCATATGCTGATGGACATCCTACAACCTGTCAAGCTTTCACGAAACTGCTTCTTCCAGTTAATGAAGCCATGACAGTCGCACTAATGGGAACGTGGACCAAACCTTGTACTTGCCTGCCAGTAAATGCTGGTAAATAGGCAGGTGGCTAGAAGAAAGACCTGCCCAAAGGGACACTGCTTTCCTCATCTCATGCAGCACCCTATACTGGAAAGTTTGGAGATTGAGGTGGAGACTGAGCCTTAACTCTTTCCCTTCAACACCTATGATAGGATATCAAAATGTATGAAGGCATCTGGGAAACAAATGTTTTCCTCCGAATGGAAGCGGCCTCTTAGGTCGATACACACGTCTTTTGGGATATGAGGCAGTTTCACCTCTTTCAAGGCTTCAGAAGGGGCTTAGCTCAAAGACAATGTCCAGGTCCACTTCCACAGCAACAGAGCTCGCGGTCCTTTCAAGGCCTGAGTCGGAGAACCAGCCGACAACTCCCAGGCCTTTTGGAGCAGTGTACTGCCCAGTACACTGCCCCTTACACTTACAAACCACTTTAGCTTGCCCTCAGCAGCACATTAAAATCCTGTTGGAAGCAGGATAAGGTATTATCTCCACAGATGGCAGAGCATCATATTCCACAGATGGGTGCTTCAAATCATACATCAAAGATATGCACTAAAATTATTTTCCAAACCACCGCATATTCCACCTACATCAGACCGGCTATTATGGTGGCTATTTGTCCATTTTTTGGGCATGAGATCTAGGCTGTTTTGGACAAAGGAGCCATTGAGAGGGTTTCAGCACAATAGTGATTGGAGTCTACTCCCATTATTTTCCTGGTAACGATAAAGGATGGAGGCCATTGCCCTATTTTATCTCTTCACAGTCTCATTTTCTTTATGAAAAAGGACAAATTCACTGATGCTCATGTTGTACCAAGTTCTATCTGCCCTCATCCAGCATGGTAGCACTAGATTTGCAGTACACCCATTTTTTTTATTTCTGTCCCGTTAGTCCCCAGGCGTTAACTGCGATTCAGGGTGGGCTAGGGGCATTTTCATATTTTCCTGCTCCCTTCACCCTTAATGCCCCTTGGTTGTTCACAAAACTGATACTGATGGTTGCAGCACATCTTTGGTGGATGTATATACCAGTCTTACCCTACCTCATGGATTGGCTGTTCAAGGCTCACCGCAGTCAGTCATAGACCATGGCAAACGTACTAACATCTTTCAGGTTTTCAATAAACATGCCGTAGTCACACTTGACTCCTTGGCAGAGGATTCCTTTCAATGGAGCCATCCTGGATATGGTGCAGTTTCGAGTCTTACCTTCAGTTAAATGGGTCACAGGACATTTGGACTGTCATTACAATGTTTTAACCTTGGTCCTAAGTCTCAGTGAGGGTGGCCTTTTGCCTCCTATATCCTGCTTATCGTCTACACCAAATGGTACATGTGAGCTCTGCAGCAGGATCTGGAGTGTCAGTACCAAGTGTACCACTTATGCTCCATGTAGGTTTTGCCAGAGACAAGAAAAGACAATGTCTGGCTGATAGTAATTGGACTGGTGGCAGACCCATTTCCCTACCCTTGGATCACAAATGTAGCTATACTCTGAGGTGGCACAGGGTTATCTTCCAGCAATGGGCAGAACTTCTAGGCATGATCATCTGTCCTCCGATCAGGCAGCAGGATCTTCTTTCACAGCATCAGGGCAATACCCTGCACCCAGTCTTGTGCAACCTACAACTGTATGCATGGAGACTGAAGTAGTGGATAGTAGTAAATATCCTTCTAGTGGCCAGGCGAACATCTATGAAACATATTTGCGCTGAAATAAGTTTGTGACTTTGTGTTTATCCCTCACCTTTTAGTGCTGTTATCCTGGAGTGTAGAATGTGTTAGTTCTCAACGGTAATTTGGAGGAGACATTCTGTTCTAGTTTGCTGAATTGCATTTGTCATGGTTCATCCATATATTTGGGTAAAAATTCATATCTCAAAAATAGATTTTCGTACTAAAAGCAGTAAGGTAGCAAAAACTACAAAGGCAACAGAGAAGCAAGCATTTCAACATATATATTGGAAAAACAATTGAAGCTAAAATTATGGCAATTAGGTACGATGAGAATGATAACAAGCATTGGCATAGCCAATAGATGTCGCCTTTGGGACCTTATAAGTGTTTAGCCATGCAACAGTTGCATAACTAAAAACTTATAAGGTCCCAAAAGCGAGACCTATTGGCTATAATGGAAGTGATCGCGATCAAACACCAAAGCGAAAGTGAAAGTAATGCGGTCAAGCGCGGCGTGCGCGCACGCGCACATGCACTGTAGCTCTAGGCTGGCCTGCTAACACTTTTTGGAGCCCTCTCAATAAGTATCGCCAGACGAGCGCATGCGCTGGGTCAGGCGAGACCTAAAAAGGTAAAGTGGGTTATGCAGTAAACCAAAAATGGGGATTTGTATCAAAGCTTAGATGTTAATGTTTTTGGGGGATTTTAGATGTTTTTTCGAGATTCGCTGTTATTTTTTCTGTTGATCTGAGTCATGACAATCATGAAAATGTAAAACCTTCCAAATGGATAGCTCACGATTAAAGGTATGTTATAGCTGGGTAAGTGGATCTGAGTCCATCTATAAATGGCAAGAAACAGAATCATTAATTTTTCTAGCATGCGTGCTGTTTACAAGACGGTCAAACATACTAAACAGAATGGTATAAAAGAAGTGGATTTGAAAAGGATATACTATTACACTGGTAGGGTGTGACCTAAGCTGCAAAAATGTTTCTGGATGTATATGCACTCTACTGAGAGACTAGAATGAAGCCAGGACTGGGTTGCAAAGACAATTAAATTGTCCAGATGGGTCTATTTTGCCTATGAAAGTTATGTTCGCTTGAAAGATAAGGCAGTATGCAAAACATGGTTTGGGGCTTATGTGGTTCCAAGAAGGATGTAGAGGTTTAAATAACCATGATTCTTGTGCAGTCTATCAGATGTTTCTCCATCTAATAAAAGGCAAGAAAGCTCAGACAATGGAGCATAAAGGGGGTTTTGGAACTGCACCATATGCAGAGCCACCCCTCTTCCATAAAAGTGGCCTCACCATTTCTGTTCATAGATGTTAGTTTGTTATTACAAATTCATCCCAATATTTTCAAAGCCATCCATCCCTATAGGAGGTCTTGGCTGCTTTTTGATGCTGAGCGACTGCCATTCTTGTTGCCCTCAGCAATGTTTCAATCAACACTAGAAGCTTAATTGATTTCTCACACTTAGATGCTTTGAAATCAGCATACGTTTGTCCATCTCTAAACTCTCAGTCACATCCTTTAGTCTTTAGATTTAAGTTTCCAGTCAACTTGTCCCTTTTGTTGAGAATGTCTGGAGCAATGAAAAGATGGGCAAGCACTTGGTCTGGCTGCTCAGATGACTAATTCATCCACTGCACTGATCTGTGTTTGACCCCATAGCCATATGCACCATTGATTTGGGTAACTATAAGCATCTAATATTTCAGAATCAAGATGCCCTACAAAGTGAACGTGCACTTTACAAAATCACCTTATGTTGATTGGATGTATGGTTCTCTGTGATATGTCCTAGTGCCACCTATGGAGAATGTTAAAGTCTGGAGTTGTTGTCTTAAGCTGTTTTCCAACATGGAAATGTGGCCATAACCTTTCTGCTACAGCTTCTGTAGTAATGTTTTCCAATATTCTTTGGAATCGAAAATCCTCACTGGGGTTTTAGCAATCAAACAGTCTAGAGGTAAGGCACCTCCTTGACATTGTGGTGTCCCAGACTTTCATGAACTCAAAAGGTGAGGAGGATTGTTGCAAATCGTGTGACCCACTATCAGTCACTTGAGGTAGAGTTGCACCTATTGTTTTTCACCCTCTGTATCACTCTAGATAGAGACCAGCTTTATGCAAATCATTACCAACCATGTTACTCATGGAACAGTCCGTCTTGAACTGCACAGAAGAGGCCTCTCCAGAAGAGAAAGCAAACAACTGCAGGTTTCAACCTTATGGACCTTGATGGAATCAATTTCTTGGAACTTGAAAAGCGGTTCCAATAGGAATCTCAGTATCGAGCATTACGTTAAATGGGGGTTGTTAGATACTTTATTCCTTCACAGCTCCCACTCCACTGACACTCAGGATTGCTGCTTTCGTGCTGTTGGTTGACCTCATTTTGGAGCTCAGAGAAGATCCTGATTTTTTTTTTTTTAAAACAATTACTTCCTTAAATAAGTCGATTACCAGTCAGATTTCTCCTTTGGGTGCTCAACAATGACTGTTAGACTTGGGCGTGTCTAGTTGACACAGGTATGCACTTGTGACAAATAGGGACTTCCTCCTCTAGTCAGGGTAAGGGGGTACACTCCTAAAATAACCCCTGCTCCCCCCTTGGTAGCTTGGCACGAGCAGACAGGCTTATCTCAGACGCAGTGTGTAAAGCATTTGTGAACACATACAGTAAACAAGTGACAACACTACAGATGGACACCACACAGGTTTTATATAAAAAATAAGTAGTTTTTATATAGATTTACCACAAGACCATTAAATGACAAAAATACACAATACTGTTACTTTAGATGGTAGAATTTTGCTTAGTTCTCTTAAGTTCTTAAATGCGATGTACCTTTTAGATGCGACACGCAGGGCAACGAAAGTGTTGCAACGATGTTGATGCAATGAAGTTCTTGGTGCAAAGAAATAAAGACGTGAAGATCTTCCAGATGCGGCACGCTTCTCCGATGTTGCGAGAAGACTTGATTCAATGCATCAGCTGCAGCGGCAACACCCTTTACGCGATGCGACGACAGCGGCCTTGGCAGCGGCACTCTTCTCCGACGTTTGCGAGACGCTTCCGCTCGATGCGGTGTTGCAGCGGCGACACCCCTTTACGCGATGCGACGACAGCAGCTCCAACGGCGGCACGCTTCTCTGTGGATGCGAGGCGCTTTTCTTGATGCGGTGCAATGCGACAACTATGATGGCTGCGATAGCGACACGCTTCTTCCTCGATGCGAGACTCTTCTCTTGATGCGGTGCAAAGCGTCAGCTACGATGGCTGCGATGGCGACACGCTTCTTCGGCGTTGCGGGACACTTCCTGGATGATGCGAGACGCTTCCGCTCGATGCGATGCTGCTGCGGCGACACACTTTACGAGATGCGACGACAACAGCTCCGACGGCGGCACGATTCTCCTTCTTGAGTCGCGCTTCCAGCTCCTTGCAACACGCAGTCCTTCAGAAGGCCCAACAACAGCAGCAGGCACTTCCAAAGAATTCTGGGGAGCTAGGGATTGAAGTCTGTTGTTCCTGAGACTTCAGTAGGAGGCAAGCTCTTTTCCAAGCCCTTGGAGATCCTTCACAAGTTGAGCAAAAGTACACACAAAGTTCCTTTCTCCTCTCTTTGGCAGTAAGGCAACCACTGCAGGCCAATCCCCCAGGTTCAGGGATAGTTTCCTCCTCAGCTTCTTCTGGTTCCTCCTTCAGCAGAGGTTCTTCTTGTTTTCCCAAAGTGATCTAATTTCTTGGGATCAGGGTCCCAATATTTATACCCAGAAATCCTTTGTTCTCTGAAGGCAGAGGGGCCTTTGCCCAGTCAAAACCAGTTCCTGAGCACTCTGTTTACCAGACTTCTCCTTTCCTTTCACAGTGCAGGGCAGAAACATTAGACGCCCCACAGGAGGTAGAGCCAGCATTGTGGAAGGCAAGTACAGCCCTGGAGCACTTTGTTGACAGGATTCCTCCTCTTCATTCACTGTGCAGGGCAGAGACATCAGCCGCCCCACAGGAGGTGGAGCCAGCATTGTGGAAGGCAGGCACAGCCCTATTCAGGTCCCAGGTGCAACTCCTCCCACCCATCTGGATGCAGATTTCTCTATTCACCACTGGGGCACCTCACCCTGTCTCCTGGAAATCCCCAGCCCTGTCACTCAAACTCCAGACAAAGGAATACACAGCCTAGCAGAGGCAGGTTTGAATGGTTAGACAAGAAAATGCCTACTTTCTAAAAGTGGCATTTTCAAACACAGAATGTTAAAACCAACTTCACTAAAAGATGTATTTTATCATCCTGAGTTCAGGCATACTAAATTCGGATTGCTACCATGTTCTCTGAGTCAGTTAGGATTAAAGATGTATTAACCAAACTGCCCATTTTGGCCTATGGAGAACAGGTAGCCTTGCAATAGTGAAAAACGAAAATGGCTGTAATTCACTATTAGAACATGCCACACACGCCAGGGCATGTCCTGCCTTATTCTTACAATGCACCCTGCCCTTGGGCCTACCAGAGGGGTGTCTGAAGAAAAGGGAAGGCTTAGGGACTGGCAAGTGGGTGCACTTGCCCAGTCAGCATGACAGTACCAGACTGCACTCAGGCTGTGCAATGGCAGACCCTAGACACATGTTTACAGGCTGCTTCTGTGGGTGGCAGAACCAGTGCTGCAAGACCACCAGCAGCATTTGGATTTGCAAGCCCTGGGCACTCCTGGTGCACTGTACTAGGGTCTGACAAGTAAACCAAACCAACCAATCATGGATTCACAAATCATACATCAATTTACAATAGGGAGCACTTGCACTATGGCACTGGACAGCAGTGGCACAGTGCCTTGAGCAACTAACACCAGCAAAAAATACTTAAGGCACAGCGAAAAATGGAAGGGAGACTCACGCCAATGTGCCAGGTCTAACACGTGTCCCCTCCAGCTGAAATGTGGGGAGAGCTACCCTACCTCCTGGGAGTTCTCATCACTAAGGCGGAAAAATCTGGACAGACCATCAGCATTGGTGTGTTCTGTACCGGGTCGATGTTCCACCGTGAAATCCATCCCCTGTAGGGAAATGGACCACCTTAACAGCTTTGGATTCTTACCCCTCATCTGCATCAACCATCTGAGGGGCCTGTGGTCTGTCTGAACCCGGAAGTGATTCCCAAACAGGTAGGGTCTCAGCTTCTTCAGTGCCCAGACCACAGCAAAAGCCTCACGCTCAATAGCACTCCACCTCTGTTCCCGTGGAAGTAACCTCCTACTGATGAAGGCTACAGGTTGATCTAGACCCTCCTCATTCCTCTGTGATAAAACAGCCCCCACACCATGCTCTGAAGCGTCTGTTTGCACTATGAACTCCTTGGAGAAGTTGGGTGCCAAGAGCACGGGTACTGTGCACATAGCAGTTTTTAAGGCCTCAAAAGCTTCCTGACAGGTGTCAGTCCAAATCACCTTCCTTGGCTGCTTCCTGGAAGTCAGCGCTGTCAAGGGTGCAACAATGTTGCCATACCCCTTGACAAACCCCCTGTAGTACCCTGTGAGTCCTAAGAAGGCTCTCACCTCTGTCTGGGTTTTGGGTGGCTCCCAAGCCAGGATGGTTTCAAACTTGGGCTGTAGGGGCGCCATCTGGCCGCTCCCTACCTGGTGTCCCAAGTACACCACGGAACCCTGCCCGATCTGGCAGTAACTCGCCTTGATCATGAGGCCTGCCCTCCGCAGCGCCATCAACACTTCCCAGAGGTGGCGCAGATGTTCTTCCCAACTGGCGCTGAACACTGCGATGTCATCCAGGTAGGCGGCACTGAACGAGTCCAGTCCAGCCAACACCTAGTAGACCAACCTCTGAAAGGAGGCAGGGGCATTCTTCATCCCAAAGGGCATCACCCGGAACTGGTAGTGCCCATCTGGTGTGGAGAATGCTGACCTCTACTTTGCCCCATCCGTCAAGGCGATCTGCCAGTACCCATACGTAAAGTCAAACGTGCTGAGGTACCGTGCAGCCCCTAGCCGATCTATGAGCACATCAGCTCTGGGGATGGGGTGTGCATCAGTCCTGGTGACCGAATTGATTCCTCTGTAGTCCACACAGAACCGGAGTTCGGGTGTGGCTCCCGGCGCTGCAGCCTTTGGGACCAAGACCACTGGGCTGACCCAAGGACTGCTAGAGGACTCAATTACCCCCAGCACAAGCATCTTGGAGACCTCCTCCTTGATGCAAGCCCTTACCCTGTCAGTCACTCTGTAGGCCTTGTGCCTCACAGGTGTGCTGTCCCCAGTGTCCACCTCATGGACGCACCAATCAGTGACAGCAGGAACCAGGGAGAACAGATCAGAAAACTGTCCCAGCAACTGGTGACAGTCATTCTGTTGCTCAGGGGTCAGGGTGGAAGAGAGGTTGACACCATCCACTGACCCATCTTGCTCTCTGGCTGACAGGAGGTCAGGAAGGGGTTCAGTCTCCTCCTCCATCCCAGCATCTGTTGCCAAGCGCATGCCCACTTGGGACCTCTCCAAGTGGGGCTTCAGGCGGTTGACATGCAGGACCCTCAAGGGGTTCCTGGGAGACCGCAAGTCCACCAAGTAGGTAACCGGACTCTTGCGCTCCACAACCTCAAAGGGGCCAGTCCACTTATCCTGGAGCGCACAGGGCTCCACGGAGGCCATGACCCACACCTTCTGTCCAGGCTGAAGCTCAACCAGAGTGGCATTCTGGTCGTACCACCACTTCATCTCCTCCTGGCTGGCTTCCAGGTTCGCCTCAGTGAGTTGTCTGAAACGCCTAAAGGCCAGCATGTAGCTATATACATCCTGGGGAGGTTTCCTGGGAAATTGCTCCCAGCCTTCTTTGACTAGACTTAGAGGTCCTCTTACTGGGTGTCCATAGAGAAGCTCAAAGGGACTGAACCCTAGAGATTTCTGTGGCACCTCACGGTAAGCAAAGAGCAGGCATGGTAAGAGGATGTCCCACTTACGCCTCATAGGTTCCTCCAGACCCATTATCATGCCTTTAAGAGTTCAGTTGAATCTCTCAACCAACCCGTTTCCTTGGGGGTGGTAAGGAGTAGTGAACTTGTAGGTTACACCACACACCTGCTACAGGGACTTCATATACTTGGAAATGAAGTTGGTATCCCGGTCAGACACTACCTCGCGAGGGAATCCCACTCTGGAGAAAATTCCCATCAGTGCTCGTCCCACCACGGGCGCCGTCACTGTCCTCAGAGGTATGGCTTCCGGGTACCGGGAGGCATGGTCCACCAAGACCAGGAGACCAGGATGAACCTGTTGCCCATGGCTGTTTTGGGGTCCAGTGGCCCCACAATGTCAATACCCACCCGTTCAAAGGGGGTGCTGACTACAGGGAAGGGTTGGAGAGGAGCCTTGTGCTTCCTCCCACTCTCACCACTTGCCTGGCAAGTCTGACATGTCCTGCAGTGAGTGTCTAAAACTCCTGCGCATTTGGGGCCAATAAAAATGGGTGACAAGGCTTTCAAAGGTCTTGTCCTTCCCCAAATGTCCTGCCAATGGAACATCATGAGCCAGCCCCAGTAGGAAGGCTCTGAAGCGCTGGGGTACCACCAGCACACGGGCTGACCCAGGCTCAGCAACCTTAGGCTCTGTATACAGGAGGTCATTCTCCCTCTAGATCCAATGTGATCCTGACTGATCACCTGCTGCCTGGTCTGCAGCCTGTTGCCGCAGACCCACAAGAGAAGGGCATTCTTTCTGCTCCTTGCAGAATTCCTCCCTGGAGGGTCCTCCTTCTTGCTGCCAATGGGTCAGCTCAGGCAGGTCCCCCAGTTCGGCTACCTGTTCCCCTGTAGGCTCCAGGGCATCCCCCTCAGAGTCTGCTCCCTCCTGGACCGTGGGAACTTGGGGGCCGGTTTCCCGCGCCCCCTACCTCTAATCTTGATGGCAGGTACCTGGGCCTCCCTCTCAGGCTCCAGGTCCTTTTGAGCACCTTTACTCACTGCCATTGACCGGGTGGTCACACACGCCCAGTCAGGCATACCCAACATTTCTAAATGTGCATTCCGCTCCACCTTCGCCCAAGGTGAGCTCTCCAAGTCATTCCCTAACAAACAGTCAACAGGCATGGCGGGCCTCACAGCTACCTGAAGAGCACCAGAGACACCCCCACCCCCACTCAAAGGGAACCTGAGCCACCTTGCGGTGACTCTCTGTGTTGTCAGCAGCAACAACTGGGTAGAATGCTCCAGGGACAACCTGCTCTTGAGACACCAGGTGACACTTGACAGCTGTCACACTGGCTCCTGTATCTCTCAGAGCCTCCACTCTATGGCCATTGATGGTCACCCACTGCCTGTATTTTTTTGTGTTATCAGGCAGCTGGGTCCTAGGGACCACCTCACAGTCTCCTAATGAGACAAGGGACATCTCTGCAGGACCCCACCCACCTTGGGCACCCATCTCCTCACCCAGGGCTATACTAGCCATCTGGCGGGGGGGTGCACCAGTGGGTGCTGATTTTCCAAACAGGTGACACTTGGTATAATTGGCAAAATTACTCAGTTCTCCACATTTGTAGCATCTCGGGGGCCCTCTTTGAACAGGTGCACCTGTCGGGGCCCCTGACGGTTTCTGGGGGGGAGGCTGAGAACCTTTCCCTTGGTTCCCTTGGGGATTACTTTGGGGCCTCTTATGGAACTCCCTCTGTTTACCCTTGTCCCTCCCCCCACTCTTCTGCTGGGGACCCTGCCCACTCTTGGCTGAGTCTCCCACTGACCCTTGTGGACCCTGGTACTGACCCAGCGGTCCGTCTCCTCAGCAAGCTTCCTAGGATTAGTCAGCCTACTATCAATCAGGTGCTGGCGTAGCTCAGGAAAACAGTTACTTGACAAGTGCTCCCATGCAATCAAATCAAGCAGTCCCTGAAAATCATTAACTTTGCTACCCTTCACCCAACCATCCAATGCTCTGCAGAAAAAAGTAACATATTCAACATACGTACTGTTTGCTATCTTTGTGCAACCCCTGAACCTCTGTCTGTACATCTCAGGGGTCAAGACATATCTAGACATCAATGCATCTTTCATGTGGGGATAGGAATTATATAAACACTAAATCAACCCGGGTCTGGTGCTGTATCAACAAAAAGAAGGAGAAAGTATACTTGACTATTCCGACATCTCTTGTTAATAGAGAACCCTTCTAGGAACAGAACCCATCAATCACAGAGGAATAGTGTGTTTTTATCATCATTTGGGTCTGTATATCTCGATACAACGTACCAAGTCCTGGTGGAACGACCTGGTGGCGTGTAAAGAGAGATGGCATACAAGGGTTGCTGTCAGATCTCCAATGATAACAAGAATGTGATGAGTCCTCAAATTTGTGAATGGGGTCCTAAAAGTGCAGCAATAAATCATAAAGGTGACAGTAAAAATGGCTAGTGGAACTCAAAAGTGCTTTAATTAGTAGAGTGCCTCTGCCACTGTTAAAAAGCAATATGGCAATTTAGCATAAATAATTTGTCATTATGCTCATTATCCATAGTATTCCGGTCGACATGTTTCTGCCCATGTAGATCTACACAGTATCAAGGGCATTCATCAGGACCTCAAAATGCTGCTACTATGTGAAAAAAGTGAATCAACTGAAAATGAAAAGTTCACAGACAATCCTACCGCACCGGTCAACTCTATACAGATGTCGAACCCGGATACCTAGGAAAGCAAAGAGATGGATAAGAAATACGATCATCCTAAATTTTGTATATAACAGCAAAAAAACAGTCTCATCGTCAGACATCAAAAACAGCACAACTAGTGCTTGACAGCATCTAATAGTGTATTAAATTGCACTTACCCAAACATTTTGGGTGATACCCTCACCTCAACCTGGTCTGTGCTCAGGGAAGGGGGCCCGCTCTGATAAAAAGACAAAATACAAAGTTGCTGGTTTGCATGCCTAAGATTTGTCTCCCCATCAAATGGCTAAAAGAATTAGAATAGGTAACGTCCAAGTATTATAAACAGTGGAGGATGGCATCCTGGTCATAATCAGCAAAATAATAGCTTAACCTGAGACCTGCAACATTGGTCAGAGAGATCGAAGATGTAAAATGATTCTGCAACGATAATTACTCTTACTACAAAATCAATCACATGTGACACCCATATTCGAGAAAAGAAAACACTGTGTTTCTATCTAGAATAATTGGTCACTAGCCTATAGGACCTATCTAAAAATAGAAATAAATAGGACTCCATCGAGTAAGTAAACGCTCTGTTCGTGAAATTAGAGCCTCGATATACGGACAAGAAAACTGGCGCCACACTTACCTATCCGTCGGTACCCCGAGGCGGTCTTTGAGTCAAGACCAGAGGTACCGACCAGAGAGGTTCGACATGTTTTATGGTGATAGAACCAGATTGGTTACAGCTGCGTCTACGCTTCATGGTGGCCCAATGAGTGCCTGTTACCTTATGTGCTAGTGCGCATGACGGTACGAAGGACCCAAAACGAGAAAAAGGTCTCAAATCGTCTGCGCCTGTGTGAAAAAACGCTAATCTGTTCGAACCTAATGCGCATGTGTCAACTGTCTACACTGATCTCGTACAGCTCCTAAGACCCAGATGGATTCGTAATACAACCATTATCAAGGAGATATATGAAAGTGGAAGTGTCAAATGTTGCGCTCATGCTGAAAAAAGGTAACCAGTGGACATGGGTCGTAAATCATAACAAAAGCCAAGGGATATCATCATTAAGCCCCACCACATCGGAATGTAATCGATAGACCCATTTCTGTTCTCTGCATAAGAGAAAGCGTTGAATATCTGTAATGTGTGGGGGAATGTAGGGTTGTTCAATGATAACCCAATGTAAATCAGTATCCTTATGGCCTGCTGTGATGAAATGACTGGTGAGTTTGGTGGCACTTTTCTTGCATCGTATGGTGCTCTTATGCTCTGAGATCCTCAGCTTAATTTTACGAGAGGTCATCCCCACATAATTTTTTCCGCAAGGACATTTTATCAAATAGATGACCCTGTCACTGTTGCAGTTGGTATGCTTATTCAAAATCCAAGGTCTGCTCGTACCGATGTTGACTTCCGTTGTGTGTGAAGTCTGTGGGCACACTGAGCAGTTCCCACAGGGAAAATGGCCTTTGACAGGGGGTAAACCCCAAAAGGGAATATCCGCAGAGGTTCTCAGAGTTCTAGGACGTGTATGTATCAACTGATCTTTTATGTTGCAACTCCTCTTAAATGCAAACAAAGGGGGAGGTAACATCTTGCCTTCAATTTTAAGCATTCTCCAGTTTTTGAGAATGCTTTTCTTTAATGCATTAGAATAGCTGGAAAAAGTGTTGACACATGTGATTCTCTTGTCCTCAGTGGTAGGATTGCAGATTTTTCTCTCTAGAAGGGCTTCCCTATGATTGTTTACAGCTCTCTTCATTGATGTTTTAATAGTTCTTTTGGGATACTGTCTGTCCAAAAGTTGAGAGGAGAGTTGGGAGGCATGTTCATGGTACTTGGCGATGTTGGAACAATTCCGACGGATGCGAAGGAATTGCCCAAATGGCAAATTTTCCCGCAGAGCTCTAGGATGAAAGCTCTGAAAGTGTAACAAGGAATTGCGGGCCATCGGTTTTCTATACAGTTCCGTTGTGATTGTTCCATCCTGAGAGCCGATCAGCAAATCCAAAAAGGGGAGACGCTCTTTGGAAACCTCACACGTAAACTTCAAAAAACCATTAAGGTTGTTCAACCATGAGTGAAATCTTTCAATTGTATCCATAGAGCCCCTCCATATGACTAAGATGTCATCTATATACCGTTTCCAGGTCAAAATATGACCTAGAAACGGATTGGATGTAGACAGAATCTCAGTCTGTTCAATTTGATGAACATACAAGTTGGCTAGGGAAGGAGCAAAAATACTCCCCATGGATGTCCCAGAGATCTGTAAAAATAGCTCATCTTCAAATTGGAAAAAGTTCTCCTTCATGGCCAATGTAGCACAGAACATGATAAAATCCACTGGTGTTGCACTCTGCAGATTACTAGCTTCCAACAGTGTCTTGATTACTGACAAAGTCTCATCCTGTGGAATGCAAGTATATAGTGACTCTACATCAAAACTCACTAGGAAATCTTGTGTAGTGTCAAAAGGCATTCCAGCCACGATGCGCAACAGATCTTTCGTATCCTCAACATATGAGGGCATCGTTTTCACTAATGGTTTCAAAAAGAAATCTACAAAGGTAGACAGGGGTTCAAGGAGCGACCCTATCCCCGAAATTATGGGTCTACCTGGAGGGGGAAGTACTCCCTTATGTATTTTTGGTAATACATAAAAGTATGGAATCACCGGAAATGTTGTTTTCAAAAAGAGTGCCTCATGATTCGTGATCCAGCCTCGTTCCAAACCCTCGTCTACCCGATCTTTGATGGTAGCCATGAGTCTTTTGGTGGGATCCAATTTGAGAGGCCGATAGAAGGTGCCATTATATAGTTGTCTCTTGCATTCACTCCTATATGCTTCTGTATCCATGATAACCGTAGCTCCCCCCTTATCCGCCGGTTTGATAGTGATTGACCTATCTGTTGATAGCGTCCGGAGTGCCAAGGATTCTTTCTTTGGTAAATTGGAAAATTGCCGGTTATCAGTTTGGAAGAGTGTTTCAGCATCTCTTAAAACAGCCCTCTCAAAAGTGAGTACTTCTGGAGGAACTAAATGTGTAGGTGGATTAAACGTAGATCTCGGGCGTAAGCCAGTATTGGTAGTATTCTCCTCGTCATCCTCTTGTGGTTTCTCTTTGAAGAAAGCGCGTAGTCTCACTTTTCTGAAAAAGCCAGCTAATTCCTGTCTGGTCTGGAACGAGTCTCCCTTGTGTGTTGGAACATACCCAAGTCCTTTCTCTAGAACATTCATTTTGTCAGTGGTGAGGGAGCGTTTACTTAAATTAACAATCAAGCTGTCGTGTTGCTTGGTCCTGGTACCGCAGGATCTCGCTGGTTGCTCCGTGTGCGAGATGACAGAGGGGGGCTCCAGTGGACGTTTGGTTGAGCTGTTCTTCTCTTGCCCCTGGAGCGGCGGGGGCCTTGTCCTAAAAAAGACTGTTGTTGGAAATTGTCTGTATGGATCGGACCTGGATACATCGGGTGTTGAAAATAAGGCTGTGGATAGTTGTAGGGTGCTGGCGGCCACCATTGTGGTGGTGGAGGGGGCCCCCAAAGAAGGTACCTCTCCTCGGTCCCCTCTTCCTCCAATTCTGACCTCTCATTGACTGATGTGCACCTGGATCTGAATCGGATGAGTCACCGTCACTGCCAGATGTAGAGTAATTAGAGCCAGGTCTCCCACCTTGTTGGTTATATGTAGGTGGAACATAAGAGTCACTGGTATAGGGATATACTCTTGTCATGGAAAACTTGGCCAGATCTTTTTTGAATTTCACAATCTTGTTCGCTAGAACAGTATCTCTAAATTCTTTACAGGTTTTGTCAGTTTCTTTAGACTTGCGCATTAGGTTCGAACAGATTAGCGTTTTTTCACACAGGCGCAGACGATTTGAGACCTTTTTCTCGTTTTGGGTCCTTCGTACCGTCATGCGCACTAGCACATAAGGTAACAGGCACTCATTGGGCCACCATGAAGCGTAGACGCAGCTGTAACCAATCTGGTTCTATCACCATAAAACATGTCGAACCTCTCTGGTCGGTACCTCTGGTCTTGACTCAAAGACCGCCTCGGGGTACCGACGGATAGGTAAGTGTGGCGCCAGTTTTCTTGTCCGTATATCGAGGCTCTAATTTCACGAACAGAGCGTTTACTTACTCGATGGAGTCCTATTTATTTCTATTTTTAGATAGGTCCTATAGGCTAGTGACCAATTATTCTAGATAGAAACACAGTGTTTTCTTTTCTCGAATATGGGTGTCACATGTGATTGATTTTGTAGTAAGAGTAATTATCGTTGCAGAATCATTTTACATCTTCGATCTCTCTGACCAATGTTGCAGGTCTCAGGTTAAGCTATTATTTTGCTGATTATGACCAGGATGCCATCCTCCACTGTTTATAATACTTGGACGTTACCTATTCTAATTCTTTTAGCCATTTGATGGGGAGACAAATCTTAGGCATGCAAACCAGCAACTTTGTATTTTGTCTTTTTATCAGAGCGGGCCCCCTTCCCTGAGCACAGACCAGGTTGAGGTGAGGGTATCACCCAAAATGTTTGGGTAAGTGCAATTTAATACACTATTAGATGCTGTCAAGCACTAGTTGTGCTGTTTTTGATGTCTGACGATGAGACTGTTTTTTTGCTGTTAT
The DNA here is from genome assembly GCF_964204655.1 of Triturus cristatus. Taxonomy (NCBI): domain Eukaryota; kingdom Metazoa; phylum Chordata; class Amphibia; order Caudata; family Salamandridae; genus Triturus; species Triturus cristatus. The sequence goes on from NC_140580.1 coordinate 535,880,305, forward strand.
ATACAAAATTTAGGATGATCGTATTTCTTATCCATCTCTTTGCTTTCCTAGGTATCCGGGTTCGACATCTGTATAGAGTTGACCGGTGCGGTAGGATTGTCTGTGAACTTTTCATTTTCAGTTGATTCACTTTTTTCACATAGTAGCAGCATTTTGAGGTCCTGATGAATGCCCTTGATACTGTGTAGATCTACATGGGCAGAAACATGTCGACCGGAATACTATGGATAATGAGCATAATGACAAATTATTTATGCTAAATTGCCATATTGCTTTTTAACAGTGGCAGAGGCACTCTACTAATTAAAGCACTTTTGAGTTCCACTTTTACTGTCACCTTTATGATTTATTGCTGCACTTTTAGGACCCCATTCACAAATTTGAGGACTCATCACATTCTTGTTATCATTGGAGATCTGACAGCAACCCTTGTATGCCATCTCTCTTTACACGCCACCAGGTCGTTCCACCAGGACTTGGTACGTTGTATCGAGATATACAGACCCAAATGATGATAAAAACACACTATTCCTCTGTGATTGATGGGTTCTGTTCCTAGAAGGGTTCTCTATTAACAAGAGATGTTGGAATAGTCAAGTATACTTTCTCCTTCTTTTTGTTGATACAGCACCAGACCCGGGTTGATTTAGTGTTTATAGTGTTTACAATTAAGGGATACGCAACCTGCAGGTCTTTAAAATCTTTCCCTTGGACCTCCCCCGATGTTGTCTTGTTGTTACTGTTACTGAGCGGCCTCTGGCCGTAGGTCCTTTATTTTCATATTCCTTTCTAAATAAGGAATCAAAACGCTCTGTGGCTTTTTTCGTCTGGGTTTCGTCCTGTACTACTTTTCAGTGGATGGTATGGTTATCCTTTTCAAAGAAAACTCTTTTTCGTTCTCAAAAAAAAAATGTTTTTACTTTTTTCGATAAAGTTGTCCTTTGACCCAATTTACAATGTCTGAGAGGCAGGGTCTTTCATTTGATGACGCGGTAGCTCTGGACATCCTTCAAACACCAAGTATTATTTATGTACCAACTAACACTGCGATCATCAATAACGATGATTGGAGCAAGGTCCTTTTTCTCAAACGTTCACATGCACGAACAGAGGTACATGGCGCAATAATGACCGAATATTTACGGTCAGACTGTGCTCCCACTGGCCTTATAGTGAACAACGCACCCAGGTTGTTCCTGGAGGATAAGACATTCCTGAAGGACTGGTCCCTGGTGGCTTGGCGCTGTACCCGGGACTGGTTAATTTTAATTATAACAACAGCCAAGAGGATAGCTGATAACATCTTGATTGAGATACAGCTTTTAGAGTCCCAGATTAAATCAGTACTGGTCACTGCTACCTTTAATAAACAGTCTAAAGAAACTGACAAAACCTGTAAAGAATTTAGAGATACTGTTCTAGCGAACAAGATTGTGAAATTCAAAAAAGATCTGGCCAAGTTTTCCATGACAAGAGTATATCCCTATACCAGTGACTCTTATGTTCCACCTACATATAACCAACAAGGTGGGAGACCTGGCTCTAATTACTCTACATCTGGCAGTGACGGTGACTCATCCGATTCAGATCCAGGTGCACATCAGTCAATGAGAGGTCAGAATTGGAGGAAGAGGGGACCGAGGAGAGGTACCTTCTTTGGAGGCCCCCCTCCACCACCACAATGGTGGCCGCCAGCACCCTACAACTATCCACAGCCTTATTTTCAACACCCGATGTATCCAGGTCCGATGCATACAGACAATTTCCAACAACAGTCTTTTTTAGGACAAGGCCCCCGCCGCTCCAGGGGCAAGAGAAGAACAGCTCAACCAAACGTCCACTGGAGCCCCCCTCTGTCATCTCGCACACGGAGCAACCAGCGAGATCCTGCGGTACCAGGACCAAGCAACACGACAGCTTGATTGTTAATTTAAGTAAACGCTCCCTCACCACTGACGAAATGAATGTTCTAGAGAAAGGACTTGGGTATGTTCCAACACACAAGGGAGACTCGTTCCAGACCAGACAGGAATTAGCTGGCTTTTTCAGAAAAGTGAGACTACGCGCTTTCTTCAAAGAGAAACCACAAGAGGATGACGAGGAGAATACTACCAATACTGGCTTACGCCCGAGATCTACGTTTAATCCACCTACACATTTAGTTCCTCCAGAAGTACTCACTTTTGAGAGGGCTGTTTTAAGAGATGCTGAAACACTCTTCCAAACTGATAACCGGCAATTTTCCAATTTACCAAAGAAAGAATCCTTGGCACTCCGGACGCTATCAACAGATAGGTCAATCACTATCAAACCGGCGGATAAGGGGGGAGCTACGGTTATCATGGATACAGAAGCATATAGGAGTGAATGCAAGAGACAACTAAATAATGGCACCTTCTATCGGCCTCTCAAATTGGATCCCACCAAAAGACTCATGGCTACCATCAAAGATCGGGTAGACGAGGGTTTGGAACGAGGCTGGATCACGAATCATGAGGCACTCTTTTTGAAAACAACATTTCCGGTGATTCCATACTTTTATGTATTACCAAAAATACATAAGGGAGTACTTCCCCCTCCAGGTAGACCCATAATTTCGGGGATAGGGTCGCTCCTTGAACCCCTGTCTACCTTTGTAGATTTCTTTTTGAAACCATTAGTGAAAACGATGCCCTCATATGTTGAGGATACGAAAGATCTGTTGCGCATCGTGGCTGGAATGCCTTTTGACACTACACAAGATTTCCTAGTGAGTTTTGATGTAGAGTCACTATATACTTGCATTCCACAGGATGAGACTTTGTCAGTAATCAAGACACTGTTGGAAGCTAGTAATCTGCAGAGTGCAACACCAGTGGATTTTATCATGTTCTGTGCTACATTGGCCATGAAGGAGAACCTTTTCCAATTTGAAGATGAGCTATTTTTACAGATCTCTGGGACATCCATGGGGAGTATTTTTGCTCCTTCCCTAGCCAACTTGTATGTTCATCAAATTGAACAGACTGAGATTCTGTCTACATCCAATCCGTTTCTAGGTCATATTTTGACCTGGAAACGGTATATAGATGACATCTTAGTCATATGGAGGGGCTCTGTGGATACAATTGAAAGATTTCACTCATGGTTGAACAACCTTAATGGTTTTTTGAAGTTTACGTGTGAGGTTTCCAAAGAGCGTCTCCCCTTTTTGGATTTGCTGATCGGCTCTCAGGATGGAACAATCACAACGGAACTGTATAGAAAACCGATGGCCCGCAATTCCTTGTTACACTTTCAGAGCTTTCATCCTAGAGCTCTGCGGGAAAATTTGCCATTTGGGCAATTCCTTCGCATCCGTCGGAATTGTTCCAACATCGCCAAGTACCATGAACATGCCTCCCAACTCTCCTCTCAACTTTTGGACAGACAGTATCCCAAAAGAACTATTAAAACATCAATGAAGAGAGCTGTAAACAATCATAGGGAAGCCCTTCTAGAGAGAAAAATCTGCAATCCTACCACTGAGGACAAGAGAATCACATGTGTGAACACTGTTTCCAGCTATTCTAATGCATTAAAGAAAAGCATTCTCAAAAACTGTAGAATGCTTAAAATTGAAGGCAAGATGTTACCTCCCCCTTTGTTTGCATTTAGGAGGAGTTGCAACATAAAAGATCAGTTGATACATACACGTCCTAGAACTCTGAGAACCTCTGCGGATATTACCCTTTGGGGTTTACCCCCTGTCAAAGGCCATTCTCCCTGTGGGAACTGCTCAGTGTGCCCACAGACTTCACACACAACGGAAGTCAACATCGGTACGAGCAGACCTTGGATTTTGAATAAGCATACCAACTGCAACAGTGACAGGGTCATCTATTTGATAAAATGTCCTTGCGGAAAAAATTATGTGGGGATGACCTCTCGTAAAATTAAGCTGAGGATCTCAGAGCATAAGAGCACCATACGATGCAAGAAAAGTGCCACCAAACTCACCAGTTATTTCATCACAGCAGGCCATAAGGATACTGATTTACATTGGGTTATCATTGAACAACCCTACATTCCCCCACACATTACAGATATTCAACGCTTTCTCTTATGCAGAGAACAGAAATGGGTCTATCGATTACATTCCGATGTGGTGGGGCTTAATGATGATATCCCTTGGCTTTTGTTATGATTTACGACCCATGTCCACTGGTTACCTTTTTTCAGCATGAGCGCAACATTTGACACTTCCACTTTCATATATCTCCTTGATAATGGTTGTATTACGAATCCATCTGGGTCTTAGGAGCTGTACGAGATCAGTGTAGACAGTTGACACATGCGCATTAGGTTCGAACAGATTAGCGTTTTTTCACACAGGCGCAGACGATTTGAGACCTTTTTCTCGTTTTGGGTCCTTCGTACCGTCATGCGCACTAGCACATAACGTAACAGGGACTCATTGGGCCACCATGAAGCGTAGACGCAGCTGTAACCAATCTGGTTCTATCACCATAAAACATGTCGAACCTCTCCGGTCGGTACCTCTGGTCTTGACTCAAAGACCGCCTCGGGGTACCGACGGATAGGTAAGTGTGGCGCCAGTTGTCTTGTCCGTATATCGAGGCTCTAATTTCACGAACAGAGCGTTTACTTACTCGATGGAGTCCTATTTATTTCTATTTTTAGATAGGTCCTATAGGCTAGTGACCAATTATTCTAGATAGAAACACAGTGTTTTCTTTTCTCGAATATGGGTGTCACATGTGATTGATTTTGTAGTAAGAGTAATTATCGTTGCAGAATCATTTTACATCTTCGATCTCTCTGACCAATGTTGCAGGTCTCAGGTTAAGCTATTATTTTGCTGATTATGACCAGGATGCCATCCTCCACTGTTTATAATACTTGGACGTTACCTATTCTAATTCTTTTAGCCATTTGATGGGGAGACAAATCTTAGGCATGCAAACCAGCAACTTTGTATTTTGTCTTTTTATCAGAGCGGGGCCCCCTTCCCTGAGCACAGACCAGGTTGAGGTGAGGGTATCACCCAAAATGTTTGGGTAAGTGCAATTTAATACACTATTAGATGCTGTCAAGCACTAGTTGTGCTGTTTTTGATGTCTGACGATGAGACTGTTTTTTTGCTGTTATATACAAAATTTAGGATGATCGTATTTCTTATCCATCTCTTTGCTTTCCTAGGTATCCGGGTTCGACATCTGTATAGAGTTGACCGGTGCGGTAGGATTGTCTGTGAACTTTTCATTTTCAGTTGATTCACTTTTTTCACATAGTAGCAGCATTTTGAGTTCCTGATGAATGCCCTTGATACTGTGTAGATCTACATGGGCAGAAACATGTCGACCGGAATACTATGGATAATGAGCATAATGACAAATTATTTATGCTAAATTGCCATATTGCTTTTTAACAGTGGCAGAGGCACTCTACTAATTAAAGCACTTTTGAGTTCCACTAGCCATTTTTACTGTCACCATTATGATTTATTGCTGCACTTTTAGGACCCCATTCACAAATTTGAGGACTCATCACATTCTTGTTATCATTGGAGATCTGACAGCAACCCTTGTATGCCATCTCTCTTTACACGCCACCAGGTCGTTCCACCAGGACTTGGTACGTTGTATCGAGATATACAGACCCAAATGATGATAAAAACACACTATTCCTCTGTGATTGATGGGTTCTGTTCCTAGAAGGGTTCTCTATTAACAAGAGATGTCGGAATAGTCAAGTATACTTTCTCCTTCTTTTTGTTGATACAGCACCAGACCCGGGTTGTTTTAGTGTTTATAGTGTTTACAATTAAGGGATACGCAACCTGCAGGTCTTTAAAATCTTTCCCTTGGACCTCCCCCGATGTTGTCTTGTTGTTACTGTTACTGAGCGGCCTCTGGCCGTAGGTCCTTTATTTTCATATTCCTTTCTAAATAAGGAATCAAAACGCTCTGTGGCTTTTTTCGTCTGGGTTTCGTCCTGTACTACTTTTCAGTGGATGGTATGGTTATCCTTTTCAAAGAAAACTCTTTTTCGTTCTAAAAAAAAAAAGAAAAAAAAAAGAAATTTTTTTTTTTACTTTTTTCGATAAAGTTGTCCTTTGACCCAATTTACAATGTCTGAGAGGCAGGGTCTTTCATTTGATGACGCGGTAGCTCTGGACATCCTTCAAACACCAAGTATTATTGATGTACCAACTAACACTGCGATCATCAATAACGATGATTGGAGCAAGGTCCTTTTTCTCAAACGTTCACATGCACGAACACAGGTACATGGCGCAATAATGACCGAATATTTACGGTCAGACTGTGCTCCCACTGGCCTTATAGTGAACAACGCACCCAGGTTGTTCCTGGAGGATAAGACATTCCTGAAGGACTGGTCCCTGGTGGCTTGGCGCTGTACCCGGAACTGGTTAATTTTAATTATAACAACAGCCAAGAGGATAGCTGATAACATCTTGATTGAGATACAGCTTTTAGAGTCCCAGATTAAATGAGTACTGGTCACTGCTACCTTTAATAAACAGTCTAAAGAAACTGACAAAACCTGTAAAGAATTTAGAGATACTGTTCTAGCGAACAAGATTGTGAAATTCAAAAAAGATCTGGACAAGTTTTCCATGACAAGAGTATATCCCTATACCAGTGACTCTTATGTTCCACCTACATATAACCAACAAGGTGGGAGACCTGGCTCTAATTACTCTACATCTGGCAGTGACGGTGACTCATCCGATTCAGATCCAGGTGCACATCAGTCAATGAGAGGTCTGAATTGGAGGAAGAGGGGACCGAGGAGAGGTACCTTCTTTGGAGGCCCCCTCCACCACCACAATGGTGGCCGCCAGCACCCTACAACTATCCACAGCCTTATTTTCAACACCCGATGTATCCAGGTCCGATCCATACAGACAATTTCCAACAACAGTCTTTTTTAGGACAAGGCCCCCGCCGCTCCAGGGGCAAGAGAAGAACAGCTCAACCAAACGTCCACTGGAGCCCCCCTCTGTCATCTCGCACACGGAGCAACCAGCGAGATCCTGCGGTACCAGGACCAAGCAACACGACAGCTTGATTGTTAATTTAAGTAAACGCTCCCTCACCACTGACGAAATGAATGTTCTAGAGAAAGGACTTGGGTATGTTCCAACACACAAGGGAGACTCGTTCCAGACCAGACAGGAATTAGCTGGCTTTTTCAGAAAAGTGAGACTACGCGCTTTCTTCAAAGAGAAACCACAAGAGGATGACGAGGAGAATACTACCAATACTGGCTTACGCCCGAGATCTACGTTTAATCCACCTACACATTTAGTTCCTCCAGAAGTACTCACTTTTGAGAGGGCTGTTTTAAGAGATGCTGAAACACTCTTCCAAACTGATAACCGGCAATTTTCCAATTTACCAAAGAAAGAATCCTTGGCACTCCGGACGCTATCAACAGATAGGTCAATCACTATCAAACCGGCGGATAAGGGGGGAGCTACGGTTATCATGGATACAGAAGCATATAGGAGTGAATGCAAGAGACAACTAAATAATGGCACCTTCTATCGGCCTCTCAAATTGGATCCCACCAAAAGACTCATGGCTACCATCAAAGATCGGGTAGACGAGGGTTTGGAACGAGGCTGGATCACGAATCATGAGGCACTCTTTTTGAAAACAACATTTCCGGTGATTCCATACTTTTATGTATTACCAAAAATACATAAGGGAGTACTTCCCCCTCCAGGTAGACCCATAATTTCGGGGATAGGGTCGCTCCTTGAACCCCTGTCTACCTTTGTAGATTTCTTTTTGAAACCATTAGTGAAAACGATGCCCTCATATGTTGAGGATACGAAAGATCTGTTGCGCATCGTGGCTGGAATGCCTTTTGACACTACACAAGATTTCCTAGTGAGTTTTGATGTAGAGTCACTATATACTTGCATTCCACAGGATGAGACTTTGTCAGTAATCAAGACACTGTTGGAAGCTAGTAATCTGCAGAGTGCAACACCAGTGGATTTTATCATGTTCTGTGCTACATTGGCCATGAAGGAGAACTTTTTCCAATTTGAAGATGAGCTATTTTTACAGATCTCTGGGACATCCATGGGGAGTATTTTTGCTCCTTCCCTAGCCAACTTGTATGTTCATCAAATTGAACAGACTGAGATTCTGTCTTCATCCAATCCGTTTCTAGGTCATATTTTGACCTGGAAACGGTATATAGATGACATCTTAGTCATATGGAGGGGCTCTATGGATACAATTGAAAGATTTCACTCATTGTTGAACAACCTTAATGGTTTTTTGAAGTTTACGTGTGAGGTTTCCAAAGAGCGTCTCCCCTTTTTGGATTTGCTGATTGGCTCTCAGGATGGAACAATCACAACGGAACTGTATAGAAAACCGATGGCCCGCAATTCCTTGTTACACTTTCAGAGCTTTCATCCTAGAGCTCTGCGGGAAAATTTGCCATTTGGGCAATTCCTTCGCATCCGTCGGAATTGTTCCAACATCGCCAAGTACCATGAACATGCCTCCCAACTCTCCTCTCAACTTTTGGACAGACAGTATCCCAAAAGAACTATTAAAACATCAATGAAGAGAGCTGTAAACAATCATAGGGAAGCCCTTCTAGAGAGAAAAATCTGCAATCCTACCACTGAGGACAAGAGAATCACATGTGTCAACACTTTTTCCAGCTATTCTAATGCATTAACCCCTTCAGCGCGGCGCGGAATTCCGCGCCGCGCTGAAGATTCCGTGCGCGGGCGGGGCCATGACGGAGCGGTTCCGTCATGCGCACAGCGCAACCGACGCACGTGACGGAACCGCTCCGTCACAAGCGTCGAACGGGTTAAAGAAAGAAAGATCAGTTGATACATACACGTCCCAGAACTCTGAGAACCTCTGCGGATATTCCCCTTTGGGGTTTACCCCCTGTCAAAGGCCATTTTCCCTGTGGGAACTGCTCAGTGTGCCCACAGACTTCACACACAACGGAAGTCAACATCGGTACGAGCAGACCTTGGATTTTGAATAAGCATACCAACTGCAACAGTGACAGGGTCATCTATTTGATAAAATGTCCTTGCGGAAAAAATTATGTGGGGATGACCTCTCGTAAAATTAAGCTGAGGATCTCAGAGCATAAGAGCACCATACGATGCAAGAAAAGTGCCACCAAACTCACCAGTCATTTCATCACAGCAGGCCATAAGGATACTGATTTACATTGGGTTATCATTGAACAACCCTACATTCCCCCACACATTACAGATATTCAACGCTTTCTCTTATGCAGAGAACAGAAATGGGTCTATCGATTACATTCCGATGTGGTGGGGCTTAATGATGATATCCCTTGGCTTTTGTTATGATTTACGACCCATGTCCACTGGTTACCTTTTTTCAGCATGAGCGCAACATTTGACACTTCCACTTTCATATATCTCCTTGATAATGGTTGTATTACGAATCCATCTGGGTCTTAGGAGCTGTACGAGATCAGTGTAGACAGTTGACACATGCGCATTAGGTTCGAACAGATTAGCGTTTTTTCACACAGGCGCAGACGATTTGAGACCTTTTTCTCGTTTTGGGTCCTTCGTACCGTCATGCGCACTAGCACATAACGTAACAGGCACTCATTGGGCCACCATGAAGCGTAGACGCTGCTGTAACCAATCTGGTTCTATCACCATAAAACATGTCGAACCTCTCCGGTCGGTACCTCTGGTCTTGACTCAAAGACCGCCTCGGGGTACCGACGGATAGGTAAGTGTGGCGCCAGTTTTCTTGTCCGTATATCGAGGCTCTAATTTCACGAACAGAGCGTTTACTTACTCGATGGAGTCCTATTTATTTCTATTTTTAGATAGGTCCTATAGGCTAGTGACCAATTATTCTAGATAGAAACACAGTGTTTTCTTTTCTCGAATATGGGTGTCACATGTGATTGATTTTGTAGTAAGAGTAATTATCGTTGCAGAATCATTTTACATCTTCGATCTCTCTGACCAATGTTGCAGGTCTCAGGTTAAGCTATTATTTTGCTGATTATGACCAGGATGCCATCCTCCACTGTTTATAATACTTGGACGTTACCTATTCTAATTCTTTTAGCCATTTGATGGGGAGACAAATCTTAGGCATGCAAACCAGCAACTTTGTATTTTGTCTTTTTATCAGAGCGGGGCCCCCTTCCCTGAGCACAGACCAGGTTGAGGTGAGGGTATCACCCAAAATGTTTGGGTAAGTGCAATTTAATACACTATTAGATGCTGTCAAGCACTAGTTGTGCTGTTTTTGATGTCTGACGATGAGACTGTTTTTTTGCTGTTATATACAAAATTTAGGATGATCGTATTTCTTATCCATCTCTTTGCTTTCCTAGGTATCCGGGTTCGACATCTGTATAGAGTTGACCGGTGCGGTAGGATTGTCTGTGAACTTTTCATTTTCAGTTGATTCACTTTTTTCACATAGTAGCAGCATTTTGAGGTCCTGATGAATGCCCTTGATACTGTGTAGATCTACATGGGCAGAAACATGTCGACCGGAATACTATGGATAATGAGCATAATGACAAATTATTTATGCTAAATTGCTTTTTAACAGTGGCAGAGGCACTCTACTAATTAAAGCACTTTTGAGTTCCACTAGCCATTTTTACTGTCACCTTTATGATTTATTGCTGCACTTTTAGGACCCCATTCACAAATTTGAGGACTCATCACATTCTTGTTATCATTGGAGATCTGACAGCAACCCTTGTATGCCATCTCTCTTTACACGCCACCAGGTCGTTCCACCAGGACTTGGTACGTTGTATCGAGATATACAGACCCAAATGATGATAAAAACACACTATTCCTCTGTGATTGATGGGTTCTGTTCCTAGAAGGGTTCTCTATTAACAAGAGATGTCGGAATAGTCAAGTATACTTTCTCCTTCTTTTTGTTGATACAGCACCAGACCCGGGTTGATTTAGTGTTTATAGTGTTTACAATTAAGGGATACGCAACCTGCAGGTCTTTAAAATCTTTCCCTTGGACCTCCCCCGATGTTGTCTTGTTGTTACTGATAGGAATTATAGACATCAGAAGGCAAGTCTAGCAGTGTGTCCCGCCCCTCACTAAGGAACCGTCCCCACAACCCGCTCCCCAATCCTTCTCAGGGACCCAATGGGAAGACATGGCTACCTCATAGGCCTTGAACCACTGCCCAATATCATCATTTTTTTTAAATTCCTTCACCACATCTTTAGGGATATATACTCTAGATTCCACAGTCATTGACGGTGTGCTGCCACCAGAGGGAGTACTCCCTAAGTTCTGGGCTTTCAACTCCAACTCCCTCAAAATCTGTTCATGTTCAAACTGTAGCTTCTTTTCTTCTAGGGCTAACTTTCTACTTTGCATTTCAAACCATTTGCAAACCACACATGATTATCGTTTATATTTGTAGATTGCCCTGACGAAAGGCTCATTCGATAGCCCGAAATGCATTGGGATTTTCCGTTGATTTGTGAAGTTTAATGAATGTAATACGGCTGACTACAAGCAACGTTTTGTTGATTTTAAATAAGAAGCTATCTGCGTCCACCAAGAATAAAGGCAGGAGACTTCATTTGTTTTCTTGGAGTTTATTTTGGAACTATTTCTTTAATTGTGTTTCATCCAAGTTTGATGCACTATACAAAGGATTGAGCCTGAATTTGATTACACATTGTGTATAAATGTTATGAAAACTTTTCGTTGGTAATTTTTAATATGTGATTACGCCCCTCAGGGGCATTACGTAGTGCACTCGGTATTTCTAGACATATGTCCAGAATCTCCAATACTTTACTTTCTAAAAGTGGCATTTTCAAACACAGAATGTTAAAACCAACTTCACTAAGAGATGTATTTTATCATCCTGAGTTCAGGCATACTAAATTCGAATTTCTACCATGTTCTCTGAGTCAGTTAGGATTATAAAATGGAATAACCAAACTGCCCATTCTGGCCTATGGAGAACAGGTAGCCTTGCAATAGTGAAAAACGAAAATGGCTGTAATTCACTATTAGAACATATCACACACGCCAGGGCATGTCCTACCTTATCCTTACAATGCACCCTGCCCTTGGGCCTACAAGAGGGGTGTCTGATGTGAAGAAAAGGGAAGGTTTAGGGACTGGCAAGTGGGTGCACATGCCCAGTCAGCATGACAGTACCAGACTGCAAGCAGGCTCTGCAATGGCAGACCTTAGACACATGTTTACAGGCTGCTCCTGTGGGTGGCACAACCAGTGCTGCAAGCCCACCAGCAGCATTTGGATTTACAAGCCGTGGGCACTCCTGATGCACTGTACTAGGGTCTGACAAGTAAACCAAACCAACCAATCATGGAATCACAAATCATACATCAATTTACAATAGGGAGCACTTGCACTGTGGCACTGGACAGCAGTGGCACAGTGGCTTGAGCAAGTAACATTAGCAAAAAACACATGAGGCACAGCGAAAAATGGAAGGGAGACTCACGCCAATGTGCCAGGTCTCACAATGACCAAGAGTTTCCCAGTCTTATAATACATGTGAAAGTCAGGGCGACAATGCCCATCTACGCTGGGTATGGTTCATAGCCTCATTTCTACAATTGCTGTCCTGTTTTACCACAAAACCATACAAATTCCAATCTGAAGTATTTAGAGATGGAGTCAGGAGGAGGTACTTGGAGCATGGTGAAAAGAAAATATGGCCCAGGGTAACAGCTTCATGGTCAGGCCAGACTTTAATATTTTTACCAGGCATCCGAAGTTTAAACTTCTAAGGACAAACATTTATACCACAGCTCACTTGTGCCATCAGGATAGAGGTTTCACCATTTCTGGAACAGGACACTAGAGAAGCTCCAGAATATTGTTTGTATGCTGCTCCACATCAGTGTACTTGGCTTTGCTGACCTAGTGAATATCATTTTATCAAGGGAGACCACTTTTGTTCTAGCCAGGCTATGACATGACCAGTGGCTGATGTTTTGTTCAATGCTTATAGGACATTTTATCCACTGCCCTGATGAAGAGACTGTCTACTAGCCATCTCTACTACAACTTCTGGACTCTTAATTTCCCATGAATGCAAAATGAGTGTCAACATGTTGCATGCACCTGAGGGATGAGGTACAATCTGTCAACAGATGTAGACCCCTTTTGTTCTGCTTGTCACTGCTGCCTCATATTTCCAACCCTCTGAAAAGCCCAATGTAGGTTTGGGTATTGTATATCTGGGCTGGGTCTTCAAAAGCTACAATGATGCAGTGAGGAGGTTTTTGTGTCAACTGCACTGGTTAGAATGAGCTCTGACAGTCCAGCTTCTGGTCTACAGGATGGGGCTGTGCAAAAGTAGTCCAAGAACAGTGCCCCTTGTTCACACTTTTAACAAAGGAGATATATTCTGTGCACCCCATATGCCATGTCCTGCTTAGCTAGAAGAGCTGCAGCTCCAAATTAGCCTGAAATGTGTCAGACAATAATATGGAGGGAGCCTACTATCCCTAAAAGTGTTATTGGATGTCCGCAGTCACATAGATCCTCAGACACCGCAAACTATGAGGCTGCCATGGTAAGGGACCAGCACTTAGAAATGTGCATTTTGATTTAGTTTTTGAAAAAGTAGGTAGCTGCAAGTAATTGGTTGGCCTAGCTCCAACCTCCACAACTTCGGTATAAAATGTGGCTCCTGTGATGAGCATGCCAGTTAAGCTTTAACGTTTTGGGATCACTGAGCACCAGCACAAAAAAGTCGAGTTAGGGTAAGATTTCATGCTGCCAACTTCCTGAAAACCAGTAATAGGCTCCAGAACAGGGAAGATGCCTGATCCTACAAAGTTAGGAAAATGAGTCACAGCCAGGATGGTAAAGAATTGGCTAGAACTCATTTCATTCTATGGATTATCTGCTTTGAGACTTTCAGTGGACCCAGTGTAAAGATTGGAGTGTTCACGCTGTTTCCCAGCCTACTCGACATGAACAGTATCATGTCCATGTTCCCCCTTTGGAGGCCTGACCACACAGCAAGAGTAGTCTCCGCCCTTGCAGCATTAGCCTAAAAAATGATAACCCTGGTCACTTATATAAACTTCATTGACTTTATTACTGAGGCCCATAGGGGGAAATACACCACCCAGGAGACACTCCCCTTCAAAGATTTGGAAGTGTCTGCTATTTTTTTGGGTAGTGGTTTGTTATAAGACTGTATGTGGCGCTTCACTCATTGATGTCCATTGGGTTGCCCACGACTGAGATCACATCCAACTTGCACTGTGCAGCCCCTCACAATACCAAACATGATCTGTCACATTGCACCATGACTGGCTCTGTGTTGCTCTCTCACCAGACAAATGCTAAAACATTATCCCGGTTGTTCTCTCACCAGACAAATGCTAAAACATTATCCCGATTGTCCTACGTGCCAAACAAATAACGTACCTGCCTACAGAGCTGAACATGTGAGTGTTCTCACGCTAGTTTGAATGGCACAGGGATCGAAATGATTGTGCATAATTTATATCTCTGTATTTAGTAGAAATTGCGGAAAATGCTGCCTGTATGGTATTGCATTTGAGCTTATTTAATGTAAAGTATTTTACAAAGAAATAGTACTGTACATTTCACTTCCTGCAAGTCTTAACATTATGTGAGTTTCTAAACATGCATTACTTTTTTACAAGTAAGGCTTGGCAGCTCGATATCAGGAGCCCATGAGAGTCAAGCTTAAAATGGAGGCCCTTCAATGAACTGTGATGTGGTGCCGAGTTCAGGGGATCCAAAGATAAGGGACACACACGGATTGCTCAGTATGTCCGAGTCCACCTGCTCCTTCAGACCTGGTCTGAAAGTCAATCGAGGTCTTCAGGAATTAAAAGGTTATGTTTGCATCTGCAAACTAAACCCCCCTGCCATTTATGTTTTCTCTTTTTTTCAGTATGAGCTGGAAACATGACTTAGGGAAAATCACTTTGAGCCTTGTCCGAGTCTACATCTCCTTTGTCCCCCCCATAGCTGCCCCTAAGCAGTCCCGTGGGGGTGTTAGAGGCAGACATCATCAATGAATCACTACCTTGAAAAACGACCTATCATATTGAATTCCCCCCCCCCCCCACACTCATTGGCCTAAGTGAATAACGATAGACCCGTCTCTGGCATGAACGAAAAAGGTAAACAGGCTAACCCTCCCTCCTTCTGTCCCCTCATCTGCCAGCAGCAGCATCATGAGCCTCCTAATGCTCATTGGCCCTGGTGATAGGGAGAGATCTGGGAAGCAGGTTCACTAACAAATGAGCCCCTAACTTCCAAGGGGCCACTAAAGGTCCAAAGACTTCGAGGTGGCCTCTCCGCATCTGTAACACACCAGAATATGCCAAGAAAAGACAGCAGCCCAATGTTGGTGGAAGGCATAGCCTTCTTTTTATTGGAAGTAAAGACAACTCCTTACACAAAATTAGCATGACCACGAGGAATCACAAAGGGCGAGATCTTGGCAGTCTGGCCGTGTCCATGTCAGAATAGGGATGGACTACAGCAAGGTTGGAGATTGGGGAGGGGTTGCTGCAGTGGACCAGGCCGTCAGCCTGGTAGACCCTCCTCATTTTCCTTTCCGAACTATCTGGCTGGACTAAAACAAAAAGAGGATATTTTACCCCCACACCCCACCCCTGTCCCCCATAGCCCCCCACCCTTAAGAGTAGTCCTGAATTGCTTGCCCATAAGCAGGTCTTTGCAGAAAACAACTGGGACTGGTGTGAGATTCAGGTCTGAACATGGACTCACAGGTATCGTAAATAGTGAATGGTGCCTTCTATAATATTTACTTGTGGAAAGTATCCCTACCATTTCTTCCCATTGTCTGCTACAGGATAGTTGTCGATGCCTTGGGAAGGAATGTGCAAACTGAACTAAGTTAACACTCAAAGTGTAAGTTTGTCTGATTATCAGCTGAAGCATCTGCAAACTGTTTAAAATGCAGAAGCCTAGACAATCTACAGGCATACAAAAAGAGCCAGTCTCCATATTGCCGGCAATGCTAGATTGGCTGCTAGTCCAAAAGTGAGTTGAATTCAAGGTTCTCTGCCTGTCATTCAGGTGCCTGCAAGGGTTCACCTTCAACCTGTCTATGATCAGTACATACTCCTGGATGGACATTGCAGTTGGATACTTTTAGAACCGGGATCCCTAGTTGGCTGAGGTAGGTACATTAGGCCAAGTAAGGGACCCTCGTTTCCACGTTAGGGAAAGGAAGGACACCTTCTCAGATAGCCCCTGCTCACCCTCTTGGTAGCTTGGCACCAGCAGCCAGGCTTATCTTCAAGGCAAATGTGTAAAGTATTTGCAACCACACTCCCAGTGACCCAATGGTGACACCACAAAAGGACTCCACACGAGTTTTATAGAAAAACAAGTATAAGTTTATATAAAAAGATATGCGATGAGACCACACGATAAAAATCCAACATACGCGTATTTGTAGTATACCTCCTGGCCAGTTATTAGGTCAGCCAGCTCTTGTAAGTTCTGGCGGTATTAATGAGCACTTCTAGGTGATCCTATGCAGTCCTAATGCAAGGCTATGTAGTTCGTAATGCTAGAATCAGGCACTTTCCAATGTAAGAATAATGCAGTTCGTTATGCCAACGAATGCAATGCATAATACAACCATGGGCAGTTCGTTATGCAGAAATAATGCAATGCATAATGCAACAATCAGGTAGTTCAGTCTGCACACTAATGCAATGCATAATACAACAATCAGGCAGTTCGTTATGCAGAATTAATGCAATGCGTAATGCAACAATCAGGTAGTTTGTTAAGCAAACGAATGCAATTCGTAATACAACAATCAGGAAGTTCGTTATGCAGAATTCATGCAATGCGTAATGCAACAATCAGGTAGTTCGTTCTGCAAACGAGTGCAATGCATAATACACTCCGGGAACCGATCACGATGCTTCAGACGGTCTCTCCCCCTCGGACTGACTCGCGGTCAGTTTCCGTCACCATATGTCCCCAACACAGATCTGGTGTAAACCACAGTGCAGCTCTTTGCACGTTGCTGAGACTCCCTTGTGCCTCGGGTGTGCACGGTCACAGGGCAATCCTCACGAGGGTCTCAGGCTGCACGAAGCACACGCACACATCGTCGCTGAGACTCCCTTGAGCATCTGGCACCCGCGATCACAAGGCAATTCTTCCTAGGGTCTCAGGCTGCAAAAAGGACACGCACACAGCGTCGCTGAGACACACTTGAACTTCTGGTGTGCATGGTCACAGGGCAATCCTCGCGAAGGCCTCTGGCTGCACGAAGCACAGGCACACAGTGTCACTGAGACTCACTTGGACACTAGGTGCACACAATCACAGGACAATCCTCACAAAGGGCTCAGGCTGCAAAAAGCACATGCACACAGCGTCGCTGAGACACTTCTGGAAACTTTTGTGTTCCTGAGTTTCCACAACAGGGAGCCAGCTCACCTCAGGCCCTTGAGGTTAAGTTACTTCAGGACCCAGCACAGCAAAGTCATTTCAAGCAGGGGGACACAGCACACAGCAAAGTCCCTCCTTGGTTAATCCAACAAACTGCAGGCCAGCCCCAGAACACACAGCAAGGGTCAGTCCTTTCCTTCAGTCTCTTTAGTTATGTCTTCCTTGGCAAAAGTTCCTCTTGACCATAAAGTAGCTTTAGTCTTGTTCAAACTTGATCAATCCATTTCTGCAAAGTTCAGGGGCTTCAGCTCTCATAGTTATACCCCTAAATGTCTTTGAAGTCTTTGTGTTCAGGGGGACACTGATCCCTGTCCAAACCAGTTCTGGGTGCCTCCCTGCCAGTGACACCTTCTTCCTTTGATTAGTGGGTGTCTGGATTCTCAATCACTCAGCAGGAGATGGGACTATTGTTTTATGGCAGCAACCAGGCCTCTTCACCTCTAGGGCTACTCCTTCCCCTACACTCCAGATGCAGGTCAGCCTGTTGCTGTCTCACCTCCTCCCCTGGGTCAAGACATTCTCCAGATCCTATCACTTTCAAATCCAGACAGTTAATCCACAACCAGGCAGAGACACACAGAAATTTTAGAGCACAACAATCCAGCCACTTTTAAAAGAGTGGCTTCTAAACACACAATGCAAAAACCACCTTCATAAAAAGATGTGTTATTACATTGTGAGTTCAGGCATTCTAAACTTCACCTCTCCATCTTGAGCCTTTGGGAAGATAGGCTGGAAAACATATTACACAGCTTCCCCATGCTGTCCTATGGGCAAGATGGCCTTTCAACAGTGAAAAACGAAATGGAGATTATTTCACTGCCAGGACATGGTACACACCTCAGTACATGAACTACCTTTCACATACACTGCACCCTGCCCAGGGGGTACCTTGGACCTACCATAGGGGTGTTTGATGTGCATAGAAAGGGAAGGGTAAGGTCTGGCAAGTGGGTGCACTTGTCAGAAAAACAAAGCAATTTACTAAACTGCGCGCAGGCACTGCAGTGGCAGGCCTGAGTTTCTCTCTTTAAGGCTACTTGTGTGGGTGGCACAATTAGCGCTGCAGGCCCACTAGTAGCATTTGCACTACTAGGCCTGGCACAGATAGTGCACTTTACTAGGGACTTTACAAATATACCAATCATGGACAACCAATTACCATTATACTTTACACAGGGAGCACTTGCACTTTGACACTGATCAGCAGTGGCAAAGTGCCCAAAGCATCCAAGTTGGCAAAACTATGTCAGAAAAAAGGTCTAGGGAGAAAGCAAAAAAGTTTATGGAACTTTAGCCAAAAAGGGCCAAGTCCAACAGATACTGTAGGATTTCTGGTGGTTCCTAAAACATGATGTCCACACACCCAAGTTTTGAAACTTCTCCTCTGGAAACAAAAAATCTTTTGAGCTCAACTCAAATATAAAAAAGGCATACAAATTTTATTCTCAGAAGGAACATTGTTTTTTTTGTTTTTTAAATCAGCAGTTATTTATTGCTGGACACGGCTTAGCAACAATCTGTGATTTAGTTCACTAAATGTTGGCACATAAATTACATAACTTTAAAGAAGGCAGTGTCCTAGTCACCATCATCTGAGCCAGTGTCACTGTGTACAAATACTAACCAACTTGAAGAGGTTACCGCAAGAGCACCCCATTCTTCAGGATTCCAATCAATCAAGTGGACTCAATGCTGGAAAATGCCTGCTACGTATCAAGAAAGAGGATCTCTTCTCCAGCTCCCCAACTGGACCAGGCCCATGGTTTTCTGGATGGTATTTACTCTCTTTTCTTGTTATTTACTATCTTTACTTGTTATTTACTCTCTTACTTTACTTGATATCATCCAATTTGTTCTTAAATGAGCATGGACCTTGAGATCCATGCTCATTTAATGAGATGGGGCTGCATAAAACACTGATCAGTCTTCCTCTCCCTTCTCTTGGGATAGTAGATTTGTGTTCTTCCATCAACATAGAGATAGTGGGTATCATTTAAAGACACCATTAACAACCTCCAAAGACAATATTACTAAAGTCCACCAGGTATGGGACTGCTTTGCTATACTATCTTTTTAAAATGTAGACTAAGACTGCCCTCCTTTCCTTTCCCAGAGCCCACCTCATTAATTTGCCCTTTTCACCTCCCCATCTATAACTGGTCTCTCCAGTATAGCTTCCAGGCCTGGGGTAAGGCCTGCTACCCTGACTAGCCTCACATAATCATTGATCTCACAAATGTATGCAAAAAATGTAGGAGTTGTAGATCCCCTAAAAGAATTGCTTAACGTTTTAGCTATGTCCACCCATGTCGGTGCCGTCCTGCTGTATAATCAGAATTCCAAAACCTTCCACTCCTGCTGTTGACTTACAGTGAAATACTGCCGGATTTCTCTCTTTTTTTAAGTATCTTTTTTAATATTAGTTGTCTCTACAGCTACTGTGGTGAGTGTCCCAGTCTCTTCCACTGTAATGATTTTGAGAGGATGACCATCTCCATTTGCTTTAAGTTGGTACTCCAGCTCTCTGATAGTTCCCTACACAATATCCTCTGGGAGATTGATTACATGCTTTTACTTGCCAACTCTAACATAAGAACCTTACAAAGTCGCCTTAAAACTGTATGCATCCGTTGTGGGGAAAACCTCTCGGTTCTCCATATATGTAAGCTAGTGGCTAATGATGACCAAAAATGCAATTCTGCACCCCCTTGCCTTCAGTTGCAGGTCATTGCAAGACCATCTACATCTTGTCCGAGATCAAAGATAGTCCTAAAACGCACAAAGTGCTTTTATACCTATTAGTCTTTAACAACAGATTGGAATTTAAAGACTCTGTTGGGTGCATCCTTCTCCATGTGCTCACTCACCATATGTCTAATATCCAGCATGCTCTCGAGGCTTTCAGTTTCCTTTGTCACCTATTGCAGTCTCCTATCTCTGCAACACCCAGTCAGTGTAAAGCCTGATCCCTGGCCCTGTTAAAAGTTCTCTTCCTATTTAAAAGCGCCTCTTACATAACATACTCCAAGAGCTTCCAGAACCAGACCAGAAACTCTCCTGTCCTTCTGTGTGTGCAAACAATGTTGCTGTGTCTCCCCTTATTGACCACTTTGGAAACAAGCAGCTGCCTTCCCAATCTCTGGGTAATGCTTTGAAAGGTAAACATCAGTTAAGTAGTATAACACACCCCACCCACTTCCCTGGAGCCAATACCATGTTGCATTGAGCTTTTCCTGCACCTCAGATCAGAAATTCCCAGTCCCCAAATGTTGAGTATTTTTAATCAATAGATCACCCAAGTTCTGTATTTTGTATTTCCTCTTAAACAATGATCTCTTCGTTCAAATGTTGAAACCCTGTATGTCGATTGTACTTACCACTTTTACTGCTTGTATAATCCACCTAGTTTAGATGTTTCTGCAGGTGAGGCAACCTTTCCAGTTTACCTCCATTACAATGCATACACTGGCTGCCTACCACAAACCATGGATAAAAAATAAGGCAAACAGAAAACTATAGGGGTGGAGTGAGACAAAGATAATATCCACAGATCATGTGTCAAATACTTAATGTCAATTGGCAAAAAAGTACAACAAAGGAAAACAATACAAATAAGGAATATAAACAAATGACATTGCAACCATTATCAGATTCAAGAGGTTATATTATTACCTACATATGCAGTCGCTCCAAGGCGTAGCATACTGCTAAATGTACTTATGCCTGGCTATCAAGCACTGTGACTCCACGTCTTCCTAGCTGTAGTTAATCAAGCAATTGTTAGGATTTCACTGGACCCCAACACAAAAATCCCCATACCCCTCTCCAGTAAGCCTTTGAAGGGACATTGCATCATCCCGCCCCTTAACACCTTCTGAAACAGGGTATGTAAATAAACACGAGATCCATTGAAACTGTAAGGTAGGAAAATGGATTTTCCTGAGGAATTAAGTTTACTAGGCGTGTCATACAAAAAGATTTCAGATGGCATTTCTAGTCATTTCAAGAATTAATCAGATGAATTATTAACTGTCTAAATGTAAGGAAGTTTTAGTTTTGGCTGTTTATTGTTGAAGACGTATTATCTATAATACATTACTTAGAGTGGGCCTTGGATGTGCCCGTTGAACTTCATTTGATGGTTCTTGGCCGTCTCAATTCAATGCTTTCCATTCAGTGGCTTTTTTCTACCACTCTTGTTTTTGTCCTTCCCTTGGAACATAGCTTCTTGACTATCATTTTAACTGAATGACTTGTATCCTTCCTCTTCTGATATCAGGGAACCCTTTTTTTCATTTTTGTTTTAGCACTCCATCAGAGTTATATACCTAAAACTAATAATGGACTTATTTAGAGTTTGGTGAATGGGATACCCATCCATCAAATTTTGACAGATATCCCGAAGCTATATTACATGTGCCATAGGCTACAATATTCTTGTAATACTGTGGATGGGATATCTGCCACATTTGTGATTGTCTTGCTTCGTCTATCAGAAAATACAGCTCCCACACAATGGCTCTACACCCGGCGAAGCAAAGACTTTAACACAGCACCTTTAGAAAAGGGTTTTGTTTTACAAAATGCAAGGACTCTCTCTCTTTTAGAATAAGGCTTGGGGTTTTATTTTGCACAATGCTCTCTAACAGAAAGGATTTCCCAGATGTCAAATGCACAAGATTCAAATACACAAAGAGATATATATATTTGTTTATATTCAAGCAATAATAACTCACTTGGTAAATATAATGCATTAAAAATATTGATGAATAGACAAGCAGCAAATAATATGTGATAAGACTCAAGCAAATTTACTGGACGTCCTGCAAGAGATCAGAAAGATATATATATATATATATATATATATATATATATATATATATATATATATATATATCTATCAATCAGATGATTCCTTGGGATGTGCACCTCGACTCACTCCTACATCACAAAGCCACTGGCCAAACATCACAATGGCAATAACCAAAACTCAATACATCACCTGGTGCAAATACTGCATCTCACACTGGGGAAATGAACAGCCATTATTGAGAGCCTCAGAAACCAGGGACCACTCTCTGAAGTAGACGCGTCCGCCCCCACTCAGATTCCAAACTCCCGGTTTCCGAGTCAGAAACTCTCAGCTTTAAACACACTAGAAGGTTCGAGAAAGACCTCCCCCCCGGGCCAGAGGAATTTTACCAGAACTGGCCAGACCACAAGAGTGCCTCTAGCACTACATTGATGGAGTCTTCTGTCTGCCAAACTCTAAATAAGGCCCTAAGTGTTTTTTCAGAGCCATCCCATTTTTCCATCCAGGTCCTGACTGCTCCCAATCCTGATGGTGTCTGGTCCTCTCCCAAATTCTGTCAGCTCTGTTGAATACCTGCACTGGGCAAGCCCAAAATTGAGCCCCTAGTTGTTAGGCCTACATCCTATGACCTAGTGCACCCATGCAGTGAGCGCTGCTATTGCCACACAGTCCAGATTTTCGTATCTCTGCTTCTTCAGAATAGTGTACTCTATCCTACTGGGGATCCGCCACCCTGTATGTTACATATGATCTCTCAACATAGATGGCAAACCAGCTGTAACCTTCTCACATTCCCAGACAGCATTGTAACTGCACATGCTGCACAGTTGCCAGCTATGCCCCTGGCCACTACTCACTTATTACCCAACACAGCACACATTTGAAATTGTAGAAGCCAAACTACAAGCCCAAAAAGAATCATGAGGTTGCTGGACTGCAAAGTAGCTTGCATTTTTAAAGTTGTCCTGTTTTTTATTTTTGATTACAAATGTCTTTCCAAAGTAACTTTGTTTACATTAATTTTGATGACTTTGATTAACATGATTTGCTGTTCAACGCTCTCTCAGCATGCTCGGTGCCAACAGGCACAAAATACTAACCTATGCACGTTTGTAAAGGCCCCTCTATCCTGCATCACTAAGGCATTTCTATTGTTCATTATTAAGATTTTTTTGTATTGTTTTATACTTCCAGACAAAGATTGGAAAATTTACCCATGGCAAATGGCTTTGTATCGCACTGGCCAACACTCACTTCAGTTACAAGTCCCAGAAACCATTGGCGATGTCCATTGATTATATCATTGTTGTCCCAAGCCTCAACAGGAGGTTGGGGGGAGACGGCTTTAGAGGTCTCCCCCGGGCTTATTGGGCAAGTGGTGGACGCTAGGAAAAAGCAGGAGAAGGATTGGTGGGTTATAAGGAGGGGGTTATGTGATATTTGGGGTCAGGTTGGAAGGAGCAGAGGACTCTTCTGGTGTAGGTGTCGGTAGCTGGACCTGCTGGTAGATGCATAGATTATGTATAGTCCTAGGTATTTGAGCTGGTTAGAATAGTTGGGCAGTTATCAAATGGCATCTGAACAGTCTAGAAAAGTTGTAGAGGCAATCCTGGCTCTCCACGATGTGGGTTACGAGGACTTAATAGTCCCAGAAGAGCCCAATCAGACTTGGGTACCTAGTAGAGACCACCCTGCAAGAAGGTCAGTGGGAGACGTAGCTGCAGTGCTTGTTTCCTCCTCTCCACTAAAGAAAATCTGAAAACCCGTGAAGAACCTGGTGTTGGTTCAATAGGTGCTGAGGAAGGCAGACTCTGGCTGGAAGGCCATATTGGGCTGTCAAGTTGAGAAGTGCAGAGACTGGCACTGGTGCGAGGGCACTGTTTGTTACCTGAGGCCATTGGGGCTGAGGATCAGGAGGCAGGGGTGGAAACATCCCCCCCAATAGTAGAGAGTGTGGTGGCGTGGCCGACTGCGTGTGAGTTCTGTTCCAGTGGGAGGAACAAGACCAACTGATGGGTGGGAGTCACATGAGTGACATCACAGGTGGGGACCAGGTCCCGCAGAGCAAAGCAGCACAGGGAAAGGAGGGGGCCCAGGGAAATATTAACATAGGTAAGATAATTTTGAGCTGCCAGCATACAGCAGTGTATATTGTGAAGAAACTACAGGAATCATGCAGGAACTCTATGTAAGGTGGCAACCCCAAGGTGTGGGCGGTAGCAGCAATAAGGCCAGAACGAAATGTTCATGACAGGGAAAGGGTGCTGACACACCCAGTGAGTACAGCGGCAGAGCACCTTGGGTTGTTAATGAAGAGATACATTGGGGAAGTTGGGGGCATATCAGCAACAACCGGCGATAATTATCGCTAAGCGCACTTAGCGCTAGGATAATTATCGCCGGCTAGCGTAGATTTTTATTGCTGAGATAGCGTGCTATTAGCAACGCTTATCTCAAAAGCGATAAAAATGCTCACGCTAACTGCCTAGCGTGAGATTATCGCTGGAAACCCAGCGATAATCTCACGCAATGTGGCGTTAGCTTGATGATAGGGACTCACAAACTTAGCCATGATATCCACCTTCCATTGGATATCATGGCTAAGTCAGTCCTGAAGCAGGCGTAAGGAAAGTAGCGATAACAGGGGTTATCGCTACTTTTCTTGCCGCTATGCTTCATAGCGTGGGGCTTGATGATAGGAGAAATGTCGCTTAGCGACATTTCTCCTGTCATGTCAGGTCAGGAACGCCCACTTTGCATCTCATTAGAGTTGCTAATTAGGCGATAAAATTATCACCGCTTTTCGGCCGAAAACGGCTGCAAAAGCGGCGATAATTCTATCACCTCACCTTGCTGATATGCCCCTTGGCCTGTGGGGAAAAAAGGAGAAAAGAAAGTTTGGGCCAGAGAGGGAGGATAGGAAAGGGGAGTGTGGGATCTGTAGGTCAGCATGTAAAACAGTCATGGGGGAGAGAAAGAGGGAATGAGTGGAGATGCGTGGGAGAGTGAAGACACAGTGATAGCTGGAATATGGGGCACAGAAGGAAGATAGAAGGAACCACATTCAGGTCTGTTTCAGATCTTGAAAATCTAAACACTTCCTTACAGGGGCATTACAAAATCTTTTGGGTATACTTGATGGTGTCCAAAAAAGAGAAGATTTGGAAAGAGGATTATATTGAGGTCTTTAAATTGCTTCATAGAGAGGTGAGGGTGAAAGAGGCATATAAAGATGAGGAGAGGGAAATATACAAGCACTCTAGGGTGCAGGTAAATTGCAAAAATTGGACAGCACCAGTTCCTATATATGCTAGCATATATTGTGAAAAACTCCCAGAATGCAGTGCAGCACTGTACAAAACATCGATGTGATAAGGAAAGCACAGCTGATGTTTGCAGGTTCACATGGGTACGGTGTAAGGACGAATTCAGGGCTAGAATATCTGAGGACACTGAGGGTAAGTGGGGTGAGTTGGATAATGATTTGTGGTTACAATGGATGGCACCTACGAAGCCGGCACTTAAAATGTACACATCAAGTGGCCTCCCACTTTATAATCCCTCTCAGGGTTGTCCCACCCAGGAAGGGTACGTACCCTCAAGAGAGATCAGGAGATGCCTCATGCCCTTTACCAAAGGCTTTTGAAACAGAGTTTTGTAATTTCAAACACAAATGCTCAAAATGTGGTGCTAATCACCCTCTGGCACACTGCTTTCCGAATGCAGTCAGCGTGGGACAAAGGTCATGGGGTAAGTGAGCGGACTACTGGTAGTAGAGGGAGGGGAAATTCAGGACAGATGGGGAAAGGCCTTTTTGCCAGTTAATGTAGATAGATTACAATTTTGGTTGTGAAACTATCCTTTAGCAGTAAAGTTGGAGAGGGGTTTCACAGAAGGTTTTAGGCTAGGTTATGAGTACCCTAGTGCTAGGCACTGGGCAAAAAATCTACAGTTGGCATGGTAGCATGCTGAACTAGTAAAATGTAAGCTGGTTAAAGAGATAGGAAAAGGGATAACTGCGGGTCAGTTTCCTGATTGACTGTTGGAGCGTTTGATTGTACCATCTGTAGGAGTTGTGCCTCAGAAAGAAAAAGGACAGTTTTTTAATTCAGCATATCCCTTGCCCAGAAGG
The DNA here is from genome assembly GCF_964204655.1 of Triturus cristatus. Classification (NCBI taxonomy): domain Eukaryota; kingdom Metazoa; phylum Chordata; class Amphibia; order Caudata; family Salamandridae; genus Triturus; species Triturus cristatus. The sequence continues at coordinate 535,906,778 of NC_140580.1, forward strand.
AGCATCTGTGATTGACTTTTTTGCAGAGGAGTCTGTGCTTTATGCATCAGTAGACGATGCACAGGTGACAGTGAAGACAGCGGGTCCAAGAGCCTTTATGGCAAAGTGTGATCTCAAATCTGCATTTCACCTTTTGCGTGTTTATCCGGTGGATTTTGAGTTGTGGGTTATTCAGTTTGGAGGACAATTTTACATGATAAGACACTCCCTTTGGGTTTTTCAATATCTTCTTCCTTGCTAGAGAAATGTAGCAGTTTTTGCAATGGCTGATTACACGTCAGGTTAGGATCATGTCACACATTATTTGGATGATTTTTCTTTGTAGATCCAGGTGAGAAGGCCAGGGCCGGACTGGGAACCAAAACCGGCCCTGGCAAAGTGCTCGGCCGGCCCCCCCCGGGCTTAGGGGTGCCGCCGAGCTCTTTGCCAGGGCCGGTTTTCGGCCGATTTTGTTACAGGGCCGATTTTGCAGCTATGCTGCAAAAAACGGCCCTGTAAAAAAAACGACCCCCACGGGCCCAAAACTGGCCCCCACCCGTGCGGTGCACCAGGGGATTGCCCGGTGCCCGCTACGGCCAGTCCGGGCCTGGAGAAGGCTTAGTACCAAGGTGTGCTGGACATTTTTCAGGACTTGGTGGCTGTAAGAAATTGGGTTATTGGTTAAAGGGGGGTGGAATCCCCATTCTAACAAAAACCACAACCCTTGTCAGGGTGAACCACAAAAGCCACTATATTAACCTGTGCTTAACACTCTTATAGCTTGGCACAAAGAAGTCATGCTTAACTTGTAGGCAATGTGTAAAGTATTTATGCAGCACACAAACAGTAATAAAGTAAAAAAACAACATAAGTAAAATCCCAAATCAATTTAGAAAAAGAGGGATTATTTTAATAAATAAAATGACACCAAATGAATTAAATCCATGCAGTAGAACTGGAGTTATGCTTTTTTAAATGTTTTTAGTGAAATCTAGCCCCTAAAAGGTCAAAGCGCCAACCATGGGTATCTGGTCATGTAAGAACAGGTCAAGGTAAAACTTTAAGGCCAACCGCTATGTAGCATGATTCGGATACAAGGAGTGCACTTTACCACTGGTAACCAGTGCTGGAATTCTACTGCCAACATAAATGAATTGAGGAAAACAGGAGGAGTGAAGGCAAAAGGTTTTGGAGGATACTACAATAGGATGCCAGGTCTAACAATGGTAGATGTAAGAGTTCCCTTACCCCTGGAGAAAACAGTGGGCCAGTCACATGATTAACTTTTCTAAGTATTGAGATTGATGCCATTGCCATGAAAGCCAGATTACCAGAGGCGAAAGTGGCATCTAGGATACACTTGCGGAAAGTGTGCTGTCAAACAAGGTGGATGTTAGGACGCTAAAAGTGCTGTTAGCCCCTTGGAATTTTGCTGGTAGAGGGGTTTAATCAGACAGGTCTTTTTGTAGGTGAAAAGACTAGGCTCCATCTTGGCTTCCACATCATAGAATTAGTTTTTCAGTAGGTGTAAAAGTTGTCTTGAGTATGTAGTTGGCATTTGTGAAACACTTCAGTGGTATAGAAATGACAACATTGGGGGATGAGGCTGAGTGGAGCATCCAAATATCTTCTGGTGCATTAGGTGGAGATGGCCTTGAACTTCTGTGGCAAGGAATGTTGTGTGCAGAATGGTAACTGGAGGAATGGATGGAGGAAGTTGGAGCATTGCCTTCTTGGAATTTTTTCCCTTGGTAGTGGTGCTGGTTCTTTGGTAGAAAGCACTTTGCGAACAAGAAGGTGAATTTCAGCGTTGACAAGGTGGTAATTGTACTTATAGTAATTGAGCAGTCTGTTACGGATTTGCTTGTGCTGCATTTACTGTGTATGTTTCTGTTGGGTTTTCTGAACTACAATATTGTTTTTCATGTGCAACATGTCCTTGTTGGAAAAAATGACATTGTGGGTGAGTTATCTCATTTTCAGTGGACGAAGTTCCGTGGGCTTGCCCCAGCGGTGGATCAACAAGGGACCGAAATGCTGATAGAGCTGTGAATGATAGCTTGCTAAAAGCTGTGGAAGTGACTGAAGGTGACATAAAGTTTACTGATAGGCATGGATTTAGTTTGTGGTATCAGGGGGCTAAGTATTGAGAGATAACAAAAGGTTGTTAAAGGAAACAAGTGGGAGTTGTGGTGAAGTTTACTATGGGCAAGGTAGGGAAGGATTATTGGCTTTAATCATTGCTGGCAAGAGTCTACTTTCATGGCAAGGTGTTCTGGGGTTATGGGCCGATGGCTGGGGAGATGGATAGATACATTTTGGAGGAATTATTAAGAGAGGGGATAGTGAGTGGAACAGTTAAAGCACCTATCACATTGGCATTTTTGGAGAGATTGTTGGCAGTTCTGCCAAGACTATGTTTTACTAGGGAAGAGAGACAAAGAGCGTTGTTTTCATTAGTGATGTTCTGGTTATTCTTTGAAACATTCAGAATTGGTGGCGGGGAGAGAAAGTAGTGTTTTGGTGAGACAGGAAGTCTGAGAGGCTGTTCAGAGAGGTTATGGCATGGAAGTTGTGATAAGTGCCTATCCAGTGAAACAAACTAAAACCAAATAAAAAATTGCACTTAACTCTTTCACCGGCCTCGTCTCTCCTCCCCTTCTCTTTTGAGTCCCGGAGCCAGGAAGCACCAAGGCTCCGTATAGCCAATCACAAAGCTTAAATGCAGCTTGTGATTTTCTTCCCTAAGCCTATCACAATGCTGCAATGCAGTGTTGTGATTGGTCTGAGCACCATTAATTGGCGCTCAGATGGGGACTGGGGACCTGGGCATGTTCCCCACCAGGCTGTGTAATACAGCCTGGTGGGGAGCATGCAAAGTGCGCATGACTTTGGCGAGGCCAAGACGGCCAGCCAAGTAGTCATACGCACTTGGAGTGTGCACACCACTCCTAACTTAGCCCCGAACCTGCGAGAAATAAAATGATAGTAACGATTGTTATCATTTTATTTTCCCTGCTCAAAGAGCAGTGGGTTGACGCTCCTCTGCCTTAGCGGCGGAGCCGCCCCTGGATAAAAGCAGCGGGGAAGGGAGGAAGCAGGGCAGGAAAAAGCCTTTAAGAAGGCAAAAAAAATCTGGGTGGCAGATGGTACGATTTCAGATTGAGGATGCAGGCATGGTTGATCTTGTTACTGGTCGGGTTGATCAGCTCCAGGGGGGAAGGGGTTTGCCGGTATGGGGGAGTTGTGAAACAGTTATGAAGTCAAGATGAGGCTTGGTTAAAAGTGATGGCATTGGGGGTCTGTGGCAGGGGGTAGTTTAAAGTGAAACGTGTTAAAATGGGGTGGGGGCTAGAGGTGTGAAAAAGGATTGGCAGGTGTACAGAAATGTAGAGTGAGATTAAAAAGCCTGTGAGGCATGTGCCAGGGTTGTAGGTTAATGTAATGTGCACCTGCTTAATTGAAGAGGCCCTTTTCACACTAAAATGGTGCCTCTCTTGGTTTCATGTTGTCTCGCCAGAATGGCTTGTCTGAGTAGGACACAGGTCCAGCGGCGGTTCCTCTTTGAGACCACAGGGGCGTTGTCCCACTCATATTCTGTCCCCCAGCCCCCAAAATAAATATTTAATTTTTTACCACAGCGTGCAAGCCCGCAGCATCGATTATTTTTCTTTTATCAGCCAGGTGGTACCTCATCATGGGGTGGCGGAGCTTCAAAGTAATTGTCATGTCATGTTACCTGGTCTTCAACACTGACACTCATGCCTGATAGAAATGTGCATGTCAGGTTCTCCGGCTGCCTTTATGTGGCCAACCCAACATGCGCACTACAGGCTTCCTATTCTCGCTGCCCATGCAATAGTGAGCGAGGGGAGGGGGGAACACAGTTGCAGCCATCTGGGATCAAAATGAATGCTCCGACTACCTGCCCGATCCAATCATGGCACTGCTCTCAGCAACAGAGCAGCATCTGGATTGGGCAGGATACGCCTCTGGTTAAGTGGCCCTGCACATGAGGCAGCGTGGGGGTGGGGTGGTTCAGGTCCAAGGACATATAGCCAATTACTGCATGGCTTTATTAAGAAAGTTGCAGGGATTGGCCATTTCACTCCTTTGCTCTCTTCCCTCCATCTGTCTGCTTCACTTTCAGGCGTAACACCACTAAGTTGGAGTAGAGGAGAAGATGTGGTCGTGGCTGAACCAAACTGAACCGGAGTCCTCACCATCGAATTCAGAGGTGGCACCGGCACTCTTGCGGAGGTAAAATGTGTACGGATTTTTTTTATGAAGTTGATGTCGGAATTTCAAAAAACATTAAGCAAAGCATATTAGTTTAAAGGTTCCACTGATATCGTGTTTTGGTCTGCAGGTGAAGTGCACCTCGGTCTGTACCTGCAACATCTCGCTTAATTGCAGTACTCGATCGAGGCCGGGCTGGGCCACCCCCCCTGTCCTGCCCACTCCAACGTCGTCTACCTTCCCTGAACCAGGTGATTGACTTGCGCCTTGTCTCCTTCTGGATTTACAGGAACTGCCCGCTATAGACTCTTGACAGGCTTATGTGTCTTACTATCCACATGGTATAACTGCATTTATGTGATCTGCGTTTCGATATTACCAAGTTAACCAATATGTCCTCTCACACGACTAAACGAAGGCCTTCTCTGGTTGGGGGCTCAGTTAGGGGGACACTTGACCACTTTATTACCAGGGCCGCTTCCGTGCTAGAAAAGGAGATCGCCATCACGGAACGCCGCTTATCACTGGACCCCGCCTTTCAGAAGCGCTCTTCAATGGGCCATATTCAACAGGCCATTTCACCACCACCTAGGGATCCTGACTTTGATTCAATCCCTGATCCTGGCCCATCTGCGCCTCACCGTGATCCAATAGACATAGCCTCTATTTCCACCGAGCCTGAAATTTGTTCCCTCAATTCACAAATCACTGTCGGCACCCCTCCCGTGGATTTATCACCTACCCACACTGTTAAGACCCCTAAGCGAAAACCGGGAAATAACAGACCCAGCCGCTCGAAGGCAATAGCAAAATCCACCCGGTCTGCTCCATCAAAAAAAGGAGAAAGGATGGCCACTTGGATGCGCCTCAAAATATGTCCCAACCAATACGGTCCCCCACACGAACTAGGCCTCCAGTATCTACCACGCAGCCTCCTATTTCCCCTTATTCTAATTTACTTACCGACATAGAGCACTTGGTAAGATCTTTACTCTCACCTCTTTTAGAGAGAGTTAAGAACATCGCATCACAGCTAGCATCTTTGGAAGTTTCGCACGCGTCTCTTCTTGCCTCAAACACAGAACTGAATTCTCATTTACGTAAAAACCCCTCGGTCACCCATTCTCTCCCTCACACTCTAACGACTACCCAGACCAACCCATCCAACCAAATACAGAACACACAAGCTCCCCTGTCTACCCTACAGATACAATCTACTGTCAAAGGAGCAATTAGAGAAGATCCAACTCCCATTACCACAGACCCCCGGGGTATTAACTTCCATAGGCAGCCCTCCTCAGCTCACAAATTAGATAGAAGCTCACACATTGACTTGCCCCCTGAAGCAGCACCTTATGTAGTCACCCTCATTGGCGTCCCAGTTCTTGCACAGGGTAAAACGGAGAGCTTCCAGGAACTCAAAAACAAAGTAGTACACTGGCTGACTCAGAATAGACCGCTCCCCCCTGAAATTAATGGCGAGATTTTACACGTCAGGAGACTAAATTGGCTGGGCCCTAGACCCAAGGACAAACAGGGAGACGTCATCATCATTAATTTTCGAGATCATAGAGTGCTCCCTCACATTGTGGACTGGTACTCCCCGCGTAGGGGCCCCGGAATTTCAACGGCCGATTTAAGTTATTTTTACCCCCGTTCCCTTTTGACACATCCCATACCTTCACACCTATTATCGAGGGCCACTCCCGAGACATGCCACTTCACTATTACCACTTCTAACAGCTACGCTATCCTCTCGGGTTTGAACGAACAGGACTGACTTTCTCACCCTGGACTGATGGCCGACAATTCATCTCAATTGAGTATTCAGTCACCTACCTTAGTACCAGACAACCCTAACATCATGATTAATATGTTGCCTAGTACCACCACGGGGTGGAAACCACCTCTTGCCACTGTTTCCCATCCTTCACTTCCAGTGCTACCGTTTCCGCCGGTTGTCTTGACTACCACCCTCCATTCCCCCCATTTGATCCACAGGGACCTTCATCTCTTGACAAATTCCCCGCCTTTTATAGAAACTGCCAAGGCTGTAACAGACTCGCCGGCTGGTACTATTTGTACGTTTGAGCCCTTGCAGGGAGACAGTCTCTTGTCTTGGAACGTGGCAGGTCTCCTTGACAAGCTGTCTAACCCTGCATGGACTCAAATCGTCTCCCGATACAGTATAATCTGCCTCCAGGAAACCTGGACCCCTACAGAGCTTCATCTTCCAGGTTATCAGACCTTTCACACCCCAGCCTCCCCCAGTCCCCACGGCAGACACAAGGGAGGACTCACGACCTACATCTCAACCAACTTATATTACACAGTCTTCTTACTACCAATTAATCAGTTTGTCCGGCGGCTCCATTCATAATGTCGTTCTGGTCAATCTCTATAATAACATCCCAAATGCATACTTGGACCCGGTGTTTAACGGATTAAAATCCGACCTAATATACAAAGAGTCCCAAAACAACTCTGATACTTTAATTATCCTGGCAGGCGATTTCAACTGCCCGCTTTGTTCTCAGAATATCAGAGGCACCTGTGGTCGGATGACTGAAATGGATGATTCCCCTAACCATTTCTGTCACTCTAAATTGGGAGACTTGTTAAACGGATTATTATTTCATTTCAATTTATCCTTTGTTAATGACTTATGTTCTCCCCCTAAATCCTTTAAACCCACCTATAATGGGAGAGGTTGTCATACCACGATCGACTACTCACTCATATCCACAAGGTACTCAGGCTTGATAATTAATTGGGAGACCCTTGAAATTCCTATCAGTGACCACTACCCCATCGAGGTTACCTTAAAGCTAACCCCGAATATTAATGGCCCGGTCAGGCAGAACACCACTTATTCCCCTCCCCTGCAGCTGGGCACCACCATGGGCCTTTTCCTCAAATGGGACAAAGTAGTCCCCTCCATTTTCCTAAAAAACTTGGTCACTAATAATTATGATCACTTTCAAATTTGCCTGTCATCTACGGAAAACCCACAGATAATATCCAGCTCGTTCTCCGTAATAATGACAGAAATCAAAAACCTTCTTGTGCGCGCGCCAAAGAAATCTGCCCCTTCCCCCCTCGGTTGGTTTGACAGGGACTGCTCTAAAGCCTTGCGCGTGTTGAAAGCAGCTCTGAAATCCAACCCTAGAAACCGTCATGAGATCCAGATTGCTAGACACAACTACCGTATCAAACGTCAGGCAAGGAAAAATCAGCTGAAGTTGTCGGCCTGGGCAGCCCTGGTGGAAGCCTCCGAAAAGAAAGATAATACCGCCTTCTGGAGGGCAGTCAATGCCCCCTTTTTCCGATTTTCCAAGCCTTCGACCTTGGACTCAGCCATCACCCCCGAAACCTGGGTCACTCATTTTAGCTCTCTATACAATCCTACTAACTTGGTCACTCTACCTTCTGAAATTGATTTTGTATCCATTTCCCCTCCTGATTCAAAAACCCCCTTTTCTTTTCCCCTAAATATTGTTTTCGACCATGATGAAGTACTAAAGGCTTTAAACGACAGCCCCTCCGGGAAAGCTCCAGGCCCTGACTGTGTCCCTATAGACGTTTTTAAGTCACACCCTGACTTATGGGCCCCACTGCTCACTAACGCTTTGAACTCTCTGAATTCCACTGGTTTCATTTCCACCTGGCCATCGGCTGTTGTCGTCCCGATTTTTAAAAAAGGCGCGAGGGATAATCCCGCCAATTACCGCCCTATCTCACTTTTAGACTCCCTCATGAAGGTAGCCGGGCGAATTATTTTAAATAGATTACACGATTGGCTAAGCACCCAAGATATTATCTCCGAAATGCAATATGGTTTTAGGCAAGGCAAAGGCACCATTGAACAGGGTCTTAATCTCTCCCTTATTATAGCCAAATATACTCAGGCAAAAAAAGGTAACCTCTATATAACCTTTGTTGACCTCAGCTCAGCATTTGACTGTGTTGATCATGGGCAGTTATTGGACTCCCTCACAGAAATTGGCTTAGACCCTACCATCATAATATTCATTAAAGAGCTGTATAGGGATGCATCGGCCCGCGTGAGATATGGCATCAACGGGGAATGCTCTGACAGTTTCGCTATTAGGCGAGGTGTAAGACAGGGTTGTATATTAGCCCCTTTACTTTTCACCCTTTATATCAACTCTGTCAGTCACCACCTGTCTAGAACTTTCCACGATTACCCAACAATTAACGGTAAATCGATCCCCATCTTGCTTTATGCCGACGACGCGGCAATAATGTCCCAGACTCCTATGGGGCTTCAGAGGGCTGTTTCTGAATTTTCTGACTTTATGTCAAAGAGAGGCCTAAAAGTTAACACCTCCAAAACCCATAGCATGTCCTGTGGCCCAGGGATTGGGAAAAAGCCATGCACTATCTTTTTGAATGGCAACAAATTATCCAATGTCGATAGCTTCCCTTACCTGGGTATTACTTTTAATAAGAGGGGCACCTGGAGAGCTGCGGCCCAAGCCAGAGGCTCAGCAATGACTAAAGCAATAGGTGCACTGACAAATTTTTCAAAAAAATTAGGGGGTCGCCCATTACGCCCCTTACTCCAGTTCTATCGGGCGAAGTGCACCTCAACCGGCACCTATGGGTCAGGGATCTGGGGGATTGAATCTGTCGAACATCTTCAGCGCCTTGAGAATGCTTTTCTACGTTATCTCTTGGCTGTTCCCCCCGGCACCTCTACCCATATGGTGCATACAGAACTGGGCCTCACATACATTGCAGACACAATCAACTCCTCTCCCCTCATCCTATGGCATAAAATTTGGATTAATGAAGAAACACCATTTAATAGGGAAATCATAGTAGACTGTCTAAAATTGACAGAGGTCAGGAACATTAAATGGCTGAACTATGTAAAAGGGTTATCCACTGACATCGGGCATCCGGAATTTTTTGCTGATCCATCAACCTTATCTCACATATCCAAAGCCGAGCTTAAGCGACTTATTTTAAATCATCTGTACCGTAAACGCTGGCTCTTAGAATCACAGAAGTCCACCACTGTTGATTACCAAAATTCGATCACTGTGACTGGTATACAGCAATACTTATTACTAGAACCATCTCCATTCATTCGTATGCTCCTGACCCGTCTTCGCACTAACACGTTCTTTAGACTCCTTACTTTCCCTAACCCAAATTGCTGGGACACTGACCTACAAAAATGCCCCTGCGATGGCCTCTCGCCCCAATCCAATATCCATTGCATCCTTTTCTGCAGATTTTATCATCTGCCAAGGACTACTTTTATAAAACCACTGCTGAGATCTTGGGGTATACGCACATGCAAACTGGCATACTGCAAATTAAAATCCCTGGAAACCCCTTTAGTCCTGGCAGCTATGTCATCTTACCTGAAAATGACGATGAGGCTGAGGTCATCTATGCAACCCTAACCTGTTTTACATTTTGTTGCTTAGCTGTACCTATCTTTTTAACTTTTGTGATTTTACTTATGTTATTAACTGCATGTAATTTTAGCTGTTTTAAGGATTTTTATTCATGTGTACTTTTTTGATATTGTATTTACATATCGAATAAAGCTCAATATCTATCTATCTATCTATCAGTACTGGAGAGAGACAGATAGACAGACGCACACACACACATGCACGCACTCACACACACACACTTGAACCACTCATTTTGTTTGATTGATAGAGCTTCGTTATGTCTATATTTGCACCCCTTCTATTTTGTCGCCTCTATACACCAAAGCCAGCAAACACTGCCAATGTCCCTGTCCTCCATTTCGCCTCACCAGCCATTACAGTACACGAGCGGCGCTCGCACAGCCTTATATGTGCACCTTCATTATTCCTTCCCGTCACAATAACATACAAACCCTCCCGAGTTCAGTTCAACTATATACTTGTTTTTCCTGCCTCTGCGAATATTCTAAGGTCTAAGAAGGCTATTGCATCTTTCCATACGCTTACAGTGCTAAGATCTGTCAAAGCTCTGTCAGAACACCTCAATTCTGGGCTGCCAGCCCCCCCTGCCATTGCAATACTAGGACCCGAGAAGGCTGTCAGTGCACCTCAGCCCTGCATTGCATCCAGTGAGTGAATTGTGTGTTAGCACGAAATTGTGGATGGCCAGACATGGAATGGAACAATCTAGTGGTAATGTAATGACGTGCTTAACTCACTGAACTATGTCGATTTATATTGGGATTGTGTGTGGTGCACTGGAATGAACACCATCCTCAGCTCTTACTTACTGTGTCACACAAGTGAGTGACCGAATGGCGTCACTCAGGACTCAAGGTAAGGTTAACAACTTAGTAGTGCCACAGTAGTGGGGTTAGTGGTGGGTGCATAACTCTAACTTAACAGTGGCTGTGTGTGTCTTGTATGGCATTTTAGAATGCATGGCATTTGCTCTGGCTGGGTGTAGCATCAGTGTGTGAATAATAATAAGAAGGCAATCAAAGTAGAGTCTTCTTCTTTATTGTCAACCCACAGGGCAGCCGCATGACTCTCGAAGCGAGCGCAACATCTGACCCTAACATTCTACACACACATTACCATGTGGAGAACATAGAACCATAGTGTGGAATTTCTGACTTCGAAAATCTACAAGGAAATTCTAAGCAGTGCAATTAAATACAACTTACCAGATACATTACAACTTATAAAGTACTACACCATACTGTGAAAGAAAAGCAGGAACAAGTAAATGAGGCGAGGTGAATCGGGGGTTTAATCAGCTGAACCTATAACAAATTTCATCAATGCCCTCTAGCATAGCTCACTGAAATGAGTAGATATCTTCTGGCACGCTGGCTTCAAGACAAACTCTTTTAATTTGGCAGACTTATCAGTCCATTTGCAAAACCCATGACACTTTTTGTTAGACTTTTTTTTTGTGGACCTCCAGATTTCAGCCTGGGTGCTGAGTCTGATGAGGTCCAACGCACATCCCATTCTGTATGTGCTTAGCCATGGTAGATAATTGTGCCTGTGTGATCATGAGGTGACATCCTTCACTGATTCGAAGCTTCTCAGAGACGCCGTGTTTCACATACATTTGAACATGTACTCGTGCAGTATCAATGCATCAGCAGTAACACTAGTATTGTGAAATGAGGCATGTGTTTTGTTTCTGCACATAATCAAGTATCTTGTATTACTGTCCTTAAAATAAATATACAATAGCTAACAGCCACCAGTGTAAATGACAAGCATCCAGTAGTCCTCCCCCTAAAGCTCACAGCAGTGCTGTGGTAGTATGTTTCCTTCAGCAAGTTTACAACCCTGTGTTTATGTCCTCAGAAATGGATTCAGCCTAATAAAACTACCAAGAGCAGGCACTTATGCTCCTTCCAAATGCAAGTGAAGCTATAAACACAAACCATTTGTCAGGTCAAGGGCCAGTGGGCCCTGTAACAGATGGCAAAACTTGTGTGGCCTCAGGCTATAGTCTGTGTTGTGGTGTACACTTTGGGAAAGGATATCCCAGCCTTGCCTTTGATGTTGTGACCAGGCCGGGAGTTAGCAGATCTGTGTTGCGCAGTGTGATCTACAGCAGGTGAAATGGCCACTACATTGCACAGAGGCATGTGCCTACTGATAAAGTAGAAAGCTTACAATGTGTGAAAAATTGCTTTTTGCTCTTTCCTAACTGCTGATAAATTTTGAAACATACGTACAGTTTATTTGAAGGTATTTATTACATTTTAATGTGTTACAAATGTGTTTTAATAATACAGCCTTTTCCTCGCTTTTGCACCTTTTTAAGCACAGCAAGATTGCCACACATTTGTTTTCCATTACAAAAATCCTTTCACTTTGCAGTCAGAGCAAACATTTCATTTCATTTCATTTCATAAGGCTTTATTCGGAGCTTAAACACAAAGTCCATAAAAGCACATACATTGCATTATAAAATAGACATCATTAATATAAATTCAATCAGACAGTTAAAAATACTTTAAATGACAGTTTAAAATATCATACTAGGCCTTGCTTTGATGGCTTGAAGAAGAAAAGTGGCAGTGAAGAAACAGACATCGGGTGGTGGGTTAAATAACAATTTCATGGTGTCTTTTACAGTCCTAACTCCATACTTCTTAAAAACAGGTTTTAAAAAAGCTGAACGAAAATTGCCATAAAGTGGACAAAACAATAAGAAGTGCATGGTGCTTTGTACGATAGTATTATCACATGGGCAAGGACCGATCGGGTGTTTTTTGATACTTGGAAACGCCACCAAATGGTGAACAATCCCAAAACGCAATCTTGTCAGTACGAACCAATGGGAGGGTCTGGTTACAAAGCTCAAATACGGTTGGTACCCTATCGTCTCACAGAAACTTCAGTAGAACAGACAGGAGGTTAAGTTACCACTGGCCCTCCCACGCCGCTCAGACTTGTGGCTCATAAAAACAGATTTCGTCTCATTTTTGGTCAAACTAGAGGCTGCATAACAATCCTCTATTACATTAAGACCATAGATCTCCAAAAAACTACCCGTAACAAATTTGACCCATGGGATCTTTAGATGATTATCAATAGAGAAACAATCTTTAATGATAGCTCTATTTAGGGAGGTCTCTTCCTTTGCCCAGATTGCACGCCACAACATTAGTGGTCTGAGAGCCACAGAATCTGAAAGATGTTGAATTCCAAACTCCCTATGCACCAAATCGGTAGAGACCGATATGGGTAAACTTAGGAGTCTTTTTAGGAAGAGATTTTCCTCCACTTGTAGACTCCCAGTCAGAACATGCCCCCAAATACCAGCACAATAAAGAGCAATAGAAAGACACCTCATTTGATAGATTTTCAGCATGTCTTTAAGCAGTTTATCCCCTAATTTAGATGCGAACTGAAACACCCCGTGGGCACATTTCGCCATTCTAGCCCTAACGAGGTTGATCTCACTGGACCAGCTACCTGACTTGGAAAAGGTAATACCTAGGTAGTTAAAAGAGTCCACCGTTTGGACCTTATGCCCTTCAATAAAAAACGAATGCGGTTTTTTACAGCCTTTACCACACTCCATAACAAACGTTTTTGTTTTATTAATCATCAACTTCCTTTCCTTAATGAACAGGGAAAACCTGTCCATTAGGCGTTGTAGGCCAATAGGGGTCCTAGATAAAATAACGGCATCGTCCGCATAAAGTAAAACTGGGACGCGAAAATCAAGTGTTTTTGGGGCGTCAGCCTCAACAGTCTTTAAAACAGAATCGACCTCATTAATAAAGAGTGTAAAAAGTAAAGGGGCAAGCACACACCCTTGTCTAATACCGCGCCTGATAAGGATCTTAGGGGTGCGCTCCCCTCCCGGGCCGTAACGAACACTTGAACTAAGGTTAGCGTATAACCGGGCCAGGAAATAAACAATGCCCTCCGGTGCCCCCATTTCTAGTAATTTCTCCCATAGGATCTTATGGTTCACCATATCGAAGGCACTGCTCAAATCTGCAAAGCAGAGAAAAAGAGAACCTTTCTTGGCCTTCGTATACTTCCCTATAAGAAGTTCTAGGTTGAGGCACTGTTCTACAGTCCCTCGTCCCTTCCTAAAACCATATTGGGAATTTGCCAGTATGTTATTCGATTCGGCCCATTCTTCTAATCTGACCAGAAGCACCCTGCTCATGATTTTCACAGAGGAATCTAGAAGGGAGATTGGACGGTAGTTTTTAGCGTCCCTCCTCTCGCCCTTCTTATAAATAGGGATTATAATAGATTCCTCCCAGGTGTGTGGGACACCATAACAGACAGCTGCATTGAACACATTAGTTAATAACGGGCCCCATATCTCTGGTTCTTTTTTGTACACATCTATGGGCACCCCGTCAGGCCCCTGGGCCTTCCCTCCCTTACTAACAGAAATACAATCCTGAACCTCGGAAGTGGAAATATCTAAAGGAATGACTGGCCAGTCACCTCCACCTACATCCATAGATTTATCCGAGTCAAAAATCATGGAGAAGTTGGAGACCCAGCTTTCTACACTTACATTTGCCGTCAGTTCAGGCATCTCCTCGTTCTTAAGAAAGGGACAATTGACTGTAGCCCAGAATAGGGAGGAATCCAAAGTTTCAGCCGCCTGGTCTAGCTTATCCCATGCCTCTTGTCTTAATTCGGCCTTCCTATTTTTAGCTGCAGCCTGATAGGTGGCTCTGAGCTCCCTAACCAAAATTATATCCCTTGGTTTGGCTACAAGTGCCTCTTTGAGACCCTTAAGGGCAATAGTGCTAGCATGGTCGAACCACCCCCTTTGCCCGCACGACTTACCCTTGAGAAGCTTAGTAAATTTGGCATCAATAATGAGATTGATATTTATAAACTTAGGTATAATTACATCTGTTAGTTCTTTGCTCTCTAAGATAACAGCAATATCGTTGACACAATTATTAATAATGGAGTTTGACAGGATATCAGCTTTATCCCCCTTCCACCTAATTCTGGTTCCATTTGGTCGGTGGGGTTCAATATTAGCTATTATGTTTAAATTGGGGCCTTGTTTCGCCTTCCAAAGGACAGCCTCCATAGTTAGGCAGTTATGATCGCTAATTAAATTATCAACTACCAAAGGGGCTGTACACCACGGGTTAAGGCTAGATGAAATGCAAATAAAATCAATCACAGTATTAGCATTTCGGCCCGTAAATGTAGGAATGATTTCACCAGAGGCACCTCTCATATTCTCCAGCATCTCCATATCATAGGTCACCAAGATTTTATTTAGTGAATCTCCATAAAGATTATGGGGGAAATGAGAGACGCCTTCTCCCCTGCAATTTACAAAACCACACACCCTGTGGGCGTGGGATGGACACGCAGCTGTATTAAAGTCCCCTAGCCAAATGAAATCAAACACGATGTCGTTTCCCGTAACGATATCTGCCAAAGCGGATTCTAAAGCAAACACTACCTGCTGCCTAGTATTATCAAATACATTATTATAAAAATTAATTAAAAGGATATTTCTACCCAGCTCCTGATAAAGCCATAAAATCTGGGAATGGGCCCCAATCGGTACGTATTTCTTAACAATGAGTGGAACTTCCACTGAAATCAAGGTTAAGAGCCCACCCTTTGCTCTGCCCGAAGTGGAAGCCACAGCCGGCAGATGGTAAGAAACAAAACCCTTGTAATTAATGGGGTCCAGACTCCAGGTTTCCTGAAAACAATAATATTAAAAATGTTAATAAAATCAAACCAACCTAAACATACATCCTTTTGTGAGAGTCCAGCAACATTCCAACAGGCAATTGAGCACAGGCCCCAGTTGTCTGGTACTGTGAGCTTAGTTGATACAACCCTATCCCTATCATCAGTGGTCGGTCTTTCAGTTCCGCAATCGACTGGGACATCAAAATGGTCAACACTGCTACCACTTATACCAATAGCCTCCTCTGATTCTGGAACCCCAGGGACCACACTTCGCCTCCCCTCTCCCAAGGAAGCGACCACAGTCCCTGGGTCCACCAAAGGTAATACCAGTCAATCGTTACAATCAAGCCCACTCAGGGGCTGGAATCTGTTAGACGTGGAAATTGTAGGACCAGCACTCATATTCAAATCTCTAGACCTCCATCGGTGACACTCAACATCAAATTGAATATCATAGTCTCTATAACAATACCCAAGGGGGCGTAGAGAGATTCCTTGGTCTCGTGTAGGGAGAGATGCGGCTTTGATCAGCACCGTGGAGGTAAGTTGTGGGTTTCGAAAATTGATAACAATACAATCCCCTCCACAGGTCTTACGAGATTTGCCTTCCCAATTAGTTCTTCTAGTGCTTAAGATATCCCCTGATAAGGCTACGGGGAAGCCACACTGCCGGTGGAGCCAATCCACAGTTTTATTCTTTAGTGACGAATGGGATTCACCAACGCCGTGGTTGCTTCCGGACACTCTAACTGGAGGGACATTGGTTAAAACTGCCACAAAAGGTGCACAGGTCGGCGGTAAATCCGGCTGGGGGCTACTTGAACTATTAAAATTTGCATTGGGACCCGCCTGCTTCCTCAGTACTGTGCTAAAGGA
This sequence comes from Triturus cristatus, assembly GCF_964204655.1. NCBI lineage: Eukaryota > Metazoa > Chordata > Amphibia > Caudata > Salamandridae > Triturus > Triturus cristatus. Next base: position 535,923,046 of record NC_140580.1, read on the forward strand.
AGGTTTAGTTTGGCCCGACAACTGCGGGAGAGAGTTGGGGACAGCAGGAACCGCTTCGCGATCATTCCCAGAACTAGAGTTAGGATTAGTGCACACAGCCGACGTTAGAACTATGTTAGGAGTATTGGAGGGAACCTCAACAGGTCCATGTTCATTATCGTTAGTTTTAGCTCCTGTACCAGCATTAATGAATGAATCCAATAAACCTCCCAATCTGACTACTTCATCTGAGATTATAGCAAGTTTGGTCAATAGGGGTTTAACAAGTAAATCAAGCTTGACATCAATAGCATTTAACAAAAAATCAAGTTGCTCTTTATCTAAAGTGATCGTGGTACCATCCTGCGTCGTTTTTTGGTCACGTTGAGTATTGGGCAATGAAGGGTCTACTCTCTTGGAGGGGCGATTCCCCCCTCGTTTAGGCTGATTAATCTTGCTATTGTTCCTGCATGAGCGTAATAATCTTTGTGGCCTCGGGGCCGTCACGCTAGGAATTAATGTATCAAGAAAAGTTTCTTGACCGGATTCTAAATCGTTAGGGGGCCCGGGAGTGACACTAGCCTCGCTTGTGATATCCATTGGAACAACCAAGATGGAACTATCCATAGGATCTAAAGAAATACTGACATCTGGATTAGTAATAGACTGGGGGGCCAATCGGTTAAGAGAGGGAGGGCTCGAGTTTAGTGACCCCGGCCGTCCTAAGGACTTCCTCCGTTCTTGGTTGATTTTATCAACCATCTTGACTAGATAGTTATCCATAGTAGTGGACACAACCGCTGGTTTAGCTTTGGGCATTATAAGCCGGGTTTGACCAGTACCGATACTCAACCACAGAGTAACACCACAATATACAGCAACCTATAGACCTACGATGTGTCTGGCTGCCTAGCACAAATAATGGCTTCCCGTAATACCACCATACACCTCACTGCCCTACCCTGATAGTAGTAACGTTTAGGCGGATCACACAACAAGTTAGGCAGATTAACAACATTCAATAAAAAAGCCTGTATACGGCCCCCTCCTACCCCCTCCTGTCCCGGACTGTCACAGACTGTCCGCCCTTTGTCCGGGCTTCGTCCTGGGCGTCCCGCGGCGCGTCCCGCGCTGCGGTATCGAATGAAATTAAAGGGATACTGGAGCCAATAGGCGGGTGGGCGGGCCGCGACTCAGGTGCGGTCAGGCACGGGCTCCTGGGAGCTGTAGTCCATCCAGCAGCCCCTCTCACCCTCAACTGCGGCCAGCGACTCCAAACACAGCTCCTCCAGGCACGACAAAGCTCCGGTATGCAGATGCCCCCAGCTGCGATGCGGGACCCGCGCCAGCGGGTTCCGCAAGCGTATTTAAATGTTTGTGGGCGGGGGGGCGGGCCGCGACTCAGGTGCGGTCAGGCACGGGCTCCTGGGAGCTGTAGTCCATCCAGCAGCCCCTCTCACCCTCAACTGCGACCAGCGACTCCAAACACAGCCCCTCCAGGCACGACAAAGCTCCGGTATGCAGATGCCCCCAGCTGCGATGCGGGACCCGCGCCAGCGGGTTCCGCGAGCGTATTTAAATGTTTGTGGGCGGGTGGGCGGGCCGAGACTCAGGTGCGGTCAGGCACGGGCTCCTGGGAGCTGTAGTCCATCCAGCAGGCCCTCTCACCCTCAACTGCGGCCAGCGACCCCAAACACAGCCCCTCCAGGCACGACAAAGCTCCGGTATGCAGATGCCCCCAGCTGCGATGCGGGACCCAGAGCAAACATAAATGTCAATGTGAAGAGAAGAGAAAAAGCAGCAATTTGTCAGAAGACATTGCCTGACATTTCACCTCTGTCTTTGAACCCCCAGCAAAATCAAGTGAATGTGACAATATAAAGACAATATGCAAAGGCCTCTTTACTGCATATTCACCTGAACTCCAGCATGGTATTCTTTGCCTAACATGTATTTGACAGCACTCAAACTACTAGGGAGCCTCTTCAGTGCCTTTTCTCTAAGGTGATTTTCACAGCGTACTATGAACTGACTTGGAGTAAATATATGAGGTACTCAGCGTTGTTATCTCAAAGTCTATTATGAAGTTCTGTGGTGATACTGAATAAGAAGCGACCTATTTCATTATCATATGAAATCCCTTTACTGAAGTCATAACTACACTTTCACAATTGATTTATTAACCTTCTTGCTTTCTCAACTTTGCTTGAAAAGGCACCATTTGCCCACTGTTTTTTCAAAGTTTTCTCAGGGGGTAGGGGTGGAGAACCCCCCGAACCACCCTATGACAGTCTGGCACTCTCGCTACGCTCTCTTGTCAAGGGCACTCATCACAAACCTTTACACCTCACCACTTTCAAAAGCCACCAGCCGCCACTGCACAGGTCAATTTCTAACAGACATGCTATTTGTTCATATTGCTTAGCTATTTGTATTGTTTGATATGTACTCCTTATTTGAGTACAACATGTTTTCCTCAAACCAAAGTCTTTACCTTGTCAAATGTTTGCAGCAAATGAGAACGCAGCAAGGAAAGCTTTTGATAGTAATTAGAAACTTAATATTTATGTTTTATGTTGGGCAGGCCCATATTCTCTCGCGCATTCACTCCTAGGTGACGCATCTCTCTGCACCTAACCAAGGCATCACAGCTTGGTGGCCCAATGCACCAAAGACTCACAGGCACAAACCCTGCTTGTTTTAAGAAATACTATTGTGCACACTTAACGTTATTGTGCAAAGCTACAATTTTACAAAAAAACAAGCTAGAATTGTTTTCAAACATCAGCTTTTCCCTGCAGTTTGTGTTCATTAAGAAACGCAGTTTTGTTAAAGTATGGTATTTTTTTTGTATTTATTAGTGTTCAGTCTTTGAAAAAAAAACATTACAGCAAGCAACATTAGCAGCACTAATAAAAATCATTGATAGAATTTTAAAACAGTTAGGGCCATATGTAGGTAAATTACATTTACCGATTCTTAAATACCGAATTTTACCGATTCGGTATTTATGAATCGGTAAATGTAATGTAGGTAAATAATTACCGATTCGGTATATGTCGGTATTTTAGAATCGGTATTTACCGATTCGGTAATGGCAACTGGCTTCCCATTCATTCCTATGGGCCTGGAGGCCCATAGGAATGAATGGGAAGCCAGTTGCCATTACCGATTTGGTAAATACCGAATCGGTAATGGGGGAGGCATCATCATGGGTGGCAGGGTGTCACAATGACACCCTGTTGCACCCCTGATTCGTCCATGTGTGCACATGTGGCGCACATACATGCCCTAAGGGCATGTATGTCTGCCACATTGCACACTTCAAATTGCAAAAAAATGCTTTTTTACAGGTATTCGTCATTTACCATCAACTTTTAGTTGGTGGTAAATAACGAATCCCCACACCAACGCCACACTCCCCCTACATATCATTTCAGGATTCGGTATTTACCGAATCGGTAAAATTACCGATTCGGTAATTTTACCGATTCGGTAAATTACCGAATCCTGAAATATGCCCCCTACATACCAAAAGCCTAAATACCGGTCGGTAACGGGATATTTACCGAAAATCGTCCGTTACCGACCGGTATTTGGCTTCCTACATATGGCCCTTAGTCTTTGTTCTACATCTAAAGTGCAATTAAAAGATTATTTTAACATTGAAAAAACAATGTCATTATAAAAACCCATATGTAAAACAGCTTATTTTCTTTACAGGTTTTTTGTATTGTTCCAGTAATTCTAAGAATCTGTTTGGGTCTCCACAGGATTTTGACCAATTTCCTTTAAATACAGATTTAAAAGATTTACCACCCTGCAGACTAGGGGGATTGAGGACCCACCAAGCCAGGTGGTTACTGCTTCTCTATGAGTTCGAATGTTCATGTTGTTAAATATTTATTTTAATAAAATCTTCCTTAGTAGCCTTGGGCATGCGCAGAGAATATGTCGAAGTGATTCATATTTCTAGCCACACAGTGTGCAGTCTCGGTTTTGCCTTTGATCTTTCCATGAAGGGATAAGATCCTTTGTTTCCCACATGCCGAAACGCAGTCTCATGAATTGATGTTTTAAGGTCAAAGAAAAATGGGTTGATAAATATTGCTGGGGCTTCCTTGCGCCATATGAGCTGATCACAGTCCAGGCATGACGTCTTTGTAATAAAGTATTCTCATCTGTTGAATTTAACAGGAGCTTTATTGTGGTATTGATTAGTTTGTTAAAGGCCTTTTTCCCAAAACTGGCGTTCCAAATGTCTTCAGCACGCAGGTCCTCTAGCGCCTGGTTTAGATAGCAACCCCAGGATACTTGAATTTTGTTTGCTTTTTGATTATCTATTTCTTTCCAGAACACATGGTCAATGGACCCGATTTCAGATGCACGCAGCCTCCAACATAGTTTGATAAATGCACCTTTACTCCGAATATTTGGTTTGGCAGTCCGAACTTAAGACGCACTTGGGCAGGGAATGCACTTTGGTGGATATGGAAAACGTTTTTAAAAACTTTTGTTTGTATCTTACTCAAGGCTGGGATTTCACCGCTCCTCATTATTTCTGTGCCGTAGGTTACTGTTGGCATTAAATGAGCGAGCATGACAGATAGTAGGTTGTCGTGGGATGGACAACGTAGTATTTTTTTTAGTAGTTTAAAGCCATATATGAGGTTTTGGTCCTCATTGCGGTGAGCTGTGATTTATAACTCAATTTGTGTTACACCTTAAATCCAAGATATTTGTATGAGACAACTGCCTCTACTTTGTTTCCCTCAAGGTGCCATATGTATTTCCTATATTTAGCGACCACTAGTCGTACTACCTTTGTTTTAGATAGATGTAATTCTAGCCCTTGCACTTCCATGTATTTGGCTAATGCACTCATTCCACGTTCTAAACTGATTGGAGTTTGGCTTAGTAATACAATGTCGTCTGCGTACGTTCTAAACTAATTGGAATTTGGCTTAGTAATACAATGTCGTCTGCGTACTGAAGGCACCTGATTTCCTCATTAACTAATGATGGTGGATGGCTGTTAGTTTTCTGGAGGGCATCTTCGAGATCAGGTAAGTACAGATTTAAAAGGGTGGGGGCTAGCACGCACCCCTGTTTCAATCCGTTGTGAGTGTCTATTTTCTTTGTTTTCCTCGAGCCGTCCCCTATTTTTACCCGCGTCCAGGTGCCTGTGTACAATTCTCTGATGGCATTTAACAACTTTGTTGGGATACCCCAGCTGTCCAATTTTTCCCATAGTCGTTTCCGGGGCACACTGTCAAAAGTGGACTTAAGGTTCACAAAGCAGGCAAACAGGCTGTTATTCTTATGTTTGGCTTTTTTGGCTAATAGCGTTAATGTCGTGAGATTTGTTAAAGTGTCTGGACCGGCCCTGAAACCTGTTTGTGTCCTTGGGATGCAATTGTTGTCATCTGACCATTTTTTCAAATGAGTCTGCAAGCAGTTCGCATATAACTTGGCCTCAACATCTATTAGAGCGATTAGTCTGTAACTTGTCGGCTTTGTTGGATTTCCACCTTTGAAGATTGGGTGGAATATTTGACCCCTCCATGAATCTGGATTTCCATTTGTCGAAAACAGCTCGTTGAAAAATGGCATAAAGTAGTGAGCCCAATATGATACTTCTCCCTTGAAGAGTGCGTTAGGGATTCCGTTGAGGGCTGCTGCACCCTCTGTTTTTAGTTTTTATGATTGTTGTCAGTTGGACTACTTCCGTTTATCGGTCTATGTTTTTACTCTGAAGAGCGATGTATTTATTGTTCAAGTCTGTGACCCCAAGGGGAGTCTGCGTTTCTTGTACAATGCCCCACATGCTGTTGATTCTTGCAATTTGGCTAACTGGAATTGTTTTGAACTCTGGTTCTTTGTATATTGTTGTTATGTGGGCTACCCATATGTCCTCATTAATCCCTGCGTTTTGTGGTCTATTTTTCCCAAATGTCTGGGGGTTTATCTGCTGCCAAAAATGTTTTCCATTCCGTTGTTTGCTCGCAAGAAGAAGTTTATTCCACATTGTGACGCGGTATCTAATTTTTGCTTCACAACAGTTTTTCTTGTATTGTGTTCTTAATTTTTTAAGCTCACTTCTATCTGGTCTTTTTCCTTCTTTTAACTGGTTTGAGACAGATCTAATTTCTCGTGATATTAAACATTTTTGCTTACGTAATTTGGGACTGAACCAGGGGTGGTAACTGTTTGGCCAGTTTGTCTTCCTATGGTGATATAGGGGCTGGTGCCTCTTTTTATGTTAAACTACGGCTACAGATCAAGGCTCGCGTTCTATTTGCTGCAATGTCAAGATAACCGACTGGCACAGCTGCTAACTGCCTTAAACACCTGCCCTCAAGGGAAACAACAGACTTGTTTTGGTGTGAAGCCGGCCATTTCCAGTAGCCCTGATGTCCTTCTCCATCACTTGGGCATTTTATACGCTTCAGAAGTACTTTATCTGTTTCATGCTAACTTTAGTTATACCCACAACTATTGGTATTCTTTTTAAAGTACTACTTATATGTTTTGACTTCAACGAATGATTGTAGGTCGTTAGATATTTTGTATATTTTGTAACATTGCTTTTGACTGTCTGACATTTGATCATATCTCGTAATTTCCTGATTCTCCTACGGTGAGGCTGCTAATCAGTTCGCCCCTGTCTTCAAGGCTCAAAGGCCTTTGTAGTCACAACGTTGCTCATTTCTTATAGACAAACTGCCCTCCATCTATGGCTTAGTAGAGTTACTGTTTTTAATTTACATTTTAGTTTACTAATTACTAGCTTTACGTCAAACTTTTGCCTCTTGTAAATGATGTACAATTTAAATGGCTATGAAGCATGGAAATCTTTAGATTCTAATAAGCTACCTCTCTTGGGAGCATATTTACAAGCCCCTATCGCCACCACAACGTCACTTTTTCCGACATTGTGTGGTGATATGGGCTTCGCCTTATTTACAAGGGAACGTTAAACCACTTAACGTGGCTTAACGCTGCCTTTTAAATAAGGCCCCCTATCACGTTATACTTAACGTGAAAGAGGCGGGCAATGGGTGTTGTGGTGAGCGTTCCACCGCAACACCCATTGATTTTGAAGCTGCTCCATATTTACAAGGGTGGTGTAAATATAGGGCAGCTCCAAAATAAAGACCAGGGAAAACCTGGTCTTACCCAGGCGCAACGAGGAGAAATGTTTAATTTCTCCTGGTTTCTGCTGTTTCCATGTGTGATGCTTTGTGCAGCACACATAGAAACAGCAAAAGGCCATTGATTGTTTATGTGCAGGAAGGTGTACCCTCCTGCACATAAACAATCATTTTAAAAAATGACGTTTTCTAACATCTATAGAAGTTACAAAAAGCCATTTCAGATTGTGTATGTGCAGGAAGGGACACCTTCCTGCACATAAACAATCTTCCCCTGCAACACAGGCACCCTTCCACTATTGTGGAAATGTGGATTTTCCTGATCAGTTATGTCCCCTATCTTGGACCCCAACGGTTCTATGTGCATGTCACAAGTACATGTATGTTCCCTCCAGTTCCAGTTTCCAAGACGCAAACATATGTGCGTCCACCGTCAATATGTTCTCTGTCAGATCCGCCATCAATGGGCTGGATATTCGATTCCTAAGTATGAAAGGCCACCGACTTTATATGGCTAAGTTACTCCATTTTTACAGTTCAGGCAAGTAGGCCCGATCCTGTCCTCAAAGCCTCTCCCTGCTCTCTGTCTCTGACAGCTTCAGCTTGAGCTCGCATCTGTATCCATGAACTTTGTCCTACTCCCTGTGCAGCTAACAGTGCCTGCCTCGGCCAGTTTCGCCTGCCTGCCAAGAAGCTGTATTTCACCTTCGAATTATCTACTTTGCTCTTCAGCCGATGCATTCCTGTCTAGTGATTTGGGTAAACATCTCCTTTAGCTCACAAGCAAAGGACTCGGCCTTTCCGTCCTCCTGCACGTAATTCATAGCCCTGTTGCCATGGAAAGTTTTCTGCCCCTCGCATCTCATATAGACACTTAGACGCTTGTACACGCACACACAGTCAGTATAGAATAGATTCTGTCCAAGAGTCCTTCCTTGCGGATAACATAGTTCTCTAAACATAGGATGTTAGATATGATTTGGGATTAGGTTGACTTGACCCCCCAGACTTCTCGTCTCCACATGTAGAGCTAAATGTCAAGTCCCCTTCACCCCCTAGTTGCACGTCAATCACACGTCATACTGCTGCGCGCGCATCTATGTTAAGTATTATCTTATAGATCCACCTATGTATGATAATCAGAGCCAATCATGTTTCTTTCTGCTCCTTATTACGCCTAGTTTCGATTACGTACCACTATGTCATTTCTCTTATCAATTGTTACGCCTTTTGCATTCGTTTCATTGTAATGTATGACCTATAAAAGTTACTTCTTGTCAATAAAGTATTGTACTTCACTTCCTGAACCCTCGTGGTGACGGAACCTGAAGGCCGCCACTCGAGTCGGCCATTTTGGAATAAAGCCCATTCAGAAAATCTCTTATACCACGGATTCTGCCTCTTGTTATTCTGAGCTATTTTACTTTATTTTAGATTCCGTATGAAATTCAGTCAAGGTAAAAAGAATATTTACCACATAATGGCGCCCGAACAGGGACACTTTCTCATCTCACGCGCCGGCGGTGCGTTGCAGGCCCGGTCTCCTGCCACAGCTGGACGGACCATAAACGCGTACCAGCAGGATTTCCTGTAGCTCCCTCCGGTCAAGCGGGGGCGACTGAGGCTGCGATTAACCCAGACGAGGCGGTGAGAAGTGCGAAGTATCCCGACCAGAGCCTAGCTGAGAGAGCAAGATCCGAGGTATACAGAGGCCCACCAGGTTTTCGAAATCCCGATGTCCAGAGGGTCCGCTGTCCGCAGTCATCGAGTCCCGTTCATTCTCTGAGGCCTTCCGTTTCAAGGAGCTACTCGGTGAGTACCATCGCCGGGGAGGCGTGTTGACGCGCACATAGGTTGTGCCGGTCAAGACGGATTTGGGTACACAAATCCGGTCTGCACTGTTTAGCAGTGTATATGTACTGTTTAGCAGTAGATCAAGTATTCCGAAGTATTCAGTTATTGTCAAGAATTCAGCTTGGTGATTAGTTATGCAGACTGTCATCATTGTCGGTCATTTTTTTAAAATGTTAAATGTTTAATGTTTAAAGTGTTCAAATGTCTTGCATATTGTGGTATGAATGATTGTTCATTGTTCACTGTTCATTATTGTGTTTTTTTCTCGTATTAAGTGAGTTCAAGAGTAAGTATCAGATCAGTTGTCAATATGCCGCTCTTCTCGAAGTTAAGACAGATTACTACCAGAAAAGGGGTGCTTGAAGAAGCAGTTCCTATTCCTCCTAGGGACACTCCAGGGCATTTTATGTATCACAAGCATGGCTTAGATGCCATATTGTTTCTTGATTTATGGGTAGATTATACCAAGGGATTGCCGGAAAGTCAAAGGTGGCCCGCAGCGGGAACCTGGGATGCAGAATGCATCATGAAAGTGGAGGAAGAGTTATGGAAAAGAAAAGTCAGACAGTCACAGAAAGACGCTGTTGAGTTATGGCGTAAAGAATCTCATAGACGTACAGAAAAAGCACGTAGACAAGAAGAGAGGAGTAAAGAAAGTTCAAAGGAAGTTCAAGAAAATCTATTAATTGAGGAAGGAATCCGAGTGAAATCAGAACAAGTAGATAGACAAAGAAATGCTCTTATGAACGGTATGTATCCTCTTCTAGCCGAAGGATTACCTAAGGCTACTCCAGAGATACCAAAAGACTTGCCACCCCCATTATTTCCAATTAAGGTACATCCAAAAGGGCATCCCCGAACCGCAGAAGATGTTTTTCTTTCCTCATATCTAGATGACGCAGCTCCCGAGTATGCTAACCCCGCACCACATAGATCGTCTGGCGGAGGGGTTCAACGTCAGGACCAGGTATCTGTCCCCGTGCAACAGCAAGTCCCGACACAAGTTCCGGCAAGCAAATCTGTTTCATCTGTCCCCGCAATCGATCCGACAGTGGTATCGACACCTATAGTTGCTGTGTCACGTTCGACGAATCCATTCACACCCGACACCCCAGATGGGGCCACGGGAGGTGCTAGCAATACCTTTACACCACCTAGAATAAATAAACTTGTTTTTCAAGAGTCAGCGCATTCACGTACACCCAAATTCGTAAGTGAACATACGCTTAAGGAACTCCTTATAGATTGTAGATATGACCCGGTGGTCGGTAAAGAGGACGAAATGGTCCTGGCATCATTACGTATCAGACGAGCCGCAGAGTATTTAGCGAGGTTACCAGGAATGATTACGCATCTAGATAAAATATATCATTTTGTCCAAACAGGGCGAGACCCAGAATGTATTAACAGAGCTATGGAATTCCAGAAAGTAGAGATACAGGGGGAACTGTTACGTTTCCTCATAAACTGTGTGATCAGAAATCAAGACCGTCCGGGGGTAGACCCGAATACAATGCTTATTCTTACAAGATGGAGCCAGAATATATCAGAAGGGAGACACGATAAGAAAAACTGTATAATAGCCATGTGCCGAAAAATCCGTAGAGAAATAGAACGTATTCATGAAGAAAGATTGGAAACAGACGAGTTCGAGCAAGATGAAGTGTCCGAATCAGGGATTTCCGCAAGACAGCCAGAGACCATAGCCTACGTAGGCAGAGGAAGATCCTGTGATAATACTAGATGCTTTTCCGATCCCATACACTCTGTATGTCCAAATAATAGCAGAACGTATCCGATGCCTGTAATAAATCTGAAGTCTCCTGAACATTTGTTTCAAGCCGCAGATAAAATACTACGAGAACGAAGGGGTTACCACCTCCTCGATTCCATGGATGAGCAAGAATTAGCCAGATCAGCCGTTCACTGGATTGACAGTCCTGAAAAATACGGTGATGAGACCGTAGCACACACGTTTTTTAACCTCAGTGCAGATGAACAACGTTTAGCTGGAATCTATATGATTCAGCATCTCCTTATATTATATAAGAGCCAACATGCTGACTCTGGTCCTTTACCTGATATATTAACGGAACTACTCACGAACAGATGGAGAGGTTCTAGTAATAAGTTAATTAAAGAAATATTAGTGTCACGTAAACAGTATGTCCTTTTTGTAAATCCGGATTCTTTCCCGCTGCCCCGCAGAGAAAGAACGCCGTATTGTATGGATAGACAAAATCCCTTACGAGAAGTGCACCCAATAAAAGGCGAAGACAATCAGTTTCACCGTGTATTTGTATACACACCCATATCAAAAATTGAATTGTTAGAAATGAAGAAAGTAGTACCAAGTCATGACAAAGACCCAGCGGGTTTCCACCGAGAAATTAAGGACATGTTACTGATGGGAGAGTATACCTATCCTGATATTATGACGATATTAAAGGTACTCTTACCTGCTGGCATTTATGAAAAACTGAAAGAGAAAGAGTGGGAAGTGGGAGACCAAAGGATAGATTGGACAGCATTAGAAACGGAAGAAAAGGCCCGAACTGCAGGTTCAGGGCTCGGGGATAAAGTCAAAGCATTACCAGGTTTACTAGTACAAGTACTGCCACGTTTATTAACTACGAAAAAGGAAGATTGGGGTGCAATCACGGCCTGCAAACAAAAGCATGATGAAGACACAAGTGATTATTATGCCCGATTTGAAAAATGTTTTGGAATAAATAGTGGTATAAAAACAAGTAGTGAGTCGTATCCACATTTATTTGTGACAAAATTAGTAGAAAATGCATTACCTCCAGTAAAGAATAGAATATTGAAATTCGAGAGTACCTGGCAAAGTAACACTCCGTCACAAATGCTACAAATGTTACAGTATCATCACAATAGAATTAGAGATGAACAAGAGCACGAACAAAGACGCATGAAAGATACAAAAATGAAAATGCTAGTGTCTCAGACAGTACCAGCTGAAGGACATAAAAAGGGTATGATACATTCCGATTCAGCAGGACCGGTAAAAGGGACATGCAATTATTGCAAAAAGCAAGGTCATTACGTACACGATTGTCCAGTTTTAAAGCATAATATCGCCATAGGTAAAACACAAGAAAGATCACGGCCACTCAGACAAGATCAGAATGAACAAGGAGCTATGCCGCATTCCCAGGCCATGCCAGCCGCACAACAGCCAATACAGTTTGTGCCAGCTGCACCACCGTTGCCTGCTACTGCCACACAAACCACAACCCGACAAATGTATCAGACTGCACAGTATGAATATCCTGAGTATCAGCGTTACGCATGAACCAGCCTAGAGAGGGAAGTTGACTTACCCCTTATCGAGATTCCTGTAGATCAAGAAGGACCTTATGTACGTAGTGAATTATTAGGTCAAGATAGAAAATTCTTACTCGATACAGGGGCAAGTCGAACAACTATAAAACGTAGTGAAGTTCCAGGGGCACCCCTCTCAGGCTCTCAAAATGTTTCCCTTGGTTTTTCAGGAAAACCTATTGTTAATGAAGTATCACAGCCTCTTCCACTTACGATAGGACCTTTGACACGAACTACAGATTTATTGCTTACTAAATCATGCCCAGAAAATCTGTTAGGAATTAAAACTCTGAAAGCCATTGGAGCCATAATATGTTGTTCTCCGGAAGGAGTAAGGTTGTTTTTACGTGATTTTAAAGGTCACTATGTGTCTAGAGACATGGATCCCCGACTACAGACTTTACCAGCGCATCTATGGGCACAAGGCCCTACTGATGTTGGTTACATGAACATTACACCATACCGAGTTACACTCAAGGCAGGAGTGGTATTACCACGAATGCGACAATACAAGTTACCACAAGATGCTGTAGTGGCTTTGTTGAAAATCATTGATGAGCTAATTGCCCAAGGAGTAGTTGTAGAAACAGACTCCAATGTATGTAATTCGCCGATAATTCCGATTCTTAAACGAACTGATCCTACTGCTCCGCCAGTATACCGATTGGTTATTGATTTGCGTGAACTAAACAAGTGCATTGTGCCACAATTTCCTGTGGTTCCCGATATATCATCATTATTGACAGCAATTGATTCCGAAGCAACATTCTTTACTGTAATTGATCTCAAGAATGCCTTTTTCAGCGTCCCAATAGATCCGGAAAGCCAATATTTGTTCGGATTCAGTTTAAATGGGCGCAGCTTTAAATTCTCACGCGCTCCCCAAGGATTCACAGAAAGCCCCAGCATCTACAGCCAAGCACTGAAACGAGAACTTGACAGTATCCACATGCCAGTCAATACTACACTGCTTCAATATGTCGATGATCTGCTGATCACCGCGAGAAGCGAACCCGAATGTGAAAAGGCTCCTCTGACAGTTTTACATTTTCTAGCCGACAAGGGGCACAAGGTGTCTCCTTCTAAGCTGCAATTCTGTGTCCAGCGAGTTATTTATCTTGGTCACTCGCTGTCCAAGGAGGGAAGGCAGCTTACACCAGATCGCATCCAGTTAATTGCTAACATGTCAATACCCCAGACACAAAAGGAGGTGCGGGCTTTCATAGGCCTCACTTCATATTGTAGGCAGTGGATCCCTCAGTACGCATTTCTAGCAAAGCTACTCATTCAGTTAACAACACAGGAGGCAGCCACATCGACTATTCTCCCTTGGACTCAGGAACATACACAAGCTTTTGAAAGCTTAAAGAAAGCTTTATGTCAAGCACCTGTTTTAGCAACACCATGTTATAGCAAACATTTTACACTCTTTGTTACAGAACGCGAAGGTACTGCCTTGTCAGTACTCACTCAGGAACAAGCAGGATCACGCAAGCCATGTGCTTATTTTTCCAGTACATTAGATCCCGTAGCTCAGGCTTTGCCCGCGTGCCTGAAATCAGTGGCGGCAACAGCTTTAGCAATCAGACAAAGCGATGCCATAGTGTTAGGACATCCATTGACAGTACAAGTACCACATGCAGTAGAAGTTCTTGTGAACCGAACACAAACACAACACTTGACCATAGCAAGACTTACCGGTTATGAACTGACATTGTTTCAACCACACATAGAGATCCGACGGTGTAATACATTGAATCCTGCTACACTTTTACCTGTAATTGGAACAGACCCATTAGCTCATGATTGTGTTGAAATTATTGAAATAAAGACGAAACCTAGACAAGACTTGACAGACGTTCCATTGTTAGATCCAGACCTGACGTTGTATGTAGACGGATCGTGCATGAGAACAAGTACAGGAGATTTAGTGGCCGCGTATGCAGTCACAACAGACACTGAAGTTATTGAGACAAACTGTATAGATACTTTGTCAGCCCAAGCAGCAGAACTTATTGCTCTAACACAAGCCTGTATTCAAGCTACAAACAAGAAAGTTAATGTATACACTGACTCACGTTATGCATTCGGAGTTGTACACGACTTCGGCGTGCTGTGGCGAGAGAGAGGTTATTTAACCTCCCATGGTGCCCACATTCAGCACGGACCCCTCATTCATGCCTTGTTAGACGCCATACATCTACCCACTGCTATATCGATTATGAAATGTAAAGCACACACGAAGGTTACTGATATCATTTCTCAAGGCAATGATTTAGCTGACAGAACAGCTAAACAGACTGCTCAGAATCGCACATTAGACATGACAAAGCCAATAGTTCAGACACCAACACAGTGTATGACAATTAAGGATCCCGCACTTGATGTAATTGACATACAGACACATGCTACTGCAGAAGAATTAAAGAAATGGACTGAACTAGGAGGGATCCAGACAGATCAGGGATGGATGACAAAGGAGAAATCTGTATGGTTTCTTCCTGACTCTATGGTCCAAGCCATTATAGCTACAATTCACAGCCCAGCGCATTTAGGAGAGAAAGCTATGCTAGATAGCATTCAACACATTTGGTTCAACAAACATTTACGAGCAGCAGCTAAACAAAAAGTCCGTACCTGTATGATATGTTGTCAGTTCAACCCAGGAAAAAGTGTTCCCGTAGAACAGGGTGGATTCCAGACTCCTGATCATCCTTTTGAAGTGCTCCAAATGGATTATATCCAGATGGAACGATGTCGAGGATTCAAATATGTTCTTGTAGTTGTCTGCGCTCTCTCCCGATGGACTGAGGCGTACCCAGTATCAGATTACACGGCCCCGACTACTGCCAAACAGTTAGTCCGAGAATTCTTCCCACGGTACGGTTTACCACGTGTCGTATATTCAGATAACGGCCAGCCTTTCTCATCCGAATTAATGAAACATGTCTCACTTTTGTTGGGATATCAGTGGAAATTCCACTGTGTCCGACACCCCGAGGCAGCAGGTCTCGTGGAACGACATAATCAAATTTTGAAAATCAGATTGTCTAAAATATGTAAGGAGAAAGGTGTTGACTGGATAGTAGCATTACCAGTTGCACTATTTTACATAAGAATGGTAGCACACTCTCGAACAGGGCTATCCCCGTATGAGGTGATCTTCGGAAGACCACCAAATATGTGGGGGGCGCCAATACCACGTAAAATAACTGATGTTAATTGTAATATGCTGACAGATTACTTGGCTTCCTTGATGTCTGCACTACAATCTTGTCGTTCACAGGTAGCTGCAGCTTTTCCTGACAACACTGAGGTGAAACCCCATGACGTCGCTCCGGGGGATCTGGTGTTTGTGAGAAATTTTGATCGGAAGACCCAGTTGGAGCCCAGGTGGAAAGCACCGAAGCTAGTCCTGCTGACCACAAGAACAGCCGTGAAAGTTGAGGGCCGCAAGGGCTGGATACATTCCAGCCACATTAAGAAATTTCATGGACTATCCTCGGATATAGACACTGTGCCCTGCACTCCCTCACAGACTGATTCAAAACTTCCTTTTGTTGAACAGAATGACTCTCAGTGCTATAAATTAAAGCTTAGGCCCAAACAGTCGAGCAATTTGATTGTTTAAGTCCTCTCCAAGGTGAAGCGGTTGAATTGTCTCTGACATGTATCCCTTGGACCTGAGTAGAGAAAATACCCGAGAAATGTTGAAACGACAGGCGTATTGAAAATCACTGCGTAGCTACTGTATGAGGACATTATTAATTTTGTTTTTATTGAGTGTTTTAATAATTATTACGAGTGTGATTTTGCACATATATCATCCTATTTCTAGACATGTTTATAATGTTGCTGCTGAACATTCTTTTAGTGACCTACCGCCACATGAATTATCTTATAGACTTGCGCTGCGCAATAACACTTTCATTAGTATGTTACATCATTCCCATCAGACTAGTAATGCCACCAATTGTTGGGTGTGTGGCCGACTCCCTCCCTATCAGAATAACAAAGGAGTTCTGCCTTTCTTTCCACATCCGTTCACACATAATGGCTCCTGTGGAGCATGGTTTAGTTTACTAAATTCCATAGACCCAGACACAGCAGTTTATCAACAACATTGGATATGGGGAAATCTGAATCTAGTTTTATTCAAAGTCTGTCATCCTAATAAGGAGGGTCGCCCCAGTAGAACAGGAACTGATCTAGAAAATGAAGTGTATAAATTAGGTAATTTTACACCTAATCTTATGATTCTGAAAGTCAAATCCGAAGTTGAACTAATTCTGCCCACTATGTCAGTATTTCCAGTTAAGGGTGAATTATGTGTAAGAAAAGTTGGTTCCATACATATGGGCCATAGCCAATGCATTACTACAGTAGAATATAGTGATCAAGGTAAATCTTCATTTAGAGCTTCTCGCCATTCTTACTTTATATGTGGTCAGACGGCATATATGCGTCTGCCTCTAGATTGGGATGGTACCTGTTACATAGCATTCCTTTTGCCACCTGTTTTCCTAGCTCCTCCTGATTATTATCGAAATGTTCATTTAGTACACAATAGAGAGCGAAGAGATCTCCCAGTTGTCGATTATACTGAGACGGCATGGGACAAGTATGTAGATTTCAATAAAGGTATCTTTCCCTATATAGGTACAATATCAAATAGTAAGCTGATACGTAGACTAACCAAGACTCTTGAAGCTGTAGTAAACGAGACTATAGCCGCCCTAGGCAATCTGACAGAGGAACAATCAGTGATGAGAATTGTTGTTCTCCAGAATCGTCTTGTCCTTGACGTCATCCTGGCCGATAGGGGCGGAGCTTGCAGGGTCATCGGATCCAGCTGCTGCATATTCATACCAGAAAATTCGCCATCTGTATATAAAGCTATAACACGCCTTCATAAGATTGTGAGCCAGATACACGAGAATCCAGGCACTTGGACGTGGTCCGGGTGGTTTTGGAGTGTGATATCAGCCTGGGGATGGAGAGTTCTATCCTTCCTAGGTATTGGCCTTCTTATGCTCTTCAGTTGTTGTTTATGCCTGCAATGTGGACCAGCGATTTGTGGTCTGTGTGCCACATCATGCATTCCATATCAAGGTTCTCGTTCAGAATGCCGGAAGAAGAAGGAAGAAGAAATGATGCTCCATGAGCAAATCGATGGAATGATGAAGATTGATATCTCTTGAAGGGCAAGTAGGGGACAAGGAGGGAATGTGGAAATGTGGATTTTCCTGATCAGTTATGTCCCCTATCTTGGACCCCAACGGTTCTATGTGCATGTCACAAGTACATGTATGTTCCCTCCAGTTCCAGTTTCCAAGACGCAAACATATGTGCGTCCACCGTCAATATGTTCTCTGTCAGATCCGCCATCAATGGGCTGGATATTCGATTCCTAAGTATGAAAGGCCACCGACTTTATATGGCTAAGTTACTCCATTTTTACAGTTCAGGCAAGTAGGCCCGATCCTGTCCTCAAAGCCTCTCCCTGCTCTCTGTCTCTGACAGCTTCAGCTTGAGCTCGCATCTGTATCCATGAACTTTGTCCTACTCCCTGTGCAGCTAACAGTGCCTGCCTCGGCCAGTTTCGCCTGCCTGCCAAGAAGCTGTATTTCACCTTCGAATTATCTACTTTGCTCTTCAGCCGATGCATTCCTGTCTAGTGATTTGGGTAAACATCTCCTTTAGCTCACAAGCAAAGGACTCGGCCTTTCCGTCCTCCTGCACGTAATTCATAGCCCTGTTGCCATGGAAAGTTTTCTGCCCCTCGCATCTCATATAGACACTTAGACGCTTGTACACGCACACACAGTCAGTATAGAATAGATTCTGTCCAAGAGTCCTTCCTTGCGGATAACATAGTTCTCTAAACATAGGATGTTAGATATGATTTGGGATTAGGTTGACTTGACCCCCCAGACTTCTCGTCTCCACATGTAGAGCTAAATGTCAAGTCCCCTTCACCCCCTAGTTGCACGTCAATCACACGTCATACTGCTGCGCGCGCATCTATGTTAAGTATTATCTTATAGATCCACCTATGTATGATAATCAGAGCCAATCATGTTTCTTTCTGCTCCTTATTACGCCTAGTTTCGATTACGTACCACTATGTCATTTCTCTTATCAATTGTTACGCCTTTTGCATTCGTTTCATTGTAATGTATGACCTATAAAAGTTACTTCTTGTCAATAAAGTATTGTACTTCACTTCCTGAACCCTCGTGGTGACGGAACCTGAAGGCCGCCACTCGAGTCGGCCATTTTGGAATAAAGCCCATTCAGAAAATCTCTTATACCACGGATTCTGCCTCTTGTTATTCTGAGCTATTTTACTTTATTTTAGATTCCGTATGAAATTCAGTCAAGGTAAAAAGAATATTTACCACACTATGGTGCAAGGGTGTCTGCGTTGGCGCTAGTCGGCTAAATTAGCGCCAGTGCAGGGGGAAATGCAGGGCTGCACAGTATCCTTGTAAATACGGTGCAGCCCTGCGTTTCAGAAGTGGCAGAGCGTGGCGTTAAGCCAAAGAGGATAACACCGCGCTCTGCCACTCACTCGTAAAGATGCCCCTTAATTTGGTAACAGTAGTGGGGTACCTTTTAATTTCATGGCGGTTTGGCACCCAAAGTGCCATACCTTGCTAATTTTCAGGAAACATTTTTATTGTTTTATAATCAGTTTATTAAAAAACTATTAGCTTATAATTGCTAATTGTGTGTGTAGAGATTGACAGTGCGGCACAGAATGGTTTCCATGATCATTACAATGGATTTCCGCTGTCTGAGACCCATTCCCATGTGACCACTCTTTTCAGAATCGTCATGTTACATCCAGTGGCGTAAAAGTATCACATAGACTCAAAACTGGCTCTTTTCTATGACGACACACTGCCCCTCTCAACACATAAACATTTTTATTGTTTATTTAATGTATTGATAACTTTTCAAACTTTCTTTGCCTCTATTTTAGATTATGATTGTAATTTATTTGTACTGATTGGATGTTATGTGGAACACAGGCTTCCAATTTCATGGCATCGCAGAGTCCTTTTCTTTAGAAATGTACTATATACAGTGATAATCTTTTGAACTGATTAAAATCCATTTACGGTTTACTGCTATACCCCTTGGGGCAGATTTATGATGTTTTGCCGTAGGCCTTCCTGCTGCGCTTCCCTACGGCAAAAGAAAAGGGCAGGGATGCGCCGTATCTATAAAATGCGGCGCATTCCTGTCCTTTTCCCCTGCGCCGGCGGGATATGTTTTGATTTGTGCCTAAACTATCAAAATCCTCTCACATTTGAATACAATATGCGGAGTTCCCTGGTGCGCATCCACTAATTGCTGCATTGTACGCTGCAAATCCCGCCTATCCCTGTGTTGTCATTTGTTGTACATCACCCTTTGGACCTCTTATGTATGTAGTTGTGTGTGGCAGGTTGTTAGTGGGTGCATGTCGGCTTGTGTTTTTGAGAATTTTTAGTGTCTGAATGTGTACTGGTCGTTGTGTCGTTTTTTTGTGTGAATCGATGCTCTTCCGTGTATGCTCACGACACAATCCTTATTATTCCACATGCAACAAGGGCTACAGAAACAGCTAAAATTGGACCATTAGTATGAAATTAATGAGTCAAAATTAAGTTTGGGGAAAAAAAAAACATAGTTCACTTTGGTCAGGGGAAGTGTAAAGGATACTGCAGATTATCAAAGAATATGTTTATCTCGTATTACGTTCCAGAGAAACAGGAAATGGATCAAACAAATTATTAAGCAACTGGTTAGTTCAAATGCAGGGTTCTGACGTCGTAGGTTTAACTTGATCTATTAAAGTGAAAATCTGTTTAACCGTTTGGGCGAAAATAACAGCTAAAAACATTTGAAAAGATACAGGAAAAATATTTGAGTTATTGCAGAGGGGAATTGCTTTAGTGCCAAGATACGCATTCATGGAAGCCCAAAATTTGGATTCTTTGGTGTCCAAAACACAATCAGTGTCAGCCTTTTGGTGCCTTAGCTTAAACTATTGCCAAACGACTGATCTAATTAAAATTTGAGACAATCAAAGTTCCTTTCAGAGAAAGCAATGCAAGTCTCAACAGGATAGGGAAAAAAGAAATGCCTTTTGAGCTGATTTAGGAGTTATTCTAAGGATGGATTAGGCCACAGGGAAAAAAGTAGTCTCTCCTCCCCAGCACTATATTGTCATGAATACCCATACAAGTGAGAGGCTTATTTGTATGTGTTTTGTTCAGAAGCTATAAAGGAGTTATGTAAAATATGTCTTACTATATTTCCAGTGGTAGTTCATATACTTATATGGGATACCATCAAAACTGTTTCCTTGAATTCTGACAGAAAATTATGAGTGTGGTGACCTTTCCATTCTTTCTGTTACGCTGCAGACATTGACTCACTTAGTGCTAGGTGTCTGTAACTTAACTTACTAAGGAAAAGGTTGAAAAGGGAGATATAGAACTTTTTTTAACTATTCAACACATTAACATGATCTATGCGCAATGGGCGTAATGTTCATTTCCACAATGTTAATCTCTGGATGAGGAGGGATAAGCATATCAAAGCTTGTCGTGCAGAGTGGGCACTGCGTGTGCAGACCAAATTATAGTGTTAAGTCTGGCTGTAAGAACCCTTAATGGTCACAATATCGTACTCTTGGATACAGCGTTCTGCATCCCAGTATGGCGAATACAGTTTCTGCACGATGGTCCTGGGAATGATTATCCAGAAATGGATGCCATCTTCATCAGGTGTGGTTGAAAAATCTTTTCAGTGTGGAACTTTGAGTGCACTGAAGTGGGAGCCACATTAGGTACCTAGGGGTAAGGGAGAACATCAGTCTGTGGGTAATAAAAAACAGTCTTACAGGGAGCGGCTCTAAATGCACTGAATGGAGTACCAGGTACTTAAAGTTGATAGGAAAAAGCCTTACCTGACAATGGGCATGTGTATATCCGTGCATTGGAGGCGTGGCTTAGATAGTGTCGGTGTAGGATGTAGCCTGCGTCCCCAACAACCACAGGACAAAGGCAGGTGCTGAATTAGTTGGGACCTAGCTGAGGTGGTCCCTACCCATGTGGTAGAAGCATATCAGACATTTTTCTTAGTATATGCGACCCGCCTACAGGATGAGGAACAAAATGGCATATGTGACAATCAGTGTGACCGATGGGATGCATGTCATTGAAGCAAACCATTGATCAATCATTGCTCCACCTGCAACACTGTGACTGAGCAATCCGATCCCCCACAGAGTTTCCTGCAGACATAGCAGTGGTGTGGATTGCACAGAATCTCACCATGGGCATGGCTAGAGCTGCGGAAACTGTGGAGATGGGTGTGTGACAGGAGTCAATGGCAGCTCCTCTGCTATGGCGGAGGAGCATCGCACCACTGCTTTTAAACAGTGCAAATAAAGGAAACATGAAATGATAATAACTTTGAGTTATTAACATTTTATGTTTCCTTGCTGCTTTGCGGGTGCGCGGGTAGGGCTGCTCTGCTCTTGGAGCAGGACAGGGGAGGACTGGTTTGCCCACTCTTAAGTGCACCTGACTGTTAGGCCGGCTCTCTGGTGCCGGCCAAACAGTCATGCGCACTTTCCTTGTTCTCCACGCAGGCTGTATTATAGCCTCCATGGAGAACATGCCCAGGCCCCCATTCCCTGGCTGAGCATCGAGCCACAATGCTCAGACCAATCACAACGCTGCATTGCAGCAATGTGATTGGTCCGGGGAGCCTGGGTGCTTACCAATCACAACGTTGCATTGCATTGTAGTGATTGGTCAGGGGAGACTAACTGTGCTTCCTGTTCCTGGAGTCCGATGGAGGAGAGCTGGAGCAGACACGCGGGACCTGGCAGCATGGTAAGTGTTTATTTTTAGGAGTACATCTTTTTTAATTGGCAGCACACATAACTAAATCAATAAACAGCATGCTGCCTACAACCCTAATAGGCCGACTGTGTTGACAGTTCCATTAACCCCTTCCCCGCTCTTGACGGAACCACTCCGTCATGAGCCACGGTTGCGCTGTGCTCATGACGAAGTGGTTCAGACATGCTGCGGCCGTTGGCCGCCGCTCCGCCCACGCGGCGCTAATTCCCCGCCTGTGCGGGCGATTAGCGCAGTGGGCGGAGACGTGACGGAACCACTCCGTCATGAGCACAGCTCAACCGTGGCTCGTGACGGAGCGGTTCCGTCACGAGCACAGTGCCACCGCGCTGCCCCCAAACCCCCCCCAGCGCCGCGGCGGAATTCCTGCCGCAGCGAAGGGGTTAAAACAAGCGTACAGAACATTCAATAAGTGCCTAATAAAGAATAGGGAATACCCAGCATGTCGCCTACAGCCCAGCATGGGCCAGCCACGTCTCATTAGAGGTACAAAGGCTGGTTTAATGTGCTAATACATGTCAAATAACATGCAAACTGAGTGACAACGCGATTGGACAGCATGTAAATGCCATCTTAGATGTACAGCTGCTAAGACAGCCAAATTACTAGTTTCAAATCCTCAAACAAAAGAGGAAGGTGTCCCTAAAGTAGAAACAAAGAAAAGGAACCACAGGTCCCAAAACCCCCACCGCAACCCTGTCCGAGTGAACCAGAATACTGGGAATTATTGCAATCAAGGAAGGAATCGGAAAACAAGTAAAAAATAAGTATTGCTTGAAGCTTCCTCTATCCCCAGGTCATCTGGAATCAACCTCAAGATGTGTAAATATTTCGGCAGGTCAATGCCCGAAACTCACAGGAAAGGATGGAGATAAAGGGGGCCCAGATCAAAGTGTAGTCTGACTTGTCTGAAAGGGTTGCCATCGACAAGCGCTCCATCCCGAGCAGGGTCCAGAGCTGTAGAGGGCATTGTTGGCAGTCAGGGATTCCATCACTATTCCAATTGGACAGTAAAACTCGGTGGCAGCATTGAGTGCTAGGGCCATCTGCCTACCCTCAATGGAGCAGAGCAGGAACGTCTGAGCGTTGGGTAGTCCTAAAAGTGCAGATGCAGGAAATCTGGGGATGGTAGTGTCAAAGGCCCGGTCTATATCATCCAGGTCCTGCTCTCAGTACCTAGAGAGCTTCGGGCAATGCCATAAGAGGTGGAGTAATGTGCCAGAGTTACACTATCAACGGTACCCCCTATAGGTTATTTTTAAGGTTTGGGAGAAAGGGGGAAGACAACAACCAAAAATCAATATGAAAACCTCCCACTAGACCTATATTGCTTTCAGATAGGCTTAACAGCTTTATGGAGCTATCTACAATTAGTACACAATAAGTATGCACAATTTATTTCTTTATAAAATTTATTTTATTCAGAAGTCAGAATTTCATCATATGTATCGGAAAGAATAGAAAACATTCATCTCTATGATTTCTTTACAGATTTCTTCCTATGGATATTCAACAATTTAATTTTTTCAAAGAATCAGCAGAAACATTGCTTTTTTGACATGGATAATGCTATCTGCATCATTTCATACATATCTGACCCCTACAGATTTACCACATTTGCATTCTGGCCTCTCACACCAACATACATACTCATTTATTCCACAAACCATATTAAACCCTCCCAAGATCGCCTACACTATTGTGGTCACCAGGAGAACTGCTATGAGACAGTCTCCGTGACAGTGTTGTGGGTTGGGTTTCTCACATTCAGGCCGACCACATTCTTCAGGACCACCAATGTAATGAAGTAAAGGAGAGTGGTCGGGGGATTACTTCAAGGTGTAGAAGTAATATTTTTGCAAACCAGGAGATGACCTGTCTAGTATCATAGGAGAGGGGAACGTACTTAAACCCCCGGAGATTGCGACCCTATCCCAGACTTGGAACGTCAGGCGAGTAACAGGGGAGAAGTGTTTATTTTTAAAAGACATTTTTTACATTGCGTCACCCGCCCGCCCCACGTGCCTCCCCCCTGTAAGCCATGCCAAACGGCACTGCCAGGAGTACCGGTCAGAACCATGAGCTGGCATGGACTGGAAGGGTATGTGCAAACCACAGCATATACTGGGCTCCAGGGATGCTACATGATGAGGCAGCCTGTCACCCATACTGAACAACTGGTTTAGGGGAAATGCATGGTGACCTTCAAGAATGGTGAAAGCCACCATGCTCCCAGGGACAAAGGCCCATTGAATTACTCGGAGGCATGCACAGCATAATCAAATGGGCAAATCAGAGACATGAATAAAGGCCTCAAAACTGATACACATCGGTAAAGTGCATGAATGTCACTGGTAAAACGAGACCATTAAGAACGCTGAACCCCCAAAGCTAATAAAAGGTCACCCTAAAATGAACAATCTGGATATAAAAACAGAGCATAGCTGCCAATAAAGTGCATCTATTAGTAGTCTACAGGGATATAAATCATAATGCACTGTGATTAGGAAACAACACCATAATTGTGCACATCATAATCACAGAGAGCTGCCATCATGGTAAACTCTAAGAGAAGATAATCCCAGGTTGGAAACAAAGAACCCAACATACAACCTGTGCAAACCCCCATTTAAATGAGAACTTCCTAAGGTGTATGGAGACTATATTGGAATTGTCTAAAGGCAAACTCGACACAGTACTCCAGGCAATCTTAGAAACTAAAACAGCGTTGGAAAGTAAGATTGACACAGTAATGTTTGAAGTAAAGTTCGCTTAGGTGTTATAGTGAAAACTCATGTAATAAGTCACAAACAATGAGTCAATATTTTCTCTACGCCCTACAGTGAGCAGTTTACAAGCCCAGCTTAAAGAACTGACTGAGGAGGTGGAAATCTTAAGGAACAGAATGGAAGATGCCAAGGAGTGAACTCAACTAAATAATGTAAGACGTATTGTAATCCTGGTGAACACTGAGGGAACAAACATTGAAGAGTTCTTCAACCAACGGATTACACAACTTGTATTCAAAGATGACCCACCTCTGCACTTTGTAGTCGGAAGTTCATAGAATACTGAGATAGCAAATAGTGTCTGCATGACAACCCAAAAATCGATAGCATGAATTATGATTTGCCAAGATTGGGATCACATCCTGAGGATAGCCAGCGAGAGCAGCTCATGGAGCTTGGAAAACTTGAACAGTAGCCACTCAAGTGCTAAGCACAAGAAGGTCTCGTCCTCAGCACAGCCAGCCCCAATGGTGCTTCAGGCGAGACCATCTCATCATTAGCACTCAAGGGGTTAAAATCTTTCCTGATTATACAGCGATTTTTGAATGACAACTGCGAGGGTTTTGTGGATATAATGAACTGCCCATGCAAGAATTACATTCACTGTTCGCTCCTGTATCCAGCACATCTATGAATTTTGACAAATGGTACAACTCAGATGTTTCACACCACAAAAGACACCTGTTGTTGGCTGGAAGGCATGGGACTGTCATGACCTGATTTTGGATTATCAATTCTCACAGAAGCCAATCAATAGAAAAAAGGAGCACTCGAAGAGGGATATAGACAGGATGACCTATGAAGGAGCAAGCAACAAGAGACAGAGCTTGAGTGGTGAAAGATGTTCTGTCCCACACAGCCTCAGAAACTGACAACTGTGTAACAAAAAAGAGGACAGTTACACCAATGAATGGCACATCACTATCAAGTGTACCGGCTCAGGGCCAGCAACGAACCCTAGAAATGTAGAGCTCCTTTCCTGATTGGATGTTATGGATAGACAAATCAGTGACAACCAGGCAGAGGCGAGGTAAGGGTTGGCACAACTGGGCCCTTTTGCAGGTGCCTGGAGAAAACAGAAATGACATGCACAGCACACGAAATGTAATCCTATTCATACGAAACATAATGTATTGATTGTTTATGCCATTTCACAAATACAGTTTCCCCTCTATAAGTCTGCATCCACCTTAAAAATATATCCACTCTACACCCCTTTTGGGACAGATATATTCTGATCTCATCCTTTCTATGATTAGTAGCATTGGGCGAGTTGTTCTTGCCTTTCACAACATAACTTTACAATATAAACAGCTTACTTAGACATATACCATGGAATGTAAGAGTGCTGAACACGCCTAATAAACGACTTATAAGTCCCTTGTAAAGTGGTATTATTTGTACCCAGGGCCTGTACATTAAATGCTTCTATTGGGCCTGCAGCACTGATTACGCCACCCACTTAAGTAGCCATTTAACCATGTCTCAGGCCTGACATTGCAGACCCTGTGTGTGCAGTTTAAACTGCCATTTCAACCTGGTGAAATCAACCCTTTGCCAGGACCAATCCTTCCTTTTTAATACATATAAGTCACCCTAGGGTAGGTCCTGAACAGTCCAGAGGGAAGGATTCAATGTAATTAAAAAGTAAGACATATGCGTTTACGTTTTACATGTCCTGGTAGTGAAAAAAGCTTAAATTGTTTTTTTCTCTATTGCAGGGCCCATCTCTTCCCTAGGATAACATTGGATTTACATTATTACAGTTTATAAGTTTAATTTCCAAATTGGAAGACAAGACCAGTTCATTTTGATGTCTTTGGAATTTGGGTGAAAGTCCTATTTAGTGGTATAGTCAGGTTTGTGATCACAATTTCAAAAATTGAACTTTTAGAAAATTGGCATTTTTCTGTCCTCAGCCCTTTTGTACCTATAACCTGGCCTGGATATATGACTGAGTGTAACTTACAATTAGACTTTGTGAATTCCTCTCAGACAGTCACATAATGGAGGGATTAAGTGTGCCTGAGTGGACCATCTGCTGGCAGGATGGAGGAGTGGAGCTGAGCACAGCACCTCTACCTGAATTGTCTCTTCAGCCAGCTTGCACTTCAAAACACTGTCTAGAAGCTTTTCCCATCTTTCAGAACCAGGGCACCAGAGTATAAAAGAACAACATCAGGTACCAACTCTTTAGCACACTACTGGACCTGTGGATACTCTGCAAGGAAGAAACACTACTGTGCTACTACAAGGACTGCCACTCTGCTGGACTGTTGCTCTAAAGGAACTGCTTCCATGCTGTGCTGACCTTCTGCCCTCTTGCATGGGAAAGTACAGGACCTGAAACTTCATCTTGAACCCAGGACCCCATAGTGACTCCTAGGGTTAGTCTGCTGGCCTCCTGATCTGAACATCTGGTCCTGGACCCTTGGCGTGGCTCAGGGGGGGTCGAAAATGAAGCTTTTGGGTGCTCTGCGACCATTTGCACCGTAATTGTGCCTCTAACACCAGTGTGAATCACCACAAGCCCATTTATTGGCACAGAAAGCATTGATTGCCTGCGGAGGACTGCCACTGCAAAGCACCAGCTTGCCCGTTTGAGGTGCCTGGCCTGCTCTTCGCGCCACACTGACAACCACCTGCAACGCTCTCCTTGCTCCCCGCAATCCTCTCCAACGCAAATGAGACTTTTGGCACCAAACTTGAGAAGGTAAACCTTCAGCGCGACTAATGTGGGACTGTATCCGTGCCGCACTACATTGCGGTCGGCCTGAACGTTTGACTTTGACCCAGTTCTGCATGACCAGATAGCCGCAGTTGGCACTTTCTGTTTTTAGGCAATATTTTGCTGCTTATTCTTTACAAATTCATAACTCGGGTTCTACAGATTAGATTTTTGTAATTTTGCTCATGGTTTATTTATTACATTCTGCTCTAGTTTTCTAACATGGTGTGCGGTCTTTTGTTAAGTGTTGTCACTGTTTGACTGTGTGAAGTGTTGCACAATTACTTTACACATTGCCTCTAAGTTGAGCCTGACTGCTCCCTACATTGCTACCAAGGGATTGAGCACAGGTTAATTTGGGGTTTGCCTTACCCTCACAAGGATTGTGGTTGCTGCTTGGCCAGGGCTTACACCCCAATCCACCAGTAACCCAATTTCTTGCAGTTTCATATTTGTAAATGTAAACCTTGAGTGTATTTCACATGAAAGAGCTATGCACCAAGGATTTAGGTAGTTTGTGGGAAAGGTGATGGTGTGACCATGTATTATAAGGACTTAGGTACCCATACAGTTCATTCTAAGGAAATTGAAAGTCATCTCATAGTTCCATAACCTTTTAAAAGAACTTGGCCTTTGGCCCCATTCCTCTATATGGTAATGAAACTCCTTGTTGGCTTGCAATACCCTTACAATGTACAACAGGGAGTATTTGATCACATATATATTTCCCTGGGTTAGGGACTATATTCTGTACCATCAATGGGGCTGCAACTACATTTTCCATTCCCTAGCAACCCATTAGTCCGTTAGTTATTCTGTATTGATGTTCATGATAACTTGAACAAAGGGGCACGGGAGCCTGTCACTATGCAAGATGTCAGTCTCCTTCTCTGCTACCCTCTCCCCCAGTTCACTAATGACATTGATGAATTAGTCCTCATGATACTTCCAAAGTTGAATCGGTGTAATCCCTGGCTCGTGATTACATCTGCCTGGCTAAAGGGAATTTGTTTACCGTTCTTCCCCAAACTATATACTACAAACTTTAGTACATTACTGTTGGCTGCAATCTTCAGTCCTGTGTGTGTCTCCCACCTTGCCTGCTGTTGATGCCAACCTCTGTTTCCAGAATGGGGGGTGGGTTTCTTTCTTAAACCTGCACTAAACCTTCACTGTGCTACCGGAAATGACAACATTCACCGTACTGGCATCTGATTCCAGATAGGGCCAGGACTAAAGTACTTTAAACAAGGTGGATCACACACAGTTCAGTCGCTCCTTGGGCTTTAATTGGGCATAGCTTGGGCCAGTGTGGCAGAGTCTGTAAACCCATGAAAGCCAGAATGGCTTGGCCACCACCTTGGTAAATTAAGGTGCACTAGTCTCCACTCAATGTAGAAACTTTTAAAGCATGAGAGCATTTTTCAGGAGGAAATTCAAAAAGTAAGCATAAGAGCACACAATTGGCCCATATTAGCCTTTGTGAACTAATCAGGAGGCTCGTGGGTGGGTGGTTGGGCTCAGATTGTCTTCTCAAGCCTCTCAGGTGCTTCTCTATCACCACATGATAACTGTTACTGTACCAGACAATAGTGGGTGGAAATGTGCTTAACCAAATTTCTAACTTGGAAATAGTGGAAAAGGGTCGGTAGAGGCTTGGGTTCTGTATTCCTCAAGCTTGGCTCCTGTTCATACGAACTCTGGGAAATATGTTGGCTACTTGACTTGTTTGCAAATTATTGATGGGAAAAAAATGTTTTTGTTGAGTTGAATTTAAGGTAGATAAAATATTTTTACAATTTTACTTGATTTCATGCATTGATATTAGCCCTTTCGGACCCCATACGTAAACATAAGACCTTGAGACGTTGTAGAGTGATGGTCCACGGTGGCAGGAGCTGCTATACAGGCTGAGGAATGCACACACATCATAGCAGACCTATAGTGGATCTGTGGATAGAAGTGGTTACATCCTTTGTGGATGAGTAGATAACACTGCATAACACCCCTTGAGGTGCCTGCCACTGGGTGCAGGGATGAACTGCACCTCTGCTCTTTACAATCAGAGCATGTATTCTGTTCAGAATGCATGCTCCCATTATAAAGAATAGGTATGCAACCGAACAGGGTTCGGTTGCATCCTAATTCCCGGGCTGTAACCAACGGCAGGAGGTTGTTCGCTTACTGTGCCAAACCGATGTCAGACGGACTCGGTCCACCCGACATCGAAATCAGGGCCTAAGTGTGCAATCATATTCTTGTGCATAAAGTAAGTGATGAATGATGCTTATGCACAAAACCCAATAAGACACATTTTAAAAATAACTTCATACATTGTCTTATCAGGAAATCTCAATAGTTCAAATTAATCTACTCTTGAGGGAGAAATAAACTTCAGGGTGAAACTCATTGTAAGCTGAACGTCAGCTTGTACTGTAAACGCAACAGACAGCAACAACAAAATAAAAATCAGACTGTGGTCCTAAATCTTCGTTATAGCATAGAGTTTGACAGAAAAAAAACTGATGATAACAATGTCTTGTCTGAGATGCTGATGCCAAGTTCTTGCTAGCATGGCTCATCGTAAGCAATCTTGGTTACTGCTTTCATTATAAAACAACCAGTTGACTTAAACTAACCAAAAACGTAAGCTGATCGACATATATATGCAGATAAAGAGATCATTAAGACTGATGTCCTTCTTTATGCAGCATTCAGTATTTTTGATAGAACAAGTAAATGTGAACAAATACAATGAGCAAAATAGTTTAACAAATACGTTCATTCTAGAAGGTGGACGGCTCTCAAACAAATTATCAAAAATAGTCCTGGGTGAAATGGGAAGGAACACCCCTCCACCCCCACAATTACTGTGACAAATATGTATCCTAAAGGCGCTGAAGCTGGAGGCTTGACTAATACAAACAAGCATTGGAAATGCAATAGGTCTCACATTTTTTGGAGTTGGAGCTATTGGCATTGTAAATGGCAATGTTTTTTACTTATGTAATGGGTCTTGTATTTTATCCCATAGTCGTCAAGTGGATCCAAGTTATGTGTTTTACAAGCCATCTACTGAGCATTCGGTTACAGGGTTCCTGCTGTGTTTACATGCTGGAGGGCCTCTGTCACTAGGCACTGACATATTAAAGAAAAATATAGCAGCAATTCATACCTGACTTCCTAGGTGTAGATACTAGCTACAGCGCCCAGAGGCAATATGGCGGGTGGACAAACAAAAGACCTTTGTTTAGTAAAAAGAATCCCAAAAAGGGTTCTTTTTTTATTATGTTAGCCTTATTAATTAACAAACAAAAAATAGTATGCAGTTCCTAAGTGGGGGCTGACAAAAAACAAGGGGCGAGATCCAGTGGTGGCTACCAAGAGGGAGGATGGGGAATCCTTCCTTTCGGAATTAGGGCCCTCACACACCCAGCCCGCTGGTTGTCATGCTTCATCAGGGCATGCTCCTCGTCGGGTCGGCGCTGCAGTACCTGACGGGCAACCTCAGTGGGGGCTCTTTGGCAGAGATCTTTTATTCCTTGCCGTTAGGTGCGGTGCGTGTAAGGGGCCCTAGAGTGTAGAAGTGCAGTGATGTGGGTTCTAAAAGACCATGTGAGTTAAAACAGGGGTGTGGGAGGATCAGGGAAACTAATTTGAATAATCCTGTCTCCCAACCTGATTAAAATAGGTATAGGCAACTGTCTGCAGTAATGTTGTAGGCAGTTGCATTAGAATTATTCGGTCAACAGGTTTCTTTCCTGTATAGTCAGAAAGATCTGGCGACAATTCTTCAGGACCTAAGCTAAGAACTTGAATCTACACTAAATACACTGGTAATGGGGTGTAGTAACCTAGTTTTTACCAGTATAGTTGCACCAGAGGCGTGTGGTGTCCGTAGGTGCAGTAGCCAATCTAAAATGAAAACATGTTAAATGAAATAGTCATATACATCATGACTTTGCTGGAGGATCGCGTTTACCAAAACATGTAAGCACCACCCCTTTGTGTTTAACGTGGCAAGTTTGTAAACATCATATTAGGTTTGAACATTGGTTATGCAATGATACAGTATAGGTGCAGTGAATAAGGTGCATATAAAATCATAAAAAAGTGCTGTGGCAGCAGTACAACAGAAGTCATAAATATACATTCCGGTGAAATTCAATGACTCACCTAAAAGCTTGTAAAGACTGGCCCCATCGGATAGCGGCATGGAGTGGACACGTTAAAGTAGCGTATGTCCTAGAGGAAGGGGCCAAAGATGGTGACATGTTAACAAATACTAGCGCAAAAGAGGCTGCGTAGTAAGCAAAGTAGGGGTAGACCCAGCGTTTGTAGTCGCAGGTGCGGGATCCAACGCCCGGGGTTAGCTAGTTGAACAGTGCCCCACCCTGATGGCCGTAGACCACGGTCTAAGTGCTAGCAGGACAGCATGAGCCCAGGGGCCGAACGCGTGTATACCCTGAGGGGTGGAACACTCAGCCGGACCCTCGACCCTCACACCGCAAGGCACGTTGGGAGAGACTCATGGAGTACGTGTCTCAGAGCAGTGCACTGCTGGTACCTGTAGGTAGGTGTCCAAGCTTGAAGCCTCGAGGTGCTAGCCTTTTAACAAATCAAGCGTTGGTGGGTCTCACCTGTTTAGAGGAAAGAACAGGGTTGCCAATACTCACGTCGACTCGTGCCCACTCGGCGGAGGACCTACACTGCAGTGCCGGTTCCGGGAGGTAACTGCAAGCCTGGTACTGACTGTATATATCTCAATGGAAAAAGACGCGCAGTACAGAGCGTTCGCGTTGGGGCGAGAAACACTAGAGCAAGGACCTTACGCCTTCCTGTGGGGTTTGGTGGGTCGTAGGCCGCCAACATCGGGCTCCATTTCGGAATGTGTTATCTCTGCAGCAACATATGGGAGAATATGAACATTCCTACAATGGAGTGTGGTATACTAAGGTGCCTTATTGGAGTAAAGAAGTGTGGTATGAGCTAAGGCAACCGGAGTGGGGCAAAAGGTTGACAAAAGTGTATGCAGGTCTTGTAACATATCGAGTAGCAACTGCACATGTAGTGTGGACATGCTAAATAGCTGGCTAGCACGTAATGGGCTCCATATCAGGAGGTGCAACCAAAGATAGGACGCAAAAGGGGACCAGATATTTAGAGTCGTGTCGGCACTGCTATAGGGCAAGCAGTGTCTTATTGTGGGGCATGATCCAGGGAGGTGTGGCGAGGGTGATTTATATGTTATGCCTACAATTGGGAGCTGTCCAGGGTTCTCCCAGGAATGTTCTCGTTAAGGCCATACTTGTCAGAGCCCAGGCGGTGGACCCATCTCTGCTCCATCCTGAAAAATGCCTCGGGGGTGATGGATGAATGTGCTTCCAGGATCACCCACCTGAGGGTGTCACAGGCGTGATTGTTTGTTGGGAAATGAGTGTACAGTCTTGCGGTTGTCTTGTGACACCTAATGCTACTCTTGTGTTCTATAATGCGAGTTTTGCCTGTTCTTGTAGTCATCCCTACGTATAAAAGGTAGGAAAGTAGATTAACGCAATTGATGGTATTGCAGTTAGTGTGCTTCGTTATCTTTCAAGTGAAGTTGTTGGCAAAGGTTAATTCTTTGGTGAGTTTGGTTTGGGGACAGACTGCACACGATCCACAAGGGTGGTGGCCGGTGACTGGTGGTAGGTCCCATAGGCATCTTTGAGTCAGTACTGTCCTGTTTTTGGGTCTAGTGTGTATGAGTAGATCTTTCAAGTTGTTAGTGCATTTGAACTCAAATCTGGGTACCGGCTGTGATAGCTCGCCTGTGTTCAGGATGTCCAAGTGTTTGCGTATATATATTCCTGATTTGGCTGAAGTCAGGAGTATAGGAGGTAACGCATGTGATAGCCTCAGTGGGTTTTCTCCAACGGAGCCTCTCTGTTGTTGTTCGTTGCTCTCTTCATGGCCATAGAGACTCTCTGTTGTGGGTATTCTCGTTTTCTTAGATCTGATGCAAGTTTGGTGGCTTCTACCTTATAGTCCTCAATAGAGGTACAATTCCTCCTAATTCGGAGGAATTGACCAAATGGTCTGTTGGTTTTGAGGGCCCTGGGGTGGTGACTACCGAAGAGCAAAAGACTATTGTAGTCAGTAGGTTTTTTGTATAGTGTTGTATTCAAGGAGCCTGTTTTCAAGTCGATATTCAGATCCAGGAATGAGACTGTGGAGTCGGAGATGGTATTTGTGAACTTGAAATATGGATTCAGGGTGTTAATCCAAAGGCAGAAGTCCTCACAGCTCCTTCTATCTCCCTTCCAGAAGATCAGAATGTTGTCAATGTACCTCTTCCACATAATCAGGTTGCCTGAATAGGGATTGGATGGGTTGAAAATCGATCTGGTCTCAAAAGCTGACACGTAGAGACAGGCCACGCTTGGAGCGAATGTGCTTCCAATAGATGTGCCCTGTGTTTGATGGAAGAGTTTGTTTTTATACTCAAATAAGTTCTCAGTGAGGGCAAGAGTGGCACACTCCATGACAACGGGTATTGGGGTTGGTGATGCCCAATCTGAAGATCCAAGGGCATCCTCAATTACCTCCAAGGTGGCATGTTGGGGTATGTTCATATACAATGCTTCCACAACTAGAGTAACTAGAAGATTGATCTCGCTCTGTCGTAGGAAATCGTCACTGAGGCGCGGTACAGCTGTGGTGGAGAAAGTGATCGCAAAACTTCGATAATGGTTCCAGCAATGAACCAATACCGGAGACTATAGTTCTTCCTGGGACTGTATTAGTGCCCTTGTGTATTTTGCGTACAATGTAAAAATACGGTGTTGTGGGGTCTTTTGTCACCAGGAAGTCTGATTCTTTTTTAGTGATCCATCCTTCTGTTTCCGCTGTAAACGCCATTCTGGAGATTAGGGTAGAAAGCCTTTTAGTAGGGTTTTCGCGGATAGGGGTGTAGTACCTGTCGTTGTTAAGTTGGCGGAGACATTCAGTGTCATAGTTGCAAGTTGACATTATGACGGTAGCTCCCCCTTTGTCAGCCTGTTTGATTGTTATCGAAGTGTCATCTGCCAGAGATCTAACAGCTGCCCATTCTGCATTGGAAAGGTTCTTAAAAAGAGCATTGGGTGCAATCTTATTCAGGTCCTTGAACACAGCTTGCTCAAAAATCAGGATCTCATGTGGCACCATGCTGCTGTTGGGTGTAAAGGTTGACGGATTGTGCAGCCCTGTGTCGTAGCTGTTTGGTGTGGGTCTGTCATTAAAGAAGGCGTTTAGTCAGACTTTTCGGAAGAGACTGTGAATCTCACATTGGTCTCTGAACCTGTCAGTCTTACGGGTGGGAACGTAGCCTTAACCTTTCTGGAGAACACAAAGTTGAGTCTCAGTCAGGTTTCTGTGGGAGAGGTTGACAACTCATTTCTTTTCCCCCTCGTCATGCTCCTCATCTCTACGGCATTCTGGGTTTGTTCTTGCCAATGTACTAGCTTGGCATTTCCTCTTCGCCACCCTCTTCCTCTGCCCCAACCTCTTCCTAAAAAAGGTTGGTTGTTACCATGGAAGAATGGTTGTGGTCCATGTGGGTATCCTGGATACTGCCACATAGGTGGACCTTGGTAGGGTGGCATAAGGTAGTTGGGGTAGGCCGTACGCGCCGTACGTTTTGAGGTATTGCTGCCCCAGCTTTCTTGAGTCACTATTAGAACGGGAGCCTCTCCTTGTATCAGCTGTGCTTTCATCTGAGGAATAGCTAGTTTTTGTCAATGTAAAATCAGCCTTTAGGTACGGGTAGACTTTTTCTTCGTCAAATCTTTGAATGTTCTTTTGTAGTTTGAGTTTGCTGATTTTGTTTCATCAGAAACTCTCTACTCTCACTGATTTAATGGTTGATCTCAGTGAGTTTGCACTTGAATAATGTGTTTTAAATACTTGCCTTTAG
Organism: Triturus cristatus; assembly: GCF_964204655.1. Classification (NCBI taxonomy): domain Eukaryota; kingdom Metazoa; phylum Chordata; class Amphibia; order Caudata; family Salamandridae; genus Triturus; species Triturus cristatus. The sequence continues at coordinate 535,958,757 of NC_140580.1, forward strand.
ATTGCCTTCAGCTAATTGTATTCGTGCTAGGAGGGCATCTGCTATCCTTTTCGCAGTATTGATGAACAGTAAAAGCAAATCTCTGGTGCACTTCCATGATACCAGGGACAATTCTTTTTTGAAGACAGGATCATCTAGGAAGAGGCGGGGGAAGTTGTTCACAATTAAGCCATTTGGGGCAATGTTAGCCTGTAAATATTCCGTCATCATGGCTCTGTGGAGTGTGGTTTTGAGCCATTCTTTTTTAAGGGAACTTAGGATTGCCCAATCCTCAGACTAGCTACCCGTAGCTGAGCTGCTATCTGTACCTAGGATTGACCGTGTCTTTAAAATCTCTGCTGCCACATCTTCACCGAAACTAAGGCCCTGGGTTTCCTCCAGCCTGATGGGATGTCGAGGGAGAGATAGGGGATAGTTATAGGGTGAATATGAAGATTGTTTATGGGCCAGGTAACGTAAGTGTCGATCCTGGTAACCTCAGGTCCCACGGTCATACAACCGTGCCAATTATGCTAACACAAGGGAGGGACAAGATAAGGGCTTTTACTTGTCAGAGCCCAGGCGGTGGACCCATCTCTGCTCCATCCTGAACAATGCCTCGGGTGATGGATGTATGTGCTTCCAGGATCCTCCCTCTTGGTAGCCACCATTGGATCTCGCCCCTAGTTTTTTGTCAGCCCCCCCTTAGGAACTGCATATTCCTTTTTGTTTGTTACCTGTATCAGGACCCATATGCTGGACCTTAAAAGCCCTTATCTTGTCCCTCCCTTTTGTTAGCAGCCTTATTAATTACTCAGAGGCCTTCACTGTGCAGCATGTATGTATGCAAGGTGGGAAAAGCTTTGCATCGTGCCTAGCATAGTATTTTGTACAGGAAAGGTACCCTTCCTGTACAAAACCTACGCTACACTCATGCACACACCCTAGCGCTGCGGCGCTAAGCTATGTGCATGGCGCACGGCAGCTGAAATCAGCGCCGGCGCAAGGGAAAGACAAGGAGAGAGAGCCAAATCTTTAAAAATATGGCGCTCTCCTGCTCATTCCCGGTCACGTAACGCAGCGCAGCCACGCAGGGTGCTGCGCTGCGTTGCGTGACATTTAAAAAAATGCACAACATTTGGTCACGGTTGGACAGAAATCTTTAGTAGGGACTTTTGACAACCCCTTACTGTGGGACCAGGATCCCCATACCTCGTGCCTCTGAAACCTTTTATGACATCTGGATACCACCATCTCATTACCTCTCAAATGTTCCATCCTGGTACCCCAGCTTTGGTAGTGCACCAACCACGTTTCAATCCTTTGAGTGACCACAAACACCCTTCCTAACATGCAGCATGGAGGGGAGAGGAGGCAGTAAAATCTTGGGGACCTCCCTCTGAAAAATACCAACACATCCTCTTTGTTGTACATTTTAATGCCTTAACGGCAGTCAGATTGTGTGATGCCTCCTTGTGGTTGGTAATAGAATCTGTCACGAATGTCTTCGCTCCCCTGTTGCCCCAATCTTTTTGGGGTGCACCCCATAATGGAAGAGGGGAGGAATAAAAACTATGGGTAGCCCCCCAAAAACTAACCAGAAACCATGTCATTCTGTACCCCATCACCCTTTATAATGCACCCCCAAACCCCTTTTAACACTGCTACCCCAAATTTGACTGCACCCCCCCCCCCCCCAATCAGAGAGTGTAGAGCGGTGCATTAAAAATCAAACGCTGGTTTTCCTCACCTTAAGTCCCATCTGATGTAATCACCTAATCTGTCAGCTAGAGAAACACTACAGGAGTGCCCACATTTGGCCCCAATCTGTTCAGGCCCCCTCCTCCATCTTTGACCCCTTCCTCCTCGCTGGGACCACATCCATCTTTTCCAGACTCTCTGGCTCCACCCACTCTGCCTAGACTCCATCCACCCACTTTGCCAGGCATGACTCCACTCTTACAGGACACACACCCTACACACACACACACACACAGACCCCACACACAGGCACACCCCACCACACACACACACCCCCACTCACCCCACACAACCCCCCCCCACACACACAAACACACACTCACACCCCGCTCACACAGACACACCCACCCCGCTCACACAGACACACACACCCCGCTGACACAGACACACCCGCTCACATCCCCCACAGACACACCCCACCCACACAGACACACCCACACCCCACACACACCCCACACACACCCCCCACAGACACCCCCCACTCACAGACACACCCCCCACACACACACCCACGTTTTGCTTACCAATTGGCCTGTTAGGCCCACCTCCAACTTACCTCGCCTGGACTTCTCTGGCTCCACCCACTCTGCCTAAACTCCTCCTATTCACTCTATCCTCCATCCACCCACTTTGCCAGGCATGACTCCACTCTTACAGGACACACAGACACACCCCCTACACACTCACACACAGACACACACATTTTACTTACCAATTGGCCTGTTTGGCTCACCTCCAATTTACCACTGCTGGACCACCATCAGTCATCTGGTGCCGAACCCGGGATTTGAACCCTAATTCTCTGGCTGGAAGTCAGGAACTTACCCACTGGACCACACCGGTTTCCATGTCTGAAGCGTATCAAATCGTCCCTATAGCATGGTCATCCTTTTGATGTGCAATACAAGCCACAGGCAATGACACCAGGGCCTATATGTTGTTTATAGTTACTACTGCAACCCTTTAGACCACCAGGAGCTATAGCTCAATGGTAAGTCTTGTGCCTGTGGTTATAAAGGATCTCACAGGACAAGGGTTCGAGTCCCGCAAACGCTGTCAAAGTGTCATAAGTTGGCAAAGTTTCAAGTTCTTCTTTTATTTTCATTTCCTAATTTTAATTTCACTTGTAAAAACAGAGGCGAAAAGTGGCCACTCTTTTTGGCACGTGCGCCTCAAAATTACAAATCTTTTCCCTCATGACTTTCCACCAATCCCCCTTTATCTCAAGCAGGTGCAATAGGGGCAATGCCTTATCATCCTTTATCAATGCATTCATTATTTGTCCTTTAAATTTGGTATAATGTGGAGCGCAAATGTGGCCTCTGGGGCTTTAACTGATTAGAAGAATGCGAGGAAGGTGCTACACGGATAGGAAAATAGGTTGGATGGGGGTCATTTTTCATTTTGGTGTGAGCCAATCTCTCAAATCAGAGGTTTGGTGCCTATGAGGTTGGCTAGGAATAAAGGTCAGGAATGAGCTGTGGCTAATGAAATGATGGGTAAAGTTTGATGCAAGTGAAACTCCCTTTATTAGTTGCAATAAGAAGGTAGAAAGGTTGTTTTCTTCAAGAGACAGAAAATGTTAGAGTCAGGCCTTTGCTTCAGCAGGTCTGCATCATGCCTGCTGCATCAGGACAAAGCAAAGCACAGCGCTGGGCTGGGCTGGGCTGGGCCTTTAAACAACGCCCACGAACGCCCAGCTTCTGTAAAGAGGATGACTGCAGGCAATTTGGGACCCTGCTAAATGAGGGTGACGTCCCCATGTGCGGCCTTCAAGTGGAAAACTCCTTAGCCTAAGGTAGGTAGGCTGCTTTTGAATTTGACTGAAGACCATATGCGTGAGGTGGTATCAAGGCACAAGACGCCGACCATCTCAGAAGAAAGGTAGCATGGGAGAACAATATTTGCATTGGACAGCCTTCTTCCCATTCCCACTATTATGCTGCAGTTACTGTGTAGCGTTACTAGAGGGCAGCAGTATGAATATAAGAGCACACCAAGGGGGAGGTTTCCATTTGTTTCGCGCTGCTTTAGCTCCACAATAGTGACACAAACTAGCGCAAATTTTATTTTTTCTGATTTTCTTTCCAGCGCAAAACTGCTTTTGCGCTGGAAAGTGCCCTGTAAGGAGCGCAAAGCACTGCTTTGGGTGACTTTGCGCCAAGGGGACATTACATGGGTGGTACATGGGTGTTTCCATGCAGCAACCCATGCTTTTTGATGCAAAACCATATTCACAAAGATTTGAAAACATGGTTTTGCGCCAAAAGTTAACGCCCCTTCAAAGGAGGTGCAAACAGGAGAAATGCATTCATTTCTATGTGCTTTTCTCACTTTCCATGCGTGCTTCACTGTGCAGCATGTATGTATGCAAGGTGGGAAAAGCTTTGCATCGTGCCTAGCATAGTATTCTGTACAGGAAAGGTACCCTTCCTGTACAAAACCTACGCTACACTCATGCACACACCCAAGCGCTGCGGCGCTAAGCTATGTGCATGGCGCACGGCAGCTGAAATCAGCGCCGGCGCAAGGGAAAGACAAGGAGAGAGAGCCAAATCTTTAAAAATATGGCGCTCTCCTGCTCATTCCCGGTCACGTAACGCAGCGCAGCCACGCAGGGTGCTGCGCTACGTTGCGTGACATTTAAAAAAATGCACAACATTTGGTCACGGTTGGACAGAAATCTTTAGTAGGGACTTTTGACAACCCCTTACTGTGGGACCAGGATCCCCATACCTCGTGCCTCTGAAACCTTTTATGACATCTGGATACCACCATCTCATTACCTCTCAAATGTTCCATCCTGGTACCCCAGCTTTGGTAGTGCACCAATCACGTTTCAATCCTTTGAGTGACCACAAACACCCTTCCTAACATGCAGCATGGAGGGGAGAGGAGGCAGTAAAATCTTGGGGACCTCCCTCTGAAAAATACCAACACATCCTCTTTGTTGTACATTTTAATGCCTTAACGGCAGTCAGATTGTGTGATGCCTCCTTGTGGTTGGTAATAGAATCTGTCACGAATGTCTTCGCTCCCCTGTTGCCCCAATCTTTTTGGGGTGCACCCCATAATGGAAGAGGGGAGGAATAAAAACTATGGGTAGCCCCCCAAAAACTAACCAGAAACCATGTCATTCTGTACCCCATCACCCTTTATAATGCACCCCCAAACCCCTTTTAACACTGCTACCCCAAATTTGACTGCCCCCCCCCCAATCAGAGAGTGTAGAGCGGTGCATTAAAAATCAAACGCTGGTTCTCCTCACCATAAGTCCCATCTGATGTAATCACCTGATCTGTCAGCTAGAGAAACACTACAGGAGTGCCCACATTTGGCCCCAATCTGTTCAGGCCCCCTCCTCCATCTTTGACCCCTTCCTTCTCACCGGGACCACATCCATCTTTTCCAGACTCTCTAGCTCCACCCACTCTGCCTAGACTCCATCCACCCACTTTGCCAGGCATGACTCCACTCTTACAGGACACACACCCTACACACACACACAGACCCCACACACAGGCACACCCCACACACCCCACACAGACAGACAGACCACCCACACACCCCCCCACACACAGACACACCCACCCCACTCACACAGACACACCCAGACACACACACCCCGCTCACACAGACACACCCACATCCCCCACAGACACACCCTGCCCACACACACCCCCCACAGACACACCCCCCACTCACAGACACACCCCCCACACGTTTTGCTTACCAATTGGCCTGTTAGGCCCACCTCCAACTTACCTCGCCTGGACTTCTCTGGCTCCACCCACTCTGCCTAGACTCCTCCTATTCACTCTATCCTCCATCCACCCACTTTGCCAGGCATGCCTCCACTCTTACAGGACACACAGACACACCCCCTACACACACACACACATTTTACTTACCAATTGGCCTGTTTGGCCCACCTCCAATTTACCTCTGCTGGACCACCATCAGTCATCTGGTGCCGAACCCGGGATTTGAACCCTAATTCTCTGGCTGGAAGTCAGGAACTTACCCACTGGACCACACCGGTTTCCATGTCTGAAGCGTATCAAATCGTCCCTATAGCATGGTCATCCTTTTGATGTGCAATACAAGCCACAGGCAATGACACCAGGGCCTATATGTTGTTTATAGTTACTACTGCAGCCCTTTAGACCACCAGGACCTATAGCTCAATGGTAAGTCTTGTGGCTGTGGTTATAAAGGATCTCACAGGACAAGGGTTCGAGTCCCGCAAACGCTGTCAAAGTGTTATAAGTTGGCAAAGTTTCAAGTTCTTCTTTTATTTTCATTTCCTAATTTTAATTTCACTTGTAAAAACAGAGGCGAAAAGTGGCCACTCTTTTTGGCACGTGCGCCTCAAAATTACAAATCTTTTCCCTCATGACTTTCCACCAATCCCCCTTTATCTCAAGCAGGTGCCATAGGGGCAATGCCTTATCATCCTTTATCAATGCATTCATTATTTGTCCTTTAAATTTGGTATAATGTGGAGCGCAAATGTGGCCTCTGGGGCTTTAACTGATTAGAAGAATGCGAGGAAGGTGCTACACGGATAGGAAAATAGGTTGGATGGGGGTCATTTTTCATTTTGGTTTGAGCCAATCTCTCAAATCAGAGGTTTGGTGCCTATGAGGTTGGCTAGGAATAAAGGTCAGGAATGAGCTGTGGCTAATGAAATGATGGGTAAAGTTTGATGCAAGTGAAACTCCCTTTATTAGTTGCAATAAGAAGGTAGAAAGGTTGTTTTCTTCAAGAGACAGAAAATGTTAGAGTCAGGCCTTTGCTTCAGCAGGTCTGCATCATGCCTGCTGCATCAGGACAAAGCAAAGCACAGGGCTGGGCTGGGCCTTTAAATAACGCCCACAAACGCCCAGCTTCTGTAAAGAGGATGACTGCAGGCAATTTGGGACCCTGCTAAATGAGGGTGACGTCCCCATGTGCGGCCTTCAAGTGGAAAACTCCTTAGCCTAAGGTAGGTAGGCTGCTTTTGAATTTGACTGAAGACCATATGCGTGAGGTGGTATCAAGGCACAAGACGCCGACCATCTCAGAAGAAAGGTAGCATGGGAGAACAATATTTGCATTGGACAGCCTTCTTCCCATTCCCACTATTATGCTGCAGTTACTGTGTAGCGTTACTAGAGGGCAGCAGTATGAATATAAGAGCACACCAAGGGGGAGGTTTCCATTTGTTTCGCGCTGCTTTAGCTCCACAATAGTGACACAAACTAGCGCAAATTTTATTTTTTCTGATTTTCTTTCCAGCGCAAAACTGCTTTTGCGCTGGAAAGTGCCCTGTAAGGAGCGCAAAGCACTGCTTTGGGTGACTTTGCGCCAAGGGGACATTACATGGGTGGTACATGGGTGTTTCCATGCAGCAACCCATGCTTTTTGATGCAAAACCATATTCACAAAGATTTGAAAACATGATTTTGCGCCAAAAGTTAACGCCCCTTCAAAGGAGGTGCAAACAGGAGAAATGCATTCATTTCTATGTGCTTTTCTCACTTTCCATGCGTGCTTCACTGTGCAGCATGTATGTATGCAAGGTGGGAAAAGCTTTGCATCGTGCCTAGCATAGTATTTTGTACAGGAAAGGTACCCTTCCTGTACAAAACCTACGCTACACTCATGCACACAACCTAGCGCTGCGGCGCTAAGCTATGTGCATGGCGCACGGCAGCTGAAATCAGCGCCGGCGCAAGGGAAAGACAAGGAGAGAGAGCCAAATCTTTAAAAATATGGCGCTCTCCTGCTCATTCCCGGTCACGTAACGCAGCGCAGCCACGCAGGGTGCTGCGCTACGTTGCGTGACATTTAAAAAAATGCACAACATTTGGTCACGGTTGGACAGAAATCTTTAGTAGGGACTTTTGACAACCCCTTACTGTGGGACCATGATCCCCATACCTCGTGCCTCTGAAACCTTTTATGACATCTGGATACCACCATCTCATTACCTCTCAAATGTTCCATCCTGGTACCCCAGCTTTGGTAGTGCACCAACCACGTTTCAATCCTTTGAGTGACCACAAACACCCTTCCTAAGTGCCCTCCATTTACATGCCGTCAGTAAACCTAAATGCTACTGTCACTGTTCAGTCTCAAGTGGTCAGTTGAATGCACATTGCTCTAGTGGACAGGCACTTTCCGCTCTCTACAGCTCCTCTCAGCACACCCGGACTACACTTATTTAAATCATAAATACATGTTCTACCTAACAGTAATGCCCGGCCTTTCCTCTGTGGATCATACCCAACGAAAGGAGGACAAATAAATTGAGGAGCACGCCAAACTTTCTACAGACACTGCCAATCTATGGACTGACTGCCTGTTTGCATACCATGAATCTTCTCTATGACCAATCCAAACAGTTGCCACAGGTACCCTTTCCTTGCCTCGTTCGTCTTCTCCATTGCCCCCCCCCCTTTATTTAGCAAATGTTAGTGCTCTCAGATTTGATAGCGGGAATCTCTATACCGTCTGTTTTCAATAGAAATTTCCCAAGGGTCCATATAACATGCAGCATGGAGGGGAGAGGAGGCAGTAAAATCTTGGGGACCTCCCTCTGAAAAATACCAACACATCCTCTTTGTTGTACATTTTAATGCCTTAACGGCAGTCAGATTGTGTGATGCCTCCTTGTGGTTGGTAATAGAATCTGTCACGAACATCTTCGCTCCCCTGTTTCCCCAATCTTTTTGGGGCGCACCCCATAATGGAAGAGGGGAGGAATAAAAACTATGGGTAGCCCCCCAAAAATTAACCAGAAACCATGTCATTCTGTACCTCATCACCCTTTATAATGCACCCCCAAACCCCTTTTAATACTGCTACCCCAAATTTCACTGCCCCCCCCCCAATCAGAGAGTGTAGAGCGGTGCATTAAAAATCAAACGCTGGTTTTCCTCACCATAAGTCCCATCTGATGTAATCACCTGATCTGTCAGCTAGAGAAACACTACAGGAGTGCCCACATTTGGCCCCAATCTGTTCAGGCCCCCTCCTCCATCTTTGACCCCTTCCTCCTCGCCGGGACCACATCCATCTTTTCCAGACTCTCGGGCTCCACCCACTCTGCCTAGACTCCTCCTATTCACTCTATCCACCCACTTTGCCAGGCATGACTCCACTCTTACAGGACACACAGACACACCCCCTACACACACACACAGACCCACACACAGGCACACCCCACACACACCCCCCACACACAGACACCCACCCCGCCCACACACTCCCACACACACAGACACACCCCCACACACAGACAACCCCCCACACACAGACACACACCCCCCACAGACACACACCCCCCACAGACACCGACCATCTCAGAAGAAAGGTAGCATGGGAGAACAATATTTGCATTGGACAGCCTTCTTCCCATTCCCACTATTATGCTGCAGTTACTGTGTAGCGTTACTAGAGGGCAGCAGTATGAATATAAGAGCACACCAAGGGGGAGGTTTCCATTTGTTTCGCGCTGCTTTAGCTCCACAATAGTGACACAAACTAGCGCAAATTTTATTTTTTCAGATTTTCTTTCCAGCGCAAAACTGCTTTTGCGCTGGAAAGTGCCCTGTAAGGAGCGCAAAGCACTGCTTTGGGTAACTTTGCGCCAAGGGGGCATTACATGGGTGGTACATGGGTGTTTCCATGCAGCAACCCATGCTTTTTGATGCAAAACCATATTCACAAAGATTTGAAAACATGGTTTTGCGCCAAAAGTTAACGCCCCTTCAAAGGAGGTGCAAACAGGAGAAATGCATTCATTTCTATGTGCTTTTCTCACTTTCCATGCGTGCTTCACTGTGCAGCATGTATGCAAGGTGGGAAAAGATTTGCATCGTGCCTAGCATAGTATTTTGTACAGGAAAGGTACCCTTCCTGTACAAAACCTACGCTACACTCATGCACACACCCTAGCGCTGCGGCGCTAAGCTATGTGCATGGCGCACGGCAGCTGAATTCAGCGCCGGCGCAATGGAAAGACAAGGAGAGAGAGACAAATCTTTAAAAATATGGCGCTCTCCTGCTCATTCCCGGTCACGTAACGCAGCGCAGCCACGCAGGGTGCTGCGCTACGTTGCGTGACATTTAAAAAAATGCACAACATTTGGTCACGGTTGGACAGAAATCTTTAGTAGGGACTTTTGACAACCCCTCACTGTGGGACCAGGATCCCCATACCTCGTGCCTCTGACACCTTTTATGACATCTGGATACCACCATCTCATTACCTCTCAAATGTTCCATCCTGGTACCCCAGCTTTGGTAGTGCACCAACCACGTTTCAATCCTTTGAGTGACCACAAACACCCTTCCTAAGTGCCCTCCATTTACATGCCGTCAGTAAACCTAAATGCTACTGTCACTGTTCAGTCTCAAGTGGTCAGTTGAATGCACATTGCTCTAGTGAACAGGCACTTTCCGCTCTCTACAGCTCCTCTCAGCACACCCGGACTACACTTATTTAAATCATAAATACATGTTCTACCTAACAGTAATGCCCGGCCTTTCCTCTGTGGATCATACCCAACGAAAGGAGGACAAATAAATTGAGGAGCACGCCAAACTTTCTACAGACACTGCCAATCTATGGACTGACTGCCTGTTTGCATGCCATGAATCTTCTCTATGACCAATCCAAACAGTTGCCACAGGTACCCTTTCCTTGCCTCGTTCGTCTTCTCCATTGCCCCCCCCCCCCTTTATTTAGCAAATGTTAGTGCTCTCAGATTTGATAGCGGGAATCTCTATACCGTCTGTTTTCAATAGAAATTTCCCAAGGGTCCATATAACATGCAGCATGGAGGGGAGAGGAGGCAGTAAAATCTTGGGGACCTCCCTCTGAAAAATACCAACACATCCTCTTTGTTGTACATTTTAATGCCTTAACGGCAGTCAGATTGTGTGATGCCTCCTTGTGGTTGGTAATAGAATCTGTCACGAATGTCTTCGCTCCCCTGTTGCCCCAATCTTTTTGGGGCGCACCCCATAATGGAAGAGGGGAGGAATAAAAACTATGGGTAGCCCCCCAAAAATTAACCAGAAACCATGTCATTCTGTACCTCATCACCCTTTATAATGCACCCCCAAACCCCTTTTAATACTGCTACCCCAAATTTGACTGCCCCCCCCCCCCAATCAGAGAGTGTAGAGCGGTGCATTAAAAATCAAACGCTGGTTTTCCTCACCATAAGTCCCATCTGATGTAATCACCTGATCTGTCAGCTAGAGAAACACTACAGGAGTGCCCACATTTGGCCCCAATCTGTTCAGGCCCCCTCCTCCATCTTTGACCCCTTCCTCCTCGCCGGGACCACATCCATCTTTTCCAGACTCTCGGGCTCCACCCACTCTGCCTAGACTCCTCCTATTCACTCTATCCACCCACTTTGCCAGGCATGACTCCACTCTTACAGGACACACAGACACACCCCCTACACACACACACAGACCCACACACAGGCACACCCCACACACACCCCCCACACACAGACACCCACCCCGCCCTCACACTCCCCCACACACAGACACACCCCCACACACAGACAACCCCCCACACACAGACACACACCCCCCACAGACACACACCCCCCACAGACACCGACCATCTCAGAAGAAAGGTAGCATGGGAGAACAATATTTGCATTGTACAGCCTTCTTCCCATTCCCACTATTATGCTGCAGTTACTGTGTAGCGTTACTAGAGGGCAGCAGTATGAATATAAGAGCACACCAAGGGGGAGGTTTCCATTTGTTTCGCGCTGCTTTAGCTCCACAATAGTGACACAAACTAGCGCAAATTTTATTTTTTCTGATTTTCTTTCCAGCGCAAAACTGCTTTTGCGCTGGAAAGTGCCCTGTAAGGAGCGCAAAGCACTGCTTTGGGTAACTTTGCGCCAAGGGGGCATTACATGGGTGGTACATGGGTGTTTCCATGCAGCAACCCATGCTTTTTGATGCAAAACCATATTCACAAAGATTTGAAAACATGGTTTTGCGCCAAAAGTTAACGCCCCTTCAAAGGAGGTGCAAACAGGAGAAATGCATTCATTTCTATGTGCTTTTCTCACTTTCCATGCGTGCTTCACTGTGCAGCATGTATGTATGCAAGGTGGGAAAAGCTTTGCATCGTGCCTAGCATAGTATTTTGTACAGGAAAGGTACCCTTCCTGTACAAAACCTACGCTACACTCATGCACACACCCTAGCGCTGCGGCGCTAAGCTATGTGCATGGCGCACGGCAGCTGAATTCAGCGCCGGCGCAAGGGAAAGACAAGGAGAGAGAGACAAATCTTTAAAAATATGGCGCTCTCCTGCTCATTCCCGGTCACGTAACGCAGCGCAGCCACGCAGGGTGCTGCGCTACGTTGCGTGACATTTAAAAAAATGCACAACATTTGGTCACGGTTGGACAGAAATCTTTAGTAGGGACTTTTGACAACCCCTCACTGTGGGACCAGGATCCCCATACCTCGTGCCTCTGACACCTTTTATGACATCTGGATACCACCATCTCATTACCTCTCAAATGTTCCATCCTGGTACCCCAGCTTTGGTAGTGCACCAACAACGTTTCAATCCTTTGAGTGACCACAAACACCCTTCCTAAGTGCCCTCCATTTACATGCCGTCAGTAAACCTAAATGCTACTGTCACTGTTCAGTCTCAAGTGGTCAGTTGAATGCACATTGCTCTAGTGAACAGGCACTTTCCGCTCTCTACAGCTCCTCTCAGCACACCCGGACTACACTTATTTAAATCATAAATGCATGTTCTACCTAACAGTAATGCCCGGCCTTTCCTCTGTGGATCATACCCAACGAAAGGAGGACAAATAAAGTGAGGAGCACGCCAAACTTTCTACAGACACTGCCAATCTATGGACTGACTGCCTGTTTGCATGCCATGAATCTTCTCTATGACCAATCCAAACAGTTGCCACAGGTACCCTTTCCTTGCCTCGTTCGTCTTCTCCATTGCCCCCCCCCCCTTTATTTAGCAAATGTTAGTGCTCTCAGATTTGATAGCGGGAATCTCTATACCGTCTGTTTTCAATAGAAATTTCCCAAGGGTCCATATAACATGCAGCATGGAGGGGAGAGGAGGCAGTAAAATCTTGGGGACCTCCCTCTGAAAAATACCAACACATCCTCTTTGTTGTACATTTTAATGCCTTAACGGCAGTCAGATTGTGTGATGCCTCCTTGTGGTTGGTAATAGAATCTGTCACGAATGTCTTCGCTCCCCTGTTGCCCCAATCTTTTTGGGGCGCACCCCATAATGGAAGAGGGGAGGAATAAAAACTATGGGTAGCCCCCCAAAAATTAACCAGAAACCATGTCATTCTGTACCTCATCACCCTTTATAATGCACCCCCAAACCCCTTTTAATACTGCTACCCCAAATTTGACTGCCCCCCCCCCCCCCCCAATCAGAGAGTGTAGAGCGGTGCATTAAAAATCAAACGCTGGTTTTCCTCACCATAAGTCCCATCTGATGTAATCACCTGATCTGTCAGCTAGAGAAACACTACAGGAGTGCCCACATTTGGCCCCAATCTGTTCAGGCCCCCTCCTCCATCTTTGACCCCTTCCTCCTCGCCGGGACCACATCCATCTTTTCCAGACTCTCGGGCTCCACCCACTCTGCCTAGCCTCCTCCTATTCACTCTATCCACCCACTTTGCCAGGCATGACTCCACTCTTACAGGACACACAGACACACCCCCTACACACACACACAGACCCACACACAGGCACACCCCACACACACCCCCCACACACAGACACCCACCCCGCCCACACACTCCCCCACACACAGACACACCCCCACACACAGACAACCCCCCACACACAGACACACACCCCCCACAGACACACACCCCCCACAGACACCGACCATCTCAGAAGAAAGGTAGCATGGGAGAACAATATTTGCATTGGACAGCCTTCTTCCCATTCCCACTATTATGCTGCAGTTACTGTGTAGCGTTACTAGAGGGCAGCAGTATGAATATAAGAGCACACCAAGGGGGAGGTTTCCATTTGTTTCGCGCTGCTTTAGCTCCACAATAGTGACACAAACTAGCGCAAATTTTATTTTTTCTGATTTTCTTTCCAGCGCAAAACTGCTTTTGCGCTGGAAAGTGCCCTGTAAGGAGCGCAAAGCACTGCTTTGGGTAACTTTGCGCCAAGGGGGCATTACATGGGTGGTACATGGGTGTTTCCATGCAGCAACCCATGCTTTTTGATGCAAAACCATATTCACAAAGATTTGAAAACATGGTTTTGCGCCAAAAGTTAACGCCCCTTCAAAGGAGGTGCAAACAGGAGAAATGCATTCATTTCTATGTGCTTTTCTCACTTTCCATGCGTGCTTCACTGTGCAGCATGTATGTATGCAAGGTGGGAAAAGCTTTGCATCGTGCCTAGCATAGTATTTTGTACAGGAAAGGTACCCTTCCTGTACAAAACCTACGCTACACTCATGCACACACCCTAGCGCTGCGGCGCTAAGCTATGTGCATGGCGCACGGCAGCTGAAATCAGCGCCGGCGCAAGGGAAAGACAAGGAGAGAGAGCCAAATCTTTAAAAATATGGCGCTCTCCTGCTCATTCCCGGTCACGTAACGCAGCGCAGCCACGCAGGGTGCTGTGCTACGTTGCGTGACATTTAAAAAAATGCACTACATTTGGTCACGGTTGGACAGAAATCTTTAGTAGGGACTTTTGACAACCCCTCACTGTGGGACCAGGATCCCCATACCTCGTGCCTCTGACACCTTTTATGACATCTGGATACCACCATCTCATTACCTCTCAAATGTTCCATCCTGGTACCCCAGCTTTGGTAGTGCACCAACCACGTTTCAATCCTTTGAGTGACCACAAACACCCTTCCTAAGTGCCCTCCATTTACATGCCGTCAGTAAACCTAAATGCTACTGTCACTGTTCAGTCTCAAGTGGTCAGTTGAATGCACATTGCTCTAGTGAACAGGCACTTTCCGCTCTCTACAGCTCCTCTCAGCACACCCGGACTACACTTATTTAAATCATAAATACATGTTCTACCTAACAGTAATGCCCGGCCTTTCCTCTGTGGATCATACCCAACGAAAGGAGGACAAATAAATTGAGGAGCACGCCAAACTTTCTACAGACACTGCCAATCTATGGACTGACTGCCTGTTTGCATGCCATGAATCTTCTCTATGACCAATCCAAACAGTTGCCACAGGTACCCTTTCCTTGCCTCGTTCGTCTTCTCCATTGCCCCCCCCCCCCCTTTATTTAGCAAATGTTAGTGCTCTCAGATTTGATAGCGGGAATCTCTATACCGTCTGTTTTCAATAGAAATTTCCCAAGGGTCCATATAACATGCAGCATGGAGGGGAGAGGAGGCAGTAAAATCTTGGGGACCTCCCTCTGAAAAATACCAACACATCCTCTTTGTTGTACATTTTAATGCCTTAACGGCAGTCAGATTGTGTGATGCCTCCTTGTGGTTGGTAATAGAATCTGTCACGAATGTCTTCGCTCCCCTGTTGCCCCAATCTTTTTGGGGCGCACCCCATAATGGAAGAGGGGAGGAATAAAAACTATGGGTAGCCCCCCAAAAATTAACCAGAAACCATGTCATTCTGTACCTCATCACCCTTTATAATGCACCCCCAAACCCCTTTTAATACTGCTACCCCAAATTTGACTGCCCCCCCCCCCCCCCCCAATCAGAGAGTGTAGAGCGGTGCATTAAAAATCAAACGCTGGTTTTCCTCACCATAAGTCCCATCTGATGTAATCACCTGATCTGTCAGCTAGAGAAACACTACAGGAGTGCCCACATTTGGCCCCAATCTGTTCAGGCCCCCTCCTCCATCTTTGACCCCTTCCTCCTCGCCGGGACCACATCCATCTTTTCCAGACTCTCGGGCTCCACCCACTCTGCCTAGACTCCTCCTATTCACTCTATCCACCCACTTTGCCAGGCATGACTCCACTCTTACAGGACACACAGACACACCCCCTACACACACACACAGACCCACACACAGGCACACCCCACACACACCCCCCACACACAGACACCCACCCCGCCCACACACTCCCCCACACACAGACACACCCCCACACACAGACAACCCCCCACACACAGACACACACCCCCCACAGACACACACCCCCCACAGACACCGACCATCTCAGAAGAAAGGTAGCATGGGAGAACAATATTTGCATTGGACAGCCTTCTTCCCATTCCCACTATTATGCTGCAGTTACTGTGTAGCGTTACTAGAGGGCAGCAGTATGAATATAAGAGCACACCAAGGGGGAGGTTTCCATTTGTTTCGCGCTGCTTTAGCTCCACAATAGTGACACAAACTAGCGCAAATTTTATTTTTTCTGATTTTCTTTCCAGCGCAAAACTGCTTTTGCGCTGGAAAGTGCCCTGTAAGGAGCGCAAAGCACTGCTTTGGGTAACTTTGCGCCAAGGGGGCATTACATGGGTGGTACATGGGTGTTTCCATGCAGCAACCCATGCTTTTTGATGCAAAACCATATTCACAAAGATTTGAAAACATGGTTTTGCGCCAAAAGTTAACGCCCCTTCAAAGGAGGTGCAAACAGGAGAAATGCATTCATTTCTATGTGCTTTTCTCACTTTCCATGCGTGCTTCACTGTGCAGCATGTATGCAAGGTGGGAAAAGCTTTGCATTGTGCCTAGCATAGTATTTTGTACAGGAAAGGTACCCTTCCTGTACAAAACCTACGCTACACTCATGCACACACCCTAGCGCTGCGGCGCTAAGCTATGTGCATGGCGCACGGCAGCTGAATTCAGCGCCGGCGCAAGGGAAAGACAAGGAGAGAGAGCCAAATCTTTAAAAATATGGCGCTCTCCTGCTCATTCCCGGTCACGTAACGCAGCGCAGCCACGCAGGGTGCTGCGCTACGTTGCGTGAAATTTAAAAAAATGCACAACATTTGGTCACGGTTGGACAGAAATCTTTAGTAGGGACTTTTGACAACCCCTCACTGTGGGACCAGGATCCCCATACCTCGTGCCTCTGAAACCTTTTATGACATCTGGATACCACCATCTCATTACCTCTCAAATGTTCCATCCTGGTACCCCAGCTTTGGTAGTGCACCAACCACGTTTCAATCCTTTGAGTGACCACAAACACCCTTCCTAAGTGCCCTCCATTTACATGCCGTCAGTAAACCTAAATGCTACTGTCACTGTTCAGTCTCAAGTGGTCAGTTGAATGCACATTGCTCTAGTGGACAGGCACTTTCCGCTCTCTACAGCTCCTCTCAGCACACCCGGACTACACTTATTTAAATCATAAATACATGTTCTACCTAACAGTAATGCCCGGCCTTTCCTCTGTGGATCATACCCAACGAAAGGAGGACAAATAAATTGAGGAGCACGCCAAACTTTCTACAGACACTGCCAATCTATGGACTGACTGCCTGTTTGCATACCATGAATCTTCTCTATGACCAATCCAAACAGTTGCCACAGGTACCCTTTCCTTGCCTCGTTCGTCTTCTCCATTGCCCCCCCCCCTTTATTTAGCAAATGTTAGTGCTCTCAGATTTGATAGCGGGAATCTCTATACCGTCTGTTTTCAATAGAAATTTCCCAAGGGTCCATATAACATGCAGCATGGAGGGGAGAGGAGGCAGTAAAATCTTGGGGACCTCCCTCTGAAAAATACCAACACATCCTCTTTGTTGTACATTTTAATGCCTTAACGGCAGTCAGATTGTGTGATGCCTCCTTGTGGTTGGTAATAGAATCTGTCACGAACATCTTCGCTCCCCTGTTTCCCCAATCTTTTTGGGGCGCACCCCATAATGGAAGAGGGGAGGAATAAAAACTATGGGTAGCCCCCCAAAAATTAACCAGAAACCATGTCATTCTGTACCTCATCACCCTTTATAATGCACCCCCAAACCCCTTTTAATACTGCTACCCCAAATTTCACTGCCCCCCCCCCAATCAGAGAGTGTAGAGCGGTGCATTAAAAATCAAACGCTGGTTTTCCTCACCATAAGTCCCATCTGATGTAATCACCTGATCTGTCAGCTAGAGAAACACTACAGGAGTGCCCACATTTGGCCCCAATCTGTTCAGGCCCCCTCCTCCATCTTTGACCCCTTCCTCCTCGCCGGGACCACATCCATCTTTTCCAGACTCTCGGGCTCCACCCACTCTGCCTAGACTCCTCCTATTCACTCTATCCACCCACTTTGCCAGGCATGACTCCACTCTTACAGGACACACAGACACACCCCCTACACACACACACAGACCCACACACAGGCACACCCCACACACACCCCCCACACACAGACACCCACCCCGCCCACACACTCCCACACACACAGACACACCCCCACACACAGACAACCCCCCACACACAGACACACACCCCCCACAGACACACACCCCCCACAGACACCGACCATCTCAGAAGAAAGGTAGCATGGGAGAACAATATTTGCATTGGACAGCCTTCTTCCCATTCCCACTATTATGCTGCAGTTACTGTGTAGCGTTACTAGAGGGCAGCAGTATGAATATAAGAGCACACCAAGGGGGAGGTTTCCATTTGTTTCGCGCTGCTTTAGCTCCACAATAGTGACACAAACTAGCGCAAATTTTATTTTTTCAGATTTTCTTTCCAGCGCAAAACTGCTTTTGCGCTGGAAAGTGCCCTGTAAGGAGCGCAAAGCACTGCTTTGGGTAACTTTGCGCCAAGGGGGCATTACATGGGTGGTACATGGGTGTTTCCATGCAGCAACCCATGCTTTTTGATGCAAAACCATATTCACAAAGATTTGAAAACATGGTTTTGCGCCAAAAGTTAACGCCCCTTCAAAGGAGGTGCAAACAGGAGAAATGCATTCATTTCTATGTGCTTTTCTCACTTTCCATGCGTGCTTCACTGTGCAGCATGTATGCAAGGTGGGAAAAGATTTGCATCGTGCCTAGCATAGTATTTTGTACAGGAAAGGTACCCTTCCTGTACAAAACCTACGCTACACTCATGCACACACCCTAGCGCTGCGGCGCTAAGCTATGTGCATGGCGCACGGCAGCTGAATTCAGCGCCGGCGCAATGGAAAGACAAGGAGAGAGAGACAAATCTTTAAAAATATGGCGCTCTCCTGCTCATTCCCGGTCACGTAACGCAGCGCAGCCACGCAGGGTGCTGCGCTACGTTGCGTGACATTTAAAAAAATGCACAACATTTGGTCACGGTTGGACAGAAATCTTTAGTAGGGACTTTTGACAACCCCTCACTGTGGGACCAGGATCCCCATACCTCGTGCCTCTGACACCTTTTATGACATCTGGATACCACCATCTCATTACCTCTCAAATGTTCCATCCTGGTACCCCAGCTTTGGTAGTGCACCAACCACGTTTCAATCCTTTGAGTGACCACAAACACCCTTCCTAAGTGCCCTCCATTTACATGCCGTCAGTAAACCTAAATGCTACTGTCACTGTTCAGTCTCAAGTGGTCAGTTGAATGCACATTGCTCTAGTGAACAGGCACTTTCCGCTCTCTACAGCTCCTCTCAGCACACCCGGACTACACTTATTTAAATCATAAATACATGTTCTACCTAACAGTAATGCCCGGCCTTTCCTCTGTGGATCATACCCAACGAAAGGAGGACAAATAAATTGAGGAGCACGCCAAACTTTCTACAGACACTGCCAATCTATGGACTGACTGCCTGTTTGCATGCCATGAATCTTCTCTATGACCAATCCAAACAGTTGCCACAGGTACCCTTTCCTTGCCTCGTTCGTCTTCTCCATTGCCCCCCCCCCCCTTTATTTAGCAAATGTTAGTGCTCTCAGATTTGATAGCGGGAATCTCTATACCGTCTGTTTTCAATAGAAATTTCCCAAGGGTCCATATAACATGCAGCATGGAGGGGAGAGGAGGCAGTAAAATCTTGGGGACCTCCCTCTGAAAAATACCAACACATCCTCTTTGTTGTACATTTTAATGCCTTAACGGCAGTCAGATTGTGTGATGCCTCCTTGTGGTTGGTAATAGAATCTGTCACGAATGTCTTCGCTCCCCTGTTGCCCCAATCTTTTTGGGGCGCACCCCATAATGGAAGAGGGGAGGAATAAAAACTATGGGTAGCCCCCCAAAAATTAACCAGAAACCATGTCATTCTGTACCTCATCACCCTTTATAATGCACCCCCAAACCCCTTTTAATACTGCTACCCCAAATTTGACTGCCCCCCCCCCCCAATCAGAGAGTGTAGAGCGGTGCATTAAAAATCAAACGCTGGTTTTCCTCACCATAAGTCCCATCTGATGTAATCACCTGATCTGTCAGCTAGAGAAACACTACAGGAGTGCCCACATTTGGCCCCAATCTGTTCAGGCCCCCTCCTCCATCTTTGACCCCTTCCTCCTCGCCGGGACCACATCCATCTTTTCCAGACTCTCGGGCTCCACCCACTCTGCCTAGACTCCTCCTATTCACTCTATCCACCCACTTTGCCAGGCATGACTCCACTCTTACAGGACACACAGACACACCCCCTACACACACACACAGACCCACACACAGGCACACCCCACACACACCCCCCACACACAGACACCCACCCCGCCCTCACACTCCCCCACACACAGACACACCCCCACACACAGACAACCCCCCACACACAGACACACACCCCCCACAGACACACACCCCCCACAGACACCGACCATCTCAGAAGAAAGGTAGCATGGGAGAACAATATTTGCATTGTACAGCCTTCTTCCCATTCCCACTATTATGCTGCAGTTACTGTGTAGCGTTACTAGAGGGCAGCAGTATGAATATAAGAGCACACCAAGGGGGAGGTTTCCATTTGTTTCGCGCTGCTTTAGCTCCACAATAGTGACACAAACTAGCGCAAATTTTATTTTTTCTGATTTTCTTTCCAGCGCAAAACTGCTTTTGCGCTGGAAAGTGCCCTGTAAGGAGCGCAAAGCACTGCTTTGGGTAACTTTGCGCCAAGGGGGCATTACATGGGTGGTACATGGGTGTTTCCATGCAGCAACCCATGCTTTTTGATGCAAAACCATATTCACAAAGATTTGAAAACATGGTTTTGCGCCAAAAGTTAACGCCCCTTCAAAGGAGGTGCAAACAGGAGAAATGCATTCATTTCTATGTGCTTTTCTCACTTTCCATGCGTGCTTCACTGTGCAGCATGTATGTATGCAAGGTGGGAAAAGCTTTGCATCGTGCCTAGCATAGTATTTTGTACAGGAAAGGTACCCTTCCTGTACAAAACCTACGCTACACTCATGCACACACCCTAGCGCTGCGGCGCTAAGCTATGTGCATGGCGCACGGCAGCTGAATTCAGCGCCGGCGCAAGGGAAAGACAAGGAGAGAGAGACAAATCTTTAAAAATATGGCGCTCTCCTGCTCATTCCCGGTCACGTAACGCAGCGCAGCCACGCAGGGTGCTGCGCTACGTTGCGTGACATTTAAAAAAATGCACAACATTTGGTCACGGTTGGACAGAAATCTTTAGTAGGGACTTTTGACAACCCCTCACTGTGGGACCAGGATCCCCATACCTCGTGCCTCTGACACCTTTTATGACATCTGGATACCACCATCTCATTACCTCTCAAATGTTCCATCCTGGTACCCCAGCTTTGGTAGTGCACCAACAACGTTTCAATCCTTTGAGTGACCACAAACACCCTTCCTAAGTGCCCTCCATTTACATGCCGTCAGTAAACCTAAATGCTACTGTCACTGTTCAGTCTCAAGTGGTCAGTTGAATGCACATTGCTCTAGTGAACAGGCACTTTCCGCTCTCTACAGCTCCTCTCAGCACACCCGGACTACACTTATTTAAATCATAAATGCATGTTCTACCTAACAGTAATGCCCGGCCTTTCCTCTGTGGATCATACCCAACGAAAGGAGGACAAATAAAGTGAGGAGCACGCCAAACTTTCTACAGACACTGCCAATCTATGGACTGACTGCCTGTTTGCATGCCATGAATCTTCTCTATGACCAATCCAAACAGTTGCCACAGGTACCCTTTCCTTGCCTCGTTCGTCTTCTCCATTGCCCCCCCCCCCTTTATTTAGCAAATGTTAGTGCTCTCAGATTTGATAGCGGGAATCTCTATACCGTCTGTTTTCAATAGAAATTTCCCAAGGGTCCATATAACATGCAGCATGGAGGGGAGAGGAGGCAGTAAAATCTTGGGGACCTCCCTCTGAAAAATACCAACACATCCTCTTTGTTGTACATTTTAATGCCTTAACGGCAGTCAGATTGTGTGATGCCTCCTTGTGGTTGGTAATAGAATCTGTCACGAATGTCTTCGCTCCCCTGTTGCCCCAATCTTTTTGGGGCGCACCCCATAATGGAAGAGGGGAGGAATAAAAACTATGGGTAGCCCCCCAAAAATTAACCAGAAACCATGTCATTCTGTACCTCATCACCCTTTATAATGCACCCCCAAACCCCTTTTAATACTGCTACCCCAAATTTGACTGCCCCCCCCCCCCCCAATCAGAGAGTGTAGAGCGGTGCATTAAAAATCAAACGCTGGTTTTCCTCACCATAAGTCCCATCTGATGTAATCACCTGATCTGTCAGCTAGAGAAACACTACAGGAGTGCCCACATTTGGCCCCAATCTGTTCAGGCCCCCTCCTCCATCTTTGACCCCTTCCTCCTCGCCGGGACCACATCCATCTTTTCCAGACTCTCGGGCTCCACCCACTCTGCCTAGCCTCCTCCTATTCACTCTATCCACCCACTTTGCCAGGCATGACTCCACTCTTACAGGACACACAGACACACCCCCTACACACACACACAGACCCACACACAGGCACACCCCACACACACCCCCCACACACAGACACCCACCCCGCCCACACACTCCCCCACACACAGACACACCCCCACACACAGACAACCCCCCACACACAGACACACACCCCCCACAGACACACACCCCCCACAGACACCGACCATCTCAGAAGAAAGGTAGCATGGGAGAACAATATTTGCATTGGACAGCCTTCTTCCCATTCCCACTATTATGCTGCAGTTACTGTGTAGCGTTACTAGAGGGCAGCAGTATGAATATAAGAGCACACCAAGGGGGAGGTTTCCATTTGTTTCGCGCTGCTTTAGCTCCACAATAGTGACACAAACTAGCGCAAATTTTATTTTTTCTGATTTTCTTTCCAGCGCAAAACTGCTTTTGCGCTGGAAAGTGCCCTGTAAGGAGCGCAAAGCACTGCTTTGGGTAACTTTGCGCCAAGGGGGCATTACATGGGTGGTACATGGGTGTTTCCATGCAGCAACCCATGCTTTTTGATGCAAAACCATATTCACAAAGATTTGAAAACATGGTTTTGCGCCAAAAGTTAACGCCCCTTCAAAGGAGGTGCAAACAGGAGAAATGCATTCATTTCTATGTGCTTTTCTCACTTTCCATGCGTGCTTCACTGTGCAGCATGTATGTATGCAAGGTGGAAAAAGCTTTGCATCGTGCCTAGCATAGTATTTTGTACAGGAAAGGTACCCTTCCTGTACAAAACCTACGCTACACTCATGCACACACCCTAGCGCTGCGGCGCTAAGCTATGTGCATGGCGCACGGCAGCTGAAATCAGCGCCGGCGCAAGGGAAAGACAAGGAGAGAGAGCCAAATCTTTAAAAATATGGCGCTCTCCTGCTCATTCCCGGTCACGTAACGCAGCGCAGCCACGCAGGGTGCTGTGCTACGTTGCGTGACATTTAAAAAAATGCACTACATTTGGTCACGGTTGGACAGAAATCTTTAGTAGGGACTTTTGACAACCCCTCACTGTGGGACCAGGATCCCCATACCTCGTGCCTCTGACACCTTTTATGACATCTGGATACCACCATCTCATTACCTCTCAAATGTTCCATCCTGGTACCCCAGCTTTGGTAGTGCACCAACCACGTTTCAATCCTTTGAGTGACCACAAACACCCTTCCTAAGTGCCCTCCATTTACATGCCGTCAGTAAACCTAAATGCTACTGTCACTGTTCAGTCTCAAGTGGTCAGTTGAATGCACATTGCTCTAGTGAACAGGCACTTTCCGCTCTCTACAGCTCCTCTCAGCACACCCGGACTACACTTATTTAAATCATAAATACATGTTCTACCTAACAGTAATGCCCGGCCTTTCCTCTGTGGATCATACCCAACGAAAGGAGGACAAATAAATTGAGGAGCACGCCAAACTTTCTACAGACACTGCCAATCTATGGACTGACTGCCTGTTTGCATGCCATGAATCTTCTCTATGACCAATCCAAACAGTTGCCACAGGTACCCTTTCCTTGCCTCGTTCGTCTTCTCCATTGCCCCCCCCCCCCCTTTATTTAGCAAATGTTAGTGCTCTCAGATTTGATAGCGGGAATCTCTATACCGTCTGTTTTCAATAGAAATTTCCCAAGGGTCCATATAACATGCAGCATGGAGGGGAGAGGAGGCAGTAAAATCTTGGGGACCTCCCTCTGAAAAATACCAACACATCCTCTTTGTTGTACATTTTAATGCCTTAACGGCAGTCAGATTGTGTGATGCCTCCTTGTGGTTGGTAATAGAATCTGTCACGAATGTCTTCGCTCCCCTGTTGCCCCAATCTTTTTGGGGCGCACCCCATAATGGAAGAGGGGAGGAATAAAAACTATGGGTAGCCCCCCAAAAATTAACCAGAAACCATGTCATTCTGTACCTCATCACCCTTTATAATGCACCCCCAAACCCCTTTTAATACTGCTACCCCAAATTTGACTGCCCCCCCCCCCCCCCAATCAGAGAGTGTAGAGCGGTGCATTAAAAATCAAACGCTGGTTTTCCTCACCATAAGTCCCATCTGATGTAATCACCTGATCTGTCAGCTAGAGAAACACTACAGGAGTGCCCACATTTGGCCCCAATCTGTTCAGGCCCCCTCCTCCATCTTTGACCCCTTCCTCCTCGCCGGGACCACATCCATCTTTTCCAGACTCTCGGGCTCCACCCACTCTGCCTAGACTCCTCCTATTCACTCTATCCACCCACTTTGCCAGGCATGACTCCACTCTTACAGGACACACAGACACACCCCCTACACACACACACAGACCCACACACAGGCACACCCCACACACACCCCCCACACACAGACACCCACCCCGCCCACACACTCCCCCACACACAGACACACCCCCACACACAGACAACCCCCCACACACAGACACACACCCCCCACAGACACACACCCCCCACAGACACCGACCATCTCAGAAGAAAGGTAGCATGGGAGAACAATATTTGCATTGGACAGCCTTCTTCCCATTCCCACTATTATGCTGCAGTTACTGTGTAGCGTTACTAGAGGGCAGCAGTATGAATATAAGAGCACACCAAGGGGGAGGTTTCCATTTGTTTCGCGCTGCTTTAGCTCCACAATAGTGACACAAACTAGCGCAAATTTTATTTTTTCTGATTTTCTTTCCAGCGCAAAACTGCTTTTGCGCTGGAAAGTGCCCTGTAAGGAGCGCAAAGCACTGCTTTGGGTAACTTTGCGCCAAGGGGGCATTACATGGGTGGTACATGGGTGTTTCCATGCAGCAACCCATGCTTTTTGATGCAAAACCATATTCACAAAGATTTGAAAACATGGTTTTGCGCCAAAAGTTAACGCCCCTTCAAAGGAGGTGCAAACAGGAGAAATGCATTCATTTCTATGTGCTTTTCTCACTTTCCATGCGTGCTTCACTGTGCAGCATGTATGCAAGGTGGGAAAAGCTTTGCATTGTGCCTAGCATAGTATTTTGTACAGGAAAGGTACCCTTCCTGTACAAAACCTACGCTACACTCATGCACACACCCTAGCGCTGCGGCGCTAAGCTATGTGCATGGCGCACGGCAGCTGAATTCAGCGCCGGCGCAAGGGAAAGACAAGGAGAGAGAGCCAAATCTTTAAAAATATGGCGCTCTCCTGCTCATTCCCGGTCACGTAACGCAGCGCAGCCACGCAGGGTGCTGCGCTACGTTGCGTGAAATTTAAAAAAATGCACAACATTTGGTCACGGTTGGACAGAAATCTTTAGTAGGGACTTTTGACAACCCCTCACTGTGGGACCAGGATCCCCATACCTCGTGCCTCTGACACCTTTTATGACATCTGGATACCACCATCTCATTACCTCTCAAATGTTCCATCCTGGTACCCCAGCTTTGGTAGTGCACCAACCACGTTTCAATCCTTTGAGTGACCACAAACACCCTTCCTAAGTGCCCTCCATTTACATGCCGTCAGTAAACCTAAATGCTACTGTCACTGTTCAGTCTCAAGTGGTCAGTTGAATGCACATTGCTCTAGTGAACAGGCACTTTCCGCTCTCTACAGCTCCTCTCAGCACACCTGGACTACACTTATTTAAATCATAAATACATGTTCTACCTAACAGTAATGCCCGGCCTTTCCTCTGTGGATCATACCCAACGAAAGGAGGACAAATAAATTGAGGAGCACGCCAAACTTTCTACAGACACTGCCAATCTATGGACTGACTGCCTGTTTGCATGCCATGAACTTCTCTATGACCAATCCAAACAGTTGCCACAGGTACCCTTTCCTTGCCTCGTTCGTCTTCTCCATTGCCCCCCCCCCTTTATTTAGCAAATGTTAGTGCTCTCAGATTTGATAGCGGGAATCTCTATACCGTCTGTTTTCAATAGAAATTTCCCAAGGGTCCATATAACATGCAGCATGGAGGGGAGAGGAGGCAGTAAAATCTTGGGGACCTCCCTCTGAAAAATACCAACACATCCTCTTTGTTGTACATTTTAATGCCTTAACGGCAGTCAGATTGTGTGATGCCTCCTTGTGGTTGGTAATAGAATCTGTCACGAATGTCTTTGCTCCCCTGTTGCCCCAATCTTTTTGGGGCGCACCCCATAATGGAAGAGGGGAGGAATAAAAACTATGGGTAGCCCCCAAAAATTAACCAGAAACCATGTCATTCTGTACCTCATCACCCTTTATAATGCACCCCCAAACCCCTTTTAATACTGCTACCCCAAATTTGACTGCCCCCCCCCCCAATCAGAGAGTGTAGATCGGTGCATTAAAAATCAAACGCTGGTTTTCCTCACCATAAGTCCCATCTGATGTAATCACCTGATCTGTCAGCTAGAGAAACACTACAGGAGTGCCCACATTTGGCCCCAATCTGTTCAGGCCCCCTCCTCCATCTTTGACCCCTTCCTCCTCGCCGGGACCACATCCATCTTTTCCAGACTCTCGGGCTCCACCCACTCTGCCTAGACTCCTCCTATTCACTCTATCCACCCACTTTGCCAGGCCTGACTCCACTCTTACAGGACACACAGACACACCCCCTACACACACACACACAGACCCACACACAGGCACACCCCACACACACCCCCCACACACAGACACCCACCCCGCCCACACACTCCCCCACACACAGACACACCCCCACACACAGACAACCCCCCACACACAGACACACACCCCCCACAGACACACACCCCCCACAGACACCGACCATCTCAGAAGAAAGGTAGCATGGGAGAACAATATTTGCATTGGACAGCCTTCTTCCCATTCCCACTATCATGCTGCAGTTACTGTGTAGCGTTACTAGAGGGCAGCAGTATGAATATAAGAGCACACCAAGGGGGAGGTTTCCATTTGTTTCGCGCTGCTTTAGCTCCACAATAGTGACACAAACTAGCGCAAATTTTATTTTTTCTGATTTTCTTTCCAGCGCAAAACTGCTTTTGCGCTGGAAAGTGCCCTGTAAGGAGCGCAAAGCACTGCTTTGGGTAACTTTGCGCCAAGGGGGCATTACATGGGTGGTACGTGGGTGTTTCCATGCAGCAACCCATGCTTTTTGATGCAAAACCATATTCACAAAGATTTGAAAACATGGTTTTGCGCCAAAAGTTAACGCCCCTTCAAAGGAGGTGCAAACAGGAGAAATGCATTCATTTCTATGTGCTTTTCTCACTTTCCATGCGTGCTTCACTGTGCAGCATGTATGCAAGGTGGGAAAAGCTTTGCATCGTGCCTAGCATAGTATTTTGTACAGGAAAGGTACCCTTCCTGTACAAAACCTACGCTACACTCATGCACACACCCTAGCGCTGCGGCGCTAAGCTATGTGCATGGCGCACGGCAGCTGAATTCAGCGCCGGCGCAAGGGAAAGACAAGGAGAGAGAGCCAAATCTTAAAAAATATGGCGCTCTCCTGCTCATTCCCGGTCACGTAACGCAGCGCAGCCACGCAGGGTGCTGCGCTACGTTGCGTGACATTTAAAAAAATGCACAACATTTGGTCACGGTTGGACAGAAATCTTTAGTAGGGACTTTTGACAACCCCTCACTGTGGGACCAGGATCCCCATACTTCGTGCCTCTGACACCTTTTATGACATCTGGATACCACCATCTCATTACCTCTCAAATGTTCCATCCTGGTACCCCAGCTTTGGTAGTGCACCAACCACGTTTCAATCCTTTGAGTGACCACAAACACCCTTCCTAAGTGCCCTCCTGTTAGAAAGGATAGACGGACCGGGAGGGTCGGCCGGGGTCAGGAGGAGAGGTCTCCGGGGAGAGCCGTCTCCAGCGATCGTACAGACAAGTAACTTCCCCCCCACAGACAGATACCACACACGGATAAGGTTCAGTGTTCTTTATAAGCACTTCTTAAGGTACGGTTGAATGGTACAAGGAGGTCTGGACTCAGGGGTCCCCTCGATTCAAGTCTCTCAAAGCAGGGTAAGGGGTAGCGGGACAGTCTGTCTACCAGTCAGGTAGTTTGGATGAGATGATGATTAGCTCACAATCCTCGAGCTTAGTTGGTACGGGCCGCGGCAGCGCCAGCAGGTCCCGGAAAGATGGTCGATGTACGGTCCGCGGCAGCGCCAGCAGGTCCCGGTGAGGATGGTCGTTACAACGGGCCGCGGCAGCGCCAGCAGGTCCCGGAAAGATGGTCGATGTACGGTCCGCGGCAGCGCCAGCAGGTCCCGGTGAGGATGGTCGTTACAACGGGCTGCGGCAGCGCCAGCAGGTCCCGACGAGGATGGATGTTGTAGAAGGCCGCGGCAGCGCCAGCAGGCAGGACGATGGTTCACAAGAGCGGGCTACGGCAGCGCCAGTAGTCCGTCAAGGCTGAGTTCTCTCGGTGTCTCTCGACTCCAGGATACAACTGCCTTCCTGCTCCGGAGTTGCCCCAGTTATAGGGCAGGCGCCCTTTGATGTCCGGACCCTCGCACTTGGAGGTCGGAGGGCCCGGGATGAAGGTGTCCAGACACCCAGCAGGGGGTGGAGCCAGCGCCTGGGGGAGCTGGAGGCGATCGGCACCTGGCGGGGGAAGAGCTCTTGACACTTCGTCCTCCCATTGACCTGCCAAGTGGTCCGCTCACCTCCCGGGTGGATGGTGGTGCCGGGATGTCGGGGCCGGCCAGGCCCGGGGTTAGGGTCGGGGCGAGGCCACGCGGCCTCGTGGTGCAGGGCCCAAGATGGCGGCTTGAACCGGCCGGGGCAGCCGGTGGGGCTGGGCCCCGTGATGAGTAGAGGTCCGAGGGCAGAAGATCCGTCGGGAGACGGGGTACAGGTGCTTTTCGTGGATTATGCCTGTCGTGCGGGGAGGGAGCAAGCCCTTCGTGTGGCCTGTCCAACATGCGTCCCCCCCAGCTGAAGGCGGGGAGAGTCACCCATCTCCTTGGGGACTCTCTTCGTCGAGGCGGAAAAAGCGGGACAGGCCATCCGCGTTGGCGTGGTCTTGGCCTGGTCGGTGCTCCACAGTGAAGTCCATTCCCTGCAGGGAAATGGACCAGCGCAAGAGTTTTGGGTTCTCCCCCCGCATCTGCATCAGCCACTGCAGGGGTCGATGGTCGGTTTGTACCCGGAAGTGGGTACCGAAGAGATAGGGCCGGAGCTTTTTGAGGGCCCACACCCCTGCGAAGGCCTCCCTCTCGATGGTGCTCCAGCGCTGTTCTCGGGCCAGGAGACGTCGACTGATGAAGGCCACCGGCTGGTCATGACCTTCGGGGTTTAACTGAGAAAGGACGGCTCCGATGCCGTGGTCGGAGGCGTCGGTCTGTACCACGAATTCCCGACTGTAATCGGGGGCCTGGAGCACAGGGGCGGTGCACAGGGCGGCCTTCAGCTTCTCGAAGGCCGCTTGACAATCGGGGGTCCAGTTAATCCGCTTCGGTTGGTTCTTGGACGTGAGACCCGTGAGGGGCCCCACGATGCTGCCGTAGTCCTTCACGAACCGCCGGTAGTAGCCGGTGAGCCCCAAGAAGGCTCGGACCTCGGTCTGGGTGACGGGGGGCTGCCAGGACTGGATGGCAGCAATCTTAAGTTGTAGCGGGGCCACCAGCCCGCTTCCCACTTGGTGCCCAAGGTAGGTCACAGACCCTTGGCCAATTTGGCACTTGCCGGCCTTAATTGTGAGGCCGGCCCGCTGGAGGGCCTGTAGGACCTCTTGGAGGTGACGGAGGTGGTCGGGCCAGTGGCGGCTGTATACAGCGATATCGTCCAGGTAGGCAGCGCTGAACTCTTCGAGCCCCGCCAAGACCTGGTTCACGAGGCGTTGAAACGTGGCGGGGGCATTCTTCATGCCGAAGGGCATGACCTTGAATTGGTAGTGGCCATCGGGGGTAGAGAAGGCTGACCGTTCCTGAGCCCTGGGTGTGAGGCCGATCTGCCAGTAGCCCGCTGTTAGGTCGAAGATACTGAGGTAGCGGGCGGCCCCCAGCCGGTCGATCAGCTCGTCTGCTCGGGGGATCGGATGAGCGTCGGTCCGGGTGACAGCGTTCAAGCCCCGGTAGTCGACGCAGAATCTCAGTTCAGGTGCGGTGCCGGGGGCAGCGGCTTTGGGGACCAATACAACCGGACTGGCCCAGGGACTGTCCGAGGGCTCGATGACCCCGATTGTGAGCATCTTGGCCACCTCCTCCTGTATGCAGGCCCGTACCCGATCTGGTACGCGGTAGGCCCGGTGTCGGACAGGGGGACTGTCCCCGGTGTCCACGTCGTGCAAACACCAAGGGGTGACCCCGGGGGTGAGGGAGAACAGGGTAGCGAACTGCAGCAGGAGGTTCCGGCAGCCCTGGCGTTGCTCCGAAGTGAGGGCGTCAGAGAGCCGGACCCCGTCCACGGAGCCGTCATTCTCCTGAGTCTTCAGAAGATCCGGGAGGGGTTCGGAGTCTTCCTCTGCCCCACTGTCCGTAGCCATCAGGAGGCTGAGTTCTGAGCGCACAAAGTGTGGTTTGAGTCGGTTGGTGTGGAGGACCCGAAGGGGGTTCCGGGAGGTCCCCAGGTCGATGAGGTAAGTGACGGGGCTTTTGCGCTCGACCACTTTGAAGGGCCCCGTCCACTTATCTTGCAAGGCACATGGTTCGGTGGGGGACATCACCCATACTTGTTGTCCAGGCTCGAACTCAACGGAGGAGGCATTGTGATCATACCACTTCTTCATGTCCTCCTGGCTGGCCTCGAGGTTCGCCTTGGCCATCTCTCTGAAGCGCCGGGTCTGATTGCGTAGGGCCAGGAGGTATTTGAAGACGTCTGGAGGGGTCTTTAGGGGGGCCATCTCCCAACCTTCTTTTACTAGGCTGAGGGGCCCTCGCACAGGGTGCCCGTACAGGAGTTCGAAAGGGCTAAAACCGAGGGACTTCTGGGGAACTTCTCGGTAGGCGAAGAGGAGGCACGGGAGTAGTACATCCCACTGGCGACGGAGGGGCTCTTCCAATCCCCCAATCATCCCCTTGAGGGTGCGGTTAAAACGCTCCACTAGTCCGTTCCCTTGGGGGTGATAGGGGGTCGTGAATCTGTAGGTGACCCCGCATTGTTGCCAGAGGGACTTCATGTATTTGGATATAAAGTTCGTGCCTCGGTCGCTGACGACTTCTCGGGGGAAGCCTACCCGGGAGAAGATCCCCATTAGGGCCCGGCCAACCACCGGAGCTGTCACGGTCCGTAGGGGCACCGCCTCGGGGTAGCGGGTGGCATGGTCCACCAGTACTAAGATGAACCTGTGTCCTTGTGCCGTGCGGGGGTCCAGAGGCCCCACGATGTCTATCCCCACCCTCTCGAACGGGGTGGTGACCACAGGGAAGGGTTGCAGAGGGGCTTTCAGCTTCCGACCACTCTTCCCGCTGGCTTGGCATGTGGGGCAAGATCGGCAGTGGTTCAGGACGTCGTTCCTCATCTTCGGCCAGAAAAAGTGGGTCACTAGGCGGCTGTACGTTTTATCTTGGCCCAGGTGTCCAGCCAGGGGGACATCGTGGGCCAGGTTGAGCAGAAAGTCTCTGAAGCGGAGAGGTACCACCAGTACTCGACCGGCCCCCAGCTCGGCGATTCTTTGCTCGCTGTATAGCAGGTCGTTATCCCAGTAGACCCAGTGAGTTCCGGTGGAGTCCCCTGCGTTCTGGGCGCTGGCTTGTTGGCGGAGTCCCTCGAGGGAGGGACAGGTCTTTTGTTCCTGGCGGAACTGTGCTTGGGTGGGCCCCCCCTCTTGACGCCACTGAGCCAGGTCAGGAAGGTCCTGGGGTTGCGCGTCCCCTTCGGCCGTCGGGTCTGGGAGGCTGGCCTCGTCGTTGTCTTCTACTGGGGCGACTGGGGGCGGAGGTGCTGGCCATTCTGGTTCTTCTGATCGAGGGACGGCACGGGCGGCCATGGACCGGGTGGTTATGCAGGCCCAGTCCGGGAGGCCCAGCATCCCCAGGTGCTCTCTTCTCTCAACGGTGGCCCACGGGGAACTCTCGAGGTCATTCCCCAGGAGGCAGTCCACGGGGGCATCGTCCCGGACCGTCACCTTCAACAGGCCGGAGACCCCTCCCCATTCGAATGGGACGCAGGCCATTTGACACATACTTTCAGAGTTGTCTGCCGAGCGGACGGGGCAGAGAATGTTCGGCAGGATCTGCTCGGGCTTCACCAGGTGACAGCGGACGGCCGTCACACTGGCGCCTGTGTCACGCAAGGCCTCGGCTCGCTGTCCATTAATGGTCACCCACTGACCGTATTTCCTGGTGTTAGCGGGTAGGGGAGCCCGCGGGACCATGTCTCTTCCCCCTAAGCACGCCAGGACCATGGCGGCCGGTTCCCACTCTTGCTGGGCCGGCTCATACTCCTCTGGTTCCTCCAATGATCGCTCTTCCCCCAGGGCGGCGGCAGCTACCTGGCGGGGCTTGGGTGTTTGGTTCTGCGGGCAGCTCGGGTCATTGGCGTAGTGGCCGACTCGCTGGCATCGGTGGCACGTGACGTTGGCTCGGACCCCAGGACGCCACGGGGGGTTGCCCCGACCGGCCGGAGCCGGGGTGCTGGCCACGGGTGTTGCGGGCAAGGCGTCTCTCCCTCGCCCCTGGCCCCCTCCTCCTCCCCGAGGACGGTGCTGGCCTTGGTTGTTTCTGTTCTGTTCGTGTGGCCCCCTCCGGCCCACTCAGGTGCTTTCCCATCGGTCAGCTTCGGCGGCGAGCTGCCGGGGGTCAGTCAGCTTACTGTCGAGGAGGTGCTGCCTGAGCTCGACGAAGCAGTTGTTCGACAGGTGCTCCCATACCATCAGGTTAAAGAGTTGTTCGTAGGAGGTGACCTGGCTCCCCTTTATCCAACCCTCGAAGGCACGGCTGAAATAGTTCACGTATTCTACCCAAGTTGTACCTGGGATCCGGGTGCAATCTCTGAACCTCTGGCGGTACATCTCGGGTGTGAGGCCGTAGCGGGTGAGGAGGGCAGCCTTCATGTGGTCGTAGGACGACATTTGGTGATCTGGGAGCTGCAGTAGGGCATCGCGACCCTCGTTGATAAACCTCCCCCAGAGTCCGGCTCCCCAATCACTCCGGTCGATCCGGTGGGAGGTCATGGCGATTTCGTAGGCTTTAAACCACTGTTGTATGTCGTCTTCTCGGACATACTCGCGGACAACATCCTTGGGGATGTGGACTTTTTTCTCGATTGGCCCCGGGGTGTGTGGTCGCTCAGGCACCCCCAGTTCTTTATTCTGTTTCCGAAGTTCTATTTCCGCCAGTTTGCGCTCGTGCTCGAGCGTTATTTTTTTCTCCTCCAGCTCTCTCTGTCTCTGCTTCTCTTCTCGTTCATCTCGGAGCCGCATGTGCTCGAGGTTGAGTTTCTGTTCAGCTAACTTGAGTTCCCCATCCATCTTGAGTCGTGCCATTTCCAACTCGTGCAATCTGGTTCTTTCTCTTTCTCGGATCTCCTCCTGTGAGAGGCCCGTTCCCCGCTCCTCGGGAGCCGTGGCGTTCCCCTCTGGTGTGATGCTGCTTTGGTCGGCGGGTCCGGCGACCCCAGTTTCTGTCCACGACTCTAGGGCGTGCTTTAGATCATCTTTGGTACTCAGGCCGGTGGTAGCAATGCCAAGTTCTATGCAGAATTGTCTCAGTTCGCGGTGGTTGTATTCTTCTAATTTATCCATTTGGAATTTCTCGGTGGAGTTGCTATCTTTGGCTGACATCGTGTTGTTGTCGTGGGGTGAGCTACTCTCTGTACGATTACGCGTTGATTCGGATCGCGCCGCTGGCCACCAATGTTAGAAAGGATAGACGGACCGGGAGGGTCGGCCGGGGTCAGGAGGAGAGGTCTCCGGGGAGAGCCGTCTCCAGCGATCGTACAGACAAGTAACTTCCCCCCCACAGACAGATACCACACACGGATAAGGTTCAGTGTTCTTTATAAGCACTTCTTAAGGTACGGTTGAATGGTACAAGGAGGTCTGGACTCAGGGGTCCCCTCGATTCAAGTCTCTCAAAGCAGGGTAAGGGGTAGCGGGACAGTCTGTCTACCAGTCAGGTAGTTTGGATGAGATGATGATTAGCTCACAATCCTCGAGCTTAGTTGGTACGGGCCGCGGCAGCGCCAGCAGGTCCCGGAAAGATGGTCGATGTACGGTCCGCGGCAGCGCCAGCAGGTCCCGGTGAGGATGGTCGTTACAACAGGCCGCGGCAGCGCCAGCAGGTCCCGGAAAGATGGTCGATGTACGGTCCGCGGCAGAGCCAGCAGGTCCCGGTGAGGATGGTCGTTACAACGGGCCGCGGCAGCGCCAGCAGGTCCCGACGAGGATGGATGTTGTAGAAGGCCGCGGCAGCGCCAGCAGGCAGGACGATGGTTCACAAGAGCGGGCTACGGCAGCGCCAGTAGTCCGTCAAGGCTGAGTTCTCTCGGTGTCTCTCGACTCCAGGATACAACTGCCTTCCTGCTCCGGAGTTGCCCCAGTTATAGGGCAGGCGCCCTTTGATGTCCGGACCCTCGCACTTGGAGGTCGGAGGGCCCGGGATGAAGGTGTCCAGACACCCAGCAGGGGGTGGAGCCAGCGCCTGGGGGAGCTGGAGGCGATCGGCACCTGGCGGGGGAAGAGCTCTTGACACTTCGTCCTCCCATTGACCTGCCAAGTGGTCCGCTCACCTCCCGGGTGGATGGTGGTGCCGGGATGTCGGGGCCGGCCAGGCCCGGGGTTAGGGTCGGGGCGAGGCCACGCGGCCTCGTGGTGCAGGGCCCAAGATGGCGGCTTGAACCGGCCGGGGGAGCCGGTGGGGCTGGGCCCCGTGATGAGTAGAGGTCCGAGGGCAGAAGATCCGTCGGGAGACGGGGTACAGGTGCTTTTCGTGGATTATGCCTGGTGGGCCGGAGCTCGGGCCCTGTCGTGCGGGGAGGGAGCAAGCCCTTCGTGTGGCCTGTCCAACACCTCCATTTACATGCCGTCAGTAAACCTAAATGCTACTGTCACTGTTCAGTCTCAAGTGGTCAGTTGAATGCACATTGCTCTAGTGAACAGGCACTTCCTGCTCTCTACAGCTCCTCTCAGCACACCCGGACTACACTTATTTAAATCATAAATACATGTTCTACCTAACAGTAATGAATGAATTTAGCGCCGGCGCAAGGGAAAGACAAGGAGAGAGAGCCAAATCTTAAAAAATATGGCGCTCTCCTGCTCATTCCCGGTCACGTAACGCAGCGCAGCCACGCAGGGTGCTGCGCTACGTTGCGTGACATTTAAAAAAATGCACAACATTTGGTCACGGTTGGACAGAAATCTTTAGTAGGGACTTTTGACAACCCCTCACTGTGGGACCAGGATCCCCATACCTCGTGCCTCTGACACCTTTTATGACATCTGGATACCACCATCTCATTACCTCTCAAATGTTCCATCCTGGTACCCCAGCTTTGGTAGTGCACCAACCACGTTTCAATCCTTTGAGTGACCACAAACACCCTTCCTAAGTGCCCTCCATTTACATGCCGTCAGTAAACCTAAATGCTACTGTCACTGTTCAGTCTCAAGTGGTCAGTTGAATGCACATTGCTCTAGTGAACAGGCACTTTGCGCTCTCTACAGCTCCTCTCAGCACACCCGGACTACACTTATTTAAATCATAAATACATGTTCTACCTAACAGTAATGCCCGGCCTTTCCTCTGTGGATCATACCCAACGAAAGGAGGACAAATAAATTGAGGAGCACGCCAAACTTTCTACAGACACTGCCAATCTATGGACTGACTGCCTGTTTGCATGCCATGAATCTTCTCTATGACCAATCCAAACAGTTGCCACAGGTACCCTTTCCTTGCCTCGTTCGTCTTCTCCATTGGCCCCCCCCTTTATTTAGCAAATGTTAGTGCTCTCAGATTTGATAGCGGGAATCTCTATACCGTCTGTTTTCAATAGAAATTTCCCAAGGGTCCATATAACATGCAGCATGGAGGGGAGAGGAGGCAGTAAAATCTTGGGGACCTCCCTCTGAAAAATACCAACACATCCTCTTTGTTGTACATTTTAATGCCTTAACGGCAGTCAGATTGTGTGATGCCTCCTTGTGGTTGGTAATAGAATCTGTCACGAATGTCTTCGCTCCCCTGTTGCCCCAATCTTTTTGGGGCGCACCCCATAATGGAAGAGGGGAGGAATAAAAACTATGGGTAGCCCCCCAAAAATTAACCAGAAACCATGTCATTCTGTACCTCATCACCCTTTATAATGCACCCCCAAACCCCTTTTAATACTGCTACCCCAAATTTGACTGCCCCCCCCCAATCAGAGAGTGTAGAGCGGTGCATTAAAAATCAAACGCTGGTTTTCCTCACCATAAGTCCCATCTGATGTAATCACCTGATCTGTCAGCTAGAGAAACACTACAGGAGTGCCCACATTTGGCCCCAATCTGTTCAGGCCCCCTCCTCCATATTTGACCCCTTCCTCCTCGCCGGGACCACATCCATCTTTTCCAGACTCTCTGGCTCCACCCACTCTGCCTAGCCTCCTCCTATTCACTCTATCCACCCACTTTGCCAGGCATGACTCCACTCTTACAGGACACACAGACACACCCCCTACACACACACACAGACCCACACACAGGCACACCCCACACACACCCCCCACACACAGACACCCACCCCGCCCACACACTCCCCCACACACAGACACACCCCCACACACAGACAACCCCCCACACACAGACACACACCCCCCACAGACACACACCCCCCACAGACACCGACCATCTCAGAAGAAAGGTAGCATGGGAGAACAATATTTGCATTGGACAGCCTTCTTCCCATTCCCACTATTATGCTGCAGTTACTGTGTAGCGTTACTAGAGGGCAGCAGTATGAATATAAGAGCACACCAAGGGGGAGGATTCCATTTGTTTCGCACTGCTTTAGCTCCACAATAGTGACACAAACTAGCGCAAATTTTATTTTTTCTGATTTTCTTTCCAGCGCAAAACTGCTTTTGCGCTGGAAAGTGCCCTGTAAGGAGCGCAAAGCACTGCTTTGGGTAACTTTGCGCCAAGGGGGCATTACATGGGTGGTACATGGGAGTTTCCATGCAGCAACCCATGCTTTTTGATGCAAAACCATATTCACAAAGATTTGAAAACATGGTTTTGCGCCAAAAGTTAACGCCCCTTCAAAGGAGGTGCAAACAGGAGAAATGCATTCATTTCTATGTGCTTTTCTCACTTTCCATGCGTGCTTCACTGTGCAGCATGTATGCAAGGTGGGAAAGGCTTTGCATCGTGCCTAGCATAGTATTTTGTACAGGAAAGGTACCCTTCCTGTACAAAACCTACGCTACACTCATGCACACACCCTAGCGCTGCGGCGCTAAGCTATGTGCATTGCGCACGGCAGCTGAATTCAGCGCCGGCGCAAGGGAAAGACAAGGAGAGAGAGCCAAATCTTAAAAAATATGGCGCTCTCCTGCTCATTCCCGGTCACGTAACGCAGCGCAGCCACGCAGGGTGCTGCGCTACGTTGCGTGACATTTAAAAAAATGCACAACATTTGGTCACGGTTGGACAGAAATCTTTAGTAGGGACTTTTGACAACCCCTCACTGTGGGACCAGGATCCCCATACCTCGTGCCTCTGACACCTTTTATGACATCTGGATACCACCATCTCATTACCTCTCAAATGTTCCATCCTGGTACCCCAGCTTTGGTAGTGCACCAACCACGTTTCAATCCTTTGAGTGACCACAAACACCCTTCCTAAGTGCCCTCCATTTACATGCCGTCAGTAAACCTAAATGCTACTGTCACTGTTCAGTCTCAAGTGGTCAGTTGAATGCACATTGCTCTAGTGAACAGGCACTTTGCGCTCTCTACAGCTCCTCTCAGCACACCCGGACTACACTTATTTAAATCATAAATACATGTTCTACCTAACAGTAATGCCCGGCCTTTCCTCTGTGGATCATACCCAACGAAAGGAGGACAAATAAATTGAGGAGCACGCCAAACTTTCTACAGACACTGCCAATCTATGGACTGACTGCCTGTTTGCATGCCATGAATCTTCTCTATGACCAATCCAAACAGTTGCCACAGGTACCCTTTCCTTGCCTCGTTCGTCTTCTCCATTGCCCCCCCCTCCTTTATTTAGCAAATGTTAGTGCTCTCAGATTTGATAGCCGGAATCTCTATACCGTCTGATTTCAATAGAAATTTCCCAAGGGTCCATATAACATGCAGCATGGAGGGGAGAGGAGGCAGTAAAATCTTGGGGACCTCCCTCTGAAAAATACCAACACATCCTCTTTGTTGTACATTTTAATGCCTTAACGGCAGTCAGATTGTGTGATGCCTCCTTGTGGTTGGTAATAGAATCTGTCACGAATGTCTTTGCTCCCCTGTTGCCCCAATCTTTTTGGGGCGCACCCCATAATGGAAGAGGGGAGGAATAAAAACTATGGGTAGCCCCCCAAAAATTAACCAGAAACCATGTCATTCTGTACCTCATCACCCTTTATAATGCACCCCCAAACCCCTTTTAATACTGCTACCCCAAATTTGACTGCCCCCCCCCCCCCCAATCAGAGAGTGTAGAGCGGTGCATTAAAAATCAAACGCTGATTTTCCTCACCATAAGTCCCATCTGATGTAATCACCTGATCTGTCAGCTAGAGAAACACTACAGGAGTGCCCACATTTGGCCCCAATCTGTTCAGGCCCCCTCCTCCATCTTTGACCCCTTCCTCCTCGCTGGGACCACATCCATCTTTTCCAGACTCTCGGGCTCCACCCACTCTGCCTAGACTCCTCCTATTCACTCTATCCACCCACTTTGCCAGGCATGACTCCACTCTTACAGGACACACAGACACACCCCCTACACACACACACAGACCCACACACAGGCACACCCCACACACACCCCCCACACACAGACACCCACCCCGCCCACACACTCCCCCACACACAGACACACCCCCACACACAGACAACCCCCCACACACAGACACACACCCCCCACAGACACACACCCCCCACAGACACCGACCATCTCAGAAGAAAGGTAGCATGGGAGAACAATATTTGCATTGGACAGCCTTCTTCCCATTCCCACTATTATGCTGCAGTTACTGTGTAGCGTTACTAGAGGGCAGCAGTATGAATATAAGAGCACACCAAGGGGGAGGTTTCCATTTGTTTCGCGCTGCTTCAGCTCCACAATAGTGACACAAACTAGCGCAAATTTTATTTTTTCTGATTTTCTTTCCAGCGCAAAACTGCTTTTGCGCTGGAAAGTGCCCTGTAAGGAGCGCAAAGCACTGCTTTGGGTAACTTTGCGCCAAGGGGGCATTACATGGGTGGTACATGGGTGTTTCCATGCAGCAACCCATGCTTTTTGATGCAAAACCATATTCACAAAGATTTGAAAACATGGTTTTGCGCCAAAAGTTAACGCCCCTTCAAAGGAGGTGCAAACAGGAGAAATGCATTCATTTCTATGTGCTTTTCTCACTTTCCATGCGTGCTTCACTGTGCAGCATGTATGCAAGGTGGGAAAAGCTTTGCATCGTGCCTAGCATAGTATTTTGTACAGGAAAGGTACCCTTCCTGTACAAAACCTACGCTACACTCATGCACACACCCTAGCGCTGCGGCGCTAAGCTATGTGCATGGCGCACGGCAGCTGAATTCAGCGCCGGCGCAAGGGAAAGACAAGGAGAGAGAGCCAAATCTTTAAAAATATGGCGCTCTCCTGCTCATTCCCGGTCACGTAACGCAGCGCAGCCACGCAGGGTGCTGCGCTACGTTGCGTGACATTTAAAAAAATGCACAACATTTGGTCACGGTTGGACAGAAATCTTTAGTAGGGACTTTTGACAACCCCTCACTGTGGGACCAGGATCCCCATACCTCGTGCCTCTGACACCTTTTATGACATCTGGATACCACCATCTCATTACCTCTCAAATGTTCCATCCTGGTACCCCAGCTTTGGTAGTGCACCAACCACGTTTCAATCCTTTGAGTGACCACAAACACCCTTCCTAAGTGCCCTCCATTTACATGCCGTCAGTAAACCTAAATGCTACTGTCACTGTTCAGTCTCAAGTGGTCAGTTGAATGCACATTGCTCTAGTGAACAGGCACTTTCCGCTCTCTACAGCTCCTCTCAGCACACCCGGACTACACTTATTTAAATCATAAATACATGTTCTACCTAACAGTAATGCCCGGCCTTTCCTCTGTGGATCATACCCAACGAAAGGAGGACAAATAAATTGAGGAGCACGCCAAACTTTCTACAGACACTGCCAATCTATGGACTGACTGCCTGTTTGCATGCCATGAATCTTCTCTATGACCAATCCAAACAGTTGCCACAGGTACCCTTTCCTTGCCTCGTTCGTCTTCTCCATTGGCCCCCCCCTTTATTTAGCAAATGTTAGTGCTCTCAGATTTGATAGCGGGAATCTCTATACCGTCTGTTTTCAATAGAAATTTCCCAAGGGTCCATATAACATGCAGCATGGAGGGGAGAGGAGGCAGTAAAATCTTGGGGACCTCCCTCTGAAAAATACCAACACATCCTCTTTGTTGTACATTTTAATGCCTTAACGGCAGTCAGATTGTGTGATGCCTCCTTGTGGTTGGTAATAGAATCTGTCACGAATGTCTTCGCTCCCCTGTTGCCCCAATCTTTTTGGGGCGCACCCCATAATGGAAGAGGGGAGGAATAAAAACTATGGGTAGCCCCCCAAAAATTAACCAGAAACCATGTCATTCTGTACCTCATCACCCTTTATAATGCCCCCCCAAACCCCTTTTAATACTGCTACCCCAAATTTGACTGCCCCCCCCCAATCAGAGAATGTAGAGC
Organism: Triturus cristatus; assembly: GCF_964204655.1. Classification (NCBI taxonomy): domain Eukaryota; kingdom Metazoa; phylum Chordata; class Amphibia; order Caudata; family Salamandridae; genus Triturus; species Triturus cristatus. Next base: position 536,000,269 of record NC_140580.1, read on the forward strand.
GGTGCATTAAAAATCAAACGCTGGTTTTCCTCACCATAAGTCCCATCTGATGTAATCACCTGATCTGTCAGCTAGAGAAACACTACAGGAGTGCCCACATTTGGCCCCAATCTTTTCAGGCCCCCTCCTCCATCTTTGACCCCTTCCTCCTCGCCGGGACCACATCCATCTTTTCCAGACTCTCGGGCTCCACCCACTCTGCCTAGACTCCTCCTATTCACTCTATCCACCCACTTTGCCAGGCATGACTCCACTCTTACAGGACACACAGACACACCCCCTACACACACACACACAGACCCACACACAGGCACACCCCACACACACCCCCCACACACAGACACCCACCCCGCCCACACACTCCCCCACACACAGACACACCCCCACACACAGACAACCCCCCACACACAGACACACACCCCCCACAGACACACACCCCCCACAGACACCGACCATCTCAGAAGAAAGGTAGCATGGGAGAACAATATTTGCATTGGACAGCCTTCTTCCCATTCCCACTATTATGCTGCAGTTACTGTGTAGCGTTACTAGAGGGCAGCAGTATGAATATAAGAGCACACCAAGGGGGAGGTTTCCATTTGTTTCGCGCTGCTTTAGCTCCACAATAGTGACACAAACTAGCGCAAATTTTATTTTTTCTGATTTTCTTTCCAGCGCAAAACTGCTTTTGCGCTGGAAAGTGCCCTGTAAGGAGCGCAAAGCACTGCTTTGGGTAACTTTGCGCCAAGGGGGCATTACATGGGTGGTACATGGGTGTTTCCATGCAGCAACCCATGCTTTTTGATGCAAAACCATATTCACAAAGATTTGAAAACATGGTTTTGCGCCAAAAGTTAACGCCCCTTCAAAGGAGGTGCAAACAGGAGAAATGCATTCATTTCTATGTGCTTTTCTCACTTTCCATGCGTGCTTCACTGTGCAGCATGTATGCAAGGTGGGAAAAGCTTTGCATCGTGCCTAGCATAGTATTTTGTACAGGAAAGGTACCCTTCCTGTACAAAACCTACGCTACACTCATGCACACACCCTAGCGCTGCGGCGCTAAGCTATGTGCATGGCGCACGGCAGCTGAATTCAGCGCCGGCGCAAGGGAAAGACAAGGAGAGAGAGCCAAATCTTTAAAAATATGGCGCTCTCCTGCTCATTCCCGGTCACGTAACGCAGCGCAGCCACGCAGGGTGCTGCGCTACGTTGCGTGACATTTAAAAAAATGCACAACATTTGGTCACGGTTGGACAGAAATCTTTAGTAGGGACTTTTGACAACCCCTCACTGTGGGACCAGGATCCCCATACCTCGTGCCTCTGACACCTTTTATGACATCTGGATACCACCATCTCATTACCTCTCAAATGTTCCATCCTGGTACCCCAGCTTTGGTAGTGCACCAACCACGTTTCAATCCTTTGAGTGACCACAAACACCCTTCCTAAGTGCCCTCCATTTACATGCCGTCAGTAAACCTGAATGCTACTGTCACTGTTCAGTCTCAAGTGGTCAGTTGAATGCACATTGCTCTAGTGAACAGGCACTTTCCGCTCTCTACAGCTCCTCTCAGCACACCCGGACTACACTTATTTAAATCATAAATACATGTTCTACCTAACAGTAATGCCCGGCCTTTCCTCTGTGGATCATACCCAACGAAAGGAGGACAAATAAATTGAGGAGCACGCCAAACTTTCTACAGACACTGCCAATCTATGGACTGACTGCCTGTTTGCATGCCATGAATCTTCTCTATGACCAATCCAAACAGTTGCCACAGGTACCCTTTCCTTGCCTCGTTCGTCTTCTCCATTGCCCCCCCCCCCTTTATTTAGGAAATGTTAGTGCTCTCAGATTTGATAGCGGGAATCTCTATACCGTCTGTTTTCAATAGAAATTTCCCAAGGGTCCATATAACATGCAGCATGGAGGGGAGAGGAGGCAGTAAAATCTTGGGGACCTCCCTCTGAAAAATACCAACACATCCTCTTTGTTGTACATTTTAATGCCTTAACGGCAGTCAGATTGTGTGATGCCTCCTTGTGGTTGGTAATAGAATCTGTCACGAATGTCTTCGCTCACCTGTTGCCTCAATCTTTTCGGGGCGCACCCCATAATGGAAGAGGGGAGGAATAAAAACTATGGGTAGCCCCCCAAAAATTAACCAGAAACCATGTCATTCTGTACCCCATCACCCTTTATAATGCACCCCCAAACCCCTTTTAATACTGCTACCCCAAATTTGACTGCCCCCCCCCAATCAGAGTGTGTAGAGCGGTGCATTAAAAATCAAACGCTGGTTTTCCTCACCATAAGTCCCATCTGATGTAATCACCTGATCTGTCAGCTAGAGAAACACTACAGGAGTGCCCACATTTGGCCCCAATCTGTTCAGGCCCCCTCCTCCATCTTTGACCCCTTCCTCCTCGCTGGGACCACATCCATCTTTTCCAGACTCTCGGGCTCCACCCACTCTGCCTAGATTCCTCCTATTCACTCTATCCACCCACTTTGCCAGGCATGACTCCACTCTTACAGGACACACAGACACACCCCCTACACACACACACAGACCCACACACAGGCACACCCCACACACACCCCCCACACACAGACACCCACCCCGCCCACACACTCCCCCACACACAGACACACCCCCACACACAGACAACCCCCCACACACAGACACACACCCCCCACAGACACACACCCCCCACAGACACCGACCATCTCAGAAGAAAGGTAGCATGGGAGAACAATATTTGCATTGGACAGCCTTCTTCCCATTCCCACTATTATGCTGCAGTTACTGTGTAGCGTTACTAGAGGGCAGCAGTATGAATATAAGAGCACACCAAGGGGGAGGTTTCCATTTGTTTCGCGCTGCTTTAGCTCCACAATAAAGACACAAACTAGCGCAAATTTTATTTTTTCTGATTTTCTTTCCAGCGCAAAACTGCTTTTGCGCTGGAAAGTGCCCTGTAAGGAGCGCAAAGCACTGCTTTGGGTAACTTTGCGCCAAGGGGGCATTACATGGGTGGTACATGGGTGTTTCCATGCAGCAACCCATGCTTTTTGATGCAAAACCATATTCACAAAGATTTGAAAACATGGTTTTGCGCCAAAAGTTAACGCCCCTTTAAAGGAGGTGCAAACAGGAGAAATGCATTCGTTTCTATGTGCTTTTCTCACTTTCCATGCGTGCTTCACTGTGCAGCATGTATGCAAGGTGGGAAAAGCTTTGCATCGTGCCTAGCATAGTATTTTGTACAGGAAAGGTACCCTTCCTGTACAAAACCTACGCTACACTCATGCACACACCCTAGCGCTGCGGCGCTAAGCTATGTGCATGGCGCACGGCAGCTGAATTCAGCGCCGGCGCAAGGGAAAGACAAGGAGAGAGAGCCAAATCTTTAAAAATATGGCGCTCTCCTGCTCATTCCCGGTCACGTAACGCAGCGCAGCCACGCAGGGTGCTGCGCTACGTTGCGTGACCTTTAAAAAAATGCACAACATTTGGTCACGGTTGGACAGAAATCTTTAGTAGGGACTTTTGACAACCCCTCACTGTGGGACCAGAATCCCCATACCTCGTGCCTCTGACACCTTTTATGACATCTGGATACCACCATCTCATTACCTCTCAAATGTTCCATCCTGGTACCCCAGCTTTGGTAGTGCACCAACCACGTTTCAATCCTTTGAGTGACCACAAACACCCTTCCTAAGTGCCCTCCATTTACATGCCGTCAGTAAACCTAAAGGCTACTGTCACTGTTCAGTCTCAAGTGGTCAGTTGAATGCACATTGCTCTAGTGAACAGGCACTTTCCGCTCTCTACAGCTCCTCTCAGCACACCCGGACTACACTTATTTAAATCATAAATACATGTTCTACCTAACAGTAATGCCCGGCCTTTCCTCTGTGGATCATACCCAACGAAAGGAGGACAAATAAATTGAGGAGCACGCCAAACTTTCTACAGACACTGCCAATCTATGGACTGACTGCCTGTTTGCATGCCATGAATCTTCTCTATGACCAATCCAAACAGTTGCCACAGGTACCCTTTCCTTGCCTCGTTCGTCTTCTCCATTGCCCCCCCCCCTTTATTTAGCAAATGTTAGTGCTCTCAGATTTGATAGCGGGAATCTCTATACCGTCTGTTTTCAATAGAAATTTCCCAAAGGTCCATATAACATGCAGCATGGAGGGGAGAGGAGGCAGTAAAATCTTGGGGACCTCCCTCTGAAAAATACCAACACATCCTCTTTGTTGTACATTTTAATGCCTGTTAGAAAAGGTAGACGGACCGGGAGGGCCGGCCGGGGTCAGGGGGAGAGGTCTCCGGGGAGAGCCGTCTCCAGCGATCGTACAGCCCAGTAACTTCCCCCCCACAGACAGGAATCACACACGGATAAGGTTCAGTGTTCTTTATAGGTACTTAGTTATGATACGGTAGAATGGTACAAGGAGGTCTGGACGCCGGGGTCCCCTCGATTAGAGTCTCGTAAGGTAGGGGAGGGGGTAGCGGGTCAGTCTATTTACCAATCAGGTAGTTCGGATGAGATGATGATGAGCTCACAATCCTCGAGCTTGGTGTTTAGGTGGTACGGTCCGCGGCAGCGCCAGCAGATCCCGGTAAGGATGGTTGATACAACGGGCCGCGGCAGCGCCAGCAGGTCCCCGGAAGATGTACGGTCCGCGGCAGCGCCAGCAGGTCCCGGTGAGGATGGTCGTTACAACGGGCCGCGGCAGCGCCAGCAGGTCCCAGGAAGATGACGGTCCGCGGCAGCGCCAGCAGGTCCCGGTGAGGATGGTCGTTACAACGGGCCGCGGCAGCGCCAGCAGGTCCCAGGAAGATGAAGGTAGCAGAAGGCCGCGGCAGCGCCAGCAGGCAGGACGATGGTTCACAAGAGCGGGCTACGGCAGCGCCAGTAGACCGTCAGGGTTGAGTTCACTCGGTGTCTCTCGACTCCAGGATACAACTGCCTTCCTGCTCCGGAGCTGTCTTAGTTATAGGGCTGGTGCCCTTTGATGTCCGGACCCTCGCACTTGGAGGTCGGAGGGTCCGGGATGAAGGTGTCCAGACACCCAGCAGGGGGTGGAGCCAGCGCCTGGGGGCTGCTGGAGGTGATCGGCACCTGGCGGGGGAAGAGCTCTTGACGCTTCGTTCTCCCATTGACCTGCCAAGTGGTCCGCTCACCTCCTGGGTGGATGGTGGTGCCGGGATGTCGGGGCCGGCCAGGCCCGGGGTTAGGGTCGAGGTGAGGCCACGCGGCCGCGTGGTGCAGGGCCCAAGATGGCGGCTTGACCCGGCCGGGGAAGCCGGTGGGGCTGGACCCCGTGATGAGTAGGGGTCCGAGGGCAGAGGGTCCGTCGGGAGACGGAGTACAGGGGCCTGTCACGGGGGTATGCCGGGTGGGCCGGAGCTCGGGCCCTGTCGTGCGGGGGGGGAGCAAGCCCTCTGTGTGGCCTGTCCAACATGCGTCCCCCCCAGCTGAAGGCGGGGAGAGTCACCCATCTCCTTGGGGACTCTCTTCGTCGAGGCGGAAAAAGCGGGACAGGCCGTCCGCGTTGGCGTGGTCTTGGCCTGGCCGGTGCTCCACAGTGAAGTCCATTCCCTGCAGGGAAATGGACCAGCGCAAGAGTTTTGGGTTCTCCCCCCGCATCTGCATCAGCCATTGCAGGGGTCGATGGTCGGTTTGTACCCGGAAGTGGGTACCGAAGAGATAGGGTCGGAGCTTTTTGAGGGCCCACACTACTGCAAATGCCTCCCTCTCGATTGTACTCCAACGCTGTTCTCGGGCCAGGAGACGTCGACTGATGAAGGCCACCGGCTGGTCATGACCTTCGGGGTTCAGCTGAGAGAGGACGGCCCCGATGCCGTGGTCGGAGGCGTCGGTCTGCACTACAAATTCCCGACTGTAATCGGGGGCCTGGAGCACCGGGGCGGTGCACAGGGCGGCCTTCAGCTCCTCGAAGGCCGCTTGACAATCAGGAGTCCAGTGGACCCGCTTCGGTTGATTCTTGGATGTGAGTCCCGTGAGGGGCCCCACGATGCTGCCGTAGTCCTTCACGAACCGCCGGTAGTAACCGGTGAGCCCCAAGAAGGCTCGGACCTCGGTCTGGGTGACGGGGGGCTGCCAGGACTGGATGGCAGCAATCTTAAGTTGTAGTGGGGCCACCAGCCCGCTTCCCACTTGGTGCCCAAGGTAGGTCACAGACCCTTGGCCAATTTGGCACTTGCCGGCTTTAATGGTGAGGCCGGCCCGCTGGAGGGCTTGGAGGACCTCTTGGAGGTGACGGAGGTGGTCGGACCAGTGGCGGCTGTATACAGCGATATCGTCCAGGTAGGCAGCGCTGAATTCTTCGAGCCCTGCCAAGACCTGGTTCACAAGACGTTGGAATGTGGCGGGGGCATTCTTCATGCCAAAGGGCATGACCTTAAATTGATAGTGGCCATCGGGGGTGGAGAAGGCTGACCGTTCCTGAGCCCGGGGTGTGAGGCCGATCTGCCAGTAGCCCGCCGTTAGGTCGAAGATACTAAGGTAGCGGGCGGCCCCCAGCCGGTCGATCAGCTCGTCTGCTCGGGGGATGGGATGAGCGTCGGTCCGGGTGACAGCGTTCAAGCCCCGGTAGTCGACGCAGAATCTCAGTTCAGGGGCGGTGCCGGGGGCAGCGGCCTTGGGAACTAATACAACCGGACTGGCCCAGGGACTGTCCGAGGGCTCGATGACCCCGATCGTGAGCATCTTGGCCACTTCCTCCTGTATGCAGGCCCGTACCCGATCTGGTACGCGGTAGGCCCGGTGCCGGACAGGGGGACTGTCCCCGGTGTCTACGTCGTGCAAACACCAAGGGGTGACCCCGGGGGTGAGGGAGAACAGGGCAGCGAACTGCAGCAGGAGGTCCCGGCAGTCCTGGCGTTGCTCCGAAGTGAGGGCGTCGGAGAGCCGGACCCCATCCACGGAGCCGTCCTTCTCCTGAGTCTTTAAGAGATCCGGGAGGGGCTCGGAGTCTTCTTCTGTACCACTGTCGGTCGCCATCAGGAGGCTTAGTTCGGAGCGCACAAAGTGTGGTTTGAGCCGGTTGGTGTGGAGGACCCGCCGGGGGTTCCGGGTGGACCCCATGTCGATGAGGTAAGTGACGGGGCTTTTACGCTCGACCACTTTGAAGGGCCCCGTCCACTTGTCTTGCAGGGCGCATGGTTCGGTGGGGGACATCACCCATACTTGCTGCCCAGGCTCGAACTCAACGGAGGAGGCATTGCGATCATACCACCTTTTCATGTCCTCCTGACTGGCCTCGAGGTTCGCCTTGGCCATCTCCCTAAAGCGCCGGGTCAGGTTTCGTAGGGCCAGGATGTATTTGAAGACGTCGGGAGGGGTCGTTAAGGGGGCCATCTCCCAACCTTCCTTGACTAGGCTGAGGGGCCCTCGCACAGGGTGCCCGTACAAGAGTTCGAAAGGGCTAAAGCCGAGGGACTTCTGGGGGACTTCTCGGTAGGCGAAGAGGAGGCACGGGAGCAGCACATCCCACTGGCGACGGAGAGGCTCTTCCAATCCCCCAATCATCCCCTTGAGAGTGCGGTTAAAACGCTCCACTAGTCCGTTCCCTTGGGGGTGATAGGGGGTCGTGAATCGGTAGGTGACCCCGCATTGTTGCCAGAGGGACTTCATGTATTTAGATATGAAATTCGTACCTCGGTCGCTGACGACTTCTCGGGGGAAGCCTACCCTGGAGAAGATCCCCATCAGGGCCCGGCCAACCACCGGAGCTGTCACTGTCCGTAGGGGCACCGCCTCGGGGTAGCGGGTGGCATGGTCCACTAGTACCAAGATGAACCTGTGTCCTTGTGCCGTGCGGGGGTCCAGAGGCCCCACAATGTCTATCCCCACCCTCTCGAACGGGGTGGTGACCACCGGGAAGGGTTGCAGAGGGGCCTTCAGCTTCCGACCACTCTTCCCGCTGGCTTGGCACGTGGGGCAAGATCGGCAGTGGTTCAGGACGTCATTCCTCATTTTTGGCCAGAAAAAATGGGTCACCAGGCGACTGTAGGTTTTGTCCTGGCCCAGGTGTCCAGCCAGGGGGACATCGTGGGCCAGGTTGAGCAGAAAGTCTCGGAAGCGGAGCGGTACCACCAGAACTCGACCGGCCCCCAGCTCGGTGATTCTTTGCTCGCTGTAGAGCAGGTCGTTGTCCCAGTAGACCCAGTGGGTTCCGGTGGTGTCCCCTGCGTTTTGGGTATCGGCTTGTTGGCGGAGTCCCTCGAGGGAGGAACAGGTCTTTTGTTCCTGGCGGAACTGTTCTTGGGTGGGCCCCCCCTCTTGACGCCACTGAGCCAGATCCGGAAGGTCCTGGTTTTGTGCGTCTGCTTCGATAGTCGGGTCCGGGAGGTCGGCCTCGCTGTTGTCCTCGACGGGGGCAACCGGGGGCGGAGGTGCCGGCCATTCGGTTTCTTCTGATCGGGGGGTGGCCCGGGCGGCCATGGATCGGGTGGTTATGCAGGCCCAGTCCGGGAGGCCCAGCATCCCCAGGTGCTCTCTTTTCTCGACGGTGGCCCACGGGGAACTCTCGAGGTCATTCCCCAGGAGGCAGTCCACGGGGGCATCGTCCCGGACCGTCACCTTCAGTAGGCCGGAGACCCCTCCCCATTCAAACGGGACGCAGGCCATCTTACACATACTCTCAGAGTTATCTGCCGAGCGGACGGGGCAGAGAATGTTCGGCAGGATCTGCTCGGGCTTCACCAGATGACAGCGGACGGCCGTCACGCTGGCGCCGGTGTCACGCAAGGCCTCGGCTCTCTGTCCATTAATGGTCACCCACTGACCGTATTTTCTGGTGTTGGCGGGTAGGGGAGCCCGCGGAACCATGTCTCTTCCCCCTAGGCATGCCAGGACCATGGCGGCCGGTTCCCACCCTTGCTGGGCCGGCTCGTACTCTTCGGGTCCCTCCGAGGATTGCTCTTCCCCTAGGGCAGCGGCCGCTACCTGGCGGGGCTTGGGTGTTTGATTTAGCGGGCAGTTCGGGTCATTGGCGTAGTGGCCTAGTCGCTGGCACCGGTGGCACGTGACGTTGGCTCGGTACCCAGGCCGCAACGGGGGGTTGCCCCGGCCGGCCGGAGGCGGGGTGCTGGCCACGGGTGTTGTTGGTAAGGCGTCTCTCCCTCGCCCCTGGCCCCCTCCTCCTCCCCGAGGACGGTGCTGGCCTTGGTTGCCTCTGTTCTGGTCGTGGGGCCCTCTCCGGCCCACTCGGGTGCTTTCCCACCGGTCAGCTTCGGCGGCGAGCTGCTGGGGGTCGGTCAGCTTACTGTCGAGTAGGTGCTGCCGGAGCTCGACGAAACAGTTGTTTGACAGGTGCTCCCACACCATAAGGTTGAAGAGTTGTTCGTAAGTGGTGACCTGACTTCCCTTGATCCACCCTTCGAATGCCCGGCTGAAATAGTTCACGTATTCTACCCACGTTGTACCTGGGATCCTGGTGCAATCTCTGAACCTCTGGCGGTACATCTCGGGCGTGAGGCCGTAGCGGGTGAGGAGGGCAGCCTTCATGTGGTCGTAGGACGACATTTGGTGATCGGGGAGCTGCAGCAGGGCATCGCGACCCTCGTTGATAAATCTCCCCCAAAGTCCGGCTCCCCAATCACTCCGGTCGATTCGGTGGGAGGTCATTGCGATCTCATAGGCTTTAAACCACTGTTGTATGTCGTCTTCTCGGACATATTCGCGGACAACATCCTTGGGGATGTGAACTTTTTTCTCACTTGGCCCCGGGGTGTGTGGTCGCTCAGGCACCCCCAGTTCCTTATTCTGTTTGCGCAGTTCTATTTCCGCTAGTCGGCGCTCGTGCTCGAGCGTTATTTTTTTCTCTTCCAGCTCTCTCTGTCTCTGCTTTTCTTCTCGTTCCTCTCGAAGCCGCATATGCTCGAGGTTAAGTTTCTGTTCAGCTAACTTGAGTTCCCCATCCATCTTGAGTCGTGCCATCTCCAACTCGTGTAATCTGACTCTGTCTCTTTCTCGGATCTCCTCTTGCGGAAGGCCCGTTCCCCGCTCCTCGGGAGCCGTGGCGTTCCCCTCTGGTGTGATGCTGGTTTGGTCTGGGGTGACGCTGCTTTGGTCGGAGGGTCCTGTGACCCCCGTTTCTGTCCATGACTCCAGAGCGCGCTTTAGATCATCCTTGGTGCTCAGGCCGGTGGTAGCAATGCCAAGTTCTATGCAAAATTGTCTCAGTTCGCGGTGGTTGTATTCTTCTAATTTCTCCATTTGGAATTTCTCGGTGGAGCTGCTATCTTTGGTCGACATCGTGTTTTTGTCGTGGGGTGAGCTACTCTCTGTACGATTACGCGTTGATTCGGATCGCGCCGCTGGCCACCAATGTTAGAAAAGGTAGACGGACCGGGAGGGCCGGCCGGGGTCAGGGGGAGAGGTCTCCGGGGAGAGCCGTCTCCAGCGATCGTACAGCCCAGTAACTTCCCCCCCACAGACAGGAATCACACACGGATAAGGTTCAGTGTTCTTTATAGGTACTTAGTTATGATACGGTAGAATGGTACAAGGAGGTCTGGACGCCGGGGTCCCCTCGATTAGAGTCTCGTAAGGTAGGGGAGGGGGTAGCGGGTCAGTCTATTTACCAATCAGGTAGTTCGGATGAGATGATGATGAGCTCACAATCCTCGAGCTTGGTGTTTAGGTGGTACGGTCCGCGGCAGCGCCAGCAGATCCCGGTAAGGATGGTTGATACAACGGGCCGCGGCAGCGCCAGCAGGTCCCCGGAAGATGTACGGTCCGCGGCAGCGCCAGCAGGTCCCGGTGAGGATGGTCGTTACAACGGGCCGCGGCAGCGCCAGCAGGTCCCAGGAAGATGACGGTCCGCGGCAGCGCCAGCAGGTCCCGGTGAGGATGGTCGTTACAACGGGCCGCGGCAGCGCCAGCAGGTCCCAGGAAGATGAAGGTAGCAGAAGGCCGCGGCAGCGCCAGCAGGCAGGACGATGGTTCACAAGAGCGGGCTACGGCAGCGCCAGTAGACCGTCAGGGTTGAGTTCACTCGGTGTCTCTCGACTCCAGGATACAACTGCCTTCCTGCTCCGGAGCTGTCTTAGTTATAGGGCTGGTGCCCTTTGATGTCCGGACCCTCGCACTTGGAGGTCGGAGGGTCCGGGATGAAGGTGTCCAGACACCCAGCAGGGGGTGGAGCCAGCGCCTGGGGGCTGCTGGAGGTGATCGGCACCTGGCGGGGGAAGAGCTCTTGACGCTTCGTTCTCCCATTGACCTGCCAAGTGGTCCGCTCACCTCCTGGGTGGATGGTGGTGCCGGGATGTCGGGGCCGGCCAGGCCCGGGGTTAGGGTCGAGGTGAGGCCACGTGGCCGCGTGGTGCAGGGCCCAAGATGGCGGCTTGACCCGGCCGGGGAAGCCGGTGGGGCTGGACCCCGTGATGAGTAGGGGTCCGAGGGCAGAGGGTCCGTCGGGAGACGGAGTACAGGGGCCTGTCACGCGGGTATGCCGGGTGGGCCGGAGCTCGGGCCCTGTCGTGCGGGGGGGGAGCAAGCCCTCTGTGTGGCCTGTCCAACAATGCCTTAACGGCAGTCAGATTGTGTGATGCCTCCTTGTGGTTGGTAATAGAATCTGTCACGAATGTCTTCGCTCCCCTGTTGCCCCAATCTTTTTGGGGCGCACCCCATAATGGAAGAGGGGAGGAATAAAAACTATGGGTAGCCCCCCAAAAATTAACCAGAAACCATGTCATTCTGTACCTCATCACCCTTTATAATGCACCCCCAAACCCCTTTTAATACTGCTACCCCAAATTTGACTGCCCCCCCCCAATCAGAGAGTGTAGAGCGGTGCATTAAAAATCAAACGCTGGTTTTCCTCACCATAAGTCCCATCTGATGTAATCACCTGATCTGTCAGCTAGAGAAACACTACAGGAGTGCCCACATTTGGCCCCAATCTGTTCAGGCCCCCTCCTCCATCTTTGACCCCTTCCTCCTCGCCTGGACCACATCCATCTTTTCCAGACTCTCGGGCTCCACCCACTCTGCCTAGACTCCTCCTATTCACTCTATCCACCCACTTTGCCAGGCATGACTCCACTCTTACAGGACACACAGACACACCCCCTACACACACACACAGACCCACACACAGGCACACCCCACACACACCCCCCACACACAGACACCCACCCCGCCCACACACTCCCCCACACACAGACACACCCCCACACACAGACAACCCCCCACACACAGACACACACCCCCCACAGACACACACCCCCCACAGACACCGACCATCTCAGAAGAAAGGTAGCATGGGAGAACAATATTTGCATTGGACAGCCTTCTTCCCATTCCCACTATTATGCTGCAGTTACTGTGTAGCGTTACTAGAGGGCAGCAGTATGAATATAAGAGCACACCAAGGGGGAGGTTTCCATTTGTTTCGCGCTGCTTTAGCTCCACAATAGTGACACAAACTAGCGCAAATTTTATTTTTTCTGATTTTCTTTCCAGCGCAAAACTGCTTTTGCGCTGGAAAGTGCCCTGTAAGGAGCGCAAAGCACTGCTTTGGGTAACTTTGCGCCAAGGGGGCATTACATGGGTGGTACATGGGTGTTTCCATGCAGCAACCCATGCTTTTTGATGCAAAACCATATTCACAAAGATTTGAAAACATGGTTTTGCGCCAAAAGTTAACGCCCCTTCAAAGGAGGTGCAAACAGGAGAAATGCATTCATTTCTATGTGCTTTTCTCACTTTCCATGCGTGCTTCACTGTGCAGCATGTATGCAAGGTGGGAAAAGCTTTGCATCGTGCCTAGCATAGTATTTTGTACAGGAAAGGTACCCTTCCTGTACAAAACCTACGCTACACTCATGCACACACCCTAGCGCGGCGGCGCTAAGCTATGTGCATGGCGCACGGCAGCTGAATTCAGCGCCGGCGCAAGGGAAAGACAAGGAGAGAGAGCCAAATCTTTAAAAATATGGCGCTCTCCTGCTCATTCCCGGTCACGTAACGCAGCGCAGCCACGCAGGGTGCTGCGCTACGTTGCGTGACATTTAAAAAAATGCACAACATTTGGTCACGGTTGGACAGAAATCTTTAGTAGGGACTTTTGACAACCCCTCACTGTGGGACCAGGATCCCCATACCTCGTGCCTCTGACACCTTTTATGACATCTGGATACCACCATCTCATTACCTCTCAAATGTTCCATCCTGGTACCCCAGCTTTGGTAGTGCACCAACCACGTTTCAATCCTTTGAGTGACCACAAACACCCTTCCTAAGTGCCCTTCATTTACATGCCGTCAGTAAACCTAAATGCTACTGTCACTGTTCAGTCTCACGTGGTCAGTTGAATGCACATTGCTCGAGTGAACAGGCACTTTCCGCTCTCTACAGCTCCTCTCAGCACACCCGGACTACACTTATTTAAATCATAAATACATGTTCTACCTAACAGTAATGCCCGGCCTTTCCTCTGTGGATCATACCCAACGAAAGGAGGACAAATAAATTGAGGAGCACGCCAAACTTTCTACAGACACTGCCAATCTATGGACTGACTGCCTGTTTGCATGCCGTGAATCTTCTCTATGACCAATCCAAACAGTTGCCACAGGTACCCTTTCCTTGCCTCGTTCGTCTTCTCCATTGCCCCCCCCCCCCCCTTTATTTAGCAAATGTTAGTGCTCTCAGATTTGATAGCGGGAATCTCTATACCGTCTGTTTTCAATAGAAATTTCCCAAGGGTCCATATAACATGCAGCATGGAGGGGAGAGGAGGCAGTAAAATCTTGGGGACCTCCCTCTGAAAAATACCAACACATCCTCTTTGTTGTACATTTTAATGCCTTAACGGCAGTCAGATTGTGTGATGCCTCCTTGTGGTTGGTAATAGAATCTGTCACGAATGTCTTCGCTCCCCTGTTGCCCCAATCTTTTTGGGGCACACCCCATAATGGAAGAGGGGAGGAATAAAAACTATGGGTAGCCCCCCAAAAATTAACCAGAAACCATGTCATTCTGTACCCCATCACCCTTTATAATGCACCCCCAAACCCCTTTTAATACTGCTACCCCAAATTTGACTGCCCCCCCCCAATCAGAGAGTGTAGAGCGGTGCATTAAAAATCAAACGCTGGTTTTCCTCACCATAAGTCCCATCTGATGTAATCACCTGATCTGTCAGCTAGAGAAACACTACAGGAGTGCCCACATTTGGCCCCAATCTGTTCAGGCCGCCTCCTCCATCTTTGACCCCTTCCTCCTCGCTGGGACCACATCCATCTTTTCCAGACTCTCGGGCTCCACCCACTCTGCCTAGACTCCTCCTATTCACTCTATCCACCCACTGTGCCAGGCATGACTCCACTCTTACAGGACACACAGACACACCCCCTACACACACACACACACAGACCCACACACAGGCACACCCCACACACACCCCCCACACACAGACACCCACCCCGCCCACACACTCCCCCACACACAGACACACCCCCACACACAGACAACCCCCCACACACAGACACACACCCCCCACAGACACACACCCCCCACAGACACCGACCATCTCAGAAGAAAGGTAGCACGGGAGAACAATATTTGCATTGGACAGCCTTCTTCCCATTCCCACTATTATGCTGCAGTTACTGTGTAGCGTTACTAGAGGGCAGCAGTATGAATATAAGAGCACACCAAGGGGGAGGTTTCCATTTGTTTCGCGCTGCTTTAGCTCCACAATAGTGACACAAACTAGCGCAAATTTTATTTTTTCTGATTTTCTTTCCAGCGCAAAACTGCTTTTGCGCTGGAAAGTGCCCTGTAAGGAGCGCAAAGCACTGCTTTGGGTAACTTTGCGCCAAGGGGGCATTACATGGGTGGTACATGGGTGTTCCCATGCAGCAACCCATGCTTTTTGATGCAAAACCATATTCACAAAGATTTGAAAACATGGTTTTGCGCCAAAAGTTAACGCCCCTTCAAAGGAGGTGCAAACAGGAGAAATGCATTCATTTCTATGTGCTTTTCTCACTTTCCATGCGTGCTTCACTGTGCAGCATGTATGCAAGGTGGGAAAAGCTTTGCATCGTGCCTAGCATAGTATTTTGTACAGGAAAGGTACCCTTCCTGTACAAAACCTACGCTACACTCATGCACACACCCTAGCGCTGCGGCGCTAAGCTATGTGCATGGCGCACGGCAGCTGAATTCAGCGCCGGCGCAAGGGAAAGACAAGGAGAGAGAGACAAATCTTTAAAAATTTGGCGCTCTCCTGCTCATTCCCGGTCACGTAACGCAGCGCAGCCACGCAGGGTGCTGCGCTACGTTGCGTGACATTTAAAAAAATGCACAACATTTGGTCACGGTTGGACAGAAATCTTTAGTAGGGACTTTTGACAACCCCTCACTGTGGGACCAGGATCCCCATACCTCGTGCCTCTGACACCTTTTATGACATCTGGATACCACCATCTCATTACCTCTCAAATGTTCCATCCTGGTACCCCAGCTTTGGTAGTGCACCAACCACGTTTCAATCCTTTGAGTGACCACAAACACCCTTCCTAAGTGCCCTCCATTTACATGCCGTCAGTAAACCTAAATGCTACTGTCACTGTTCAGTCTCAAGTGGTCAGTTGAATGCACATTGCTCTAGTGAACAGGCACTTTCCGCTCTCTACAGCTCCTCTCAGCACACCCGGACTACACTTATTTAAATCATAAATACATGTTCTACCTAACAGTAATGCCCGGCCTTTCCTCTGTGGATCATACCCAACGAAAGGAGGACAAATAAATTGAGGAGCACGCCAAACTTTCTACAGACACTGCCAATCTATGGACTGACTGCCTGTTTGCATGCCATGAATCTTCTCTATGACCAATCCAAACAGTTGCCACAGGTACCCTTTCCTTGCCTCGTTCGTCTTCTCCATTGCCCCCCCCCCTTTATTTAGCAAATGTTAGTGCTCTCAGATTTGATAGCGGGAATCTCTATACCGTCTGTTTTCAATAGAAATTTCCCAAGGGTCCATATAACATGCAGCATGGAGGGGAGAGGAGGCAGTAAAATCTTGGGGACCTCCCTCTGAAAAATACCAACACATCCTCTTTGTTGTACATTTTAATGCCTTAACGGCAGTCAGATTGTGTGATGCCTCCTTGTGGTTGGTAATAGAATCTGTCACGAATGTCTTCGCTCCCCTGTTGCCCCAATCTTTTTGGGGCGCACCCCATAATGGAAGAGGGGAGGAATAAAAACTATGGGTAGCCCCCCAAAAATTAACCAGAAACCATGTCATTCTGTACCCCATCACCCTTTATAATGCACCCCCAAACCCCTTTTAATACTGCTACCCCAAATTTGACTGCCCCCCCCCCCCAATCAGAGAGTGTAGAGCGGTGCATTAAAAATCAAACGCTGGTTTTCCTCACCATAAGTCTCATCTGATGTAATCACCTGATCTGTCAGCTAGAGAAACACTACAGGAGTGCCCACATTTGGCCCCAATCTGTTCAGGCCCCCTCCTCCATCTTTGACCCCTTCCTCCTCGCCGGGACCACATCCATCTTTTCCAGACTCTCGGGCTCCACCCACTCTGCCTAGACTCCTCCTATTCACTCTATCCACCCACTTTGCCAGGCATGACTCCACTCTTACAGGACACACAGACACACCCCCTACACACACACACAGACCCACACACAGGCACACCCCACACACACCCCCCACACACAGACACCCACCCCGCCCACACACTCCCCCACACACAGACACACCCCCACACACAGACAACCCCCCACACACAGACACACACCCCCCACAGACACACACCCCCCACAGACACCGACCATCTCAGAAGAAAGGTAGCATGGGAGAACAATATTTGCATTGGACAGCCTTCTTCCCATTCCCACTATTATGCTGCAGTTACTGTGTAGCGTTACTAGAGGGCAGCAGTATGAATATAAGAGCACACCAAGGGGGAGGTTTCCATTTGTTTCGCGCTGCTTTAGCTCCACAATAGTGACACAAACTAGCGCAAATTTTATTTTTTCAGATTTTCTTTCCAGCGCAAAACTGCTTTTGCGCTGGAAAGTGCCCTGTAAGGAGCGCAAAGCACTGCTTTGGGTAACTTTGCGCCAAGGGGGCATTACATGGGTGGTACATGGGTGTTTCCATGCAGCAACCCATGCTTTTTGATGCAAAACCATATTCACAAAGATTTGAAAACATGGTTTTGCGCCAAAAGTTAACGCCCCTTCAAAGGAGGTGCAAACAGGAGAAATGCATTCATTTCTATGTGCTTTTCTCACATTCCATGCGTGCTTCACTGTGCAGCATGTATGCAAGGTGGGAAAAGCTTTGCAACGTGCCTAGCATAGTATTTTGTACAGGAAAGGTACCCTTCCTGTACAAAACCTACGCTACACTCATGCACACACCCTAGCGCTGCAGCGCTAAGCTATGTGCATGGCGCACGGCAGCTGAATTCAGCGCCGGCGCAAGGGAAAGACAAGGAGAGAGAGCCAAATCTTTAAAAATATGGCGCTCTCCTGCTCATTCCCGGTCACGTAACGCAGCGCAGCCACGCAGGGTGCTGCGCTGCATTGCGTGACATTTAAAAAAATGCACAACATTTGGTCACGGTTGGACAGAAATCTTTAGTAGGGACTTTTGACAACCCCTCACTGTGGGACCAGGATCCCCATACCTCGTGCCTCTGACACCTTTTATGACATCTGGATACCACCATCTCATTACCTCTCAAATGTTCCATCCTGGTACCCCAGCTTTGGTAGTGCACCAACCACGTTTCAATCCTTTGAGTGACCACAAACACCCTTCCTAAGTGCCCTCCATTTACATGCCGTCAGTAAACCTAAATGCTACTGTCACTGTTCAGTCTCAAGTGGTCAGTTGAATGCACATTGCTCTAGTGAACAGGCACTTTCCGCTCTCTACAGCTCCTCTCAGCACACCCGGACTACACTTATTTAAATCATAAATACATGTTCTACCTAACAGTAATGCCCGGCCTTTCCTCTGTGGATCATACCCAACGAAAGGAGGACAAATAAATTGAGGAGCACGCCAAACTTTCTACAGACACTGCCAATCTATGGACTGACTGCCTGTTTGCATGCCATGAATCTTCTCTATGACCAATCCAAACAGTTGCCACAGGTACCCTTTCCTTGCCTCGTTCGTCTTCTCCATTGCCCCCCCCCCCTTTATTTAGCAAATGTTAGTGCTCTCAGATTTGATAGCGGGAATCTCTATACCGTCTGTTTTCAATAGAAATTTCCCAAGGGTCCATATAACATGCAGCATGGAGGGGAGAGGAGGCAGTAAAATCTTGGGGACCTCCCTCTGAAAAATACCAACACATCCTCTTTGTTGTACATTTTAATGCCTTAACGGCAGTCAGATTGTGTGATGCCTCCTTGTGGTTGGTAATAGAATCTGTCACGAATGTCTTCGCTCCCCTGTTGCCCCAATCTTTTTGGGGCGCACCCCATAATAGAAGAGGGGAGGAATAAAAACTATGGGTAGCCCCCCAAAAATTAACCAGAAACCATGTCATTCTATACCCCATCACCCTTTATAATGCACCCCCAAACCCCTTTTAATACTGCTACCCCAAATTTGACTGCCCCCCCCCCAATCAGAGAGTGTAGAGCGGTGCATTAAAAATCAAACGCTGGTTTTCCTCACCATAAGTCCCATCTGATGTAATCACCTGATCTGTCAGCTAGAGAAACACTACAGGAGTGCCCACATTTGGCCCCAATCTGTTCAGGCCCCCTCCTCCATCTTTGACCCCTTCCTCCTCGCCGGGACCACATCCATCTTTTCCAGACTCTCGGGCTCCACCCACTCTGCCTAGACTCCTCCTATTCACTCTATCCACCCACTTTGCCAGGCATGACTCCACTCTTACAGGACACACAGACACACCCCCTACACACACACACAGACCCACACACAGGCACACCCCACACACACCCCCCACACACAGACACCCACCCCGCCCACACACTCCCCCACACACAGACACACCCCCACACACAGACAACCCCCCACACACAGACACACACCCCCCACAGACACACACCCCCCACAGACACCGACCAAGGGAAAGACAAGGAGAGAGAGCCAAATCTTTAAAAATATGGCGCTCTCCTGCTCATTCCCGGTCACGTAACGCAGCGCAGCCACGCAGGGTGCTGCGCTACGTTGCGTGACATTTAAAAAAATGCACAACATTTGGTCACGGTTGGACAGAAATCTTTAGTAGGGACTTTTGACAACCCCTCACTGTGGGACCAGGATCCCCATACCTCGTGCCTCTGACACCTTTTATGACATCTGGATACCACCATCTCATTACCTCTCAAATGTTCCATCCTGGTACCCCAGCTTTGGTAGTGCACCAACCACGTTTCAATCCTTTGAGTGACCACAAACACCCTTCCTAAGTGCCCTCCATTTACATGCCGTCAGTAAACCTAAATGCTACTGTCACTGTTCAGTCTCAAGTGGTCAGTTGAATGCACATTGCTCTAGTGAACAGGCACTTTCCGCTCTCTACAGCTCCTCTCAGCACACCCGGACTACACTTATTTAAATCATAAATACATGTTCTACCTAACAGTAATGCCCGGCCTTTCCTCTGTGGATCATACCCAACGAAAGGAGGACAAATAAATTGAGGAGCACGCCAAACTTTCTACAGACACTGCCAATCTATGGACTGACTGCCTGTTTGCATGCCATGAATCTTCTCTATGACCAATCCAAACAGTTGCCACAGGTACCCTTTCCTTGCCTCGTTCGTCTTCTCCATTGCCCCTCCCCCCTTTATTTAGCAAATGTTAGTGCTCTCAGATTTGATAGCGGGAATCTCTATACCGTCTGTTTTCAATAGAAATTTCCCAAGGGTCCATATAACATGCAGCATGGAGGGGAGAGGAGGCAGTAAAATCTTGGGGACCTCCCTCTGAAAAATACCAACACATCCTCTTTGTTGTACATTTTAATGCCTTAACGGCAGTCAGATTGTGTGATGCCTCCTTGTGGTTGGTAATAGAATCTGTCACGAATGTCTTCGCTCCCCTGTTGCCCCAATCTTTCTGGGGTGCACACCATAATGGAAGAGGGGAGGAATAAAAACTAATTAACCAGAAACCATGTCATTCTGTACCCCATCACCCTTTATAATGCACCCCCAAACCCCTTTCGGGCTCCACCCACTCTGCCTAGACTCCTCCTATTCACTCTATCCACCCACTTTGCCAGGCATGACTCCACTCTTACAGGACACACAGACACACCCCCTACACACACACACAGACCCACACACACACACACAGACACCCGCCCACACTCACCGCTACACCCCCACACACAACCCCCCACACACAGACACACACAACCCCCCACACACAGACACACCCACCACACCCACACCCCACACACCCCCCCCGCCCACACAGACACACCCACACCCACACCCCCACACCGACACACCCCGCCCACACAGACACACCCCCCTCACACGTTTTGTTCACCTCCAACTTATCTCTGCTGGACTTCTCTGGCTCCACCCACTCTGCCTAGACTCCTCCTATTCACTCTTTCCTCCAACCACCCACTTTGCCAGGCATGACTCCACTCTTACAGGACACACAGACACACATTTTACTTACCAATTGGCCTGTTTGGCCCACCTCCAATTTACCTCTGCTGGACCACCATCAGTCATCTGGTGCCGAACCCGGGATTTGAACCCTAATTCTCTGGCTGGAAGTCAGGAACTTACCCACTGGACCACACCGGTTTCCATGTCTGAAGCGTATCAAATCGTCCCTATAGCATGGTCATCCTTTTGATGTGCAATACGAGCCACAGGCAATGACACCAGGGCCTATATGTTGTTTATAGTTACTACTGCAACCCTTTAGACCACCAGGAGCTATAGCTCAATGGTAAGTCTTGTGCCTGTGGTTATAAAGGATCTCACAGGACAAAGGCTCAAGTCCCGCAAACGCTGTCAAAGTGTCATTAGTTGGCAAAATTTCAAATTCTTCTTTTATTTTCATTTCCTAATTTTAATTTCACTTGTAAAAACAGAGGAGAAAAGTGGGCACTCTTTTTGGCACGTGCGCCTCAAAATTACAAATCTTTTCCCTCATGACTTTCCACCAATCCCCCTTTATCTCAAGCAGGTGCAATAGGGGCAATGCCTTATCATCCTTTATCAATGCATTCATTATTTGTCCTTTAAATTTGGTATAATGTGGAGCGCAAATGTGGCCTCTGGGGCTTTAACTGATTAGAAGAATGCGAGGAAGGTGCTACACGGATAGGAAAATAGGTTGGATGGGGGTCATTTTTCATTTTGGTGTGAGCCAATCTCTCAAATCAGAGGTTTGGTGCCTATGAGGTTGGCTAGGAATAAAGGTCAGGAATGAGCTGTGGCTAATGAAATGATGGGTAAAGTTTGATGCAAGTGACACTCCCTTTATTAGTTGCAATAAGAAGGTAGAAAGGTTGTTTTCTTCAAGAGACAGAAAATGTTAGAGTCAGGCCTTTGCTTCAGCAGGTCTGCATCATGCCTGCTGCATCAGGACAAAGCAAAGCACAGCGCTGGGCTGGGCTGGGTCTTTAAACAACGCCCACGAACGCCCAGCTTCTGTAAAGAGGATGACTGCAGGCAATTTGGGACCCTGCTAAATGAGGGTGACGTCCCCATGTGCGGCCTTCAAGTGGAAAACTCCTTAGCCTAAGGTAGGTAGGTAGACTGCTTTTGAATTTGACTGAAGATCATATGCGTGAGGTGGTATCAAGGCACAAGACGCCGACCATCTCAGAAGAAAGGTAGCATGGGAGAACAATATTTGCATTGGACAGCCTTCTTCCCATTCCCACTATTATGCTGCAGTTACTGTGTAGCGTTACTAGAGGGCAGCAGTATGAATATAAGAGCACACCAAGGGGGAGGTTTCCATTTGTTTCGCGCTGCTTTAGCTCCACAATAGTGACACAAACTAGCGCAAATTTTATTTTTTCTGATTTTCTTTCCAGCGCAAAACTGCTTTTGCGCTGGAAAGTGCCCTGTAAGGAGCGCAAAGCACTGCTTTGGGTAACTTTGCGCCAAGGGGGCATTACATGGGTGGTACATGGGTGTTTCCATGCAGCAACCCATGCTTTTTGATGCAAAACCATATTCACAAAGATTTGAAAACATGGTTTTGCGCCAAAAGTTAACGCCCCTTCAAAGGAGGTGCAAACAGGAGAAATGCATTCATTTCTATGTGCTTTTCTCACTTTCCATGCGTGCTTCACTGTGCAGCATGTATGCAAGGTGGGAAAAGCTTTGCATCGTGCCTAGCATAGTATTTTGTACAGGAAAGGTACCCTTCCTGTACAAAACCTACGCTACACTCATGCACACACCCTAGCGCTGCGGCGCTAAGCTATGTGCATGGCGCACGGCAGCTGAATTCAGCGCCGGCGCAAGGGAAAGACAAGGAGAGAGAGCCAAATCTTTAAAAATATGGCGCTCTCCTGCTCATTCCCGGTCACGTAACGCAGCGCAGCCACGCAGGGTGCTGCGCTACGTTGCGTGACATTTTAAAAAATGCACAACATTTGGTCACGGTTGGACAGAAATCTTTAGTAGGGACTTTTGACAACCCCTCACTGTGGGACCAGGATCCCCATACCTCGTGCCTCTGACACCTTTTATGACATCTGGATACCACCATCTCATTACCTCTCAAATGTTCCATCCTGGTACCCCAGCTTTGGTGAGTGCACCAACCACGTTTCAATCCTTTGAGTGACCACAAACACCCTTCCTAAGTGCCCTCCATTTACATGCCGTCAGTAAACCTAAATGCTACTGTCACTGTTCAGTCTCAAGTGGTCAGTTGAATGCACATTGCTCTAGTGAACAGGCACTTTCCGCTCTCTACAGCTCCTCTCAGCACACCCGGACTACACTTATTTAAATCATAAATACATGTTCTACCTAACAGTAATGCCCGGCCTTTCCTCTGTGGATCATACCCAACGAAAGGAGGACAAATAAATTGAGGAGCACGCCAAACTTTCTACAGACACTGCCAATCTATGGACTGACTGCCTGTTTGCATGCCATGAATCTTCTCTATGACCAATCCAAACAGTTGCCACAGGTACCCTTTCCTTGTCTCGTTCGTCTTCTCCATTGCCCCCCCCCCCTTTATTTAGCAAATGTTAGTGCTCTCAGATTTGATAGCGGGAATCTCTATACCGTCTGTTTTCAATAGAAATTTCCCAAGGGTCCATATAACATGCAGCATGGAGGGGAGAGGATGCAGTAAAATCTTGGGGACCTCCCTCTGAAAAATACCAACACATCCTCTTTGTTGTACATTTTAATGCCTTAACGGCAGTCAGATTGTGTGATGCCTCCTTGTGGTTGGTAATAGAATCTGTCACGAATGTCTTCGCTCCCCTGTTGCCCCAATCTTTTTGGGGCGCACCCCATAATGGAAGAGGGGAGGAATAAAAACTATGGGTAGCCCCCCAAAAATTAACCAGAAACCATGTCATTCTGTACCCCATCACCCTTTATAATGCACCCCCAAACCCCTTTTAATACTGCTACCCCAAATTTGACTGCCCCCCCCCAATCAGAGAGTGTAGAGCGGTGCATTAAAAATCAAACGCTGGTTTTCCTCACCATAAGTCCCATCTGATGTAATCACCTGATCTGTCAGCTAGAGAAACACTACAGGAGTGCCCACATTTGGCCCCAATCTGTTCAGGCCCCCTCCTCCATCTTTGACCCCTTCCTCCTCGCCGGGACCACATCCATCTTTTCCAGACTCTCGGGCTCCACCCACTCTGCCTAGACTCCTCCTATTCACTCTATCCACCCACTTTGCCAGGCATGACTCCACTCTTACAGGACACACAGACACACCCCCTACACACACACACAGACCCACACACAGGCACACCCCACACACACCCCCCACACACAGACACCCACCCCGCCCACACACTCCCCCACACACAGACACACCCCCACACACAGACAACCCCCCACACACAGACACATACCCCCCACAGACACACACCCCCCACAGACACCGACCATCTCAGAAGAAAGGTAGCATAGGAGAACAATATTTGCATTGGACAGCCTTCTTCCCATTCCCACTATTATGCTGCAGTTACTGTGTAGCGTTACTAGAGGGCAGCAGTATGAATATAAGAGCACACCAAGGGGGAGGTTTCCATTTGTTTCGCGCTGCTTTAGCTCCACAATAGTGACACAAACTAGTGCAAATTTTATTTTTTCTGATTTTCTTTCCAGCGCAAAACTGCTTTTGCGCTGGAAAGTGCCCTGTAAGGAGCGCAAAGCACTGCTTTGGGTAACTTTGCGCCAAGGGGGCATTACATGGGTGGTACATGGGTGTTTCCATGCAGCAACCCATGCTTTTTGATGCAAAACCATATTCACAAAGATTTGAAAACATGGTTTTGCGCCAAAAGTTAACGCCCCTTCAAAGGAGGTGCAAATAGGAGAAATGCATTCATTTCTATGTGCTTTTCTCACTTTCCATGCGTGCTTCACTGTGCAGCATGTATGCAAGGTGGGAAAAGCTTTGCATCGTGCCTAGCATAGTATTTTGTACAGGAAAGGTACCCTTCCTGTACAAAACCTACGCTACACTCATGCACACACCCTAGCGCTGCGGCGCTAAGCTATGTGCATGGCGCACGGCAGCTGAATTCAGCGCCGGCGCAAGGGAAAGACAAGGAGAGAGAGCCAAATCTTTAAAAATATGGCGCTCTCCTGCTCATTCCCGGTCACGTAACGCAGCGCAGCCACGCAGGGTGCTGCGCTACGTTGCGTGACATTTAAAAAAATGCACAACATTTGGTCACGGTTGGACAGAAATCTTTAGTAGGGACTTTTGACAACCCCTCACTGTGGGACCAGGATCCCCATACCTCGTGCCTCTGACACCTTTTATGACATCTGGATACCACCATCTCATTACCTCTCAAATGTTCCATCCTGGTACCCCAGCTTTGGTAGTGCACCAACCACGTTTCAATCCTTTGAGTGACCACAAACACTTTCCTAAGTGCCCTCCATTTACATGCCGTCAGTAAACCTAAATGCTACTGTCACTGTTCAGTCTCAAGTGGTCAGTTGAATGCACATTGCTCTAGTGAACAGGCACTTTCCGCTCTCTACAGCTCCTCTCAGCACACCCGGACTACACCTATTTAAATCATAAATACATGTTCTACCTAACAGTAATGCCCGGCCTTTCCTCTGTGGATCATACCCAACGAAAGGAGGACAAATAAATTGAGGAGCACGCCAAACTTTCTACAGACACTGCCAATCTATGGACTGACTGCCTGTTTGCATGCCATGAATCTTCTCTATGACCAATCCAAACAGTTGCCACAGGTACCCTTTCCTTGCCTCGTTCGTCTTCTCCATTGCCCCCCCCCCCTTTATTTAGAAAATGTTAGTGCTCTCAGATTTGATAGCGGGAATCTCTATACCGTCTGTTTTCAATAGAAATTTCCCAAGGGTCCATATAACATGCAGCATGGAGGGGAGAGGAGGCAGTAAAATCTTGGGGACTTCCCTCTGAAAAATACCAACACATCCTCTTTGTTGTACATTTTAATGCCTTAACGGCAGTCAGATTGTGTGATGCCTCCTTGTGGTTGGTAATAGAATCTGTCACGAATGTCTTCGCTCCCCTGTTGCCCCAATCTTTTTGGGGCGCACCCCATAATGGAAGAGGGGAGGAATAAAAACTATGGGTAGCCCCCCAAAAATTAACCAGAAACCATGTCATTCTGTACCCCATCACCCTTTATAATGCACCCCCAAACCCCTTTTAATACTGCTACCCCAAATTTGACTGCCCCCCCCCAATCAGAGAGTGTAGAGCGGTGCATTAAAAATCAAACGCTGGTTTTCCTCACCATAAGTCCCATCTGATGTAATCACCTGATCTGTCAGCTAGAGAAACACTACAGGAGTGCCCACATTTGGCCCCAATCTGTTCAGGCCCCCTCCTCCATCTTTGACCCCTTCCTCCTCGCCGGGACCACATCCATCTTTTCCAGACTCTCGGGCTCCACCCACTCTGCCTAGACTCCTCCTATTCACTCTATCCACCCACTTTGCCAGGCATGACTCCACTCTTACAGGACACACAGACACACCCCCTACACACATACACAGACCCACACACAGGCACACCCCACACACACCCCCCACACACAGACACCCACCCCGCCCACACACTCCCCCACACACAGACACACCCCCACACACAGACAACCCCCCACACACAGACACACACCCCCCACAGACACACACCCCCCACAGACACCGACCATCTCAGAAGAAAGGTAGCATGGGAGAACAATATTTGCATTGGACAGCCTTCTTCCCATTCCCACTATTATGCTGCAGTTACTGTGTAGCGTTACTAGAGGGCAGCAGTATGAATATAAGAGCACACCAAGGGGGAGGTTTCCATTTGTTTCGCGCTGCTTTAGCTCCACAATAGTGACACAAACTAGCGCAAATTTTATTTTTTCTGATTTTCTTTCCAGCGCAAAACTGCTTTTGCGCTGGAAAGTGCCCTGTAAGGAGCGCAAAGCACTGCTTTGGGTAACTTTGCGCCAAGGGGGCATTACATGGGTGGTACATGGGTGTTTCCATGCAGAAACCCATGCTTTTTGATGCAAAACCATATTCACAAAGATTTGAAAACATGGTTTTGCGCCAAAAGTTAACGCCCCTTCAAAGGAGGTGCAAACAGGAGAAATGCATTCATTTCTATGTGCTTTTCTCACTTTCCATGCGTGCTTCACTGTGCAGCATGTATGCAAGGTGGGAAAAGCTTTGCATCGTGCCTAGCATAGTATTTTGTACAGGAAAGGTACCCTTCCTGTACAAAACCTACGCTACACTCATGCACACACCCTAGCGCTGCGGCGCTAAGCTATGTGCATGGCGCACGGCAGCTGAATTCAGAGCCGGCGCAAGGGAAAGACAAGGAGAGAGAGCCAAATCTTTAAAAATATGGCGCTCTCCTGCTCATTCCTGGTCACGTAACGCAGCGCAGCCACGCAGGGTGCTGCGCTACGTTGCGTGACATTTAAAAAAATGCACAACATTTGGTCACGGTTGGACAGAAATCTTTAGTAGGGACTTTTGACAACCCCTCACTGTGGGACCAGGATCCCCATACCTCGTGCCTCTGACACCTTTTATGACATCTGGATACCACCATCTCATTACCTCTCAAATGTTCCATCCTGGTACCCCAGCTTTGGTAGTGCACCAACCACGTTTCAATCCTTTGAGTGACCACAAACACCCTTCCTAAGTGCCCTCCATATACATGCCGTCAGTAAACCTAAATGCTACTGTCACTGTTCAGTCTCAAGTGGTCAGTTGAATGCACATTGCTCTAGTGAACAGGCACTTTCCGCTCTCTACAGCTCCTCTCAGCACACCCGGACTACACTTATTTAAATCATAAATACATGTTCTACCTAACAGTAATGCCCGGCCTTTCCTCTGTGGATCATACCCAACGAAAGGAGGACAAATAAATTGAGGAGCACGCCAAACTTTCTACAGACACTGCCAATCTATGGACTGACTGCCTGTTTGCATGCCATGAATCTTCTCTATGACCAATCCAAACAGTTGCCACAGGTACCCTTTCCTTGCCTCGTTCGTCTTCTCTATTGCCCCCCCCCCCTTTATTTAGCAAATGTTAGTGCTCTCAGATTTGATAGCGGGAATCTCTATACCGTCTGTTTTCAATAGAAATTTCCCAAGGGTCCATATAACATGCAGCATGGAGGGGAGAGGAGGCAGTAAAATCTTGGGGACCTCCCTCTGAAAAATACCAACACATCCTCTTTGTTGTACATTTTAATGCCTTAACGGCAGTCAGATTGTGTGATGCCTCCTTGTGGTTGGTAATAGAATCTGTCACGAATGTCTTCGCTCCCCTGTTGCCCCAATCTTTTTGGGGCGCACCCCATAATGGAAGAGGGGAGGAATAAAAACTATGGGTAGCCCCCCAAAAATTAACCAGAAACCATGTCATTCTGTACCCCATCACCCTTTATAATGCACCCCCAAACCCCTTTTAATACTGCTACCCCAAATTTGACTGCCCCCCCCCAATCAGAGAGTGTAGAGCGGTGCATTAAAAATCAAACGCTGGTTTTCCTCACCATAAGTCCCATCTGATGTAATCACCTGATCTGTCAGCTAGAGAAACACTACAGGAGTGCCCACATTTGGCCCCAATCTGTTCAGGCCCCCTCCTCCATCTTTGACCCCTTCCTCCTCGCCGGGACCACATCCATCTTTTCCAGACTCTCGGGCTCCACCCACTCTGCCTAGACTCCTCCTATTCACTCTATCCACCCACTTTGCCAGGCATGACTCCACTCTTACAGGACACACAGACACACCCCCTACACACACACACAGACCCACACACAGGCACACCCCACACACACACCCCACACACAGACACCCACCCCGCCCACACACTCCCCCACACACAGACACACCCCCACACACAGACAACCCCCCACACACAGACACACACCCCCCACAGACACACACCCCCCACAGACACCGACCATCTCAGAAGAAAGGTAGCATGGGAGAACAATATTTGCATTGGACAGCCTTCTTCCCATTCCCACTATTATGCTGCAGTTACTGTGTAGCGTTACTAGAGGGCAGCAGTATGAATATAAGAGCACACCAAGGGGGAGGTTTCCATTTGTTTCGCGCTGCTTTAGCTCCACAATAGTGACACAAACTAGCGCAAATTTTATTTTTTCTGATTTTCTTTCCAGCGCAAAACTGCTTTTGCGCTGGAAAGTGCCCTGTAAGGAGCGCAAAGCACTGCTTTGGGTAACTTTGCGCCAAGGGGGCATTACATGGGTGGTACATGGGTGTTTCCATGCAGCAACCCATGCTTTTTGATGCAAAACCATATTCACAAAGATTTGAAAACATGGTTTTGCGCCAAAAGTTAACGCCCCTTCAAAGGAGGTGCAAACAGGAGAAATGCATTCATTTCTATGTGCTTTTCTCACTTTCCATGCGTGCTTCACTGTGCAGCATGTATGCAAGGTGGGAAAAGCCTTGCATCGTGCCTAGCATAGTATTTTGTACAGGAAAGGTACCCTTCCTGTACAAAACCTACGCTACACTCATGCACACACCCTAGCGCTGCGGCGCTAAGCTATGTGCATGGCGCACGGCAGCTGAATTCAGCGCCGGCGCAAGGGAAAGACAAGGAGAGAGAGCCAAATCTTAAAAAATATGGCGCTCTCCTGCTCATTCCCGGTCACGTAACGCAGCGCAGCCACGCAGGGTGCTGCGCTACGTTGCGTGACATTTAAAAAAATGCACAACATTTGGTCACGGTTGGACAGAAATCTTTAGTAGGGACTTTTGACAACCCCTCACTGTGGGACCAGGATCCCCATACCTCGTGCCTCTGACACCTTTTATGACATCTGGATACCACCATCTCATTACCTCTCAAATGTTCCATCCTGGTACCCCAGCTTTGGTAGTGCACCAACCACGTTTCAATCCTTTGAGTGACCACAAACACCCTTCCTAAGTGCCCTCCATTTACATGCCGTCAGTAAACCTAAATGCTACTGTCACTGTTCAGTCTCAAGTGGTCAGTTGAATGCACATTGCTCTAGTGAACAGGCACTTTCCGCTCTCTACAGCTCCTCTCAGCACACCCGGACTACACTTATTTATATCATAAATACGCACCCCCACCCTACACAGACACACCCCGCCCACACAGACACACCCAGCCCACACAGACACACCCCACCCACACAGACACACCCAGACCCCACACACCCCCCCCGCCCACACAGACACACCCACACCCCACACACACCCACACCCCGCCCACACACCCACACCCCACACAGACACACCCTACACAGAGACACACCCCACACACGTTTTGCTTACCAATTGGCCTGTTAGGCCCACCTCCAACTTACCTCTGCTGGACTTCTCTGGCTCCACCCACTCTGCCTAGACTCCTCCTATTCACTCTATCCTCCATCCACCCACTTTGCCAGGCATGACTCCACTCTTACAGGACACACAGACTCACCCCCTACACACACACACACACATTTTACTTACCAATTGGCCTGTTTGGCCCACCTCCAATTTACCTCTGCTGGACCACCATCAGTCATCTGGTGCCGAACCCGGGATTTGAACCCTAATTCTCTGGCTGGAAGTCAGGAACTTACCCACTGGACCACACCGGTTTCCATGTCTGAAGCGTATCAAATCGACCCTATAGCATGGTCATCCTTTTGATGTGCAATACAAGCCACAGGCAATGACACCAGGGCCTATATGTTGTTTATAGTTACTACTGCAACCCTTTAGACCACCAGGAGCTATAGCTCAATGGTAAGTCTTGTGCCTGTGGTTATAAAGGATCTCACAGGACAAGGGTTCGAGTCCCGCAAACGCTGTCAAAGTGTCATTAGTTGGCAAAATTTCAAATTCTTCTTTTATTTTCATTTCCTAATTTTAATTTCACTTGTAAAAACAGAGGAGAAAAGTGGGCACTCTTTTTGGCACGTGCGCCTCAAAATTACAAATCTTTTCCCTCATGACTTTCCACCAATCCCCCTTTATCTCAAGCAGGTGCAATAGGGGCAATGCCTTATCATCCTTTATCAATGCATTCATTATTTGTCCTTTAAATTTGGTATAATGTGGAGCGCAAATGTGGCCTCTGGGGCTTTAACTGATTAGAAGAATGCGAGGAAGGTGCTACACGGATAGGAAAATAGGTTGGATGGGGGTCATTTTTCATTTTGGTGTGAGCCAATCTCTCAAATCAGAGGTTTGGTGCCTATGAGGTTGGCTAGGAATAAAGGTCAGGAATGAGCTGTGGCTAATGAAATGATGGGTAAAGTTTGATGCAAGTGAAACTCCCTTTATTAGTTGCATTAAGAAGGTAGAAAGGTTGTTTTCTTCAAGAGACAGAAAATGTCAGAGTCAGGCCTTTGCTTCAGCAGGTCTGCATCATGCCTGCTGCATCAGGACAAAGCAAAGCACAGCGCTGGGCTGGGCTGGGCTGGGGCTTTAAACACCCCCTTCCTTCCTTTGAAGGACGCCCACAAACGCCCACGAACGCCCAGCTTCTGTAAAGAGGATGACTGCAGGCAATTTGGGACCCTGCTAAATGAGGGTGACGTCCCCATGTGCGGCCTTCAAGTGGAAAACTCCTTAGCCTAAGGTAGGTAGGCTGCTTTTGAATTTGACTGAAGACCATATGCGTGAGGTGGTATCAAGGCTGTTAGACGGCGACCTCAGAGGAGCCTGGAAGGGGTCCTGACTACCCTGAGTCCCACCCTCAAGGTATCGTAGCCGGGCACTGGCGGGAGACTCCCCAGGGGGAGGAATCTCGTATCTAGGATCGTACTTCTGGCACCACACGACACAGAGTGACCACACCGGGTATTCTGAGAAAACAATCTTTATCAAGTAGGTTATCACTGCAAATATGTACAAGGTGAGCACGGGCTCAAGAGTCTCGGACGGGGTAGGGGGTAGCGGGACAGTCTCTGGTAAAGGTTCAAGCAGGGACGTATCCGGCGCACAGCTCACAATCCTCGAGCTGGGGGATACGATGTTGTAGTCGGGGTCCGGCGGGACCGTGAGAGTCGGTTGGAGCCGCGAGTCACTCAGCGGGCTCAGGTACAGGTTCGGAGGTCTTACGATCTTCAGGGAGCCGCGAGTCACTCAGCAGGGCTCAGGTACAAGTTCGGAGGTCTTACGATCTTCAGGGAGCCGCGAGTCACTCAGCAGGGCTCAGGTACAAGTTCGGAGGTCTTACGATCTTCAGGGAGCCGCGAGTCACTCAGCAGGGCTCAGGTACAAGTTCGGAGGTCTTACGATCTTCAGGGAGCCGCGAGTCACTCAGCAGGGCTCAGGTGGGTCCAAGTTCCAGGAGCCGCGACCACGTCGGCAGGCTCTCGTTGTTCCAGCGTCGAATCTGCCGGACAGACCCAGAGCACCCCTTGTTATAGGTCGACCCCTCTTTGATGTCCGGAGTCTGTGCAGGCAGGGGTCTTGTCACCTGGGGGTCGCTTGTCGGGATTTCCTGCTATAGTCTTTTGATCCTTTCAGGGCCGGGTCGGGAGGAGTCCCAGACACCCAGCAGGCACGGAGCCAGCCCTCAGGGAGGCCGGAGGGCCGATCGAAACCCATCGTCCCAGGGGAGTTCAGAGGTGCGATAGAAACTGCTCCTCCCTCTCTCAACCCCTGGAAGCGTGATGTCCTCCAGCCGGAGCGGCGCCTCTAGGCCCGGGTCGCGCTGGGGCCGGGCGGCCATCTTGGTGCATGAAGTGGGCACGCGGGCCCGGGGTGGCCGAAAGGAGAGAGGCCATGGACGGGGACGTCCGGGTCGGTGCGTGTGTCCTGGTGGGGAGGTTCGGCTGGGCCGTGTGCTTGGGCTGCAGGTACCAGGTTTCGGTGGTGCGGGGGCACGGAGGGCCATTCTACGAGGCCGGGTCCAACAAAGGCACAAGACGCCGACCATCTCAGAAGAAAGGTAGCATGGGAGAACAATATTTGCATTGGACAGCCTTCTTCCCATTCCCACTATTATGCTGCAGTTACTGTGTAGCGTTACTAGAGGGCAGCAGTATGAATATAAGAGCACACCAAGGGGGAGGTTTCCATTTGTTTCGCGCTGCTTTAGCTCCACAATAGTGACACAAACTAGCGCAAATTTTATTTTTTCTGATTTTCTTTCCAGCGCAAAACTGCTTTTGCGCTGGAAAGTGCCCTGTAAGGAGCGCAAAGCACTGCTTTGGGTAACTTTGCGCCAAGGGGGCATTACATGGGTGGTACATGGGTGTTTCCATGCAGCAACCCATGCTTTTTGATGCAAAACCATATTCACAAAGATTTGAAAACATGGTTTTGCGCCAAAAGTTAACGCCCCTTCAAAGGAGGTGCAAACAGGAGAAATGCATTCATTTCTATGTGCTTTTCTCACTTTCCATGCGTGCTTCACTGTGCAGCATGTATGCAAGGTGGGAAAAGCTTTGCATCGTGCCTAGCATAGTATTTTGTACAGGAAAGGTACCCTTCCTGTACAAAACCTACGCTACACTCATGCACACACCCTAGCGCTGCGGCGCTAAGCTATGTGCATGGCGCACGGCAGCTGAATTCAGCGCCGGCGCAAGGGAAAGACAAGGAGAGAGAGCCAAATCTTTAAAAATATGGCGCTCTCCTGCTCATTCCCGGTCACGTAACGCAGCGCAGCCACGCAGGGTGCTGCGCTACGTTGCGTGACATTTAAAAAAATGCACAACATTTGGTCACGGTTGGACAGAAATCTTTAGTAGGGACTTTTGACAACCCCTCACTGTGGGACCAGGATCCCCATACCTCGTGCCTCTGACACCTTTTATGACATCTGGATACCACCATCTCATTACCTCTCAAATGTTCCATCCTGGTACCCCAGCTTTGGTAGTGCACCAACCACGTTTCAATCCTTTGAGTGACCACAAACACCCTTCCTAAGTGCCCTCCATTTACATGCCGTCAGTAAACCTAAATGCTACTGTCACTGTTCAGTCTCAAGTGGTCAGTTGAATGCACATTGCTCTAGTGAACAGGCACTTTCCGCTCTCTACAGCTCCTCTCAGCACACCCGGACTACACTTATTTAAATCATAAATACATGTTCTACCTAACAGTAATGCCCGGCCTTTCCTCTGTGGATCATACCCAACGAAAGGAGGACAAATAAATTGAGGAGCACGCCAAACTTTCTACAGACACTGCCAATCTATGGACTTACTGCCTGTTTGCATGCCATGAATCTTCTCTATGACCAATCCAAACAGTTGCCACAGGTACCCTTTCCTTGCCTCGTTCGTCTTCTCCATTGCCCCCCCCCCCCCCCTTTATTTAGCAAATGTTAGTGCTCTCAGATTTGATAGCGGGAATCTCTATACCGTCTGTTTTCAATAGAAATTTCCCAAGGGTCCATATAACATGCAGCATGGAGGGGAGAGGAGGCAGTAAAATCTTGGGGACCTCCCTCTGAAAAATACCAACACATCCTCTTTGTTGTACATTTTAATGCCTTAACGGCAGTCAGATTGTGTGATGCCTCCTTGTGGTTGGTAATAGAATCTGTCACGAATGTCTTCGCTCCCCTGTTGCCCCAATCTTTTTGGGGCGCACCCCATAATGGAAGAGGGGAGGAATAAAAACTATGGGTAGCCCCCCAAAAATTAACCAGAAACCATGTCATTCTGTACCCCATCACCCTTTATAATGCACCCCCAAACCCCTTTTAATACTGCTACCCCAAATTTGACTGCCCCCCCCAATCAGAGAGTGTAGAGCGGTGCATTAAAAATCAAACGCTGGTTTTCCTCACCATAAGTCCCATCTGATGTAATCACCTGATCTGTCAGCTAGAGAAACACTACAGGAGTGCCCACATTTGGCCCCAATCTGTTCAGGCCCCCTCCTCCATCTTTGACCCCTTCCTCCTCGCCGGGACCACATCCATCTTTTCCAGACTCTCGGGCTCCACCCACTCTGCCTAGACTCCTCCTATTCACTCTATCCACCCACTTTGCCAGGCATGACTCCACTCTTACAGGACACACAGACACACCCCCTACACACACACACAGACCCACACACAGGCACACCCCACACACACCCCCCACACACAGACACCCACCCCGCCCACACACTCCCCCACACACAGACACACCCCCACACACAGACAACCCCCCACACACAGACACACACCCCCCACAGACACACACCCCCCACAGACACCGACCATCTCAGAAGAAAGGTAGCATGGGAGAACAATATTTGCATTGGACAGCCTTCTTCCCATTCCCACTATTATGCTGCAGTTACTGTGTAGCGTTACTAGAGGGCAGCAGTATGAATATAAGAGCACACCAAGGGGGAGGTTTCCATTTGTTTCGTGCTGCTTTAGCTCCACAATAGTGACACAAACTAGCGCAAATTTTATTTTTTCTGATTTTCTTTCCAGCGCAAAACTGCTTTTGCGCTGGAAAGTGCCCTGTAAGGAGCGCAAAGCACTGCTTTGGGTAACTTTGCGCCAAGGGGGCATTACATGGGTGGTACATGGGTGTTTCCATGCAGCAACCCATGCTTTTTGATGCAAAACCATATTCACAAAGATTTGAAAACATGGTTTTGCGCCAAAAGTTAACGCCCCTTCAAAGGAGGTGCAAACAGGAGAAATGCATTCATTTCTATGTGCTTTTCTCACTTTCCATGCGTGCTTCACTGTGCAGCATGTATGCAAGGTGGGAAAAGCCT